>NC_091631.1:53691974-54893759 GCF_027580195.1 Bos mutus | reverse complement strand
ATTCTGTATAACCCAAATTGTTCTTTTTTGCAAGTTATTCAATGAAAAGACTTGGAAGCTACCCAAGCAGCTCACGGTGGTTTACTTGGGATAAAACTGTGGTGTGTTCATGATCAGAGCATCAAAGGGAGATGCTTCGTTCTGTGTTTTACACTGCTGTTGGCCTTGGATAGCCTTTCCAAGTAATTCTAGGAATGCTGCGAATTCCTTGGTTATTTGAAACTTTTGTTTTTCCAGTTTTGACGTTTTGAAATTGTTTTTGTGTGACCCTTAGCTGTAAAGTCTTTGATGTTTGAACACCGGTTTCCTGAGGATGGGTGGGCAGTGGGAAGGCATCAGGTATGAGTTTGAAAGTTATATGAGTTTCAGATACAGAAACTCTGGAAAATTTTCAAGTGACTTCATTTGAATTAAGTCCTAAAGCTAGTTTAGGTTTGAAGAATATATAATAGGTAAGCGTTTCTGTAGGTGAACACTGGTTTTTGAGAAAAACATGACAAATACTTTTAAACACTGAGTTCCTGAAAGGCCCGTGGGAATGGAGTATTACAGCCCCTTGATAAAACAGTTCTAAAATTATATGGGGGGGATGGTCATTGCCTTGGGAATTTCTTCTCTGAAAACAAAGTACTTAAATGGGATGGCATATGTCCAGATATCTGGAGAAATTAGGTACTGTTTAGTTAATCTTGAGAAAATAACAATTTTATGAATAAGGTTTTATTTTTTACTTATTATTTCAGTACATACTTATTGGAGGTTCTGATTTGTGCTGTGTATTGTTTTAAAAATTGAGGGTCTAGTCAGGACTTGGACATAACCCTGCCCTCATAGAGTTTATGTTCTAGAGAGCAAGACAGATAATACATGAGAAAAAGATTATTGTGCTATTAAATGAGAAGGTGCTGAGGTGAAGACAAATGGCGGTGGGGTTGGGGAAGAGAAAGGACTACTTTAAGTAGAATGGCTAGTGCAGTTTGCCTTTTTCTGGTAGCATTTTCGTCTAGTCCAGAAAGAGAGGCAGGAGGCTGTAGGAGGCACACAAGACTATGGCCTTGAGGTAGCAGAGAACTTGGTGGATCAATGGAGCTTAGAGGGCTAAGGGAGAAGGGGCATTCTAGGCTCTTCTTAACAGGGCTCTGCAAGTGCTGAGTGAATGAATGAGTATAAGATTTTTTTTTTTTTTTTTGAGTATAAGATTTTTACAGCACATCCTTACTGTAGATTAAAAGAGGGTGATCATGAGTGAGAGGTGGGTGTCACTGGAAATGATGGTCAGCTGATCAACTCACAGGGTCTGGAGCAGGATCTCAGTTGGGCGCCCAAGTTTTAGGGTCCATGTTCTTGGCCCAGAGACTTGATGTCATCAGTAGTCAGCAGTAAACCAGGGCCTTAAGGAGGAACTTACTCCCAGCAAACACACACGGGATGGATGCTGATCCATTTACATGCGGTTTCCTTTTCTAGTGGCTAAAATACCATGTTAATGTGTGCTGTATCGGGCAGCCCTTTTTCCAGCATCGAGGCACTGGAAAAATAAGTATGTAAGCAAAAGCCTACTGAGTAAATTTAGAATAGGCTCAAGAAAGTCTCAAGGCATGTTCTGCATGGGTTCAGCTGAGGCTTGATAAAGCAGTATCTTTGCTTCACAATGAAGAACACTTTTTAGAATAAGACTGAATTTATGTTTAATTTGGGAGTCACTGGTTGCTTTTTCTAGGCTTCCTTTCTCATCATCTTTTGCACAGTCTTTCTTTTTTGTTTCGTCTATATTTTTTTTTGTTTTATATGACAGTTTTTTTTTTTCTGATTATACAATAACAAGTGAATACTGTAGAAAGTAGCCACACTGTAAAGAGAAGACCACTGTTAGTATAGTGAGGCCTGTCCTTTTCCTTTGTATTTATTAATATATGTAGCAGGCCACTCAGTGAGGCAAACTTTAAAATGTCTGTCTCCTGCCATAAATATTTAAAGTTGGTAGCAGATTGTGTCAGAGGTGATAGCAAATCCTCTTGGAACAGACTTCTGCTTTAGGAAGCTTCCTGTGTAGCTTAGTTGGTAAAGTGTCTGCCTGCAATGCAGGAGACCTGGGTTCAATTTCTGGGTCAGGAAGTTCCCCTGGAGAAGGAAATGGCAACCCGCCCCAGTATTCCTGCCTGGAGAATTCCATGGAGAGGAGCCTGGCGGGCTACAGTTCATGGGCTTGAAAGGGTCGGACACGATTTAGCACTCTCTTTCTTTCTGCTTTAGTAAGATCATCAAAATGCCTCTTTGGTTGTATAGTTATAATATTCTTGTATTTTTTAATAATGTGAGTAAAGCAGTCAGAATGCAAGTAAGTCAACTAGAGATACAAAGTGATTAACATTTAATAATGTAAATGGTTCTCATTGAGGGAGGGTACATCTCAGCAGGAATTTTAATTGTTTATAGAAAATTTAAGACATATGTCCAAGTTAAAAGACCAGTATAGTGAACCCCCATAGACTTTGATGCAGCTTGAACAGGTCACTCTGCTGTTATGTCATCTGCACCCCGTCTGGTCTCTTCCCTCACAGATTATTCTGTAGCAGTCCCCAAACAGCATGTCATTTCTTCTGTAAATATTTCGATACATAGCTCAATAAGGACTCTTAAAAAATCAAAACAGTAATCATGATATTGCTATACCTAAAATTTTAACTTAGGTGATTTCTTAGTATCGTATAGAGACTTAGGTTTGATTTTTTTTTTACTCTTTTTCTTTCCATGTTCAAAATTCTTTGAAGCTAGTTGCTAAGTGCAGCCCACATTCCAGGAGGAAGAAGATTAACCTCTGCCTTCTGGGGAAAGGGGGAGGAATTCAGAGAGTTATGAGTCAAGTCATTTTTTTGTTTTACCCTGGTAGTCTCCTTGGGCCTGAAGTTGAAGATGGTAGAAAGGATTCAGAACTGAACAGATATTCCAGGAGACTATGAAGGAAAAAAAATATGGCCAAAGGGAGCTCCCTGGGCTGATGAACTGTAGGAGCTGTGATGACGAGTTTATAACTTTAGGTTTTCTTTTTGTGTGTTATAATTTATACTTGCAGTGAAATCTGTTAAATCCCTACCTGTGTAGCATCAGCATTAGTTAGCTGAGAGAAGTGAGAAGGTTAAGCTGTAGCAGTAAGCTGGCCATTGGTTCTCAAAGAGCAGCTACAGAGCGGTAGTCACCAGTGAAATGTGACAAGTCACAGCAGCCAGGGCATAGAAGCCTCTCATGGGAACCCTCAAACATTCAGGAGGACTTCAATTTCCTGTCATAGAAGAAGACGCTCGAATTCCTTTCTTTAGTTTTTTTTTTTTTTTTGGCCATGCTGGCCAGCCTGCGGGATCTTAGTTTCCCAAACCAGGGATCAAACCCATGTTCCCTGCATTGGGAGCACAGAGTCTTAACCACTGGATGGCCAGGGAAGTCCCTCCTTTCTTTAAATCTTAAAGAAAATGTGACCCCAGAAGGCTGGAGTTCTGGGGTTACTCGTGATACATCCATGTTTTCATAAAGCAAGATGGATATAACATGAGGAATTGATTGGGGAGTACAGTGTGAGAGTCTTACTACATGAACCTCTATTTGTTGTAAAGTGGTGGTGTTTTGGATATAACATGGAGCCTAACAGGAAAATAGCTGTAGTAATTCATAGGAACACATTACTCTTTATTTGAATGACTGGCCACTTAGGTTTTTTAAATTAAATTTAGTTCTTTTTATCCTTTTTTTTATATGAAAACAGGTATTTATTATAGAACCATGTCTAAAAATTAAGGCTTAAACAACAACAAAAAACATAATTCCACACATTGACATTGACTTTGTAGCATGAAAATACTTAGCCCGAAGAGGCAAGTTTGTTCTTGATGAATTAACATATAATAAATTCTCATGACATGATTCCAAAATATATGTATGAACTGACTTGACATGTTTATAAACATAAGGGCAATTTAAACACTGGTATTAGTTTTCACGAATTCAATTTAAGGTCAGTGACTGGAGAGTTATATTAAAAAAAAAAATCTGAGATGAAATATTCTTTAGGAAGCTACCACATACCTATGTATATTTTGAAGACCAAGGGTTTAAAGTCCACTCTTGATGAACACCGTTAAACAAAGGATGTATAACATCCATCACATGTCTGTTCCAAAAACAGCATGTTTCCAAAAGTATACATTTCTTTACAAATAAACATCACGCCACTAATAACTATAGAGGAACCTACAGAGTTGAGTTCCAAAATATGCTCTCATCCCTGAGCCATATCTTAAGGCCTCCACTTTAATCTTGGGGCTTTAAGAACATCTTCTTTGCTTTAATTGGTTTTATGTCTCCATTTTCATCTTCTTTGTAAATGGCAAGGTCTCTTTTCTTAGCAAACTTTTTCCCAATTGTCCCCACCAAGGTCTCATATCTTCTAGCCATTTCTTCATCTGACACATCGAGCTCCACTGTTTGCTCTTCAACTTCTTCTGCTTTGTTCTTGGTGTTCATCTGAAGCATTAATTTCTCAACCTCAGGATTAAATCCTCTGAATGACATTCTTCCATAGAGAAGATCTTCACACAACAAGAAACTCTGCTCTTCTATAATGAAACTCTCTTTCTCTTTCAGCTCAGAAAAATCCAAGTACTAGTGCTCTTCACTAATGATTTTCTTTTCTTCCTCTTCTAGTTGTTTCTTGGTTTCCGAGTCCAGTCCCCTTTGCATGAACTTCACGCGCAGCAAGTTCTTGGACAACTTAGTTTTGCGCTCGGCCGCCATACTGACTCCCACCGGGCGCCGCGGTCCTCTTTTTATCCTTTTGTTTATTCTAGTGACAGTGTTTACTCTTACCAAGTGGCAGAGTTACCAAAATTGCTAGTTCGAGACCAATAGTAATGAATTTTTAAAAGGTTATAAGTATATACATTTAAAGGCTTATCAGATCTGTTTTTTTCCCCTCAGATTTATAAAAAATTTTTTTACTTTCTTTTTTGGGTCCCACATTTACTGAATTGAATTAAATTCCATCCATTCCAGTCACTGAATTCTACCTTTCAGTTAATTCGCACCGCACATTATTATTGGTCTATGCAAAAGCCCTCTTGTTTTATATATTAATTTCCCTATTTCTACTTCCATTTATATTCTCTCATCTATATTTTGTTGGCTCTGTGTTTCTCCATTCTACCTTTTTTCCCTTAATGCACATGATATTGTATGAATGTGTTTAATTCGTGGCATTATGATACAGCGCTCATTTTTTTTTTTAAAGCCATACTCTGTTTATGAGGCTGTGTGTGTGTGTGTGTGTGTGTGTGTGTGTGTGTGTGTGTGCGTGTGTGCATGCGCTAAGTCCCTGTGTCTGACTCTGTGTGACCCTGTGGACTGTAGCCTGCCAGGCTCCTCTGTCCATGGGGATTCTCCAGGCAAGAGTACTGGAGTGGGTTGCCCTCCTCCAGGAGATCTTCCCAAACCAGGGATCAAACCCCTGTCGCTTACATCTCCTGCATTGGCAGGAAGGTTCTTTACCACTAGTGCCATTTGGGAAGCTCTTTATGAGACTATAATAATCTCACTTTTTAAAGTATTTCTTTATATGCTCATTTTTCATTTTCCTTATTGGTACCACAACCAATACTGCCATGAATATCTTGGTATGTGTGTCTGGGCAGGGGTTTCTCTGCGGTATAGAGCCAGGAGTAGGAGTTCAGGGTTATTGGATATCCTGGTACTTAATTTCTCTAAGCACTGGTGGTATTTTCTCCATAATGACTGCAGCAGTTTTAATTGTAACCAGAAATACAGAGTGACCATTTCCCTAGGCCTTTGTCAATAATTTGAATTGCATGGATTTATAATTTTGCCATTTTTATGTGTATAAAATAGTATTTCCTTATTTAATTTGTGTTCTTTTGAATATGAGTGGGTTTGAGTATGTCTTCATGTGTATGTATTGCTGTCTGGCTTCTTCTTTTGTAAATTGCCTATTTATATCTGTTGTCTACTTTCCAGTGGGATTTTTTTTTTATCCCAATGATTTTCATTTCAGTTATTTACTCCCAATCTGTTACCCACCTGCTGACTTTGTGGTGACTTTCTTTAAATGGAGACCTTTGATTTTATTATTGTAACATCTGTCACTTTTCCTGGTTTGTTCTTTGAGAATATTGTGTAAGAAATTGTTCTCTACATCAAGAAGATGAAGACGTTCTCCTATATAACCTTTTATTAGCTTTGTATTTTAGTTTTTCTTTTTACATTTTGGTTTTTAGTATTATTACATCTGGAGTCCACATCTGGAGATTATGTGAGGTAAGGATCCAACTTTATTTTTTCCATAGAGTGTACAAATTTTCCGTCACTGTACGCTAAATAATTTATCCTTTTCCACTGACTTATGCAAGATACCACCTCTGTCACACACCAAGTTTCATAAACAGATGAGTTTGTTTCTGGGCTTTTAACTTTATTACACTGGTCTTTGTCTATCCTATATCATTGGCTTTTTTAAAAATAAATTGTGGTTTTGCTTATTCTTTCTTTTTCCTGTCTAATTACATTGGCTAGAATATCCTATACTATGTTGAACAGTATCTGTGGTGATACATTTTTAACTTGTTATTGGCCTGAAAAGGAAGCATCAAATTTTTTTCATTAATTACGATGTTTGCTATAGGGCATTAATCCATAGCCTTCAAAAAGTTATGTAAGTTCTGTTTTATCCTCGCTTTATTTTTTGTTTTTACAAAGAAATTATAATTGAATGTTGAACTTTATCAAATGTCTTTCCCATGTGTTTTGAGATGTATTTTCTTGTTGTCAGTCACTAAGTTGTGTCCAACTTTTTGCAACCCCATGGACTGCAGCATGCCAGGCTTCCCTGTCCTTCACTGTCTCCTGGAGTTTGTTCAAATTCACATCTACTGAGTTGGTAACACTATCTAGCCATCTCATCCTCTGCTGCCCTCTTCTCCTTTTGCCTTCAATCTTTCCTAGCATCAAGGTCTTTTCCAATGAATTGGCAGTTCGCATCAGGTGGCCAAGGTATTGGAGCTTCAGCTTCAGCATCAGTCCCTCCAGAGAATATTGAAGGTTGATTTCCTTTTGGATTGACTGGTTTGATCTCCTTGCAGTTCAAGGGACTCTCAAGAGTCTTCTCCAGCACCACAATTCAAAAGCATCAATTCTTCAGTGCTGAGCCTTCTTTATGGTTCTTCTTTACTCCATTGCTGTGGTGAAATAAATTTATAGATCTTCTGGTATTAAATTATCTTTGCATTTCTAGAATAATCTCTTGATAAAGTACTTAATAAAAGTATTAGGGTTATTTTTTTCAAACTCTCAGTTGGTGTCTATTCGCTGATATTTAGGGAGTTGGTGTCTCTGTCCATTCATGAAATTGACCTGTAATTTTCTTTTAAATATTGTCCTTGTCAGTTTTTAAAATTTGAATTGAAGGATGATTGCCTTAACAGTGTGTAAGTTTCTACTGTACAAGAGCATGAATCAGCTGTAGTGAAGTGAAGTGAAGTCGCTCAGTCGTGTCTGACTCTTTGCGACCCCATGGACTGTGGCCTACCAGGCTCCTCTGTCCATGGGATTTTCCAGGCAATAGTACTGGAATGGATTGCCATTTCCTTTTCCAGGGGACCTTCCTGACCCAGGGATCAAACCCGGGTCTCTCGCATTGTAGACAGACGCTTTACCGTCTGAGCCACCAGGGAAGTCCAAATCAGCTGTAAGTATACAATATCCCCTCCCTGTTGAACCTCCCTCCCACCCCTACATCCTATGCATCTAGGTCATCACAGAGCACCCAGCTGAGCTCCCTGTGTTATCACAGTTTCCCACTAGCTATCTGTTTTACACATTGTAGTGTATATATGTATATATATCAATGCTGCTCTCTCAGTTCATCCCATCTTCTTCTTTCCCAACTGTGTCCACAAGTTTGTTCTCTATATCTCTGTCTCTATTTCTGCCCTGCAAATAGGTTCCTTCAGTACCATTTTTCTAGTTCTGTATATATGCATTAATGTACCATGCTTGTTCTTCTCTTTCTGACTTACTTCACTCTGTTTGGCAGACTCTAGGTTCATCTACATCACTACAAATGACCCAATTTTATTCCTTTTTATGGCTGAATAGTATTCCATCGTGGGCTTCCCTGGTGGCTTGGTAAAAAATCTGCCTACCAGTGAGGAGCCTCACGTTTGAAAGAGCTCCTGGAGAGGGAAATGGCAGTCCACTCCAGTATTATTGCCAGGGAAATTCCATGGACAGAGGAATCTGGAGGGCTACAGTCCATGGGTCACAAAGAATCAGACATGACTTAACAGCTAAACAACAGCAATATTCCATTGTATATATGCATCACAACTTCTTTATCCATTTGTCTGTCAATGGCCATCTAGGTTGCTTCCATGTCCTGGCTATTAAATATAGTGCAGCAGTGAACACTGCTGTACATGTGTCTTTTTAAATTATGGTTTTCTCAAGTTTTTCTTTTTTTTTTAAGGTTGTACTCCCCTGAAAAATGAACTGAACATCTCTCACAGTTTTTCTAATTTTTATTTATCCATTCATATACTACAGGACATCTTGATTGCTTTCAAAATATCATTCTTAATATTAGCTGATAGTTCAAAAATTCCCATTGAGAATGGGATCTTGTCAAGAATGTCTACCACCAATTCTATTGATCATCATACTTGAGCTTGCCAACATCGTAAGTCAGTAAAAAAATAAAAACATGTTAGGGTTCGGAGGCAAGTAATAAAACTGATTATCCATAGATAACTTGACTGTCTATATGGATGACTCAAAAGAAAGTACAAATCATTTTTAGAAATAAGAATTTAGCAAGTCGGCTAGATATAAAAAACCATTTATAAAACCCGTGTTGCATTTTTATATACCAGCAAACATCAGTTAGAAAATGAAAATTTAAGAACATGCCATTTACAACAGCATAGAAAAATACAAAACACATAGGAATATATTTAACAAAAGCTTTGTAAGCCCCTAATGGAGAAAATGATAAAACTATGTTGAAAGAAATTAAAGGATCCTTAAGTGAAGAGAGATACACAAGAGAGACTAAGGATTATGTGAATGTCAGTTTCCCCCAATTTTATTTATCGAGTTGGTATAATTCTAATAAAAATAAAATCCCAACCTTTTTATTTCGTAGGCCTTTGATAAAATGATTCTTAAATATATATTGAGATTCAGAGGCCCTAAGTAGGAAATGGCAACCCCCACCAGTGTTCTTGCCTGGAGAATTCCATGGATGGAGGAGGCTGGTGGGCTACTGTCCATGGGGCTGCAAAGAGCTGGACATGACTGAGCGATTGAGCAAAGGCCTAACTATGGTCCACTCTTTGTGTGTGTCTTTTGGCTGTGCTGGGTCTTCATTGCTGTTCAGGTTTTTCTCTAGTTGCGCTGAGTGGGGACTGCTGTCTAGTTGCAGTGTGAGGACACCTCATTGCAGTGGCTTCTCTTGTTGCGGAGCATGGGCTGAAGGTTGCATGGGCTCAGGAGTCGTGACTCCCTGGCTCTAGAGCACAGGCTCAATAGTTGTGGCACACAGGCTTAGTTGCTCCTCGGCTTGTGGGATCTTCTGGATCAGTGATAAACCTGTATCTCCTGCAATGGCAGGCGGATTCTTTATGACTGAGACACCAGGGAAGTCCTTGGTCCACTCTTGAAGAATGATAAGTTTGGGGAAATAGTCTTCATAGATATAATGACTGGTAAAGCTGTTGAATTTAGGTGATGGTATTGTTGCAGGGATAGACAAATAGACCAACAGAGCAAAATAGAGAATCCAGAAACAAAACCACATGACTCTCCATATATAACAAGTTGGTTTTCAAATCAGTGGAGAAAGGATAGTTTTTTCCTTCAATAAATATTAATTGGATGCATGCTACGTGAGTGCTAAGTCACTTCAGTTGTGTCTGACTCTTTGTGGCCCCAGGGGCTGTAGCCCACCAGGCTCCTCTGTCCATGGGATTCTCCAGGCAAGAATACTGGAGTGGGTTGCCATGCCCTCCTCCAGTGGATTTTCCAGACCCAGGGATTGAACCCGTTTCTCTTATGTCTCCTGCACTAGCGCCACCCAGATAATTAGGAAGCCCAGATAATTAGGTGCCCATATTTTAACAAATGGACTAGGACTCCTACTTTACACCATACACAGATAAATTCCAGAGAAAATATCTTTGTATTATCCACAATGGGAAGAATTTCCTAAAATAGACCACCGTCAAACATACATGCTAAAAGCAAAATAAAGCATAGTCATGTGTTTGTATGCAGAAATATGCATACAGATAGGGTAAAAGAAAAGATTCTTAAAATGAGTTTCTTTTCTCGAAAGCTACCATAAAAACTTAAAGGCACAAGTCATAAACTGGTTAAAGACAATCGCAAAACATATAATTGACAAAAACTGATATCCAGTGTATATAGAGAGAATGCCTGCCAAATAACCAAAAGTGAAAGAACCTAGCAGAAAATGGAGAAAAACATGAGAAGAGGTACTTGGTGAAAGAGGAAATCTGAATGTCAGTAAACATGATAATATGTTCAACTTCATTATTATTTAGCAAATTTAAAGCACAATAAAAACATTCCTATGAGATTGGCAGTATTATAAAGTCTGATTATACCTGGAATTAAGAATGTGGTGCAGGGCTTGCTTTCCTGGTGGTCTAGGGTTGAGAATCTACCTGCCAATGCAGGAAACATGGGTTCCGTCCCTGATCCTGGAAGACCCCACGTGCCTCGGAGCAACGAAGCCTGTGCACTGCAACTACTGAGCCAGTGCTGTAGAGCCCGCGAGCCACCAGCTCCTGAAGCCCAAGAGCCTAGAGCCTGTGCACCGCAATGAAGAGTAGCGCCCGCTCCTTGTAACTAGAGAAAGCCCATGCACAGCAGTTGAAGATCCAGCACCACCAAAAAAAAAAAAAAGTGATGCAGCTATAGGATATACAGAAATAGAAATATAATATGTACATGAAACATGTTATAAACCAATGTTACCCCAATAAAAATGTATTTTTAAAAACAATTCATTGTATTTTTTTTTGGCCACAATGCAGGGCATGTGAAACTTTCCAGATCAGGGATCAAACCCATGCCCAGTGCAAAGGAGGCGTGGAATCTTAACCACTGGACCACCAAGGAGGTCCCCAGAATTCATTTTAAATAAATAAAACGGGGCAAAAGGGAATATGGTGTGATAGGAACTTCTCAAGCACTACTGGTGAGAATGTAAATTGGCTCATCTACTTTGCAGAGTAATTCGGCATTACTTAGTAAACTCAAATATGTGCAAATTCTAGAATCCACTGGTTCTGGATATTTAACCTGGAGAAAATTTTGCACATGTGCCCCAGAAGACAAGTATAAGTGTGTTCATGAAAATGATCCAAGCATTTCTCATCAGTAGAATGTATAATTGTGTGTTTAAATGATATTGCAGTGAAAACATATATAGCTACATGCCGCAATATGGATGAACTGGAAGAGAGTGATGAGCAAAATAATCAGGCCACAAAAGAATACATGCAATTTGATTCTGTTTAGGTAAAGTTAAAGGAGCAGCCAAAAGTAAGCAGTGTAATGTATACATATGTGGAACAACTATGAAGTCAGAATCAAGACAGCGGGCCCCTTTCATGGGCTTGTGGGGAGGGGATGTGATTGGAAGAGGGGCACACAGGAAGCTTCTAAGGTTTTGGGAAAATATTCTTTCACAAGGTGTGTTTTATGCCCAGGTGTTTGCTTCCTAAAAATGAATATTCTCTGAAAAATATATGTTTTATTTTCACTGGTATATATTTTATAGTATAATAAAAATATAATTAGAAAGTTAAATAGAAAAACTTTAACAAATGCATGGCACATAAAAATTTTCAACATTATTATTTTATTATTAATATCAAAATGTTTCCTTCTAAATATAGCTGTAGCTACATCTCACAAATTTTTCACGTAGTGCTTTTATCTAGCTTAAAGTCTTTTTAAAATTCCCTAATGATATTCTCTTTAAAATGAAAGTTATTTAGTAGACCATAGTTTCTGGGCACATGGGATTGTTCAGTCTCTCTCTCTGTTTTATAATAGTGCTACATTATAGAAAACAGTCTATGAAGGTAATCTTTTTGACATTTGTTGAATACATTTATTTGTAGCTTGAAATAACAAATTGTACTTAGGTGAATAAAAATACCTTTTGAAATTTCACGCAGTGAAAATAATTTTAGTATTGCAGTTTTTAAACTCTCTGCTCCATTCCAGCCTTTTCCCATTATAGCCTTGATTTTAATCTCTAGTTTTGTTACACTGAGGTTTCTTAGTACTGTGGCCATGTACACAATAGACTATGATTTTTTGTGTTTTAATGTATTGTTTAGTGTCAATTTAGACCCAGGGATGGGGGAGGCTGGCGGGCTGCCGTCTATGGGCTCGCATAGAGTCGACACAACTGAAATGACTTAGCAGCAGCAGCAGCAGCAGCAATGTATGGGAGGGACCATTTCTTTGTCCCTTGGTCAGTAGTACTGGATTATATCATTCAAAAATAATTTTTGGCAATTTGAAACATATATCTTTCACATATTTTATTCTGAATATAACATTCACATATTTTATTCTGTATCTTTCACTTATATTTTAGTCTTTATAATTAATCTTCAACTTTTTTGAATATCCACACATTGTCCAGTTGTCCTTTTGTGTGAGTTGCTTGTGTAATTTTGTAGAAGCAATTTAAAAAATTTTAAAACCTGTTTACGTATTTAGGATGATATTATCTCTTGTTGGAATCCTCCCCACCCCATTTGGTATTTGCTTTTTAGTACCCATTTGTTCTTTTTTCCTTTCTTCCTCTTCATTAGGAAAAAAATTTCCCCAGAGTTTTCATCTTATTTAATGTAGAGCAGTTTAGTCTTCTTTTACTACAGGGAGAAGATGATCATTTGGCAGAGATAATGTAGCCCAGATTGCAGAACTGAATTGAAGGTTAAATAATGTGACCACTGATCCTCTCCAATTCCGTAAGTCAACGAATATCATACCTATTCAGACAGCTTCTATGTGATAGAAAGCTGAAATATAATCTTCCTTATGATACAATAGTGAGTTCAGATTTAAGCATGTCTAGAAAATATGACCTCACTCCTTGACAAAATTTTATCATAAGTGACTTCATAAATACACCGTGCTGACTTTATCAAACAGCTCCAGGGAAAACATCTCTTCTGTCTACAGTGAAAGGATAATGCTGACATTTGGCAAAGGTCAGAGCTTCATAAATTTAACTTATTAATACATCTGTGAACTGCTAGTATGTTTATATTGTGGTGGTAAAGAATATTGCAGGATTTTTTAAAAACATGTTTAATTCCTACCAAGAGTTTCTAAGCATTTTTTTTTAAACTAAAATCCAATATGTTCCACATTTTTGATAAGGTAAATCTTTTCTCTTCGGAAAACAAAAAAGAGAGAGTGTGTGTGAGTGTGTGTGTTTAAGGAGATATATGTGGGATTAGAGGTCTAGGAAATACATAAGCCTCAGCACAGGTTTTCCCACATCCCCAAAATTGACTTAAGATGACCCCAAAATTGACTTAAGATAACCCCAAAATAGGACAAATCCAAGAGAACCCTTAAAGTAGGGAAGATAGACATCCATGTGCCCCAATACTAGAGAACATCTACTGTAGTACAGGAGGCACTTTGTTGAAAGAAAACATTAGAACTGGCCAGCGAGATTGCTTTAAAAAAAAAAAAATTATTTGACTGCACCTGGTCTTAGATGTGGCGTACAGGATCTTAAGTTGCAGCACGTGAACAGTTAGTTGTGGCACGTGGGATCTAGTTCCCTGATCAGGAATCGAACCTGGGCCCCCTGCACTGGAGTGAGGGGTCTAAGCCACTGGACCACCAGGGAAGTCCCTTCAATATTGCTTTTTAAAAAGTCATCACTATCACATGAAATGAAGAAGGGAGATTGTGGAAGGACCTCACTGATAGCCCTTACGTAGAGGGGTGAGAGCTAGAGGTGAGGGCTGTGGGACAACTAGTAAACGCTGTGTTATGAATCAGCAGCATCTAAAGCAGTTGAACCAAGGGGCCCCAGGATAAACATGACACGTCAAGTAGTATGTGGGCAATGATACAGCTGAGCTTTTCCATAGTGTAGTGGCCTGTGTCTTTAGAAAAGAGGGGGGCCACTGCTAAAGCCTCAGAACAGTTATTGAAGAAGTACTTGTGTGTGTGTGTGTGTGTGTGTGTGTGTGTGTGTGTGAGTGCATATGTGCGTGCTCAGTTGTGTCTGGCTTTTTGTGACCCCATGGATTGTAGCCCAACAGGCTCCTCTGTTCATGGAATTTTCCAGGCAAGCATACTGGATTTGGTTGCCATTTGCTTCTCCAGGGGATCTTCCCAACCCAGGGATCAAATGCCTGTCTCTTGCTTCTGCGTTGGCAGATGGGTTCTTTACCAGCTGAGTCACCAGGGAAGATTATATAGCCTTTTTATTTCGAGGCATTGTTTTAAACTGGTGGTTCTCAGCTGGGGGTGATTTTGTCCCCCGAGGGGACATTTGGAGGTCTGAAATGTTTTTGGTTACCACAACTAGGAAGAGTCTCCTATCAGCATCTAGTGGTAGAGACTAAGGATTCTGCCAAATGTGCTGAAATACACAGACAGCCCTTACAGTAGAGAATTATCAGTCCCCAAATGTCGATAGTGCCAAGATTGAGAAACCCTGTTTTAAATAATGTAACAAATATGAACTCATTTAACCCTTATGGCAACATTTCAGGCAGAAAAGTAACTTGTCCAATGTTATCTACCTGACAGGCTAGGCCAAAGGGAGATAAATGCAAGCATTAAAGAGAGGAGCTATTATAGTAATACGAACCTAAATAAAATTTAAGATAAGATGACTTATAAGGAGGATGTATATATTTTTTTTTCTTAAGGAAAAGTATAATCCCCAGTGAAAATATTTTAGTTATGAAACTTTGGATGTCAAATAATAGAACCCTGAAACATATAGAGCAACAGTAAAACTGTTGGACATGTAGGAAGTAATTGAAATATAGTGGTAGTTTTTTTTGTAAACAGCCTTATTAAAGTATAACTGCAAGGAGATCCAACCAGTCCATTCTGAAGATCAGCCCTGGGATTTCTTTGGAAGGAATAATGCTAAAGCTGAAACTCCAGTACTTTGGCCACCTCATGCGAAGAGTTGACTCACTGGAAAAGACTCTGATGCTGGGAGGGATTGGGGGCAGGAGGAGAAGGGGACGACAGAGGATGAGATGGCTGGATGGCATCACTGACTCGATGGACGTGAGTCTGGGTGAACTCCGGAAGTTGGTGATGGACAGGGAGGCCTGGCGTGCTGCGATTCATGGGGTCGCAAAGAGTCGGACACGACTGAGTGACTAAACTGAACTGAACTGACTGACATATAATAGACTGCACAAATTAAAAAATATAATTTCATAAGTTTTGATATATGTCTATACCTCTGAAATCTTTACCACAATCAAGATAATGAACGCATTTATCACTCCAAGATTTCTCCTTGCTTTATAATGTGTAGTTTTTCCTTTCGCTCACTTGCTGGTCCTTTTACCAATCTTTGTCAACTTTTGATCTACTTTCTATTATTATAGATTAGATTGCATATTCTGGAGTTTTTTTTGTAAGTGAACTCATACAGTAATTACTTTTTTGGAGGGATATGTTTTCTATCATTGTTTATTTCATGAATCATCCTTGTCATTGCATATATCAGCTGTTTATTTCTTTTTATTGATAGATGGTATTCCATTATGTAGATACACAATTTGTTTATCCCATTCACCTTTTGCTGGACATTTGGTTATTTCCAGTTTGGGGCTATTACAAATAAAGATGCTATAAACATTCATGAACAAGTCTTTGTATGAACAGTTGCTTTTGTCTTCGGGTAAATATCTAGGAATGAAATGGCTGGATCATATGGTAAGAATATGTTTAATATTTTAAAAAACTGCCAAACAGTTTTTCAAAGTTATTGTTCCATTTTACATTCCCACCAGCTTTGTTAGAGAGTTCCAGTTGCTCCACTCCCTCTCCAGTATTTGTTTATGGTGCATCTTTATAAAAATTTCAGACATTCTAATAGGTGTGTAGTTATCAGTGTGTTTGGGCTGCTGTAACAAAATACCATAGACTGGGTAGCTTATAAACAGAAGAAATTTTGCTTGTCACAGTTCTGGAGGCTGGCAAGTCTAAGATCACATCCTGGGCTCTGGTGAGGACGTGATTCCTGGTTCATAGACGACTGTATTTTCACTGTAACTTCACATGCTGAAAGGGGTGAGGGAGTTCTCTGGGGCCTCAGAGCCCTATTGCCATTCGTGAGGACTCTACCCTCATGACCTGAGTACCCAAAAAGTCCCTACTATCTAAAATCTTTACCTAAGGGTTAGGATTTCAACATCTGAATACTGAGAGAACACAAACATTCAGACCATACCAGGAGTGGTATCTTGTATTCTCTAATGTAAGTAACTGGTGATGTTGAATATCTTTTCCTATGCTAATTTATCATTGATATATCTTGTTTCATACAATGCCTGTTCAAATCTTTTACTTATTTTCAAATATATAGGTGTATTTTTGTTGTTATTTAGACAGTTGTGTCCGACTCTTATGACCCCTTATTCTCAGAGAGATTGAGATTGATATAGGGAACTGGTTCAAGCAGTTTTGGAGACTGAAAAATCCTATGATCTGAAAGCTAGAGACCCAGGAAAGTCAGTGGTGTAGTTCCAGTACAGGCCCAAAGTCTTGAGAACTAGGGAGTCAGTGGTATATTTCCCAGTTGAAGTCTGGAGGCCAAGAACCAGGGCAAGTGATGATGTAAGTCCAGTAAGTTCTGAGTGCAGAGAAGACCAATGCCCCAGTTCAGCTAGTCAGGCAGAGAGCCAATTGTATCTTCCTCTGCCTTTTCATTTTATTCAGGTCCTCAATAGATTGGATGATGCCTACTCACATTGAAGAGGGCAACGTGCTTTACTCAGGCTACTGATTCAAATGCTAATCTCATCCAAAGAAACCCAGAAATAATGGGTCAGTGACTAAATCAGATTAAATCAGGTGTATCTCATTTTCTTGCTTCCTTACTGAGCAATTTTAGCTTTTCATTTTCTCAACATTTCCTTTTTCAGAATAGGCTCTTTGCCCCACCTTTGCAAAACCAGAATGTTTTTGTCAAAACAACCAGTGTGTTAAAAGTGAAGTAATCCACTATTTCTGGAGAAATGGAAAAAGTTCTCACAGTTTTAAAATGGCAAATTTTCTTAATCCCAGTCCTTAGGATTTCCTAAAAAATTGAAGTTTGATTTTACTGAGGGCACTTTATTATGATGGGTAAAACATTTCAATACATTTGAATTAAGAAAGCAAATTCAAAAAAGAGAAAAGATATTCTAATTTTTAAAAATTATATATACCAACACAAAGTTTATAAAAGCGAAAGGGAAATTCCATTACAGACTGTTAAAGCTGTCTTTTGGCCTATAAAGCTATGTTTGGGTTTACAAAACTATGTCTTATGTTGGGTGTACATTTGTTTTCTGAATTGCCTAGTTGGAAGAAACTGCTAGAAAATGATGATTTTTGTCTTTATCAAAACACTCTTGAAATTAGACACCAGGTTTTTTTTTTTTTTTTTGGAAATCTTGATGTCTAGAGGTGAGGAAACTTCCCATTTTAAAACTCTTAAAGCTAGCCTGCTGGTGGTGATTTAGTCACTCGGTTGTGTCAGTGTTGTTGGGACCCCATGGACTGTCACCTGCCAGGCTCCTCTGTCCATGGGATTTTCCAGGCAAGAACACTGAAGCGGGTAGCCATTCCCTTCTTCAGGGGATCTTCCCAACCCAGGGATCGAACCTGGGTCTCCTGCATTGCAGACTGATTCTTTACCAACTGAGTCACTAGGGAAGCCTACCTGGGTATAATCCCATTTCTACAACTAATTAATTGCATGGCTTTGGAGAAGTACATAACTTTTCTGTGGCTCAGTTTCTTCATCTGTAAAACAAGGATAATTCATTCTAATGGTTGGAAGGTACTAGGTTGACAGAATATGCTGATGGCTTTGAGAAGGAGTGTGAGTGTGTGAGTGTGTGTGTGTGTATGTGTGTGTGTGAGAGAGAGAGAGAACGCTAGCAAAGGAAATCAGTCTGCATGGTAGGAGGAAACCAGTAGAGTATGGCCTTTAGAAATTAGTTTGTGATTAATTGAATTAAATGCTGCTGTTTAGTATATTAAGATTTAGTATATTAACATTTAGTATATTAAGATTTACAACTGCTGTTGGGTTTAGCCATTCAGCCGTGATTGGTGACTTTGAGGACAGTGATTTTAGTGGAGGGGTGTGGACAAAAGCTTGGTTGGAATGGTTCAAGAGATAAGGAGAGAAATAGGATCAACAAATACAGACATTAAAATGTTTTATATTAAAAGTGATAAACAGAATGTAATGTCTTTGAAATAATAGGTTGCATTTATTGAGTACTTCTGTGTGACAGACGGTATTTTAGGCACTTGTACTAACTTGTTTGAAAAGTGGAAGTGAAAGTGTTAGTCAAGTCACTCAGTTGTGTCGACTCTTTGCAACCCCACGGGTCTGTGGGATTTTTCCAGACAAGAATACTGGAGTGGGTTGCCATTTCCTTCCCCAGGGGATCTTCCTGACCCAGGGATTGAACCTGGGTTTCCTGCATTGTAGGCAGACTCTTTACCATATGAACCACCGGAGAAGCCCAACTTGTTTAATGAGAAACAACAAATATAGCAGGTCTTTGGTTTGCATGATAATATAATACCACACCCGCTAAAACCATGTAAAGCAATCTTGAAAATCAATGGGAAAGATTATGATGTTCTGTGACCTTTAAAGTTTTTGTCAAAACATTCAACATTTTAACTAGCTCTTTTAGTTATTAATGTATTGGGAAATGAAATAAATGAGTGAAGCTAATATTTATAGTACACTGTAATTAGAAACATTAAAGATGAAAGTGTTTGCTAGTTTCTCTATAACGTACCAAGATTAGTTTGAACAGTGCTTGCCTTCTTCTCTACATTTGTGAATCAGCTTCCAACCTTCCAGCCTTTCCTCTTTCTCTGTTGTGAAATAGTTCTGAGGGTTCATTTAATGTGAAGTTTTTGTGGTTATCAGTCCCTCTGGGACATCTTATCCTTTTCATCATAACCACTTCCTTCACTAAGTCCCTCAGGCTGCTTATCTGCTCCTCTGTGGATCTGGGTCTGAGTGCGCCCTGCCTGTTATTATATGCCAAAGTTTAAAAAAAAATTTTTTTTTTTCTGAGACCAGGAGGGAGAAGTCAGTGGAACAGGAGTATAGTGAGCAAGTAACCTGCAAGTGGAAAAGACTGGTTCCTAAGGGCAGGCTATCTCACCTGAACTCAGCTCTGTAGGGCCCTCTGGGTGCACAAGATCTGAAGAAACTCATAAGCAGCTTCAGTTTGCTTTCTCTGCTGGTATACAGTTTTT
The DNA here is from genome assembly GCF_027580195.1 of Bos mutus. Taxonomy (NCBI): domain Eukaryota; kingdom Metazoa; phylum Chordata; class Mammalia; order Artiodactyla; family Bovidae; genus Bos; species Bos mutus. The sequence continues at coordinate 54,874,157 of NC_091631.1, read as the reverse complement.
CAGACACAAATTCCCCATCTTTCATTTGGTCAGTCTTGCTGGTGGTTGGTACTGTTGGGAAAATAAGAGTTGAAAACAAAATCTCGTGCCACACCAGGAAAAAGTTCCACAAAACTGTTCCACAAAGGCTGAAGATGAAAAAGTTTTATTATTTTATTTTTTAATTAATTTTTTAATTGAAGTCTAATTGCTTTACAATGTCGTGTTAGTTTCTGCTGTGTGACAATGTGAGTCAGCCATGGAAGTGTTAGTGGATCAGTTGTGTTCAGCTCTTTGTGAACCTCATAGACCGTAGCCTACCAGGCTACTCTGTCCTTGGAATTTTCCAGGCAAGAATACAGAAGTGGGTGGTCATTTCCTTCCCTAGGGAATCTTCCTTACCCAGGGCTCGAACTAAGGTCTCCTACATTGCAGGCAGATTCTTTATCGTCTGAGCCACTAGGGTAGCTGATGTTAGTCAGTGATCAATAAACATATATCCACTCCCTCGTGAGCCTCCCTTCCACTCTGCACCCCCATCCCACCCTTCTGCTGCTGCTGCTGCTAAGTCGCTTCAGTCGTGTCTGACTCTGTGTGACCCACCCCACAGACGGCAGCCCATGAGGCTCCCCCGTCCCTGGGATTCTCCAGGCAAGAACACTGGAATGGGTTGCCATTTCCTTCTCCAATGCATGAAAGCGAAAAGTGAAAGTGAAGTCACTCAGTCGTGTCCGACTCTTAGCGACCCCATGGACTGCAGCCTACCAGGCTCCTCTGTCCATGGGATTTTCCAGGCAAAAGTACTGGAGTGGGGTGCCATTGCCTTCTCCCTCTATTCCTACCCCCAGTTTATTATCGAATGAGGGTTTAAGCAGAATCGAATGCACATCACAGGCAGTCAGCTAAAGAGAAAGTATAGGCAGAAGGAAGTCTCCCCCTCTCATCTAGCCAGGCAGATACAACCCTCCACATCCGTGTTCTCAAGATAAATGGTAAGCAGTCCTCAGGTTAGAGGACATGCCAGCACCATTGATCACCAACCGTTCTTCCTAGATTCACTTGTTAATTGGGGTGACCACCTGCGTTTGTTAATTATCTTCATCTGGAAGAATAATGAAGTTTCTCTTCTCTCTCTGACAGGTAGGTAGGTAGAATTTGGAGCCAGAGGGCTAAATTGAACTCTCATGGAGACTGGGAGATGGGGGCCCCTCTTTCCCTTGATGTTTACACTTTAAAAAGGTGGCTCCTAGGTCCTTGAGAAAGACATTCCAGAGTTGTAAAACCGGCAAGAAGCTTATTTAGCTTTTAAAAGGATTTACATATATCTCAAAAGGACAGAGAAAGAATTTATGATTACAAGTTTTCTGAAAGGGAACTGGAGGGGGGGATGTGTCTTCCCCTATGTGCCGTTACAGTACTTAGGATCAGAAAGTCTTTGAACATAGTCCAAAGCTTCTTTCTTTTCATTTGATCTCATTGGAGACAGGAGGAGAGCTTGTTATCAACCTCCAAATAATTACTTTGATTTCGAAGATTAAACTTTCTCCTTTAGGCCACTAATTAATTACTCCAGTCATTGTTATCTGAGCCCTTTCTTTTCTTGGTCTGTGCACTAGATCAACAAATGAAGATGTTTTCAGGCATGTTTAACTAACCATGCTTAAGGAGAAAGTCCTTTACACTAAATTCTCTTTGATTCTGAGTGGCAATGAATATTAAACGGCAGATGCTGTGCCCCCACTGTCCTGGGCACTAGGGATAAATGGTAAACACAGCAACCACAGTATTTTCCCTCCTGGAACTTACTCTCTGGCAGGGCCTCAGTTTAACACGTAGGAATCAATGCCCTTGAGTACAGGTCTAGAAGTATTGGGGTAGTCGGTGAATAAAGTATGTATCTTAGCCTGAGACCTCAAGGGGTCTGATTACAGAGGGCCTGTAAACTTTAGTGAGGATTTGGGATTAAGAATTCAGTGTCTTGGACCTATCCCTAGAGATTTTGAAAATTTTATTTGTTTATTTTTGGCTGTGCTGGGTCTTTGTTGCTCTGTAGGCTTTTCTCTAGTTGCAGTGAGAAAACTCTAGTTGTGGTGTGCAGGCTTCTCATCGTGATGGCTTCTCTTATTGCAGAGCACAGGCTCTCAGGAGCATGGGCTCAGTAGTTATGCATGTGGGCTTAGTTGCTCCATGGCATGTGGGATCTTCCTGGACCAGGAATCGAGCCCATATCTCCTTCATTGGCAGGCGGATTCTTTAACACTGAGCCACCAGGAAAGCCCCCCTCGAAATTTTGATTTTTGGGGGGTTTGATGCAACTCAAGTACCAGTGTTTTAACAAGCTCTTCTATAAGACTCTGGGGCCGTGAATCCCTTTCTTTCCTTTTTCTCTCACGCCCATGCACACGCACATGCACACGCGCCGTCTCTCACGTACACGCGTACATGCATGCACTCACACGCACAGTCACCAGCTCAGCTTTTCATGGGTTCCAGGCAAGTGCCAGAGGAGGGAAAACTGCTGGGGTCCGAAGTAGGCCGCCGTCCCCACCCCACCCCACCTCACCCCACCGCAGTGAACCTCCATGCCCTGTGGAGTGTTTTGGATTCAAGTGACTTAAGAGCCGGCCAGCGCCAGAGGAACGCTCTGCCCCTCCCTCCTTTTCTGTCTCTCTGAAGGCAGGCAGGAATGAAAACCTCCTCCCACGAAGGGGAAGATGTCAAGGGACGGTGGCTGCTTCGACGCACGTCCGTGATCCTCACGTGCATGAGCGGAGTTTCCTGGGTTACAAAAAGGAGGAGACTCCTTTGGCCTGACACGAGGTGAGTTTGTCCCTTGGCCTCCCTCCCCACCCCCCAGCCCCCTTCCTCTGCGCGGTCTGGGGCCGTGAATCCCAACACATGCCTTTGAGACTCTCTGGACTTCATCACCTTTGAAAAATTTTAAAGGCAGAGATTGATATAACTGGATTTGATATAACCGGAGGGAGGGGACAAGAAAGGTTGTAGGGTATTTAGGTGGCTACTGCGGTAGTTAAGGAAAGAATGATGGTGGCTTGGGTAGAGAAGTGGATGGTTTTGAGAAATTTACAAGATGGAATAGGATTTTGTAATGTTTGAATGTGAAAGGAGATGCTGGAGAAGAAGGAGGTATCAAGGATGACTCCCAGATTTCATATCCCGCAATGGGCTGGAAGGTCATATCATTACTTGAGGTAATGAACATTGGAGGAAGAGCATATTGGAGTTGAGGGGTAGTGTTGAGAAGTTTATATTTGGACCCAGAGACAGGCGCAGGGAGATGTTTAGAAGGCAGTTGGACACAGTAGTCTGGAACTCAGGATCTCTTGGCAATTCTTTGGGGGTTTGAGTGTGGTCAGGTCAAGGGTATGGTCTTCCCAGCAGTCATTATGGTTGTGAGAGCTGGACTGTAAAGAAGGCAGATGCCTTTGAACTGTGGTGCTGGAGAAGCCTCCTAAAAGTCCCTTGGACAGCAAGGAGATCAATCCAGTCACTCTTAAGAGAGATAAACCTTAAATGTTCACTGGAAGGACTGATGCTAAAGCCCTTAGCTCCAGTATTTTGGTCATCTGATGCTAACAGATGGCTCATTGGAAAAGTGCCTGATGGAAAGATTGAGGGTAGAAGGAGAAGAGGACATCAGAGGATGAGATGGTTGGATGGCATCACTGATGCAGTGAACATGAACTTGGGCAAACTCCAGGTGGTGAACGACAGCATTACGCCTGGCGTAATGCAGTCCATGGGGTCACAAGCAGTCAGACACAACTGGATGACTGAACAGCAGCAACAACAAGGTGATAGATGGTAATTGAATGGAAAGGATGAAATCACCCAAAGAAAGGCTATAGATGAGAAGGGAAGAAGGTCTGGAACAAAGCGTGAGCAATGTCAGGGTGTTTCAATATACAGCAGTTGATATTGCAAGGAATGGCCAGGGTGATGGTAGGTGAACTGGGAGCCTGTCGTACCCATGTGGACATCTGTGGCTAGTAGCCCTTAGTGATTTCTTATATTTGTAATTTGGCAAAAGCAAGTTAAAGAAATTTCAGTCTTATTTCCAATCACACAATCCAGAGGGTGGATATTCTTAGTTCCACATACAATGGTTTTATCCCAGTGAGAAATTAACTATTGCATGCCATATCAGTAAACAAGGATGTCATAGTCATCAGTGATTACAGCCCTCTGATGTGAGATGGTGAGCCCTAAGGGCACTCAGAAAGAAGAACAATACCTGTAATCTACCAGCCATCAGATTGCAGCCACTCTCTAAGGTAAGCCCCAAGGGAGCTCAGGATGTGAAAAACACAGGGTTCCGTCCCCAGATAGGTGGGAGTGCATATGAAAGGAATGATTTCAGGGAGCCCAGACTCTTCCATCTTCCCATACGTAGAGAAGCACTACATTCCTTAGTTTGAAATATCTGGCTTCTTTTAATTGATCATAACATTTTGATGTGCAGACTACCTGCCCTTTGTTGTAAAACTTCTATATAACCCTGCTCCTCCCCGGCCTCCTTGGAGTTGTTCTTTCAGGGTTACTTGAGATGCTGTCTCCCAGGCTTGAAGTCCTAAGAATTCTCACTCGATAAAACGTAACTCTCAACTTTTAGGTTGTGATTATTTTTTAAGTCGACACCAGGCATTAGTCACATTCACATTGAGATCTTAAAACATGTCCTTCAGGATAAGTGAGTTAACACAGCCACCAGCAGTCCAAGTCTCAAGCCATATGCACATCATTGATATTTTCCATCTCATTTTGGTGTCTGGACTTCTCCAGAGCAGACATTCAATGGCTTTTTGACCCTGTAGATGAAAACATTGGTAGGAAAGGATCTGAAGTGCTGGCCAAGGGGGATGATGATGACTGCATTATTTGCTGCTCTTGGGTCTGTTTCTGGGTGATGTTTATCCTTTCCTGAGACATTCTTCAGGATGATAAGTTCTTATCTTTCCTCCTGCATGTGGATTTTTCCCCCCCTGCATCTAGAAGCACATATTTCTTTTCTTCTTTCTTTAAAAATATTTTTTATATTTTTATAGTCTGCCTGACCCCAAGCTCTTGACCAGGCCCACCACTTGCTCTGGTGGGAATGGCCCACCAGCCAGGAATGGTTTTTACACTTTTAAATGGCTGTGTTTTAAGAGATTACATAAATACCTACCTAACCATGATTTTGCCTCTTGGCCCACAAAACCTAAAATGTTAACTACTTAGCCTTTTATGGAAACATTTTCTAATCCCTGATCTTAACTACATAAGACTGAAAAACAAATCTTTTCACTCAAATAAGAAAGACAGCTAGGTCTGTGGTTCTCAAACTTTAGTCTAGGTCAGAACCACCTGGAAGGTTTGGTCCAATACAGGTTGGTGGGCCACACCTCCAGTATCTGGAGTGGGACCAGAGAAATGGCATTTCTTCCTTTCTTTTTAAATTAATTTTAGAATTGAGGCATATTTGACATATAACATTAAATTAGTTTCAGGTGTGCAATGGAATGATTTGATATATATGGCAAAATGATCACTGCAGTAAGTCTGGCTAATATTGGTACCCATACATAGTTAAAAAATTTTTTTTTCTTACTATGAGAACTTTTAAGATCTACTCTATTAGCAAAATAGTAACACTGTTAACTATAGTCACTGTAGTACACGTTATATCCCCATGACTTACTTATTTTACAACTGGAAATTTGTACCTTTTGATCCCCTTCACCCATTTTTCCCAGCTTCCTCCACCTCCACCTACTTCTGGCAACTACCAGCCTGTTTTCTGTATCTATAAAATGAGCTCAGGGTTGGTTGGTTTGTTTCTGGCTTGCTTTGTTTTTGGATTATACACGTACATGAGATCATATAGTATTTGTCCTTCTCTGTCTCACTTACTTCACTTAGCATAATGTAGTCAAGGTCCATCCACGTTGTCCCAAATGGCAAGATTTCATTCATTTTAATGGCTGAAAAAGATTCCATTGTGTTTATATACCACAGGTTTTTTTTTAATCCATTCACCTGTTGGTGGACATTTAGGTTGTTTCCATTTCTTGGCTATTGTAAGCAATGCTGCAGTGAACATCGGAATGCATGTATCCCCTCAAATAATACCCAGAAGTGATATTGCTGGGTGATATGGTAGTTCTTTTTTTTTTTTTTTTAAATTTGATCATACCATGTGGCTTTCAGGGACTTAGTTCCCCTACCAGGGATTGAATCCAAGCCATTGGCAATGAAAGAACAGAATCCTAACCACCGCACTGCCAGGAAATTCTCAGTTTTTAGTTTTCGAAGAACCAACAATTTATATTCCCACCAACAGTGCACAAGGGTTCCCTTTTCTTCACATCCTTGTTATTGCCAGTGCTTGTTATTGCTTGTCTTCTTGGTAATAGCTATTCTAACAGATGTGAAGTGATGCCTTACTGTGGTTTTGATTTGCATTTTCTTGATGATTAGTGCTGTTCAGCACCTGTTGGCCATCTGTAAGTTGTCTTTGGGAAAATGTCTATTCGGATTCTCTGCCCATTTTTTAACCAGGTTGTTTTCTTTTCTTTTTTTTTGCTATTTTTTCCCCCTGAGTTTTTAAATGTATTTTGGATATCAGCTTCTTATCAGAAGTACACGTTTCTTAAGTAATCCACTTCCATGACAGTAGAAGCACACGCATATGAGTAACTGTTGCTGATCATAGATAAACAATAGATTTTTTTTTTTTAGGATAGCATTTATCACTTTAAAATGTTTGACTGTAGTAGCCTTATATCTGCCAAGTCTGACTTGCTCAAGGAACCAGTCCCTCGTTATTTCACCAGGTGAGCTGTCGCACTGTCAGTCCATCAGGCCTGGTGCTCAGCCTCCCCACCACATGGCTTGTGGACACGTGGATAGGGTCCGCTAGGCCAAGTATTGGTTTAGGGATGGACACATGGCCCATACAGATTCCTTCCTAGAACAGGTATGTGGATGTTAGGGGAAGAACATCTTTTGCTCCTGTTGTGGTTGCTAAGCTAGAAGGATACATCTGGGTCTGTGGGTAACTGCCTTTGCTGCTACATACATGGTGAGGGGCTTCTCTGAAGGACACTGGCCCACAATCAGAAGCAAAATTGAGAGTTGGAGAGAGAGGAACTTCGAAAACAGTGTGAGCCTTGAGTCCAGCTCTCACTTTTAATTTCTGCATCCCACTTAACATGATAATACCCTTCCTTAAACTGATAGGAGGTAGACTGTTGTCATTAACAACTTAGAGTCCTAATTAATTCAGTGACCTGGTAGATGAGTATTCACTCTATAATGTTTTCAGAGGTATTTATTAAACATCCTTTATGGGCCTGAAGCCCACTACTGTATTCCCCTATGCTTAACAACAACAAAAAAGGGATTATCAAATTATAACTTAATTTTAAGTCACTTAAGAACAGTATGCTCCTTTTCAGGAAAATAAATGATATTTATTACAATAAGAGAATATACAATATTTGCTAATTATTTTGAGAAATCTCTCTCTAGAAATGATGTTTGCTTGCTGTTTTAATGTTTAAGTAGAGATCAGACAGGGAACTCTGCCCACTGAACTTGCCTCACATGAAATTCTAGAGTTATGATTGGATTAGCCAAAGACCATTTATTTCTGTCCCAGGGGATGAGCAAAAAGTCAGAACCTTTACCTTATAGTGTGCACAGAACTTGGGTATCTGACCCCTGGTACCAAGTGAGTTCCCAGCTTACTGTGGGAGTGGGGGAAATGTGTCACTGTGGCAGACAGCTGAAAACTGTGAAGTAATATTTACTATTGCCTAGTCCTGCCTTGGAAATGAATGAACATTGCCCTTTGATTGGTGTCCTGAAATTTCCACCTCATTGCTTAACAAATTTCAAAGTAAGCCCAGCACTGAAAAGGAACTCATCTCAGATTTTGGTAAGGTTTTAAAATACGTGATAAGATAATCAAATTTTGAGCATGTTGCCTAAAAAGGGCAGAACCCTAGCTCTGAAGAATTAAAACTACAATGACAGATATGTTTATTAGAACACTTGAAGAGGAAGAATATATTTAATGTTTCTTGTGACAGGAGAAGTGATAAAAATAATTCACAAGTTGAAAAGGTGGATGAGCCCAAATAAGACAAATAGCATCGAAAGATCATATTTAAAGAAATTTTTAAAAACATCTTTGAATTTTAAAGTTAAGATAGAAGAAATGTACTTTCAAAAATTCTTGGGAAGTAGTCAACCCCCTGGGGTAGAATCTCATAAGAGGTATAAATTGATTTTTCTTTCGGAGGGTTGTTGATGGCATTTAATTCAATCTGTTTGCAGATTTCTGAAGTCTGTCCTCCCTTCCACAGAGCCACCACTGGGAGCCAGTAACTTACTTCAATCTCCTTGCTTCCATCTTTTCACTCTTTGGTAAAACAAACACCCATCATAAACAATATTCAGTACTGCTGTTTTTGTTACAGACCTTCCTGTACAATTGCAAGTATCAGAAAGATCAATGATGTGTTTTTCCTACCTTGGCATGTAGAGGAATGTAGCACAGCTACTGTTTTAAGAATATTTATGCATAGATTTCAGCTGAAAGACACATTAAATAACATGTCCATTTGTGCTTATTGGCAAGTGGTGGTTGCAAGCCTGCTTTTTCCTCACCCATTTGTCAAGTGACTGCCCCATCGCTCTGCAAAAAGTATCTCCTGCCTTTAAGTAGACCACAGCCTAGGGTAACTCCAAATGTGAAAGACAATACTGTCCAAACTCTTCACCACTGACTCTGAGGTTAGGAAAGCAAACTTTGGCTCTGAAACAAGGTAGTTCACAGACCTGGACACTCACAACACTGGCCTTGTCAAAATTATGGTTTAACAAACTGAGTTAAACAACTAGAGGCCATGTCATCTCTGAGTGTCTGCTTCTGTCCTTTCTGCAGCTGCTGTTGATGGCTTTGTGGCCAGTGTAGCTTGTTTTCTATCAAGGGAAATGCAAGATGGTTGCTCTTGGGAAAGTTCTGCACCTTGTCTCACTGATACCTGAGCCCCTACTTGACTCCTATTGATGTTGATGCCCTTATGTGACCCCACAACACTGGTCCCCTCTCCCTCCCCCATCTCTTGGTGGTGTTTGCCTATGTCATCATTTTCATTCTACTATATGTTGGCACAGTGCACCTGCAAGCTATCCTTTTATCAGAGTTCCACATGGAAAGGAAATTTCGAGTCCTCCCTTTGCTTTTGGTGTGACCTCAAACTATCTGGAGTATTTTTATTGCAAACCTTATCCAGGGTTAGACTGTGGGAGGTATGGGGCAGAACTGATTTCTCTCCTTGATAACTTCTCTCTCTCTTCTCTCCCAGCTGCTTTTCCCAGTGGCCAAAGGGCTTTCTACTTTTCCTCTCTAGGTGATAGGAATGCTGTATCTTCTTTCTTGCCCATTCTATGGATTTTGTAAGACTTCGATCAAGTTGGCTAGACTTGAGTCTCTTGAAATATGAAAGATATTAAATACCCTTTTGCGGGTCCACTCAAAAAACAACGAACCAAACCTGGCTTTCAGGTCTTCTTGTTAGTATGTTAGAATTCTGGTTTGAAGATCAAAACTGAGCAATACTTCTTTTCCTCCTCAGAATGATGAATGCTGTTGATGAGCCAGGATAACACAACAAATGGGAAGTGAAATTTACATCAGTTTAACATTTCAAACATATCATCCTTATTATTGTATTATAGAAAGGGATCATCACAAAGTAGGAAAAAAATAATCATTTGTAATCTCATCTCCAGAAAACAATAACAGTAATGTTTTTAGCTGGGTACTTAATGGGTTCAGTTCAGTTCAGTCACTCAGTTGTGTCCAACTCTTTGCAACCCCATGAACCGCAGCACATCAGGCCTCCCTGTCCATCACCAACTCCTGGAGTCCACCCAAACCCGTGTCCATCGAGTTGGTGATGCCATCCAACCATCTCATCCTCTGTCATCCCCTTCTCCTCCTGCCCTCAATCTTTCCCGGCATTAGGATCTTTTACAATGAATCAGCTCTTCGCATCATGTGGCCAAAGTATTGGAGTTTCAGCTTCAACATTGGTCCTTCCAATGAACACCTGGGACTGATCTCCTTTAGGATGGACTGGTTGGATCTCTTTGCAGTCCAAGGGACTCTCAAGAGTCTTCTCCAACACCACAGTTCAAAACCATCAATTCTTCGATGCTCAGCTTTCTTTATAGTTCAGCTCTTACATCCATACATGACTACTGGAAAAACCATAGCTTTGACTGTACTGACCTTTGTTGGCAAAGTAATGTCTCTGCTTTTTAATATGCTGTGTAGGTTGGTCATAACTTTCCTTCCTAGGAGTTAGCGTCATTTAATTTCATGGCTGCAGTCACCATCTGCAGTGATTTTGGAGCCCAGAAAAATAAAGTCTGACACTGTTTCCATTGTTTTCCCGTCTATTTGCCATGAAGTGATAGGACTGGATGCCATGATCTTCGTTTTCTGAATGTTGAGCATTAAGCCAAATTTTCACTCTCCTCTTTCACTTTCATCAAGAGGCTCTTTAGTTCTTCTTCACTTTCTGCCATAAACTTAATGGATGACTTAGAGCAAATAACTTTACTTTCTGATCCTCAGTTTCCTCCTCTGCTAAATGGGGTTAATTCCTTATTTTCCTTCCATGGAGGATTGTTTTGATTCAAGATGGCATTTTTACCATAGAGGAAAATGACTATATTTAATTGGTTCTGATTCTTTCTGTATTTTACTGTTGTAATGCTCTGTTATTCTAATTTCTGTATCTTTATAGTATATTTTAATACTTGCTGAAACAAGTATTATACATCTTTTACTATTGTCCTATTATCTTTTAAAATAATTTTTGCTATTAAAACTTGTTCCTTCTTTTAAAATGAACATTGGAATTATTATGCTAACTTCTTAAGCACCTTTTAGTATTTTCATTTGTTGTTGTTGTTGTGTCAGACCCAGTCGTGTCTGACTCTTTGCGACCCCACGGACTGCAGCAAGCCAGGTCTGTCTGACCCTCATCATCTCCTGAAGTTTGCCCAAGTTCATGTCCATTGCATTGGACATGTATTTTCATTAAGATACCCTTTATGTTTATGATATTAGCCATTCATATAAACAGGTTTTATTTTCTGGACCTTGGTAAATTAAATTTGGTAGTTTTCACCATATAAGGTGTTTCACATTTCTTAAGACGTTTCCTAGGCCTTTTATGTTTCTGACTGTTGTTGAAAATGGGACTTTTTTCCTGTTAAATTTCTTAACTGATTACTGGTGGTATATTAAAAAAAATATTGTGGACTTTTTGTCTACAATAAGTCCACAATAATTATTTTAAATTATTTTGCCCACAATAATTATTTTAAAATTAATTATCTTACTGAGTTCTACTAATCAGTTTTCCTTTGATTTTCTTTGGCTTTCCATTTAGAGAAGCATGATGATTTGGAAGCAGATTAATTTGGACCCATGTTTCCAAAATTTACCAACTAAAAAAATTCTTCTGTTCTTTATTGCATTGACTAGAACTTCCAGAAAAGTGCTAAATAATAAGCAACACATTGTTCTTCTTGGTAAATTTAATGGGAGTGGGCTCTAGTATTTCATCATTATTGCTAATACTGGCTATCCTTATGCAATAACTATAATAGATTAAGGTTTTCTTCTATTATAAGGAAGCTTTTGTATTTATTTTAATATTTCATTTATTTTAATTATTTTTAGTCTTTGCATTTATTAAAAGAATTATTTTTAATCTTCTGAGGTATTGAAGTGACTAGTTGATTGGTATATTTAACATGCTACTGGGTTAGAATGTTATTTATATTAATAGGGAGATTAGTTTGTAATTTCCTTTTTTGTGCTCCATTTGTTGGACTTGGGGATTAGAGTTCTGCTGGCTTGAGAAAATGAATTGGGAAGTATGCCATCTTTTTCTGTGCTCTGGAACCATTTAAATTATATGTGAATTATTTTTCCTTGAAGCTCTGCTAGAACTCAGTAGTAAAATTGTCCAGACCTGGTACAGCATTTGGAGTTATTTCTAGGCCAATATTTCCATTTCTTCCATGGTTATTAGTACCCAGATGAACTACTTTCTCAAATCATCTCTGGAAGTTAATGTGTTTTTTAGAAAATCATGTGTTTCATGCTTATTTTCAGGATGTTTAGCTTAGAGCGGTGCATTTAAATTTCTCATGGTATAACAAAGTACTTGTAATATCTGTAAATAAAGCCTGATTCTCAGTTTTAACGATTGGAATGTATTTTCTGTTGTCTAAATCTGTAAGAGCTTTGCCTATTTTGTTGATATTTTTAAAGAAATTATTTCTGGGAATTATTTATCAAATCTGTTTTTGTTTTCTAATAATTTTTACTTTTGTATTATTATCAGTTCATTTCTACTTACCTCTTAGGTTTCTCTTCTTTTTTTTTTTTTTGACATTTTTTCAAGTTTATTTTCATTTTCTGATTTTAAAAATAAATATTTAAGGCTGTGAGATTTCTTCTGAAGTTGTCCTCATTGTATCAGTTTAAAAAATCTTTTTATTTTGTATTGCAGTATAGCTGATTGACAATGTTGTGATAGTTTCACATGAACAGCAAAGGGACTTAGCCATCCATATACCATGTATCCATTCTCCCCATCATATCAATTTTGATTTGCAGATTTTGTTACTTTTATGTTTAATGTTCTATAGATACACTGTTTTTTTGTTTTTTTCATTTTTTTTAAGTTTTTGTAAAGTTTGAGTATAATTTACAAACATTAAAATGCACATATTTGAGACTTCCCTGGTGGCCCAGTGGTTAAGACTCCATGCTTCCAATGCAGGTGGCACAGGATCTATCCCTGGTTGGAGAAATACTGCACAGGGCATGGGGAGGCCAAAAAGAAAAAGAGAGAAATGCACGTATTTGAAGAGTACAATTTGGTAACTTTTTTATTGAATTTTTCATGTGCTGTGCTGTGCCTAGTCATTCAGTCATGTCCAACTCTTTGTGATCCCATGGACTGTAGCCCTCCAGGCTCCTCTGTCCGTGGGGATTCTCCAGGCCAGAATACTGCAGTGGGTAGCCTTGCCCTCCTCCAGGGGATATTCCCAACCCAAGGATCGAATCTGGGTCTCCCGCATTGCTGGCAGATCCTTTACTGTCTGAGCCACCAGACAAGCTCATGAATACTGGAGTGGGTAGCCTATGCCTTCTCCAGGGGATCTTCCCAATGCTGGAATTGAACTAGGGTCTCCTGCATTTCAGGTGGATTCTTTTCCAGTTGAGCTACTAGGGAAGCCCAAATTTTGCATACAGTGAATGCATTTCTTAACTGATGAATTTGCATAAGTCTGTGTAACCAGTACACCAAGTAAGATGCAGAACTTTCCTGTCCCCTGAATGTTCCTTCTGTCCCCTTCCAGTCAGTCCTCCCTGAGGCAACCACTGTTCGGAGTCCTGTCACCAGAGTCATTTTGTTGATTCTTGAATTTCATATGAATGAAATCATACAGTAGTGCTCTCTGTGTCTGACTTCTTTCCTTCAGCATGATGATTTTTAGATTAATTCATATTGTTGCTGGTATCAACGGCCACTTTTCTTTTTAAACTGCTGAGTTTTAAAATTGCTGAATTTTAGAACTTGTATCATATGACTGTACCACAATTTGGTTATCCTATCTCCTCTGGAGGGGTTTTTGGGATGTTTCCAGTGTTGAGCTATGATGAATAAAGCTGTTTTTGTTTCCTCTGGGTAAGTACTTAATAGAGTCGGAGGGTCAAGGGCTAGTGTTCGTGTCTGCTCAGTCTCTCCGTCACGTCCCCCAACTCCTTGCAGCCCCATGGGCTACAGCCCACCTATTGTCAGTCTTTAATTTTTGTCATTTTTGGGGGATTATAAAATAGAATCTCATGTGATTTTAATCTGTATTTCTCTGATGGCCAATGACTATTAGGTTTGCTTCTTCTTGGCCATTTATATAACTTTTTCTGTTAAGCTTTGTTCAAGCCTTTTGTCTGTGTTTAAACTGAGTTGTCTTTTTGTTACTGAGTTATAGGAATTCTTTATATATTCTGGATATAAGGTCTTTGCCAGATTTATGTATTATAAATATTTTCTTCTAGTCTGCGGTTTATCTTTTTTTTCTTTTTTGCAGTGTCTTCTGAAGAGTAGGAGGTTTTCGTTTTAATGAAAACCATTTTTGTAATTTCTTCTTTTATGGTTATTGCTTTTTTATTGTTTACATACCTGAAATATTGCAAATATATGCTATATTTTCATCTACAAGCTTTACAGTTTTAACTTTTTATGACTTTATCATTCATTCCAAGTTATCATTTGGGATGAAGTATAGAGGTTAGGATTCATTATTTTTTTCTCATTAGCTATTCAATATTCGATTGTTTCCACACCATTTGTAGAAAAACTCTCCACTTCCTACTGAATTATTTTGGTGCCTTTGCTGAAAATCAGTTGAATGCATTTTGTAGGTCTACTTCTAGTCTTTCTAGTCTTTCTGTAATTGCAATTTTGATATCCTCTTTGACCCATGAGTTGCTTAGGAATATGCTGCCATCTTTAACAACAACTCTGTGACCTGGAAGACCATTTCACTGGGGCCAGGTCAGGACTGAGGCTCAATGGTTATAATCCTAAGAATGTTTGTTTATCTTATAACACCGTGGCTCTCAATTTTAGCAGCATTACACAGGGAGTTCACAAACAAGAACAGTTTTTGGGACTCCATCTCAGGCCTAATTTTCAGTGTAAAAACTGGGGAAATTTCTGTCTTTAAAAAGCCCTCCAGGTAAGACATCCAGTCAATTTGAGAACCGTTGCCCTAAGCTTTGCCTCTTTCAGCAAAGAGCAGATTTATGGTAACACACTGAGACCTCAGAGGGTTCAATGTGTTCCATTATTTCAGTGTATAGACTCGACCTTCCAAAAAAAGGGAAATAGAAAGTTAGCCTGTCATTTCTTCGGGCGTTGAAATGAACATGAACTTCAGATCATCTTTCAGTGACCTTTTTTTTTTTAAAAATTTGGAAGTATATAATATCTATTATCATTGTCATATACTTAAAATATTTTTCCTGTTAAAAAACTATTGGATTCTAGATGACTGTTTTGCTGTTCAAGTATGGGAACTTAAAGTTTTAGGGAGGAATCTTTGGTGCATGGAGACAAGTGCCTTATTTACTCAAGAGCCAGTGGATCAAGAAAGCTGAGAGAACTGTCAGATCAAGTGCACTACATTCAGGACCAGAGGGAGCACTTTTGGAGAGACTTACAATCTCAATATATTGGTGAGAATATGAAAAAAAAAAAAAGTTTCTCAGTAGATGCTATATTTTAAAAATCACAGTCTTACTTTAGATAGGTGCTTCTCAACTGGGCATGGTTTTTTTGTTCTAGGGGACTTCTGGTAGTATCTAGAGACATTTTTTGTTGTCACAACTGGAGGGGGTGCTATTGGCATCTAATGAGTAAAGGCCAGGGATGCTTCTTTTATTTGTTTGTTTATTTACTGATTTTATTTCTGGCAGTTTGCACTGTGGTGCCTGGGCTCTTCAGTGCTGTGTGTGGGCTTTCTCTGGTTGTAGAGCATGGGGCAACTCTCTTGCTGTGACGTGCAGGCTCCAGGACAAGTAGGCGTCAGAAGTTGTGGTTCATGGGCTTAGTTGCTCCATGGCGTGTAGGATCTTACTTCCCAGACCTGGGATTGAACCTGTGTCCCCTGCATTGGCAGGAGGACTCTTAACTACAGGACCACCAGGGAAGTCCCCCAGGGATGCTTCTAAACACTCTATATGCACAGGGCAGCATTCCACAGCAAAGAATTATCCAGTCCAAAATGTCAGTAGTGCTATAATTGAGAAACCCTGTCTTAGACAACAGAGAGAAGATTTTCCTACAAGTGACTACTTGGCAGCTAATGTTGATGGTCCAGAGATTTCTCAAACCAACATGTCCAAAATCCAGGTCATGTCTTTTTCCACCAAATTTTGGGCTTCTTTCAGTGTTTTTTATCTTAGGAAATGTTACCAGAATTCATTCTATTGTGCAAAGCAAAAACCTAGGTCTAATACTTTATGTTTCTTTTGTGCTCTGTCATAGCTATGGAGATGTGGATTTAGTTTTATTTATTTAAGTCAAGATTTGCATTATTTATATATATGTTTTAAAGTTTTATTTATTTATTTATTTAACTTTGGCTCTGATGGATCTTTGTTGTGAGGGCTGGGGACCACTCTCTAGCTGTAGGATGCAGGCTTCTCATAGAGGTGACCTCCCTTGATGCAGAGCATGGTTTCCAGGGCATAGGCTCAACAGTTGAGGCACGTGGACCTAGTTGCTCCTTGACATGTGGATCCTTCTGGATCAGGGATCCAACTCACATCTTCTGCATTGGCAGGCAGATTCTTCACCACTGAGCCACCAAGGAAGACCTAGTTTTATTTATGCTGCATGGGATTCACTGGGCATCTTAATCTGAGGAGTCATACCTTTCACTTATTCTAGGAAGTTCTTACCCATTATCTCTGTTGATTGTATCTTTTGATGCATAGAAGTTTTAAATTTTGATATAGTCAAATTCACCTGTTATTGCTTTTGTTGCCTGAGCTTTGGGTGTTATATCCAAGACGTCATTGCCAAATCCAATGGCATAAAACTTTCCTTGTTTTCTCCTAAGAGTTTTATAATTTTAGATCTTATATTTAGGCCTTAGATTGATTTTGAGTTAATTTTTTCCATGGTGTAAGATAACTTCATTGTTTCTGCATATGAATATCCAGTTTTTTCAACACTTTTTGTTGAAAAGACTGCCCTTTATCCATTAAATTGTCTTGGCACCCATGTCAAAAATTATTTGACTATATATGTGAGGGTTAGAAGTATATTCTTGATCCTCCATCTCATTGACTCTCCATTAACTACATTTGCTCTATTTTGCCTGCTATCTTATGAATCTGTCTGCTTCTTTTTATTTCTGTCACTGTCCACCCTGGCTTATATTGTCATTCAGGTTGTAGGAATAGCCTAAATCCTCACATGTACTTAAAAAAAAAAAAAGCAAGCAGCTATATTGCGATATAAATCACATATCATAAACTTACCCATTTAAGGTGTACAGTTCAGGAATTCCCTGGGGGCCTAGTAGTGAAGATTCTGGGCTTTTACCGGCAGGGCCCAGGTTCAGTTCAGTCCCTGGTTGAGGAACCAAGAGGTGTGGCCAAAAAAAAAAAAAAAAAAAATGTACAATTGAATGGTTTTTAATATATGCAACCATCACTACAATCTAACTGTAGAACATTTTTCTTCTACCGCAAATCACGAATACTCTTGACCCCCTCTAACCTGTTATCCAATTTGTAGCTCGATTGATCTTTTTTTAAAGAAAGCTTATCTGATTATGTTCCCTTCCCCACCTTCAGTGGTCTACTATCTCCTTGAAAAGTGAAAGTGAAAGTGAAGTCGCTCAGTTGTGTCCGACTCTTTGTGACCCCATGGACTGTAGCCTACCAGGCTTCTCAGTCCATAGGATTTTCCAGACAAGAATACTGGAGTGGGTTGCCATTTCCTTCTCCAGGGGATCTTGCTGACCCAGGGATCAAATCCAGGTCTCCCGCATTGTAGGCAGACACTTTACCAAAGTCTTTGATGTGGCTTTGATTCCACACCCCTCCCCCAAGATCTCTGTATCTTCATTTCATGTCACACCTGTAATATGACGCTATGTTGTAACCACAACCATGTTCTTCCATTTTCATGAGTTTTTACACACTTTGCTTTTCTCTGCCCCAGTCCCATCTCTATCATCTACCAAACTTTTCTATCTCAGCTCAAATAATGCTTTCTCAAGGAAGGCTTCCATGAATCCTCCCCCTTCCTCCCTGGCCCCAGATACCCCAATGAGCTTGGGGTCCCTCTGCCTTGGATTCCTCCTTTAGAATATAGGCTCCATGAGGCCAGGTGCTGGCTCACTACTGTATCTGCATTGCCTAGCATTTTGCAGACATTTCATTTATTCAGCTGATATTATTGGGTGCCCACTATTTGTCAGGCATCCTTCTAAGTGAAGACATGCCAAAGAGCATGGCTGGAAGTCTGAGTCCTTGACTGTAACAACTTCCAGAAACTGCAAAACACGGGCTGTGCATCAAGTCTGGTGTGGGAAGGAGGGCAGCTCTCCCCATGAGACATGTTAGATAAAGCCTTTGTAATTACCTATGGTTGGGCCTGAAAGATCACACATAGGATTTTGGACAGGAGCTGGATCCTTCAGAGATTAGAGGATGTTTTTCTCTTGAGAAACTGAACAGGCCAAGAGAAAAGCTTTCAGATACTGGTATTTGTCTCTGTGTGTGTTTCATTGAATAGGCCTGTTTGCTACCTTATCGCTGCACAGTGAGATTGCCTTGTTGACCAGCCCCGTCCATGCATCTAGAGCATCCCTGTCGGTTTTTAAAGTGCACGAAGAAAAGATGTGATCAGACATCTAAGAATTTCAGGCATTTGATGAATACCTCCTACTTGAAAGAGAGACTGAATAATTGCACAGATAAGAAAAAAAAAAAAAACACAGAAGAAACAGAGACAATTTAAAGAATGAACTAAAACTTAAAAAAAATTATCACATCATCTGAATATTTCCATTATGTAAGAGAAAACATGGCACCCAGGAAATAATGGGATGCTGTGAAAAAGCATATCCAGAGAGAACAATTAGGAACTCTAAAAGGAAAAAGAAAATATGACTGAAAGAAAAATCAACAATAGGTGTGCCAAAAGATAAAGTCAAGAAAATCTTGCAAAAATATAGCAACAGATATAGTGGTATAAAATAGAAAATTTAAGAAGTTTGGAAGATAAATCTTTGAGATGTAATATTAGACTACTAGAATTTTAGAAGGAATATAAAGAAAATTGCAGGGAAATACAATATTTCTGAAATTAAAGAGCACTTGTCTCCAGTTTGAAAAGATCCAGGGTGTGTCCAGCACAATAAATGAAAAAAAATTCCCTACTCCTACCCACCTAAAATCGAATAATCATAACACTGGAGTATAGAGATTATTTGAAGAAAAGGGATGAGAAGAGAGAAACAGATGACACAGCAAATATTATGAATCATAATGGCACCAAACTCTGTAGTTAGAGAAAACTGAAAAATAATGGACTTTAAAATTCTAAAGGAGAATCATTGTTAGCTCAGAATTCTAAATCCAGCCAAACTATCCAACTAACGTCAAGGTAGAAGAAAGCTATTTTAGATATGCAGGAAGTAAAACTTAAATTTTCTTCTTCTTTTCTAAGAAAGTTTTTGAAAGATATGCTAAAGCCAAATGAGCAGTAAATTCAGGAGACAGTAGATGCTATGCAGGAAATGGTGACGGGCTTCCTAGGTCATTTTCTTCCCTGTACAGCAGGTGGAAAAGTCATTTCTGACCAGAATAGATGCACAAAGGGCTCTGTGCAAGAATTCTGCAGGGCTAAAGATAGACTTGAAAGCTTATTTGATTCTGTCAGTGTTTTGGAAAATAAGAATGGAAGAATTTTGACAGTTATTATGGAGGATGTGGCCAAATTACAGATAAATACCTAGGAAACTAAACAGATGAAATTTCAGCTAAACCAAAAAGAATTTTTTTTTTTTTTTTGAGGAGGAAAGGAAGGTGTACTACTTGGCTGAGCAGATATTTAATTAGCCATACTAAACGCTACTAAGTTAACTTAAAATGCCCTTGTGTGTATTTAGACTAGGTAGTAAAGAATGAGCTGTGATGTAAGAGAACAAAATCTTTTACAGCCAACTCAAGGAATTAATATAAAATGTCAAAAAGGAAAAAGCGAGGCATATCAGTGCTACAAACACTGCTAGAGACCTGGCTGGGCCCTTTCTTCTTTCCTTCCTAACAAAGCATAGGATAGCAACATGCTTGGCAAAAAGATTTTATTACCTGACCTTTCTTGTCAGTAAGAGTGGCCATTTTATACCATTCTGGCCAGTGATCCATGATCAGAAGTCATAGGGTGGCAGGTGCAGCCGAAATGTGTTCTTTGCCCCTTTTTTCTTGTCTGGAATACAGTTGAGTTGCTGGAGATGCATCTGTCTTGAGACACTGAGGTGACAAGGATGAGAGAGATAGTCACATGCTAATAAGAGGAGGCAGAGCAGAAAGATCTCAGATGGGTCTTTGCTGGCATACTGGGTCATGTGATAGCCTGGCTTTGCCTCTGGGCTTCTTCTACCTGAGAAAAATAAGATTCCTTACTTGTTCAGAAAATTGAGTTGATCGAGTTGCATAAGCATAGTATTTTAAAAATACGGTGGTAAATAGAGTTTAAAACAGTTAAAAAATTTGGAGTGGTTGTTTCTGGGGGTGGTGGGGAGAGTGTCATAGAAATTTTTGGATTTTGGTATGCTTGATACTGTAGTGAGCTCAATCTGATATTTTGGACAATGCATATACATAGTTTAATAAAATTTTTCATTGTTCAGTTGCTCAGTTGTGTCCAACTCTTTGTGAACCCATGGACTGCAGCACTCCAGGCTTCCCTGTCCTTCATTATCTCCCAGAGTTTGCTCAGACTCATGTGCATTGAGTTGGTGATGCCATCCAGCTATCTCATCTTCTGTCATCCCCTTCTCCGCCTGCCCTCAGTCTTTTTCAGCATCAGAGTCTTTTCCAATGAGTTGGCTGTTTGCATCAGGTGGCCAAAATATTGGAGCTTCAGCTTCAGCCTCAGTCCTTTCAATGAATATTCGGGGTTGATTTCCTTTAGGATTGACTGGTTTGATCTCCTTTCTGTCCAAGGGACTCGCAAGGGTATTTACCAGCACCACAGTTTAAAAGCATCAATTCTCTGGCCCTCAGCCTTCCTTATGGTCCAGCTCTCACATGCGTACATGACTTCTGGAAAAACCATAGCTTTGACTATATGAACCTTTGTTGGCAAAGCGATGTCTCTGCTTTTTAATATGCTGTCTAGGTTGGTCATAGCTTTCTTCCAAGGAACAAGTGTCTTTTAATTTCATGGCTGCAGTCACTGTCCACAGTGATTTTGGAGCCCAAGAAAATAAAGTCTGCCACTATTTCCCCATCTATTTGCCATGAAGTGATGGGACTGGGTGCTATGATCTTAGTTTTCTGAATGTTGAGTTTTAAGCTAGCATTTTTACTCTCTTCTTTCACCTTCATCAAAAGGCTTTAGTTCCTCTTCGCTTTCTGCCATTTGGGTGGTATCATCTGCATATCTAAGGTTATTGATATTTCTTCTGGCAATCTTGATTCCAACTTGTGCTTCATCCAGTCCAGCATTTCATATGATGTACTTTGCACATAAGTTAAACAAGGTAACAACATACAACCTTGATGAACTCCTTTCCCAATTTTGAACCAGTCCATTGTTCCTCATCTGGTTCTAACTGTTGCTTGTTGACCTGCATACAGGTTTCTCAGGAGGCAGGTAAGGTGGTCTGGTATTCCTATCTCTTTAAAACTTTTCCACAATTGGTTGTGATCCACACACTCAAAGGCTTTAGCATAGTCAATAATAAAATACAGATTAATAAAAAAGACAGATATCTTCTTGTATGGAACACTTTGATAGCTTCCCATTTTACTTAAGATAAAATCCATCTTAGGGCTTCCCTGTGGTCCAGTGGTTAAGAATCTGCCTGTCAATGAAGGGGACATGGGTTTGATCCCTGGTCCAGGGAGATTCCACATACCATGGAGCAACTAAGCCCAAGCACCACAACCACTGAGCCTGTGTTGTAGAACCCACAAGCCACAATTACTGAAGCCTGTGTGCCTCAAGCCTGTACCCCACAAAAAGAGAAGCCACCGCAGTGAGAAGCCTCACACTGCAATGAAGAGTAGCCCCTGCTCGCTGCAACTAGAGCAAGCCTGCATGCAGCAATGAATACGCTGTCCAGCCAAAAATAATAAACACATAAAAACTCATTTTAGCAGATTCTTTGTGATATGGCTGGCACTGGCCACCTTCTCTCTTTCGCTTTCATCCTCTCCCTCCTTGACTAACCCCTAGCCACATTATCTTCTTTCAGTTTTGTGAACACCCTTTTGGTATGTTTGCTCATGGAATTTCCTCTGGTTCCATCAGGAGCCCAGGAAAAACATGGCAGGTGCAAGCTTGGTGACCCACGAGAGTTCAGTAAAGGGCGAGATGTAAGGGAGCCAACCAGGCATGCTGCAGGGAGCCATCCATTTCTGGCCCCACAGGACCTGTGTGGAGACAGTTACTGATAGAATGGTGGCTTTTAGGAGGTCAAAACTGATAACCGGTAGGTTTGTGGACACTGAGAGTGCAGGGCTCGCTATTCATGAAGATGACTGGAGTGGTTAGTATACGGCAATGCCTCTTTGCACATTAGCCTGAAGGCTTGCTTGCCTTATGCAGAAGTCTGCTTCTCTTCAGAGTCACTGTTGGTCTTGTGGTCAGGGCCTCGCAGAGCATGTGTTGAGGCCTCACATAGTAAAAGACTTTTTTTTTTTAATGTTATTGAAGTATAGTTGATTTACAATGTTGTATTAATTTCTGCTGTACAGCAAGGTGATTCAGTTATATACTCTTTTTCATTATGGTTTATCACAGGGTATTGAATATATACCCTGTATATTCATACAGGGAGTATTGTGTAGCTCCCTGTGCTATACAGTAGGACTTTGTTGTTTTTCCATCCTATATTTAATAGTTTGCATCTGCTGATTCCAACTCCCAATCCTTTCTTCTATGCCCCCCGTCCCCCTCCCAAGCAACCACTAGTCTGTTTTCTATGTCTGGGAGTCTGTTTCTACTTTGTAGATATATTCATTTGTGTCATATTTTATATTTCTCATATAAGTGATATCATATGGCATTTGTCTTTCTCTTTCTGACTTACTTCACTCAGTATGAAAATTTCTAGGTCCATCCATATTGCTGCAAATGGCATTATTTTGTTCTTTTTTATGACTGAGTAATATCCCATTGTGGTGTGTATGTATGTGTGGGTGTGTGTATAGATTTACACATGTGTCTTGGCTATTGTAAATAGTGCTGCCATGAACATTGAGGTACACGTATCTTTTAAAATTATGACTTTATCTGGGTATGTGCCCAGGAGTGGGGTTGCTGAATCATATGGCAACTCTATTTTTAGTGTTTTGAGCAAACTCCTTGGTTGTTTTCCATAGTGGCCACACCAGCTTACGTTCCCACCAATAGTATAAGAGGGCTCCCTTTACTCCACAGTCTCGCCAACATTTCTTATTTGTAGACTTTAGTAGAAGGCTTCTTGGTCTCGGGTATGCAGGTACTCACACAATTCAATTTTGAATTTAAAAGCAAGACACAGGTGGTTTAGTGGGTAAAGAATTCGCGTGCAGTGCAGGAGATGCAGGTTTGATCCCTGGGTCAGGAAGATCCCTTGGAGGAGGAAATGGCAACCTACTACAGTATTTTTGCCTGGAGAATCCCATGGACAGAGGAGCCTGGCGGGCTACAGTCCATAGGGTCACAAAGAGTCAGACACGACTGAAGCAACTGAGCATGCATGCATAATCAGTATTGACTTGGGAGATGCCATTGGCAAGCTGGCCTATGAAGGTCACCCTGTCGTAGCCTTGGTTCCTGGCCCTCCAGAGAGCCGACACCCCTTCACTGGGGTGGATGAGCAGGACAGACAGGGACACCTGGCCCTCCCAGAACAGGGTGAAGCTCACAAGGTAGGTGCCATTGTTGAAGTCTGTCACCTTTCCAGAAGCACCGGCCTTCAGGGCTGGGGAGGACATCCTGGCCCTGAGGAAATCCCCGCCATATTCCTTCCTGCGTCCCAGGTGGTCCCTCATCTCCAGCAGGACGTCCAGCCGGTCCCCCCTGCAGTACGTGTCCCGAGGGCTGAGGACGGTGGCTCTGCTGTGTGTGGCGCTGGTGGTGGAGCTCACGGCGGTGAAGGGTCTGGGTGGGACCAGCTGGTCTAGTTTCTCCATGATCCTTTTATTCTCAGCTTAGTCTCTGTTGGTGAAACTGCTGGATCGAGTGGTACTGCATGGTGTCAGACCATTTTGAAGGTATTTCTGTGATGTACAAAGGTAGGCAGCTCTTATTCATACCAAAATTGAAATGACAAAGGCAGTACACAACTGAACTTGTCTCTGTTAACCTTAAGGATGTATTTATATCTTTATTAATACATTGTCACCAAAGAGTCAAATCCAGGAACTTCCATAATCAAAGTGCAGAAAGCTTTTGGTAAAACATATATGTCGATTATTCCATTTTTTACTTCTATCACTTCTATCCATAGGATATTAATGTCCATTAGAAATTAATGATCCGTGGCACCCCACTCCGGTACTCTTGCTTGGAAAATCCCATGGACGGAGGAGCCTGGTAGGCTGCAGTCCATGGGGTCACTAAGAGTCAGACACGACAGAGCGACTTCACTTTCATTTTTCACTTTCATGCATTGGAGAAGGAAATGGCAACCCACTCCAGTGTTCTGGCCTGGAGAATCCCAGGGACGGGGAGCCTGATGGGCTGCCATCATGGGGTTGCACAGAGTCGGACACGACTGAAGCGACTTAGCAGCAGCAGGTACATATACACAATGGAATATTACTCAACCATAAAAAGGAACATATTCGAGTCAGTTCTAAAGAGGTGGATGAACCTAGAGCCTATTATACAGAGTGAAGTAAGTCAGAAAGAGAAAAACAAATATCGTATACTAACACATATATGTTGAATCTAGAAAGACAGCACTGATGAACCTATTTGCAGCACAGCAGTGGAGATGCAGACATAGAGAACAGACTTACGGACATGGGGCAGGGCAAGGGGCAAGGAGAGGGTGGGACGAATGGAGAAAGTAACATGGAAACATATACGCTGCTGCTAAGTCACTTCAGTCGTGTCCGACTCTTAGCGACTCCATGGACGGCAGCCTACCAGGCTCCTCCATCCATGGGATTTTCCAGGCAAGAGTACTGGAGTGGGGTGCCATTGCCTTCTCCAAACATATACGATACCATATATAAAATAGATAGCCAATTGGGAGTTTGCTGTTGACTCAGGGAACTCAAACCAGGACTCTGTAACAACCTAGAGGGCTGGGATGGGGTGGGAGATAGGGGGTAGGTTCAAGAGGGAGGGGACATAGGTATACCTCTGGCTGATTCATCTTGATGTATGGCAGAAACCAACACAGTATTGCAAACTAGTTATCCTTCAATTAAAAATAAATTAAAAAAATAATGATCCTAAAAAATACATGACTAAGACATTTTGATTAAGTGGTTACAACTGTACATTGAAAGAAGTAAATATTAAGAAATATTTCACCATGTCCAAGTCCTAATAAAATGAAAGGAAAAATCATAATAAACAATAAGTATTTTTAACAGTGAAATATCAAGTTTTTTTGTAAAAATTTACTAATTTTTAAATAGGTACCATGTAAACATGTAGTTCAGTTGGTAAAGAATTGCCTGCAATGCAGGAGACCTGGGTTCAGTCCCTGGGTCAGGAAGATCCCCTGGAGAAGGAAATGGCAACCCACTCCAGTGTTCTTGCCTGGAGAATCCCAGGGACGGGGGAGCCTGGTGGGCTGCCATCTATGGGGTCACACAGTGTCGGACACAACTGAAGTGACTTAGCAGCAGCAGCAAACATGTAGTTCAGTTGGTAAAGAATTGCCTGCAATGCAGGAGACCTGGGTTCAATCCCTGGGTCAGGAAGAGCCCCTGAAGAAGGAAATGGCAACCCACTCCAGTATTCTTGCCTGGAAAATCCTATGGATCAAGGAACCTGGCAGGCTACAGTCCATGGGGTTGCAAGAGTTGGACACAACTTAGTGACCAACCCATCACCAAAGATGGTACAAAATTAAAAAGATACAAAGTGGAAAGAGGTATGAAAGAAGCCTTCCTCTTCCATTCCTGTCTCCTGTCACACAGTTTTACACCCAGCATTAGTCACTCTTATAAATATCTTTCCAGAGCCTATGTATATATTCACAGGTGTGCATGCAAGCACACTACATATATTCTCTGTTAAAATAAATGCTGGCATTATATGCATTGTTCTGTGCCTTGCTTTAATGTCAGGATGTATTCTGAATCTTTCTTCATCTCAGAACATATTGAGCTATGTTCATTAAGATGGACACAAAATATTTTCATTCATTCATTAAGGTGGACACAGTATCTTTCATTGAATGGATGATGGACACAAAATATTTCATTGAATGGCTGTATCAATCTTTAACCATTTGCTTGTTGGTGGACATATAGATTTCCTCAAATTCTGCTGATACAGTGTTGAAATTAATAATCTTGTACATATATTCTGGAAATGGAGTTACTGGGTTGAAATTTAAGGGCATTTTTATATGTACTAAAAAATGGAAACATTTATGCTTTTGTTCTAGTATTATCTTTAACAAATATGTGCAGGAGGTTTATGTAAGACATTTAATCTTCTTCAACATTATCTCTTGATTTGTGACTTCATGGATTGTAGCCTCCCAGGCTCCTCTGCCCATGGAATTTTCTAGGCAAGAATACTGGAGTGAGTTGCCATTTCCTACTCCAGGGTATCTGCCTAATCCAGGGATTGAATTTGAGTCTCTTGTATGTCCTGCACTGGCAGGTGGATTCTTTACCACTGTGCCACCTGGGAAGCCTATATATTATCTATAATGTGTAGCATATTATACTATAGTTTAATTCAGTTCAGTCGCTCAGTCGTGTCTGACTCTTTGAGACCCCATGGACTGTAGCACGCCAGGCTTCCTTGTACATCATCAACTCCTGGAGCTTACTCAAACTCATGTCCATCGTGTCAGTGATGCCATCTAACCATCTCATCCTCTGTCGTCCCCTTCTCCTCCCTCCTTCAGTCTTTCCCAGCAGCAGGGTTTTTTCCAATGAGTCAATTCTTTGCATCAGGTGGCCAAAGTATTGGAGTTTCAGCTTCAGCATCAGTCCTTCCAACGAATATTCAGGACTGATTTCCTTTAGGATTGACAGGTTGGATCTCCTTGCAGTCCAAATAACTCTCAAGGGTCTTCTCAAAACCATAGTTCAGGAGCATCAATTCTTCAGCACTCA
Organism: Bos mutus; assembly: GCF_027580195.1. Lineage (NCBI taxonomy): Eukaryota > Metazoa > Chordata > Mammalia > Artiodactyla > Bovidae > Bos > Bos mutus. The sequence goes on along the minus strand of NC_091631.1, from coordinate 54,847,015 downwards.
GCTTTCCTTATAGTCCAACTCTCACATCCATACATGACTACTGGAAAAACCATAGCTTTGACTAGACAGACCTTTGTCAGTAAAATAATGTCTCTGTTTTTTAATATGCTGTCTAGGTTGGTCAGAGCTTTTCTTCCAAGGAGCAAGCATTTTTTAATTTCATGATTGCAGTCACCATCTGCAGTGATTTTGGATGCCTCCCAAAATAAAGTCTGTCACTGTTTCCATTGTTTCCCCATCTATTTGCCATGATGTGATGGGACCGGATGCTATGATCTTAGTTTTCTGAATGTTGAGTTTTATGCCAACTTTTTCACTCTCCTCTTTCACTTTCATCAAGAGGCTCTTTAGTTTTTCTTTGCTTTCTGTCATAAGGGTGGTGTCATCTGCTTATCTGAGGTTATTGATATTTCTCCCACCAATCTTGATTTCAGCTCGTGCTTCATCCAGCCCAGCATTTCACATGATGTACTTTGCATACAAGTCAAATAAGCAGGGTGACAATATACAACCTTGATGTACTCCTTTCCCAATTTGGAACCAGTCTGTTGTTCCATGTCTAGTTCTAACTGTTGCTTCTTGACCTGCATGCAGATTTCTCAGGAGGCAGGTCAGATGGTCTGGTATTCCCACCTCTTGAAGAATTTTCCAGTTTGTTGTGATCCACACAGTCAAGGCTTTGGCATAGTCAATAAAACAGAAGTAGATGTTTTTCTGGAACTGTCTTGCTTTATCGATGATCCAATGGATATTGGCAATTTGATCTCTGTTTCCTCTGCCTTTCCTAAATCCAACTTGAACATCTGATGTTCACGGTTCACATACTGTTGAAGCCTGGCTTGGAGAATTTTGAGCATTACTTTGCTAGCTTGTGAGATGAGTGCAATTGTGGGTAGTTTGTACATTCTTTGGCATTGCCTTTCCTTGGGATCGTAATGAAAACTGACCTTTTCCAGTCCCGTGGCCACTGCTGAGTTTTAAAAATTTGCTGGGATACTGAGTGCAGCACTTTAACAAAATCACCTTTTAGGATTTGAAATGGCTCAACTGGAATTCCATCAGCTTCACAGCTTTGTTCATGGTGATGCTTCCTAAGGCCTACTTGACTTCACATTCCAGGATGTCTGGCTCTGGGTGAGTAATCACACCATCGTGGGTATCTGGGTCATGAAGATGTTTTTTGTATAGTTCTTCTGTGTATTCTTGCCATCTCTTCTTAATATCTTCTGCTTCTGATAGGTCCATGCCATTTCTGTCCTTTATTGAGCCTATCTTTGCATGAAATGTTCCCTTGGTATCTCTAATTTTCTTGAAAAAATCTCTAGTCTTTCCCATTCTATTGTTTTCCTCTATTTCTTTGCATTGATCACTGAGGAAGGCTTTCTTATCTCTCCTTGTTATTCTTTGGAACTCTGCATTCAAATGGGTATATCTTTCCTTTTCTCCTTTGCCTTTAGCTTCTCTTCTTTTCTCAGCTATTTGTAAGGCCTTGTTAGACAACCATTTTGCCTTTTTGCATTTCTTTTCCATGGGGATGCTCTTTATCCCTGCCTCCAGTACAATGTCACAAACCTCTGTCCATAGTTCTTCAGGCACTCTGTATATCATATCTAATCCCTTGAATCTATTTGTCACTTCCAACGTATAATTGTAAGAGATTTGATTTAGGTCATACTTGAATGGTCTAGTGGTTTTCACTACTTTCTTCAATATAAGTCTGAACTTGGCAATAAGGAGTTATGATCTAAGCCACAGTCAGCTCCTGGTTTTGTTTTTGCTGACTGTATAGAGCTTCTCCATCTTTGACTGGAAAGAATATAATCAGTCTGATTGGTATTGACCATCTGGTGATGTCCATGTGTAGAGTCTTCTTTTCTGTTGTTGGAGGAGGGTGTTTGCTATGACCAGTGCATTCTCTTGGCAAAACTCTGTTAGCCTTTGCCCTCCTTCATTTTGTAACTTACTCCAAGGGCAAATTTGCCTGTTACTCCAGGTATCTCTTGACTTTCTACTTTTGCATTCCAGTCCCCTATAATGAAGAGGACATCTTATCCTTATCCATCAGAGGGCAGACAGAATGAAAACCACAATCACAGAAAAGTAACCAAACTGATCACATGGACCACAGCCTTAGCTCAATGAAACTATGAGCCATGCCATGTGGGGCCACCAAAGATGGGCGGGTCATGGTGGAGAGTTCTGACAAAACGTGGTCCACTGGAGAAGGGAATGGCAAACCACTTCAGTATTCTTGCCTTGAGAACTCCATGAACAGTATGAAAAGGCGAAAAGGTGTGACACTGAAAGATGAACTCCCCAGGTCAGTACATGCCCAATATACTACTGGAGATCAGTGGAGAAATAACTCCAGAAAGAATGAAGAGACGGCGCCAAAGCACAGCAACACCCTGTCGTGGATGTGACTGGTGATGGAAGTAAAGCTGATGCTGTAAAGAGCAATATTGCATAGGATCCTGGAATGTTAGGTCCATGAATCAAGGCACATTTTAAGTGGTCAAACAGGAGATGGCAAGAGTGAACGTCGACATTTTCGGAATCAGTGAACTAAAATGGACTGGAATGGGTGAATTTAACTCAGATGACCATTATACCTAGTACTGTGGGCAAGAATCCTTTAGAAGATATGGAATAGCTATCATAGTCAACAAGAGAGTCCTAAATTCAGTACTTGGGTGCAATCTTAAAAACAACAGAATGATCTCTGTTTGTTTCCAAGGAAAACCATTCAATATCACGGTAATCCAAGTCTATACTATAGTATAATGTAGTATATACCATGTATTGTCATATGTAATATGTAGTATAATATATATAAATAGTATGTAATAAATAAATATCAGTGTATTATGTATAACTTGTTTATTAAAACATATTTATAATATATGTGTATGTATGTGTGTATGTACTCACTAGCTTTAAAAAGTATCTTTAAATACCAGGCTAAAAAATGATAAGGAAATCTCTCCTCCTCTATCTTTTGCTATTTATAACATTTCTGTGTTATTGCAATTTATTTATGATATTTGTGTGTCAGAACACACATAACATTTATGGTTTCCCAACCATAATTTCTATAGTTTTTTTTCCTTTTTTTGGCAGGTACTATATAGTTTAGTGGATTCAGTAATTGTCATTCTTTTTGTAAGTGATTTTATCATGTGTCTCTTTTTTAAGCTGGTCTTCAACATTTTAAAAAGAAGGGTTTAGAGAGACTAAATCCCCTGTGTTTGTTGTAATAGTTGGATTAAAAAAAAGTTTGAATCTATAAATAACTTGAGATTCATTTGATATGTGGTATAAGGTGAGAATACAAATTAACTTGTAACCTCCAGGATGATATCTAGTGAACCATTTTGCTTATTACTTCTGTAACCTTCAGAAAGATGAAACTGTCCAAGGGACAAATGAAAAATTAAAATATGCTTTCCTTCTAGGAAACTCAGACTTCAAACAGCAAAACATGTGTTCAATAATTTTGAGGATTTAGGGAAGAAAACAGTTCAAGTAATTAGCTACAGAACCTGTGTTGGGGAGAAAAGGAAATTGGGGCCAGATAGGGTCTTGTGAGTTGAAAGAAAATGAAAAAATCAAGGAAGCAGTGCCTGGGACATAAAAGGCATTCAAAACATTTCTGTTTGCCGCATTTGTGTGATTTCAAGGATTTTGGGAGGTGGAACAAACATTGTTGTTGTTTAGTTGCTAAGTCGTGTCTGGCTTTGTGACCCGTGGACTATAGCCTGCCAGGCTCCTCTCTCCTTGGGATTTCCTAGGCAAGAATATTGGAGCGGATTACTAGGTCCTTCTGCGGATGATCTTCCCAAACCAGGGATCAAACCAGCGTCTCCTGTGTTGCAGGCAGACTCTTTACCGTCTGAGCCACCAGGGAAGCCCTGGGTACAAGCATACTGCATACTTTGGAGATACTGTGGGTTTGATTCCAGATCCCCACAATAAGCAAATATCAAGTTAAAGTGAGTCACATGAATTTTTTTTTGTTTTTCCAGTGCATATAAAGTTATCTTTACATTATAGTGTAGTCTATTAAGTGTGCAGTAGCATTATGTCTTAAAAAAACCAAAGTCCGTACCTCAATTAAAAAATACTTTATTGCTGGAAAATGCTAACCATCATCTGAGCCTTCAGAGAGTTACCTTTTCGCTGGTGGAGTGTTGCCTTGATGTTGATCTCTCTGGACTAATGAAGGTGGGCTTATTTTGTTTTATATATATTTTTTATTTTTGGCTGTACTGGGTCTTCACTGCAGCATGGACTTTTCTCTAGTTGCAGAGAGCGGGAGCTACCCTCTAGTTTTGGTGTGAGGGCTTCTGATTGCGGTGGCTTCTCGTTGCAGAGCACAGGCTCTAGGGCCCGCGGGCTTCGGTGGTTGTGGCTTCTGGGCTCTACAGACAGGCTCAATAGTTGTGGCACACAGGCTTGATTGCTCTGAGGCATATGGGATCCTCCTGGATCGGGGATTGAAACTGTGTCTCCTGCATTGGCAGGTGGACTGCCACTGAGCCACCAGGGAATCCCCAAGGTGGACTTATTAATTGTCCTAATTTCAATATTGTTGTGTCTCAGAACAGAGAGGTCTGAGGAGAGGAAGAGAGGGAAACAGCCGGTCGGTGGAGCAGTCAGAACACACACAACACTTATTAGTTAAGTTCATTGTCTTACATGAATGCAGCTTGTGGTGCCCCCAGACAATTATAAGAGTAATATAAAGATCACTGGTCACAGATCACCATAACCAGTAAAATAATACATAAATGTTTGAAATATTGCAAGAATTACCAGGATATGACACAGAGATACAAAGTGAGCAAATGCTTTTGGAGAAATGGCACCAATAGATTTGTTCAACTCAGGGTTGCCGCAAACCTTCAATTTGTTAGAAAATGCAATATTTGCAGTATCTTAAAAAAAAATGCGATAAAGCCAAGTTCAATAAAACAAGATGTGCCAGGGAAAGAAATGTGGAAGATTTGTGGACTGTGGAAGAAGTGTGGCTGTGGTTAAAAAGTGTGAGATGTCAGTTGGGTGGTAACAGGGTTCGAGGTGTGACTTTTAAAGTGGGTTGTCAAAATATATTAGACATGAAATTTCCTGGTACTTAGAAAAAATTGCCAGAAGGCTTGAAGTTTGAATTGGTTTGAATGTGAGATCTAAGTTGTTTCTGGGCAATGGAAGGATTTGGGGAAGATGAAGACTTAACCAGATGCATAATTATTTTGTGAATACGGGGAACCAATCAACTTTATGAGGTAGGTCCTATTTTTATTTATTCCATAGATTAAGAAATGAAGTGTATAAAGTAATATCAATATTACTAATTTTACTTAATCAATATTAAATAATTTTCCTATCGCCATAGAATGAGTAACTGCCAGAGTCAAGATTCAAGTCCAGCCAGTCTGACTCTCAAGCTTGTTATCTGACCATTCTGTAGCCCCACTTCCAGGTGTCTGGGTGGGGAGGGTTTATGTGTGTATGTGTGTGTGTATTGGGGCTGGGTTGTTAGTTTATGTGACTACAACCCTTGGGGATGGTACAGAGGCTGAGCAGGACTCAGAACCTGTCTTATGGGGCAACTCGGGGAGCTCTGGAGTCTATTTCGAATCTATAAGAGAATGGAATGGAATGCATTATGGAATGGAAGGGGAATTTTCCTTTCCATGGTTACCCTCATCCTCCAAGACTGAGGTGGTTCCCAAGGAGAAGAGACTTAATTAAAAGAAAAAGCAAACCTTTTGAGCACTTCAGAAACTATAATATTTCTTTAAAATATATTGAGCAATTTATCCATTTGTTCAACACACACTTTAGTATCTGTCTTGTACTAGGCAGAGTATGTGTGTGTGTGTCTGACTCTTTGAGACCCCATAGACTGTAGCCCATCTGGCTCCATTGCCCATGGGATTTTCCAGGTGAGAATACTGGCGAATACTTTCCCACCCTCAATACATCACCAGGTAATTTAATGCTATGTTCTTAGTCTGATCTGGGATAGATTGAATTCTGAGAGAGGTTTTATTGAATAAGTGGAGAACTGAAATTTAAAAATAATTGTGGAACACTTGCAGTTATAAAAACAATCCATGCATTTAGCCCTAGCATAGGTGCTAGCAGTATTTTATGAATCATCTTATTTGAAAACGAGAGAGCAGACTAGGGAGGGTCTGCTTGCTAAAGTGAAGTGAAATGAAGTTGTTCAGTCATGTCCGACTTTTCTTGACCCCATGGACTGTACCCTACCAGGCTTCTCCATCCATGGGATTTTCCAGGCAAGAGTACTGGAGTGGGGTGCCATTTCCTCATGCGGAAAATGAGCCCTTTTGTACACGCTGTGCCTTCCAGAAGGCTTTACCTCTAGGTTGCTCCCTTTGTACATCCTCTGCTGTGCCCTTGAATCCTACTCATTTTTCTCTGTCTTGTTTCAGATATCACTTCCTTCAGAAGTTTTCTTTGGACTCAATGCTGGGGGGTTGGCATCCTTTTGTGGCAGGTATCACAGAGTGTTGCAGTAGTTTGATACTGATTGGTATTCTCTCTCGTTTAACATTGTGTTCCCATCCTGAGGTCACCATATAATAGTTGTTGAGTGAACAAGTGTTGTTTCATGAATGACTCTCAGAACAGAGCCTTCTTCTTCTTTATAATCACTTTAATATCTTCTCCGTGGGGATCTTTGAGGTTCTCAGTATGTGTCATGAGCATAAACAAAAACGAAGGAAAGCAAAAACAAGGTGGCTAGTGGCCGCATGTAATGTTTTGGAGACCCAGGCTTCCTCCTCCTTCGATTGTTTCTTGTTTATACATTCTACATTATAATGTCAGCTCCATGTCCCTCCTCCCTCACCCAGAAAACAGGTGTAAAGAAGTGTCAACAATTATTCTCATTGTGAACACAGAATTTTGACCCTCACCCCCTTCTTCAGGCTTCCCAGGGGGTGCTAGTGGTAAAGAATCTGCCTGCCAATGCAAGAGAGGCAACACAGGCAGCTTTGATCCCTGTGTTGGGAAGATCCCGTGGAATAGGAAATGGCAACCCACTCTAGTATTCTTGCCTGCAAAATTCCCTGGACAGGGGAGCCAAGCTACAGCCCATGGGGTTGCAAAAAGCTGGACATGACTGAGCACACACACATACACACACTCACTCTTCTTCACAGATGATCATGGATCTTTGTTTTATCTTGTTTCTTCCTCTTCTGGGCTTATAGAAGGTTTCTTATTGATTGTATTTTTAATTTTTTTTTGTATTCTTGCTATAATTTTATTTTATATTTTTTAATGTGGGATTGATCTGTAGCTTTAGTCTTAATTGAGGTATAGATGATTTACAATATTGTGTTAGTTTTAAGTGTACAGTGTATTGATTCAGTATTTTTGCATATTATATTCCACTATAGGTTGTTACAAGATAAGACACTGCGTATAATTCCCTATTGCGTATCAGCTTTATATATAGTAGTTTGTATCTGTTAGTCCTATACTCTCAATTTGTCCCTCCCCACCTTCCTTCTCCCTTTTGGTAACCGCAAGTTTGTTTTCTGTATCTGTGAGTCTCTTTCTGTTTTACATGTATATTCATTTGTATTATTTTTTAGATTCCACATGTAAGTGATATCATACAGTATTTGTCTTCCTCTGACTTACTTCACTAAGCATAATGTTGTCTAAGCCATCCATGTTGCTGCGTTGATTAGTTTTTAAAATGTGTTACGTCCCTTTTCTGTGTACACGACGAGTTAGCTCCTGTTCTATGTCACGTCTGCGTATATAGGGATGTGCACCATTCATTTGGCAGGTGTGGTTTGGATGCTGCTATGCGCCTGGTCCTGTTTGATAAACTAGGGATGGGTTCCTAGGAGGCACTGGGGTCATGGCTGGCATCTCTGTGGAGGGTGGAGAACACATAAACCAGGGGTTGGGGAGTGGGAAATGGGGGAGAAGACATCTGGGGCAGGAGAGACGCTGGAACCAGAGCAGCATGCAGGCCCTTAGGGGCCTCTGAATGCCATGCCCTGGCCAAGGTCCCAGCTGCACCCCTGGCGGCTCTACTGCAGCTTTGTCTCTGTTCATCCTCTTCTTTATCGTAACCATGCAAGTGCCAGGAGAAGGACCAGACTGTGGAAAAAGAATGACAAGGATATTTCATGAGTGGTGATGTGGACGTTCCATTCTGTCAAATCTATCTTGTCATTGTCTTGTCTAACCATCTGTTGCTTGTATGAGGGAAGCTGGGTTAGGGAGTGACCCTTAAGAATACTGGGAGTGAGGTGTATAGGTGTGCCTGTTCACAGGGTGTGTAGGTATCTGAAAACCTTAGACCTCCTGTGAAGCCAGATGGGCTCTGCTAGTATGCAGTGATGGAACCCACGTGTTCCTGCACTCCAGTTGTAAACCTTTGGGTTAAATATTGCTCTTAGCTATTTGGTGTATATCTTCTCATCGACATCCCTTCTCTTAGGAAGCACTGCAATCAATATGATTGAGGCTTTGCTACCAGGACAGTGGCGAGAATGACTGTGCTGCCCAATAGCAGCCAGCTTGCCACAATCTTCCCAGAGTACAGGGACCGTGGGAGTAGCTTTGCACATTCAGCCCTACAACAGTGGGGCCCTGGATCTACATTTTATGCTGAAAAGTGTAAAAGCCTGAACATACCTAGGTAGCCAAAGAGCCAATAATCACATTTTTAATTTGAAAATACACTTGTGAGATCTTAAAAAATACAGACACTAAAACACATTCACAAAAACAAGTCACCTTTATACGCAGTAAAAAGCATTCCTTTTTTTAAATCAAGGTTTACTTTTTTCAATCTTCCTTGAAAGTTGCAGCTAGCAGGCTCTTCTTTAAAGATAGACATTTTCTTCAATGAAATATTCCATTTTGTTCTTTGGGAGTCGTTGGATGAGAGTCTGTAGGGGAAAATGTATTGCAAGAAACTTCATGAGGGAACTTTCCATTCCATCAAATCATGCTGTTGTCAATGTCTTGTCTAATCACCTAATGCTACTATGAGGGAAACTACTGGTTGTTGTATGTGGAGCTTGTTATGTCATCTTCCAAATTTTTATGTTTAGCTCTTTTTTTTTTAAATAAGGAGAACATTTCTTAAATGAGAAATTTTTAAAACAGAGAATGTTTCTTAAAGTGAAAGAAACAGAAAAAATAACCAGAACAGTTACTTCTGTTCTTTCTGACGCAAACTGCCACTACACCATTGAACAGAAGCAGTGACAGGCATTCAGGTTTTCTTCCTGATATTAGTAAGAAGTTTATTATATTTCATTCATTAAATGATATTTGTTACAGTCTTCCGATAGATAAACTTTCTCAAGTTATGGGAGCTCTCTTCTCTCCCAAGTTTGTTTCTTTTCTCCTCCAAAGATGTTGTGTTCAAGTCTATCAAGATTTTTGTTTTAAACTAGGTGTTGGCAAACTGTGGCCTAGAGGTCAAATATAGTTCACCCCTCTTTTTGTAGGGCCCATCAGCTAAAAGTGGACTTTGCACTTTTTAATCATTGGCCAAAAAAGTCCAAAGAAGAGTGAAACTATATGAAATTCAAAATTCCACGTCCATAAATGAGGTTTTATTGGAACACAGCCAGATCTTTCATTCATGTGTTGTCTTGGCCGTTTTCAGGCTACCATGGGAGCACTGAGCAACTCTGACGGAGGCAAATGGCCAGCAAAGCCTAAAACATTTGTCTTCCAGCCCATCTAACTTTCAAACAGTTTCGATGATTCCTGTTTTAGACCATCATTATGATCACGTTTATTCTCTTTTGCTCTACTGAAATATCAAATAGGATGCTTTCAGCCACAAGTAATAGAAGTCGTGATTCAAAGGGCTTATTTAAAAAAAAAAAAAAAAACTAATTTTTTAATTTGTTTGGCTGCCCCAGGTCTTAGTTGCAGCATGTGGGATCTTCTAGTTTTGTTACAGCATGCAAACTCTTTTGCTGTAGCATGTGGGATCTAGTTCCCCGAACAGGGATCAAACCCACCTCCCTTCATTGGGAACATGAAGTTTTAGCCTCTGGACCACCAGGGAAGTCCCAAACCAAACTTAGCTAAACAGTAAAAGCATTCACACGCAGACAAGCTCTGGACACAGTGTAATCAGTCTTCACATCTGATTCTCTCGCTTTTGTATCTTATATTGGTTGTCTTTGTTCTTAAGTGTCCTGCCTGCCCAGATGGAATCTTTTAAATTTGATTTTCTTAGTCCCTAAAATAAGTAAAACTTTGTTGACGATACAACTAGGATGATTTGTAGAGACTGGTCTGTAGGGATTTTGTAAACTGCTTTAGCAAATAGAGTTTGAACATATGCTAATTTGCTTTTCAATCACATGGTCATGTGTGTGGTTACTCTGGGTGCCATATGCAAAGATCATGGCTCAGGTATCAATGATACCTACACTGAGACTTAAAAATGTCCTTCATGGTAAGATGTTGAATGTCACCCTAGAAGTCTCCACCTCTCTGTGTCAACGTGCATCTCCCTGATGTTCTCTTTCTTAAAGAGTTATTTTAGTGACTGAGCCTCTTAGGAGTAGTCATTCTGTAGCTTTTCTGACCCTGATGACCCGAGAATGAAAATGTCAAAGGGGAAGGGTCTGAAATGCTAGCCAAGTGTGATGATGATGGCTGACATTTGGTCAGTTGTCTGGGGGATATAATCTACATCTATCAGAGAGTAGGAAAATCATAAAAGAGGACCTGAATTTTCCCCACTAATGCCTAGTCTTTCTGCATCCAGAAGGAATTGTTTCTTAAAAACTTTAGTTCCATGAAGATAAAAAATTTTAGTGCTGATAAAAAATAAATAAACCTTGGGACTTCCCTGGTGGTCCAGTGGCTAAGACTACATGTTCCCAATGCAGGGTGCCCGGGTTTGATCCCTGGTCAAAGAACTAGATCCCACATGCTGAAACTAAGACCTGGTACAGTTAAATAAATAAATAAATAAATAATAAATAACCCCTTTAACTGGAAGGAAATGATGAATATTTCTAAAAAGAATCAGTTCAGTTCAGTCACTCGGTCATGTCTGACTCTTTGTGACTCCATGCACTGCAGCACGCCAGGCTTCCCTGTCCATCACCAGCTCCCAGAGCTTGCTCAAACTCATGTCCATTGAGTCAGTGACGCCATCCAACCATCTCTGTCATCCCCTTCTCCTACCTTCAATCTTGCCCAGCATCAGGGTCTTTTCCAATGAGTCAATTCTTTGCATCAGGTGGCCAAAGTATTAGAGCTTCAGCTTCAGCATCAATGAATATTGAGGACTGATTACCTTCACGATTGACTAGTTTGATCTCCTTGCAGTCCAAGGAAATCTCAAGAGTCTTCTCCAACATCTCAGCTCAAAAGCATCAATTCTTCAGTGCTCAACTTTTTCTTTGGTCCACCTCTCACGTCCATACACAGCTACTGGAAAAACCATAGCTTTGAGTAGGTGGACCTTTGTCGGCAAAGTAGTATCTCTAGTTTTTAATATGCTGTCTAGGTTAGTCATAGCTTTTCTTCCAAGGAGCAAGTGTCTTTTACTTTCATGGCTGCAGTCACCATCTGCAGTGATTTTGGAGCCCAAGAAAATAAAATCTGTCACTGTTTCCATTGTTTGCCCATCTATTTCCCATGAAGTGATGGGACCAGATGCCATGATCTTAGTTTTCTGAATGTCAAGTTTTAAGGCAGCTTTTTCACTCTTCTCTTTCACTTTCATCAAGAGGCTCTTTAGTTCCTCTTCACTTCCTGCCCAGGGTGGTGTCATCTACATATCTGAGATTATTGATATTTCTCCTGGCAATCTTGATTCCAGCTTGAGCTTCATCCAGTCTGGCATTTAGCATGATGCACTCTGCATATAAGTTAAATAAGCAGGGTGACAATATACAGCCTTGACGTACTCCTTTACCAATTTTGAACCAGTCCATTTTTCCATGTCTGGTTCTAACTGTTGCTTTTTGTTCTGCATTCAGATTTCTCAGGAGGCAGGTTAGATGGGCTGGTATTCCCATCTCTTTAAGAATTTTCCAGTTTGTTTTAATCCACACAGTTGAAGCATTTACCGTAGTCAATGAAGCAGAAATAGATGTTATTTTGTAATTATCTTGTTTTTTCGATGATCCAACGGATGTTGGCAATATGATCTCTGGTTCCTCTGCCTTTTCTAAATCCAGCTTGAACATCTGGAAGTTCACAGTTCATGTACTGTTGAAGCCTGGCTTGGAGAATTTTGAGCATGACTTTGCTACTGTGTGAGATGAGTGCAATTGTGCGGCAGTTTGTACATTCTTTGGCATTGCCTTTCTTTAGGATTGGAATGAAAACTGATCTTTTCCAGTCCTGTGATCACTGCTGGGTTTTGCAGATTTGCTGGCATATTGACTGCAGCATTTTCACAGCATTATCTTTTAGGATTTGAAATAGCTCAAATGGCATTCCATCACCTCCACTAGCTTTGTTTGTAGTGATGCTTCCTAAGGCCCAGTTGACTTCACATTCCAGGATGTCTGGCTTTAGGTGAGTGATCACACCATCATGGTTATCTGGGTCATGAAAGATGTTTTTTGTATAGTTCTTCTGTGTATTCTTGCCACCTCTTCTTAATATCTTCTGCTTCTGATAGGTCCATGCCATTTCTGTCCTTTATTGAGCCCATCTTTGCATGAAATGTTCCTTTGGTATCTCTGATTTTCTTGAAGAGATCTCTATTCTTTCCCATTCTGTTGTTTTCCTCTATTTCTTTGCATTGATCACTGAGGAAGGCTTTCTTATCTCTCCTTGCTATTCTTTGGAACTCTGCATTCAGATGGGTTTGTATTTCCTTTTTTCTGTTGCCTTTCACTTCTTTTTTTTTTCTCAGCTATTTGTAAGCTCCTCAGACAACCATTGTGCCTTCTTGCATTTCATATTCTAAAAAGTCTATCCTATCATTTTAAAGGTTCAACCATCAAGATTATTTCTTACTGGATCTTCCCTAGGGTCTGGGGTAGAGTACCTGTTTGTATGTGTGAAGTATCAATCAAAATGTAGAGTTTTCATTGAAATTTATAAATAAGAACAGCATTTCTCATGAAAGAGGGAATACAATATATTTTAAATTAAAAGCCTCAAATCTAAAAGTGAAGTTGAAAAGAAAACAGTCAAAAGGAGAGAGTAGAGACCTCATTAAAGATATTTTAAAATCAGCCTAAATTTCTATAAGAATATAAAATAATTACATGCTTTTTTACAACTTGGAGTTAAGTAGTGCAGTTATTGCCCCAGTATAATCTCCCAGGAGGTAAATGAGTTTTCCTTTCAAGCAGTCATTTATGTTAATTGTATTAACTGAATCTGGTTGTGAAATGTAATCCACTTCCTTCTAAAGTATAACCACCAGGGACGGGAGTCTTCATTCCAGCTTAACATTTCTCTTTTACCTTTTCACTCTGTGGTAACAGACAAACTGGCGGTAGGTGATTCCACTGGGATAAGTTAAATATCCAGACTTCTCTCTTCTGCTGACTCCTACTTCCTAATTCCTCCCTTTTGAGTACTATCCTTTGATCATTCGATTTGTTTTAGACCCTTCTCCTCTGTCTTTCTTTTAAGAGATTCTGAGTCATCTTGACTCCTTCCTGGTCATTTTCTCCCAAATCTGGTTATTAGCTGAGTCCTGAGGTTCTGTCATTTCTTTGGCATCTTTGCTGATGCTGTGCTGACATAGACCTTGGTTTCTAACCTGAGTATCACTCGTCTGACAGTTGGTGTCCTTGTATCAAATCACTTACCCTTGTTTTATTAATGAAGCAATAATTTTATTTTTTCTATGAGCATTTTTATAGGAATTTTTTTAAATTTAAAAAATAGCTTAAAAATAGCACATCTACATTTTAAAAACTTGAAGAAGTTTAAAATCTAACTTGAATTCATGTTTTTAAATAAGATTTTGCTAAAAGTGACATGCAGCAGCCAGTACAAGCTTAATATTCTGAGATTTTTTTCAATGAGTTCCACTAGAATCACAACTCTCTTGGCACGAGGTCTTCCTTCCAAGGTGTATCAGGTAGCAGGCACCATGATTTTTGCTTTGAGGTAAATTTAATCATCAAATTCCTCACCTGTCAAGCTTCCTTGCCACTCGCTATATCACTCTCCTACCATTAGACTAATGCATTGTATTTTGGTCTGGTTACATTAGCACTTCTGTACTAATATCACATTCTGTATTAGGTAGGAAGAAAATAATGATGACCAAAAAATGCAAATGTATTTATCTCTCACATAACAGTCATAGGGTGAGCAAGCCAGGGCTAATATGATGTTACATGGTGTCAGGGATTCCGATTCCTTCTATATGCTTGTTCAGCTGTTCTTTTTTTTAAAGAGGGGCTAGTGTGTTGCTCTTAATTTTATTATTTCTGGAATAGCTCTTCCATGATGACCTGGAGGATTGTTAAGTCCTGGTCATTTTGGTCTGTTAAAGAGAGTTTTCATAATCCTATAATTATGTTGGAATTTCCATGTGACAGGGTTGGGCTTCTGTGATGTTTGACAGCATCACATCCTGGATAGTTGAATATTCTGACCCTGGAAACTTAACATCGCTACCCCCATCCTAATAATGCACTGCTATCCTTTGGTGAGGATACAGTCTTTGAGTTTATTATTATTATAAACTATATCTTGTATAATAGTAATGTGTCAGGATATTCATTTTGCTAGGTGTCAGAGGAAGTGCTCTGCAGGACCCTTTCAAATGTAAAATAAATCTCTTATGATTGGTCTTACATGTTTATTTTACTTGATCATTTTAGAATAGTGAAAGTGTTAGTTGCTCAGTCGTGTCTGATATTTTGCGACCCCATGGACTGTAGCCCGCCAGGTTTCTCTGTCCGTGGGATTCTCCAGGCAAGAATACTGGAGTGGGTTGCCATTCCCTTCTCCAGGGGATCTTCCCCACCTAGGGATTGAAACTGGGTTTCCTGCATTGCAGGCAGATTCTTTACCATCTGAGCCACCAGGGAAGTCCTAATTTTAATTTTTATTTAAAAATTAAAAAAAAAAAAACAATTTTGGTTGCACTACATACCCTGTGGGGTCTTAGCTCCCCAAGCAGAGATTGAACCAATGCCCCCTGCACCAGAAGCTCAGAGTCCTAACCACTGGACCGCCAGGGAAGTCCTAGGCTTGAGTATTTTAAACAGTATGTTAATAATGTTATTAAGATTCCACTGTATCTATTGATTAGTTTAGAGATCGCAGAAAGCAAACTAATGATTCCCCAAAGGTTTCTTTATAATCCCTGGGGCCTGTGAATCTGTTACCTTCCATGACAAGGGGGCTTTCCAGACATGATTAAGGGAATGGATATTGAGATGGGAGATATCCTGGATTATCTGGGTGGGACCAATCTAAATCACCTTAGTTCTCAAAAGTGGAAGAGGGAGGCAGAGGAATGGTTCAGAAAGATGCGGTGTGATGACTTGACCCATCATTGCAGCTTTGAAAACAGGAGGAAGGGGGCTTTGACGAATGTGGGCAGTTCTAGAAGCCTGAAAAGGCAAAGAAACAGATGCTCCTCCAGAGCCTTCAGAAAGGAATTTGGCCCCTGCCACACGTTGGTTTTAGCTCATTAAGACAGAGGTTGAACTACTGAGCCACAGAACTGCAAGATGATCCACTTGTTGTTCAAGCCACTCTGTTTCAGCAACAATAAGAAAATATTAAAGAGATAGTTGACCTTTTTTCAATATTAAGTCATCCCACCCAGAAACAATAGTATTTTTTCTTCTGTTTATATAAATTTTATTTTATATCACATGTAACTTTTTAAATTGTCTTTCTATAGGTCATGCACATCTTGTTAAATTGTGAATTTGCTCTTTAGAGCACAAAGTGGATTGCATCACTCTCTTCCTTTAATTGGCTTTTGTAGCTTTCAAAAACTTACTGAATAAACACTAAAATCCTCAGTTTCATACTCGAGAGCCTCCATAATTTAGTTTCTTCCTCTTCTTAGCCTCATTCTTCCCTGCATTCCACCAATTGCTCTCACTCCTTTGGACCGGTGAACAAAGTTCATGATAATTTTGTTCCTGATTAGAGTTATCAGATAAAAATACAGAATACTAAATTAAATTTGAATGATTTCTAATGAGCAATAATTTTTTAGTATCAGTAGTTCCCATGCAATATTTTCCCTTTATCTCATGTAATATGCATAGGCAATTAGAAATTACCGAAATTGAACTGATACTTTGTACTATTGTTTGCTAAACCTGGCAACCTTATTCATGATCTTTATGAGTTTTCTCTTTCACTCCATTCCCTGTCTACAGATATCCTTAGGGGCTAAGTCAAATACCACCTTATCATAAGCCCTTCTGCATTTTTACTTCCTTCATAGAATTGGTAGGTTAAATGTCTTTCAAATTGCAACCGTGCTGAACATTTATTTTTCTCCATTTGCCCTTAATGCCTCATATCTGTTAGAATCTCAATAAACATTTGCTGAATAAATGAATAAATATTAGGCAATAAATCAGTTGAAGTAAATCTCAAAATGATTGTTATTGGTAAACTCATAGGCTTTAAAGAAAGTTCTATTAAAGCTAAGTATAAACATTGTTCTTTCCTAAGTAACGTGGCTTTGTGTTTGCCACTAAAACACATTTAATGAAATGGAAAACACCATATAAAACTTTTAAGTGCATCCACTAAAGGTTAGGAAGTTATGCCTACAGAGAATTAGGCTAACTAAATCAAAATGTTCCTACTCTAAAGCTGTGGGTATCCATCAAAGATTTGCCCAGAATGTTCCCCATATAGAATCATTGACTCTAGGAGATACACTCCTGGGTTTAAATCTGGAGATAGGATATGAATCCTTTCCCCTTTGGAAAAAATTGAGATGAAATCTGTTATCAAAGGAGCTTGAAATAATTTCCTTGAATTGATTTTTCTCTTTAAAATTCAAGGTGATTGACCTCAGAGACCCCCTGCTAGGAATTGTGCCCTCGGAAAATCCTGATTGCTAGGGTTGATGCTGATGAAGTTTGCTCTGCATCAGAATGTCTCTTAGAAGACACATGCTACACACCACCTACCACAGGACAAAGCAAACTTACTGTCACATCAGGAGGGATCAATGTGGTTAAGCTGTATCATCATTTCAGCTCCACACTGGACCTTCACAGGACAACCAATGACTGTTCACACAATATAGGTAATGGAAGCTGCTTGCTTGTGAGTGAAGGATAATTTAAAATTTTCTAGAACTGAAAAGTATTATCATTGTAAATTTTGCATCTATTGGGCATTTTTTTTTGGTGTGTGTATGAATTGGGATTGTGTGTGTGTGTGTGTGTGTGTATCCACTGTATATGCTTTAGGGAAAATACCTTTCTGAGAGAGCCTTGAGTTTAGGGCAGCTCTGCTGTTCTGTCACATGGATGGATTCGTGGTGTCTGGAATTTTAGATTCAAAGTATTTATCTAACCTGCAAGTTCTCTGCTCTTTTGCTACTTTTGCATCACTTATTCAAGTTCATATAATATTTTTCTTAGATTACTATAAGCCACTAGCCAGATTGTCTCTGTTTTATTCCATCTAAATTCTTCAACACAACCGCCAGAGTATCCTTTTGAACTGCAAATGCAACTTCATTACTGCTTAAAATCCTTTATTTTAAAGTCCTTTATTTAAAATTCCCCTCACGAAGGAGTTCAGGCTCCTCAACATGGCATGAAGGCCTCTTATCACAGGGTTCTCTATATATGTTATTTATGTTTACCTTTCATTTTCTTCTAGAAACTTGCTTTCTGAGGATTGTAAGCTTCCTCAAGGAAGGTAATGCATTTGCTTGATCCACTGCTGTGTCCCTAATACCTCTCAAAGAGCTGGCAGCAAGTCCTGCTTAGTCTGTGTGCATGCTAAGTCGCTTCAGTCGTGTCCTACTCATTGCAACCTTATGGTCTGGAGCCTGCCAGGCTCCTCTGTCCATGGGATTCTCCAGGCAAGAATACTGGAGTGGGTTGCCATGCCTTCTCCAGGGCATCTTCCCAACCCCACGTCTCTTATGTCTCCTTCATTGACAAGCAGGTTCTTTACCACTAATGCCACCTGGGAAACCCTGCTCAGTCTGATGCATGAATAAATATATATTGCATTTCTTTCCTCCGGTTGATGAAAGGTGTCCTGACTCTTCCTGCTTCAAAGCTCTTATCTTCCCTTTGATTCACTGTTTGTTCCAATCCTGTGTAGGTAAGTGGTAGCAGGCAGAAAGGGAACATGGTTGAATGGGGACCCAGGAGTACAGCAGATATAAGTGGTACCTGATTTGGTGCTATGGATGTCTCATCAGGTTCATTCTAGAGAAAGGAAGGGATCAGCACATTTTCATCCTTCCTGGGACTCAGGCATAAGGACAGTTAGTGGACAGGAGGAGATCTGGTGAGGTGTACCATCAGAGATCAAAGGGAAAGAGCAGAAACCCAACTGTGCTTTTACTTGTTTCAGAAGAGAATCAAGGACTATGGATCAGGAGCCAACATTTGGATAACTGTGTAAGATCTGGAATGCATGTTTTTTCTCCATGTTTGCTATCCACACTTTACTTCCTCTTGACATATTTTTTTGGAAACTTAAGGGAAAAGAACTCGAAGCTTGACTTTGAAAACTGCTATGATTCTACTCAATACTCTGTAATGACCTATATGTGAAAAGAATCTTAAAAAGAGTATATATATATATATATGATTCACTTTGCTGTACATTTGAAATTAACACAACATTGTAAATCAACTATACACCAACAAAATTTAAAAATTAAAATTAAAAAAATAAAACTGCTTAGAAAGGGGCTGCTGCTGGGAACCTAGCATTCCACTCTGTGGCCAAGCTTAGAGAAAGCGAATCCATGGGGAAAAAATGGATCCCTAAGGGAAAAAAAGAGTGGAAAGGGAAAGGGAAATGGATTGAGCCCTCAAGACTTAACAGTAAAGTAGCAAAACAGCAAAAGAGTCTGAAACTGATAGGTGGTCTCAGGGATTGGCCCCCAGGTTCTGGGGTTTGTGGTGGCATATAAGTTACACTTTGCAAATTCCAAAGTGGCTCAGGAAGTATTTTGCTGCTTAGTGTAAAGCTGGCAGACCAGGAAGTGAACATCTGTTTGTGAGCAAGGGGAGAGAGCTTTGGCATTGACGTTGCTGTGATTGATATGAGAAACATGCTTACACCCCAGTGTAAGCTGAGGCCTGCTCAACTTGTGGTTTCCGAGAATTGCTAGATCACAACTCGGGAATATGAAGGACTCCTCCAACCAGAGACCTGAGAATAGCTGACAATACCTGATCTTGAGATCAATTTGAGATGGGTTTTGCAGGTGGCCCCAGTGGTAAAGAATCCATCTGCCAATGCAGGAGACTCAGGAGATGCAGGTTTGATCCCTGGGTTGGGAAGATCCCCTAGAGAAAGAACCAGCAACTCACACCATTATTCTTGACTAGAGAATCCCATGGGGAGTGGAGCCTGGTGGGCTACAGCCCATGGGGTCAAAAAGGAGTTGGCTTTGACTGAGTGAGCACACATATCGTAGGAAGAAGTTGAATTTTTGGAAACATGACTCAAGCTACAGTGTGAACAGTGGATTAGAGACGGTAAGAGAGGCAGAAAGGAAGCTATGGCAAGTAATCTAGATGAGCTAATGATGACCTGAACACAGGTAAGAACACTAGGCATGGAGAGAAATGGGTAAATGCGAGATACTTAAGAGGTAGTCTACAGAAAATGATATGAGATGAAGCATAGATGTCATACACTTATCAAGGAGAACTTGTCCAGTATAAAATCTATTAACACATAGCAGAATACTTCTCCACTAAACATATTTTGTAAAACCTAGGTCTACAGTAAAAGAGATGACTAGATCTGAGATTACCATAGGGCATGATGGAAAAGGACATATATAATACACAATTCCACCTTGGGAAGTCCTTTTTTTATTGAACATCTGAGTGAGAATGCCAACCTTGGTGGGGGGAGTCATGAGTAGGGGGCTCAGGAAGACACCACATACCTAGCCAGACCTTGAGTAGCAGAGGCATCTGAGAGGGTCATGCCCATTATTAATTGAGGTGGGCAATGTAGTTTGTTCTTTGGAAGAAAAGCTATGACCAACCTAGACAGCATGTTAAAAAGCAGACACATTACTTTACCAACAGAGGTCATCTAGTCAAAGCTATGGTTTTTCTAGTAGTCATGTATGGATGTGAGGGTTGGACTATAATGAAAACTGAGTGCTAAAGAATTGATACTTATGAACTGTGGTGCTGGAGAAGACTCTTGAGAGTCCCTTGGACTGCAAGGAGATCTAACCAGTCCATCCTAAAGGAAATCAGTCATGAATATTCATTGGAAGGACTGATGCTGAAGCTGAAATTCCAACACTTTGGCCACCTGATGTGAAGAACTGACTCATTGGAAAAGGCCCTGATGCTGGAAAGACTGAAGGCAGGAGGAGAAGGGGACAACAGAGGATGAGATGGTTGGATGGCATCATCGACTCAGACGTGAGTTTGAGCAAGCTCCGGGAGTTGGTGATGGACAGGGAATCCTGGTGTGCTGCCATCCCTGGTGTCACAAAGAGTCGGATACTACTGAGTGACTGAACTGAAGTGTATGTAGCGGTGCCTGTTGTCACCTCTCAGGTATCTAAAGGTATACTTACCTGTGAAAAATGGGTTTTCTTCCTTGACAGTAAGAAAAGAAATTTCTCAATTACTGGTGGTCATACTAGTCAGGACCTCACAGGGTACATGTTAAGGCCTCAGACAGTAGAAGGCTTCTCTCAAGTGTCACAGTTCAGCACTTGGGCTTAGAGTTAGGCCACATTCAAGGAAGGTATGGGTGGGGCTATTAACAGCCCTGCCTTTGAAAATAACCCTGTCACAGTCTTGGTTCCTGGCCCTCCAGAGAGCCAAGACCACTGGAGTGGATGAGCAGGAGAGACAGGGACACCTGGCCCTCCCAGAACAGAATGAAGCTCACAAGGTAGGTGAAGTCCCTCACCTTTCCTGAAGCACCTGCCTCCAGGCCTGGGGAGGACATCCTGGCCCTGAGGAAATCCCCACTATATTCTTTCCTTCATCCCAGATGGTCCCTCATCTCCAGCAGGACGTCCAGCCGGTCCCCCCTGTAGTATGTGTCTCGAGGGCTGAGGAGGGTGGCTCTGCTGTGTATGGTGCTGGTGGTGGAGCTCACGTTGGTGAAGGGTCTGGGTGGGACCAGCTGGTCTAGTTTCTCCATGATCCTCTTTATCCTCAGCTCAGTCTCTGTTCATGACTTTAACAGGCTTGGTGGTATTTTAGGGTCTGGGGAATTTGTGGAGCTGTTCCAGGGCTTCCCTGGTGGTTCAGATGGTAAAGAATCTGTCTGCAATGCAGGAGACATGGGTTCGATCCCTGGGTCAGGAAGATCCCCTGAAGAAGGGCATGGAAACCAACTCCATTATTCTTGCCTGGAGAATTCCATGGACAAAGGAGCATGGTGGCTGAAGTCCATGGGGTTGCAAAGAGTTGGACATGACTAAGCAACTCACACTTTCACTCCAGTGGTGGAGGGAAATGGCTAAGTTAGAGTGGACCAAAACTGAAATGGCAAGGAATGTGACATACTCTGAAATGAACCCATCCAAATCATTTTTACTTATTATGTATTTGAATATTTATATACATATTATCATCAGTTTTAAACTCTGGCAATTTTAAATAAGACATAAACATTTATCTTTAACCTCATTGTTTTAGAGAATGCCTCAACAGTTTTAGATAAATATATTAAATCCAAAATACAGAGCTCAGAGAACACTTATGAGTAATGAATTGATTATACTGCATTTGCTCTTCCTCTTCTTAGACATCTTATCACCAGTCATCATTACTATCTGTTAGTTCTACTTATATATATATCTTTTCAGTTCAGTTCAGTTCAGTTCAGTTGCTCAGTCATGTCTGACTCTTTGCGACACCATGAATCGCAGCACACCAGGCCTCTCTGTCCATCACCAACTCCTGGAGTTTACTCAAACTCACATCCATCAAGCCAGCAATGCCATCCAGCCATCTCATCCTCTCTCATCCCCTTCTCCTCCTGCCCCCAGTCCCTCCCAGCATCAGGGTCTTTTCCAGTGAGTCAACTCTTTGCATGAGGTGGCCAAAGTATTGGAGTTTCAGCTTTAGCATCAGTCCTTCCAATGAACACCCAGGACTGATCTCCTTTAGGATGGACTGGTTGGATCTCCTTGCAGTCCAAGGGACTCTCAAGAGTCTTCTCCAACACCATGGTTCAAAAGCATCAATTCTTCAGCGCTCAGCTTTCTTCACAGTCCAACTCTCACATCCATACATGATCACTGGAAAAACCATAGCCTTGACTAGACCGACCTTTGTCAGCAAAGCAATGTCTCTGCTTTTGAATATGCTATCTAGGTTGGTTATAATTTTCCTTCCAGGGAGTAAGCGTCTTTTAATTTCATGGCTGCGATCACCACCTGCAGTGATTTTACCTACCTGTAATTGTGTTATAGTTCAAGTTACCAACATTTATTGCCTGAATTGTAGTAGTCATCCCAAGGGTCAGGGCTTCCATCTTGCTTTCTCTCCAATTAATTTTCTCCATTGTTACTAAATCAGTCCTTCTCTAGCAAGCAAGATTCTACTCATGTCCTTCCCTGCTGAAACCCTTTCAATGGCTTCTCATTACTCTTGAGGTAAAGTTCAGTCTTAATATGGCTTTATTCTATGGCCTCTGTTTTAACTCTCTTGTTCCTGACATTCCTTTTCTGCATTTTACATTTTCATGAGTAACTGTTTGTATTTTTCAGGAAGTGACCTTCCTTTCCTTCAGCTCTTGGTTTTTACTAATATGATTTCCTCTTCTGGGATGACTTACCATCTATAGATTTTTCCCCAAGCCATCTAAACATCTGTCAACTTCTTACTGAGAAATCATTAGAAGCTTAGAGGTTCCTTTTTATCCTTTTCACACTAGACCATGTTTTTATAGGTACTCAAATTCAGTGATTTCTAAATCCTGTTGATGGTCAGAGGTGCCTGCAAACTTTTCAAAAAACATGGATTCTCAAGCTGCAGCCCAGACAAACTGAATCATAATTACCAGATGCCTTGCCCAGGAGCTTGTTTTTGTTTTCAAAAGCCTCACTTGCAATCAAGTCCGATAAGTATGAGAACAATGGTTATAGACTGGGGGTTGTCAACCCTCTTGTACTTTGGAACACACATAAAGCTTAAACAAACAAAAAAAATAGGTGCACTGCACCCCAGCATCAATCAATCAAGCCCTTGTGGTTTGTACAAAGCAATAGAGTAAACCAAAAGGGACAAGAGACAAGAAAATGAGATATAATTAAAAATAAAGATTAATAGAGCCCAAGTTCCTTTCAAGGTCAGGAATAAGACAAACATGTTTGCCACCTTAAAAGTTCTGAACACTAAAACAAAATGAAACAAACAAGTGTATGAGAATTGTAGGGAAAGAAGCAAGCTGTCTTATTTTTCATTTTTCTTCTCTTTTTCATTTTATTTTTTATTAAATGTTGTTTATTGTCCACCAAAAAATCCCCACCAGAGTTAGCAAATTATTAGTATTAAAAGAATGAACAAGGAGCTGGATACAAAATAAACTTGTAAAAATAGCATTTGTCTGTAACAGTGATAATCATCAGAAAATACAATAGAAGATTATCTCTGACTGTGATGAAGGCATTTTGAAAACTCTTTTGAAGAACATTTTTGAAGACCTTGAGTGAAAAAAACTTAACATTTTTAAAAAGTATTAGAGCTTAATATTATACATTTATTAATTTTCCCACAATTTAATATTCTATGTATTTCTTTTCAATTGAATTATAATTGATTTATAATATTGTATTAGTTTCAGGTGTACAGTAAAATGATTAGGTTATATCCATATATATATATATATTTCTGATTATTTTCCACTATAGGTTATTACATTATATTGAATAATGTTCCATATGCTATACAATGGGGCCTCCCCAATGGCTCAGTGGGTAAAGAATCCACCAGCAATGCAGGAGACACAGGAGAGACGGGTTCAATCCCTGGACTGGGAAGACCCTTGGAGGAGGAAATGGCAATCCACTCCAGTATTCTTGCACAGGAAATCCCATGGCCAGAGGAGCCTGGCAGGCAATATATAGTCCATGGAACTACAAAGAGTCAGACACAACTGAGCACATGGCATGCACATTAAATCTTTGTGGCTTATCTACGTGATCTATATCTGTTAACACCATACTTCTAATTTATCCCTCCCCCCATCCCTCTTTCCCTTTTGGTAACCATAAGTGTGTGTTCTATAATATGTCTGTAAGTCTGTTTCTGTTTTGTGTATAGATTTGCTTGTATTATTTTTTAGATACTACATATAAGTGGGATCATATAAATTTGTCGTTATCTGACTTCACTAAGCATAATAATCTCTAGGTCCATTCATGTTGCTGCAAGTGACAATATTTCCTTCTTTTTTATGGACGCTTACTCCTTAGAAGGAAAGTTATGACCAACCTAGATAGCATATTCAAAAGCAGAGACATTACTTTGCCAACAAAGGTCCATCTAGTCAAGGCTATGGTTTTTCCAGTGGTCATGTATGGATGTGAGAGTTGGACTGTGAAGAAAGCACCGAAGAATTGATGCTTTTGAACTGTGGTGTTGGAGAAGACTCTTGAGAGTCCCTTGGACTGCAAGGAGATCCAACCGGTCCATTCTCAAGGAGATCAGCCCTTGGTGTTCTTTGGAAGGAATGATGCTAAAGCTGAAACTCCAGTACTTTGGCCACCTCATGCAAAGAGTTGACTCACTGGAAAAGACTCTGATGCTTGGAGGGATTGGGGACAGGAGGAGAAGGGGACAACAGGGGATGAGATGGCTGGAAGGCATCACCGACTCGATGGACATGAGTTTGGGTGAACTCCGGGAATTGGTGATGGACAGGGAGGTCTGGCGTGCTGCGATTCATGGGGTCGCAAAGAGTTGGACATAACTGAGTGACTGAACTGAATTGAACTGAATACTCTATTGTGTACTTATATTCCACCTCTTCTTAACCCATTCATCTGCTGATGGGTGCTTGTTTTATTTCTGTGTTTTGACTATTGTAAATAGTGCTGCTATGAACATTTTCTAATTAGAATTTTCTCAAGATATATGCCCAAGAGGGAAGTTGCTGGATTGTATGGTAACACTATATTAAATTTTTAAGGAACCTCCATACTATTTTTCATAGTGGATACACCAATTTACATTACCACTAACAGTGTACTAGAGTTCTCATTTCTTAAATCCTCACCAACATTTGTTATTTGTAGACATTTTATGATAGCCATTCTGATACGTGTGAGGAGATATTTCATCATGGTTTTGATCTCCATTTCTTTGATAATTAGTGGTATTGAACATCTTTTCACGTGCCTGTTGGCCATCTGAGTCTTCTTTGGAATAAAATCTGTTCATGTCTTTTGTCCATTTAAACAAAGTGTTTTTTTTTTTTTTTAATATTGAGTTGTATTAGCTGTTTATATATTTTGGATATTAACCCCTTATCACTCATATCTTTGTAAATATTTTCTCCCATGCAGTAGATTGTTTTTTGATTTTGTCGATGGTTTCCTTTGCTTTTAAGTTTGATTAGTTCTGTTTGTTTTTAGTTTTGTTTGTTTTCTGTTTGCTTTTGTTTCCTTTGCCATAGGGGACAGATCCAAAAAATACTGTTCTTATGTCAAAGAGTGTTCTGCCCATGTTTTCTTCTAGGAATTTTTTGATTCCTTGTCTTGTATTTAGGTCTTTAATCCATTTTGAGTTTATTTTTGTATATGGTGTGAGAAATGTTCTGATTTTATTCTTTTTCACATGGCTTTCCAGTGTTTCCAACACCACTTACTGAAGAGACTGTCTTTTCTCCAATACATATTTTTTTCCCCTTTGTTTTAGACTACCTGGTAATTGCTATGTGGGTTTATTTATGGGCTCTCAATTTTGTTTCATTGATCTATATGTCTGTTTTTGTGCCAGTACCATACTGTTTTGATGACTGTAGTTTGTAGTATAATCTGAAGCCAGTGTGATAACTCCAGCTTTGTTCTTTTTTCTCAAGATTGCTGTGGCAATTCTGGGTCTTTTGTGGTTACATATAAATTTTAGGACTGTTTGTTCTAGTTCTGTGAAAAATGTCTGGGTATTGATAGTGAAAGTCACTCAGTTGTGTCTGACTCTTTGTGACCCCATGGGCTATACAGTTCATGGAATTCTCCAGGTCAGAATACTGCAGTGGACAGCCTTTCTCTTCTCCAGGGGATCTTCCCAACCCAGAGATTGAATCCAGGTGTCCCCCATTGCAGGCAGATTTTTACCAGCTGAGCCACAAGGGAAGCCTGTATTTTGATAGGGGTTGCATTAAATCTGTGGAGAAGGCAATGGCACCCCACTCCAGTACTCTCACCTGGAGAATCCCATGGATGGAGGAGCCTGGTAGGCTGCAGTCCATGGGGTTGCTAAGAGTCAGACATGACTGAGCAACTTCACTTTCACTTTTCACTTTCATGCATTGGAGAAGAAAATGGCAACCCACTCTAGTATTCTTGCCTGGAGAATCCCAGGGACGGGGGAGCCTGGTGGGCTGCTGTCTATGGGGTCGCACAGAGTCGGACACGACCCATGTGACTTAGCAGCAGCAGCAGCAGCATTAAATCTGTAGATTGTTTTGGGTAGTATGGCCATTTTAACGATGTTAATTCTTCTAATCCATGAAGATATATTTCCATTTCTAATGCATGGTATATATTTCCATTTATTTGTATTGTCTTCAATTTCCCTCATCCATGTCATAGTTTTTCAGAACGTGGGTCTTTCACCTCCTTGGTTAAGTTTATTTCTAAGGCTTCATTGAATGTATTGGGAGTGTTTCCTTCCCCTTCAAGTTTATGGAATTGTTTGAGAAGCATGGATATGATCTTTCCTTTATATGTTTGGTAAAATTCCCCTGTGAAGCTGTCTGGTCCTGAACTTTTGTTTTCTGAGAGGTGTTTTTTTTTTTTTTTTAATTACAAATTCAATTTCACTATTAGTGATCAGTCTGTTCAGATTCTATTTCTTCCTGATTCAGTCTTGAAGATTGTATGTTTCTAGAAACTTGTCAGTTTTTCCTAGGTTTTCCAATTTATTGACAGATAATGTTGTATTCTCTTAGGATTGTATGTCTGTGATATTGGTTGTTATTTATTCTCTCTTTTTCTTCTTGTTTAATTTTTTTTTGGATCTTCTCTATTTTTTTCTTAATGAACCTGAGTAAAGGTTTATCATTTTTTTATGTGTTCAAAAGATCAACTTTTGGTTTCTTTGATGTTATCTTTTATGTTGTTGGTTTCTGTTTTATTTATTTCCTCTCTTATCTTTATTATTTCTTTCCCTTTGTTGAATTTGGGCTTCATTTGTTTTCCTTTTTCAAATTACTTTAGATTTGGTTGGTTCTTGATGTAGGCCTGCATCACTATAAACTTCCCTCCTTGAACTGCTTTTGCTGCATCCCATAGAATTTGAAGACTTGTGCTTTTATTTTCGTTTGCCTCAAGATATTTTCTGATTCCTATTTTGATTCTTCATTGATCCATTAGTTTTAAGTGGCATGTTGTTCAATCTCCCAATACTGTGTTTTTCCCACTTTTCTTCCTATAACTAATTTCTAGCTTCATACTGCTATAGTTGTAAAAAATGCTTGATATAATTGCTGTCCTCCAAAGTTTATAGAGACTCGTTTTGTGGTTACCATGTGATCTGTCCTGGAGAGTGTTCCACGTGCACTTAAAAAGAAGGTGTATTATGGTATTTGGGATGGAATGTCCTGTAGATGTATGTTGAATCCAATGGGCTAATGTGTCATTTACGACAGCTGTTTCCTTATTGATTTTCTCTCGGGTGATCTGTCCATTGATGTAAGTGGGGCATTAAATTCCCCTACTATTATTGTCCTTTTGTCATTTTTTCATTATGTCTGTTAATATTTGCTTTATGTATTTAGGTAATCCTATGTTAGGGGCTTCCCTGGTGGCTCAGATGGTAAAGCCTCTGCCCGCAATACAGGAGACCTCAGTTCAATCCCTGGGTTGGGAAGATCCCCTGGAGAAGGAAATGGTATTAATGAGTGTTGTATCTTCTTATGTTGATGCCTTTATCATTATATAATTCCCTCTCTGTCTTTCCTTACAGCCTTTCTTTTTAGAGTCTATTTTGTCTGATGCAAGTATTGCTACCCTGCTTTGCTGTTTCTGTTTGCATGACATGTCTTTCCCCAACCTCATGCTTTCAGTCTGTCTCTTTAGCACTGCAGTGAGTTTCTTCTAAGCAGAATATGGCTGGGTCTTGTGTTTTTCTTTTTTTCTATCCAATCAGCCACCTTATCTCTCTTGATTGTAGCCCACTGACATTTAAAGTGATTATTGACAGGTATGTCCTTACTTCCATTTTGTTACTGTTTTCTGGTTGTTCTTGTAGTTCTTCTGTGTTCTTTTCTTCTTCTTTTAATTTCTTCCTTTGCAGTTTGCCGATTTTCTGTAGTGATATGA
Organism: Bos mutus; assembly: GCF_027580195.1. Classification (NCBI taxonomy): domain Eukaryota; kingdom Metazoa; phylum Chordata; class Mammalia; order Artiodactyla; family Bovidae; genus Bos; species Bos mutus. Next base: position 54,818,325 of record NC_091631.1, on the reverse strand, counting down.
GTGTGTTTCTTTCCCTCTAGTATTTGTGTATTTATTATGGGCTTTTAAAAAAGTGGTAAGTTAATTAATTTTGGGCTGCACTGGGTCTTCATTGCTGTACTTGGACTTTCTCTAGTTGTTACCCGAGAGGGCTACTCTCTAGTCGTGCTCAGACTTCTCATTGTGGAGCCTGGGCTCTAGACTGTGGGCTCAGTAGTTGTGGTATACAGGCTTAGTTACTCTGTGGCATGAAATCTTCCTGAATCAGGGGTCAAACCTGTGTCCCCTGCATTGGCAGGCAGATTCTTAACCACAGGACCACCAGGGATGTCCTATTGTAGATTTTTGATTTGTGGTTACCATGGGGTTTAATATATGTTGACCTATAGCTTTATCTACTAATTAAAACTGGTAGTCATTTAAGTTCAAGCACATTGTAGAAGATCTATAGTTTTTACTTTCCACCATGTTTTGTGCTTTTGATGTCATATTTTAATCTTCATGTTTACCCCTTAACTCTTTCTTGTAGTTATAGTTGATTTTATAGATTTTTGTCTTTTAATTTTTGTAGTAGCTTATTTAAATTGTTGACCCACAACCTTTACTATATATGTGCCTTTAGGAGTGGGATTTTTCTTTCCTATAGATTCTTCTAGTTGTAGCCTTTTCTTTCCCGCTTAGAGATGACCCTTTAACATTTCTCTGAGGATAGCTTTAGTATTGATGAACTCTTAGTTTTTGCTTCTCTGAGAAGTTCTTTATCTCTTTCAGTTATAAGTAATAATATGCCTGGGTAGAGTATCTTAGGTTGCAGGTTTTTCCCCTGTTAGTGCTTTGAGTATATCCTGGCATTCCCTTTTGGCCTACAATGTTTCTACAGAAAAGTCAGCTGATAGCTGTATGGGGCTTCCTTAGTATGTGATTGTATGCTCTTATTGCCTTTGGAATTCTCTATTTCTAACTCCTACTGTTTTACTTATATCCCTTTTTGTGAGTCTGTTTGGGTTTGTCTTGTTTGGGACCCTCTATGCTTCCTGTACCTGGATATGTTTCTTTTTTCACATTTTTGAAGTTTTTCAGCCATAATTTCATCAAATACATTTTTGACCCTTTTTTCTCTCTCTTCTTTCTGGGCCCCTTAAAATACCAATGTTAACATGCTTGGTGTTGTACCACAAGTTCCTTAAACTGTTCTCATTTTCTTAATTTGTCCTTTTCTTCTTGTTCTGATTGGGCTATTTCCGTTCTTCTGTCTTCCAGATCACTTATGCATTTTTCTTATCACCTGATGTTAATTGCTTATAGTGTGTGAGTGTGTGTTTTCATTTCAGTTATTGACCTCTTCAAGTTTGATTGGTTCTTTTTTCTTAATAGTTTCCAATTCCTTGTTACAGTTTGGTGCTCATTTATTCTCTAATTATATTAGTGTTTTAATTACTAATTCTTTGGCTTCTTTATTTGGTGAATTACTTATTTCTGTTTCATTAGTTTTTTTCATTGCTCCCTATATTTTTATAAAATATTTTTTAAAATGTTCATTTATTTACTTTTAAAAACATTTTTAGTTGCACTGGGTCTTCGTTGCTGCACACGGGCTTTCTCTAATTGTGGAGAGAGGGGATTCTCTCTGGTTGCAGTGCACAGGCTTCTCTATGTGCTGTCTTCTCTTGTTGCGGAGCACAGGCTCTAGGCACACAGGCTTCAGTAGGAGTGGCCTTTGGCTCAGTAGTTGTCTTGCCCAGGCTTAGATGCCCACAGCATGTGGAATCTTCCGGGACCAGGGATTGCAGCTGTGTCTCCTACACTGGCAGGCAGATTCTTATCCACTGTATCACCATGGAAGTCCCTGTTTCATTAGTTTTTTTAAAAGTAGTTTCTCTTGTTCTTTCATTTGAAACAAATTCTTGACTTCTCACTTTCCTTATCTTTCTTTATCTCTATGAAATTAGGTGAACCAGTTAGCTATTTTGATCTTGAAGCACTGTCCTTTTGTGGAAGTAACCTTATACGGTCCGTGTGTTCCCAGTGGCTTTGGTCAGAGAGCTGGATCTGACATAAGCATGAATCATGTTTTCCCCCAGGGTTTGTTGGCAGCTATCACCTCGGTAGGAGGCGGGGCTAGAGATGGAAGGGCTAGAGCCAGAGCCCTCATGAATCAGGGTTTCTCCTCTGCTCCATGGCCACCACCTCCTTATTGTGTGTGTGGTCTCATCTCTTGATGCTGGAGCAGAAGCTTTCAGGACTGGGTGTGTGAGCTGGCTCTATTCCCTCTAAGAGTGTGCTTCCCTCTCTCAGTATGCTTGCCCTAGAGGTGAGGGGATATTGCAGGCAGCTGGTGTAGGTAGGGGCATGGGCTGTGGTTCTCCTGGCCCCGGTCAGAGTTCTGCACAGCTTCATATATACTGCCTCCACACGTGCCAGCAGTGGCCATCCCTGCCCCGTTCAGATGGCATTCTGGGTCTGTGGTGGCTCTGTTCTTCACAACTGCACACTCTTCTCAGCTGCTGCAGCCCCACGCCACTGTTGAGATTTGCCAGAGAACAAGGATGGCTAGAACGGGTGCTCATCTCAGGCTGGGGCTCACACTGGGGCTTGTTGGACACTGGCCAGAATCCTGGGCAGTTTGAGCCTACTTCGTCCGCCTAGTTTTGGGAGTAAGCAAGTGTATGCATGTGTGCTCTTTACAGAGTCTAGGTTTCTTACAGTCCTCCTGTTTGTCCCACTGGTTTTCAAACCAGCTAAGGGGACTCATCTTCCTGGTGTCAGAGCCTAGGTTTGGGTTGCCCAATATGTGGCTCTACGTGCTTACCCCCAGGGAGGATTTTTGAACTTGTGTAATCCCACTCCTCACCTGTGTCCTCTACCAGGGGTGCTGGTCCCAACTTGATCGCTTCTCTTCCCTCCCTACCTGACTCCACACGGATCTTCCTTACAGCCTTGATTGTTCAAGTATCTTTCTGCCAGTCTCCAGTTTGTTTTCAGTGAGAACTGCTCCATGTGTAGAGGTATTTTTGATGTGTCTGTGGGGGGAGGTGAACCCCACATCTTCCTATTCTGCCATCTTTATCTCCCCCTGATTAGAATTCTTAATCCTTAGACTCTTTAAGTCCTCTTGGAAACTAACAAGTTAGCAATTGTGGACTGTCTGTTACATTAGCACTTTATTGATTGCCAAATTTATAGATACATTTAATAATTTCTAGAAGTATATTCTTTCTTATAGTAATTTTTTTAATGTCTCAAAAACATGTTTGCTAATAAGCTCAAATATCTTTAGTTCCTCTATAAAATGAAGCCAAAATGAATAAACCTATGTTCAGTAATTAATATTTCAGTGTTTTATCTTAGTTGAAAATGATCTAGCTATTCAGTGAATAGCCATCATTTAATTTATATCAATATAACTTTAAGATTTCAAGTTTTTAAAATGATTTAGAAACCATTCTTATGTAGACTTATCATAAAGCATAATTATTGTTGAAAAGTTCATTTATAAAGTTTTCCCTTACTTATATCTTTTTAACTTACTTATTCTTGACAGTGATATTTAGATCGCTCATACAAGCCTTATGAGACATTAAACGCTAACTATCAGTTTAAGTTATCTTTCTTGCTGGCAAATTATGCAACAGAGATAATGTGAGCTTATTTAGCTTTCAGTAAACTTAAGCAGGAGGAGAAGGGGACGACAGAGGATGAGATGGCAGGATGGCATCACTGACTCAATGGACGTGCGTCTGAGTGAACTCTGGGAGTTGGTGATGGACAGGGAGGCCTGCCGTGCTGTGATTCATGGGGTCGCGAAGAGTCAGACACGACTGAGCGACTGAACTGAACTGAACTGAACCTTAAGTAGAATAAAAGTTATATGTCTGCATTATATTTGAACACTGAGAACTCTAAAGATAGTCCTGTTTTAATTGAACCAACACTTAAACTAGCTTTTATTTACTAGATCACGTGAACTTGAAAAACATTCTAGTTTCTATATTCCTGAGAGTATACTTAATTTAAGTCAATTAAATAGAGCTCTTTACAAATTAAGTTTGGCAATACCTCTCAGAGTAGAAACAATATCACATATCTATAATATGTATACATAGACATACATAAGCATACAGACAGATTCCAACAGAGATCTTACAGCTTTTGATGCCAAAAGCTCAGCTTCTCTGTACACTAGTGCTGAATCAAATCTCAGAGGCAGAGTTTTGGGTGGGTAGAAAATGGTGTGCGAGAAAGGGGATGTGAGACCAGGCCAAGGGGGACACAACAGGCTAATGCCCTCAAAACTGTGTCCCAACTTAGGGAAGGTAGTGAGAAGTTTTATATTAATGAAAGTGAAAGTTGCTCAGTTGTGTCTGACTCTTTGTGACCCCTTGGACTATACAGTCCAAGGCCAGAATACTGGGGTGGATAGCCTTTCCCTTTTCCAGGGGATCTTCCCAACCCAGGGGTCAAACCCAGATCTCCCACATTGCAGGCAGAGTCTTTCCCAGCTGAGCCACAAGGGAAGCCCAAGAATACTGGAGTGAGTAGCCTATCTCTTCTCTAGTGGATCTTCCCAACCCAGGAATTGAACTGGATTTCAGATGGATTCTTTACCAACTGAGCTATGAGAGTTATAATATTTATATTAATAGTAGTTGTTTAAAGAGGGTGTGATCGGCTCCTGGTCATTCTTCTGATGGGTTGGTGGTGAGGTAAGTAGGAATCAGTATCATCAGCTTTCAGGTCTAACTGATCTGGGGTCTACATGCTTTTGGGCAGCATGCCATCATTAATCATTAGCTTCTCCCACCTGGAGGGACTTTCAGTTTCTGTAAAGTAGCTCAAAGATATTGTATATATACACTGATGGGGAAATAGGACCTTGCCCCAGGGCCGCTCTTGATTGTTTCTCCCTGGTATCATATCCCGTGCCTTCCCTAGTTAACAACTGCTTGAATCTGCCCACTGGAAATCAGGGCAGGTCATGGAGGCTGAGTGAAGGCTGTTTCCTATAATGGGGGGACACAGAAAGCCTTTGTGCCCAGGAGGCCTAAGGGGCCCTGCACAGTATCACTGTCATTTTAAAATTTTAGCCATGAGACAGATATGATAATGCAAAATTTTTATAAACTTTAGTTTATAAAAGGACAGATCCCAAATGTGTATCTGGCAGATGGAATAATTCAGATTACTTGTTCAAGAGGCTTAGACTTTTTGCTAACATTTGTAGAGAAGATTTTTTAAGATTTTTCATTTACTTAGCTTATAAATAGCCTTTTTTCCCTTTTTTCCCCCTTCTGATAAGGATGACCCCCTGAAGTTTGCATTTTAAAGAGATGACCCTCAGTTCTTAGAGAAGACAGAGTAGAATATTTATATCTCAAGGAAACAGAGAAAGAAAACAAGTTCCACCTAGAAGGACTTTGGTTTCCTAAAGGCAGAGGTTTTTCAATACCTACAAGCCTTTTGAGATGAGTAGGGGAGGTTTGGGGATTGGTAAAAAGGATAGGTGATCTTTTTTGTTCTTGCAAAGTCTCAGTTTGTAGGACAAGTTGTACAAGTTGTCCTCAATTTGTTGGAGATTTGTTTTAAATTCCTCAAAGATTTGGGTTGAAAACTGAGTGATATCAAGGTGGTAACCTACCCATATAAGTACATTATATTCAGTTTACTTCTTTATGTCTCAGAGACGGTCTTTATGAACTCATTATTGACACACCTTTTGTTACCTGAACCTTATTCACCAGAGACATTTCAATATTCACTTATGTAGCAAATCATTAGCCACAGGGATTAGGTTTCTGCAAAAATCCTTGGCAAGTAATGTGCTAAGAGAGAAGTGAAAAGATGCCTGTGTTCTAGATTTAGAGGTGTTTGTCTTTGGAGTATTTCATTAAGTCCTCCCACAAAGGGTTCAGAATGTTTTTCTTTCTGGGCATATAGTTTCAATTTAGCTTAGGGGGATGGCCTAAACAGAAAGTTCCTCTTAGGTTCTGAATATCAGCCTTTAATTTGGCCAACTTCTGACCATAAAGCTACTTTAAAGAATGCTTTCAAATAACTTGTCAGATTTCAGTCAAGACAAATAATAAATACTCCTGACAGTACTGAACAACTCCTCAAATGTAAGAGGTGTCCCCAAAGAGGATGCAAGATACTACTTTCCCAATATCCAAAGATAACCAAGAGAAAGAAAGACTTAGACAACTGCCCTAAGAGCTGGCAGCAGTTGGTTGGACCCTAGCTCTAATGCAAACCCATGCTTCTGTCCAGTCGTATCTATTCAGTGGAGTGTGAGCCACAATTCTGTCTGGCCATATTTTTGGGGCCCCAATCAGACAGTTGCTAAGCCAGGTTCTCAGGACACAAAACAAGGGACAGGACAGGTGCTCACGACACAAAGCGAATATGAAGGCTCAAGCTCTTCCTGGGAGAGAAAGGATAGACAGTGAACAAATTGTTTAGTTGCCAGGTCATGTCTGACACTTTGCGACCCCAAGGACTGTGGCATGCCTGGCTCCTCTGTCTTCCACTGTCTCCTGGAGTTTGCTCAGATTTATGTCCATTGAGTCTGTGATGCTGTCTAACCATTTCATCTTCTGCTTCCCTCTTCTCCTTTTGCCTTCAGTTTTCCTCAGTATCAGGGTCTTTACCAGTTGGCTTTGTAAATGAGTCAGTTCTTCACGTCAGGCGGCCAAAGTATTGGAGCTTCAGCTTTAGTAACAGTCCTTCCAGTGAATACTCAGGGTTGATTTCCTTTAGGAAATTAAATTCATGAGCCACAATCCTCAAAGATCTAATTCTTTTTTTTTTTAAGATTAAAAAAAATATTTATTGAATTTGTTACAGTATTGCTTCTCTTTTATGTTTTGGCTTTTTGGCTGTAAGACATGTGGGGTCTTAGCTCCCTGACCAGTGATCAAACCTGCAACCCCCTGTGTTGGAAGGCAAGGTCCTAACCACTGAGCCACAAGGGAAGTCCCTAAAGATCTAATTCTTACAAATGTTTTTTTGCCTCCAATCTGAGTTTGGAAAGAAAGGAACAGTGTGAAAATTTATGTTTCTCTTGACCAGGTACCACAGATAGAAATCTGGGAGAGCTAACTTTGGGAAGAATTCTCATCCTTTGCTGGCTTCTGCCAGTTTTCCTAGGATCCCATCTGCAGGCTCTAGAGTGAGTGGGATGTTCCAGCAGTTCTCATCCTGGCCATCAGAAACTGTGGAGGAGGAAAACTAATTTCACCTCTACCTTTTTATGCTTATTGCTTGTCTGAGACCGCTTTTATCTAGGGTACCTGAAAAACTTATGTAGATTTAAAGTTTTCCGTGGTTGCCACTATAATTCAAGATTATCCTTGGTAGGGTTAACCTGATCAGCCTTCAAACAAAATTTATTCACCTGAGGCTTCACACAGGGCTCAATCTAGTTTAAATTGAAACCAATCTGACCCCATACCTAGTCCAATTTTAAAATCAGACCTAGTCTAACTCTTGTCAGTTTCCAAACCCTGTCTGGAAGAGGAAATGCTCAAAAAAGTCTAAAAGTTCATTACACAGAAGCCAGGGAGCCAGGATGCTAATGTGTGGTATGTTACCCTCCACCTCCAGGCAGCAGGAAAGTAATGAACCCCAGGGTCTCAATGGGCACCTTTGCCTTTCCCTAGCTGCTCCTTGTGCTTGGAGGCCATCAGGAGTCTCCTTTGGTTCCCTTTTCTGACACTAGAACTGTTGAAAGATAAAGGAGGCATATTACAAACTTTTAAGATTTTATTTGAGCAAAAATTGTGAGTTGAGCAACATCCAATCTAGCAGATAGGAATTCTGAGGAGCTGTACCGAATGAAATTTTCAGATAGAAGGGAGTGAGAACAGGGGAAGTTATAGTAGGCAAAAAAAATTAGGTTGGTTATTGCAAGGTTACTTTTCTTTAGGGATGGAAGGGTCTACCAAGCATATTACCTAACTAGTGCTAATCAGGTGGTTCCTGATTGACTGGTTTAAGAGTTCATTTCTGAGAGAGCTGAAAATGTAATTAAGTTTATATAGATTTAAAACAAAAAATTATTATGTCAAAGTATAGTTATCAATATTTGAAATAACCTAATTTGTTTTGTGGGGCTTCCCAGGTGGTGAAGTGGTAAAGAATCTACCTACCAATGCAGGAGATGGGGGTTCAATCCCTGGGTCACAAAGATCCCCTGGAGAAGGAAATGGCAACCCACTCTGGTGTGCTTGCCTGGGAAATCCCATGGACTGAGGAGCCTGGCAGGTTTGGACATGACTTAGCCACTAAGCAACAACAGTTTATTCTATAGTGTTTTTGTAAGTTGGTCTTTTGTTGTTGTTGTTCAGTCGCTCAGCAGCCAGGTCTAATATTTTATAATAATTTTAAGTGATGTTAAGTATGAGTGATGTTTCCAGATTCCGTAATGACTCTATTGTGATATGAAAATTCATGATTTCCATTGACTGTTGAGCCACAGGTTGTGTTAATGCTACTGTGATTTGTCACTATTCACAATTGAAGAGATGACTAAACCTCATGTAGGAGCTAGTGAACATAAAGGTGTAATTTTTTTGCCATTCAAGTTCACAGACTTCCTAATTTCTGTCCATAGGTCCATTTGAGGGTCCATCAACCCCACGTTATGAACGCAGGCAGAGGGTGACAGAGCTTCCATGATGGATGCCTGGCTTCTTGCATAATTATAAGGAATAGAACCTAATGCCATCTCCCAGTCAACCTGTCCCCCTCCCTGCCACCTACTGTGCTTTTTTATTTTTATAGTGTTTTTGTGTCAGTACTATATTGAGAACAAAGACAATTAGAAGTGACCATATTGGGCAGCTTTGATTCGTTCCCATTGTTAATTTTAGTATTTCACTGTGCTGATTGAATGTATAATGTTTAATATTTGCTGTTTTTTAAGTGTCTTCTATTAGATTAAGGAAGCTTTCTTCTAAAAATCAGTTTGCTAAGTGTTTTTTTTTTTCTTGTCATTAATGGAAGTTGAGTAATTGTCAAAGGCTTTTTATGATTTATTGAGGTTATATAATTTTTCTCCTTCATCTTTTATATTTTTAAAGCTAAACCACACTACCTTGCTGGCTTACACCCAGCCGGGTCATAATATATATTGCATTTTTATATGTAACTCTGTTATACTGCCAATGAAAATACAAATACACAGAATCATTTTTGAAGGCAACATGATGGTAGTTTTTGTTTCTGTTTGAAATTACGTATACCTGTGTCCTAAGTTCAGTCAGTTCAGTCTGGGCACATCGCAGAGGACTTCTTAGGTCTACAAAGAATCGCGCACAGAAGTTTTTCAGTTGCTTGTATATCTTTATGTGTAGTTTTACAAAATTAGATGGGGTCTTTTAAAATCAGTGTCAAGTGAAGAAAATAGAAATATTACACATATTTCTATTTATATAAGTGACAAACATACACACAAAATGCCCTGTAAGGATACATGCATATTCAAAGACAATAAAAAAATCTTGCTTTTCTGACTTGGTTTATGACGTATCCAGCTTCCCACCTGGGGTGGCTTGTCCTGCACCCATCCAAACTCTATATAGTCACACGGTCCCAACTTAGGACCCATCTCCACAAAAACCTTTCCAGGATAACCTGAGACCACATTGATTTCTCCCATATTCTGAATTTCTGTGGCATAATCGTATGTTTTCCACCCAGACAATGTCACACATAGATGGCAGTATAATTCCACAGGCTCTGCTAACTGGGTGTTTTCCCAGAAATTCTTTGAGATTCCTGTTTCTCTCCTCATACATGACCAGACACCCTCGAGAATGGAAATCTTATTTCTAAGACAGCTAAGGTCCTTGTGGTCATAGTATAAAAATACTCCCAGTGGTTCTACTGTATGAGTAGACTTTCCTCTGAAAACCTGGGGTATTTTTTTTTTTTTTTTGGCTGCACCGTGGCATATAGGAGCTTAGTTCCCCAACTAGGGATTGAACCTCTGCCCCTGCAGTGGAAGCATGGAGTCTTAACCACTGGACTGCCAGGGAAGTCCCCTGAAAACCTGAGTCTTGAAACAATCCCAAATAAGAGGACATACTGTCTGTGGACACCATGCAGAAAGCTGATGGATGGTTGAGATAGCTCTACCAGTTTGAGAAGGACCGAATAAAAGGGGAAGGATTACGTGCTCTGTAGGTTAGTGAAGGGGGGTGGTGTGGTTCACTTTTCTGCTAAGTAGGCCTTTCCTACCTTAGTGCCTTCAGTTTTGTCATGAGACTATTACTTCAACTCTCTTTCTATGCCTGGGTGCCTAAACCATGAGCCACTTTCTAAGATTTGGTTTCAAAGATTACAAGTGACATTTATTTAGCAAACAGCCTATGTGTAAATCCTCTTAAACTACCTGTGGTGAAGGACAAATTATTTGTTTATTTCCAATCTGTCATCTACCATGACCTAAAAAAAAAAAGATTTATTTGTTTATAATTAATTAGGCTGTGTTGGGTCTTAGTTGCGGCAGGCAGCATCTGCGTTGCATCATGTGGGATCTTGCCACTGGGGCACGTGGACTCTTTACTTGTGGCTCGTGGGCTCCAGAGTGTGTGGATTCAGTAGTCGTGGCATGTGGGCTCTAGCTGTGGTCCACAGGCTTAGTTGCTTCATGGCATGTGGGATCTTAGTTCTCCAACCAGGGATCAAACTCACATCCCTCACATTGCAAGGCAGACTCTTAACCACTGGACCACTAGGGATGTCCCTTCCATGACTTTTAAAAACACAGTAAAAACCTGCATGAATGTTACGGCAATGTGAAACTGTCTAGAAAGTTTCAAATGTTTACTCTTAATTTCTGTATGTATCTTGAAGAGTGGTAGAAAGTAGGCCATGCTCCAGCACATGGTCTGTGTATGTATGTCAGTAGAACATCCTTTGAGAAGCACTGCTGTAGAGAAAAGGCTTTTTTAAGAAAAGAGGTAGTAGAAATACATTTCAGGAAAGGGACGACAGTAGAAACATGGGAAGTATGGACAAGTGCAGACATGAGAAGCCAGGGCAGCACTTATCTGGGTGCTTTGATAACCTTATATTCCTTTGCCTTTGGTACGGAGAGAACACAGCAATATTTTTGTATTGATGAATTTGATAATGATAATCAAGAGTTAAATTATTACACTGTACTATGTGCTGAATCAATTCACTCATTTATTCATCCAACATTTACTAAGTACCTATGATGTTTTAGGTGCTAGTGATTCAAGCATGAATGATAAAACACTATTCTTTTTTCTTGTATTTTTATTTAAAACTTTTTATTTTATATTGGAGTGACGATGTTGTGATAGTTTCAGGTGGACAGCAAAGGGACTCAGCCATATGTATACATGTATTCATTCTCCCCCAAACTCCTGTCCCATCTAGGCTGCCACATAACATTGAGCAGAGTTCCCTGTGCTGTGCAGTAGGATTTTGTTGGTTATCTGTTTTAAATATAGCAGTGTGTACATGTCCATCCCAAGCTCCCTAATTGTCACGTTCCCCATCTTTTCACCCTGGCAACCATAAGTGTGTGAAACACTATTGTTGCTCTTAAGAATCTCATAGTCTAGTGATGACCCCAAGGTTGTAATCTTTATAGTATTCACAAGCTTGTCTTAGGACATCCCATCTTACCCAGAGCCTCACCTGCCTCCAGGCCCTGTATTCTTGTGTCTAGACATTTCCCGAGGACAACGTACCCTTCTGGTGACTCATCTTTCAGACGCCAGATCCAGAATGGCAAACGTTCTAGTCTTGGTTCTTGATCCAGGATTAGGGTCTGAGTAGAAGACACTGTTAGAAGACAGAAAAATTAATGAGTCATTATGTTCTCCCAAGATTTCATCTTATGTTGAAATAGATATTCAGCATTGCTCTTGTTTATATTTACTAGTTTCCCACTCCTTGGCTTTCTGTCTTTCTGTGTCATTACGTTTCTGATGTATCTTTTGAACATCTTAGAAAAGAATTTTATTTTTTTAATTCTAATTTATAAACCAAAATTTAGCATGAGAAATTTGGTCCATTGAAAGTTGTGATTTTGATATATTTGAATTTATTTCCACCAATAAAAATAAATAAAAAATATTTACCTTACTCTTTTTTCCTTTTCTTTTCTGCCCTACTAGAATGATTGAAAAAGTAGAGCAGTTTTATATTCACAAAACTGAGCAGAAAGTACAGAGATTTTCCACATGCTTCATATCCACTCGTGTGCATAGCCTCCTCTACTGTCAACATCATGCACCAGAGTGGTACATTGTAACAAACGATAAGCCTGCATTGCCACATCGTTATCACCCAAAGTCCACAGTTTACATTAGTTTCCATCAGGGTATAGTGTATTCTCTGGGTTTTGACAATTATATAATGGCATATATCCATCATTATGATATCACACAAAATAGCTTCACTGCCCTAAAAATCCTTTGTGTTCCAACTATCCATTACCCACTTCTCCTTAACTCTTGATAACAACACACACACACACACACACACACACACACACACACATATATATATATATATATATATTTTTTTTTTTTTTTTTTACTGTCTCCCTAGTTGAGCCTTTTTCAGGATGTCACATAGTTGAAATCATATAGTCTTTTCAGATTGGCTTCTTTCACTTAGTACTTTGCATTTAAGTTTCCTCCATGTCTTGTCATAACTCATTTCTTTTTAACTCTGAATAATATTCTACTGTCTGAATGCACCACAGTTGATTTATCCACTCACCTACTGGTGGACATCTTGGTCGCTTTCAGATTTGAGCAATTATGAATAAAACTGCTATGAACATCCATGTGCAGATTTTTGTGTGGACATATGTTGTCAGATAATTTGGGTAAGTAGCAGGAGTGTAATTGCTGGACCATATGGTAAGAGTATGTTTAGTTTTTCAGGAAACTACCAAACTTTTCCATAGTGGCTATACCACTCTGTATTCCTCCCAGCAGGGAATGAGAGTTCCTGTCATTCCACATTTTCCTTAGCATTCAATGTTGTCAATGTTTTGCATTTTGGCCATTCTAATATGTATATTGTAGTGTCTCATTATTTCTTTAATTTTTGATTTCCTGATAACATACCATGTTGAGCATCTTTTCATATGTTAGTGAGGTGTATGTCCAGGTTTTCTGATCCATTTTAAAAATAGGAGTATTTTTCTTATTGTTAAACTTTAAGAATCAGTTGTATATTTTGGATAATAACCTTTTATCAGATAGTCTTTTGCAAATATTTTCTCTCAGTCTGTGGCTTATCTTCTTATTCTCTTGATGATTATGTTTTCATTGTCCTTTTATCTTCTTCATAGTTTTAGAGGTTTTTATTTTATATATATTTGTTATATATTATATATTTATTATATACATATACCATTAATGGAATATTATACATATTTATTTTACATATATGGTTAATGGAATTTTGAAATGTAATATCCACATTTAACGAAATTTAAAATCTGTGTCTTAAATTTTAACATAACTTAAAATTTGCTCTTTCTTCTATCTAAAAAACCACTTAGCTCCCATTTTATATATACTGCATTTTATTGTTTATCTGTAGTATTTACTTAACTTTGTTTTAAAGTCTCCTAATTATTCACTATTATTATAATTTTCTAACTGAGCTCTGAAGAATTGATGCTTTTGAACTGTGGTGTTGGAGAAGACTCTCGAGAGTCCCTTGGACTACAAGGACATCCAACCAGTTCGTTCTGAAGGAGATCAGCCCTGGGATTTCTTTGGAAGGAATGATGCTAAAGCTGAAACTCCAGTACTTTGGCCACCTCATGCGAAGAGTTGACTCACTGGAAAAGACTCTGATGCTGGGAGGGATTGGGGGCAGGAGGAGAAGGGGATGACAGAGGATGAGATGGCTGGATGGCATCACTGACTCGATGGACGTGAGTCTGAGTGAACTCCGGGAGTTGGTGATGGACAGGGAGGCCTGGCGTGCTGTGATTCGTGGGGTTGCAAAGAGTCGGACACGACTGAGCGACTGATCTGAACTTCATTTGATTAATCAAATGTTTTTTACAGACTTACCAGGTGCAGGCATTATTCACACATATGTGAAAGCAGTTTCTTTGTGTCCTAGTGTCATTCAGTTCAGTTAGTTCAGTTGCTCAGTTGTGTCTGACTCTTTGCAACCCCATGAATCGCAGCACGCCAGGCCTCCCTGTCTATCACAAACTCCCAGAGTTCACTCAGACTCACGTCCATTGAGTCGGTGATGCCATCCAGCCATCTCATCCTATGTTGTCCCCTTCTCCTCCTGCCCCCAATCCCTCCCAGCATCAGGGTCTTTTCCAATGAGTCAACTCTTTGCATGAGGTGTCCAAAGTACTGGAGTTTCAGCTTTAGCATCAGTCCTTCCAAAGAACACCCAGGGCTGATCTCCTTTAGGATGGACTGGTTAGATCTCCTTGCAGTCCAAGGGACTCTCAAGAGTCTTCTCCAACACCACAGTTCAAAAGCATCAATTCTTTGGTGCTCAGCTTTCTTCACAGTACAACTCTCACATGCATACATGACCACAGGGAAAACCATAGCCTTGACTAGACGGACCTTTGTCAGCAAAGTAATGTCTCTGCTTTTGAATATGCTATCTAGGTTGGTCATAACTTTCCTTCCAAGGAGTAAGCGTCTTTTAATTTCATGGCTGTAATTACCATCTGCAGTGATTTTGGAGACCCCCAAAATAAAGTCTGACACTGTTTCCACTGTTTCCCCATCTATTTGCCATGAAGTGATGGGACCAGATGCCATGATCTTAGTATTCTGAATGTTGAGATTTAAGCCAACTTTTTCACTCTCCTCTTTCACTTTCATCAGTAGTTTCTGGTTATATAACTCATAGGGTTGCTAAATGAATTAATACATGTACAATGTTTAGAACAATGCCTTGCACTTAGTTTAAGCTCTGATTCATAGGAAGTTGTAAAAATAGTACAGAGAGGGCCTCTGTGTCTTTCATCCAGTTTTCCCTAATAGTTACAGCTTATATAACTGTTACATAATAGTTACAGCTTACATAACAATATCAAAACTAGTAACCTGATATCAGTACACTGAGTGTACAGATGTATAGAGCTAAGTCATTTTATCACGTGTAACTACCTATATATGATTGTTCTTAGCAGCTTTATTTGCAACACCCCAAAACTGGAAAGAACCAAAATGATCCTCAATAGATGAATGGTTATACTGTGGTACATCCATATAGCAGAATGCTACTCAGCAATGCGAAGGAGCAAATTACTGATATATATGACAGCTTGGAGAGATACACAAAACTACACGTGTAGATTTGTGTAACTACCTCTACAACCAAGACATAGAGCTGTTCCATCGCCACAAAGATCTCCCTTGTGCTATGCCTTTATCATCCCACTCATCCTGCCACCACTCCTCACCTCTGGTGATCACAACTCCGTTTGCCATCTCTGTAATTTTGTCATTTCAAGCTTGCTATATATAAATGGAATCATATGCTATGTGCTGTTAGGAGATTGACTTTTTCACTCAACACGCTGTCCTTGAGATCTATCCAAGCTGTCATATATATCAGTAGTTTGCTCCATTGCACTGCTGAGTAGCATTCTGCTCTTTGGCTGTACCACAGTATAACCATTCATCTATTGAGGATCATTTTGGTTCTTTCCAGTTTTAGGGTGTTGCAAATAAAGCTGCAAAGAACAATCATATATAGGTTTTTGTGCAAATATAAAATTTCCTTTCTCGGGGGTAAATGCTCAGGAGGGCAGTTATTGGGTTGCTTAGTAAGTACATGGTTAGTTTTATATTTTAAATGCTCTCTCTTTAGAGGAAAAATTTATAACATGATCACTGATATGTACAAACTTACTTTTACCATCTTATTTTGTAAGTCTTAGTTTCTTCCCATTTAAAAAATTGATTGTCTTTCCTTTGTTACATTTTTCTCTTTTTTTGTTTTAAAATTAAATATTTCTTTATGGGCTGCTCTTAATTTCTTTTAGAGCAGTGTGTTTAAACTTATAATTTAAAAGGTACTGCTGGTGCTGTTGTTGCTAAGTCACTTCAGTCGTTTCCGACTCTGTGCGACCCCATAGACGGCAGCCCACCAGGCTCCCCCGTCCCTGGGATTCTCCAGGCAAGAACACTGGAGTGGGTTGCCATTTCCTTCTCCAATGCATAAAAGGGAAAAGTGAAACTGAAGTCACTCAGTCGTGTCCGACTCTTCGGGACCGCATGAACTGCAGCCTACCAGGCTCCTCTATCCATGGGATTTTCCAGGGAGGAGTACTGGAGTGGGGTGCCATTGCCTTCTCCCTAAAAGGTACACCTAGAACTTAATAGGACTTCCCTGGCAGTCCGTTAACACTCTGCACTTACACTGCAAGAGATACAGGTGTCAATCCCTGGTCAGGGAACTAAGATACCACATGCCACTCAGTACAGATGACACCACCCTTATCACAGAAAGCAGAGAAGAACTTAAACGGCCTCTTGATGAAGGTGAAAGAGACAAGCGAAAAAGCTAGCTTAAAACTCAGCATTTAAAAAATGAAGATCATGGCATCTGGTCCCATCACTTCATGGCAAATAGATGGGGAAACACTGGAAACAGTGACAGACTTTATTTTCTTGGGCTCTGAAATCACTGCAGATGGTGACTGCAGCCATGAAATTAAAAAAACATTTGCTCCTTGGAAGAAAAGCTATGACCAACCTAGACAGAGTATTAAAAAGTAGAGATACTACTTTGCTGACAAAGGTCCGAATAGTCAAAGCTATGGTTTTTCTAGTAGTCATGTATGGATGTGACAGTTGGACCATAAAGAAAGTTGAGCGCCACAGAATCGATGCTTTTGAACTGTGGTGCTGGAGAAGACTCTTGAGAGTCCCTTGGATTACAAGGAGATCCAACCAGTTCATCCTAAAGCAAATCAACCCTGAATATACATTGGAAGGACTGATGCTGAAGCTGAAGCTCCAATACGTCAGCCACCTGGTGTAAAAGACCTGAAGAGCTGACTCATTGGAAAAGCCCCTGATGCCAGGAAAGATTGAAGGCAGGAGGGAAAGGGGATGACAGAGGATGAGATGATTGGATGGCATCACCGACCCAATGGACATGAGTTTGAGCAAACTCCAAGAGATGGTGAAGGACAGGGAATCCTGGCGTGCTGCAGTCCACGGGGGTGCAAAGAGTCAGACACAACTGAGTGACTGAACAACAACAGAACTTAATAGCATGTACACTTTTCCTGTTGCTGCACTATTATCACTCAAATCTGTATTATTTTGCTAGAACTTCCATTACAAAATGCTATAGACTAAGTGGTGTAAACAACAGAAATATATTTTCTCACATTTCTGGAGGCTGGAAGTCCTAGAGCAAAATCTTGGTTTCTCTCTCTCCTTGGCTTGTAGATGCCTACCTCCTCATCATTTCCTCACATGGCATTCCTCTGTGTCTGTGCATCCCTGACGTCTCTTCCTTTCTTAGAAAGACAGCAGTTCTGTAGGATTACGGCCCCACCCAGAGGGTCTCATTTCAACTTAATCACCTCTTTAAAGTTCTATTTGGGACTTCCCTGGTGGCTCAGACAGTAAAAGTGTCTGCCTGCAATGCAGGAGACCAGGGTTCGATCCCTGGGTCGGGAAGATCCCCTGCAGAAGGTAATGGCAACCCACTCCAGTACTCTTGCCTGGAAAATTCCGTGGACTGAGGAGCCTTGTAGGCTGCAGTCCATGGGGTTGCAAAGAGTCGGACACGACTGAGTGACTTCACTTCACTTCACTTCCAAGTACTGTATTCTAAAGTTCTGGGAGTTGGGACTTCAACATATGAATTTTGGGGGGATACAGTTGAGTCCACAATACATGCTAATGTTATCTGGAGTTTCCATTTATAGATGTGCTATTTATAGTTTCACATATTGGCTCTCCCACCTACTAGCTCTGTGACAAATTGCTCAACTTCTCTGTGCTTTAGTATCATCAATTTCCGATTGCTCATAGGGTTGTTATAAGGATTAAATGAATACATTTACAACATTTAGAACAGTATCTTGTGCTTAAGCTCAGCAGTTATCACCGCCTACTACCTTCACCACTCATACTACGACTATATATAGTTAAGAGTAAGTTTCACATGTTCCTTCACTCACAACTACAGCAATATTCTTTGTTTTCCTGGTTTGTTTAACCTATATTGCTTCTAAAATCCACTCCTACATACTGGATTCATTTCTCATCTTGTCAGTTCTTTAGTAATTCTTTCAGAAAGGGACACGATAGACTGACTATGGTTCTGCTTTATCCCCACAAATAGTTAAGTTTATGTGGTATAGAATTTTAACGTGAAAAATATTTTTCTCCTAGCTTTGAAGACAATGTTCCAGTTTCTTCTTGTATCTAAAGTGGCTGATAAAATATTAGATATCAAAGTTAACATCATTCTGGAGCTCTTTAGGATTTTCTCTGTATCCTTGATCTTACAAAATGTATGTAGATCTTTTTATCTGCATCTTGCCTGATGCTTTTAAGGACTCATGACCCTTTAAAGCTGAGATCTAATATCTGTGAACTTTTTTTCATAGTTTTGATTTCATTTCTGTTTCATTCTATATTCTGGAGGAAATCTTGAGTTATTATTTCATCTCACTACTTTATTGTTTTCATTTTGATTTTCAGTGTGTCCCTCAAGTTTTTCCTTATTTCATCCATCCCATGTCTAGTTTAACAAACATCTGGTTAACTCTTAAGTATAGCTGCAACGTCTTCTCATGTCACTCTGGAAATTAATTATATTTATTTTAAATTCCTATTTGACTTGCTTTGTTTCCTAGGTGTATAGATTTCTTCTGATTGTTGTGCTTAATGCCTTTCTTTCAAGTATTAGCCATTTTCAAATGATTATTTATTTTTGGTTACGTGTTCATCTTTGAAATTGAGGTCCCCTGCTAGCCTCCCTGTAAATGTTCTGTTTAACTGAAGTTTGTTTCTGGGAGAGTTGTTAGAAATATTGTCTGATGCTGTGGGCTAACACCTCATCTTTCAAAGAGTCCAGGCTGCCTTTTCTTCTTAGATGTCATGCATGATGCTCCTTTGTCTTTCTGACTCAAGCACATACCTTCAGTGCTTTCGTATGAGATGTGAAGCAGGGTCAGACTTCTTTGCTTCTCAGTCATCCTCCTGACCCTGGCGTATGAAATTTCTGTGGCAGTCCAGTCCTGAATTCATCTTGTACTGTAATTGCATACTTTAATCTCTTCTAATTTCAGTCTTTTAAGATTTTCTCCCATTCTCTGTGGGTTTCCCAGGTGGCACAGTGGTAAAGAATACATCTGCCAGTGCAGGGGGTGTAAGAGATGCCGGTTTGATCCCTGGGGCAGGAAGATCCCCTGGAGTAGGAAATGGCAAGCCACTCCAGTATTCTTGCCTGGGAAATCCCATGGACAGAGGAACCTGGTGGGCTATAATCCATGGTGTCGCAAGAGTCGGACATGACTTAGCACACAAGCACATTCTCTGCTCTGGTGAAGGAAAGTTCTTCTCCTTTAGCACTGTAATGAAGTTTTATCAGTCTCTTTCCAGAAATTTCTGTGGGCTTATTTGAGAGGTGAGGCTCTACAGTTTTGAATAAATTCCATTGCCTTCCCTCCAACTTTCTACTTCCTACTGTTAATCTCTTGTTATCTCTTTGTACTGTTAATCACTTATTTATCTTTTATTACTAGAGTCTCTTTGATATTATTACCCAATGGCTGATAAACAACATTCTCAATACATTGGCTTTAGAATCTTAGACAAGATCTTAACTTTCTAAAGTGGAACTTGCCTGCGCGTGTCAGCCGGTAAGTCGTGTCCAGCTCTTTGGGAACCCATGGACTGTAGCCCTCCAGGCTCCTCTGTCCATGGGATTTCCAGGCAAGAGTACTGGAGAAGGTTGCCGTTTCCTTCTCCAGGGGATCTTCCAGATCCAGGGACTGAACCTGCGTCTTCTGCATCTCCTGAATTGGCAGCTGGGTTCTTTACCACTGAGCCACCTGGGAAGGCCAATGAGAATTTACTCATCTATAAAGTGGGATGTTTTAACAGTACAAACTTTTTAGGCCTTGGGAGGATTAAATGTAAAAACATATATGCAGGTGCTTAGTAGTTCCTTTCATCTGTTTTGTTAACTTTCTGTCAGAAGAAATCTGTGAAGTAAAATCACTCAGTCTCCTTATAAACTCTGTGTCCATCTTCACTCATTTCTGTAAGATTCATAGCAAAAGATACCAACACTCTCCTTTCAATTACTTCCCATCAGGGTATGCAGAAAGTTCTCTTCGGTGTCAAACGTGAATCCTGGGACTGTTTAATTCTGCTAATTTCCTATGTTGTGATGACTCACAACTGCATCTGCGATCTCTCATGTTTATTGCTCTCCACGGGCAAGCTGACTTCACAGAAACGCGTTATCCAAGACCCTTCCGGTTGTAGTTTCCAGTCCATGCTAGTCGTTTCCATGCCAACTCAAGGAAGAAAAACACTTAATGACTCATCTAGGGGTTCAAATAAGGGTAATCAAACTCTCTAAGCCTCTAGGCTCTACTGTTCTCTTCTCTTGGATCTGTTCTCAGACTGATCCTTTCCAAACTGTTTCCAAGAGGCTTAAGCCACACATGATCTTCAGTGTTCAAGCTCTCACAATGAGAGAGACACCCATATCTCTTCAAAATTTATATTAAGTCACACCAGAAACAACAAGTCTTAGACTCTACTAGGACCAATCACTTAGCAGCGTGAAGAGTCCTTTGGATGAGTACGGTCCAGAGGGGCAGAATCATGTGGTTGACAGTTTCACTCATAGGATATAAAGTTGGGAAGCTGCAATTGTCCTGGAAGAGAGGGGCTCTGTTATGAGGAGTATTGTTCAGGACAGAAATAGCAGATTTTCAGTACAAGAGACAACACAGATGAAGGCAAAAAGAGAGGGAATCATGTTTTCTGTCATTTATCCATTGTCTCTCTCTTTATCTTGATGAAAGATTTACCTGAAAATTTGCCTTCTCCCCATATGAGGCAAATAGGGTGCTTATTTATTCACTCATTTGTTTATTTAGCCCCACTTATGTATGATATGTCTGCAGTTGCAAACTTGGAAATAACTGGGAGTCCGCATATAGTCTGTCTGCTCTGAAGATCTGGGATTGTTCGTAGGTGATAAAGATATTATTCCCTGCCCTCGTAAAATATACAATTTAGTTTCAGTGTGGTCTGAACTGAAAATATACGATTTAGTTTCAGTATGTTATCAGACACAAGCAGAATTATTTCTAACAAAATCTAACATGGTAGCCCTATAAGAATGGTGCTATGAGTGTACAGAAGAGGGAATGATTGAGTGTAACTCTACGGATCTGGGACTTGAAAGATGACTGAGATCTCTTTGCTGGAGAAAGCTATGAAAGCTGTTCTTTCCATTAAAAGGAATAGTTTGTGCAATGAAGTGAAGGCAGGAATATATATTACAGTCAATATGATCCTTATGTAGTTCTGGAAGTGGGAAATCCATGAAAAAGGACCGCTTTTAGAGCTTGATTTACTGTGAGATATGGAAGGTTAGGCTATGCTGGCAGACCCTGATCTCATTTGTAAGTTAGTTCTATTATGAGTTCTTTCTGGTCAGGGATCAAATCTTATTATTTCCTGTTTCTCTAAGTGTGTTAAGCCTTTTACGGGAACCACTTATATTAATATCATTGTTTACATTCCAAAGGAGCAAATCTTCTCTGGCAACACAAAGAGTACAACTCATATGTCCATATTCTCTTTTCTCTTTTAAAGCTGAAGTCATCAGTAGATAAAGATGAAAAATACAATCTCAGTCCCTAAATTCTTCATTTCTGTGTCAGAGCATCAAAATATTTTGTGATGCACTAATCTTGTGAACTTTGGCAGATATGATGAATCCTGGAGGCTCTCTGTCATATCATGGATACTTTGTCCTAAAAGAAAACATGTCTTTATTACATGCCATATCATTTATGTGGTTATTTAGTTGCTATGTCATGTCTGACTCTTTTGTGATTCCATGGGCTGTAGCCTGCCAGGTCCTCTGTCCATGGCATTTTCCAGGCAAGAATACTGGAGTGGATTGCCATTCCCATCTCCAGGGGACCTTTTGGACCCAGAGATAGAACCCACATCTCTTATGTCTCCTGCATTGCAAGTGGATGCTTTACTGCTGAGCCACCGGGGAAGCCCATGTCATTTTACATATCTTTCTAATTCTAAATAGGTTAGCAGTGCAGAACACAAGCCCAACTCAGATGTGTTGTAACAGAGAAGAAGAGGTATTGAGAACATTTTCAAGAAGGTTTTATAGAAAGAGAAGAAGATATATGTGTCAGTCTCTGAAGAGATAAGTAATATCAGAGGATGTGTATAATTTCTACTTATCTTTTTTTTTTTTTTAAGATGCAAACTAGTATAGCTATTATTAGAGCATGGTCATGTTTTTTCCTAAGGAAATGGCCCAATAAAAAGGAGTGGGTTGATGACTGTGACAGTTAGCAATGTATTGCCTCTCAAGTCCAAATTCACCCCTCAATATATATATATTTTTATTGGTGTATAATTTCTTTACAATGTTGTGTTGATTTCTGCTGTACAATAAAGTCAACTAGCTACATGTGTACATATATCCCCTCCCTCTTGATCCTCTGTCCCACCTTCACCCCCCACCCCACCCCTCTAGGTCATCTCAGCCTTGGGGAGAGCCCCTTCCAAGTTGCTCCTTCAGCCTTGGGGAGAGCCCCTTCCAGGCCCCATCTGAGCTCGCTGTGCTATACAGCAGCTTCCCACTAGCTATCTATGTAACACATGATGAAGTGAAGTGAAGTAAATTTACTCAGTCGTGTCAGACTCTTTGCAATCCTATGGACTGTAGCCTACAAGGATCCTCCATCCATGGGACTTTCCAGGCAAGAGTACTGGAGTGGGTTGCCATTTCCTTCTCTAGGGGATCTTCCTGACCCAGGGATCGAACCCAGGTCTCCCACATTGTAGGCAGATGCTTTACCCTCTGAGCCACCAGGGAAGCCCCCATGATAGTGTATTGCAGTGACAGAATTCTTCTAAGCATCTCTCCTTACAGTGAGCACATCGTCGAGCTTTGTCAGTAGAGGGCAGTGGAGGGACATTGCGGGAGGAAGGTGCTATCCTCTTTTGGTGGCCGTGCAGAGAGTGGGTGTTGTGGATGTGGAGACTTCCGGTGGAGCACTTCCTGTATTGTTCCTAGAACCAGACAATTTCTTGGTGACCTTGTAGGCTTGTCCTGGCCCTGTGATAACCTTCCCTGGCCTTTGCTACATAGAGAATGATACCTTG
This sequence comes from Bos mutus, assembly GCF_027580195.1. NCBI lineage: Eukaryota > Metazoa > Chordata > Mammalia > Artiodactyla > Bovidae > Bos > Bos mutus. The sequence continues at coordinate 54,794,944 of NC_091631.1, read as the reverse complement.
TGGCTTCCTGTTGGTGGAAGTTTCCTGCTTGCACAGGCACTGGTTCCCTCTGCAGGTGACTGGGCAGCTTGGCTGTCTTGGTCCCACTCTGCATGTCCACACTCCTGCTTGCTGGTCACCTGTACCCCACTCATACCACAGAGGGTTGATTTCTGCTTGCCGAGGAATTGCAGACCATCTGTGACCTGGAAAACCAGTCATCTTCTGCTGCCCTTTGTGCTGAACTACACCTTCCCCAGCAAAGTCTGAACTCCAGCCTTGGGAAGAGCCCCTTCCAAGTTTCTCCTTTAGCCTTGGGGAGAGCCCCTTCCAAGTTGCTCCTTCCTTGGATACCCTCCTTCTTCCCTAAGGGAACCAGAAAAAAATTCCTTCTATCTTAGTCACTTGTTTATCTGAGTGTATTAATTTTTTATATCAGATTTTCTCTGCTTAGCCCACTATGTGGTTTCTATGTCCTATCTGAATCTATAGGATACAATGACATGAGAGATTATAACTTCAAGAATTCAGAGGCGGTCCTAAGATGGCGGAGGAATAGGATGGGAAGACCGCTTTCTCCCCCACAAATTCATCAAAAGAACATTTAAATGCTGAGTAAATTCCACAAAACAACTTCTGAATGCTGGCAGAGGACATCAGGCACCTAGAAAAGTAGCCATTGTCTTTGAAAGGAGGTAGGAAAAATATAAAAGACAAAAAAAGAGACAAAAGAGGTAGGGATGGAGCTCTGTCCAGGGAAGGGAGTCTTAAAAAGAGATAAGTTTCCAAACACCAGGAAACACTCTTACTGCCGAGTCTGTGCGAGCCTTGGAAGCACAGAGGGCAACATAATAGGGAGGAAAAATAAATAAGTAATTAAAACACACAGATTACAAGCCCAACGGTAACTCCCCCAGCGGAGAAGCAGCGCAGACGCCTGCACCCGCCACTAGGAAGCGGGGGCTGGGCAGGGAGGCGCGGGCTGCATTGCTTAGAGTAAGGACCAGGCCTGAATGCCCTGAGGGCAATCTGAGCGAACTAACTTGGGCTAGCAAACCAGATTGTGGGATAGCTACCATGCACAAAGCCCTAACCTAAGATACCGCCAGGCCTGAGCACAGAACAAAGGACTGAACAGAACTAGCCGGCTGCAGATCATCCCCCTCCGGTGACAGGCAGCCAGAGCTGGAAGGGGGCAATCACAGCCCCAGAGAGACATTATCTACCAAACTGCAAGCAGGCTTCTTTGCTAACTAAGACTTCTTGGGGTTCTGGACATCTGCCTGTGAAAGTGCGCTGGCTGTACACCTAGAAAACTGAGCAGCAGGGATGGGGGAGGAGATATCACAGCGGCGCTCGCCAAACACCTCATCACCTGAGATGCTTGGACCTGGGAAGGGCACAAAATGCAGGCCCAACCGAGTCTGTGCCTCTGAGGACTACCCGAGTGCCTGAACCTGAGCGGCTTAGACCTGGGAGGTGCATGCAGCCCAGGGCCAGCCTTGGATGGTTCCCAGCGAAGCAACCTAGAGCCTGAGCAGTGTGGGCAGGGAGGGCACACGCGCTGTGAGCGGGGGCAGGCCCAGAGTGGCTCAGACACTGCGAGCACACGCCAGTGTTATTTGTTTGCAGTGTCCCTCCCTCCCACAGCGTGACTAAACAAGTGAGCCTAATAAAGTGTCCACCACTGTCCCCTTGTGTCAGGGCAGAAATCAGACACAGAAGAGACCAGCAAACAGAAGAAGATAAAACAGAGGGAACCGCCTTGGAAGTGACAGGTGCAATAGATTAAAACCCTGTTGTTAGTACCGACTACATAGGAAGGGGCCTATAGATCTTGAGAAATATAAGCCAGACCAAGGAACTATCTAAAAATGAACTGACCCCACACTGCCCACAACACCACCAGGGAAAGTCCTAGATATATTTTTACTATTTTTATGATCATTTTTTAAAAAATTTTAAGTCCTCTATTACTCCTTTAGTTTTCATTTTTATAACCTACTATTACTTTGCAAAAAAAAAGACCCTATTTTTTAAAGCAAACTTCATATATATATATTTATAATTTTTATGACTTTGTTTTTTTTCTTCTTCTTTTCTTTAATATTGTATTTTTGAAAATCCAATCTCTACTCTAGATTTTTAATCTTTGCTTTTGGGTATTTGTTATCAATTTTGTACCTTTAAGAATCCAATCTTCAGTACCCATTTTTACTTGGGAGCAAGATTACTGGCTTGACTGCTCTCTCCCCCTTTGGACTCTCCTTTTTCTCCACCAGGTCGCCTCTGTCACTTCTTTTCCCCCTTCTCTTCTCTACCCAACTCTGTGAATCTCTGTGTGTTCCAGATGGTGGAGAACACTTAGGGAACTGATTACTGGCTGGATCTGTCTCTCTCCTTTTGATCCCCCCCTTTTATCCTCCTGGCCACATCTGTCTCCTTCCTCCCTCTTCTCTTCTCTATATAATTCCATGAACATCTATGAGTGGTCAAGACTGTGGAGTGCACATAAGGAAATGATTACTGGCTAGCTTGCTCTCTCCTCTTTTGATTCCACCTCATCTCATTCGGGTCACCTCTAACTCCCTCCTCCCTCTTCTCTTCTCCATGTAACTCTGTGAACCTCTCTGGGTGTCCCTCACTGTGGAGAAACTTTTCATCTTTAACCTAGATGTTTTATAAACGGTGCTGTATAGAAGGAGAAGTCTTGAGACTACTGTAAAAATAAGACTGAAAACCAGAAGCAGGAGGCTTAAGTCCAAATCCTGAGAACACCAGAGAACTGACTCCAGGGAACATTAATCGACAAGAGCTCATCAAACGCCTCCATACCTACACTGAAACAAAGCACCACCCAAGGGCTAACAAGTTCCAGAGCAAGACATACCACACAAGTTCTCCAGCAACACAGAAACACAGCCCTGAGCTTCAATATACAGGCTGCCCAAAGTTGCTCCAAACCCATTGACATCTCATAGCACATTACTGGACACTTCATTGCATTTCAGAGAGAAGAAATCCAGCTCCACCCACCAGAACACTGACACAAGCTTCCCTAACCAAGAAACCTTGACAAGCCACCTGTACAACCCCACCCACAGCGAGGAAACTCCACAATAAAGAGAACTCCACAAACTGCCAGAATACAGAAAGGCCACCCCAAACTCAGCAATATAAACAACAAGAAGAGACAGAGGAATACCCAGCAGGTAAAGGAACAGTATAAATGCCCACCAAACCAAACCAAAGAGGAAGACATAGGGAATCTACCTGATAAAGAATTACAAATAGTGATAGTCCAAATGATCCAAAACCTTGAAATCAAAATGGAATCACAGATAAATAGCCTGGAGACAAGGATTGAAAAGATGCAAGAAAGGTTTAACAAGGACCTAGAAGAAATAAAAAAGAGTCAATATATAATGAATAATGCAATAAATGAGATCAAAAACACTCTGGAGGCAACAAACAGTAGAATAACGGAGGCAGAAGATAGGATTAGTGAATTAGAAGATAGAATGGTAGAAATAAATGAATCAGAGAGGAAAAAGGAAAAACGAATTAAAAGAAATGAGGACGATCTCAGAGACCTCCAGGACAATATTAAACATTCCATTCGACTGTTAGGAGTCCCAGAAGAAGAAGACAAACAGAAAGACCATGAGAAAATACTTGAGGAGATAATAGTTGAAAACTTCCCTAAAATGGGGAAGGAAATAATCACCCAAGTCCAAGAAACCCAGAGAGTCCCAAACAGGCTAAACCCAAGGCAAAACACCCCAAGTCACATATTAATCAAATTAACAAAGACCAAACACAAAGAACAAATATTAAAAGCAGAGAGGGAAAAACAACAAATAACACACAAGGGGATTCCCATAAGGATAACAGCTGATTTTTTTAATAGAAACTCTTCAGGCCAGGAGGGACTGGCAAGACATACTTAAAGTGATGAAAGAAAATAACCTACAGCCCAGATTATTGTACCCAGCAAGGATCTCATTCAAATATGAAGGAGAAATCAAAAGCTTTACAGACAAACAAAAGCTGAGAGAATTCAGCACCACCAAACCAGCTCTCCAATAAATGCTAAAGGATATTCTCTATACAGGAAACACAAAAAGGGTGTATAAACTTGAACTCAAACAATAAAGTAAATGGCAATGGGACCATACTTATCCATAATTACCTTAAACATAAATGGGTTGAATGCCCCAACCAAAAGACGAAGACTGGCTGAATGGATACAAAAACAAGACCCCTGTATATGTTGTCTACAAGAGACCCACCTCAAAACAGGGGACATATACAGACTGAAAGTGAAGGGCTGGAAAAAGATTTTCCATGCAAATAGAGACCAAAAGAAAGCAGGAGTAGCAATACTCATATCAGATAAAATAGACTTTAAAACAAAAGCTGTGAAAAGAGACAAAGAAGGACACTACATCATGATCAAACAATCAATCCAAGAAGAAGATATAACAATTATAAGTATATATGCACCCAAAATAGGAGCACTGCAATATGTAAGGCAAATGCTAACAAGTATGAAAGGGGACATTAACAATAACACAATAATAGTGGGAGACTTTAATACCCCACTCACACCTATGGATAGATCAACTAAACAGAAAATTAACAAGGAAACACAAACTTTAAATGATACAATAGACCAGTAAGACCTAATTGATATCTATAGGATATTTCACCCCAAAACAATGAATTTCACCTTTTTCTCAAGTGCACATAGAACCTTCTCCAGGATAGACCACATCCTGGGCCATAAATCTAGCCTTGGTAAATTCAAAAAATTGAAATTATTCCAAGCATCTTTTCTGACCATAATGCAGTAAGATTAGATCTCAGTTACAGGTGAAAAACTATTAAAAATGCCAACATATGGAGGCTGAACAACACGCTGCTGAATAACCAACAAATCACAGAAGAAATCACAAAAGAAATCAAAATATGCATAGAAACGAATGAAAATGAAAACACAATAACCCAAAACCTGTGGGACACTGTAAAAGCAGTGCTAAGGGGAAAGTTCATAGCAATACAGGCATACCTCAAGAAAAAAGTCAAATAAATAACCTAACTCTACACCTAAAACAACTAGAAAAGGAAGAAATGAAGAACTCCAGGGTTAGTAGAAAGAAAGAAATCATAAAAATTAGGGCAGAAATAAATGCAAAAGAAACATAAGAGCCCATAGCAAAAATCAGCAAAGCCAAAAGCTGGTTCTTTGAAAGGATAAATAAAATTGACAAACCATTAGCCAGACTCATCAAGAAACAAAGGGAGAAAAATCAAATCAATAAAATTAGAAATGAAAATGGAGAGATCACAACAGACAACACAGAAATACAAAGGATCATAAGAGATTACTATCAGCAATTATATGCCAATAAAATGGACAATGTGGAAGAAATGGACAAATTCTTAGAAAAGTACAACTTTCCAAAACTGAACCAGGAAGAAATAGAAAATCTTAACAGACCCATCACAAGCACAGAAATTGAAACTGTAGTCAGTAATCTTCCAGCAAACAAAAGCCCAGGTCCAGACAGCTTCACAGCTGAATTCTACCAAAAATTTAGAGAAGAGCTAACACCTATCCTACTCAAACTCTTCCAGAAAATTGCAGAGGAAGGTAAACTTCCAAACTCATTCTATGAGGCCACCATCACCCTAATACCAAAACCTGACAAAGATCCCACAAAAAAGGAAAACTACAGGCCAATATCACTGATGAACATAGATGCAAAAATCCTTAACAAAATTCTAGCAATCCGAATCCAACAACACATTAAAAAGATCATACACCATGACCAAGTGGGCTTTATCCCAGGGATGCAAGGATTCTTCAATATCCACAAATCAATCAATGTAATATACCACATTAACAAGTTGAAAAGTAAAAACCATATGATTATCTCAATAGATGCAGAGAAAACCTTTGACAAAATTCAACATCCATTTATGATAAAAACCCTCCAGAAAGCAGGAATAGAAGGAACATACCTCAACATAATAAAAGCTATATATGACAAACTCACAGCAAACATTATCCTCAATGGTGAAAAATTGAAAGCATTTCCCCTAAAGTCAGGAACAAGACAAGGGTGCCCACTTTCACCACTACTACTCAACATAGTTTTGGAAGTTTTGGCCACAGCAATCAGAGCAGAAAAAGAAATAAAAGGAATCCAAATTGGAAAAGAAGAAGTAAAACTCTCACTGTTTGCAGATGACATGATCCTCTACATAGAAAACCCTAAAGATTCCACCAGAAAATTACTAGAGCTAATCAATGAATATAGTAAAGTTGCAGGATATAAAGTCAACACACAGAAATCCCTTGCATTCCTATACACTAATAATGAGAAAATAGAGAAATTAAGGAAACAATTCCATTCACCATTGCAACAAAAAGAATAAAATACTTAGGGATATATCTACCTAAAGAAACTAAAGACTTATATATAGAAAACTATAAAACACTGGTGAAAGAAATCAAAGAGGACACTAATAGATGGAGAAATATACCATGTTCATGGATCAGAAGAATCAATATAGTGAAAATGAGTATACTACCCAAAGCAATCGATAGATTCAATGCAATCCCTATCAAGCTACCGACGGTATTTTTCACAGAGCTAGAACAAATAATTTCACAATTTGTATGGAAATGCAAAAAGCCTCGAATAGCCAAAGCAATCTTGAGAAAGAAGAATGGAACTGGAGGAATCAACCTACCTGACTTCAGGCTCTACTACAAAGCCACAGTCATCAAGACAGTATGGTACTGGCAGAAAGACAGAAATATAGATCAATGGAACAAAACAGAAAGCCCAGAGATAAATCCATGCACCTATGGACACCTTATCTTTGACAAAGGAGGCAAGAATAAACAATGAGAAAAGACAATCTCTTTAACAAGTGGTGCTGGGAAAACTGGTCAACCACTTGTAGAAGAATGAAACTAGAACACTTTCTAATGCCGTACACAAAAATAAACTCAAAATGGATTAAGAATCTAAATGTAAAACCAGAAACTATAAAACTCCTAGAGGAGAACATAGCCAAAACACTCTCCGACATAAATCACAGCAGGATCCTCTATGACCCACCTCCCAGAATATTGGAAATAAAAGCAAAAATAAACAAATGGGACCTAATTAAAATTAAAAGCTTCTGCACAACAAAGGAAACTATAAGTAAGGTGAATAGACAGCCTTCAGAATGGGAGAAAATAATAGCAAATGAAGCAACTGACAAAGAACTAATCTCAAAAATATACAAGCAACTCCTACAGCTCAATTCCAGAAAAATAAATAACCCCATCAAAAAATGGGCCAAAGAACTAAATAGACATTTCTCCAAAGAAGACATACAGATGGCTAACAAACACATGAAAAGATGCTCAACATCACTCATAATCAGAGAAATGCAAATTAAAACCACAATGAGGTACCATTTCACGCCAGTCAGAATGGCTGCGATCCAAAAGTCTACAAGCAATAAATGCTGGAGAGAGTGTGGAGAAAAGGGAACCCTCTTACACTGTTGGTGGGAATGCAAACTAGTACAGCCACTATGGAGAATAGTGTGGAGATTCCTTAAAAATCTGGAAATAGAGCTGCCTTATCACCCAGAAATCCCACTGCTGGGCATACACACCGAGGAAACCAGAATTGAAAGACACGTGTACCCAAAGTTCATACAGCACTGTTTATAATAGCCAGGACATGGAAGCAACCTGGATGTCCATCAGCAGATGAATGGATATGAAAGCTGTGGTACATTTACACAATGGAGTATTACTCAGCCATTAAAAAGAATACATTTGAATCAGTTCTAATGAGGTGGATGAAACTGGAGCCTATTATACAGAGTGAAGTAAGCCAGAAAGAAAAACATCAATACAGTATACTAATGCATATATATGGAATTTAGAAAGATAGTAACGATAACCCTGTATACAAGACAGCAAAAGAGACACAGATATATAGAACAGTCTTTTGGACTCTGTGGGAGAGGGAGAGGGTGGGATGATTTGGGAGAATGGCATTGAAACATGTATAATATCATACAAGAAATGAATCGCCAGTCCAGGTTCAGGAAAAAAAAAAAAAAAATTCAGCACCCGTGGATACTTGGAATATACCACTTTTTGAAACCTCCTCCTTGGAAAGATCCTCATACATGTAATTCTTAATCGTCTCAGTTTCTTCTCAGTCTGCTCTTTAATATACTTGCTTCATGATAATAATTTCCCTTGGAAATATTTACCTCTTTGTTTCCTTTAGGAATATTTATCTATCTTGTCTATAAGAGTCCATTCTGTCCAAGAGGCTGTATGCCAGTCATTTTTACTTGTTTCTCCTGTTGGAAGATCAACTTGTGCTATAAACAGACTGAGTGATCATCTCAGACAGGAAATGACCATGACACATCAAGCAGACATGGCAATAGTTACTTCTGTGTTTATAATGATTCATTTTTGGAAGAACTGCTCACCCTTCATGGATTTCCCCAGGAAGTGCCAACTTCTGAGAGATGTCATTCCAAACACTTTATCCTGAGCTTACACTTCTTCTTAGGGTTCACACATTACAACGTATATTTCTCCTTTTTTATTTTCTAAAAAAAAAAAAAAATCTGTGGGTCACCTTCTTATTTTTGTCCTTCTAAAATGATAGTCCTCTGTGTTCTTTTTTTTAAAAAAATCTGCCCTTTTAGCAAGACCTTCAGTGACCCTTATCCAGCCTTACCCAGTTGGAGGGTGGTAATGGAAAGTCACTTTATTAATAGAAGAAAACAGATGCTGTTCCAAAGTTCCATAGTTTCACAACTCTTGTTCATTCTGACCTTGGCAACTATAGCAGTCTGTGGCGATGCCTGAGTTGCATTACCAGTCCCTCACTCCCTCCCCTCCTTCCTTTCTTTCCTTCTTCCCTCTCTCCCCGTATGTCTTGCTTTCCCCCTCCTTCCCTCCCTTTCCTTCTGTTTGTTCCTTTCTTCCTTCTTTTCTTCCTTTTCTCTTTCCCACCCTCTCTCTTATTTTCCTTCCTTCCTTTTCTCCTCCCATCAACTGCCTTCCCATTATAATTAGGCTTGCTCAGTCACGTCTGACTCTTTGTGGCCCCATGGACTGTAGCCTACCACGCTCCTCTGCCCATGCAATTTTTCAGGCACAAATACTCAAGTGGGGTGCCATTTCCTACTCTATGGGATCTTCCCAACCCAACCCAGGGATTGAACCTGCATCTCTTGAATCTCCTGCATGGGCAGGTGGATTCTTTACCACTAGGACCACCCAGGAAGCCCATTGTAATTAGGATAGAATTCGAACCCCTTGCCATAGGCTACAGAGGCCACATGTGACCTGGCCTGTGCCTTCCTCTCTAACTTCTTTTCCCTCCACTGACAATACTCCAGACATAATGGTCTTCTAATAAGCCAAGGTCTGTCATGTTTCAAGGGTTTGGCACTAGCCATTCTTTCTTAAAGATCACTGTTTCCACTTTGTCTCATGGATGCCACCTTTCCAGTATTTTGAAATGCCTTCTCCTCTGACTTCCCTCTTCTAACTGCTCTAACTAGTCATCTCCATCACCAGCATGCTGTCACTCTCTGTCATATTGCCCTGTTATATATTTTGTTATACTACTTTGTAGTATACCATATACTTTGTTCATACTACTATGGTATTATGGATTTTTTTATATCTTTTTTTTGTTTATCTTTTCCTTTATTACAATAAGGATTCTTTGATATCAGAGAATTCACATGCCTTTTGGCTAGTGTATCCCTAAAGATTGGAATAGTTCCTGGCACATGATAAGAGACTTAATATTTCTGACCATCTGTTTACTGTGCATTGAACTGTGAATTGTGGCTCATGGACAAACAAGTAAAAAAATTATTATCCCTTTCCTGGAGGAAACTGAATAAATGGATTTAAGATGTTCCTATTATAATTGTCTTTTCCTAGATGCAGCAAGAGTAGGTCAGGGGCCTAGTGATGGCTGGGGCATGGTTAAGAGGGAAAAATTAAGAAAGAATATAATACCAAGTTGCTTTGTAATAATTTTATTGCCATATTCAACTGAAATTCTCTGAGTGCTATTCAGCTGAATTCAATATCATTCTTTTTGGGTCAAATTTTGGAAAGGCCTATTAAAATGCAAGCGAGAGTGATTGAAATAGTAACCTATATGTATAGATTAGAGAAGTCAGTGTTGATTCTCTCCATAATGGTTTCCTAACATATTTTAAGCAGTGAAACTTTTTTCAAATCAAAGGCCACCCAGAAGCCCAATACAGAGCTTGATAAAAATGGCTGATGCTCCAACTGAAGTGGCTTGGAAAAACTGGTACCCTGCTCACCAAGCACTTCTCCTAACACCTGTCCTTCCAGCTAGCACCTGAAGACCACCTATGGAACCCAGAGCTCTAAGTACAGAGCAACTAAGCAACTCTAAGCAACTAAGTACAGAGCAAGGTTTGAAAATCACAAATCTCACAGTAACCCCTTCATTTGAGAAACTGAGCCCAGAGAGCTGAAGTGACTTACCCAAAGTTATAAACGTAATGTCAACGAAAGGACTGAAGCCCAGTTCCCTGAATCCTAGAGCACTGTGCCTTTGACTGTTTTATCCTATATTTCTGAAGGATAGATTCTATAGGCTAGATTAATTCCTAGCAGGGGAGTCCTTCTAGGGAGAGAAAAATCAGAGACTTTACTTCAAAATGTGCAGTTCCTCTGTTCCTCTGGAACATGGCCTCATAAGACTGCTCTTCTGCTCATTGTTATTTAGTCACTAAGTTCTGTCCGACTCCTTTTTGACACCATAGACTGTAGCCTGCCAGACTTCTCTTTCTATGGGATTTCCCAGGCAAGAATATTGGAGAAGTTGTCATCTCCTTCTCCAGGGGATCTTCCTGACCCAGGGCTTGAACCGTGTCTCCAGTGTCTCCTGCGTTGGCAGGTGTATTCTTTACTACTAAGCCACCAAAGAAATCACCCTTCTACTTGGAAGTAATTCTTTTTTTTTTTTTTTTTTTGCCATGCCTCACAGCTTGTGGGATCTTAGTTCCCCAACCAGGAACTGAACCCATGTCCCCTTCATTGGAAATGCAGAGCCTTAACCACTGGACTGCCAAGGAAGTCCCAGAAACCATCTTGAACTTGTTTTGGTGATGGTGGTGGTTTAGTTGCCAAGTCGTGTTCAACTCTTGTGACCCCATGGACTGTAACCTGCCAGGCTTCTCTGTCCATGGGATTTTCCAGGCAAGAATACTGGAGTGGGTTGCCATTTCCTTCTCCAGGGGAATCTTCCTGACTCAGGAATTGTACCTGGGTCTCCTGCACTGCAGACAGATTCTTTACCAACTGAGCTATGAGGGATAAGGAAATGAGACTGCTTTCTCCAAATATTTATCTTATAATGACTTTGTTGCTGTGAATTTCCATTAATCAGAGAGAGCTTTTAACCATTAGGTGTAAAGACTTCCTGTTTGTGAAAAGTGGCCTGACTCTAATCAAGAAGGGTAGCTCCTTTTCATAAGTGTTTTTGTGTTTATTTGTAAGTAGGAGCTCAAATTAGAAATAACAGATTTGGCTGAATTGCCGGTTAATAAATCAGCCATAGTGCAGATTTTCTCTTGCTAATTGAGAGTTCAGAGCCAACAGCATCTGGCATGATAGCAAACACTTAATAGATGTTTTTAATTAACTGAATAAATTTCAGAGATATGTGTTATCTAGCAAATAAAGTTTAACAATATATTAATCTGATTTCTGACTACAGACTGGGGTGGGTGGACGTTATTTGTACCATATGCAATTGTTATATCCCAAGCATCAATAATGCCCACATTGAGATCCTGGAAAATATCCTTCAAGGCAAGATACTGGATATAACCATGAAAGTCACTAAATCTCTCCACATCCACATTCATCTCCCTGATGTTTTCTGCCTTGATGATAACCACAGTCTCTGGGCTTCTCAGAAGAAGGCGTTGAACTGCATCATGGATGTTGAGGGCCCTTCGGATAAAAACGTCAATGGGAAAGGGTCTGAAGTGTTGGCCCAGAGAAATAACAATGATAGTATTTTTTTCTCCTCCAATTCTGTCAATAACCTGGGCGATGTATTCAATCTCTTTGACTGAGTAGGTCAATGATCCAATCAAGGGGTAACTATGTCTTTGCCACTGGATATTGATATTCTCGTTCAAGTCCACAGCAAGTTGCTTTTGAAGTTTTCCAGATTCGTGCAGATCCACTGACTTCAGGGCTGATGACAAACAGGAAATCCCAAAATGAAAGGAGAATAAAGTTACAAAGTTCATAAAAATAGGAGAAAATTTTTGATGTTTATAATTGAATGTTAATCCTGACTAATTTATTATAGGTTTAAATGAGAGACCAGTTTGAAAATTATTGAGCGACAAAAAGTGTTATGCAAGTAAATTATATCTGTCCCTCTGTAGAGCCATGTAGAACCAAATGGACTGCCGATAGCGAGCATCGACGTCACTTCACTGGAGGTTGATGGAGTCACTTTCATGGGTATTAGTTTTGACACTTTGTTAGCTATAGACTAAGCTCCTTTGAAGATAGAGAAAGGTGCCAGCTGATGTCTATAAATTTAAAAATACAAGTAAATCTACTTCCCCAAGTCCTTTGTAAGTTCACGTAAGACTGGAATTGTATTCTATACTTCTGTGTTTCTTTTACATATGCACGAAGTGGTACTGAATACATCATCTATAATAATATTATTGCTATTCATTCATGAAGGACTTAACAGTTTACAAAACATTTATTAGGACCGATATATTTATTTACTTCAAAGCACCATATATATGCATGGTGGTGGTGATTTAGTTGGCAAGTCCTGTCTGACTCTTGGCTACCCCATGAACTGTAGCCTGCCAGACTGCTCTGTCCATGGGATTTTCCAGGCAAGAATGGGTTGCCATTTCCTTTTCCAGGGGATATTCCCCATCCAGGGATCAAACCTGGGTCTCCTGCATTGCAGGCAGATTCTTTACCAACTGAGCTACCAGAGAAACCCTATGTATATAATTGCCATCTTCTGGAAAAGAAAACCAAGAGATGAAATGACCTGCCAAGATTACAAAACTAGTGAGTAACAGACTTTGTACCTTAAACTTGAAGTTTCTCCTAATTCTTATGAAATAATCTACCCAGTCTTAAACCTTTTTAAAAGTATAATATGAATGGAAGAAAATGAAGTCACTTTATTTTTCACTATATTAATTAGACTATCAAGGCCAGTTTCTTCATAGCTAGAACATCTGAGGAAAATGTGTGGGAAATGATTATTAATGCTATGTGACATGTACCAACTTAGAAGTAAAGGGCTACACTTAAAGTCTTAACCCAGTGAGGTTTGAAAATGGTGATGCTGGAGGGTTGGGTGGAAGAAAATGGCAGAATTTTTTCTTCATTCTGTTTCTAGCATATTTCAATTTCATTTTCTAAAGCACACAATGACCACACAATTTAACTTTTGACAATACATGTAACAGATGTTTTGTTATTACAGCTTCAAAGGTCAGTCAAGAAAGTAGGTAAGTCAATAATTGAATACTGTCAAAAACTAAGAGCCCACCCTGACCCCACCGTTGCAGAATGTGGTGCTAGAAGTTGTCGCTAGATCCTAAATTTTATAGATGAGGAAACTGAGATCTGGAGGAGAGTAGTCATTTACCAGGGGTCACAACTTAAACCTCTTTCCTTTGAGACTGGAATTGACATATATACACTGAGATGTATAAAACAGATAACTAATGAGAACCTACTGTATAGCACAGGGAACTATCTTATAGTTCCTACAAACACTGTGCTGTGTGGTGGACTAAGTGGGAAGGAAATCCAAAAAAGATGGGATACATACATAGCTGATTCACTTTGCTGCACAGCAGAAAGTAACACAATATTGTAAAGCTAGTATTCTCCAATAAAAAGAAAAAAGAAAAAACTCTCCCCTTGTGTTGCAGGAGGTTCAAGGTCCTACTGATGTTCCCTTTTTACTGGGTGAATCAGCTTACTCTCTAAGTTGGAGATCATAAGAGCAGCCTCATGTTAGGAAGGCCAGTGGGGAGCCACACTAAAGCTGCACTGTCCCCAGTGGTAAGAGCTAGGGCCCAGAATACAGAGGGCTGGCAGTGGCAGTTTTCCAGATAACAGTGCTAAGATCTACTAGTGGATTCTGAGTTATTTTTGATGCATTCTTTGCTTAGTTAAAGGAGCAACTGGACTAGGCTTCTAGCAAATGGGTTCTAGCCCCAATTCTAATATGAACCAATGATAATAAGGCAATAGCTATTGTTTTCTGGGCACTTAGTAAGTGCCTTGCTATGTGTCTCACTACGTGTTAAATATTTTATAACCATTACTTCATGTAATCTTCATAACCATCACCAGATGCTATTGTTATTTTTAGTTCACTGATGTGGAAAATAAGCTGTATGCCCAAGGTCATAGTCTAGGTTTGTTAAGCTCCAAAGCCCCCACGTTTAACCATTATGCCTACCTGATATGAAGCTATTACCTCAACTGTAGCATCTGTCCTTCTATGAAACAGTAATCTTGATGATGGCTCACACCAAAGAGAGCTAACTATGTAGCCAGCAGTATTCTAAATACGTTGTGTATAGTACTTCATTTTTACCGGATGGGTACTGTTTTCATCTCCATTTTACAGATGAGGAAACTAAGGACAAACTCCTAGTGATGTAACCTGCCCAAAGCTATCAGATAGGACAGTAGAGGCCCTATTTAGATCCCAGGACATTTGGATGTAGAAGCCACACCCATAAGCATCATGCCTTCTGTAGAAGGTAGGTAGTAAACTATCTTCTTATTGTCAGCTTTGTGCGTTATTTTCTGAGTATCCTGGGTAAATACTGAAGTGTGAATTCTGCAGAAATAGGAACGGAGTAAACGTTTTTCTATCCTGGCTCCCTTCTAGTCAATAAATGTATTCTTTTAAAGAGAAGATAATACCTTGTGAAAAGTGTTGGTGTGCTGTGATTAAGAAATATGAAAGAGGCATTCCCCATATTCCTTTCTCCCCTTGAAATGAAAAAGAAGTTTCTGAAAGGGATGTGAGTAAAAGCTCAGACAGAGACATACTGTTGATACTGCTTTTGAAGTATTCCATCCACTGGCGGATCGTGGAATCTCCCAGTAGATATATAAATTTTCCTCTCAGGCATTCTTTCATTTCGATTGCAGCCAAACTACAGGAGACAGGATTCCACGTGTCTTTCCAGACATGTCCACTGGGAATTGTGGATGCCATTCCAAACTTGCATTGCCTTTTCACTGGAACTGTCTTTTCTGCTAAAGAATCAACAAGATAGGGTCTTTTAAAGCATCACTTTGTCCATGAGTATTTAATAAGAGCCAACTTTCTTTTTTAGGTATCCTTTTAATAGAGTGTGAAGGTGGAGGAAAAACCTTATTGAAGCATCATTCTCTTAATGGAATAGTTTTCAGAAAAAAATTTTCTCTGATAAGAATTTTATAAGTGATACTCATTAATGTTCATTATAGATAACATGTTTTCTCCCAGAGAAAAAGGCCTTCTGGGTAAAATTTAAGTATTTGTTTGCCTTCTTATGAAAGAAAAGACATCAATTCTTACTTGGTAGTGAAAACTCAATTATCTTGTCATTTAGCCAAATTTACCTCAGAGTTTATCACACACTGTCACAGTGTCTTAAATGCCACCATCAAACTGTTAATCTTTAAGTGCAAGGAGATATAAAAAAATAACAATTAATTTGGTTTGAGTCCTGGCCAGTCCACATGGATATGGCTGTAGGCTGGAGCAGACTCATGGGAATCCGGGATAGGCTGGGTATTGACCATTAGTCACAGGTTTCTGAAGAATCTGGGAATATGATGGACTGAGGTGTTTATCCTTGGCAGTCTTGGGGCTGTGATTATTCACCACCCAAAGGAAGTGGTTTAATATTTTAATAATTACCATAAGTATCTTTGTGTATCCTGGGTGAAAAATGCCATTTCCATCTGTAGATACATAAACACACTTCAGCATCAATGAGTTTAGTAGCCATTAGCAAGCTGTTGATACTGAACTTAAAGGGACACAAAAGTTCCTACATTAAATCATTTTCGATAGGGATTTCCTAGTATGTTCCCTAGTGGCTAGATCGTAAAAGAATCCGCCTGAAGTACAGGAGACCCGAGTTTGATCCCTGGGTCAGGAAGATCTCCTAGAGCAGGAAATAGCAACCCACTCTAGCATTCTTGCCTGGGGAATTCTAAGGACAGAGGAACCTGGTGGGCTACAGCCCATGGGGTTGCAAAAAGTCGGACTCAACTGAGCAACTAACACTTTGAGCCAAAGAAATTGAAGAGAAATTAATAAAAGTGTGGAAGTGCTATTTTATATGTTCAAATGGTTTGAAAGGTGGCAAAGACAAAGAGGGGGAAATTGGAATGAACTGAATTATAGATCGTGGGTTAGAAACCTCTAGATGGTGATTATTGTGCTGTAGTGATGAGGGAAGTGCTAATGGTGGTGGTTGGGGAGGTAAGACCTAGGTGCAACCTGGGAGAGAGTTTTGACATTTGAATGTTGTTGCGTCTGATGGGCAAGTAATCCGCTGCCTGATAGATAATGATGAGATTGATGATGAGGGTTATAAATCAGGTTTAGGATTCCAGTCATTTATTCACTTAGGTAATTGGTGTCTTGGCCCACCACAGACAAGCCTGCTGAGCAGAGTAACATATGATTGGTAGTAGTGAACAAGTTCTGAGGAAGGAAAAAGCCTTTAAATGGGATGAGTGCTACGTGTGTGTGTGCTCAATCGCACAGGTGTGTCCGTCTCTTTGCAACCCCGTGGACTGTAGGCCACCAGGTTCCTCTGTTCATGGAATTCTCCGGGAAAGAATACTGGAGTGGGTTGCCATTTCCTACTCCAGGGGATCTCCTGACCCAGGGATTGAACCCATGTCTCCTGCATTGGCAGGTGGATTCTTTACTGCTGAGCCACCTGGGAAGCCCCAGCCATCAGTCACACAAAGGGAGGACTTACAGTGACATTTGGAGACAGTAATGGCATTGAACTTTGCCATCATCTCTACACCCACATTTGACCTTAAAGAGACAAATATAAAAATTAATTGGCAAGTGGCTCCAAGATCAGGAAACATAAGAAGTCACATTACCCATTGTTCCAGTTATTTCTTATGATAATAACTGACTACTTTGGCCACAGTTCCAGACTATTTATTAAATTTCCATTTCTTGGCCTATTAATTCCGGGAGTACAGATCCCCAGAAGGTGTACAAGGTAATTTTTTGAGATTCAGAAAGAATATATTAGCACCTAGGCATATTCACACATGTATATTTCTCCTTCTCTTTTAATTTTATTCTAGTCATATTTTTTGTTTGTTTGTTTCAATGGTAAGGGTTAGATATTCAAAATATTTAGGGATGACTAGAGAGTGGGCACTGTCCCCAGATGAATTCGTATATCTTTTCTAAAATGGCTCTTCATAGAGTCCCAAAGTTGATATATTAATACACAATTAATTAATAGCTATTTCCTTTGGATTAACAGATAGACCAAATCATTACTGTATATACCCAGATAGTCTCCAGAAATAATTATTTACCTCTCAAAGAGGCTTCTTTCTTGTTTGCTAAGATAAGATACGTCCTTGTTTTTGGAATGCATGTGGGTGAGTGCGGCACAGGGAACGTTCGGAGGCTTCACGCAGTAGAAGGCTTCTTGGTCTCGGGTATCCAGGTATTCACACAGTTCAGCACTTGAATTTAAAGCCAGGGCACAGTCAGTATTGACTTGGGAGGTGCCTCTGTTAAACTGGCCTGTGAAGATCACCCTGTCGTAGCCTTGGTTCCTGGCCCTCCAGAGAGCCGACACCCCTTCACTGGGGTGGATGAGCAGGACGGACAGGGACACCTGGCCCTCCCAGAACAGCGTGAAGCTCACAAGGTAGGTGCCGTTGTTGAAGTCTGTCACCTTTCCTGAAGCACCCGCCTTCAGGGCTGGGGAGGACATCCTGGCCCTGAGGAAATCCCCGCCATATTCCTTCCTGCGTCCCAGGTGGTCCCTCATCTCCAGCAGGACGTCCAGCCGGTCCCCCCTGCAGTACGTGTCCCGAGGGCTGAGGACGGTGGCTCTGCTGTGTGTGGCGCTGGTGGTGGAGCTCACGGTGGTGAAGGGTCTGGGTGGGACCAGCTGGTCTAGCTTCTCCATGATCCTCTTTATCCTCAGGGCAGTCTCTGTTGGTGAAACTATTGGATTCGGTGGTGGTTCAGGTTGTGTTTTCATGACGAAATTCCAGTGATGGAGGGAAAAGGGCAACCTGAGTGCAGTCCATAACTGAAATGACAAGGAATACAATAGAGAACTCAGAAAAGTGTGCCTACTTAATGTGATAATTAGGGTAGGTTAGTCAACATCTCTTTTATCAAATGATGAGTGGTAGAAAAATTAAAAATAAAATGATATTGAGATTACATTATCATCCATGTTTCATAGGAAAAATTATTTTCCTTAAATCGGTGGTGGAACTTCGCTTTTCACTGGCTAATCTATTTCGTTGTTTTGTTATACCATGCAGCTTGGGAGATTGTTCCCCAACCTGGGATTGGACTCCTGGGCTTTTGGCAGTGAAAGCACCAAGTCTTAACCACTGGACTGCCAGGGAATTCCCATCACTGGCTAATCTATTTTGGGTGAGCCACTCTACTGCAAAGAACCCTAGGATCTTCTTTCTTAAAGTGGTGATCATAAACTATACTTTCATTGGGCAATTGTGAAGACCAAATGAGAAAATGCTTTTAAACTGCATAGCAGAGAACAGATGTTTATTGTTCTATTATTTTTATCTTAAAATTAGAGTTCAGTCATTTAAATAAATCTTTAAGAAAATTTTCAAGAAGCATGGAGATTTTATGTAATATACAATTATCTATTTTTTCTATTTCAATTTTTACAGTTTGATTAAACAGTCTGTGGTATTTACTAGTAATTCTCAGATTACTGTTTTAGCTAACAGGACATAAGAGACATGGGCTACTTTCTATATTTATTTTCTAATCGTAAAATAACACTGACATTATTAAAAGTGAGAGAATGCCATAACTCTATAGAAAATAAAAATCAGTCATGATTACAGCAACCACTCTTAACAATTTTGGTGGTTTTTCTCTTATCCTGTGTAACCATTTCACGGGATTGTGAACACACTGAATATTTACCAATTAATTTTGATTAAAAATAGTGTCATTAAAAACTTTCCACCTTATGTCCAAATAATATTCCAGCCTATGGATATAGTTTAATATTTTACCTATTCCTATATTTTTAGATATTTTTGTATTCAGCTTTTCTCTGTTACTTATAATTCTGTAAAGGACACTTTTGGTATAAATCTTCCCAGTAATAGCTCTGAATTTCCAATAAAGGCAGAGTATCTTGTGTTGGACTGGGTTACTGTGGTTAACATTTTTACTTTTCATTATTTGACATGTTCTGATTTTTTAAAAATAAAAACATTTTTTATTTGTCAAATTACAGAGATGGTTTTAGCAACCAGGATATGCTAGGTACCATTCTAAATGCTTTTCATATGTTAGCTCATTAATCCTCACAATAATATATAAGGTATTTATTTTTATGACGCAATTTTCAGATGATGAAACTGGTTCACCTCAAAGTTAAGAAAGTTAGCCAAACGTGCACAGCTAGTCAACAACAGAGTCAAATTTTAATCCCCGGCAAATATCTCTATAAATGAGCTACCCAGGGACTTCTCTGGTGGTCTACTTGCTAAGATTCCATGCTCCCAATGCAAGGGGCCTGGGTTCGATCCCTGGTCCGGGAACTAGATCCCACATGCCATAACTAAGGAGTTCACATTCTGCAACTAAAAGATCTCACATTCTGCAACTAAGACCCAGCACAGCCCACTAAATAAATGAAAAAATTATATATATATAAATGTGTGTGTGTGTG
Source organism: Bos mutus (assembly GCF_027580195.1). Taxonomy (NCBI): domain Eukaryota; kingdom Metazoa; phylum Chordata; class Mammalia; order Artiodactyla; family Bovidae; genus Bos; species Bos mutus. Next base: position 54,774,892 of record NC_091631.1, on the reverse strand, counting down.
TATATATATATACACACACATGCCTACATACATATGAGCTGCCCAGTATTGCAAGTATGCAACAAGGCTAGAATTCTCTTTCACTGCTGGTTTAGGTGCAAATTGGCACCGCATGTCTGGAAAACAGGTCTGCTGCTACTGCTGCTGCTAAGTCGCTTCAGTCGTGTCCGACTCTGTGCTACCCCAGAGACGGCAGCCCACCCATCCCTGTGATTCTCCAGGCAAGAACACTGGAGTAGGTTGCCATTTCCTTCTCCAATGCATGAAAGTGAAAAGTGAAAATGAAGTCACTCTGTCGTGTCTGACTCTTAGCGACTCCGTGGACTGCAGCCTACCAGGCTCCTCCATCCATGGGATTTTCCAGGCAAGAGTACTGGAGTGGGGTGCCATCGCCTTCTCCGAGGAAAACAGGTCTATAGCATATAATAAGACCTTTAACAATGTTCACTGCATCTACTAATAATTATTTCTGAGAACTCAGTGGATCACAGTAATACCTCTGAATTTCCAATAAAGGCAGAGTAGCTTGTATTGGACTAACTTTCCTGTAGATAACAATGATAAATTCTAGACACTCCCCTCCTCCCTGCAAATCTGTTTTAAAAGCACTGGAGAGTGACCACAAACTGACAGATGCCAGAGGAGAATTGAAATGTGAAAGAAGGAGCTATGCTGAATTTGTGTAATAAAAAAGTGCCAACTGAGTTTCTTCACCCTGAAGTGAAATGGTACCAAAAGTGACACATAGGTCTTCAGGAAGGAATGAAAAGCCCCAGAAATGGTAAATACATGGGTTAACATAAAATACTATGTGTTTATCCTCTAATTTCTTTAAAATGCATATAATTATTTAAAAACTACAATTTTGTAATATTATAACAACTATAGAGTAAATGAGTTGGGGAGTAAGTGGGAATAAATTATTAAAAATTTATTACAGATTATGTGAAGTAGCACAATATTAACTCTAAAACTTAAGAATATGCATTGTAATCTCTAGAGAAACCATTAAAAAAAAAACTTAGAGTTATAAAAATAACAGAGAAACTAAAAGGAAATACTAAAAAAAAATCAATCCAAAGGAAGGAAGGAAATGGGGAACAGAGCAATAAAAATCAGAATGGCCAAACAGAAAATAAATAGCAAAATGGTGGACCTAAATCCACTCATGTTAATCATTTCATTAAAAGTAAGTACACTAAACACTTCATTAAAGGGCAGAGATAATCATACTGCTTTGGAATAGTAGAGTTTGCAGATTTTTAAAAGACAGTATGTATGCATAAAATCATGTTTTGTTGTCAATGCATTCATTTGTATGTATTTTAGTATTTTGAAATATTTAAAATATTTTGGTGTTAAAAATTATAGTTTGGCATTAAAATTTATGGTATTATCAAATTTTGGAAGAATTTTTGTTTAGTAAATTTGTGATCAATGTTTCAGTATTTGAGATAATTCATTTATAAAATGGTGAAGCTATTATATTTCCAGCTATGTGACTAGTAATACATTCTAGAAAAAAAGTTTTACTAGAATGATTTCTAATAAGTGGAGTGTTAATTTTTTTTTTTTTAATGCAGACATAAAACAGCAAGACCCAACTACTTGCTATCTATGAGGAATGTAGGTTAAGTATTAAGAAACCTATCGGTTGAAAGTGCGGAGAAGGCAATGGCACCCCATTCCAGTACTCTTGCCTGGAGAATCCCATAGACAGAGGAGCCTGGTGGGCTGCCATCTATGGGGTTGCACAGAGTTGGACATGACTGAAACGATTTACCAGCAGCAGCAGCAGCAGCAGGTTGAAAGTGAATGAATTAAAAAAACAGTATATTATTGAAGCATAAAAAAGCTGATATTAATGTTAAAGTAGACTTCAAGGCAAAGAGTATCACCAGACATAAAGATGGACATCCTAGTGATAAGAGGGTCAATTTGTCTGAAAACATAACAACTTTAAATGTGTATATGCCTACCTATACATGTATTTGTATGTGAAACAAAAACTGTCAGAACTAAAGGGAGAAATAGAAAAAGCCACAATTATAATTAAAAATTAGAAAAATCTCTCTTAGTAGATGCTATAGGAACTAAATTAAAAAATGACTAAGTACCTAGAGGATCTGAAGAACATTATTATAGTAACATTTTTTTAACTATCACAGCACATTACCAGACATTTTTAAATTGCTACAACTTCATTGGAAAATATTTCAGTAGAGTAAAATAATATTCTCTGCGCAAACTCTTTTGGTAGAAAAACAACAGGAAAATTCGGATTTAAGGTGGAGGAATAAGCACATATTATACCCTCAACTGGGCTTCCCTGGTGGCTCAGATGGTAAAGAATATGCCTGCAATGCCAGAGACTGGGTTCAACACCTGGGTCGGGAAGACCCCCTGGAGAAGGACATTGTAACCCATGCCAGTATTCTTGCCTGGAGAATCCCATGGACAGAGGACCCTGGTGGGCTACAGTCCATAGGGTCGTAAAGAGTCAGATATGACTGAGTGACTAACACTTTACCTTTCTTTACTAGCCTCGATTTCCCACCATAAGATCATATAAATGGCAGAAAAAACCTTAACAATTTTCTAACTATCCTGGGAAATAGGAAAAAACACCTTATATGGACCAGAACTTACAAGCAATCTCCTGAAAACTGAAAGGCAGATGAGATTAGATCAAGGAAGAACCCATGGCTGCCAATGCATATGGGTGAGGCTTCAGTAAAGAAGGAAGTCACTCCAGGGACATTGCCAACGTGGAGGTTGGTAACTGGAGTAGGAGGGGTTGAGGGCAGGGCCATAAGAGGACAAACCACGCAGGCTGATACCTTCCTATTTCCCCACCTGTGCTGGGTCAGGCAGCTAGGAATGGGGAATTCTATACTCTCATGAGAATAAAAACTGTGGATATTTAAGTTGGGGAGAGCAGTAGGATCCAGTGTGTCTGGCAACACTTTAGATGAACAGGGAGCATTTATGCCACCAACATGCTGGAGGAAACAGATAATGGCACTCCAGACTGGCCACCACAGAACTTCAGGTGTAAAAATGCACACAACCAAGAATTAGCAAAAAGTTTCATCGAAGGTAACTCATGAGAGGGACTTCCCTGGTTGTCCAGTGGTTAAAACTCTGTACTTCCACTGCAGGGGGCACAGGTTCCAAATTCCTGGTTGTGGAACTAACAGCTTGGTCAAAAAATAAAAGTGACTCTGAGAGAGAGGTATTATCAAGTTCAGCAAAGGGAAGACATCCAAGGGAAGGAACAGAATTAATACAAAAATAAAAACCAAGCTTTAGAAGAAGCATACTTTCTGGCCTCAGAGAGATCTAGATGATACGGGATCTACGAAGTAATAAGTCTTTTGAGATCTTAGAAAGTAAGACCCTACTGTTCCTTATGCAAAATCAGTAGGATTCCTTTATTCCAGCAGCAAGCAATTAGAAAATGTGTTTAAAAGAACAGTCATTACAATAGCAACAACAAAAAAATTTATGACATACCAAGGTGTCGATTTAACAAAAGATGCCTAAGACCTGAATGCAAAAGTTATAAAATTTAGTGAAAGATCTTGAAGAAGACCTATGTAAGTGAAGAGAGATGACATGTTGATAAACAGCACAATAATAATATAAACATGTCAGTTTTCTCAATTTGATCTATATGGCTAATGTGATGCACATATAATTTAAGTAGAATTTTTCACTAAATTTGACAGACTGATTCCAAAACATGTAAGAGGGAAGGCCAAGACTGGCTGAAGACCTTCAAAAGTAGGTTGAGCAAGGATAACTTGACCCTCAAGTTTTCACAACTAATTATGAAGCTCTTAATTATAGCCATGCGTTATTGATACACGGAAGGCAAATCGATCAATGGAATAGAATGAAGAACCCACAGAGGGACCTGTACTTATTAAAAATTTTGATATACAATAAAAATGACCTGATATATCAGCTTGGAAAGAAAGGATTACAAAATGGAAAAAGCTGTAAAAAGTGGTTATCCATACAGAAATAGAAGAATCAGCCAAAAAAATCCAGGGTTCAGTGTCTAAATAAAGCAACCTTTAAAACTGTAAGTAGAACATTTAGATAAATAATTTGACACAGGTGTAGGGAAAGGTTTATTAGTACTTAAAAAGCATTAACAGTGAAAAAACACAAATAAATTTTACTATATACACCTGAAAATATTCTGTTGTTCAGAAGTTCCTTGTACCTGTACCCTCAGTTGTGTCCAGCTCTTTGCAACCTGGTGGACTGTAACCCACTAGGCTCCTCTCTTCATGGAATTTTCCAGGCAAGAATACTGAAGTGGGTTGCCATTTCCTCCTCCACAGAATTTCCTTAGAGAATGTGTAAAGACAAGCTAAACATTGGGAGGAGACAGTTGCAATAAGTGATGAAGAGTGTGAGTGTAGATCACACACACACACACACACACACACACACAAATATTATCCTCTCCCATATTGCATGATGATTATCAAGTGGTTCTTAAAAGTTGAAAACTCCCCTTCTAGACTCTATAGGTCTGCTTGTTTGGACTTTTCTAGAACAAGTGAAGTGTCACGTAAAAATATAGTTTTGTGAAACACAAAAAGAAAGCAATTCCTACCTTCGTGGAGTTTTGGATAACTGCAAAAGTGATCCAAGAGGCTAATATAAACAGCAATACCAACAGTGACTTGTGATTTGCTATTTTCATTGTCATGATCAGGATCCTAAAAGACACAATGCAAAAACCAGCCCAAATACACAGCACCAGAAAAGAAATGCAGAAATACTTGAAAAGTTCTTCTGATTCTTTTTTTCCTCAGATGTTACATCCAGAATGGAAACTCGGTCTTCCTGCTGCTCTGGCTGTGTCCCTGCTTCCTTTATTTATCGGCTTGTACCTTCAAGAGAAGCACTATTCTGAGAACGGAGCCCACCTTGGAGTCTAAAAATTGAGGAACTAAGAACCTGATGGACGCAAGTGTGCTCATTCTCAGGGGGAGTTTCCAGGTTATGCGTCATCTAACAGGCTTCCTGTTCTCTTCCCGTAAGATCAAAGAACAGACATAAAACATCCTAATAAATACTGACTGTGATAATCACATTATTTTGTGGCCATTTTAAAGTACTTGATTTTTTCTAGCTTCCTTTTTACTGAGGTGTTAGTAGGTTCCTGCCTTCTTGTCTTACTAGCCTTTTTAGCACCCCTCAAGCTTGAGAAGATGTATTTTAAAATTCAGATTTCTCTCTTAAGAAATGTTTCAAGCTTTCTCAATGTTTTCCTATGGTTACATCTTCATTTCTGTCCTTGCCCTGGAATTTCAAGTTGTCTTTTCATATCAGCTGGCTTAAACACCACCCTTTGAAAATATTCCATGTCTCAAAATTTTCTCTCCCCTTGAAGCAACTCCTACCCTAATACCCAGTTTAAACACAGAGGTTAGAAGTTTCTGCACCCAAGAATAAATGTTGCCCCTTTCCCTCACCTCCCCAATTTTGCAAATATTTTCATACCTCCAGTTTGAAGACTTTGCATAACTCCATACACAGGAACTACAGTTGTAAGGCTTTGTTCTGAAGCCACCGGTGTATTACTGGGGTACCTCTCTTCTGTGCCAAGACAAATCACAGGTATACATTGCAGTCTGCATGCTTTGACCTTAGATCCATAGCACTCTTCTCCGTTCAGGTAAGGTGATTTGCCAGCTCCACCTTAAGGAAGTATGTGCAGCACAACTGCAGTTCTCAGTTCGCACAGAGGTGGGGAGGAGAAATGAAATTCTCAGTATGCTTAGATGAGACAGTTTTCATGTTCTTAGACTTGTTTAGTCTAATCTTAGTAAGTGTACAATAAATATCCAACAAAAAGTGTGAATGAGTCTGGAAGTTTGAATGAATAGTCATCCCTGGGAAGCTGAACCGGTTAGTCTCCATCTGAGCCTTGTCATCAAGATCCAGCTGCCAGGATTCAAGTGTATATTATCTAGTACAGAATAGGTACTCAATAAAATTTGCTGAATAAATTTGAAAGAACCTCACACACAACACAGGCAAGACAATGATATTGACTCACTCTCAGACCAACAGAGTGACAGCCTACAGTCATGGGTTTGAATCCAACTGGGATTTGTATTCCTTTTTAAAATCTAATATTTATTTACTTGTCTGGCTGTGTTGGGTCTTGGTTGCAGCACACATGATCTTTTAGTTCTGGCATGCAAACTCTTCATTGCATGGTGGGATCTAGTTCACTGGCCAAAGACTGAGCCTGAGCCCCCTGCATTGGGAGTGCAGAGTCTTAGCCACTGGAAGTCCCTGGGATTTGTATTCTTGAACCAATAGAAATGGTGTCAGAAAGAGCAGGTGCCTAGGACAAATGCACTGGTGCTCATAGAAGCAGTAGCCGATTACACTGTGGATCCGTCTACGCTTTCATTTATGCTGTCACACCCAGGAAGTTAAACCTCTTTAAAAATCTACTCTATGCTTTCAGTCATTATGTATAAGCAAGAAATCAAGACCTGTTTCACAAGGATCTTCAGGATTTTGATAATCCTCCCAACATCCTTGATCACACTCTGTGAAACTGGCCTTAACAATGCTTCTTATGTCTTCACATAATGACGGTAGCAAACACTGTTTTAACCTAGTATGACTGGGTCCAGGTTGCTCACTTCTTTCCTAGAGATAAAGCCTTTAATAAGAGACAAATATTTACAGACAATCTGATTTGCCTTCTCCATAGGAGACTGGTGCCAGTAACCATCCAAGTTCCCAGCTTTCTCTGAGACATGTAGATATATGGATTTTAATTTGCTTTAGTCACATCAGTATTGATATTCAATGTTAACCTGAGGTTGGTATAATAGATACGTTTGACTTAAGGGGAGCTCAGTCAGGAGAGTTTAAATGATTTGTCTAGGTTATCTAATGAGCTTTGAAACAGAGTTGAGGCCAGGATTCCTGCCACATTAACCTCTGATTCAGAGCCCTTTCCAATACTCATCATGACTCCAATACATACAGTAGAACCAAGTTCAGTTAGATCCTGGGGTTCATATGAATATTTTCCATTATGCTTCAAAGAAATATCTCTCTCTTTTTTTTGTACCACCTTTTAATTTGCTCAAAAACCTGGTGTGAGCACAGTATATTGCTCTTTTTGCAGTGACTATGTAGTTTCCTCATCATCTTTGAATAGTTTCCTTTCCCTACATTTATGGGTCTAAATGAGGAGTCAGAATATGAGAACTTGGTCAGAGGTAGGAACATGGAGCTATAAGTTCGTACAATAAAGCATAGCCTAGGAAAGCATCAGTTTGTTGGAGGTGTGAGTAGGGTAAGAGTAGTTTTACCTTGACTGGGGTCTAAAGGAGCCCAAGCAAACTGGGTATTTGTCCAGGATTATGCAAAGCAAAGAGCAGATGTCCAGGGAACTTGTAGTGACTACTGAGCCACAAGTTAGAGAAGTGGCTGCTGTGGCCTCAGGAATCAAACAAGATGCACCTCATTGCTAAGGAGCCCACACTGAAAGGTTGGAAGTCTCATGTCCATGGGACCTGAGTACAAAGGGAGAGTCCTAGTGCCTGGAAGGATGATAAAAAATGCAATATCAAGAAGTCTCAAAGTTCCAGAAGTGAGTACTTGACATCGGGCTCCATGTCAAGTGTAATGGTGGAGGGCACAGACTGCAAGCCATGTTGATGGAGGGGAAAGGTTAACGCTGAGGCAGATATAGGGAAGACCATTCACCACGACCCCAGATTAACTAGTAACAGATGGTCTTCCATTTGGGAACAGACCTCTCTTCCATTTTCAGGTATTGTGGAAAATTATCTGAAGTTCAGAGTGACTGCTATGCACCTAACACTCTTTGAGAAAGGTGGTGACTCCCTGACTTCAGACTATACTGCAAAGCTACAGTAATCAAAACAGTATGGTACCAACACAAAACAGACACAGATCAATAGGATAGGATAATACAGCCCAGAAATAAACCCACACACTATAGTCAATTAATCTGTGACAAAGGAGGCAAGAATATATAGTGGAGAAAAGATAGTCTCTTCAGTAAGTGGTGCTGGGAAAACAGAACAGTCACATGTAAAAAAATTGAATTAGAAGATTCTCTAATACCATATACAAAAATAAACTCAAAATAGATTAAAGACCTAAATGTAAGACTAGATACTATAAAACTACTAGAGGAAAACACAGGCAGAACACTCTTGACATAAAGCAATGTTTTTTTGTGGCTCCTTCCCCTAAAATAAAGGAAATAAAAGCAAAAATAAACAAATGGGATCTAATTAAACTTAAAAGCTTTTGCACAGCAAAGAAAACCATTGATGAAATGAGAAGGCAACCTACTGAATGGGAGAAAATATTTGCAATTGATATGACCAATAAGTGATTAATATCCAACATATATAAGCAGCTCATGCAGCTCAACATCAAAGAAAACAAACAACTCTATTAAAAAATGGACAGAAGAACTGAATAAATATTTTTCCAAAGAGGAAATGCAGATGACCAATGAGTGCATGAAAAGATACTTAACATTACTAATCACTGCCACTAAGTCACTTCAGTCATGTCCGACTCTGTGTGACCCCATAGACAGCAGCCCACCAGGTTCCCCCGTCCCTGGGATTCTCTAGGCAAGAACACTGGAGTGGGTTGCCATTTCCATCTCCAATGGCATGAAAGTGAAAAGTGAAAGTGAAGTTGCTCAGTCATGTCTGACTCTTCGCGACCCCATGGACTGCAGCCTTCCAGGCTCCTCCATCCATGGGATTTGCCAGGCAAGAGTACTGGAGTGGGGTGCCATTGCCTTGGGAAATGTAAATCAAAATCACAATATCACCTCCAACTTGGCAGAATGGCTATCATCAAAAAGTCCTCAAATTATAAATGTTGGTGAGAATGTGGAAAAAAGGGAAGCTTCCTACATGGTTGGTAGGGATGTAAATTGGTATAATTGGATGTAAATTGTATATATATATATATATATATATATATATATATACATACAAACACACACACATACATGCACACAATGGAATACTACTCAACCATAAAAAACAAAATTTTGCCATTTGCTGCCACATGGATGGAATGGATGAACCTGGAGGACATTATACTAAGTAAAATAAATCAAAGATAAACACTGTATGATATCACTTATATGTGGAATCTAAAAAATACAATTCAACTAGTGAATGTAACATAAAAGAAGCAAACTTACAGATACAGAGAACAAGCAATTGGTTACCAGAGGCGGGGAGGGGCAATATAGGGGTAGAAGAGTGGGAGGTACACACTCTTGGGTATAAGATAGGCTCAAAGATGTATTGTACAACACAACGAATATTTTGGAAGAACTGTATGGTAAAACAGTATGGAAAGTATCCATTAAAAATTGTATAAAAATTAAAAAAAATTTTAAAAAGGTGGTGCATGCAAGCATGCTCAGTCACTCAGTTGTGTCTGACTCTGTGACCCCGTGGACTGCAGCCTGCCAGGTTCCTCTGCCCATGGGATTCTCCAGGCAAGGATACTGGAGTGGGTTGGCATTTCCTTCTCCAAAAAGGTGGTGAAATAGTGGCATAAAGCTGTTTCATTGTGCCTAAGTCATTGCTACCTGGCCACTTGTGTCATAGATGGGTACTTGTTTCAAAAGCAACAGGTTGAGATCCTGGCATGAGAACCCTGCCAAATATGAGTGCTCCCTTTTGATGGTCACTGCCTGCATGCAGATCTTCTATTTGCTGCAGTTTGAAAGAGACACATATGTGGGGAAGGAAGCAGTTGGTGGGTTAGCTTTGAGAGACCCATGGATCAAATAATGGCTAACATTTATCTGAAGAATTGTTAGCTACCAGGCACTTTTCTAGTGCTCTTTATGCACTAACATGCATGTGTGCTCAGTCTTGTCCGATTCCTTGTGTTCCCACAGACTTAACCACCAGACTCTTCTATCCATGGGATTTTCCAGGCAAGAAGCTGGAGTGGGTTGCCATTTCCTCCTGCAGGGGATTCTTCCTGACTCCGGAATCAAACCGCATTGCAAGCAGATTCTTTACCTGCTGAGCCATTGGGGAAGCCTGTCTTTATGCAGTAATCCACTTAACTCTCAGAGTTTCACTATGAAGATGTCACCATTTTTAGATGAGGACACTGGGGCACAGGATGCTTACACATTAGCTAAGATGGCAAAATCAGTCTATGGAAGAGGCAGGCCATGAAGCCAGATCTCCGGAGCTGCTTTTTTTATTCACTCCAAGGTCCAGTCAACAGTCATGAAATAGAAGACGTGAGACAGCAGAATCCATGCAGCAGAGAGAGAAAGGAGAGGGTAGCTAGATGTTCACAGCAGCAAGAAAAGCAGAGACAGAAAGTCACTACTTGGTGCCGCACAAGGAGACCCTGTTCCTGCTGGTGAGGCTGCTCCCAGCCCGCTCCTAGGGCCCGCATTGTGTCCTGAAGCAGGCTCACCAGCGTCCAGGATCTAGTGCCTGATGACCTGAGGAGGAGCTAATGCAATAATAATAGAAATAAAGAATAATAAATAAATGATAGAATAATAAATAGAAATAAAAAATTGTACACAATAAGTGTAATGTGCTAGAATCAGCCGCAAACTCTCCTCCCTCTCCCCTGTTCCCTTGGTCCCTGGAAAAATTGTCTTCTATTAAACTGGTCCCTGGTGCTAAAAAGATTGGGGACCACTGTCCTAAAGATCCTTCCAGGTAGGTCCTCAGCAATGCTTTCCATCCCTGTGAGGAGCTGGAGCGTGTTGGGAGGCTGGGCAGAAGACTTTCATCTCACTTTCCAGATTCTCAGACAGGATTCAATTCTGAAAGGTGGGAAACTGTCCAAATGACAAGAAACCAGCTACCCATATTGCGAATGTAAGTTGTTAGCTTTTTATTCACTGGCAACAGAAAGCATGTTTTTCATGCAGATGAAAAAATAAAGCACAAGAAAGCCATGAATATCTTTTTCAAATGCCCTCGACTCTGATAGTTTTGGTGATCCTAGCAGCATGTGTCCAGGGGTTTTTGCAGATGACTAAGTGAATATGCTTGTTCAAAGAGTGATGTGACCAGTTTCTGGAAAAACTTGGATGGATCTGCATAGCCGGAACAGGATATGGGTATCTGGCCATCTAGTCAGTTTTGCCCGATTAACATCTTAACTCCAAGACAGAATGAAGAGGAACTTATTTTAAAAATCTACATGCAGTCTTGCCCTTCAGGGTTGACTGGAACCCAAGATCTTTTTTTAGTTATATGATTGTAAAACAAGTGTATGTATTTTTTCTTACGAAAATGTGAATGAAGTAGAGTGACTTAAACACACACATTTCAGAATGAAAAGTACTCAATTTTCTACTATAAATAGGGCTTCCCAGGTGGTACAGTGGTAAAGAATCCATCTGCCAAGGAAGGAGATGCAAGAGAGATGGGTTCAATCCCAGGGTCAGGAAGAGTTCCTGAAGTAGGAGATGGCACCCCACTCCAGTATTCTTGCCTGGGAAATTCCATGGACAGAGGAGCCTGGTGAGCTACAGTCCACGGGGTTGCAAAAGAGTCAGACACGACTGAAGGACTGAGTGTGCGCGCACACAATAAATAGATCCATTGTTAAGATAAATCATTTCTCTGTGTGAGAACACTGTAGTAATCATTGCACTAGTCAAGATTTGCTGATGAATCCCAAAATCACTGGGTGGAAGTTTGAGGAGAAACAAGAATAGCTTTCCATCAATACATTTATTAATTTCAAAGTGAAAAATAGTAACTTTGTGTTGAAAACCAGCAGACACTGGCTTATGCAAGTGGTCAAGATTAATATCAGCTGTAATAAGACAAATCTTCTGTCATGATATTGTACTGAGAAGGACATACCACTTCTATATTATTCTTGAGGAAAATGCATGACCCCAATCTAATTATGAGAAAATATTGGATAGCTTAAAATGGAGGGACAATTGACAAAATAACTCACAAATACTCTTCAGAAGGGTCATGATCATGAAAAATAATGTGAAATTAAGCAGCTTTCAGAGATTGGAAGACACTAAGGAGACATGACTACTGAATGCAACGTGGGATTCTTAAATTGGGTTCTGAAACAGATAAAGGACTTTTCTGGAAACACCAGTGAAATTCAAATAAAGTGCCTAGTTTAGCCACTCATGTACCAATGTTAATTTCTTGATTTTGAACATTTTATAATGATTATACTAGATGTTATCACTGAGAGAAGCTGGCTGAAGGGTATATGAGAAAAAAAAAAAAACTCTATTATTTTTAAACTTTTCTGTAATTATAAAATTATTTCAAAATTAAAAGTCTAAAAACTTTTTCAAGTGGAGAAAATAATATATTCTTCCATGAAATGGTTCATTCTGTCCCGTGTCATCTACTAAATGACTTACCAAATAGTCTATCTATCATGTTCACACAGAGTGTTGCTGCCACTGCTACCATTTCACATTGCCACCTATACCTGGTATATTTCTGGGCTTTTCATCCTGTTTGGTCTCTTTTTCATCTGTAAATGTTATTCTTTGAGGGTTTATTTTGCTTTTTTTTTCCTTGTAGAAAAACATGGCTCTAAACAAATATAAAGATACATACATCTTATCTGCTGGGATAACTCTCCTTTTGTTGCTCTTATTTTTCAAAATTAGGTTTCTAGGCACTCCTCCCCTCCGCCCGCACATTGTTAATAATCAGGGTTCCTGGGAGGTAGGAAGATGGGATACCAATAGAGAATGTTGAGTCTCACTTGATTCAGCACTGGAGATGCCATAGAAGTAAAAGGAGCTGGTCTATTTCAGATATTAATGAAAACTGAGATATTCCTAGGATTTGAGTTCTGGTGTGCCTGATGGAGGTGAAGGTCTAGGGAGAGGAAGCAAACCTAGGGCAGAAAAGAGCTGGAAGCTAAGGGCAGGGTAAAGATTCACGTGAGGGTTCTGACTCCTTTTAATTTCCTTACAAGGCCCTGCTTAGAACATAGATTGCCGTCTTGTTACTGCTGCTGCTGCTGCTAAGTCGCTTCAGTCGTGTCTGACTCTCTGCGACCCCATGGACTGCAGCCTACCAGGCTACCCCGTCCCTGGGATTCTCCAGGCAAGAACACTGGAGTGGGTTGCCATTTCCTTCTCCAATGCATGAAAGTGGAAAGTGAAAGTGAAGTCGCTCAGTCGTGTCTGACTCTTTGCGACCCCATGGACTGCAGCCTACCAGGCTCCTCCATCCATGAGATTTTCCGGGCAACAGTACTGGAGTGGGGTGCGATTGCCTTCTCCGCTTGTTACTGCTGGGAAGAGTAATAGCAACTTCTCCCAGCACCCAGTGGGGAGGCAATGTAGTAACATACGGCACCACTAGGGGGCCCTGAGGTCTGCAGAGAGGTGAAACCTGCTTGTGCAAATGAAACTAGCTTGTGAGCTAGTCCTGAACTTTAACCTCTTCCCGTTGCTATGGGGGCACGCCTGTCATTTTGTTTCAGATAGTACTTCATTGTATGGGATTTTCCTATATATTATAATAATGCATGCTTAGTATCCCCAGTCCCTTGCCTTAAATACCTGTGGTAACAAGTGTCATTAGAGCAACCCCTGAATTTGCCTCACATGTTTCCAAATACCTGACTAAATCACAAGAGGATTACAGCACTTGGGAAAGCAGCACTTGGGTGGAGTTACAGAAAGGCCATTGAGGGTTGGATGTGTGAGTAACAGAAAGGGAAATTGTTGAGGACAGATCAAAACAAGCTCTTAGCACTAAAGAACGCTTCTGAGAACCCTGCAAATTCTCTGCCAATGGCACAAGTTAAGGCGTGGAATTTGGTCTATTCTCCTGGGAAGACATGATTGTCGATACCAGTAATCCCAGGGAAATGTGACCTCACAGGAAAAAATAATGAGACATCTGAAAAGCACAATTCCTATATAAAACAGGAAAAAAATAATGGGCCACATAGACCAAGAATTAGAATTAAGCATAGTAAATATCATTCGAGATAGAGAAAGAAGAGATACCAGTAGCCTGACTGTAGAGCAGAAATGAGCAGTCATTAAGAAGAACGAGAGGAAGAGTCTTGATCTAAAATATATTGACATTTTTGTTAAAATATATAATAACCAAACTAATAATTGAGTGAAAGAGCAGAATGTATACAAAAATCAAATTAGTAACCTGGCACATCAGTTTGAAGATCAGGTTGAAGAACTCTCCAGAAATCATCAAGAAGGAATTGAAAGAATGTGAAAGACAAGTTGAAAGATATGGAGCAAAGAAGTAAAAATGTCAATATCCATACTTAATAAGAATCTCAGAAAGGTAGGGTAAAAACTAAGGAAACAGAGACACTACATTATTTTTAAGTACATATGAAAATCAAAATTACTGGTCACAAGGGAAATCTCAATAATGTTTAAATTCCTCATTTATATATAAAGCACAATGAAATCACAAAATATTTGACAGTGAATAACAATGAAGATACTTTATATCAAACATTATAGAAAGCCTCCAAGTTGTACTAAGGGGGAAATATCCAACTATAGATGCAGCTATTAAATAGCAATAAGAATTAACTTATTTAATGAGTTAGAGGTCCAAGTTAAGAACAGAAAAAAAGAACATAGTAAACCTGAAAAAAGTAGAAGTAAGGAAACCATAAATATAGAAGCAGATACGATAGGAAATGAAACAAATGATAGAAATGATCAACAGAATAAAAAGCTAATTCTTAGAACAAAACTAAAAACAAGCAACTTTCTAGTAAATTTGATCAAGAGAAAAAGATACAGAAAACTATATAGGACTCTCCAGCTACTGAACATGCGAGGACAGAGGAACAATTTTTTCCTTCCTGACAACCACATTAACATTTAGATAAATGAAATGTGATCATTTCAACTGACCTTAAAGAGAAAAGCCAACAAAACGCAGCACTCATTCATAACTTAAAAACAATATAAAAGCAACTTCACAGCAAACTAGGAATTGAAGGAAACAATTAGTGTAACACAGGATATTTATTAAAGCCCTGCATCAAGTACATTACATTCATCTGTGAAATCTTAGAGGAATTCATACTAAAGTTAGGAACAAATTAAAGTTGCTTGTCATCACAACTTTTGTTCCCTATTGTCCTGGAGTTGTAATGAAAGTAAGAAGACCTGAGGTGGGGGGTGGATATTCAGGGGGGAAATGACAGAAGAGACAGAAGATGAGAAAATTTTCTGTTTGATGACATACAAGACCACATAGACAAGCTGCCAACTATTAGAAATAATAAGAAAGTTTGATCAAGTTGTTTGATATAAGTATGTGAGTTGAATAGTGCCCACCCAAAATTTCAAGTCCCCCTGGCACCTCAGATTGTGACCTTATCTGGAAGGACAGTCTTTGTAGATGTAACTACGTAAGGACCTCAAGATGGAGTCATGCTCAGTTTAGGTTAGACCCTAAATTCAGTGACTGATGTCCTTGTGAAAATAAAGAGGACACAGAGGCAAAAATGTCAGGTGGAGATGGAGGCAGAGACTGGAGTTACGCTGGCACAAGCCAAGCAATGCCTGGGCTCACTAGAAACAGAGACAGGCGAGCCAGGATTCTCTCCTGGAGTCTTCAGAAGGGGTGTCATTGTGCTGACACCTTGATTTCAGACTCCCTGCCTCTGTGACAGAATAAATACATGTGGTTTTGGCCATATAGTTTATTACAGTTTGTTATGGCAGCCCCGAGGAAACTAATCAACATAAAAAATCAATTTCTTTCTAAGCGATAATAATGACCAATTAAATATATAATAATAAAAATTTCTATTTGCAGTAACATCTAAAATTAACATGGGACATAAAACATTTTTATGGTAACACTATAAAATACCGAAGGACATCAAAGAAGATCTGAATAAATGAAATATATGTCATGTTTATGAATACAAAAGTTTAACATCATGTCAATTGCAACTCTCCCTCAAGTTCTATCAGATCTCTATCAGCTGACTCAAATTATTATATGGAAGAGCAACAGCCCAAAAGTAAGTAACCAAATCTGCAGAAGCAGCTCAAAATAAAGGGCCTACCTTACCAGATATCAGTTTATTAAAAAGCAGTTGAAATTAAGATAGTCTTGTACTTGCACCAGATGGCCAACACCAAAATCAGATTGATTATATTCTTTGCAGCCAAAGATGGAGAAGCTATATACAGTCATCAAAAACAAGACTGGGAGCAGACTGTGGCTCAGATCATGAACACCTTATTGCCAAATTCAGACTTAAACTGAAGAAACTGAGGAAACCACTAAACCATTCAGGTATGACCTAAATCAAATCCCTTATGATTATACAGTGGAAGTGAGAAATAGACTCAAAGGATTAGATCTGATAGACAGAGTGCCTGAAGAACTATGGACAGAGGTTTGTGACATTGTACTGGAGGCAGGGATCAAGACCATCCCCAAGAAAAGAAATGCAAAAAAGCAAAATGGCTGTCTGAGAAGGCCTTACAAGTAGCTGTGAAAAGAAGAGAAGTGAAAAGCAAAGGAGAAAAGGAAAGATATATTCATTTGAATGCAGAGTTCCAAAGAATAGCAAGGAGAGATAAGAAAGCCTTCCTCAGTGATCAATGAAAGAAATAGAGGAAAACAATAGAATGGGAAAGACTAGAGATCTCTTCAATAAAATTAGAGATACCAAGGGAACATCATGCAAAGATGGGCTCGATAAAGGACAGAAATGGTATGGACCTAACAGAAGCAGAAGATATTAAGAAGAGATAGCAAGAATACACAGAAGAACTGTACAAAAGAGATCTTCACGACCCAGATAATCATGATGTGATCACTCACCTAGAGCCAGACACCCTGGAATGTGAAGTCAAGTGGGCCTCAGGAAGCATCACTACGAACAAAGCTAGTGGAGGTGATGGAATTCCAGTTGAGCTATTTCAAATCCTGAAAGATGATGCTGTGAAAGTGCTGCACTCAATATATCAGCAAATTTGGAAAACTCAGCAGTGGCCACAGGACTGGAAAATGTCAGTTTTCATTCCAATCCCAAAGAAAGGCAATGCCAAAGAACGCTCAAACTACTGCACAATTGCACTCATCTCCCATGCTAGTAAAGTAATGCTCAAAACTCTCCAAGCAAGGCTTCAGCAATATGTGAACTGTGAACTTCCAGATGTTCAAGCTGGTTTTAGAAAAGGCAGAGGAACCAGAGATCAAATTGCCAACATCCGCTGGATCATGGAAAAAGCAAGAGAGTTCCAGAAAAACATCTATTTCTGCTTTATTGACTATGCCAAAGCCTTTGACTGTGTGGATCACAATAATTGTGGAAAATTCTTTAAGGGATGGGAATACCAGACCACCTTGCCTGCCTCTTGAGCAACCTGTATGCAGGTCAGGAAGCAACAGTTAGAACTGAACATGGCACAACGGACCGGTTCCAAATAGGAAAAGGAGTATGTCAAGGCTGTATATTGTCACCCTGTTTATGTAACTTATATGCAGAATATATCATGAGAAACGCTGGGCTGGATGAAACACAAGCTGGAATCAAGATTGCCGGGAGGAATATCAATAACCTCAGATATGCAGATGACACCACCCTTATGGCAGAAAGTGAAGAACTAAAGAGCCTCTTGATGAAAGTGAAAGAGGAGAGTGAAAAAGTTGGCTTAAAGCTCAACATTCAGAAAACTAAGATCATGGCATCCGGTCCCATCACTTCCATGGCAAATAGATGCGGGAACAGTGGAAACAGTGTCAGACTTTACTTTGGGGGCTCCAAAATCACTGCAGATGGTGATTGCAGCCATGAAATTAAAAGACGCTTACTCCTTGGAAGGAAAGTTATGACCAACCTAGACAGCATATTAAAAAGCAGAGACATTTCTTTGTCAACAAAGGTCCATCTAGTCAAGGCTATGGTTTTTCCAGTGGTTATGTATGGATGTGAGAGTTGGACTATAAAGAAAGCTGAGTGCTGAAAAATTGATGCTTTTGAACTGTGGTGTTGGAGAAGACTCTTGAGAGTCCCTTGGACTGCAAGGAGATCCAACCAGTCCATCCTAAAGGAGATCAGTCCTGGGAGTTCATTGGAAGGACTGATGTTGAAGCTGAAACTCCAATACTTTGGCCAACTGATGCGAAGAGCTGACTCATTGGAAAGGACTCTGATGCTGGGAAAGATTGAGGGTAGGAGGAGAAGGGGACGACAGAGGATGAGATGGTTGGGATGGCATCACTGACTCAATGGACATGAGTTTGGGTAGGCGCTGGGAGTTGGTGATGGACAGGGAGGCCTGGCGTGCTGCAGTTCATGGGGTCGCAAAGAGTTGGACACAACTGAGAGACTGAACTGAACTGAACTGAACTGGTATTTGCACATCTATAAACATATCGATAACTGAGATAGAATAAAAAGCCCATAAATCAACCTGCTAAGAAACCTTTATAAATAGCAGAGTTGTCATTACAAGTTGATGAACAAGATACACAATTTAATGAACAACTTCTTGTCCTAAAAACAAAATAATTCGTTATAAAATAAGTTTCCTACCCTACATTGTGCATATTCCAGATAACCATGTAAACAATCTAATGGTTACCAGGGGATATGAGGGGGAGGGATAAATAGGGAGATTGGGATTGACACACACATACTACTATGCTGCTGCTAAGTCGCTTCAGTCATGTCCAACTCTGTGCGACCCCATAGACGGCAGCCCACCAGGCTCCCCCGTCCCTGGGATTCTCCAGGCAAGAACACCGGAGTGGGTTGCCATTTCCTTCTCCAATGCATGAAAGTGAAAAGTGAAAGTGAAGTCGCTCAGTTGTGTCCGACTCTACGCGACCCCATGGACCGCAGCCCAGCAGGCTCCTCCGTCCATGGGATTTTCCAGGCAAGAGTACTGGAGTGGGGTGCCACTGCCTTCTCCACATACTACTCTAGATAAAATAGATAACTAATAAGAACAGGCTACATAGCATAGAAGCTATTCAGTACTCTGTAATGGCCTACATGGGAAAAGAATCTGGAAAATAGAGGATGTATATGCATATAACTGATTTACTTTGCTGTACACCTGAAAGTAGCACAGATCGTAATCAACTATACTCCAATCAAATTTTTTTTAAAGTGAAAACTCCCTTCTATTTCTCATTTTCTGGAGTTTTAAAAATAAATATCTATTATAAATGAATCTAAATAACTTTATCAAATACTTTTGTGCACCTATGGAAATAAACATTAATTTTTCTTCTTAATGGGATTTCATTAATTACATTTACAGATTTTCTATTTTTAAAAGATAATGGCATTCCTGAGATAAATCTAATTTGGTCATGAGGATAAGATTACTTCACCTTATAAGAGGAATATACCTGTTTTTGAAAAACCTGAGTTATAAAAGTGAATTCTTATGAAGTCAAATATGATTACTATTAATTTCAATAGGAAAATATTTTAAGTAATCTCAGCATCACAATAACATCTATTTCTCTTATAACAACCCCAAATATCATTAAAATAAGCACAATTACTTCAAAGACAATTAATTTAAAATGATTTTTGAGAACACAACCTGCCAAAGCATTTTTCTTTGTTAATCACATTGTATGATAAGTCTTATCTTCTCTCATTAAGGAGTTTTCTTTTTAAGCAATGACACATCTTACTCTAAGACTATGCTTACAAAGATGTGTTATATATGATACTTGTGTGATTCAGTCTTTAGGTTAAAGAGAACAAAATTCAGGAAGAAAAAAATAGACAAAAGAACTTGATGGAAACAAAGCAAATTTATACCACACTCATTGCAACAGTTGATAAAAAAGGGACATTGAATCTCAGATCATTAGTGTTGTAAACCAGCTCATGTTCCCTGAGAGGAAAGGCAGCAATTGCACTCCTGCACAGGTAGGCTATATGGTGGGTCTCATTTCATAGGGCGCACCTGCTGGCAAGGTGCCCTAAGTCAAAAACGACCCTTACAAAACAAACATGAGGCCATGTAAGTTGAAGTACTGATATTAAATAAACTCTCATTTTAATTGGATTCTCTTAATCCAAATGGTTACTGATCACTAAGATGGGTATTTTATTTACCTTACACACAGTTAGACTTTGGTAACTGTTCCACTTAGGACTTTCATATCTATATTCCTGAGTTAAATGAGCCTGGTAATTTCTTCTGATTGCGTTATCTTTATCAGCTTTGGCATAAGATTTAATAGAATGAATTGCAAGCTATCCCTTTATTTTCTGGAAAAACTTATATAACATAGGGTATCTCTCCCATAAAAGTTCAGCCACCGACTCTTGTAAAACCATCTAAATCCAGTGCTTATTTCAAGAAGTCTTTAATGACCATTTCTGTTTCCTTAATGCTTACCACTCTGAGTTTCCTTTTTTTTTTATTAAACTAATTTGGCATTTTATTTTTTCAGAAATGCTTCATTTCTTTTAGTTTTTGAATTTGTTTGTTCATCGGCTTTATATCATTCTTTCTGTTAGCTTCTGGAGTATATATACTTATTCTCATTCTCTATTTTGTTCATTAAGATTCTCTCAATCAGTCTTTAAGAGACTTGTCTTTCTTTTTAGTCTTTTCAAAGACTAGATTTTAGCTGTGTCAATGCTCCTTGTGGTGTAATAAAAAGTGTATTTGGCTTTTGTTCCTGGGTTTTGACACAAAGCTCTTAAAACTCTTACATTATTTTTGAGTGATAAGAGTGTCTTTTGTTATTCATAATGAGCCCCTTTAGACCTCAGCTGAGTTTAAGCTAATGAGGTGACTTGATTTGACTGGGGTCTGGTCACCAGAAAGACCAAACACATGATTAAAAGGTGGGAACTTTTAGTCCTATCTCCCAACCCCTGGGGAGGCAAGTGTGGCTGGAGCTTTGCCAACAAGATCTGAAGACCTTCTGGGCTGGTGAACACATCAGGGTGCTGGGAGGATGACGTGCCCAGAACAGATACGGAAAGTCTGTGCCTCCCCCCACCCATATCTTGTCTTATGCATCTCTATCAGTTGACTGCTTCTTAGATGTATCCTTTATAATAAATAGGCAGTACTAAATAAAACACTCTCCTGCATTCTGTGAGTCATTCTAGTAAGTGATCAAGCCTGAAGAAAGGGTTGTGGGAATCCATATTTCTAGCTGGTTGATCAGAAGTACAAGTGGCCCCTGGGACTTTCAACTAGTGTGTGATATGGGGGCTGTCTTGTGAGACTGAACTTTTAACCTGTGGGGTCTGTGCTACCTCTGCACAATTAATGATAGAATTGAGCTGAATTGTTGGACAACTAGTTGGTGCTGGAGAATAGATTGGTATGTGGATAAATGACATGTGTTTGGTGTCAGGATGAAACCACACACTTCCTACTGCTGTTTGAGTCTCAAAATTTTTGATTGCTTTGTTGATTTGTTTGTTGAGATTGTCTCTTTTTGTTTAAGATCGAGAGTTACCTAATTAAAGCTTTATTGTTTTAATAAATGCATTCAAAGTGAATTTCTTCCCAAATTCTATTCAGATTATGTTACATCTAAATTTTGACATGTAATAAGGTTGCTTTCATCTATACTAAGCAATATTTTTTTAAACTTTTTATTTCATATTGGAGTATAGCCACTTAATGTTGTGATAGTTTCAGGTGGACAGCACAGGGACTCAGCCGTCCATATACATATATCCAATTCTCCCCCAAACGTCCCTCCCATCGAGCTGCCACATTACATTGAGTAGAGTTCCATGTGTTAAACAGTAGGTCCTTGTTGGTTATTCATTTTAAATATAGGAGTGTGTACATGTCCATCCCAAACTCCCTAACTATCCCTTCCCCTCATCCTTCCCCCGGCAACCATAATTTCATTCTGTAAGTCTGTGAGTCTGTTTCTGTTTTGTACGTAAGGTCATTTGTATCATTTATTTTTGGATTTCACACATAAGGGATGTCATATGATATTTCTCCTCTGTCTGACTATACTAAGCAATATTAACACCATTTAATGGAGCAAGATAGAATGCATTCACTCTAAAATCAGGAGCAAGTCAAGGATATCTGCTCTTATCATACTTACTTACATTACACTTGAGGTTTCAGAGTAAGGCTAAGAGAATTCTTTTGAGATAAGCAGTATCTGAGGTGAAAGGCTGTGTACGGCTGAAGCTGGGGACAGGGCAAGAGAGCTGTGCCACGTGACTCTGAAGCAGTCTGAGTTTTCACTGTTTATTGAAGTGGCCAGCCAGAGGGGAGAAAACAGGGGAGACCTAAGAGAAATCTTTCCAAAGCACTTTGGGCTGCCTTCATCTGGTGTACTGCAGCACTTTCCAAAGGTTAGAGACAAGGAATCTACTGAGGTGGAGAGTGAGACTGGAAAGCAAATAAAAATCCCTCAAGACCCAAAAAAGCTATCATCATGAGTTGGAAAGCTGGTGCCTGGCCTCTTAAGCGTAAAAGGATCTATGGAGTCTTATGTCTGATCAGACTTAAGCTCTACTGGAGGGAATCTCTGATCCTGCCTTCCAAAATTTTTTTAAGTTTTTATTTTATATTGGAACATAGTTGATTCGGGTCTCCAGGTGGTGCTAGTGGTAAAGAGCCTGCCTGCCAAGGCAGGAGACATAAGGGATGTGAGTTCGATGCATGGGTTGGGAAGATCCCCTGGAGGAGGGCATGGCAACCCACTTCAGTACTCTTGGCTGGAGAATCCCATGGACAGAGGAGCTTGGGGTACTACAGTCCATAGGGTCACACAAGTTGGTCACGACTGAAGCGACCTAGCACATAGCTGATTAATGATGCTGTTAGTTTCAGGTGTACTGCAAAGTGATTCAATTGTCTACATATATCTGCTTTTTTTCATATTCTTTCCTCATCTGAGTTATTACAGAATATTGAGCAGTGTTCCCTGTGTTATACAGTAAGTGCTTGTTGGTTATCTATTTTAAATATAGCAATGTGTATATATCAATCTCAATCACCCAATTTATCCCTCCCTCTACCCTTACCCCGGTAACCATAAGTTCGTTCTCTAAGTCTGTGAGTCTATTTCTGTTTTGTAAGTAAGTTCATTTGTATCAGCTTTTTTGATTCTGCATATAAGTGATGTCATGATATTTGCCTTTCTCTGATCCATCTCCAGTTCCATCCATGTTGCTGCAAATCTGCCTTCAAAAATTTTAAAGCCAGTGACAAACTGAATCAAGCTAAAACTGTACAAAGTCCAGACACATCTCAGTGAGAGATTAAGTTGACTCAATCCTGCATTCTAGTATCTTGAAAGAAGGAGTATGCCCTTTTGGGGGAGGGTAATATTTCCTTCAATGTCTACTACTTGTTTATATAGAATGTCTGACACAGAGTCAAAAATTATGTCACATAAGGAAGACTCAAAGATGGTCCTGTTGTTGGAGTTACTAGATAGAGACTTTAACATAACTTTGGCAAACATATTAAAGGCTCTAGTGGAAAAACTGGACAATGTAATAGAGGAATTTTACCAGAGATAAAAATTATTTAAAAAACTCAAAGAGCTCTTTTGATGGAGCTTAAGATGAAAATGTTAAAAATGAAAAAAAGAATAATGCAGAACTGAAAAATTTATTTGTATTATGACAGACTTGGACTCAGAAGAAGAAAGGAACAACAAACTGGAAGACAGGCTAATACCATTTGTACGAAATGAAGAACCAAAGGAAAAAAGCAAAAATCCAAGACCAGAATATCTATAATATGTGAGACAATATCAACTGGACCAATATATGAGTAATTAGAGACCTAAAAGGAAAAGAGAGATAACGGGGTAGTAGATATATCTGAAGAGGTAATGACTAATCATTCCCAAACTGAGGAAAGATATCAGCTCACAGATTTAAGATGCTTGACTTTCGGAGGGAAGAAAATGTTCTATTATCTTTGGAGGATGAAAATATTCTACACTTTGTAGTGTAGTTAAATAGCTATTTCTAACTGCCAAAATGTATGGAATTGTACATTAAAATGGGTATTCTGTTTTATATATATTAAAAAAAAGAAGCTTAATGAATCCTTAGTGCAATAGAACAGACTTCCTCAGCTATTCATATCTTGATTACACTGACAAGAATCAAAGATGAGAACTCTTGTAAGAAACCCAAGAAAGAGACACTTGACATAAAAGATGTATTAGTCAAGATTCTCCAGAGGAACATAACCTATAGGTTATATATCTATATCTATCATACAGTGCTGAGTTTGTAGCAGAGATAGAAATAAAACTATAAGATAACAAGAGTACAAAAAGTAGCAGAGAGTAAGTAGAATTATACTGTTGTATGGTTCCTATTGGAGAGGACAATGGCACCCCACTCCAGTACTCTTGCCTGGAAAATCCCATGGACAGAGGAGCCTGGTAGGCTGCAGTCCATGGGGTCGCTAAGAGTCGGACACGACTGAGTGACTTCACTTTCACGCGTTGGAGAAGGAAATGGCAACCCACTCCAGTGTTCTTGCCTGGAGAATCCCAGGGATGGGGGAGCCTGGTGGGCTGCCGTCTATGGGGTCACATAGAGTCAGACACGACTGAAGCAACTTAGCAGCAGCATGGTTCCTATATTAGTTTTGGAGTAGTGTATTATTTGAATCATAAGTTAAATATGTACATTATAAACTCGAGAGCAGGTTGAGCAATTTTTTTTCCCCAACAGAGGGCCATATGGTAAATATTTAAGGCTTTATAGGCTAGAGTGTCCTTGTCAAAGGTACTCAACTCTGCTGTTGTGGTGCAATGTAAAACTGGCCATAAACCACATGTAAACCTATGAAGGGCTGTGTTCCAAAAATTTTTGTTTAGAAATTACAAGCTATGGATCACTTTGGGCCCAACCATAGCTTACTAGAGCTGAGCAATCACTGATAATAAAACGAAGAGGTATAGCTAAAAAATTCAATGAACTACACAGAGATTTGCACATAAATATTCATAGTGGCTCCCAAATTGCAGACACGTGAATGTCTTTTAACTGGTGAATATGATATAGACAAAATGAGGTATAGCTATACAATGAAATAGAATTTAGCAGTAAAAAGGAATGAACTATTAACACGTGCCAGGGTCCACATGAACCTCAAAACTAGTATGCTCAATAAAAGACTCAGACACAAGAGACCACATATTTCATGATTCTATTTGCAATATGAAATTTGAAATGTTCAAAAAAAGCAAGGTTGTAGAGACAGAAACTAGATCCATAGTTGCTCGGGGTTGGGATGAAGATGAGACAAAAGTAGGGAGTAAATTGGCATGAAGGATCATCTTGGGGTGATGTGTGAAAGTCTCTCAGTCATATCCGACACTTTATGACCCCCATGGACTATAGTCCATGGAATTCTCCAGGCTAGAATACCAGAGTAGGTAGCCTTTCCCTTCTCCAGAGGATCTTCCCAATCCAGGGATCAAACCCAGGTCTCCTGCATTGAAGAAAGATTCTTCACCAGCTGAGCCACCAGGGAAGCCCAAGAATACTGGAGTGGGGAGCCTATCCCTTCTCCAGCAGATCTTCCCAACCCAGGAATTGAACAGGGATCTCCTGCATTGCAGGTGGATTCTTTACCAACTGAGCCATCAGGAAAGCCCGTCTTGGGCTGATGGATATGTTCTAAAACTGATTTATGATGATGGTTGCACACAGCTATGAAATGCAAAATAGGTTGAAATAGAGGCAGGGAAGCAGCTAGGAGGAAACAATTAGAGGGTCCCAAGGGAGGGACAAAGTAAAGCGAAGAAGAATTAAGAGCCTCTTGATGAAGGTGAAAGAGGAGAGTGAAAAAGTTGGCTTAAAACTCAACATTCAGAAAACTAAGATCATGGCATCCGGTCCCATCACTTCATGGCAAATAGATAGAGAAACAATGGAAACGTGACAGACTTTATTTTCTTGGGCTCCAAAATCACTGCAGATGGTGACTGCAGCCATGAAATTAAAAGATGCTTGCTCCTTGGAAGAAAAGCTATGACCAACCTAGACATCATATTAAAAAGAAGAGACATTACTTAACTGACAAAGGTCCTTCTAGTCAAGCTATGGTTTTTCCCAGTAGTCATGTATGGATGTGAGAGTTGGACTAAAAGGAAAGTTGAGCACCGAAGAACTGATGCTTTTGAACTGTGGTGTTGGAGAAGACTCTTGAGAGTCCTTTGGACAGCAAGGAGATCAAACCAGTCAATCCTAAAGGAAATCAGTCCTGAATTTTCATTGGAAGGACTGATGCTGAACCTGAAGCTCCAATACTTTGGCCACCTAATGCAAAGAACTGACTCCTTGGAAAAGACCCTGATGCTGGGAAAAATTGAAGGCAGGAGGAGAAGGGGATGACTAAGGATGAGATGGTTGGATGGCATCACCGACTCGATGGATGTGAGTTTGAGCAAGCTCCTGGAGTTGGTGATGGACAGGGAAGCCTGACATGCTGTAGTCCTTGGGGTCACAAAGAGTTGAACATGACTGAGTGACTGAACTGACTGAAGGGAAAGGTGAATCCAGGTGCACACAACACCTTTTGTCTCTGGCTAATGTTTACCAAGTCATGTTCATGTTCTCACACACTCCTGCAGGTTACAACACTGTCTCAGTTACAGCAACTGAGGTGGGGCAGTGAATAGGCATGTGCATTTGGAAAGAGGATTCAACTGTGCACTCGAAATGAGTGAACTACATTATATGTAATGTTTTCATGTCTCAATAAAATACTATTTTTAAAAGTCAACAAAGACATCTGTTTCTACAGAAAATGTTGCAAGCTGCAGAAAACACACTCTTATCCTCACAATGGGAAAAGGTCAGATAATCTACAAAAGTGTGATTTTCTTGAGTACATAAGAGAACTCAAGTAGCAAGATAACCAAATGATCCAACTTCCAAGGAGGGGCAATCTCCTTCAAGAAGAGATGAGATACACAAACCCTTTCATATTTGGTTTCATACAGGAAAAAGAGAAGAGAGCATTAGTAAAAGGAAAGAAGAGACCAGCAAAAGTGTAAACAAAATGTTACAGGCCAAGTGTGGGTTTGGGCTTCACAGGTGGCTCAGTGCTGAAGAATCCGCCTGCCAATGCAGGAGATGCAGGAGAGGTGGGTTCGACCCCTGAGTTGGGAAGATCGCCTGGAGGAGGAATTGGCAATCTGCTTCAGTACTCTTGCCTGGAAAACTCCACGGACAGAGGAGACTGGCAGGATAGTCCATAGGGTTGCAAAGAGTCAATGACTGAGCGACTGAGCACACACAAGTGAGGGCTTATGTGCTGGTTTGAAATAGATGAGCATTCCAGAAAACAGTGGGGACAGTCACCTATAAACTATTCCTTGTGGCTCATCACTAGTACTCACGAGGATGACTGGGGACAAGGCAGGAGATTGAGAGAGTATCCTTACTTGGAGCAGGCATGAAGGAAGGGATTGGCAGCCACTAAGGGATTGGCATTAAACCCTGCAGACTTCCCCAGGCTCTTCAGCAAAATTTCAGTCACTTGAGGAGAAGCTGCAAACAGGTTAGAAATTCAAGCTGTTCTGCCTTGAGAGTAGAATATGTGACGTTCACATTCCCAGAACACAAGCAAAGATCCAATTGTGCAAAGACAGGAGATAAGAGAATAAGACCCCTTCATCTAGGGAAGATAAAGGAAGCCATCATGGACTCAGGATTTATACTGACAGTAGGCAGAAGTTTGCTACCACCCAGAACAGGGAAGGAACCTCTGTGAGACCAATCATGGTTACAAGGCAGAGAGTGGTTGCTATAGGAAAGAAGAGGAGGAACTCTGAGAAAGGCTCTCTCAAAGACCCAGGCACAGAGGACCTGCCTAAGACAGAGGCTAGAGCAGGAAAACAGAGACTCTCTACTGTGCTTAGTCCACCCCAGGCTTAGTTCCCAGGAACAAGGGCACAGTAGCGTCTACAACCAGTGGAGGGGGAGCACGGTCACCTTGGCCTCAGAGATTGCTGACAGCAGAGAGGGCGGAAGGGACACTGAGGAAAGACCCTCCTGCACCTCGGCCCCCAGCCTAAGTGTAGGCAACAAAGAATCTGAAGTCTGTGGTACACTGCAGATTAATTACAACAGTAAGGAAAAGTTATTAGGGTGTTGTCAGACAGCAATGGCACTCCATCGTTCTGTCGGTTGGAATGGAACTTGGAACTGGCTTGGGCCTCAAAATGTTTGTTACCCAGCTGAAAAAGCTATTGACTCTTCCCAGCATCTACACCAATATTTCAAATTGTCCTTTTGTTTACTCTCTGGAGTGTTTTATACTCTGGGGCCATGCACCCTCATAAGATTGAGGATGGGTGAGAGATAGTCAGTGAGAGAAAGGTGATGGTCAAGGAGAATGCTGAGAAATCACTTGAGTTACCAGGAAGACCCATTTTCAGTTCAGTTCAGCTTCAGTCACTCAGTCGTGTCTGACTCTTTGTGACCCCATGGATTGCAGCATGCCAGGCTTCCCTGTGTTTCACCAACTCCTGGAGCTTGCTCAAACTCAGTGTCCATCAAGTCGGTGATGCCATCCAACCATCTCATACTCTGTCCTCCCCGTCTCCTTCTGCCTTCAATCTTTCCCAGCATCAGGGTTTTTTCAAATGAGTCAGTTCTTTGCATCAGGTGGCCAAAGTATTGGAGTTTCAGCTTCAGCATCAGTCCTTCTAATGAATATTCAGGACTGATTTCCTTTAGGATAGACTGGTTTGATCTTGCAATCCAAAGGACTCTCAAGAGTCTTCTCCAACACCACAGTTCAAAAGCATCAGTTCTTCGGTGCTCAGCTTTCTTTATAGTCCAACTCTCACATCCATACAGGACTACTGGAAAACCCAAAACTTTGACTAGATGGACCTTTGTTGGCAAAGTAATGTCTCTGCTTTTTAGTATGCTGTCTAGGTTGGTCATAGCTTTTCTTCCGAAGAGACCTATTTTAGGAAAGAATATTTACGGCAGTTGAGGATCTGGAATGGCAAATGATCCCTTTAAAGCATTCTGTTTCTTTCTACATCTTGGAAAAGCTTCAAGGTACCAGGAGGCTTTGTACCCAAGCTTGAAGCTATTTTCATGGTTTACAGTATTTGTAAAGTCTTCTCAAGCACCACGATTTGAAGGCATCAATTCTTCCTACGTGACTACTGGAAAAACCATAGGTTTGACTATATGGACCTTTGTTGGCAAAATAATATTTCTTCTTTTTAATATACTGTCTAGGTTTGTTAGCTATTATTATTATAATTCTCATCAGGTGGGTAATAAAGTCCTTGATGTAGAATGAAAAGGAAGACTGGAAGCGAAGGATATTGTAGAGACAGAATTCACTTGTTTCCTCATTAAATGTGATGGATGAGAGACAGGGCAATGTCAAGAATGGCGCTCCATTTTGAGACCCCCAAGGTTGGCAGTATGGTAGTGCCCGTGGTACACTGCAAACCATGTGCCTCGTCTGTAAAAGGCCGACCATTCAGCTCCAGCCTCTTCCATTTAGGACTGCAAGCCTAGTGGTGTCAATTCACCAATTTTTCAGCTGAAGCCAGAAATCCAGATGATTATGTGAAATCTTCTGAATTTTTATATTGTTAAAAATCTAGAGCAAATAAAGCATCACCATAAGGTACAAATTTGCTACTTCCGTGTAGGATCTCAATCTCAGAGGTTCCTCTGTTGTAGAACTCATCAATGCCTGTCCCATGAGTGTCCTGCGTATTTTTAGGTTCTCATTAAGTGCTGGTGAAATGAATGCATTTTTGATAGAAGATTTTCTAGGAAGCATGTATACCAATACTTCCTGGTTTTATAAATTTTGAATTTATAAAAGGGTTGAGAGAAATGGATGCTAAAATAGAACACTGCTGTTCAAGACTTAACATTTACAGATTAGAGACGCAAAAGGAATCTTAAGCAAACATTATAAACATATTAGGTAGGGCTGACTCCAGACAGGGTTGTTCAAAGAAATGGTTTTCTCTTCGGTCAGCATATGCTACTTTTATGTCCCTGCAAGCTCAACAATCTTTTTACACAGACAATAAACCATCTAATTTTCCTCTTGATTCTTCATTTGATGTCACGTTTTTTTTCTGACCTAGAAAGTGTCTTTAAACATGTTTCACCCTTTGCTGCTCATGACACCGTATTGCATTCTCTTTTCTTGTTAGGGCTCCCCTTATCTGGTTCCCTTTCCACCTGCCTCTAGAAAGCTTATGATTCTAGCTTTCTTTAATAAGGATGATATCTATGTCTGTGAACTAGAGAGGAGATCCCCATGAAGTCTTGAAAGATGAGTCCTAGTTATCCAGGAGACAAAGGCATACCCAGAAAGAGGGCATACCAGGCAGAGGGGAGAGCATGGACAAAGCAAAAAGATGGGAAGGTTAAATTATGTTCAGGCACGGTGGTGGTACAAGGGGACTAAGGTGCCCGTGAAGAGGCAGAAGATGAAGCTTGAAAGGAGAGGCCACTCTTCAGCCCCCACTGGCTTTGAGGGCACAGTCACTCTCCTTAGTTTGGCATTCAAGACTTTTTACCCCAGAGAATTTGAAGACTGAAATGCTTCCCTCTCACACAGATGAAGGCACATCCAAAGCCCCTCATGAGCTTTGAATAAAATAGATCTGGGTTTATCTACATGCTTTGCAATATACAAGCTACTTGATCTTTGGAAAGTTGTTTAAAATCTCTGGACCCAAATCTCCTCCCCTTTAAAAGGAAAATTAAGTATGTTTATCTCAAAGAGATGTTTTGAGGACCTAAGTACATGAACAGTGTTTCTAACATACCTAATACAGTTTGTATTTGGCACCTAAAGAGTCTTCAGTAAGTGGTAACTAGGCGTAGTCATAGGGTTGTGTCCCGAAATACTCATTTACTTTCAGTTCTCTGAATGTAGTGCATTCCTCCTCATCTACGTGCTTTTGAAGATACTGTGATCTCTACCTGGAGTTTCCCAAAAGCCTTCTCTGACTTTCCTCCCTCTATCTTTGATTGTTTTTGATGGGTTTCTGTTTCCAGCACAGATGTTTCTTAATCCAAGAGTCCCCTTGGGGGATCTATAGATGGAAATCAGAGGCATCTGCGAATTTAGATAGGAATCAGTTACATCTTTATTTTCACTAACATCTCACTGAAAGTCTGCATTTAAAGAATTTTGTATGGAGATAATAAAGCTCAGTAGTATGAGTAATATCTGATATTGAAGCCATTAAAAGTCAAAAATATTTCATATTGTGTCCCAGTTGTTGCAGATTTCACAAAACAGCATTTACTTACACTACTACTTTTAAATTATTATCAATTGTTGTTTAATAGTGGTAACTTTGAAGGGCATAAATTTCTGTATCATTTTTTAAATGCTCTGAACACTAAAATTCAGTGTAATTAATTTCTTTTTAATCCTGTATATTTTAATTCATGCACTTAACATTGTTTTGAGAAAAGGTTCATAGATTATAAAAGCTTTCTGTGGCATTAAACAAATAAGCTTATGAACACCTGTCCTTATACTTTCTATAGTATATTTTCCCACTAATTTAGATAAATATGTGCTTCCCTGGTGGCTCAGATGGTGAAGAATCTGCCTGCAATGCAGGAGACTAGCTTTAATCCCTGAGTCTGGAAGATCCCCTGGAGAAGAATGGCAATGCACTCTAGTATTCTTGCCTGGAAAATTCCATGGATTAAGGAGCCTGGCAGGCCACAGTCCATAGGGTCACAAACAGTTGGACACGACTGAGTGACTCACACCTAGATAAATAAACTATTATCAGTTAAAATACCATCTCAAATTTGCATTCTGGGCAAAACTTCTTAGTCTCTTTTAATATCATCTTTCTCAATCAAAAGGGAATATAACACACGATTACTTTTAGCTGTGGAAAGTTAATGTCCAATCAGCACACTGAACACAAGCTTTCCTTAAATTAAGGTTTTCTTCTCTGGGATCTTTGTCTTCCTAAAGCCATTTTTTTCCTTTGAAATAAATCCCAGGAGACTTAGAACATCAGCTTACAGTGGAGTTGGCCACCAGGAACATCATCACTCCCACTGCTGCTGCAAAGTCGCTTCAGTCGTGTCCGACTCTGTGCGACCCCAGAGACGGCAGCCCACCAGGCTCCACTGTCCCTGGGATTCTCCAGGCAAGAACACTAGAGTGGTCTCCGCATCTCTCCCACAGTGATAGGAAATTCCAGATCATCTACAGAAAGATGACTTTTGCATAACTCTCAGAAACCAGGGCCACAGGCCAGTTATCTAACTTAAAAATCTAAGAAAAGCAAAGTAGTCCAAGAACAGAAGGGACACAAACAGTGATTCACTTTTGGTGGTTGGGTGGTGGGGTGAAGGATGGGTAAGAATTAAAAATTATTTTTAAACAAATTTCTGAAAGCTGAGTATGAGCTAGTGTAAGGGTAGAGAACTTCTGGGGCTGAAGACACATGAGAGTTTGTACCTACCTGCCAGCTCTTCTCTGTGGGCCTCCACCAAGCACTCATGAGAAAGATGAGGGTCAGGGCAGGAGGTTGGATAAAGTCTCTCTTGGTGGTGCAGGCCTGGAGGAGAAGGCAGCCCCTTGATAGGAAAGGCACCAAGCCTCCCCTGCGTTCTCCTCTCCTAAGAACAAAAGCCTGTGTCCTTGGGGGAGGACAGTGAATCCTTCCCAGAGCACATGTGAAGACTGACTCTGGCTGGGGAAGTGCAGAAGAAAGAAAACTGTAGACTCCTGTGGGGAGTGTGGAAGGGAGGACATAGGCCATTAGAGATTTCCTAATGCTGTGATCTTCCCAGGAGGCACTAGTGGTAAAGAACCTGCCTGCCAATACAAGAGACATAATAGACACAGGTTCGATCCCTGGGTTGGGAAGATCTCATGGAGAAGGGAATGGCAACCCACTCCAGTATTCTTGCCTGGAGAGTCCCATGGACAGAGGAACCTGGCGGGCTAGAGTCCATAGGGTCACACAGAGTTGGACACAACTGAAGTGACTTAGCATACATGCAAGGGATGCTGTGGGGATGGGCCAGGATCACTGAGAATGGTGCCCTCCAACCCCTGGACCAGTTCAGGAGCACAGGGCCTGCCTAAGATAGAGGCTGAGCCAGACCAACAGAAAGTGCCATTTCTTCTCCCCACCAGGCCGGGCAGGGCCAACTGAGAGGCAACCACGGTGGGCCACAGGAGAAGGGGCCAGGTGAAGAGTGTGGC
The DNA here is from genome assembly GCF_027580195.1 of Bos mutus. Classification (NCBI taxonomy): domain Eukaryota; kingdom Metazoa; phylum Chordata; class Mammalia; order Artiodactyla; family Bovidae; genus Bos; species Bos mutus. Next base: position 54,741,618 of record NC_091631.1, on the reverse strand, counting down.
TTGGAGACACAGGCGCAAAGGGAAGGGCAAAGCTAAGAGTGAAGTAGCAACACCAAGAAAAGGGAAGGGCGAAAGAGTGAAATAGCGACATCAAGAAAAGTCCTCTGTCTAAGCAATACCCAATTCATCCCGCCATGAACTGGGCGATTGGGATTGACATATATACACTGTACTGTGTATAAAATAGATAAATAATGAGAACCTGCTGTATAGCTCAGGGGGGCTTCCCTGGTGGCTCAACAGTAAAGAATCAGCCAGCAATGCAGGAGCCATATTTGCACAGGTTCCTTCCCTGAGTCAAGAAGATACCCTGGAAGAGAAAATAGCAACCCCTTCCAGTATTCTTGCTCAGATAATCCCATGAACAGAAGACCCTGGTGAGCCACAGTCCATGGGGTCTCAAAGAGTTGGACACAGCTGAGTGACTGAGCATGCGCATCTAGCTCAAGGAACACTAATCAGTGCTCTGTGGCGACCTAAATGGGAAGGACATCCAAAATGAGTGGATATATGTATATGTACAGCTGGTTTGCTTTGCTGTACAGCAGAAGATAACACAACATTTTAAAGCAACCATATTCCAATAAAAATTAATTAAAGTCATAATGTTTAACTGAGTAACAAAATAAAATAAATGATACCCACCACCCTAACTTTCTAGGGAAATTTGAAGCTGATGGTGAACCCAAGGTCACCACAGCAACAAAAAGCCAAAACTCAGCTCAACTACTGACTAAACCTAACCCAACCCTGGCCTCCAACACAGCCTAAGGGCCTAGAAGAGGTATATCATTTCTATGCACAAATACTATTTGTTTCGGTCTATACTCTTCTAAATGTTGTTCATGGCAATGAATAAAATATGAGGGAAATACAGAAAAAGTGAGAATAAATAATCCATGGTAAAGAGCAAAGCAATCAACAGAATCAGGTTCATAGATAACCCAGATATTGGAGTTAAATGACAGGGGTAGTTACAGAGATGAAGTATATCTTTGATGGCTATGATGGTTAATTTTGTGTTAATTTGACTGAGCTAAAGGATGCCCAGATAACTGGTAAAATATTATTTCTGGATGTATTTTGTGAGGATTTTTCCAGAAGAGATTACTGATTCAAGGCAGGCTGAGTAAAGAAGATTGCCCTCATCCCTAACCAGTGTGGGTGGGCATCACCTAATCCACTGAGGACTGGAAGAGAATAAAAAAATGAAGGGAGGGTGAATTTAGTCTTTCTAATTTAGACAGGATACCTATATTTTTCTACCCATAGACATCAGTGCTTCTTGTTCTCCAGCCTTTGGACTTGGACCAGAACTTATATATATATCAACATTTATATCCCGGGTCTCCCGCATTGCAGGCAGAAGAAAATAAACAACTCAATTAAAAATTGGCAAAAGTTTAAACATTTCATCAAAGAACATATACAGAGAATAAATGAACATATAAAAAGATGCTCAGCATCACCAAATATTAGGAAGTGAAAGTTAAAATTATTGGGTTGGCCAAAAAGTTCACTCGGGTTTTTCTATACCCTCTTATGGAAAACCCAAACAAACTTGTTGGCCAATCCCAGTATAATGGTATATGACTATACATCTATTAGAATGTCTAAAAAACACCCTGCGAGTACCAAGTGCTGACAAGACTGTGGAGCAGCTGAAACTTTCATACATTGCTAATAGGGTATTCAAAAATGGTGAAGTCACTGTGAAAACCAGTTTGGAAATGTCTTATAATGTTAAAATAGACCTCTCATATTACTCAGAATGACCACTATCCGAGAGAAATGAAAACTGATACTCACACAAAAACCTGTATATGAATGTATATAGAAAGTTTATTTACAACTGCCAAAAAACTGGAAATAATTCAAATGTCCTTCAATTGTGTTAGCAAGCTGAGATACATCCATATAATGGAATACTACTCAACAGAGAAAAGGAACAGACTTCTGAGAGATACACAGCATATGAATCTAAAATGTACTATGCTAAGAAAAAGAACCTAGACTAAAAAGGCTTATAGGATATTCTGGAAAATGATGGGAGTAGAAAATAGGTTAGGGGTGTGCAATGCAGGAGACTGGAGTTCGATTCTTAAGTCAGGAAAATCCCCTGGAGAAGGAAACGGCAACCCACTCCAGTATTCTTGCCTGAAAATCCCATGGATAGAGGGGCCTGGTGGGCTACAGTCCATGGGGTTGCCAAGAGTCAGACATGACTTAGTGACTAAACCACCACCACCACCAGGGGTTGGAGCAAGGATTGGCCACAAAGGGACATGAGATAATGTTTTGGGTAATGGAATTGTTCCATATCTTGATTGTGGTCATGGCCATTTGACTGTCAAAACTCACAGAATTGCATACTAAAATTGGTGAATTTTACTGTATATAAATTATATCTCAATAAATTGAATTGAAAAAATCTGGATGGGAGTGTCATTTTCCACATTTGATCTTGTCAGACTGCACGCCATGAAGAAAGGGGCTCCTTGAAGGTACATATTCTTTAAAGGGACAGGCACAACAGACAACACAGAAATACAAAGGATCATAAGAGACTACTATCAACAATTATATGCCAATAAAATGGACAACGTGGAAGAAATGGACAAATTCTTAGAAAAGTACAACTTTCCAAAACTCGACCAGGAAGAAATAGAAAATCTTAACAGACCTATCACAAGCACGGAAATTGAAACTGTAATCAAAAATCTTTCAGCAAACAAAAGCCCCAGTCCAGATGGCTTCACAGCTGAATTCTACCAAAAATTTAGAGAAGAGCTAACACCTATCCTGCTCAAACTCTTCTAGAAAATTGCAGAGGAAGGTAAACTTCCAAACTCATTCTATGAGGCCACCATCACCCTAATACCAAAACCTGACAAAGATCCCACAAAAAAAGAAAACTACAGGCCAATATCACTGATGAACATAGATGCAAAAATCCTTAACAAAATTCTAGCAATCCGAATCCAACAACACATTAAAAAGATCATACACCATGACCAAGTGGGCTTTATCCCAGGGATGCAAGGATTCTTCAATATCCATAAATCAATCAATGTAATACACCACATTAACAAATTGAAAAATAAAAACCATATGATTATCTCAATAGATGCAGAGAAAGCCTTTGACAAAATTCAACACCCATTTATGATAAAACTCTCCAGAAAGCAGGAATAGAAGGAACATACCTCAACATAATAAAAGCTATATATGACAAACCCACAGCAAACATTATCCTCAATGGTGAAAAATTGAAAGCATTTCCTCTAAAGTCAGGAACAAGACAAGGGTGCCCACTTTCACCATTACTATTCAACATAGTTTTGGAAGTTTTGGCCACAGCAATCAGAGCAGAAAAAGAAATAAAAGGAATCCAAATTGGAAAAGAAGAAGTAAAACTCTCACTATTTGCAGATGACATGATCCTCTACATAGAAAACCCTAAAGACTCCACTAGAAAATTACTAGAACTAATCAATGATTATAGTAAAGTTGCAGGATATAAAATCAACACACAGAAATCCCTTGCATTCCTATACACTAATAATGAGAAAACAGAAAGAGAAATTAAAGAAACAATTCCATTCACCATTGCAACGGAAAGAATAAAATACTTAGGAATATATCTACCTAAAGAAACTAAAGACCTATATATAGAAAACTATAAAACACTGGTGAAAGAAATCAAAGAGGACACTAATAGATGGAGAAATATACCATGTTCATGGATTGGAAGAATCAATATAGTGAAAATGAGTATACTACCCAAAGCAATTTATAGATTCAATGCAATCCCTATCAAGTTAACAACGGTATTCTTCACAGAGCTAGAACAAATAATTTCACAATTTGTATGGAAAGACAAAAAACCTCGAATAGCCAAAGCAATCTTGAAAAAGAAGAATGGAACTGGAGGAATCAACCTACCTGACTTCAGGCTCTACTACAAAGCCACAGTTATCAAGACAGTATGGTACTGGCACAAAGACAGAAATATAGGTCAATGGAACAAAATAGAAAGCCCAGAGATAAATCCACGCACATATGGACACCTTATCTTTGACAAAGGAGGCAAGAATATACAATGGATTAAAGACAATCTCTTTAACAAGTGGTGCTGGGAAATCTGGTCAACCACTTGTAGAAGAATGAAACTAGAACACTTTCTAACACCATACACAAAAATAAACTCAAAATGGATTAAAGATCTCAACGTAAGACCAGAAACTATAAAACTCCTAGAGGAGAACATAGCCAAAACGCTCTCCGACATACATCACAGCAGGATCCTCTATGATCCACCTTCCAGAATATTGGAAATAAAAGCAAAAATAAACAAATGGGACCTAATTAAACTTAAAAGCTTCTGCACAACAAAGGGAACTATTAGCAAGGTGAAAAGGCAGCCTTCAGAATGGGAGAAAATAATAGCAAATGAAGCAACTGACAAACAACTAATCTCAAAAATATACAAGCAACTCCTACAGCTCAATTCCAGAAAAATAAATAACCCCATCAAAAAATGGGCCAAAGAACTAAATAGACATTTCTCCAAAGAAGACATACAGATGGCTAACAAACACATGAAAAGATGCTCAACATCACTCATTATCAGAGAAATGCAAATCAAAGCCACTATGAGGTACCATTTCACGCTAGTCAGAATGGCTGCCATCCAAAAGTCTACAAGCAATAAATGCTGGAGAGGGTGTGGAGAAAAGGGAACCCTCTTACACTGTTGGTGGGAATGCAAACTAGTACAGCCACTATGGAGAACAGTGTGGAGATTCCTTAAAAAACTGGAAATAGAACTGCCTTATGATCCAGCAATCCCACTGCTGGGCATACACACTGAGGAAACCAGAAGGGAAAGAGACACGTGTACCCCAATGTTCATCGCAGCACTGTTTATAATAGCCAGGACATGGAAGCAACCTAGATGTCCATCAGCAGATGAATGGATAAGAAAGCTGTGGTACATATACACAATGGAGTATTACTCAGCCATTAAAAAGAATACATTTGAATCAGTTCTAATGAGGTGGATGAAACTGGAGCCTATTATACAGAGTGAAGTAAGCCAGAAGGAAAAACACCAATACAGTATACTAACGCATATATATGGAATTTAGAAAGATGGTAACAATAACCCTGTGTACGAGACAACAAAAGAGACACTGATGTATAGAACAGTCTTATGGACTCTATGGGAGAGGGAGAGGGTGGGAAGATTTGGGAGAATGGCATTGAAACATGCAAAATATCATGTATGAAATGAGATGCCAGTCCAGGTTCGATGCACGATACTGGATGCTTGGGGCTAGTGCACTGGGACGACCCAGAGGGATGGTATGGGGAGGGAGGAGGGAGGAGGGTTCAGGATGGGGAACACATGTATACCTGTGGTGGATTCATTTTGATATTTGGCAAAACTAATACAATTATGTAAAGTTTAAAAATAAAATAAAATTAAAAAAAAAACCACAATATTGAACACTAAAAAAATAAATAAATAAAGGGATAGGCATATAATTTTGTATACACTTAGATACATGATATCATATATTATCTTATTTGTTAGCTTTCATTTTCCAATGAAAACACAGAGTTTCATTATGGATATGTAATGTCATTCTCATTTTCTTTATGATAATGCTATTATCTTGGTAAAACACAGCATATCTGTTTAAGATTAGATCAAAAAGTTTTTCTCATCAGTTATATGACAACTAATTTGAAAGGCTGATTTTTTTCCCTCCAACAAGCTCTGCAATTAGCATGCTGTCAGTGTATCACATCTTGATGATTTATTAACAAAAAATGTATGGCTTGAACTTGTTCAAAGTTTGAAGAATTTATGGGCATAGTATATGATTTTGGTCCCTTTGGTAGTCATAATTTACTGGGGATTATGGTAGTATTTGGGTTTCCAGGTAGCTCAGTGATGAAGAATCCACTTGCCAATGCAGGAGATGTGGGTTTGATCCCTGGGTCAGGAAGATCCCCTGGAAGAGGAAATAGTAGCCCACTCCAGTATTCTTGCCTGGAGAATCCCTTGGACAGAGGAGCCTGGCAGACTATAGTCCATGGGGTCACAAAGAATCAGACACAACTGAGTATGTGCACATGGTAGAACTTAATATGTTAATTCTAAAAATATAAGGGTTTGTAAAGTCTGAAGGTCTCAAAGCATGAGAAAAGACTTGTAGCTTTTAAAATACTTCAACATCTTCTCTGAAGCCCACGTAGTTAACATTGAGAGTTACTGGGCTGGCCATGGACAGCAAGAGCCCATTGCTGAGTCAGTGTAGGTGGGAAATAGTTTGGCATGTTAGAAAGAATTTATAATTTGGAGTTAGAAAGGCTGAGTGTGTAGGTGGCAAAGTCAAGCTCAAGATCTAGGGATTCAGAGAAGGGCTGACCATCAAGATTTGAAGCTCCTCCTTGTAATTTCCCTTCCTACGCCACCTCATTCTAAGTAAAGCTACTATTTTTGAACACGGACACTGCATTAGGACCTTTTCTTGCACTGAAACATTAATAATCTTCATGACAAACCTGTGTGCCATTATTATCATTCTCATTTTACAGGAAAAGAGACTGCACTTGTAGCAAAGTCAGGAATATCTTTTTGATTCCAACGTCCCTACCCTACTTGATGTTCCACACTATCCCGCATCTTACAAGGAACTGCCCAGCATTCAGCCTTTCTGGCCCTCCAGCACATTTTCCAGATTTGTGAAGTCTCTTTCCACATCTCCGAACAATCAAGCCACTCTTTCCACTGATACTATCTCCTTTCTTTATGATTTATGGCACCTTCTAGACATCAGAGAGGACTACTCCCAACCCAGGCCTTGTCTCACAGGCTCCTACCCTTTGCTTTTTTGAAAGGAACACACATTCTCTCTCCTGTAGAAGGTTCATACTTTTTTTTTTATTAAGATCACCTTTCTCATTTTAAGCATCACCATTTTCAGTTTTATAACATTTCTTGCTAGCCTGGAGCCAATGTCAAGGTCTTCTTCACAGTGAAAACCTCATAGCATCATAATTATCCTTAATCAAGGGATAGGGAAAAATCTTCCCCCTAAAAAAATCCAATTTGATGATTATTATCGATTTAAAAGGTACATCCCCAGGTCAGTTCTGATTTGTTTTAAAATGTTTTCTCTGAACTCTCAAACAAAAGACAGGTTTTGTTTTGTTTCTTTCCAGAAATGGTAACAGTATAACTGAGATCCACTGTGTGAATGCCTGTGTGCTCAGCTGTGTTGATGAACTGGTAATTAAGAGACTTGTTCTATCCGAAATCCATAGTTGAAACAGCTATATGGCCTTGAGTAAATCATATAATTGATTTCAACTTTGGCTTCTTCATGTGAAAAATCAGGTATAGTTTTGCCAAACAGTTTCTAAATAGGTCTTAGAGACTCCAACCTCACTCTAGATTGTCAAAGTATGCATGTGATAAACTTTTACTAGCTAGTAAACAGCTTGTCTTGGAATGTTCTCTTCATGTAATTGTGTTTTCTTTGTATTTATAGCCTTTGTTTGAACAGAATTCTTGTTCTGTCATGATGGACAAAATGACCAAAGGAAAAACAAACACCTCATTTAGAATATACACACCTCTATAGGAAACATACGTAAAACACACGCCTACACACATCCAGTTTTACTTGCGGAGGTAAGCCCTTTAAAGATGGTGTGTTGAATAAACACGTTGCCCGCACAAAGCCAGATAAAGAACCAGGCCACCTCCCCCAACTTAGGCCCCTTTGTTTTAAAGATCTTGGTTGATTATGAAAACTGACCATTTGGGCCTTTTTGGGTTTTTTTGTCTTCTCACATTTTACATTCCTACTTTTATGTTTTAAATTTAACAATAAAGGGGGAGCCTGAAAGACACTAGGCCCCCACCCTTGACCTCAATAAAAGCAGAACTCCAGGACCACACCCTCTGCCTATAATCTCCTGACTGCAGATGTACTGTGTAAGTTTCAGGTCCTGAAAGTAATAAACCTTTATTTTTCCAAAGTTTCCTGACAGTTACTGCTGAAGGGTGACTTGCGCTCACAGTAAGAACCACAAGGGCTTGTCTACAACACTGGTTATTAATGGGCTGAGACAGGCACAGAAAACACCCTGTATGTACGTGCCTCAGACACACAAATGCAGCACTGGAAGTGGCAACTAAAAATTGTCACTCCCCATCTGCGTCTGCAGAGATAAATTCACTAGCCATTGTAAGTGCTGACCTTCAATGCATCTAAAAGGAGTTTAGGGCACGGATCAGGAATGGGCACTCGAGGCTCTGGGAAAAACTGGCAGAAGAGGCTTTAAGAAAGTTAGATATTTTTCAGGAAAAGATTTTATGCATCCTATCTTTTACTAGAAAAGTAAAATCATTATAACTAGAAAAGTACTAAAATCATTAACAGAGACATCTGCTTCTCTTGACTAGCAGGAACCTTCTGTGGAGATGTGTGCTTGACTGCCCGTACCCCTTCACCAAAATCGTACGTATATTGACACTCCCCTACCTCTTTGGAGCAGGTCCTCACAGTTATCTGGTAGTCTGTCTCCCAGGCTATAGTCCTCATATTTTTCCCCAAATAAAACTTAACTCACAACTCTCATGCTGTGGATTATTTTTCAACTGGCAAATATTGAAGAACACCTAAGCTCTCCATCTCTGAACTTAGGCACCTACTTTCCTTAGCTCATTTGAGCTGCTATAACAAATTACCATGGACTGGGAAGGCTTTAAACATTCATTTTTTAATGTATTTATTAAAAATATATAAACGTATTTTTTCAGTTCTGGAGGGCTGGGAGTGTGCTATCAGGGTGCCAGCATGGTTGGGTTCTGGTGAGAGCCCTCAGTTGGGCTATAGACTGACTTCTGGCTGAGTCCTCATGTGGCAGAAAGAAGGCCAGAGAGCTCTCTGGAGTCTCTTTCACGAGGGCAGTCATTCCATCATAAGGATTCCACTTTCATGACCTTATCAACTCGCAAAGGCCCCATCTACTAATACCCTCACATTGAGGGTTAGAATTTCAACATGTAAATTTGAGAGGAGGGAACACACACATTCAGTCCATAAAAATGGTCATTCTTTCATTTATTCAACAAAATTTTATTAACCATCTACTACTACATTCTGGGTGCTGTTCTACTGTGTTATGAGAGTCCTATGGGCTAGTGAGTTATCTAAGTATCCACAGGTATTTTTATGAAGATCAAGATTCTGCTCAACAGAGAGCAATTGAGCTGGTTATTTTCTTCTAGAACTGAAAGGAATATGTCTGGATTTTTCTAATTCTCCACCCCCCCCTCCCGCCCCCCCTCCCCCCGCAGTTTACAAGTCAGAAGACTGAGAAACAGAGTAGCAGAGTGAAGATAAAAGGAGAAAGGGCTTCTTTATTAATCTAATTATAATAGCAACTAGGCAAGTCTCTCTTAAAACACTGATTTGAAGCGACACTCTGAAGTAACAGACTTCTAAGTGTTTATTTAGTGGGAGGCCATTCATTTGTCAATTAAAAGAAAACACACTATACACTATACATCATGATTCACTCTGCTGTATAGCAGAAACCAACACAATATTGTAAAGCAATTATCCTCCAATAAAAATAATAAAATCTTTAAAAAAGGAACTACCCTTATTGCCCTCTTCTCTAACTTTCAACATCCATAAAGGAATTCCCCCTTTAGTCTCTTGAGCCCTACTTCACCGGGACCCTCTGTGAAGCTTATGGGGTTTGATAATCCCACCTCTTTCCTAGGCTCCCCCAGCCCTAGGGTGATGACTGCTTTCTGCAGTTACTGTCTCATGTACCTCACTGTTCCTCCCCTTGGTTTTTTTGAATCCACCAATATCTGTTTCACTTTTTCTCTAATTTAACTTCTCTCTGTTGAAATACCTAGTGTATGGTTTCTGTTTTCTTGAATGGTCCCAGATTGATACAGGTAGGGAGTAACCAGGTGAGAGAGTGAAGGGTATCCCAGACAGAAGGAAGAGAAACAACAAAGCAATGAGGGCATGAGTGTGCACAAGGTAATTTAGAACCTGGGCAGACAAGTGGGGAAAGGGACAACATAGGAAGAAAATGGGAGAGGATAGGGGTTGTGACTTGTTTTTATATTGTCTTTACAAAATGTCAGTAATTAGTTTGTCAGTCTTTTAATGGACACTACAGGTATAAAATGGGACTACTGGGACATGACTGATGGGTTAGTGGAACTGGAACCTTGGAAAATCCTTCCCCCCAAAACCAACTGGACAAAATTATTAAAAACAACTATTTCTGAACTCAGAAGTTAACCAAATGCATACAACAAACAGAGAAGCATGTATTTGAGAAAAACAACTGGATCTTGATAAGAAGAGTGGAATCTCTGACATTTTAACTCAAAGATGCTCATTCCACTCCCAGCACCATGGAGCAGTAGCCATGAGGAATGGCAGCTGGACAGGGCTAAGCTGATTTCGAGATTCACAGAAAAGCTCTACCATCAGGGATGATTTTGAAAACAGAACGATCCAGAGACAACTTCTGAAACAGTGGTTTGAGGGGCGATGTGTGGACCTTCTTCCCAGTGAAACAACTGTAACTCGTGAAAATAATGAAACACAGATTTAATGTCTCTGGAAGTTATCCTAAGGGAATACAGTAAAGGAATAAACATTTAAAAAAGAAAATATGCTGAATCTTGGTTAGAACAGCAAGACTTTATGGCATTTGAAACATGAAATGCTTCTTTTCTCCACCCGCCCCGCCCCGTACCTGCCCCTTGGCCAGATGAGAATGACGGAAACTCTGTTCTGGTGGGCACAACCAAGAACACAGGGCTTCCCTTTCCCCAGCTTCCAGTAGAGGGTATCTTCCCCAGAAGGGTCAAACACCAGCATTTCTCACCCCCTCCAGCTCTATGTTGCAGAAATTCTATTCCAGGCAGAATGACTGAGAAATTGAAGACTCCCTTCCTCCTCCTAGCCTCTACTTGTAGGGCATGAATTTGTATTCCAGGTGTGGTAGACTAATAATTCTGGGCCCAAATATCACTCCCATCCAACTTCCTTGTTGGGAGAGACAAGCTGAGAAGATCTGTGTGCAAAGCTAGCACGTCACTCTGGGGAAAGTGGGCCACTGTCCCTGTCCTCAGTTCTGGAGCAAATTGCAGAGGTTTCAGAAAGGCAGAACATAGAACAGAGTGCTCCAAAGTTCTCACTGAGAGAACTGAGTTTATTTGGGAAGTTCAAGGCTAAGGACACTCTCCAAAACAGTGGCTACTGGTGGTAGGCAATTAGGAAGAGGCTGGTAGTTACATGAAACAAATTAAACCACAGACTGACTAGTTTACCAGAGAAAACCCATAGAAAGAGGAAACTAAGAGCCCTCTGGAATTGGAACAAATTGCAACGACTAGTCTCAAAGACTGCCCATGCAAAGGGGCCTACATTTAATTGACTGGTCAAAAATAATGAAGTAATCAGTCAGCAATTACTCGAGCTGTTAGGGTGCTGTGTCAATAGATGCAGACAGCTTAACAGATCAGGATAAGAGATAGTCAAAGAGCCAAGAAATTTTCCTAAAATCACTGTCAATTCAGGGTGATTGTGTGCATGCCCAGGATTACACCTTCTGAGGAGTAAAAGCTGCATTCTCCCTGAGAAATAATCTTTACTAAAATAGTCAAGTAAACAACTAAACAAACAAGTAAACAGCATCGGTATCCAGCTCCACAGAGGGAGATCAGTGCATAGAGTTACTACAGTATATTACCTCAAATGTTCAGCTTTCAACAAAAACAACAGCAGCAACAAAAAGAGACATGCAAAGAAACAGGAAAGCATGACCCTAAAACAGGAAAAAAGAAAAAGGGCAAGCAACAGAAACTGCCCTAGATAGGACCAAGTTATCAGATTTAGTAGGGGTATGCCTCGATGTTCAAAGAACTAAAGGAAATTCTGCTAAAAGACATTAAAGAAAGATATTATGGCAATATCTCATCAAAGAGATCATCCATAAAGAAAAATTATTTTTAAAATAGCAAAACACAAATTTTGGAGTTGAAAAGTACACTGCTGCTAAGTCGCGTCAGTCGTGTCTGACTCTGTGTGACCCCGTAGACGGCAGCCTAACAGGCTCCCCCGTCCCTGGGATTCTCCAGGCAAGAACACTGGAGTGGGTTGCCATTTCCTTCTCCAATGCATGAAAGTGAAAAGTGAACGTGAAGTCGCTCAGGTGTGTCTGACTCCTAGCGACCCCATGGACTGCAGCCTATCAGGCTCCTCCATCCATAGGATTTCCCAGGCAAGAGTACTAGAATGGAGTGCCATTGCCTTCTCTGGAAAAGTACACTAGTTGACTTGAAGTGAAAAGCTCAATAGTATATTTGAATTGGAAAATTATATTTGTAGATACATTGATAGAGATTATAGAGGAATAGAGAGAAAGATCATGAGAAAAATAGATATGTTCTCATAGGTATGTGGCACAATTTTAAGTACGTGAACATACACATCATAGGCAAACCGCAGGAGAGGGGAAAGAAAAAAATAGAAAACTATTAGAAGAAATAACTTGAAACTTTCTCAAATTTAATGAAAAACACTAATCTGCATATCCAAGAAGCTCAGCCAGCTCCAACTAGGATAGTATAAAATAATACACTTCCAGACTATTAGAAAAAGTAAATAAGTTCAGCAAAGCTACAGAGTATAAGGTCAATATACCAAAACCAATAATATTTCTATAAATTACCAATGAAAAATCTGAAAATGAAATTAATAAAAGATTCTGAAACCATTTACCTCAGATTGGGAATTGAACCCATGTGTTGGGACTTGAACCCAGCCAAAACCCAGTTTGGGACTTGAACCCACATGGCTGGGGCTTGAACCCAGTCAAAATCCTGCTTGGGACTCTAACCCACGTGGCTGGGACTCAAATCTAGCCAAAACCCATGGTCTTCCAACTGAGATTTGGTTTTAGGACCTAATGAAGTTCAGGTTCTTAATGTTTCATCACAGAATGAATTCAGTGAGAGACAAAATGATATGTAATAAGTATATTTATTAAGACAGAAACATACTCCACAGACAGAGTGTGTGTCATCGCAAAGGGCAAGTACAACAGCCTTTAAATGTGGCATGGTTAGTTTTTATGGGCTGAGTAATTTCATAGGTTAATGACCCTGTGGATCACAACAAACTGTGGAAAATTCTTAACGAGATGGGAATACCAGAACACCTTACCTGCCTCCTGCAAAACTGAATGCAGGTCAAGAAGCAGCAATAGTTAGAACTGGACATGGAACAACAGACTGGTTCAAAATTAGGAAAGAAGTATGTCAAGGCTATATATTGTCATGCTGCTTATTTAACTTATATTCAGAGTACATCATGTGCAATGCTGGGCTGGATGAAGCACAAGCTGGAATCAAGATTGCCAGGAGAAATAACAATAACCTCAGATATGTAGATGAAAACCACCTTTATGGCAGAAAGCGAAGAGGAACTAAAGAGCCTCTTGATGAAAGTGAAAAAGGAGAGTGAAAAAGTTTGCTTAAAACTCAAATTCCCAAAACTGAGATCATACCATCTGGTCCCATCACTTCCTGGCAAATAGATGGAGAAATAATGGAAAAAGTGAGAGACTTTATTTTCTTGGATTACAAAAATCACTGCAGATGGTGACTGCAGCCATGAAATTAAAAGATGCCTCCTCCTTGGAAGAAAAACTATGACCAATCTAGACAGTATATTAAAGAGCAGAGACATAGTTTGCATAGCTTATTTGACAAATGGTGCTCAGTTCAGTTCACTTCAGTTCAGTCGCTCAGTCGTGTCCGACTCTTTGCGACCCCATGAATCGCAGCACGCCAGGCCTCCCTGTCCATCGCCAACTCCCAGAGTTCACTCAAACTCACCTCCATCAAGTCAGTGATGCCATCCAACCATCTCATCCTCTGTCGTCCCCTTCTCTTCCTGCCCCCAATCCCTCCCAGCATCAGAGTCTTTTCCAGTAAGTCAAATCTTCTCATGAGGTGGCCAAAGTACTGGAGTTTCAGCTTTAGCATCATTCCTTCCAAAGAACACCCAGGGTTGATATCCTTTAGAATGAACTGGTTGGATCTCCTTGCAGGCCAAGGGACTCTCAAGAGTTTTCTCCAACACCACAGTGCAAAAGCATCAATTCTTCGGTGCTCAGCTTTCTTCACAGTCCAACTCACATCCATACGTGACTACTGGAAAAACCATAGCCTTGACTAGACAGACCTTTGTTGGCAAAGTAATGTCTCTGCTTTTGAATATGCTATCTAGGTTGGTCATAACTTTCCTTCCAAGGAGTAAGTGTCTTTTATTTTCATGGCTGCAATCACCATCTGCAGTGATTTTGGAGCCCCCAAAAATAAAGTCTGACACTGTTTCCACTGTTTCCCCATCTATTTGCCATGAAGTGATGGGACCGGATGCCATGAGCTTCGTTTTCTGAATGTTGTAGATGGTAGTATGTATATTCATCCTAAGCTCCTGATTTATCCCTCCTCACCTGTTTCCCTTTGGGAACCATAAGCTTGTTTTTTACATCTGTAAGTCTGATTCTGTTTTATAAATAAGTTCATTTGTATAATTTAAAAAATTATATTCCACATATGAGTGATATAATTTGATATTTGTCTTTTTCTGCCTTACTTCTCTCAGTATGATAATATCTAGATCTATCCATGTGGCTGTAAATTCATTATTTATAGCCGAGTAATATTCCACTATAGGGCTTCCCTGGTGGCTCAGTGGTAAAGAATCTTCCTGTAGGTGTCGCTTCAAAATTATAGCACTATTTACAATAGCCAAGATATGCAAGCAGCCTTTAACAGCAATTCAAATAAAAATGCCTAGAAATTTATAAGGTTTCCCTGATAACTTAGCAGGTAAAGAGTCCACCTGCAATGCAGGAGACACAGGAGACATGGGTTCGATTCCTGGATCAGGAAGATCCCCTGGAGGAGGTCATGGCAACCCACTCCAGTATTCTTGCCTGGAGAATCCCATGGACAAAAGAGTCTGGTGGGCTGCAGTCCAAAGGATTGCAAACAGTTGGATACAACTGAGTGACTACACACACACATACAGAAATTTGTTAGTGATACAAAAGGACATGTCAGCCAGTAGATCACTATGATCTGTGATGGCCTTAGGTGATTACTGGGTACTAGATATATCAGTGTAAGTGGCAAGGAGCCAGTAGAAAGCGAGGGCTGCCATCAACAGAGCTGCTTTCAAACAATTAAATCTCCATTTTCTTCTGTAGAATTCCCCCTCATTTTTGAGGATCATTCTCTTCTGCTAACACCCATCACACCCTCCTTTATTTGCCATGTATCAATCTTTCCCTTACATTGTAATTGACTTTAGTATTGAGTTCATGACCTTCTTTCCACCCTAAATTTTGCTTTCATTCCACGTGTTTTCAATAGTCATCTGGATGACACATCTGACATCTAAACCCTCATAGTTTCTTGCCTTTTCAATCCAGTGATCTTCTTCCCCTTTTCACCACTTTAGAGAATCAGACCCATGGGCATACATTACAGCTTGTCATTAGCTGTAATTTCTCTGCCACCTCACCGCTCCTCTTAGTGAGTACACCCTCCTTTTCTTCCTGTAGCCTCCTGGATTTTTCACGCTTACTAATCTAATAAGTTATTAGACTGCTTAGACCCAATATCGAAGGCAAATTTTCCTGTCAATGGCCAGATAGCAAAAAATTTTAGCCTTTTGGATCACATGCTCTCTATCACAATTATTCAAATCTGCTGTTTCAGGGGAAAAGCAGTCCTAGACAATATGTAAGCAAATAGGAATGGCTGTCTTCCAAGGAACACTTTACTTACAAAAACAGGCCACAGATCAGATATGATCCATGACCACAGTTTATACTCCTCCCTCGAGTTTAGACTCAGACCTAGACATGGGCTTGTGCAAGAAAATGCAAGTTATTTAATTTTTCTGAGCCTTGTTTCTCTGTCTATGTATTGGGGATGATGCTTTCTAACTCTCCAAGTTTATAAGAATGAAATGAAGGAACTTTGCTGGTGGTGCAGTGGCTAAAACTCCATTCTCCCAGTTCAGGGGATCTGGGTTTGATCTCTGATCAGGGAACGAGATCCCACATGCCTCAAATGAGAGTTCACATGCCACAGCTAAAGATCCCTCATGCCACAACTAAAAAAGATCTCATATACTGCCACAAAGATGGAAGACCTGGTGTGCCTCAGTGAAAACTCTGTGCAGCCAAGGAAATAAATAAATATTAAAAAAAAGAATTAACTGAGAAGATGTATCAGCATCATGTAATTGACGGCACACAGTTGAGGAATTAGAAAAAAGCAAATGGAAAACATTGCCCCACCCCCAAATTCACTGTTACTTATAAGAAATCTGGCATTGGAGAAGGTGGCTTATATCTGTAGGTAAGTGGCCTTTCTAATACTGAACCCCAGAATCAGAGAAGCTTACCTACGTTGTCTAGGCAGCACCACACCAAGCCAGGCCTTCTCGAACAGGAAGAAGTTGAGGAGACTGGGTACCTTTTTATAAAAAATCATTAAGGTCTGTCGAAATGGATGGAAATATCAGGAATGGGTTCTTAATGTTCTGGTGAGGGCAAATGTTCATCCCCTTCTCCCACTGTTGCCAGACTGGATGTTTATGTTTATGAGGTCAAGGCCGCCTCTCCCACCAGAGTGCTGGCAACACGCTGACACATTGTCATAGTTTCCTGAGTGTGTGCCAGGGGAGTTTTTCTGCATTTAGCTCAAATTTCTCTGTGAATGTATTCCAAAAGCAGACTAGAAGGGAATTTAAGCTTCCAGGACTTCTGGATGTGAGTGAAAAAGACCCACTAAGGGGGTAGGATTCCTTGGCCATCTTTTCTGTTTATGCCAGTGTTGCATTTCCCTTGGGGTATGCTAAAGTTTAAATTGACAAAATTGTCTAAGTTATTTTCCAATTAAATATTTTTAATCCCCCCTCACCCACCAAATCATTGAGTAAAATTAACACTATAGGTAAAGTGTACTTTTGAAGTATATAAGTACCCTCTTCCCCTCGAATGTGGCTTCATACCATCCCTGCCATTGAGCAAAGTAATTTTAATTTGAGAAGCAAAAGCCAAGGCTTTGTTATATCAACCAAAAATAGTTCTCCTTCATTACACTTCTTTCCTTTCAAATTGGTCTCTGTGATGTGGAGACACACGCTGAACCCACCACACCCATTCCTGTGGAGTGCGGGCTTGCACAAGTCCAGGGCTGGGAGCTCTAGCCTCAGCTCAGAGGCTAGCCTCAGCTAGCCTCACCTCAGCTCTAACTGCAGCTCAGTTGCTGATGTGGTGACCTCAGGCCAGTTTTGTAGATCCTCTCTGTGTCTCAGGGTGGTAGTAACTATCCCAACTAGCTCAGCAACTCTTATATAAACAAAATGAGTTAATTACATATTTTAGGGGTACAAAGCATTTGTCTGTTTACTATGCTATTATCTAAGGGACTGTGGGAATTATGCTGTGGCTCAGAGCATACATTTATCATCAAAAATTTAGGGAGCCAAGTGTTTTCACTTATTTCTACATGAGAGAAGGCTGTTAGGGTTTACTTTAAGAATCCTGGATGCACTATTATCATTGTCAGAATTTGAGTAGTACAAGGCAATAGACAGAAATATGCCTTAGAAGGGGCAGGGAAGGATTGGCAGGATCTAGATCTCTTTTCTTTCAATATATTCCTTTAGAAATTATCTACTCAATCTCTGTGCCAGTCTCCTACATGCTGTGATCACAGTCCTGATAGCCATACAGTTATATGTATAGATTAATACAGATGCAAACACACAAATGTTATGTGTACATCATAGTATGTATGTGAAATAAACATATGTCTATCTATATATGGGCTTCCCTGGTGGTTCACTGGTAAAGAATCCACCTGCAAACGCAGGAGACCTGGGTTCAGCCCCTGGCTTGGGAAGATCTTTTGGAGAAGGAAATGGCAAGCCACTCTAGTATTCTTGTCCAGGAAATCCATGGACAGAGGATCCTGATGGGCTACAGTCCATAGGGTTGCAGAGTCAGACATGACTTAGTGCCTAAAGAACAACACCTATATACACATCTCTACCTAGATATTCATCTCTATAGTTATCATTATGCAAGTGTGCATGCATACTCAGTCGCTCAGACGTGTCTGAATCTTTGCCAATAGAATTTTAGCATGGAGTCCATTCTATGGGCTCTGTCCATAGAATTTTCTCTTTTGGATGCTCCCCTGTCCTGTTACAGAGGCAGGCTACGGTGTGATTAAGACCTATGCCTCCTCCTTTTACAGCCTGAGATTTAATCTAGATCATCATTGTTGGATTGCTCAATCGATGTAGTTGCTTAGAGCAAGGGGAAGACTTTACAAAGAATACAACCTGAATGTTGAGAAGAACCAGTCAAATCAAATCTTAGTCATTCAGCAACTGTGGTCAAAGGCTATTTTCCTTCTTTCCAGTTTTTCAGATACTTCTGCTATTGTGTAAGTAACTAATTCCACGTGACAGGGAAATGAGGGCATAAGCAAGGGAAATTCATTATGTAAATACGTAAGAAGTGTAAGACTGCAGTAAGAGGTGACCATGGGCTGGGATTAGATGTGTCTGTTTTCTAAAATGAATTTCTTCCTCCTCCTGGCTTCTTTCTCTGGCTCTGTGAAGTGAGCAGGGGCAGGGCTGTGATCCTATGAGTCACACTTGAGCCACCAATGGCATTTCAGCTTTTGATCAATGAAGCTTATAGGCAAAGTCCAGTCCCGAAATAAATGCAAAGACTGCTTTATCTGAAGAAAGTCTGGACGGCTGTAATTCCTGTGAGAGAATATGAGAATATGATGGAGAAGACATTCATTCATAGGTACTGTCCAACTCTTATTTGTAGGTATAATGGCAGAAACAGGAGGGAGAACCATAGACCCATCAGGGATTTTCAAAGGGTGCCACCCCGTAGGGGATGAAAATGAGTTTTATTGGGGCATGAAAAAAATCCTTTTAAAATGAAATAGTCACGGCGAGCTGAAGTGGTGTCCCTCCGCCCGGCCGAGGGTACTCCTTTTCGTGTCCTTCCACCGTTCCCGGGCGGCGTCCGAGCGGTTCACGAGGGGCGGCGACGCGTCTGCGGCGCGGACAGCGAGGCTCCGGGGCTATAAAAAAAATAAATAAATAAAATGAAATAGTCACATAGAATAAATATAATAACTAGAAAATATCATAGTACAATGGATGCAGTACAAATAAGCATTGTTTATGAAACTTGTGATATGTGTGTGTATACATGTGTGTGTGTGCCCTGAAATGAGATTTAATATGATCTTACTGTGTGTCTCAGGCAAAAGAAGTTTGGGAAATGTTGCCATAATTTAGCTCTTTGCCACATACTTTTGGCATTCTATGTTTGCAAAACAAACTAAAATTCTGGCCACTCAACAGTGACCTTCTCTAAAGAATATACTCTTGCCCTTTATGGCAATGTTTCTAAACTACTTCAACATGAGGCAATTAAAAACCTGAGGTGGAATAAGCTGCCTAAGAAAGCAAAAGGGAGATTTAGAAGGAAGCCTCACCTGCTTCAGGGAGACAGGATACCAGATAATGCATATATGCGTGTGTGTGCGTGCCTGCGTGTGTGTGTGTGTGTCTGAGAGAGATTTAGAGACCAGAATTCATTAGAGGGCATCAGAAAAAAAAACCTGTTTCTTAGGGTAAACAGCTGTAAAACCTCACTACACCTGTTGCTGCCGCTGCAACAACTGCTAAGCCATTAATGCGAGATCCCTGATATGACTCAAATGAAAAATTCATCTGAGAGTTAGGAACCAGGAGTTCTATCCTGCTTCACCTAGTTCAGTTCTTTTCTTTGGGGAGGACAGTTGTTTCTGATTTCTAATAGAACCTACGATGGAACATCTTGGAAACCCAGAAAAGGGCAGCTGTCTAGAACATAAGCTATTCTGGAAAAGTACTGAGGAGGAAGCTAGGTATGCAGAGCAATGTCATGTTTATTTGATTCAACATGTGACTATTTTTCCTGTCCTCTCTTATAGGCTCCTCGCTTTGTTTCCAAATGCCATAGCTCATAAATTACTGCTGATGTGGATGTTCGTATTAGCTTTCTGGGTCATTTCCTTCTCTCTCAAAGACCATACAAAGGTAGGTATTGTTTCCTTTTTCAGCATTTCAGAAAAGGTCACAATGGAATGTTGGAATGTTCACTGGGATTAACGCAAGAATTAAATGTTAAAAGCATGTAATCTTAGCAATAGATGTGGGTGAGAGGATCCTTTTTTTTTTTCTTTTTTACTTTACAATATTGTATTGGTTCTGCCACACATCAACGTGAATCCACCACGGGCGTACACGTGTTCCCCATCCTGAACCCACCCCCCGCCACCTCCCTCCCTGTACCATCTCAAGGTCATCCTTTGTTAAGCAGTAATTCCTTTAACAATATGCATTCTATTATTCTTATTTTTTGAGTGACAGGTAGATTGCAGCCTCTATGTAGTGTTTGGCACTGCTAACCATTCTGCCTAAGCGTTTTCTCCAACCTTGGCCTCTGAGCCTCCAATCCAATTATCTCCATGTCAGTCCTTGCCTTTTTCAGTTTTTTTTTTTTCCCAATTCTTTACATCAGTTCAGTTCAGTCACTCAGTTGTGTCCGACTCTTTCCAATACCATGAATCACAGCACGCCAGACCTCCTTGTCCATCACCAACTCCCAGAATTCATCCAAACTCATGTGCATCGAGTCGGTGATGCCATCCAGCCATCTCATCCTCTGTCGTCCCCTTTTCCTCCTGCCCACAATCCCTCCCAGCCTCAGGGTCTTTTCCAATGAGTCAACTCTTCGCATGAGGTGGCCAAAGTACTGGAGTTTCAGCTTTAGCATCATTCCTTCCAAAGAACACCCAGGACTGATCTCCTTTAGAATGGACTGGTTGGATCTCCTTGCAGTCCAAGGGACTCAAAAGTCTTCTCCAACACCACAGTTCAAAAGCATCAATTCTTCAGCGCTCAGCTTTCTTCACAGTCCAACTGTCATATCCATACGTGACTACTGGAAAAACCGTAGCCTTGCCTAGATGGACCTTTGTTAGCAAAGTAATGTCTCTGCTTTTGAATATGACATCTAGGTTGGTCATAACTTTCCTTCCAAGGAGTAAGTGTCTTTTAATTTCATGGCTGCAGTCACCATCTGCAGAGATTTTGGAGCCCCAAAAATAAAATCTGACATTATTTCCACTGTTTCCCTATCTATTTCCCATGAAGAGATGGGACCAGATGCCATGATTTTAGTTTTCTGAATGTTGAGCTTTAAGCCAATTTTTTCACTCTCCTCTTTCACTTTCTTCAAGAGGCTTTTGAGTTCCTCTTCACTTTCTGCCATAAGGGTGGTGTCATCTGCATATCTGAGGTTATTGATATTTCTCCTGGCAATCTTGATTCCAGCTTGTGCTTCATCCAGCCCAGCGTTTCTCATGATGTACTCTGCATATAAGTTAAATAAGCAGGGTGATAATATACAGCTTTGATGTACTCTTTTTCCTATTTAAAACCAGTCTGTTGTTCCAAGTCCAGTTCTAACTGTTGCTTCCTGACCTGCATATAGGTTTCTCAAGAGGAAGGTCAGGTGGTCTGGTATTCCCATCTCTCTCAGAATTTTCCACAGTTTATTATGATCCACACAGTCAAAGGCTTTGGCATAGTCAATAAAGCAGAAATAGATGTTTTTTGGAACTCTCTTGCTTTTTCGATGATCCAGTGGATGTTGGCAATTTGATCTCTGGTCCCTCTGCCTTATCTAAATTCCAGCTTGAACATCTGGAAGTTCACGGTTCACATATTGCTGAAGCCTGGCTTGGAGAATTTTGAGCATTACTTTACTAGCGTGTGAGATGAGTGCAATTGTGCGGTAGTTTGAACATTGTTTGGCATTGCTTTTCTTTGGGATTGGAATGAAAACTGACCTTTTCTAGTCCTGTGGCCACTGCTGAGTTTTCCAAATTTGCTGGCATATTGAGTGTAGCACTTTCACATCATTTTTCAGGATTTGAAATAGCTCAACTGGAATTCCTTACCTCCACTAGCTTTGTTCATAGTGATGCTTTTAAGGCCACTTGACTTCACATTCCAGGATGTCTGGCTCTAGGTGAGTGATCACATCGTTGTGATTATCTGGGTCGTGAAGATCTTTTTTGTACAGTTCTTCTATGTATTCTTGCCATCTCTTCTTAATATCTTCTGCTTCTGTTAGGTCCATACCATTTCTGTCCTTTATTGAGCCTATCTTTGCATGAAATGTTCCCTTGGTATCTCTAATTTTCTTGAAGAGGTCTCTAGTCTTTCCCATTCTATTGTTTTCCTCTATTTCTTTGCGCTGATTGCTGAGGAAGGCTTTCTTATCTATCCTTGCTATTCTTTGGAACTCTGCATTCAGATGCTTATATTTTTTCTTTTCTCCTTTGCTTTTCACTTCTCTTCTTTTCACAGCTATTTGTAAGGCCTCCTCAGACAGCCATTTTCTTTTTTGCATTTGTTTTCCATGGGGATGGTCTTGATCCCTGTCTTCTGTACAATGTCACGAACCTCTGTCCGTAGTTCTTCAGGTACTCTGTCTATCAGATCTAGTCCCTTAAACCTATTTCTCACTTCCACTGTATAATCATAAGAGATTTGATTTAGGTCATACCTGAATGACCTACTTTACTTTTCCCTACTTTCTTCAATTTCAGTCTGAATTTGGCAATAAGGAGTTCATGATCTGAGCCACAGTCAGCTCCCAGTCTTGTTTTTGCTGACTGTATAGAGCTTCTCCATCTTTGGCTGCAAAGAACATAATCAATCTGATTTCGGTGTTGACCATCTGGTGATATCCATATGTAGAGTCTTCTCTTGTGTTGTTGGAAGTGGGTGTTTACTATGACCAGTGCGTTCTCTTGGCAAAAGTCTGTTATCCTTTGCCCTGCTTCATTCCGTACTCCAAGGCCAAATTTGCCTGTTACTCCAGGTGTTTCTTGACTTCCTACTTTTGCATTCCAGTCCCCTATAATGAAAAGGACATCTTTTTTGGGTGTTAGTTCTAAAAGGTCTTGTAGGTCTTCACAGAACCGTTCAACTTCAGCTTTTTCAGCCTTACTGCTTGGGGCATAGGCTTGGATCATCATGATATTGAATGGTTTGCCTTGGAAATGAACAGAGATCATTCTGTTGTTTTTGAGATTGCATCCAAATACTGCATTTCGGACTCTTTTGTTGAGCATGATGGCCACTCCATTTCTTCTGAGGGATTCCTGCCTGCAGTAGTAGATATAATGGTCATCTGAGTTAAATTCACCCATTCCAGTCCATTTTAGCCACTGATTCCTAGAATGTCGACATTCACTCTTGTCATCTCTTGTTTGACCACTCCAATTTGCCTTGACTCATGGACCTAACATTCCAGGTTCCTATGCAATATTGCTCTTTACAGCATTGGACCTTGCTTCTATCACCAGTCACATTCACAACTGGGTATTGTTTTTGCTTTGGCTCCATCCCTTCATTCTTTCTGGAGTTATTTCTCCATTGATCTCCAGTAGCATACTGGGCACCTACTGACCTGGGGAGTTCCTCTTTCAGTATCCTATCATTTTGCCTTTTCATACTGTTCATGGGGTTCTCAAGGCAAGAATACTGAAGTGGTTTGCCATTCCCTTCTCCAGTGGACCACATTCTGTCAGACCTCTCCACTATGACCCCTCCGTCTTGAGTGGCCCCAGACGGCATGGCTGGGTTTCATTGAGTTAGACAAGGCTGTGGTCTGTGTGATCAGATTGGCTAGTTTTCTGTGAGTATGGTTTCAGGTCTGCCCTCTGATGCCCTCTTGCAAAACCTACCGTCTTACTTGGGTTTCTCTTACCTTGGACGTGGGGTGTCTCTTCATAGCTGCTCTTTACTTTGGATGATGTTGCCCCTCCTGACCTTGAACGTGGAGTAGTTCCTCTCGGCCCTCCTGCACGCACACAGCCTGGCACTCTCGGTCGCCACCCCTGACCTTGGGCGTGGGGTAGCTCCTCTCCGCGGCACTTCTGCGTGGTCTGTCACAATTCTTTACATAGTTCAGTTCATGTTTCTTGATTTTCCTTTTCCTCAGTCTTTTTAAGAACTGATTTTGCTTTACTTTTTCCTCTTCTCAACCATTCAGTACAAATCTGATCTTTCAAAAATTCTGTTTTCATCATCTTCTTGTCCTGATCAAAAACTTTCACCAATGGCTTTCAGAAGGCAGTGCTGAAGAGATCAACTCCTTAACCATTCAAGTGTCTTCTAAATTTGAGCCGAGCTTCTTTTCAAAGTTATCTATTCCACCTTGGTCTAATACAGACCCTCACCTCCAAATGAGAAGGACCACAAATCTAGGACGTTCAGACAATGATGGAAACTGGTAAACTGTAGAGCTCTCAAACCACAGCTCAGAAACTTCCTCTCTGTGAACCCTCTCTGTAAATTTGTGTCTTCTAGATTTCTTCCATCTCTCTGTGAACCCTCTCTGTAAATATGTGTCTTCTAGATTTCTTCCATCAATCTTCTTCTTGTTCATGCTTGTACTCTTTAATTCATATGCTCAGGTCCCATCCACAAATATTTGTGTTTCTTAAAGTGAGGCCTGGACAATCTGCACTGAAATGCCCATGTTTGTGCATGTGTGTGTAAAATGCAGATTCCTGAGCCCTACTCCAAAGCTGCTAAAAACAAATCTCTGGACTTGAGCCTAAAATGAAGTTTTGAAAAATCTAATCAGAAAAGATACAAGTACACCAATGTTCATAACAGCACTGTTTACAACAGCCAAGACATGGAAGCAACCTAAGTGTCCATCAACAGAGGAATGGATAAAGAAGATGTGGAATACATACTCAGTGGGATATTACTCAGCCATATAAAAGAATGAAATAATGCCATTTGCAGCAACATGGATGGAGCTAGAGTTTATCATACTAAGTTCACTTCAGCAAGTCAGAGAAAGACAAATGTTGTATGATATCACTTATTTGTGGAATATAATAAATGATACAAGTGAGGTTATTTTCAGAACAGAAATAGACTCACAGACTTGGAAAACAATCTTATGGTTACTAAAGGGAAAGTAGGGATGGGGGAGGGGTAAATTAGGAGTTTAGGATTAACAGATACACACTACTGTATACAAAATAGAGGGACCTTGGTGATCCAGTGGTTCAGACTCTGATTCCACAACAGGGAACTGATTTCTGCTTGGGGAGCTAAAGATACCACATGCTGTGCAGCACAGCCCCCCCGCCAAATAGAAAAACAGCAGGACCTAGTATATAGAACAGGGAATTTTATTCAATATCTTGTAATAACCTATAATGAAAAAGAATCTGAAAAAGAATATATGTATGTATATGTATATATAAATGAATAACTTTACTTTAGACCAGAAGACAACTGTACCCCAATAAAAATGAACAGAATGATAAAGTTTCAACAAGTCCCCCAGCTGATTCTCACACTCACTGAAGTTTGAGAATCACTGCCTTTGTATTTCCAGATCTGAGATCTTTTCTGTGCCTCACTCTTGAATTCATTCCTTGGTTATCTGCACCTCAGTTTCACTAGTGTTACCAACACAGAGAAAAGCACACAGAGGTTATCTTCTTCCTTGCCTCCCTCCTTGGCAAAACAGAATCATATGGAAACAAATTCTCTGTGCTTTCTCCTATGTCTCCTGTGTTGCCTCAGCCCATTAGTCAACTAAACCAATTCTCTCTGCACAAGCAATCAGTCACGAATCTCCTAAATTCTACCTCCTGTTTCTCTCGTATCTATCCTTTTATCTCCATCCCCAGAGTCTTGATTTAGTCAAGTCCTTTGTCATTTCTCATCTATGGTGTTGAAATAGTCCCCTCATTAATTTCCCTGCCTCCAGTCTCAGCCTGATCCAATCATTCATTCAACAAACCTTTGTTGGGTATAGATTGTGTGTCAGGGCTGAACTGGGTATTAGGGATACAGAAATATAGGACATAATCTCTGTGTTCAAGATCCTGAGATTGTATTTCTAAAAGAAAAATGCCATGCTCCCAACTTCAGGGGAAACATGGCGGGGTTCAGACTTCCTGGCTCAGTGTCTTAGTCAGGGTTTTTTATGAAAGGATTTAGGACCTTTCATAAAAAAGGATCTAGGTATTCTTGCACTGGCCAATTCCTCTGCTTATTCTTCCTCCAAGTTTTCATGTAGCTAGTGCTCTGCCTTCAGGTCTTTGCTCAAATGTCATCTTTATTTAGCACTAGAAATGACCCCCACCCCACCACTTAGCATTTCCCTTACTCTGACTTTAAAAAATAACGATAATACTTTTCACTTTCTAAAATACTATATAATTTATTTATTTACTCTGTTCATTGATTATTGTCTCTCTTGGCCTGCTGTAAGGTGACCTCCATAAGAGAAGGATTTTTATCATTATTTATTTGTTGGTATATCCCAAGTGCCCAGAACAGTGGTTGGCACATAGTAGGTGCTTAACAAATAAATTTCTTTAAATTACAAAATAAGGACTGCTCAGTGGTCTTGGTGAGATATAATGGTGACCTGAAATAAGGTATAACAATGAGGATGGAAAAAGTCAAGGAATTTGAGTTAGAATTGACAGGAATAAATTGACTGTGGGGCAAGGGTGAGGATGTGGAATTAAGTAGGAATTATTCCAGATAACAACTGCCCAGCTGGTGATGCCATTCGTTGAAGTATAGACTAGAGTAAGAGAAATAGTTTTGGAAGAAAAAAGACAAGTTTAGATATGAACAGTCTATGTTGGAGGTGCTTTTAGGTCATCTAAAGGGAGAAGTTGCTTCAGTAGACTTGAATATACAAAGCTGAAGCTAAGAAAGATATTGTTTAGAAAAATGGATTTAGTGGCACCCCACTCCAGTACTCTTGCCTGGCAAATCCCATGGATGGAGGAGCCTGGTAGGCTGCAGTCCATGGGGTCGCTAAGAATCAGACACGACTGAGCAACTTCACTTTCACTTTTCACTTTCATGCTTTGGAGAAGGAAATGGCAACCCACTGCAGTGTTCTTGCCTGGAGAATCCCAGGGACGGGGGAGCCTGATGGGCTGCTGTCTATGGGGTCGCACAGAGTTGGACACGATTGAAGCGACTTAGCAGCAGCAGCAGAATATAAATGGCAGCTTAGCTTATTGATGTGGGTGACAATTCCTTGGGTGAGCTACAGAGTGAAAAGGAAAGGGCCTACTATACAGCACAAGAAACTCTACTCAGTACTCTGTAATGGTCTATATGGGAAAAGAACCTAAGAAACAGTTCAGTTCAGTTCAGTCGCTCAGTCATGTCCGACTCTTTGCAACCCCGTGAACCGCAGCATGCCAGGCCTCCGTGTCCATCACCCACTCCTGGAGTTTACCCAAACTCATGTCCATTGAGTCGGTGATGCCATCCAGCCATCTCATCCTTTGTCGTCCCCTTCTCCTCCCGCCCTCAATCTTTCCCAGCATCAGGGTCTTTTCAAATGAGTCAGCTCTGGATATATGTATATGTATAACTGATTCACTTTGCTGTACACCTGAAACTAACACAATGTAAATCTACTATACCGCAATACAAATTTAAGAAAAGAAAAAAAAATGTTGCTAAAGCTATTGCCCCAAGGAACAAAAAGAGCACTGGTCTGTGAAGTGAGTGGGAGGAGAGAAAGAGACTGACAAGAACTCCCGAGAAGTTTAACTGGGTAGGTTTAGGGAATAAGCAAAAGTTTTAGTATAGCAGTTCTTTGTATAATATGGGAGATACGTGAATACATTTAAATTCCTATGGAAAGAAGTTAATAGAAGTAAATAGGAAGTAGAGGAAAAAAATGTGGGGAAAAAAAATTAAGTAGGGAAGGGTAACAGAAAGTTGAATTGCTATATGACTACTTAAAAAAATTTATTTGGATTAAAATTTTTTTTAATTAATTAATTTATTTTTGGCTGTACTGGGTTTTTGTTACTGTGTGGGCTTTTCTCTGTCTGAGGTGAGCGGTGGCTGCTCTCTAGTTGCAGTACATGGGCTTCTCATCATGGTGGCTTCTCTTCTTGCTGAGCATGGGCTCTGGGACATGTGGATTTCAGGGCTCAGTAGCTGCAGGTCCCTGGGCTCTAGGGCACAGGCTTAGTTGTGGCGCATGGGCTAAGCTGCCCTGCGGCATGTGGGATCTTCCTGGAACAGGGATCAAACATGTCTCCTGCATTGGCGGGTGGATTCTTTACCACTGAACCACCAGGGAAGCACTGGATCTTTTTTTAAAAATAAGAATTAAAAAAAAAAATTATTTATTTGGCTGTACCAAGTCTTTGTTGTGGCATGCAGGATCTTGGATTTAGTTCCCTGACCAGGAATCGAATCCACGCCCCTGCATTGGGAGAAAGGAGTCTTAGCCTCTAGACCACCAGGAAGTCCCTGACGACTTTTTTAGATTTTTAAAGTTTAGGAACAAAAAAATTCAGTTATTGGAGGAGTTGCCTCCTGGATGTTGAGGGCTGCTTGGAGGTTATCAGGATTTTTAATGATGAAGACTATATAAGCCAATTTCTTCAAAATTTTCAGTCAATGAGTTGAATAGAAGCTACCAATCATTAGAACATGATGGATGATAGGAGGATTATGTAGTGATATTAGTGAAATTTGGTTAGACATATCTTAGAAGACTCTAAAATCTTTCAGAAGATCTTAGAGTCTTCTGAAAAATACAGTATGTATTAGGGCCTATATATGGGAAATATAAATGCATTTAAATTAACTATTTATATTTAATATGCATTTGTATTTACTCTATATTTATCTCTAATATACACTTGAAAAAAATATATATCCCTAATATTTATATTTGAAATAAGTGTCTTTGAAACAGGTTGTCAAAGGAATGAGGCAACTGGGTAGGAGAAATTGAGTGCTGAATCCTGATCCCCACCCTACTACTACTATCTATCTTAAAGAGACATTCCCCTTTCTATGACTCATTTTAAGGGTCAGGCACAAAATTGTTTTCCCTAGCTCATATTTATGGCTCATATATTATGTGATTTCACTACACAATATTCTTCAAACAATGGAGGAAGGGAGAATAAAGGATAATGGATTAAGAAGGGGTGGGAATGGGAGGGACTAAGTGTGACTAAAAAGGGCTATATGAAGGAGGCAGAGGGTGATGGAAATATTCTGTATCTTGATTATCTGAGTGTTAGTCTCTCAGTCATGTCCTACTCTTTGTGACCCTATGACTGTAGCCTGACAGGCTCCTCTGTCCATCAATTCTCCAGGCAAGAATACTGGAGTTGTTAGCCATTCCCTTCTCCAGGGGATCTTCCTGACCTGGGATCCAACCTAGGTCTCCTGTATTGCAGGCAGGTTCTTTAATATCTGAGCCACCAGGGGAGCCCCATCTTGATTATATTCAGTGTCAATATGCTGGTTGTGACATTTTACTACAGTTTTACAAGGTGCTATTGTTGAAACTGGGTAAAGGATACATGAGGTCTCTCTGTTATTCTTATTTTTTTTGTATTTACTTTATTCTATTATTTTTATATATGTGTGAATTTACAGTTGTCTAAAAATAGTTTTTGTTCGCTCACTGCTATACTACTGTTCAGATTAAACATCTCATTGCAACCTGAATCTTGCCCGAAGTGCATATCCCTTAAGAGTAGATCCTCATGAGGTACTTAGATTGCCTTTATCAGTTGTTGTTGTTGTTTAGTAGCTAAGATGTGCCCAGTTCTTTGTGAGTCCATGGACGGTAGCCCCCCAAGGCTCCTTTGTCCGTGGGATTTCCCAGGCAAAAATGCTGGAGTGCCATTTTCCTACTCCAGGAGATGTCCCAGACTCAGGGATCAAATCCACGTCTCCTGCCTGTCAGGCAGATTCTTTACCACTGAGCCACCCGGACCTTGTTCAAATGCTCCTGCCTGATTCAGGTGCTACAGGAGTTATAGGGAAACATGTTAAGTTTCTCATGCAGGCTACGAAACCTTCTTCTTGCCCCATTTGCCTGGCTGAAGGGCCAAAAGTAGGGATTCCATAGAGTGGGCAGAGAAGACAAAGCTCAAAAGGGTTATCCCCCAAAGCGGAGGTTAGCCCGTGTCACTCTTACCCTAAATAGTATGCTAAAGGCTTGGGGGAATTGAACTACAGGCTGGATATTGCCCAGGTCCCAGGGTGGCCACTGGATGTTAGATGCATGGGACAGATTCAAACAGTACAGGCAAAGGCTTACAGAACTGAACGGACCTTGAAACTAGGGCTTGTAAAAAGTAGGTTGGAAGTTATGGGTTTACCCTAACTAGGTTTGATTGCCTGGTTAAAAAAAAAATCAACATTATCTTTAGGGTTTAACAAGACCCGAACCTCATAGCACAATAGTTAAAATATCCAGTATCTGAGCCAAAATGATTTAGCATATGAGGAACCCGGAAAACTGTAACTTTCAGGAGAATAAGCAAAGTTACTAACTCTTAGACACATAGCTGTTGAAGTCATCAAAAACTTTAAGACAGTAGTTATAACTGTATTATAACCACTGCTGTGACATATTATCACCAACTTGGTGGCTTACACCATACAAATGTATTTTATGTTAGGTTTCTTGAGGTCAAAATTCCAGAATGAGGTTCAACTGGGCTAAAGTCAAGGTGTTGACAGTATGTACACCTTTCTGGACACTCTGTGGGAGAGTACATGCCCTTGCCTTTTCTAGCTTCTAGAATTTGTCTGCTTTTCTTGGCTCCTCCATCAGTGAAAGCCAGCAACTTTGGGCCAAGTTCTTCTTAGCTGGCTGTCTGGTCCTCCCTCCTTTGCCTTCCTCCTTTATTTTTTTTTTTTTTCCCCTGTTTTACTTTTGAGGACCCTTGTTACATTTGGCCCACCTAGGTAATTCAATATAATTCAGTATTCCCTATTTTAACATCAGCTGATTAGCAACTTTAATTGCATCTTTGATTTTAATCTTGAGATGCAATCATCCTGGGTGGACCCTAAAGCCCATGACAAGTGTCCTTTTAAAAGAGAAGAAGGGAGAGGATGCACAAGGGGAAGGTGAATCTGATGGCAGAGATGGCAGTGATGCTTCTGTAGGCCAAGAATACCAAGGACTGCCAGCATCCACCAGAAGCTAGGAGAGAGGCATGGAGTATACGCTCCTTCAGAACCCCCAGAAGGAATCGTATCTGTTGACATCTTGATTTTAGAATTCTGGCCTTCATAACTGTGAGAGAATACATTTATGTTGTTTTAAGCCACCAAATTAGTGACAATTTGTAATGGCAGCCCTAGGAATCTAAAACAGTCAGCAAAAATATAGAAGAACTAAAGAATACAATTAACTGAATCTGTTTGACATTTATAGAACATTTCACCCAGCAATAGCAGAATATATATTTTCAGTGCACATAAAACATTCACCAAGATAGAACATATCTAAAGTCATAAAATAAACCTTAATAGACTTTAAAGTGACTGAAATTACACAAAGTTTGTTCTCTGACCATAATGAAATTATACTGGAAATCAGTAACAGAACAATAACTGGTAAATCTCTCAGCATTTGGAAATTAAGTGACACAATTCTCCATAATCCATGAATCAAAGAATAAGCTTCAAGGGACATGAGAGAACATTTTGAACTAAACAAAAATGGCAATATAACATTAATATTTGTTGTGTTTCCAGTACAGCTAAGGTAGTAGAGTGAAATTTATAAGTGAAAGAAGAGCAATGCAGGAGTCAACAACTATACTTTTGAATTTGTTCTTTTTTTCTTTCATGTATAACTCATTTATAAATTAAGTGGTTATTTTAAAAAAGAAGAAAGGTACAAAATCAATAATCTAATTTCCACCTTACAGAACAAGAAAGAGAAAGCAGAAATAAGGAAATAATGAATATTACAGTAGAAATCATTAAAATTGGAAACAAATACAATGGAGAAAATCAATAGAACAAAAGTTGGTTCTTTAAAATGATTAATAGAATTGATCAAACTTTAGCCAAACTGATATTGAAAAAAGAAAGAGTAGGTATAAATAACCAATATTAGCATTGGCAAAAGAGACATTATTAAGGAAATTACAGACATTAAAGATAATAATGGAAAACCACAAGCTACTCTATGAATGTAAATTTGGCAACTTAGATAAAATGGATGAATACCTTAATGACATAAACTACCAAAAGTCACCAAGAATAAATAGATGTTCTGAATAGTTAAAACTCTTCCAAAATAGAAATATCTAGGCCCAGATAGTCATTTTACATGGTAAAATTCTATCACATACTTAAAAAATAAAGAACACTAATTTTACGCAGTCTCTTTTTCTAAAGGATAGAAGAGAAAGGAAAATCCCTAAATTATGTTATTAGGCCAACATTATACTGATGCCCAAACCAAAGAGTACAAGGAAATAAAATAACAGACCAATATGCTTTATGAACACAGGCGCAAACATCCTCAACAAAATATTAACAAATCAAACCTAGCAATATAGAACAAGACTAATAGACCATAACTAACTGGATTTTATCCCAGGAATACAATTGCTGGTTTAGTGTTTTTAAAAATCAATCAAAATATTCAACCATGTCAACAGTCTACAGAAGAAAAAAATACTTGATCATATCAATTTATACAGAAAACATTTGATAAGATTCACATGTCATTTATGACAAAACCTTTAGCAAGCTAGGAATGAAAGAGAACCTCTTTAACCCATTAAAGTACATCCATAGCAAATATAGAGCTAACATAATTCTTAATGGTGAAAAGGATTCTTAATCCCCGAGACTGTAAAGAAGGCAAGGATGTCCATTTTCACCACTTCTGTTTAACATCATACTGGAAGGGCTGGCCATTGTAGCAAGAGAAGAAAGAGGAAGTAAAGCACATACACTGGAAATGAGGGGATAAAACCGAACCTATTTGCTCTATTTGTCCCAGGTGACTTGATCGGCCACATAGAAAATCCTGAAGAGCCGACAAAAATGCTCCCAGAACTATTATGTAATTTTATCAAGGTCATAGGCTATAAGGGTAACACAAAATTCAGTTTTTTTCTATACACCATAATTTTAGCAGTGAAAAATCAGATATAAAAACCCACATAATGCTATTTCAGTTCAGTTCAGTCGCTCAGTCGTGTCAGACTCTCTGTGACCCCATGAACCGCAGCACGCCAGGCCTCCCTGTCCATCGCCAACTCCTGGAGTCCACCCAAACCACGTCCATTGAGTCGGGATGCCATCCAACCATCTCATCCTCTGTCGTCCCTTTCTCCTCCTGCCTTCAATCTTTCCCAGCATCAGGGTCTTTTCAAATGAGTCAACTCTTTGCATCAGGTGGCCAAAGTATTAGTTTCAGCTTCAGCATCAGTCCCTCCAATGAATATTCCGGACTGATCTCCTTTAGGATGGACTGGTTGGATCTCCTTGCAGTCCAAGGGACTCTCAAGAGTCTTCTCCAACACCACAGTTCAAAAGCATCAATCTACATAATGCCATTTACAAGAGATTAAAAAATGAAATCCTGAGATAAAATCCCAACCAAATAAGGCAGAATTTATAGTCTGAAACTTTAAAATACTGAAAAAAATATTATATACATAAAAATGTTCATACAGTGTTGAACACATACAGTGTTCATGGATTGGAAGACTCAATATAACTGTCATCAAACTATAGATTTAACATGATTTGAAACAAAATCTTCACAGGAATTTTTGTTGATCTAGATAAGATAATTCTAACATTTATATGGAAAAGCAAAGGAAGTAGCACAGACAAAGCAAGTTTTAAAAAGAATAGAGTTGGAAGCCACACTAAAATAATTCAAGACTCATTATAAAGATACAGTAGTTGACACAGTACAGAATTAATGAAGGAATAGACACAAAGGTGAGTAAAACAGAATAGAAAGTCCAGGAATATAGCCACACAAATAAGGTGACCTGACTTTTGAGGAATGTAGAAAGGAAGTTCAATGGAAAAATGATAGTTTTATAATGTGGTTAGAATCATCAGCCATCTGTATGGTAATAAAATGAATATCAACCTAAACCTCACAAATTATACAAAAATTAACTCAAGTGGATCATAAAGTGTTAAACCCATAAAAGTTTTAAGGAAGCAAATTATCTTAACCTCCTGTGGTTAGTCAGATTTCTTAGATACAATGCTAAAAACATGATCCATAAAATTAAAAAAATAATAATATGGGACTTCATCAAAGTTAAAACATTTTTCTTTCCAAAAGATACTGTTGAGAGAATGAAATGACAAGGAACGGAATGGGAGAAAATATTTGCAAATTATACATTCAACAAAGCACTTGTATCTATAAAATACAGTGAACACTTGATTAACATGAGTTTGAACAGCACAGGTCCACTTACATGTGGATTGTTTTCAACAATAAACATGCCAGTTCTACAGGATCTGCCGCTGATTGAATCCATGGATGTGGAATCAAGTGTATGGAGGAGTTGCATTTACTGTTTGTAAATGACTATGAGTTATACTTCTAGTATACCTGACACATAGTGTAAGTAGAGCTGACTGTAAGTTATACTCGGATTTTTGACTGTGTGGAGAGTTGGTCCCCCAACCTCCACATTGTCCATGGGACAACTGTATAAAAAGAACTCTCAAAATTCAACAGTAAGAAAGCAAATAATTCAATTAAAAATTAGGCCCCCAAACTTGAATAGATCCTTCACCAAAAAGATATAATGGATGGCAAGTAAGCAAAATAAAAATATATAATCCATGTGATTTGGCACTAAAGACATCCAAATTAAAACTCTGATGAGCTGATCCTATGTACCTACTAGAATGGCAAAAAAAAAAAAAAAAAAAAACAAAAAATGAAAACTCTGCAATTTCAACTGCTGGTAAAGACATGGCACTTTCATTGCTGGTGAGAATGTCAAAAATACACATGTTCTAGAAAACAATTTGGTTGTTTCTGGTAAAGTTGAAGATGCACTTACCATACACCTTTATAATTCCTACTCTTAGGTATTTTTTTGTGGGGCAGGTCTCTCAATTGTAGAACTCTCAACTGGGCCAGTAATTATTTGTTGTTGGGGGCTGTCCTGTGCATTGTCAGAAGATACACCTTGACCTCTACCCACTAGATGTTAGCAGCAACATTTCAGCCTCCTCACCCCCCAACACTGCTTCAGTTGTGACAATGTCCCTCAGAGACAGTCAGAAAAGCACCATGAAAAAGATGCTCAGCATCACTAATTAGCTGAGAAATGCAAATCAAAACTACGAGTTATTACCCCACACTGATCAGAAAGGCCATCACCAATAAAACCATGAATAAACACACCTTGACCCTGAGTAATCAATGGAAAGTCCACTCTGGAAGTCCCAAGAAGAGTTAGTTCCAATTCTTCAAAATCTTCCACAATACCTTTATCATTTATTAGCCTAGACTCTTCTTTTATTTAGTTGTTATTGGGATCTTTATATCATAAGAACTATTGGATATTTGTTTTTGTAAAGAAATCAGGAAGCATGATTGCATAGTTAAAATTAATGAAGACCATTGATGAAAGTGATAGAGGAGAGTGAAAAAGTTGGCTTAAAGCTCAATATTCAGAAAATGAAGATCATGGCATCTGGTCCCATCACTTCATGGGAAATAGATGGGGAAACAGTGTCAGACTTTATTTCTTTTTGGCTCCAAAATCACTGCAGATGGTGACTGCAGCCATGAAATTAAAAGATGCTTACTCCTTGGAAGGAAAGTTATGACCAACCTAGATATCATATTGAAAAGCAGAGACATTACTTTGCCAACAAAGGTCCGTCTAGTCAAGGCTATGGTTTTTCCTGTGGTCATGTATGGATGTGAGAGTTGGACTGTGAAGAAGGCTGAGCACCGAAGAATTGATGCTTTTGAACTGTGGTTGTTGGAGAAGACTCTTGAGAGTCCCTTGGACTGCAAGGAGATCCAACCAGTCCATTCTGAAGATCAGCCCTGGGATTTCTTTGGAAAGAATGATGCTAAAGCTGAAACCAGTACTTTGGCCACCTCATGCGAAGAGTTGACTCATTGGAAAAGACTCTGATGCTGGGAGGGATTGGGGGCAGGAGGAGAAGGGGACGACAGAGGATGAGATGGCTGGATGGCATCACTGACTCGATGGACGTGAGTCTCAGTGAACTCCAGGAGTTGGTGATGTACAGGGAGGCCTGGCGTGCTGCGATTCATGGGGGTGCAAAGAGTTGGACATGACTGAGCGACTGAACTGAACTGATTGTCAGAAAGAAGGAAACCAAGATGGCTGATTCTCCTTATTAGTTTGTTCCCCTGAGCTCCTCCAAGTCCTTTAAATATTTAGGTTAGACTTTTTGTTCTTTTTTCTTTTCTTTTTTGACACTAATTGCCTTCTTGACTCAAAGAATTGTTCTTGATGAAAGGTTAATGGTTCTGGACTTATGGCCACAGTTTAGAGACAGGTAGTAAAGACAGTCCTTTTCTGCAAAGATAAAAATCTCAGTGCAAGAAATAACTCTCCTTAAAAAGCCTTTTTCTTTTCTCTATCTGGTAATCTTCCTCTTATCTTTTGGGAACTATATGTCATCAGCTCTGTGAAGCCATTCATTCTTCAAGAGGGCAAAAAATTTTATTGGGGTATAACTCGTATAACATACTACTCACTCATTTAAAATATATAATTCAATACTTTGGGGTTACAATTGGTTTTATAATTATTAATTGTAAAAACTGTGATCAAATATAACATAAAATTTTATTTTAACAATTTTAATGTTATAACACAATGACATTAATAATATTTATAATATTGTGTAACCATCACCACTGTCTATTTCTAAAACATTTTTATTACTCCAAATAGAAACTCTGTGACCACTAAACCCCAATTCCCATTTCCCCCTCAGGAAGCCATTTTTAGCAGTCTGGGGCCAAGTTTGCAACAATCTCTTTGAAATGCCCTTGCAGTTCTACTTACATGTCTTTCAAATTATTCTTTTTTTAATAATAAGTTTGTATATTCATTCTTTTCACTAGGTTGGTTTTTCTGGATATACAATCATATCCTCTCATAATTAGTCAGAAATAATTAATTAAATTAAAATTATTATTACTGAGATCAGTAAAGGCTAAGAATATCTATACCATAAGAACCAGTAGACAGAAATCAACACAATATTGTATAGAAATTATCTTCCAATTGAAAAAAAGAGCCAGTGGAGTAGATCTTTCTATCCACTTATTTGAATTCTAGATAGACAAAAGAATTTAAAAATCCAGTCATACAAAATATGAAAAAACTGATTCTAAAGTTTGTGTGGAGAGGCAAAACCCCCAGGGTAACCAAATCAAGAGTAAAGAACAGAGTCAGAAGACTGACTTCAAGACTTACTATAAAGCTTACTATACTTACTATAGTACAGTAATCAAGACAGAATGATATTAGTGAAAGAATGATGAACAAATCAGTGGAGCAGAGTTAGAGACTCCAGAAACAGACCCACATATATAAAGTCAACTAATGGTTGACAATGGAGGAAAGACAGTCTTTTCAATAAATGGTACTGGAACATGTTTAAAAAAAAAAAAAAAAAAAAAAACCTAGACAACTTTTCTAAAAATGAATCACTGACCTAAATGTAAAATGTAAAACTATAAAATTTCAAGAGATAACAGGAGAAAATGATACTGACTTTGGGTATGGAGATGACATTTTAGATATCATACCAAAGGCACAATCTATAAAGGAAATAATTCATAAACTGAACCTCTTTAAAAGTAAACTTGTGCCCTATGAAAGGCAAGAGAATGAGAAGACAAGCTGCAGACAGAAAATATTTGCATAAGACACATCTGATAAATAAATGTTATCAAAAATATACAAAGAACCCTTTTTTCCCCTCTAGGATTATTTGGCACATTTACACGTGAAAAAATTAGAAACCACTTGAAACATATATAATACACACACAGAGTATCTGAAGCGTCATCTTTAGAATTTGAAATATGAACCTTAGATAAAGCTGTAGCTGTAGATAGCACATCCGTTTCCAAACTGAAAGATCCTCTTATTTATCTCAAAATTGCCACAGGAGATGCTAGTTGTGCAATATTAAACATCTTCTCCTAAGGGAACACTCTACCATTGCTTAAACATGAAATTTATCTTCACTACACTTATATCCTTTGCCAAACCCATTTGAAAAGCCATTTATTTGGAACATTTATTTGATCAATCTAGTTTGTAGCCAAAATATCTTCTAGTCCTGTAATCAAAATTTGGAGTGTATTTTAAAACAGAACCAGATTCTATATCCTAAAAGATAAACGTGAACTAAAACTTAGTAAGACAACTCACAGTAACCACATCAAGATGAAATGTTCACTGCTAAAGTAGGTCAAAATTGTTTATAAAAAGCACAAAATACATATATATTAAAAAGGACTTCATGGTAAAAAATAAACCAACTAAGCTTTTAAATTTATTCCCTTATTGTCGACCAAAGAACTTCTTCAGTGTGTAGTACAATTTAGTTGTTAAGACTACAGGTTCTAGAGTCTGCCTTCCTGCATTTGAATCATACTTCCCATCACTTACTAGCTCTGCATCTCTGGCCAAGTTATTTAACTTTCTCAGGGCTTCAGTTTCACTTTCTGTAGAAGAGGGGAAGCAGTTCTACTAGCGTCAAAGGATTGTCATGGGGCTACATTAGAAAATCCAATTAAAACAATTAGAACAGCATCGACCCATAGAAAATGCTTGCTTATTATTATTATTATTAATGTTATTTAATACTGTTGTAATTTCTTACTTTGTTTTCTAATTTTCCATCTAAGTCTTCCAACTTAAAAATTCAGGGGAGATCAGGTGCATCTTGCTTATGTTTCCACATGTCTCCATAGTTAACCCAAGGTTGGGTGCATAGCATGGACTCACTATGTATTTTATGGAAGAAGGAAGGGGAGAGAAGGAAAAAAGAGAAATGAAGTAGGGAGGAAGAGAAGGAAGGAAAAGGAGGAGGAGAGGAGAGGAGAGAAGAGATGTGGGAGAAGAGAGGAAAGGAGAGAAAATAAGGAGTAAAAGAAGTGAAAATGTTTAGTCAGGAGCAGAAAACCAATAATAGTACAGCATGGTTTCATGATTTGGAGTAAAACTCTCTTAATAATTTCACAGGTAACTTGATTGTTCTTTATCTAAATCTATTTTTTAATACTTTTGATATATATGTACAGTCACAGTTGTTTGAATACATTATAGATTTGTTTTCACCTGTGGCTCATTTATGTTGATGTGTGGCAGAGGCCAACTCAATATTGTAGAGCAATTGTCCTCCAATAAATAAACAAAAAATGTATCCAAATATTTTAAAACATTTAATCCATTTGGTTTGTACACATACACTGAAAGGTATGAGGGAAAACACAGAATGAAGCATAAATTCATGTACACAGGCTAATTCGAAGTTTAGCTTTTAGACTTATTTACCTTGAGACCCATCTTCAGCTTTCAGGTTGGTTGGGGTGGTAGGCCCAAGGCAGCTTCTGGAATTTCTGAGTGGCTCTAGTCAGTACCAGATAGTTCCGGTAGTCTTGAGTTATATGTATAGTCTACTGAGGCTGTCAGACATCTCACTACTGGATCCTCCAAGCTGGCTCAATGACCGTATTACTGGGTCTGCCTTTGAGCACTTTGTCAACAGTCAACTTCATGACTGCTCTGACCATATCTGCTTCATCAGCCCTGAAGTCACTCAGTTCATCAAGGACACTGGCAACCCAGGTATTAAAAAGTTTTTTTCTATGGGTAGATATTGCCCAAGCCATTAGATGTTAAATTTGTTAATTTGAAAGTGCTATATGTTACCTGGCAGCTTGGAGGGGAGGGCTGTTTGGGGAGAGTGGATACATGTTTATTCATGGCTGAGTTCTTTTGTTCTTCACCGAAACGATCACAACATTAATTGACTAGACCCCAGTACAAAATAAAAAAAATTTCTTTTTTTTTAAAGTGCTATAATTGAGACTTCCTTGGTGGTCCAGTGGCTGAGACTACAGCTCCCAATGCAGGAGACACGAGTTCAATCCCTGGCCAGGAAACTAGATCCTGTGTGCTGCAACTAAGACCCAATGCAGCCAAATAAATAACTAAACAAAGTAAATATTTAAAAAGTGCTGTAATCTTAATAAGAAGTAATAAAGTTGTTATCCAATTTAAGATTAAAAATTGGGGAGAGTGATTATTTACCAGATAGTGAAATTACGATCATATATGGTAATAAAAAGGAATGAAAATAATGCAATAAAGTGAATAAATTCAAAACAGGTAATAATCCTGCTAATTTAACTAAATCTAATTAGAATGATTATGGGTAGTCTAAATGATCTAGTTTGGCTGACTAGGTTTTTCCTTAATAAAATAGTTGATTTTTTTCTTTGACTTAGTACCTGATAGACTTAGTACAAAGGTACTTGTTTATAATTTGAAATGACATATTTTTCATGATTTTCCAATAGTGCTAATTCCTATAGAACAAATACTTTCTCAAAATTTTGCTCTCTACTGAGCGGGTATTTTTATTCACTAAATAAACATTTTATTTTGTTTAAAAAATAGAATTGAATATTTAGAAAATGAAAGTGTGGAGAACAGTCTAAGATTAGAAGCAATAGAAGTATATCACAAAGGGATTTTTCAGCACTTTTACAGTAAACATTAAATACTTCTAAAAATGTCAAGAAGTGACATTTGCAGGTAAAAAGTTTTTTCTGCAAAACTGAGAGACGAAATGTTAAAATGTTTGTTATATAAAGTACTGATGTACCAAGAAATTAAAAAGCATTGAAATCAATGAAATCAGAATAAAAAATTGAACAAATGAAATAAACTATATGGAAGAGAAGAAAACACTATTTCTTATACAATATTTGAGAGAAAATAAAGTTGAAACATACTAGTATTAAAATAAATGTAATTTAAAACAATAGTAAGTCTCCATTTTTACCTGTCAACTTTGCAAATAGTTTTAATGACAACGTTTTGTAATTTCACCAACAGTATTTAAAATGATGAATTTTGTAAGGGAAACTTAATTAACTGAGATATCCAACTCCTTTCTCTCGGTGAGCAGAAAGCTATCCAAACTTCTCAGTCAGAAGACAGATTTTATATGACTCTCTTAGTCAGCCCACAGTCCAATTATTAGAATATGAAATGGATGCATGTGTGCTAAGCTGCTTCATTTGTGTTTGACTTTTTGCAACCCCATGGGCTGTAGTCCACCAGACTCCTCTGTCCATGGGATTCTCCAGTATTCTTGCCAGGAGAATGGAGTTGCCATGCCCTCATTTAGGAGATCTTCCCAACCCAGGGATTAAACCCACATCTCTTATGCCTCCTGCTTTGGCAGGCAGGTTCTTTATCACTAGTGCCAACTGGGAGGCAGAATATGATATATGTGATGTTATATATTGTTTTGGCATAACTAAATATCTTGTTCTAGAAAAATCTTTGACTATAGTTGCAGTGCTGCTTAGTCGCTCAATCATGTCTGATTCTTTGCAACCCCATGGACTGTAGCCTGACAGGCTCCTCCGTGGGGTTTTCTAAGCAAGAATACTGGAGCAGGTTGCCATTTCTTACTCCAAGGGGTTTTCCTGACCCCGCAATCGAACCCACGTCTCTTGCATATCCTGCATTGCATCTTTATGACAGAGGAAATAAGACATCTGAGCTTCAAGCCTTTCTGTATAAGTATTAAACAGCAGTTGACTTAAAAAGCAAAACAAAGTAGAACAAACCACAAACACGACAATTAAGAAACAAACAGGAGTTGTTTCCAACCCTGGCTTTACTCATGTCATTTTAGGCTACAGCTAAATGTACTTCCTTGAGGCCTGAGAGATTCCTGGGACCTGAACAGACTTTAAACTGGTGGTGATGTTTCCTCCAATTACCTCATTGTCCCGCAGAAAACATGCATTCCTTGTCAGCTAAACAAACTTCTGAGTTGATTAAAGATGTCTTTCAGTACCCTTGTAATGGAGCATTGTACTTAACTCATACTTTGCTGCAGTGTGGCACGCCAGCTAGTCTTACATATTGCTGGTGGCAATGAAAACTCTTATCTTGAGGATATATATTTGACAGTTAAGGATAGAAATGTTTATATTCTTTAGTTGACAGATAATTCAATAATATATGATCTGATATGCCCATCCCTAGGAATCCTTCAAAGAAGTATCTTATGTTTGGAAAGTTGGAAACTATCCAAATGTAATGTCAGATGGAAGTGAATAACTATAATCCAATTGTCTAGTGTCACTGGCCACAGAATTCATTTTACATCCTCTTGACAGAGTATCATGCAACCATTAAAACTGATCATGAAAATTATCTAACAATATTAAAATGTTTAAAATCCATGGTATTATCTGCAAATATGTGTTAGTACTATATATTTAGTATGGTTACAACTAAATGAATTATATGCATGGAAGGAAAAAGAAGGAGTGGACATAACAATTCAAAAACACCATAAAGAGCAAAGCTTAGGTAAGATCATATTTTTAAAACATGGTGTTTTCCCTATTGCCTATAATATGGCTATATGATTTTCATAAAGAAAAGTAAGCCAAGTGAAGAGTTGGTGAAGGAAAACACTTAACCAGCCAATCATTTGGTAGTATAAAATTATTTCATATATTTAATTTTTAAGCCAATGACTTCTAACAGAAATCATCAGCTGGTAACTAAGGAAGTTACATTTCATGGAAATTAGTCCTGTGATTCCAAAACTGAAAACTAGTTAGAATCCATTTTTTATCTGTGTGATTATATCAATCGAGATGTATATAACTAACCCATAATAGTTTATTTTGAAAAGCAAGCCATATTATTTGCTGATAATATATCCTTTTTTCCTCAATACTTCAGTTCTTGTTCAGCTTGAGAAATTCTATTTCTCTGAATCATTGGAACATGTTCAGAAATTCCACCTACCTGGAAGCCCCACCAAATCCAGAAATTTCACCAACTGAGACTGAGCTGAGGATAAAGAGGATCATGGAGAAGCTAGACCAGCTGGTCCCACCCAGACCCTTCACCACCGTGAGCTCTACCACCAGCGCCACACACAGCAGAGCCACCGTCCTCAGCCCTCGGGACACGTACTGCAGGGGGGACCGGCTGGACGTCCTGCTGGAGATGAGGGACCACCTGGGACGCAGGAAGGAATATGGCGGGGATTTCCTCAGGGCCAGGATATTTTCCCCAGGCCTGAAGGCGGGTGCTTCAGGAAAAGTGACAGACTTCAACAACGGCACCTACCTTGTGAGCTTCACCCTGTTCTGGGAGGGCCAGGTGTCCCTGTCCGTCCTGCTCATCCACCCCAGTGAAGGGGTGTCGGCTCTCTGGAGGGCCAGGAACCAAGGCTACGACAGGGTGAACTTTACAGGCCAGTTTGCTAACGGCCCCTCCCGGGTCTTGTCTAAATGTGGCCTGACCCTTCACACCAGTGCTGAACTGTGCGAGTACCTGGATGATCGCGACCAGGAAGCCTTCTACTGCTTGAAGCCTCCCCGTGTTCCCTGTGAGGCGCTGACCCACGTGACCACCAGGAGTGCAAATATTTCCTATATTAGACAGAAAGAATGGGCCCTTTTCCACAGGTAAATAGGCCTTCAAATACTATTATTGATACAAAGAGGGAGACTTAGGTTCAGACCAACTCTGCTTAATAACTTTTCATAATCAAGCTCCCTTAAGTCAATAATGTTGACTAGGTTATAATTAGAGTCAGTTGGGATGGTAATATATTAGCAGAGCCCCATACAGGTCCCCTTCTCAACTGTGCTTTTAGTCATCCTGACTATTTGTAAAATGAGTATAATCCATGAAGCAATTTCTATAGGTTGAAGGAGATCAGCCCTGGGATTTTTTTGGAAGGAATGATGCTAAAGCTGAAACTCCAGTACTTTGGCCACCTCATGCG
This sequence comes from Bos mutus, assembly GCF_027580195.1. NCBI lineage: Eukaryota > Metazoa > Chordata > Mammalia > Artiodactyla > Bovidae > Bos > Bos mutus. Next base: position 54,697,444 of record NC_091631.1, on the reverse strand, counting down.
AAGAGTTGACTCATTGGAAAAGACTCTGATGCTGGGAGGGGTTGGGGGCAGGAGGAGAAGGGGACGACAGAGGATGAGATGGTTGGATGGCATCACTGACTCGATGGACGTGAGTCTGAGTGAACTCCGGGAGTTGGTAATGGATAGGGAGGCCTGGTGTGCTGTGATTCATGGGGTCGCAAAGAGTCGGACACGACTGAGCGACTGATCTGGTCTGATCTGATAGTTTTCCATGGCTTGTCACACTTTTAGATTCAGTAATTTTCTGGAGACCAACATTTTCTATAATATATTCCATGGGATGCCAATCCTACAGAGTGTTAATAGATGCTATGCAAAAACAAAAACAGAACAACAATGACAAAAAAAACAACAAACAAAGCAACAAAAAACCCACAGGGAGTGAATGTTGTCATTATTTGGTCTACCTCACCCTTGACATCAGATGACTCACCAAATCCCATGAATTGTACCTTTCAAATATTTCCTGAACCCAGCCATTTCATTCCATGGCTGTTCCCTCTGTCCTTGTATAAACTATCATCTTGCCTCAGATTATTGCAACGATCTCCAGAGATGTTTCCTTGCTCACAGCCTGGTTTCCTTCCTATCCATAGTGCATTCAGACCAGTGTTTTACTTTTCCTTGCCTAAAATCCTTAATATGATCCCATTCCTCTAAGGATGACATCTAAACTCTTTAGTATGTTTACAAGGGCTTGTCTCTCTCTGAAGCCCCTTATCTCACCTTTCAGCTACCTTGCTCTCTGTCACTCAAATTGAACTCCTTTAATTATACAAAAGGACCATGCTCTCTCTCAGCTCTGGCATTTCACAAGCCTGCATCTAAACATCATTTCCGCTTTGTTTGGTAAACTGCTCGTCCCGTAGTCTTCCATTGTATTCTATTCTCCCCCAATCAAAATACTCATTACACTATTAAATTTCAGATAAACATTTTATATCCTCTGCCAAGCTGTAAGCTCTGTGACCCAATAACTGTGACGATTGGGTTGGCTAAAACGTTCTTTTGGGTTTTTCTATAACATCTTGTGGAAAAACCCAAACGAACCTTTTGGCCAATCAAATTTTTTTCAACATTCATTCATTCAATTTGTAAATAGTTCTCACTTTCTATATTCCAGACACAGCTCTAGGTGTTGAGAATTTAACATTCTGGGCTGGGGTAGAAAGACAACAAAGAGATTTGTAACATAGAGTCATCAGAATAAGATCGGAATGTGATAGTGAATGTTATTTTGTTTATTTATTTATTTTTCATATGCATGTTCCTGTGCTCTTGGAGTCATCTATGATATTCTTTTTCTCTCTTTTTTTAATATTTTATTTTATTTTTAAACTTTACAATATTGTATTAGTTTTGCCAAATATCGAAATGAAAAGCATGGTCAGGTAAATATCTTGAGCAGCAAACTGAGAATGGGTTACTTGAACAGCAACCTGAATGAAGTGAGGAAGTGAGCCACGTGCATTTAAGGGGAACACTATTTCAAGAAGGGGACTAGAACCTGAAGCAACAGCATACTGGAATCTTCCAGGAACATGAAGGGGACCATTGAGGCTGGAATGCAGTGAATGAAGGAAAAAGGAGATCCAGCAAGTAGGTAGAGCATTGGAATATCTATTAACTTTAGTATCTATTCCTTCAAGTCAGATAGAACACAAAACACTTCCCAAAATTATTTGACTATGGGCCACCCATTTAATGGATTATTTTAAGGGGTTGTGGTTCTATAGTAAATGCTGCTGCAGAATGGCCTTGGTTTTCTAAAACAGGTTCAGAAAAGCAAGTTGGATAGCATAATATCCTGGAAGTTCAAGTTCAAATCCAATTCAAACATTATGATGACACAAGGGGAGGGGGCAGGATACAACAGACCCTACCTGGCTATAAGATTTCCCTTCCACGCCTAGGTTGCCTTTATTTCTTTTTGTTTTCCTGGTCAAGGTGTGAAAAAATCCATTGATCTTATAGCTCAGCCATAAAAGGCAGGACTTTTTCAAATATTTTGCTAATAACTAAAGGATACATAATCATGGAGACATAAAGGCCTAAATAATCACAAAAGCATAAAGACCTTCTTGTCTTGAAGGTCTCAAAACCACATCTCAACTCTATGCACAAAGATTACCTGTGCTGATTCCATATTTCCTGTTCACTACATCTGCTCCCTCTTGAGAAAATGGTCCTCCTTGCAGTTTGGGATGGAGGAGCACTCCTTGCACATTCTCCTGTCTGCTCTCAGGAATGCTAAGTTCTGGGTCTGGCAGGTCTGCAGATCTCTATTTTGGGTCTAATTATACTTCTCATCTCACACGCTAGTAAAGTAATGCTCAAAATTCTCCAAGCCAGGCTTCAGCAATATGTGAACCGTGAACTTCCTGATGTTCAAGCTGGTTTTAGAAAAGGCAGAGGAAACAGAGATCAAATTGCCAACATCTGCTGGATCATGGAAAAAGCAAGAGAGTTCCAGAAAAGCATCTATTTCTGCTTTATTGACTATGCCAAAGCCTTTGACTGTGTGGATCACAATAAACTATGGAAAATTCTGAAAGAGATGGGAATACCAGACCACCTGACCTGCCTCTTGAGAAATTTGTATGCAGGTCAGGAAGCAACAGTTAGAACTGGACATGGAACAACAGACTGGTTCCAAATAGGAAAAGGAGTTCGTCAAGGCTGTATATTGTCACCCTGTTTATTTAACTTATATGCAGAGTACATCATGAGAAACGCTGGGCTGGAAGAAACACAAGCTGGAATCAAGATTGCCGGGAGAAATATCAATAACCTCAGATATGCAGATGACACCACCCTTATGGCAGAAAGTGAAGAGGAACTCAAAAGCCTCTTGATGAAAGTGAAAGTGGAGAGCGAAAAAGTTGGCTTAAAGCTCAACATTCAGAAAACGAAGATCATGGCATCCGGTCCCATCACTTCATGAGAAATAGATGGGGAAATAGTGGAAACAGTGTCAGACTTTATTTTTCTGGGCTCCAAAATCACTGCAGATGGTGACTGCAGCCATGAAATTAAAAGACACTTACTCCTTGGAAGGAAAGTTATGACCAACCTAGATAGCATATTCAAAAGCAGAGACGTTACTTTGCCAACAAAGGTTCATCTAGTCAAGGCTGTGGTTTTTCCTGTGGTCATGTATGGATGTGAGAGTTGGACTGTGAAGAAGGCTGAGCACCGAAGAATTGATGCTTTTGAAGTGTGGTGTTGGAGAAGACTCTTGAGAGTCCCTTGGACTGCAAGGAGATCCAACCAGTCCATTCTGAAGGAGATCAGCCCTGGGATTTCTTTGGAAGGAATGATGCTAAAGCTGAAACTCCAGTACTTTGGCCACCTCATGCAAAGAGTTGACTCACTGGAAAAGACTCTGATGCTTGGAGGGATTGGGGGCAGGAGGAGAAGGGGACGACAGAGGATGAGATGGCTGGATGGCATCACTGACTCGATGGATGTGAGTCTAAGTGAACTCCGGGAGTTGTTGATGGACAGGGAGGCCTGGCGTGCTGCGATTCATGGGGTTGCAAAGAGTCGGACACGACTGAGTGACTGATCTGATCTGATGCTTCTCAAGTGAGCTATGTTCATGACAATAATCTGCCTGACTCCATTTTACTTCCCCAAAGACACATTTACTTCCTCCATACCCTGCTCTATTCAAACCATTTATCCCTCCCTCCCTTACCCCACACCCCTCCCCCCTCCCCTGTCCATCAATGCATGGAAGTAGAGATATGAGTAGTAGAGTTCACACTGCTGCTGCTAAGTCGCTTCAGTCATGTCTGACTCTGTGCGACCCCATAGACTATAGCCCACCAGGCTCCTCTGTCCATGGTTTCCCAGGCAAGAATACTGGGCTGCCATTTCCTTCTCCATATCTGGCTTATTTTATTTAGCAAAATGGTCTCTAGAATCATCCATATTGTTGCAAATGGCAGGACTTTCTTAAGGCTGAGAAATATTCCATTGTACATATAAACCATATTTTTCTTTATCTATTTACCCATTGATAGACACTTAGGTTGTTCCCATATCATGGCTATTGCCAATAATGCTGCTATGACCACAGAACTACAGATATCTCTTCAAGTTTGCAGAACTCTTACATCAGAAGCTCTGAAGATGAAGCCCAGTGATCTGAGTTATAACAAGCACTCTAGATGATTCTGATGCAAACTCGAATTAGAGAAGTACTCGCCTAGGAAAATATCCATGAAGGACTAAATTACTATGCGTGCTAAATGTGGTAGAATGTGGTCAAAAATAATTTGGATGGTAAAATCAAGAGATTTATACTTGATTAATTGCACATACAAGGTGAGTGACTCTCTGGATCTCTGGATTCCTATCATTAGCAGGAGAACAGTTTTACAGAATCCTGGCCTGTTTCTTTTCTGTATAATATCTAAAATATATCAAAATAAAGAAAAAACATATTTACAGAGAGTTGAGAGTGGTTTGATTGTTCTAAGTCCCCCATGATTTATTCTTACTTTAATGTCTCAACAGTTATCAGGCTAATTTATTTTCTCATTTCTTGGAGGTCCAACGTGGGGGTTGAAATGATGAAGAACTTTGCCTCCATCAAGGTCTTAGCATGTGGCAGTAAGTCTATTGTGTTCAAAATTTATCCATTTAATGGACATCCTTACTTTAAGAGATATTTATTGAATATTAACCATTTCAATTTTTCATTTCCTGGGATAAATAGTATTAATTATCTTGGGCTTTGCAGAAGGGGTTTTATTCTTGGAAATTATTTTCTTGTAAATTTAAACCAATTTTCATCTTGAGTCCGCTATAAAAGGCTAGGCAACCCTTCATTTCAGCTGCCTTCTCTCAAAATGTACAGGTTATTTGTATTTGTATTTCAACTTGGGATTTGTTCCTGAAAAACCAATAATTGGTTACTGGTGAAAATGTCTCAAATGAACTACAGAGCTTGGAAATTTCTTTGATGGTTTCTAATCTCTCTTTCAGCCAAACCATCTCAGTTAAAGTTCTATAAATGAAAATTCCTGTGGATTTCTTTCAGTTTTATCACATAAACTTCAGTGGTCAATTCAAAGCCATCTCAGTTATCAAAGTGATGTTTCTGCTATACTGAAATTAAAGTGAACTTCAAAGAAGCAAATTACTTCCATTTTAAGAGTCAATAGGGTATACATCTACCCACTGCCCTTTTCTCATGTATTCAGAAATGTTTATTGAGGACCTACTATAGGCAAAGAACTTTGCTAAACCCTGTGGGGATATAAATAAACCAGAAACCCAGATCTAAAGCTCACAGGCTATGGGTGAAAGATAGATTCCTTCCCTGCCATGGCAACCACAATGAAAGTTCCTTGACTCTTGAGGCCAATTAATGTGTAACACCCCTCCTTGGTTTCCCTCTTGCCTAGATAGTAATTTCTAGTAAAGTCTTATAAGATGGTGTGTTCCTGAACATATATCCCAAATCTGAGCGATGTAGGTAGATAACAAAAAGATGTGGCTTTAAAAAAATTGTGTATTTATTTATTTATTGGCTGCACTGGTCTTCGTTGCTGCGCATGGGCTTTCTCCAGTTGTGATGAATAGGGGCTACTCTTCCTTGTAGTTCATGGGCTTCTCACTGCGGTGGCTTCTCTTGTTGCAGAGTACAGTCTATAGGCTCAAGAAATCAGTAGCTGTGGCTCTTGGGCTTAGTTGCTCCGTGGCACGTGGCATCTTCTCGGGCCAGAGACTGAACTACCGTCACCTCATTGGCAGGTGGATTCTTAACCACTGGACCACCAGAGAAGTCCCAAGATTTTTTCTTTTTAACTTATTTATTTATTTTAGTTGGAGGATAATTACAATATTGTGATGTGGCTGATTCATGTTGATGTATGCCAAGATTGGTTTTAAAGTGGCAAAAGATAAAAATGGCTGAGTTACACATGGATGGAAAGATTTTGATATGAGTCAGTGAGTTCAGCTTAGGCCACTTTTAAAGTGGAATAGTCAGGCTTCTCTGGTGGCTCAGATGATAAAGAATCCACCAGCAATGCAGGAGACCTGGGTTCGATCTCTGGGTTGGGAAAATACCCTGGAGGAGGGCATGGCAACCCACACCAGTATCCTTGCCTGGAGAATCTCCATGGACAGAGGAGCCTGACAGAGGACAGAGTCGGACATGACTGAGCGACTAAGCACTGCAAAGCAGAATATTCAGAAAAAGCAGATATTGTTCTTCTCTTTTTCTGCGCTAATCAGACCACACAGCATATTAAGTTCAGTTTTGGGCACAAGGAAGAAACACTGAAGGAGTTTTCCTGTGAACTAGAAAACATGGCTCTGATATATACAGAATAAGAAGCAGCAGTCATTTCGTAAATGTGTTCAAACTTTCTCCATGAGTAAGTAGTTTGAGGAAGAGATGTCCAGTCCTGCCTGGCCAGGGTCATGGAAATGATATTCAGTTGGGCTACTGATTGCTGCTTTTTACCACCACGCATTTCTCCCTCAATTTTGGCTAGCTGTCTCACAACTGCATGGCCTTAGGAATAACATGAAGCCCTGGGAAACACTGAAAATTCACAAGGGAAAAATCTAACCCCCCTCTGTGTGTGTGCATGCTCAGTCATCCAGTCATGTCTAATTCTTTGCGACCCTATGGATTGTAGCCCTCAAGGCTCCGCTGTCCATTAGCTATTCCAGGCAAGAATACTGAAGTGGATTGCCATTTTCTACTCAAGAGGATCTTCCAAACCCAGGGGTCAAACCTGTGTGTCTTGTATCTCCTGCACTGGCAGGCAGATTCTTTACCACTGTGCCACCTGGGGAGCCTCAACCCCATTCTAGGGAATACCATTCATTACTGAGATTATTCAAAAGTGATAAGTTTTAAGTCATCCCTTTAACATGATCTTGTTAAGTAAATATTTAGGAAGAAGACAAAGCAATAGAGAAGGGTGGAGGGAAAAGGGGAAAAAGAGGAAGAAAATGAGGAAACTGTCTTTGAAATAATTTGTGATAATAAAAATTGCTGATTGTGGGAATTCTTATCACCAGAGAGTAAGAACATAGAAGCAAAATGTCGGCTCGGCATGAAGAGTCCTTTCCCCAGTGGTTATACTGTGAAAAGAAAGTGGATTGCAGCATTTTGTAAACAGATAGAATTAAATGAAACAAAAACTATAAATGACTGCTTGAAGAGAAAACTTATTTACCTAATGGGAGATTCAACACTGCGTCAGTGGATTCAATATTTACCAAAAATGGTAAAAAGTACGTGTCTTATTTTTATTTTGAAATTATAGTTGCCTTCAGAGGCTATTTTTATAATAGAAGTCTTCATTTTCCTTTTCTAATGTTAATTATTTTTTAAAACGCATCAAACATTTAGATTTGGGCTTTTAATCAAAAGTTAAATTTTATCTTTTTCGTTCTCAAATATCAACATTTTATTCCTCTGTCTCTATGCTGGTAATAATTTCACAATTTTGTTAAGATTTTAATGCATTTGGTAAAGTTCTATTCTTCCCATAGGCAGCAATGTTTTTATAGTTAGAAGTGATCTTGGTCAGAATTTTATAAATATGTACATCTAAAAATTATATCATTATTTTCCTTTTGTTAAAAGAGTTATTGATTTTTTTTTTACCCATCAGCCTTAAAAGATTTTGATCTTCATGGAGTTGGGCCCTTTAAAACACATATGCTTCTGGATGCTGAAAGACATACTTTGATTCAGTGGAAAAAGCATGGTCATCCATTTGTTACTCAAAGTCTGTTCTCGGTAAAGGATGATAATTATATCCCACGGGAAATTGACCGGATAGCAGGAGACAAGGACACCGCCATTGTTATCACTCTTGGTCAGCACTTGAGACCCTTCCCCATAAAAATTTTTATCCGTAGGGCCATCAATGTTCAAAAGGCCATAGAACGGCTATTCTTGCGAAGCCCAGAAACCAAGGTGATCCTGAAAACTGAAAACACTAGGAGGATGTTTGATAATGCAGAGATGTTTAGTGATTTTCATGGTTATATTCAGAATCTTATCATGAGGGATATTTTCATGGATCTCAATGTGGGTATTATTGATGCCTGGGACATGACTATTGCTGATAGCACCAATAATATCCATCCACCTGATTATGTGATTGAAAATCAGATTAACATGTTCTTAAACTACATTTGCTAGAGGAAAAATACAGCAATAACAAAAATACCCTGTGCTAGCCATTCTATATAGATGACCTCACTTATACTGCAAGGGTGGTTTAATACAATCCAAGGTAGGAGGAAACAAAATTGAAAAGTTACTGTTAAAATAAACATAATATAAAATTTAAAACCTAAGCCATTTTATGTGTACAATTCCATGGCATTAATTACATTCACCATATTGTGCAACCACCATCATGATCTCCAGATATTTTTTATCATCCCGAACAGAAACTTGTATCCATTGACTAATAATTCCCCAACTGCTCTTACCCCTAGATAACAACCATTCTACTTTCTGTCTCTATGAATTAAACCATTCTAGGTAGCTCATATCAGAGAAGGAAATGGCACCTCACTCCAATACTCTTGCCTGGAAAATCCCATGGGCAGAGGAGCCTGGTAGGTTGCAGTCCATGGGGTCTCAAAGAGTTGGACACAACTGAGCAACTTCACTTTCACTTTTCACTTTCATGCATTGAAGAAAGAAATGGCAACCCACTCCAGTGCTCTTGCCTGGAGAATCCCAGGGACGGGGGAGCCTGGTGGGCTGCTGTCTGTGTGGGGGTTGCACAGAGTCGGACACGACTGAAGCAACTTAGCAGAGGCGGGTGTTCATACAAGTGGAATTATACAGTATTTTTCCATTGTTCTGGCTTATTTTTCTCAGTATAATGTCTTTTGAGTTTCAGACATGTTGTAGCATGTGTCAGAATTTCCTTCCATTTTTGCAGATGAAAAATTCCATTGTATTATGTCTATACACATTTTGTCTTTCCAGGCATCTATTGATGGGGATATTTGGGTTGTTTCCATCTTTTGGATATTGTGAATAATACTGCTATGAAGAGGAAATAAAACTTAAAGGATTGTTTCCAGTGCTGAGTGTGATGACAGAACAGCAAAAGGTCATCATTCATAGTTTAATTTTAGGAAATATAAGGCCTGGAAATGAGCAGTCTAAATGATTAAAGTTTAGAGAAGTTTAGAGAAAATGTGAAATATAGAAGAAAACCTAGTGGAATCATAATAGCAGTCTTTGTACTTAAGATAATTATTTGAAATTTGTTAACCAGTTGTTCTCTAGATTTCAGTAAGAATCAGGAATCACAGCCCAAACCTGCAAACATGTTGAGAAAACCAGCTACTATTATTATGTCAGTGTACAGACCCTACAATCCTGGTTCTTGCTGATCCTAAAAGTATGAGAGGAGGTCTCCTTGAGACGACTTCAAATGACTTTATAAGATTTTCTCTAGATTGTCCTCTCAAAATAAAATTATCCTCCCTTTCTATTAATATACTTGAGGTTCAGTCAGTTCAGCCACTCAGTTGTGGGCTTAGTGGACCCCATGGACTGCAGCACGCCAGGCCTCCCTGTCCATCACCAACTCCTGGAGTTTACTCAAACTCATGTTCATAGAGTTGGTGATGCCATCCAAACATTTCATCCTCTGTCATCCCACCATCTCATCCTCTGTCATCTCCTTCTCCTCCTGCCTTCAATCTTTCCCAGCATCAGGGTCTTTTCCAATGAGTCATCAGTTCTTCACATCAGGTGGCCAAAGTATTGGAGTCTCAGCTTCAGTCCTTCCAATGAATTTTCAGGACTGATTTTCTTTAGGATGGACTGGTTGGATCTCCTTGCAGTCCAAGGGACTCTCCAAGAGTCTCCTCCAACACCACAGTTCAAAAGCATCAATTCTTCGGCACTCAGCTTTCTTTATGGTCCGGCACTAACATCCATATATGACTACTGGAAAAATCATAGCTTTGACTAGATGGACCTTTGTCAGCAAAGTAATGTCTCTGCTTTTAATATGCTGTCTAGGTTGGTCACAGCTTTTCTTCCAAGGAGCAGGTGTCTTTTAATTTCATGGCTGCAGTCAACATCTGCAGTGATTTTGGAGCCCAAGAAAATAAAGTCTGTCACTGTTTCCAGTCTTTCTCCACCTACTTGTCATGGAGTGATGGGACCAGATGCTATGATCTTAGTTTTTTTAATGTTGAATTTTAAGCCAACTTTTTCACTCTCCTCTCTCACTTTCATCAAGAGGCTCTTTAGTTCTACACTTTCTGCCGTAAGGGTGGTGTCATCTGCATATCTGAGGTTATTGATATTTCTCCCAGCAATCTTGATTTCAGCTTGAACTTCATCCAGCCTGGCATTTCACATGATGTACTCTGCATAGAAGTTAAATAAGCAGATTGACAATATACAGCCTTGACATACTACTTTCCTGATTTTGAGCCAGTCTGTTGTTCCATGTCCGGTTCTAACTGTTGCTTCTTGGCCTGCATTCAGATTTCTCAGGAAGCAGGTAAGATGGTCTGGTATTCCCATCTCTTTAAGAATTTTCCACAGTTTGTTGTGATCTACACAGTCAAAGCCTTTGGTATGATCAACAAAGCAGAAGTAGATGTTTTTCTGGACCTCTCTTCCTTTTTTAATGATCCAACAGATGTTGGCAATTTGATCTCTGGTTCCTCTGCCTTTTCTAAAACCAGCTTGAACATCTGGAAGTTCTTGGTTCACATACTGTTGAAGCCTGGCTTGGAGAATTTTGAGCATTACTTTGCGAGCATGTGAAATGAATGTAATCGTGTGATAGTTTTAACATTCTTTGGCATTGTCCTTCTTTGGGATTGGAATGAAAACTGACTTTTCCAGTCCTGTGACCACTGCTGAGTTTTCCAGGATTGCTGGCATATTGAGTGCAGCACTTTCACAGCATCATCTTTCAGGATTTGGAATAGCTCAACTGGAATTCCATTACCTCCACTAGCTTTGTTCGTAGTGATGCTTCCTAAAGCCCACTTGACTTCACATTCTAGAATGTCTGGCTCTAGGTTGGTGATCACATCATCGTGATTATCTGGGTTGTAAAGATCTTTTTTGTACAGTTCTTCTGTGTATTCTTGCCACCTCTTCTTAATATCTTATGCTTCTGTTAGGTCCATGCCATTTCTGTCCTTTATTGTGCCCATCTTTGCATGAAACGTTCCCTTTAATCTCTAATTTTCTTGAAGATATCTCTAGTCTTTCCCATTCTACTGTTATCCTCTATTTCTTTCATTGATCACTGAGGAAGGCTTTCTTATCTCTCCTTGCTATTCTTTGGAACTCTGCATTAAAATGGGTATGTCTTTCCTCTTCTCCTTTGCCTTAAGCATCTCTTCTTTTTTCAGCTATTTGTAAGGCCTTGTCAGACAACCATTTTGCCTTTTTGCATTTCTTTTTCTTGGGGATGGTCTTGATCCCTGTCTCCTGTACAATGTCACGAACCTCCATCCATAGATCTTCAGGCACTCTGTCTATCAGATTTAATCCCTTGAGTCTATTTGTCACTGCCACTGAATAATCATAAGGGATTTGATTTAGGTCATACCTGAATGACCTAGTGGTTTTCCCTACTTTCTTCAATTTCAGTCTGAATTTGGAAATAAGGAGTTCATGGTCTGAGCCACAGTCAGCTCCTGGTCTTGTTTTTGCTGACTGTATAGAGCTTCTCCATCTTTGGCTGCAAAGAATATAATCAATCTGATTTCAGTGTTGACCATCTGGTGATGTCCATGTGTAGAGTCTTCTCTTGTGTTGTTGGAAGAGGGTGTTTCTATGATCAGTGTGTGCTCTCTTAGGAAAACTCTATTAGCCTTTGCCCTGCTCCATTTTGTACTCCAAGGCCAAATTTGCCTGTTAGTCCAGATATCTCTTGACTTCCTACTTTTGCATTCTATTTCCCTATGATGAAAAGGACATCATTCACAGAAGACTGAGTCAGACCTGTGTTTGAGTCTCCTGTGGAGGTATGGGTCAGCAGTGGCCTGCCACAGGGGCAGGGGCTCTGGGTGCAGCTGCCTGGTCACATAGCCTGTGGCATAAGCCCTCTTGGAGGTCGCCATTAACCCCACCACAGAGATGCAGAGCAGATGACCCACAAACTGCAGAACAACTATACCAAAGAAATTATTGCACTGTTAAGAAAGTTCTAGGACCCACAACAGATTTCCCAACCTTGGGATCTGGCAAAGGGACTGAGAACCCCCAGGGCATTTAACTTTGGAGGCCAGTGGGATTTGATTATAGAACTTACACAGGACTGGGGAAATGGACTCTTGCAGGGCACAAACAAAACCTGTGTGCACTGGGACCAAGGGGAAAGGAGCAGTGACCCCCACAAGAGACTGACCCAGACTTGCCTGTGAGTGTCCGGAGTCTCCAGCAGAGGCATGGGCTGGTGGTCACCTGCTGCAGGGTCCAGGGCACTGAGTGCAGCAGTGCATGCATGGGGCCTTTTGAAGGAGGTCGCCATTATCTTCATTACCTCCACCATAGTTTGGTCTCAGGTCAAACAGCAGGGAGGGAACACAACCCCACCCATCAACAGAAAATTGGATTAAAGAGTTACTGAGCATGGCCCCACCCATCAGAACAAGACCCAGTTTCCCCGACAGTCAGTCTCTCCCATCAGGAAGCTTCCATAAGCCTCTTATTCTTATCCTTCAGAGGGAAGACAGAATGAAAACCACAATCATAGAAAACTAACCAAACTGATCACATGGACCACAGCCTTGTCTAGCTCAATGAAACCATGAGCCATGCCATGTAGGGCCACCCAAGCTGGACGGGTCATGGTGGAGAGTTCTGACAAAATGTGGTCCACTGGAGAAGGGGATGGCAAAACATTTCAGTAGTCTTGCCTTGAGAATCCCATGAACAGTATGAAAAATCAAAAAGATAGGACACTGAAAGATGAACTCCCCAGGCTGGTAGGTGCCCAATATGCTACTGGAAAAGATTGGAGAAATAACTCCAGAAGGAACGAAGAGATGGAGCCAAAGCAAAAACAACACCCAGGTGTGGATGTGACAGGTGATGGAAGTAAAGTCTGATGCTGTAAAAGAGCAATATTGCATAGGAACCCGGAATGTTAGGTCCATGAATGAAGGTAAATTAGAAGTGGTCAAACAGGAGATGGCACAAGTAAACATTGACATTTTAGGAATCAGTGAACTAAAATGGACTGGAATGGTTGAATTTAATTCAGATGACCATTATATCTACTCCTGTGGGCAAGAATCCCTTAGAATAAATGGAGTAGCCCTCATAGTCAACAAAAGAGTATGAAATGCAGTATTTGGGTGCAATCTCAAAAATGACAGAATGATCTCTGTTCGTTTCCAAGGCAAACCATTCAGTATCACAGCAATCCAAGTCTATGCCCCAACCAGTAATGCTGAAGAAACTGGAATTGAATGGTTCTATGAAGATCACTTGAAGTTACAAGAGTGGAAATGTTGTTACTCCAGGGTGATTTCTTTTTTGTACTGTCTTTCTTAGGGAGAGGAAGTGAAATTATAGTGCTGTAACATCAGTATGAATGTCAATCCATACAACTTAGAATCAGGCTTCTCTAAATAAGAGAAACATATTAGAAGTCTTTTCCTTTGGTTCTAAATCATCACATAGAAAGCTTTCAAAATAAATCTATCTGTTCTTCCAATCATTGCACTCTTAAATGCTTATATGAGTTATCATTGTCCTACCAACAAAGTTATCTTAAGTCCCTCTAACCTAATTCTGAGGTGATAGAGTTTACACTTTTATTATGATTACTCTTCTCTGATTGCACTGAGCTGTGTCTGTGTCATTCTACAACATGTGTTCTACCCCATCTCTCACTTCAACAAAGTCAATGCTCTAATTTAAATGTGATTAATCAGCATTGAATAGTAAGGGTCTGTTCATTTGTTCTAAAGCTGCACTGTAAGTATTATAGCTGTGAGTCACATGTCACTGTTTAAATTAAAATTAAATTAAATGAAAAATCATTTACTTGGTTGCACTAATCACGTTTTGTGTTCAGTGGCCACATGTGGCTAGTGGCACTGTGCTGACAGTACAATACTTCAATACTTACTTCCATTTGAAAAGCCCACACATTTTAGTCAACATAGAAAGACTAAAAACTTAGCTTCTAGAATCAGGAACAAGGCAAAGATTCAACATAGTACTGGATATTCTAGCCAATGCAATTAGATAAGAAAAATAAACAAAAGGCATGGAAATTGAAAAAGAAGAAATAAAATTATTTCCGTTTCCAGGTGACATGATCTTATATTTAGAATCCTAAGGATGTTACAAAAATACCTGTTTGAACTATTAAATTCAGCAAATTTGCAGAAACAAAATCAACGTTTAAAATCAGTTGCACTTTTAAATAAAAAACACAATGAGGTGTCACCTCACAATGGTCAGAATAGCTATTATTAAAGAAATCTACATATAATAATTAACAAAGATCAAACACAAAGAACAAATATTAAAAGCAGCAAGGGAAAAACAACAAATAACACACAAGGGAATTCCCATAAGGATAACAGCTGATCTTTCAATAGAAACTCTTCAAGCCAGGAGGGAATGGCAAGACATACTTAAAATGATGAAAGAAAATAACCTACAGCCCAGATTATTGTACCCAGCAAGGATCTCATTCAAGTATGAAGGAGAAATCAAAAGCTTTTCAGACAAGCAAAAGCTGAGAGAATTCTGCACCACCAAACCAGCTCTCCAACAAATACTAAAGGATATTCTCTAGACAGGAAACACAAAAATGGTGTATAAACTCAACCCAAAACAATAAAGTAAATGGCAACGGGATCATACTTATCAGTAATTACCTTAAACGTAAATGGGTTGAATGCCCCAACCAAAAGACAAAGACTGGCTGAATGGATAAAAAAACAAGACCCCTGTATATGTTGTCTACAAGAGACCCACCTCAAAACAGGGGACACATACAGACTGAAAGTGAAGGGCTGGAAAAAGATTTTCCATGCAAATTGGGACCAAAAGAAAGCAGGAGTCACAATACTCGTATCAGATAAATTAGACTTTAAAACAAAGGCTGTGAAAAGAGACAAAGAAGGTCACTACATAATGATCAAAGGATCAATCCAAGAAGAAGATATAACAATTATAAATATATATCCACCCAACATGGGAGCACCGCAGTATGTAAGACAAATCCTAACAAGTATGAAAGGAGAAATTAACAATAACACAATAATAGTGGGAGACTTTAATACCCCACTCACACTTATGGATAGATCAATTAAACAGAAAATTAACAAGGAAAAAAAAAAAAAAAAACATGTATCTATAAAGTTCACTAAAGCAAAGCACAGTAAAATGAGGTATGGCAATAAAAGGCGTTAAATTTATCAAATAAAAAAATATCTTTCTTATGTATTAAAAAAAAAAAAGAAATCTACATATAATAAATGCTGCAGTGGGTGTGGAGAAATGGGAACCTTTGTACACTGCTGATAGGTATGAAAATTGGTTCAGCTACTATGGAAAACAGTATAGATATTCCTTAAAAAACTAAAAATAGACCTACTTTATGATCTGGCAACCCCACTCCTAGATACATACTCAGGAAAAAAAGCTTCTAATTCAAAAAGATACATGCATCCCAAAGTTTATAGCCACATTATTTATAGTCAAGACATGGAAACAACAGATAATTGGATTAAGAAGATGTGGTACATATACAATGGACTGTTCAGATCAGATCAGATCAGTCGCTCAGTCGTGTCTGACTCTTTGCCACCCCATGAATCGCAGCACGCCAGGCCTCCCTGTCCATCACCAACTCCCAGAGTTCACTCAGACTCACGTCCATCGAGTCAGTGATGCCACCCAGCCATCTCATCCTCTGTCGTCCCCTTCTCCTCCTGCCCCCAATCCCTCCCAACATCAGAGTCTTTTCCAATGAGTCAACTCTTCGCATGAGGTGGCCAAAGTACTGGAGTTTCAGCTTTAGCATCATTCCTTCCAAAGAACACCCAAGGCTGATCTCCTTTAAGATGGACTGGTTGGATCTCCTTGCAGTCCAAGGGACTCTCAAGAGTCTTCTCCAACACCACACTTGCAAAGCATCAATTCTTCGGTGCTCAGCCTTCTTCACAGTCCAACTCTCACATCCATACATGACCACAGGAAAAACTATAGCCTTGACTAGACGAACCTTTGTTGGCAAAGTAACGTCTCTGCTTTTGAATATGCTATCTAGGTTGGTCATAACTTTCCTTCCAAGGAGTAAGCGTCTTTTAATTTCATGGCTGCAATCACCATCTGTAGTGATTTTGGAGCCCAGAAAAATAAAGTCAGACACTGTTTCCACTGTTTCCCCATCTATTTCCCATGAAGTGATGGGACCGGATGCCATGATCTTCATTTTCTGAATGTTGAGCTTTAAGCCAACTTTTTCACTCTCCGCTTTCACTTTCATCAAGAGGATTTTGAGTTCCTCTTCACTTTCTGCCATAAGGGTGGTGTCATCTGCATATCTGAGGTTATTGATATTTCTCCTGGCAATCTTGATTCCAGCTTGTGTTTCTTCCAGTCCAGCATTTCTCATGATGTACTCTGCATATAAGTTAAATAAACAGGGTGACAATATACAGCTTTGACAAACTCCTTTTCCTATTTGGAACCAGTCTGTTGTTCCATGTCCAGTTCTAACTGTTGCTTCCTGACCTGCATACAAATTTCTCAAGAGGCAGATCAGGTGGTCTGGTATTCCGACCTCTTTCAGAATTTTCCATAGTTTATTGTGATCCACACAGTCAAAGGCTTTGGCATAGTCAATAAAGCAGAAATAGATGTTTTTCTGGAACTCTCTTGCTTTTTCCATGATCCAGCGGATGTTGGCAATTTCATCTCTGGTTCTGGCCTTTTCTAAAACCAGCTTGAACATCAGGAAGTTTACGGTTCACATGTTGCTGAAGCCTGGCTTGGAGAATTTTGAGCATTACTTTACTAGCGTGTGAGATGAGTGCAATTGTGCAGTAGTTTGAGCATTCTTTGGCATTGTCTTTCTTTGGGATTGGAATGAAAACTGACCTTTTCCAGTCCTGTGGCCACTGCTGAGTTTTCCAAATTTTCTGGCATATTGAGTGCAGCACTTTCACAGCATCATCTTTCAGGATTTGAAATAGCTCAACTGGAATTCCATCACCTCCACTAGCTTTGTTCGTAGTGATGCTTTCTAAGGCCCACTTGACTTCACATTCCAGGATGTCTGGCTCTAGGTCAGTGATCACACCACTGTGTTTATCTGGGTTGTGAAGATCTTTTTTGTACAGTTCTTCTGTATATTCTTGCCACCTCTTCTTAATATCTTCTGCTTCTGTTAGTTCCATACCATTTCTGTCCTTTATCGAGCCCATCTTTGCATGAAATGTTCCTTTGGTATCTCTGATTTTCTTGAAGAGATCCCTAGTCTTTCCCATTCTGTTGTTTTCCTGTATTTCTTTGCATCGATTGCCAAGGAAGGCTTTCTTATCTCTCCTTGCTATTCTTTGGAACTCTGCATTCAGATGTTTATATCTTTCCTTTTCTCTTTTGCTCTTCGCTTCTCTTCTTTTCACAGCTATTTGTAAGGCCTCCCCAGACAGCCATTTTGCCCTTTTGCATTTCTTTTCCATGGGGATGGTCTTCATCCCTGTCTCTGGTATAATGTCACGAACCTCATTCCATAGTTCATCAGGCACTCTGTCTATCAGATCTAGGCCCTTAAATCTATTTCTCACTTCCACTGTGTAATCATAAGGGATTTAATTTAGGTCATACCTGAATGGCCTAGTGGTTTTCCCTACTTTCTTCAATTTCAGTCTGAATTTGGAAATAAGGAGTTCATGGTCTGAGCCACAGTCAGTTCCTGGTCTTGTTTTTGCTGACTGTATAGAGCTTCTCCATCTTTGGCTGCAAAGAATATAATCAATCTGATTTCAGTGTTGACCATTTGGTGATGTCCATGTATAGAGTCTTCTCTTGTGTTGTTGGAAGAGGGTGTTTGTTATGACCAGTGCATTTTCTTGGCAAAACTCAGTCTTTGCCCTGCTTCATTGCATATTCCAAGGCCAAACTTGCCTGTTACTGCAGGTGTTTCTTGACTTCCTACTTTTGTATCCCAGTCCCCTATAATGAAAAAGACATCTTTTTTGGTTGTTAGTTCTAAAAGGTCTTGTAGGTCTTCATAGAATCGTTCAACTTCAGCTTCTTCAGCGTTACTGGTTGGGGCATAGACTTGGATTACTGTGATATTGAATGGTTTGCCTTGGAAATGAACAGAGATCATTCTGTCATTTTTGAGATTGCATTTCAGACTCTTTTGTTGACCATGATGGCTACTCCATTTCTTCTGAGGGATTCCTGCCCACAGTAGTAGATATAATGGTCATCTGAGTTAAATTCACCCATCCAGAACATTTCAGTTCGCTGATTCCTAGAATGTCAACATTCACCCTTGCCATCTCTTGTTTGACCACTTCCAATTTGCCTTGATTCATGGACCTGACATTCCAGGTTCCAATGCAATATTGCTCTTTACAGCATCGGACCTTGCTTCTATCACCAGTCACATCCACAGCTGGGTATTGTTTTTGCTTTGGCTCCATCCCTTCATTCTTTCTGGAGTTATTTCTCCACTGATCTCCAGTAGCATATTGGGCACCTACTGACCTGGGGAGTTTCTCTTTCAGTGTCCTATCATTTTGCCTTTTCATACTGTTCATGGGGTTCTCAAGGCAAGAATACTGAAGTGGTTTGCCATTCCCTTCTCCAGTGGGCCACATTCTGTCAGACCTCTCCACCATGACCAGCCCATCTTGGGTTGCCCCACAGGCATGGCTTAGTTTCATTGAGTTAGACAAGGCTGTGGTCCTTGTGTGATTAGATTGACTAGTTTTCTGTGAGTATGGTTTCAGTGTGTTTGCCCTCTGATGCCCTCTTACAACACCTACTGTCTTACTTGGGTTTCTCTTACCTTGGGTGTGGGGTATCTCTTCACGGCTGCTCCAGCAAAGCGCAACCGTTGCTCCTTACCTTGGATGAGGGGTATCTCCTCACCGCCGCCCTTCCTGACCTTCAACATGGGATAGCTCCTCTAGGCCCTGTTACTCAGCAGTAAAAATGGAATGAAATAATGCCATTTGCAATAGCATTGATAAACCTAGAGAATACTATACTTAGTGAAGTAAGTCAGGCAGAGAAAGACAAATACTCTGTGATTTTACTTAAATGTGGAATCTAAAATATAATACAAATAAATTTGTATACAAAACAGAAACAGACAGAAAACAAACTTATGGTTACCAAAGGGGAGAGGGAGGAAGGGAAGAAGGGAAAAATTAGGAGTGTGGGATTAACAGATAAAAACCACTGTACATAAATAGGTAGGCAACTAGACTTTATTGTATAGCACAGAGAATTCTATTCTACATCTTGTAATAAACTATAGGGAATATAATCAGAAAAAATAACTGAATCACTATGCTGCACATGTGAAACTTACACAGTATTGAACATCAACTGTACTTTGATTTAAAAAAATTCAGTTGCGTTTTTATACACTTACAATGACCAACCCGAAAAAGAAATTAAGAAGGCAGTCCTATTTACTATGCCTCAAAAAGGATAAAATATTTTGGAATAAACTTAATGAAGTAGATTATAGACTTGTACACTAAATGATACAAAAAATACTTTTAAAATCAAAGAGGTTACAAATAAATGGAAAGACATTCACGTACTTGTAGACTGGAAGACTTAATATTATCAGAATGTTCATACATACCAAATAAAGCAATCTGCGGACTCAATGCAATACTTATAAAAATTCCAGTGGATTTTTTGTGTGTGTGTGTGTGTGTGAAAATAGAAAAAAAATTCTAAAATTCATATGAACTCTCAAGGGTTCTGAATATCTGAATATCCAAAACAATCTTGAAGAAGAACAAAGTTGGAAGACTCAGACTTGCTGATTTCAAAATGACACTACAAAGTAACAGTGATGAAGGTAGTGTTCTTGTTGTTTAGTCAGGCAGGTGTCTGCAACTCTGCAACCCCTTGGACTGTCGCCTGCCAGATTCCTCTGCCCGTGGGATTTTCCAGGCAAGAATACTGGAATGTGTTGCCATTTCCTTCTCCAGGGGATCTTCGCTACCCAGGGATTGAACCCAGGTTTCCTGCATCTCCTACATTTCCTGCATTGGCAGGTGGATTCTTTATCACTGAGCCGCCTAGGAAGCCCAAGTAATGTGATATGGTACAGGCATAAAGATATATAGGCCAATGGAACAGGATAGTGAGTATAGAAATAACCCCTTGCATATATGGTCAAATGATTTTTTTAACAAGGGTGCTAAGCCTAATCAATGGGGAAAGAACAGTCTTTTCAACAAATGGTGTCAGGAAAACTGGGTATGCACATACAACACAATGAAGCTGAACCCTTACCTTATACTGTATATAAGAATTCACTCAAAATTTATGAAATAACTAAACAGAAGACCTAAAACTGCTAAACTTCTAGAAGAAAACATAGGGGAAACTCTTTAAGACAGTAGATTTGTCAATGACTTCTTTGATATGACACCAAAAGCACAAGTAACAAAATAAACACAAATGGGACTGTACCATGAACTCAAAAACTTGCATGTCAAAGGGAAAAATGCATGAAAAGACAGCCTACAGAATGGGATGAAATAATTTTAAATTGTACATCTGGCAAAGCTTAATATCCACAATATATAAGGAAGAGCTACAACTCAACAATAGTAATACAACAACCTGATTGAAACTATGGGCAAAGGATTGAGGCTGGAGTCAATAGTGGAATTCTCAAGGCAAGAACAGTGGGTAGCCATTCCCTTCTCCAGGGGATTTTCCTGACCCATGGATCAAACCCAGGTCTCTTGCATTGCAGGTAGATTCTTTCCCATCTGAGCCACCTGAGTATCAGCTATTGGTTTAGTGTGCTAGAGTCCTTGAAGAGTAACTGCTGACCTTAATCACTGGCTTTGGCGTAGTCAGTCACCAGGCTAGTGACATGCAACAGAGGAAAAAACTGAGCAAAGGAATCGATTAGGTTTTCTCCAAAGAATATATACAAATGGCCAATAAGCATATGAAAAGATGTTCATCATCACTGATCGTTAGGGAAAAGTAAATCAAAACCAAAATAAGACATCACTTCATGCCTATCAGACGGGCCACAATCAAAACAACGTTCGTGAGGATGTAGAGAAGTTGGGACTCTTGTGCACTGTTAGTGGGAATGTAAAATGGTGCTGTTATTGTGGAAAAAAGTATGGAGGTTACTCAAAAAGTTAAAAATAAAATTACCATGGAACCCACTGGTTCTGCTTCTAGGTATATTCAGAAGAACTAAAATCAGGATCTCAAAGAGTTACGTGCACTACCATGTTCATTGCAGCAAGATTGACAATAACCAAGATACGGAAACAACCCAAATGCCCACTGAAAAATGGATGAATGAATGAAGAAAATGTGGTATATACATGTAATGGAACATAATGGAAGTCTTAGGGAAAAAAGGAAACCCTGTCACATGTTATAACATGATGAACCTCAAGGAAATTATGCTAAGCAAAATAAGTCAGTCATAAAAGGACAAACAGTGTTATGATTCCACTAATATGAAGTATCTAAAGTAGTTAAAATCATAGAAACAAGAAGTACAAATGTGGTTATCAATGTGGGGGAAGGGCAACAAGTATTGAGTGGGTGTGGAGTTTTGCTGTTGCAAGACAAAAGTTCTAGAGACCTGTTGGAGAGCAATGTGAATATACTTAATGCTACTGAAATGAGCATTAAAAATAGTTAAGGTGGTAAATGCAATATTATGTGTTTTTTACATGGTGTATGTTCTTTCCATATTATAGCAAATAAACATTAGTGTTGAAATCCAAAGCAGTTCATTTCTTTGCTCAACATGTTAAAATGAAACAGCCACAGTTGCACAGTAGCTGTTAGTGTCTTGAATTCTTAATTTTCTTTCATAATGAGTCAACATTAGGAGGCATATTGTTGTTTTTAAAAAAAAACCCTGACTGTTCTCTGTTAGTAAGCAGCATGTGAATTGGCTTCAGGTATAAGTCTTGCTGCACACATAGCTGCTGTCCTAATGGGAGTAATCCCAACACTCCTTTCCATTCTACACCATAGCACACTAAGTAACTTATATGAAAATTCTTCCTCTACAGCATGAGTTTTCAGTGACAACCAGAAGCAAAAAATCAAGTGCTTCAGCTTCTTATAAATGCTGCACAGATGCCAAGAGCTTATTTATACCCTCATATCAATCACTTCAACCTATTGTAAAGCAAAATGTAGTCTAGCACACACCTTTCAATCCACATCCTATGTTATTGACGTTGTGTTTGCACAACAGTATCATTTGATAAAGGAATTTTACCAGCAGTTCCTTCTGATTTAGCAGTAACCATATTTGTCATTAACTTGTGGTTGGCTTTGTGGTTTGACATGTACCTTTTTTCATTATCAGGAGTGCAATGCTGAATGATATCTTAGTAATTCTAATCTTTCTTTTGGCTTTACTGATAGAACTCATCAAGTTTGTACTAGAAGGAAATCTTTTGTTCCTGCTCTGAAAAAAAAGTAGATTGCTTTAGCAGAGAGGTTACGGTGCTCTCTCTGACAATTACATAAAATCTTTGACGGCTTTAGTCCTCTGCATTAGATGAGACTTTTTTTAGCAGGTGATAGAAATCAACATCAAACTAACCTAAGAAGGGGTACGGTGAAATGCATTTCATTTCAACTCTTTGAAATGTAAGTACAAAATATTTACATGTTTTTCCTTGAGAACTACCCAAATACCCCCTGACTCCTTGATAAACTATTGTAGGTCACACTCTGAGGGTTAGTGCTTTCTCCTAAAAGGGTATTTTCTTTTCTAAAAAAATTTTTTTTAATTTATTTTTAATTGGAGGATGATTGCAATACAGTATTGCTTTACAGTATTTACAGTATGATGTGATGGCTTCTGCCACACATCATTATGAATCACTCATAGGTATACATATGTCCTCTCCCTCCTAAACCTCCCTCCCACCTCCAACTCCATCCCATTCCCCTAGGCTGTCACAGAGTACTTGTTTTCCAGGCCACAGGACTGGAAAATGTCAGTTTCCATTCCAATCCCAAAGACAAGCAATGTTAAAGAATGTTCAAACTACTGCACAATTGCACTCATTTCACATGCTAGCAGGGTAATATTCAAAATCCTTTAAGCTAGGCTTCCACAGTATGTGAACCAAGAACTTCCAGATGTACAAGCTGGAGCAAGAAGAGGCAGAGGAACCAGAGATCAAATTGCCAACATCCGTTGGATGATAGAAAAAGCAAGAGAATTCCAGAAAAAAACATCTACTTCTGCTTCATTGAGTATGCTAAAGCCTTTGACTGTGTGGATCATAATAAACTGTGGAAAATTCTTAAAGAGATGGGAATACCAGACCTTCTGTATGCAGGTCAAGAAGCAACAGTTAGAACCAGACATGGAATAATGAATTGGTTCCAAACTGGCAAAGGAATACATCAAGGCTGTATATCATCACCCTACTTATTTCACTTATATGCAGAGTACATCATGCAAAATGCCAGGCTGGGTGAAGTTCAAGCTGGAATCAAGATTGCTGGGACAAATATCAATAACCTCAGATATGCAGATGACACCACCCTAATGGCAGAAAGTGACGAGGAACTAAAGAGCCTCTTGATGAAAGTGAAAGAGAAGAGTGACGAAGCTGGCTTAAAACTCAACATTCAAAAAACTAAGATCATATATATGTGTTAGTATACTGTATTGGTGTTTTTCTTTCTGGCTTACTTCACTCTGTATAATGTTGATGTATGGCAAAACCAATACAATATTGTAAAGTAAAAAAAAAAAAAAAAAACTAAGATCATGGCATCTGATCCCTTCACTTCACTTCAAATAGATGGGGAAAAAATGAAAACAGTGACAGATTTTATTTTCTTGGGCTCCAAAATCATTGTGGACAGTGACTGCAGCCTTGCAATTAAAAGATGCTTGCTCCTTGGAAGAAAAGCTATAACAAACCTAGACAGCATATTAAAAAGCAGAGACATCACTTTGCCAACAAAGGTCTGTATTGTCATAGCTATGGTTTTTTTTCAGTAGTTATGTACGGATGTGAGAGTTGGACCATAATAACGCTGAGTGCTGAAGAACTGATGCTTTCAAATTGTGGTGCTGGAGAAGACTCTTGAGAGTCCCTTGAACAGCAAGGACATCAAACCAGTCAGTGCTAAAGGAAATAAATCCTGAATATTTATTGGAATAACTGATGCTGAAACTGAAGCTCCAATACTTTGGCCACCTGATGCAAAGAGTTGACTCATTAGAAAAGACCCTGATGCTGGGAAAGACTGGGGACAAAAGCAGAAACAGACAACAGAGGATGAGATGGTTGGAAGGCCGCACCGATTCAATGGACCTGACTTTGAGCAAACTCTGAGAGAGAGTGAAGGGCAGGGAAGCCTGGCATGCTGCAGTCTATGGGGTTTCAAAAAGTCGGACACGGCTGAGCAACTGAACAATACCAACCAGTTTGAACTCCCTGAGTCATACAGCAAATTCTCACTGACTATCTATTTTACACACGCTAAGGTATATGTTTCCATGCTACTCTCAGTTTGTCCCACCCTCTCGTTCCCCCGCTATTTCCACAAGTCCATTGTCTGTGTCTGCAAGCATATGTTCAAAGTCAGCTCCTCCAAGAGCTTGGGTACCACAACTACCTCTGAAGCTTATAAAAGATGTTGATTGACATGTCCAACTTCTGGCCAGCCAAATAAGACCTTCCTTGTGTAATGCTCAGAAATCTCTATTTTAAATGGTCTTCCAGTGTAACTCTAACATACCCATTCTGGCATCTTGCAATAAGATCAATTTAGGAATCATATTCTACAGTATTCTCTCTCTACTCTATTTCCTGAGGTCAAGCAGCTTACACTTGTCCATTTTCCCTGTTTATATCCCTCCTCAGTTCTTATTGGAGAAGGCAATGGCACCCCACTCCAGCACTCTTGCCCGGAAAAATCCCATGAATGGAGGAGCCTGGAAGGCTGCAGTCCATGGGGTTGCTAAGATCGGACACAACTGAATGACTTCACTCACTTTTCACTTTCATGCATTGGAGAAGGAAATGGCAACCCACTCCAGTGTTCTTGCCTGGAGAATCTCAGGGACAGGGAAGCCTGGTGGGCTGCCGTCTATGGGGTCGCACAGAGTCGGACACGACTGAAGTGACTCAGCAGCAGAAGCAGCAACAGTTCTCATCTAAACCTATCACATGGCTGAGTCCTCACCACGGATACTATGGGAAACAGCTCCCAAGACAGGTAACTCATAATCCTTGTGGAAGTTTCATCAGCAGGTAGGACAAGAAAAGCAGCCTTCATGGGACCTGCTTACCAGCAGTTTGTCTCTATCCTCACCTGCTCTGGATCCAATAAAGCTCAGTGTCTACATCTCCACTTCTACTCTACTTCATGAAAAAAGGAATTCCAGTGCTCAAGGAAGGTCACTCCATTTATGGCATAGAAGTTACCCTAGGAATAGGGGAGGCATGATGAGGGATGAAATAAAAATGCTCTGAAATGCAGGTGAGTATGTTTCTTGTCTCTTCTATTTATCTCTGTCTCCATTATCTGGGTCTTGGATGTATTACACAATATGTCCTTCCTGCAAAGTATGACCTGGGCAGAGAAATAAGTGTGTGGCTCTTTTTAAGGATTTGGCCAGCATATATTGAGATGCAAGCCGAGGACAAAGCAGTGAATGATCAGTGCTGCTTATATTGTCTTGAGTAATTCAGCTCTGATCCCCAGGCTGCATATCCCACTAAGCCAAATGAGAGCTCTGTGATTGAAAAGACCTGCCCTACTCAGAAAGTTATTTGGTATCAGGCCATTGTCACTTAGATATACACTGTAGGGAGGAGGCAGGTGGCGTTTCAGTATTCCATACTTGAAGCAGTTGATGAAAGTGTTCATTCCACTTGCAAAGAGCACTTTCTCTAAGGAGAATGGAAATAAATAAATAGGTTCTGCCTTTCTGCAGATCTGCTGCTAGTTTAGGAGTCAACAAATGAATGGCTACCAGACAAACCCAGATGGCAGCCTGCCTTTATGCAGCCTGAGGGGTGGGGCCTAAGTATAGTTTTCGTCTTTTTAGGTTTGTAAAAATAAAACAAAGAAGAATATGTGACCAGCAAACCTAAGATAGTTACCATCTGGCCTTTTACAGAAAAATTTGCTGATATTTGGCTTAGAGTCCTTTTAGACTCATGTACCTGGTAACTTCCTGTCTGGTTCTCCTCTTAATTGGACTCTTTCTGGCTGCATCATGAAGACCAACTAAGAGTTGTTTCTGACCGAGTTCATGTACCTGTTCTCGGTTCACCCAGTCTCATTTGTGTTTGGGTAAGTGTTCAACAACCATCTGGAGAAGGCGATGACACCCCACTCCAGTACTCCTGCCTGGAAAATCCCATGGACGAGGGAGCTGCAGTCCATGGGGTCGCTAAGACTGAGCGACTTCACTTTCACTTTTCACTTTCTTGCACTGGAGAAGGAAATGGCAACCCACCCCAGTGTTCTTGCCTGGAGAATCCCAGGGATGGGGCAGCCTGGTGGGCTGCCGTCTATGGGGTCACACAGAGTCGGACACGACTGAAGTAACTTAGCAGCAGCAGTAGCAGCAGTCAACAACCAGCAATTGGAACAAACAAGCCCTGCTTTGTAGCATCTGCCAATTTCTGTGGTGTAAATACTCCCCTCCACAGCTGATTTCAAGCTGTCAACAATTTCAAGCTGTAACAATGATGTTACTGAACACAAAATTGGGGGGCAATGCACACAATCAGATCTTGCTAGATGGTAGGAGTTAACTCCTGCAACCACTGCCCAATCTTGAGAAGTGTGAGACAGCTGGCATAGTGGAAAGAGAATCATTTGCCAGTTAAATATTCTTAAATTCAAATTAAATCATTACTTCTCCGGATGTTGCTGTTGTACAGTCACTCAGTCATGTCTGACTCTTTGTGACCCATGAACTGCAGGCTTCCCTGTCCTTCACTATCCCACAGAGTTGGCCCAAACTCATGTCTATTGAGTCTATGGTGCCATCCAACCACCTCATCCACTATCACCCCCTTTTCCTCCTGCCGTCAATCTTTCTCAGCATCAGGGTCTTTTCTAATGAGCTAGCTCTTTACATCACATGGCTGAAGTATTGGAGCTTCAGCTTCAGTATCAGTTCTTCCAATAAATATTTAGGGTTGACTTCCTTTAGGATTGACTGGTCTGATCTCCTTGCTGTTCAAGGTACTCTCAAGAGTCTTCTCCAGCACCACAGTTCCAAAGCACCAATTCTTCAGTGCTCAGCCTTCTTTATGGTTCAACTCTCATTTGTTTCAACTCTCATTTGTAGTCTCAATGACTACTGGAAAAACCATAGCTTTGGCTATATGGACCTGTGAGGGTAACAGGCAGGAAGGCCAGGGGTCTCCAAACGGAGGAAATAGCCTGCAAGTGTCAGACATTTTTATCTCTCTTAAGTGGCAGGAGGAAACAAACTAGCGATATTTTTTTTTCCTTCTCTATACAAATTTAAAAGGAGGTTTCTCTTAAAATACCGTGTTGCCATAATGACACCTGGGTTCACCTGAAGTTAACTATTCTCAAGCCTAGAGATAACCAATGCCTTTTCCTTATGGAAATGTTTGTCTTAAGCTCTGTAATGTACTATGCATTTACCCCAGACTCTGTCTTCAAGTCGGTTCCACCTCTTGGCTCAGAACCTACTTGACAAACCAGTGTGTTATACTCAGATATTGTTCCTCTAATCTATGGAAATGAAATTATTTGTATGGTGATCTGCCCTTCTTCAAGATTCAAGTTAATCATTTTATGGCCCAGGATGAACCATTTGGTGCCAAGATTATCCCAAAATGCATCTTATGGGTGAGGGGCCTGGTGCCATTCAGAGTTTTAAGACATTCCTTTCTTTCATTAACAGACTGCTAGTGACTATAGAACATCCAGCTGAAGACTAGCAGGGGGTATTCTTTCTGCCCCCTTCTGATGCCTATGTCAGAAGCTTTCTTTATCTCCTTTATACTTTAATAAAATTTTATTACACAAAAGCTCTGAGTGATCAGGCCTTGTCTCTGGCCCTGGATTGAATTCTTCTCCTCCAGGGGCCAAGAATCCCAGTGTCTTTGCGTGATTCAACGACAACCTTTCAGACCTTTGTTGGCAAAGTGACGTCTCTGCTTTTTAATATGCTGTTTAGGTTTATCATAGCTTTTCTTTCAAGGAGAAAGTGTCTTTTAATTTCAGCACTGCAGCCATTGTCCACAGTGATTTTGGAGTTCAAGAAAATAAAATCTGTCACTGTTTCCATTCTTTCCCCATCTATTTGCCAGGAAGTGATGGGACTGGGTGCCATAATTAGTTTTTTGAATGTTGAGTTTTAAGCCAACTTTTTCACTCTCCTCTTTTGCCTTCATCAAGAAGCTCTTTAGTTCCTCTTCACTTTATGCCATTAGGGTGGTATCATCTGCATATCTGAGGTTATTGATATATTTCCCAGCAATCTTGATTCCAGCCTGAACTTCATCCAGCCTGGCATTTCACATGATGTACTCTTTGAAATAAGTGAAATAAGTAATGTAAGTGAAATAAGCAGAGTGACAATGTACAGCCTTGACGTACTCCTTTCCCAATTTGGAACCAGTCCATTGTTCCATGTTTGGTATTCCCATCTCGTTAAAAATCCCTCCCCCACCAAAAAAATAAAATAAAATAAAAATTTCCCGTTTGTTGTGATCCACATAATCAAAGGCTTTAGCATAATCAGTGAAGCAGATGTAGATATTTTTCTGGAACTCCCTTGCTTTTTCTATCCAACGGATGTTGGCAATTTGATCTCTGGTTCCTCTGTCTCTTCTAACTCCAGCTTATACATCCAGAAGTTCTTGGTTCAGGTACCATTGAAGCCTAGCTTTAAAAATTTTGAGCATTACCTTGCTAGCATGTGAAATGAGTTCAATTGTTCAGTAGTTTGAACATTCTTTGACATTACCCTTCTTTGGGATTGGAATGAAAACTGACCTTTTCCAGTCCTGGGGTCACTGCTGGATTTTCCAAATTTACTAACATATTGAATGCAGCACTTAATGTCAATGATCTTGGTTTTCCATGTATAAATTTGAAATAATGGTACATTATTATCTCAATATTCCAGTGGTCATGTATGGATGTGAGAGTTGGACTATAAAGAAAGCTGAGTGCTGAAGAATTGATGCTTTTGAACTGTGATGTTGGAGAAGACTCTTGAGAGTCCCTTGGACTGCAAGGAGATCCAACCAGTCCATCCTAAAGGAGATCAGTCCTGGGTGTTCATCGGAAGGACTGATGCTGAAGCTGAAACTCTAATACTTTGGCTACCTGATGCGAAGAGCTGACTCATTTGAAAAGACCCTGATGCTGGGAAAGATTGAGGGCAGGAGGAGAAGGGGATGACAGAGGATGAGATGGCTGGATGGCATCACTGACTCGATGGACACGGGTTTGGGTGAACTCTGGGAGTTGGTGATGGACAAGGAGGCCTGGTGTGCTGCGGTTCATGGGGTCGCAAAGAGTCAGACACAGCTGAGTGACTGAACTGAACTGATTATCTCAAGAAAAGGATCTGGGAAGACTGAGATCAGATAGAAGCAAACAAACCACACAGTGCTTAGGACACCCCTTCCCTACTTTTTCTCTGCTGGCCCCATGGCAGGCAGGGTGCAGGCTTCCTCTTTTCTCCTCCATCTTCTCTGCTGCCCTCTCTGCTTAGGTCAGGACTGGATGGGAGTCCAGGGGATCCACCTTCTGGGTCTGTTTGAGGTATTTGGACCTCAGGAAAAGCCTGAGGTCTGAGAGAGTTGGCTGGGATCTTACAAGCAGGACAAACACAGAACTTTGGGTGGGTTGCTCTGGGGATGTTTGTCAAAGGAGAAGACAGTCACTGGATTCCACTTTAAGAGCTGAGTTCTGGTCTTATTTTGCTCTGTATCTACCATGCCTGACACAATTGTATGGAAATAGGAGCCATTGAGTGTATGATAGCTGGATGAGTGAATGAATGATGATTGTATCTACCTATAAATGAATGCAATCATGATCAAATATTGATTAAGAGATTGGGTTCTGACAGCTTGAATTTGAATCCCAGCTTTGTCCCTTATTAGCTCTGTAACTCTGAACAACTTACTTAACCTCTCTGGACTTCAGTTTCATCGTATGTGAAATACATAATAGTAGACCTCCAAGACCTTTTAGAACTAACACCCAAAAAAGATGTCCTTTTCATTATAGGGGACTAGAATGCAAAAGTAGGAAGTCAAGAAACACCTGGGGTAGCAGGCAAATTTGGCCTTGGAATACAGAATGAAGCAGGGCAAAAGCTAATAGAGTTTTGCCAAGAGAATGCACTGGTCATAGCAAACACTCTTTTCCAACAACACAAGAGAGGACTCTACACATGAACATTATCAGGTGGTCAACACCGAAATCAGATTGATTATATTCTTTGCAGCCAAAGCTGGAGAAGCTCCATACAGTCAGCAAAAACAAGACTGGGAGCTGACTGTGGCTCAGATCATGAACTCCTTATTGCCAAATTCAGACTTAAATTGAATAAAGTAGGGAAAACCAATAGACCATTCAGGTATGACCTAAATCAAATCCCTTATGATTATACAGTGGAAGTGAGAAATAGATTTAAGGGACCAGATATGATAGCGTGCCTCATGAACTATGGAATGAGGTTCATGACATTGTACAGGAGACAGGGATCAAGACCATCCCCATGGAAAAGAAATGCAAAAAAGAAAATGGCTGTCTGGGGAGGCCTTACACACAGCTGTAAAAAGAAGAGAAGTGAAAAGCAAAGGAGAAAAGGAAAGATATAAACATCTGAATGCAGAGTTCCAAAGAATAGCAAGGAGAGATAAGAAAGCCTTCCTCGGCAATCGATGCAAAGAAATACAGGAAAACAACAGAATGGGAAAGATTAGAGATCTCTTCAAGAAAGTTAGAGTTACCAAGGGAATATTTCATGCAAAGATGGGCTCGATAAAGGACAGAAATGGTATGGATCTAACAGAAACAGAAGATATTAAGAAGAGGTAGCAAGAATACACAGAACTGTACAAAAAAGATCTTCATGACCCAGATAATCACGATGGTGTGATCACTCACCTAGAGCCAGACATCCTGGAATGTGAAGTCAAGTGGGCCTTAGAAAGCATCACTACGAACAAAGCTAGTGGAGGTGATGGAATTCCAGTTGAGCTATTTCAAATTCTAAAAGATGATGCTGTGAAAGTGTTGCACTCAATATGCCAGCAAATTTGGAAAACTCAGCAGTGGCCACAGGACTGGAAAAGGTAAGTTTTCATTCTAATCCCAAAGAAAGGCAATGCCAAAGAATGCTTAAACTACCGCACAATTGCACTCATCTCACATGCTAGTAAAGTAATGCTCAAAATTCTCCAAGCCAGGCTTCAGCAATACGTGAACCATGAACTTTCTGATGTTCAAGCTGGATTTAGAAAAGGCAGAGGAACCAGAGATGAAATTGCCAACATCCGCTGGATCATGGAAAAAGGAAGAGAGTTCCAGAAAAACATCTATTTCTGCTTTATTGACTATGCCAAAGCCTTTGACTGTGTGGATCACAATAAACTGTGGGAAATTCTGAAAGAGATGGGAATACCAGACCTCTTGAGAAACCTATATGCAGGTCAGGAAGCAACAGTTAGAACTGGACATGGAACAACAGACTGGTTCCAAATAGGAAAAGGAGTACGTCAAGGCTGTATTTTGTCACCCTGCTTATTTAACTTCTATGCAGAGTACATCATGAGAAACGCTGGGCTGGAAGAAGCACAAGCTGGAATCAAGATTGCCAGGAGAAATATCAGTCACCTCAGATATGCAGATGACACCACCTTTATGGCAGAAAGTAAAGAAGAACTAAAAAGCCTCTTGATGAAAGTGAAAGAGGAGAGTGAAAAAGTTGGCTTAAAGCTCAACATTCAGAAAATGAAGATCATGGCATCTGGTCCCATCACTTCTTGGGAAATAGATGGGGAAACAGTGGAAACAGTGTCAGACTTTATTTTTTGGGGCTCCAAAATCACTGTAGGTGGTGATTGCAGCCATGAAATTAAAAGACGCTTACTCCTTGGAAGGAAGTTATGACCAACCTAGATAACATATTCAAAAGCAGAGACATTACTTTGCCAACAAAGGTCCATCTAGTCAAGGCTATCGTTTTTCCAGTGGTCATGTATGGATGTGAGTTGGACTGTGAAGAAAGCTGAGTGCCGAAGAATTGATGCTTTTGAACTGTGGTGTTGGAGAAGACTCTTGAGAGTCCCTTGGACTGCAAGGAGATCCAACCAGTCCATTCTAAAGGAGATCAGTCCTGGGTGTTCTTTGGAAGAAATGATGCTAAAGCTGAAACTCCAGTACTTTGGCTACCTCATGTGAAGAGTTGACTCATTGGAAAAGACTCTGATGCTGGGAGGGATTGGGGGCAGGAAGAGAAGGGGACGACAGAGGATGAGATGGCTGGATGGCATCACCAACTCGTTGGACATGAGTTTGGGGACTCAGGGAGTTGGTGATGGACAGGGAGGCCTGGTGTGCTGCAGTTCATGGGGTCGCAGAGAGTCGGACATGACTGAGCGACTGAACTGAACTGAACTGATCTACTTTCTAGGACTGATTTATTAAAGTATTTAGTAAAATAAGTCTGGAACAATATAAGTATGCAACAATATTTTTTATTTGTTATTTTTGTTTATTATTAATACCTATTATGTTTTTCATCAAAATCAATGTTAACAACTAACACTCACTGATATCCACTATGCCTCATGCTCTTGTTTTAAGATATTAGTTGGTGTAACATTTCAAGGAAAGGAAGTCAAAATACAATGGTAACACTCTAATATGGCAAGATGCTTAATTTTATTAAAAACATTTTTATGCTTGTATAATGTTTTATTTTTTTAATTGACTTATTATTTTTTTAATTAAATTTATTTATTTTAATTAGAGGCTAATTACTTTACAATATTGTATTAGTTTTGCCATACATCAACATGAATCTGCCATGGTTGTACACATGTTCCCAATCCTGAACCCCCCTCCCACCTCCCTCCCCATACCATCCCTCTGGGTCATCCCAGTGCACCAGCCCCAAGCTTCCTGTATCCTGCATCGAACCTGGACTGGCGATTTGTTTCTTATATGATATTATACATGTTTCAATGCCATTCTCCCAAATCATCCCCCCTTCCCTCTCCCATAGAGTCCAAAAGACTGTTCTATACATCTGTGTCTCTTTTGCTGTCTCCCATACAGGGTTATCATTACCATCTTTGTAAATTCCATATATATGCATTAGTATATCAGGACATGGAAACAACCTAGATGTCCATCAGCAGATGAATGGATTAGAAAGCTGTGGTACATATACACAATGGAATATTACTCAGCCACTAAAAAGAATACAAAACTAATTGACTTATTTTTAATTGAGGGATAATCGCTTTACAATATTGTGCTGGTGTCTGCCATACATCAACATGCATCAGCCATAGGTATACACAGATCCCCTCCCTCTTGAATCTCCTTCCCACTCCATTCCACCCCTCTAGGTTGTCACAGAGCCTCGGTATGAGCTCCTTGAGTCATACAGCAAATTCCCACTTGCTATCCATTTTACATATGGTAGTGTATATGCTTCCACGCTACTCTCTCCACTCATAAGATGCTTGGTTTTAATAAACCAAATTCATCATAGCCGAATATTTGTGTTCTTTGGGTCTCCCATGCTCATCAGATTAAAGAAGCAAATGCTGCAATGAAATCAAAACAAGTTTAAAGTAACATCAGCAAAAGATGTTAAGTACTACTGTTCCCTCTTGCTTCTGAAATGTTCTCTGCCTCACAGAAATGTCCTCTCCTATCTCATCTATGTCACTGTGCCTAATTCTTAGATTTTATACCTTGGATAAGATATAGGGGCAATAACAGTTAAGAAATTGAAGGTTTTTCTGTAATTAATATGATTTGGTCATTCTGATGCTTTGTGGAAGCAGTGGTATGGGTAGCATTCACATTTTAGCCTTTATTATTATTTTTTAGTAAGTAACTAAGGTGAAAAACAAATCTTCTCCCATGACGGCCAGTCTTGCCCCACCCCTGGACATAATCTCATTCCTGACCTGTAGTCCAAATATTTTACTAGTATCAGCTTTATTGTGGACAACTTGCTGTTAAATCCTTCAACTAATCTTTGGTTTCAAATTAAGTAGCCGGATTTAGATTGGGGCTTAAATTTTTGGCTTTCTTGCTTTTGAGTTGAGCTGTACCTTGTGCTACAACCATCAACATTAAAATATCCTGTGTCTTGAATCACTTTCAGGCTGTTGTGGTTTAGTTGCTAAGTCATGTCTGACTCTTGTGACCCCACGGACTGTAGCCTCCCAGGCTCCTTAAAATCCCTCCTATGCCTATGAGCTTCTCAAGGCTAGATTACTGGAGTGGGTTGCCTTTCCCTTTTCCAGGATATCTTTCTGACCCAGGGATCAAACCCAGATCTCCTGCATTGCAGGAGGATTCTTTACTGCCTGAGTCACCAGGGAAGCCCTTTGAATCACTTTGGCTTGGGACAATTGCCTTGCTCCATTAGCAAAATGGTAGATGATATTCTGGGGAATGTGGCATAATCCTTCAAATTTTTATCCATATAAATAGAAGAAATAGTCCTTGCTGATGTCACTGGTATGAAAAACATTAAAAAAAATCAAAGACCTTTTCAAAACAAAGGAATTAAGAGTCAGACATGGACTAAAGTAAAGACAAAGTAACTTGCAGAGGTGGGACTTGCAGATGGGGTGCAAGTGATGGATGGACTTGGTGGCAATTTTACTCATATCTAAAAGCTTTTGGAAGAACCAAGCTAGTCTGCCTCTGTTTCTCTTTCTCCCTCCCCATTTCTTCCCTCCCTCCCTTTACCCTCTCTTTGTTTCTCTCCATCTCTCTGACTCTCTGCTCCCTTTTGGTGGACAGGAATATGTAAATGGAAAAATGTAGCTTAAGAATAACTGCATCAAAATTTCATCTGCAACCTGAAAATGGTCCTGAGGCTATTTGTGGTTGCTTTTTTATTTACTTACATCTAATACTTTTCCATCCCTGCAATGTCCGAAATTTCTTAACAATTTTTCCCCGAGACCCCTACACCTAACATCACACACTTTTCTTTTACGTTGGAAGGTGATTCTGAATTCACTTCTGTCCTGGTGGGTTTTTTTTTTTTTTTCAGGCTTCTAGCAGCCATGGATAAAGTTTCACATGTAATACTTAACTATTTTTATAAACAGAAATTGTGGAATGAAAACTGAGGTCCCCTTCCTTTTAGGCATGTGAAAAGAAACTCAAAGGTGCTCTTACTGGCCAAATATGGGGCAATGTGAACACTGAAAAAAAGACTGCAATTGTTTGAAACATGTTGAATATATAAAAGTCTCCAAGCTTATGGGAGAGAAGGCAAGGGAGTGAGAGAGAGAAGAAATCTCATTTATCATTATTGGAGGCAGAAGTGCAGAAACACCTTACTCTAAATGTCGATAATTAAAGTTAAAGAATTTGCATTCACCTTGCTTGTCCTGTGTGAATTATATTCAGGGAAACCAAACAGCTTGAACTGATGAAGGAAACGTTTTCTTAGCAGAAGTGTTTCAGGGAATAAATGTGGAAATAATTCAAAAAAAATTACCAGTTTTAACACTCCTAGTGAATTTGTCTATCTAGATAATAATCATTAATAGATGCTGAAGTAATTACAGGTATTCACAAAGTGTTCAAACATTGCCCTACAGATTATCTCCCGGATGTAAGAGGAAAGTGCAGCCACATAGTGGGGAAGTCAGTCTACCATCACCCGAACCCACTCAGAATCACTACAAGGGGGAGAGTCAGCAACTACATGCCTTCTTACGTGATTCAGTCTGAACTGTTTTTGTCCAAAATGTTGAACTAGAGTCTAATGGAGCCTTCAGATCTATTTCTAGAAGGATAATGGAACAAAGTAACTAACATGTTGAGGAAAGAAGAAGAAAATTCGAAAGATGGGTTATTCTGCAGAACTGCATCAATTTTCAACAAGTCAATGTCAAAAAAACAAAGGGAGTTGTGAGATGACTGATCCAGACTGAAAGAGATTTACGAAGTAGAATGGTAGTTGTCAGCAGCAGTGTGGAGCTCTTCACTGAGTATAAAGTTTCAGTTATACTAGATGAATTCCAGAAAACTTCTGTACATCATGCCTATAGTTAATGCTACAATGTGCAGTTAAAAAAAATTGAGAGAACAGATCTCATGTTAGCACACGCACAAACTAAACAAAAATAGCCAAGTTGCACAAGGAAACTTTTAGAAGTGATTAGATGTGTTTATTCACTCCACTACTCTTGCCTGGAACATCCCATGGATGGAGGAGCCTGGTAGGCTGCAGTCCATGGGGTCGCACAGAGTCGGACACGACTGAAGTGACTTAGCAGTAGTAGTAGATATGTTTTTTATGGTGATTGTGCTGATGTTTTCATGAGTGTTACACATTTTGTTCCCGATAAATTTATAAAGTTTAGTTGAAACAGACCCCATCATGCTCTCATCTCTTTTAAATCACTCTGACTTGCTTTTTACAGAGCTTTTTGCTTAGTTGCATATCCATACCTGGTATTTTCCTCTTTTAAGAACTCTCCCTTTTACACACCCTTCTTGGTAAGTATTCTTCATTCCTGAGAGATCCCAGTTCACTAGCCTCCAGAACCACAGAAGCCCATCACAAGACCACTTGATGCCAGCACTGCTGGTCTCCAGTTGATTTCTAGATGAAAAGAATGCAGGCCTTGCCTTGCGTGTGTCCTGATCCTTATCAGCAAACCTGCTCCCTGAACCATTACTGCAAGACTCCTCAAAACCTCCTTGGAAGAAAACAGAAAAATTCTGTAAAGCAATTATCCTTCAATAAAAAATAAATTAATTTTTTTTAAAACAAAAAACCTCCTTGGATTGGGACACACTGTTTTGAGGGCATTAGCCTGCTGTGGCTCCCTTTGCCTTGCAAAGCAATAAAGCTAGTCTTTTCTGCTTCACCCAAAACTCTGTCTCCGAGATTCAATTCAGTACCAGTGTACAGAGGCCAGAATTCAGCAACAGTATGTCCAAACTGTGCACATTAAGTACATACAGATATTTGTATATCAATTATATCTCAATATAGCTGTTTTTAAAAAATAAAGACTTAAGAGATGTCTCATCCAAGTATTAAATTTATGATTATTTATTGAAGCCTGGTTTGAACTTGTAAAAGATGTTTGGGGGACAACTGGGGAATTTTGAATATGAACAGGATATTTGATGGAATTAAGACAATACTGTAAATCTTGTTGGGAATGATAATCTGTTTTAATTCACTCTGACTTGCATTTTACAGATGACTTGCTTTTCTACTTAGTTTCATATCCACACCTGGTGTTTTTCTCTGTTGAGAACACTCCTTCTACACACCCTTCTTTGTAAGCGTTCTTCATTTCTGAGAGAAGAGCACAGTTCAATAACCTCCAGAACCACAGAAGCATATCACAGGCCCAGCTGATGCCAACACTGCTGGTCTTCAGATGATATCTGGATGGAAGGAATGCGGGCCCTGGCTGCACGTAGATCCTTATTGACAACCCTGCTCCCTAAACCCCACAGTAAGATAAGTACAGTAAGATAATACAGTAAGATAATACAGTAAGATTCCTCAACCCCACTCTGGGTTGGGACACACAGCTTTGAGGGCATTAGCCTGCTGTGGCCCTCTTTGCCTGGCAAAGCAGTAAAGTTATTTTCTGCTTCACCAAAAACTCTATCTCTGAGATTCAATTTTGTGCTGATGGACAGAGACCGGAATTCAGCCACACTCAAACTATGAATTCTGTAAAGCAATTATCCTTCAATAAAAAATAAATTACTTTTTTTAAAAAACAAAAAACCTCCTTGGGTTGGGACACACTGTTTTGAGGGCATTAGCCTGCTGTGGCTCCCTTTGCCCTGCAAAGCAATAAAGCTAGTCTTTTCTGCTTCACCCAAAACTCTGTCTCCAAGATTCAATTCAGTACCAGTGTACAGAGGCCAGAATTCAGCAACAGTATGTCCAAACTATACACATTAAATACATACAGAGTTTTGTATGTCAACTATACCTCAATAAAGTTGTTTTTTTTTTAAACTTAAGAGATGTAATATCCAATTATTAAAACATATGATTATTGAATCCTGGTTTGACCTTGTAAAAGATGTTTTGGGTACAACTGGGGAATTTTGAACAAGATATGAACAAAATATTTGATGGAATTAAGACAATACTGTAAATCTTGTTGAAAATGATAATGGCATTAACTTTAAGTAAGAAATGCCATGTTTTAGAAAGGAGAGGCATATACACATTTGGAGATAAAGTTTCATTTGTTTGACATTTACTTTAAAATATTCTGCACCCCCCACCAAAACAAGGAAAGAATATAGTAAAATGTTACTCATTGTTAAAATCAGACGATAGGTAACTGAGAATTAATTATGTTATTCCAGTCTACCTACTGATAAAAATGTTTGAAAACATTCAGTAAAAAGTGTAAAAGAAGTGAGGGTCCAGAATTCCTCTGTAATAAAGAAATGGGTGAAATCACATCCATCATTGCTTCTTTTCTTATGGTCAGTTGAGATCCACAATAAGGATAGTAAACCTGGTAGAATTTTCAATGAAACTGCTGTGAATGTAAGTATGTATTGTCATTAGTATAACCAATATGTTCAGGCTTCATTTATCTGTGACAAAAATTAAATCACAAATCCTATTTTAAAAAATCTGAAATAAGAAATGTAACATATAAGATATATACATATATATAACAAGATATCTGTAAAGTAAAAAATGTATAACATATATTAATTTATATGTGTGCATGTGCTCGGGCTTTCCAGGTGGTGTTGGTGGTAAAGAACCTGCCTGCCAATGCAGGAGACGTAGGAAACACAGGTTCGATCCCTGGATTGGGAAGATCCCCTGGAGGAGGGCATGGCCCTCCTCCCACTCCAGTATTCTTGCCTGGAGAATTCCACGGACAGAGGAGTCTGGTGGGCTACAGTTCATACGGTCACGAAAACTGGAGTGATTAAGCACACACATATGCATTTGTGCTCAGTTGTACAGTTGTGTCCAACTCTTTGTGACCCTATAGACTGTAGTCGGCCAGGCTCCTCTACCCATGGGATTCTCCAGGCAAGAATACTGGAGTGGGCTGCCATTTCCTCCTCCAGGGGATCTTCCTGACCCAGGGATTGAATCTGTGTCTCCTGCAGCTCCTGCATTGCACGATGAGCCACGAGGAAGCCCTCACACACACACACACACACACACACACACGTTAAAAGCAAGGCCAAGTACAATAGAACGATATCACATGGAATACCACTCCCTCCAGAGTTAATTATTTCTATTTTAGGTTGGCAGGTAGTATTCTATCAATTTAGGTTCATACTTCTTATTGACTATACAGACATTAGATGGAATTCATTGAGTTGTCATTGGGGAATATGAGGAATCTAGATCACTTCCAGCTTCTCTTTGCCACGGTAAGATTTTCGCCTTATATTACTACTTTTAGTGCTTCTGTGGATTGTGTTTTTTATTGCTTTATCTAACACAGCCAAACCTTTATTTCATGTTAGATCACCTGTAGTCACTGTGTCTTCACTGCCAGTGGGTACAATAAATAATACTACTGCACTACTTCTTGCTTTTCACCTCTCTTCCCACCCAACCAAGGAAATGGTAGAAATAGTACTTTTATGAATGAATAAATAACAGTTTTAGGAAGCAAGGAAGAGAACCAAGGGTCAATGAGAAATTTGGAGCAGTTTCTGGAAGTCAGAAAATAAGGTCACTGCTGAGAGTGCAGAATGGGAAGCACAGCTTAATGCAGCAGGAGGTTGGATGCCACGGACCCTGGGGGCAAGAGAGCCTCCTATTTGAGCCTTTACTCTTCTCCTCATTACTTTGGATGGGCTGTTGTCCATTCTGCTCTCACTACAGGCCCCTGGCACGAGTCAGAAGTGGCAGTGCCCTTCAGAACCACTGGATCCATTTGGTCAGGGGAAGTGTTTAGAAGACTTACACACAGTCTCTGCCTCTCCAGGCCTGGCGGAGGACCTGCAGAGTGACTGCAGCCAGCCTCATGTGCTGGCAAGACCCAGGGGCTCAGCTTGCATTTGGTGGCTGTGGTGGCTGAGGGTCCCAAGTCACAGCACGAGTGTCACATGTCTCCTCTCAAGCCTTTTCCTGGCCTTGTTCCTCCGCTGGGAGCCTCTTGAGACAAGTAGGATGGGACTCTGGCCCTTTCTGATGCCACTCCCTCCCCAGGTGTCCCTGGAAGCCCTGCAATTCTCATGGGTACCCGAGTGGCTGTCCCCTCATGAATGTGACAGCCTGGCTGGGACAGCTCTGAGGGAGCCCATGCCCTGAGTCTGAACACTCCCACCCCATGGCTCTGCACCGTTCCTGACAAAGGAGGAAGCCCGCAAGATCCAGCGGCCACCCATGGGGCCCAGGGTGAGTTCTGGCCATGGGTGACCAGAACCCGCTCTCCCATTTCCCTCCTCCTGGCCAACACATGTGCGGTCTTAGAGGTTCCTTCTTTTCTTGAAAACCTCAAACATCCCCGCTTTCTGAGTGTGCTAGGTACTTTGACTGTGTTTAGATCCTGCAGATATTGCCCTGACTCCCCTCATTGTTACACTTACCACCTCCTAACACCTGCTTAGTCCCATTCCCATTCCTTAAAATCAAGTTCATGTGCCCTCTCTTGCCTGGGCTATTAGGCCCTGGATATGTTCATCTCAGCCTGCAACTGGCATGTGTCAGCCCCACAAGCGCGGGTATGGCTGGGGTCACCGCTGAGCACCACCACCATCATCCATTCTCAGTTCTCTTCCTACATCTCAACAGAATGTGAGAGTTTGACACTCTCTCCTCCTTGACACCCTTCCACTTGTCTTCTAGGGAGGCCGCTTCTTTGGCTGTTCTCCTTTTACAGACTCTTTCAGGGAAATGAGATCAGAGCCGTGCAAGGAAAATAAAGGGTTTCCTGTAAATACACTCCCGAGTTCCGTGGATCTGGGGAAAAGGCGTGAATGGATCTCTGAGCGGATGGATCTGTTTGCAGAACTTGCTGTGAAGAGTGGTGTGACTCCATTAAGAAAAGTCCTACTGAGGGAGTGTGATCCAAGTCTGGTTCCATCTTAGTTCATCTGCTCATGAAGGCCTGTTTATCTGTAGAGCAAATGTCTTTCTCTGAAACTAAGAAGAACACTTTGCTGTACCTGCTCTTAAGGTGGGTCAGGGCACACGTCACGTTTCATGCAGTAGAAGACTTCATGGTTGAAACCTGCTGTGTCCAGGTAGCCACCAGCCACACATGGCTCTTAAGCACTTGAAATGTGGCTGGTGCAAATGGAGGTGCATTGTAAGTATAAACACACTCCAGATTGCAAAGTCTTAGCATTAAAAAAGAAACCTGGAGTGTAAAATACCTTAATTTTTACACTGATTATATGTTACAGTGCTAATGTGTTGTGTTAAATAAAATGTATTATTAAAACTGGGCTTCACAGGTGGCGCTAGTAGTAAAGAACCCACCTGCCAATGCAAGTAGACAAGAGACACAGGTTTGATTCCTGGGTTGGGAAGATCCCCTGGAGAAGGGAATGGCAATCCACTCCAGTATTCTTACTTGGAGAATCCCATGGACAGAGGAGCCTGGAGGGCCACAGTCTATGGGTTCACAAAGAATCGAACAAGACTGAAGTAACTGAGCATGCATGTATTATTAACATTAATTTCATCTGCTTCTTTTGACTTCTTAAATACAGCATTTGCAATTATAGGGATGGCTCACTTATTCCTGGTTTTTAACATGCTCTTTTTTTTAAAAAAAATTATTTATTTTAATTGAAGGATAATTAATTTACAATATTATGATGGTTTTTGCCATGTATCAGTATGAATTGGCCATAGACGTACATATCCCCTCCCTCCTGAATGGCCCCCCTCCCTGCTTCCCTCCCTATGTAGGACGACTTGAGGGAATAGCATTGAAACTTATGTTGTGTTAGTGGCTCACTTGTTTCTGACTCTTTGAGATGCCATGGGCTGTAGCCCACCTGGTTCCTCTGTTCATGGCAAGAATACTGGAGCGGGTTGCCATTTCCTTCTCCATGGGATCTTCCCGACCCAGGGATTGAACCCAGGTCTCCCACATTGCGGGCAGACACTTTACCATCTGAGCCACCAGGGAAGTCCAAAGTTATATAACCTGCTGCTATCTCTTGTCTGGATTCTTCTGCCACATTTCTAGATCCCTATAGTTGGAGAAAGAGAGCCTGGGACACCTGGGGTAGTATTATGGGAGTCAGGGGTAGTGCGGGGAATAAAAACAAGTGAAGATTAGTTGGCAAGAGATGGAAGAGAATGGAAAACACAGAGTAAAAAGATGAGGGTAGTATTTAATAGCTTTGGGGAGTTGACTGTGTATCCACCCCATATGAAAGATTTTTAGTATTGATAGTATTTCTCTTATTTCCCATAATCACTCCCTGAGGAAGGTAGTAAAATCATCCCATTTTACAGGTGAGAAAACTGACACAGAGTAAGGTTAAATAATCTGCCGAACTAGGATTTGAGCCCAATCTGACTTTAGAGTGTTTGTTCTTAATGATTGTACTTCCTGCCCATGAGTAGAATTAGGATAGGGGATTATGTAGGAAAGAGACGTGTCAAAAGAAAAAGGAAATAGAGGGAACAAAATAATGATACCCTAGAAATGTGAGTAGCATAGAGGAAGAGAGAAAAGTTTGACTAGTAGGAGATAGGAAGGAAGTGGAAAAAAACTATAGTTTCAACCCTTGTTTATATAACTGCTGCTGCTGCTGCTGCTAAGTTGCTTCAGTCGTGTCCGACTCTGTGCGACCCCATAGGTGGCAGCCCACCAGGCTTCCCGTCCCTGGGATTCTCCAGGCAAGAACACTGGAGTGGGTTGCCATTTCCTTCTCCAATGTTTATATAACTGGAAGATCCCTATCCTCACATTCATCAGCCAAATTTCTATTTAAACTTTACTTTTTCTAAAGGGTTCTGTTTATGATATGGTTTATGGAACCACTTTTCCCAGTGTAGGAACTTGTGAAGAGGGAGCCTTTGTCAGAAGGGATGACGTAGATGCTAGAGCGAGATGTTCTGCAGGGTGAGGAAAGGTATGTTTTGAGAGGGGTTTTCCCATGCGGACTCATCAGAACCATAAAGACGGAAGGTACCTTTAAGGTTAACTCCAAGCCAGGGCTCTGGGATGTTGGCCTGCATTTCTCTGTACCTCATGGGTCCTTGAAAGGGTGCACCACACTGCCTCCCCTCTGAGATGCTAGGAAAGCCATGAGCAGGGATGCATGTGAGCCCGGCTGGACCACATGCTGGCCTCAGCTTGGGAGGACATTTTGATTAGTCCAAGGGAAAATAGGAGAGCAAAACCAATGCAGTGCTTCATATAAAGACACATGTTCATAATTTAACAAAGGATTTGGAGATTATTTCTAATGTGGGCATTGAAATGTCCCCCTTTGTCAAGCCAAAAATTGAAAATTCTATCTCAAAAACAAAATATTGAGAAGAAAGTTGAAGGAAAAAAAGTTATATGAAACTGAAAGTTTTAAAACCAACAAAATAGTACCCAGGTGGACAACAAAGGGACCCAGCCATACAAATACATGTACCCGTTCTTCCCCAAACTCCCCTCCC
This sequence comes from Bos mutus, assembly GCF_027580195.1. Taxonomy (NCBI): domain Eukaryota; kingdom Metazoa; phylum Chordata; class Mammalia; order Artiodactyla; family Bovidae; genus Bos; species Bos mutus. Next base: position 54,653,327 of record NC_091631.1, on the reverse strand, counting down.
ATCCAGGCTGCCATGTAACATAGCAGAGGTCCCTGTGCTATGCTGTCCTTTAATCGGAACAACTCTCACAACTCTTTTGCAACCCCATGGACTTTAGCCCACTAAGCTCCTCCATCCATTGGATTTCTCAGGCAAGAATACTGAAGTGCATTGCCATTTCCTTCTCCAGGGGACGTTCCTGACCCAGGGATGGAAGCTGCGTCTCCTGCAGTGCAGGTGGATTCTTTACCATTGAGCCACCAGGGAAGTCCTCCCTGTGCTATAAGAGGTTACTAATTTTTTGAAATCCAAAGTGTGGAAAGCATAGAGTTGGAAAAGTGTTTCAAAAACACAATAATAAATGATCCATTGAGGCAGGAAGAGAGAAAACAGCTAGCTAAAGGTTATGTCATATGGCAAGATTTCCTGAGGTCTTCAGAAGGAACGAGCCTCAGGATGGGATTTGTATGCAGTTATGCATTCCCTTGGGTGTGCATCAGCTGTACCCCCATATCTGAGTTATCTTCATAAGGAGGTAGATTAACTTTAGCCTGCCCAGAGAATCTGTCATCAAGCAACCCCCTTATCTAATGTAATGAGTGAGTAAACATTTCTTAGCTTTACAAAATCTTTCAGGGTGGGGCAAGGAAGGGGTTGCAAAAGTGATCCAGGCAATTAGTACAAACTTCAGTATGGAAAATAATGTGTTTCCCTCCAATATCCAATACATGGTAAGTATTTTATTATAGATAAATATGAAAGAAATTTCATGCACAATCATAAGCAACATGAAGCAGCCCTTGGTGCTGACCGTGGATCTCTTACCACTGGTCCTTGTGCTCAGAACCCTTTTTTGACCAGTTCCAAGTTCTTCAGTTCTTCCCAGTGGTCATCTCTTCACAGCTGAGAATTTATCAACAACGCTTTCATAGAAGAGGAAAATCAGAAATGAGAAGCCTTCCTAAATTTCCTCTAGAAAAATAAAATGTCAAAGTGGTTGGAAAGAACAACAGACAAAATCCTAAGGATGAGAGACCATTATTATCTCCATTTGACAGATGAGGAACCTGAAATTCAAAGAGGATAAATAAAATAGTCAAGGTCACAGGAAGGGCAAACCATAACCTGAGATTTAATCCCAGATCCAAACAATTCCTAACCCAGATCCTAACCACAACACCATACTGCTTCTCATGCCGTTAGGACAGCCCCCCTCCCAAGTAGACTCTCAACCATAAGTCAGCTGCAGAGTGAAGTCTTTTTCCTTATACCACCAGAGTACATGACAACATAGTGCTTTAACGGGTTGACTTTGAAAATATCACATTCACTTCTACTTGTAATGATATAGCCAACAGCTAGTGTCTCAGCCTTACATTCTTTTTTTCATCATCTTTTTTTCTACCACTTGGCCAGTGCTTTGCCATATACAGATGTTCAAGTCCGAATGTTACCTGGTCACACCAAATGAAGACACCTGCATATTATGTTGCCACATTTAAGTGCCTCTGAACTTTTCACTAGCCCAAGCAGGAACTTTACAATCTTCCATTACACTCCCCCTGAACAAAAAGTCTTTGCAGCTGTTTCTAAACATCCCCAAACAGGTCATCTATCTGCTGACCTTACTGTGTTTGTCTCTTTCGCCCCTCTCTGCTTTGGTTCATGCTTGTTCACAAGTAATGCTGACAAAGCTACTTGAAGAAGCCTCACTGAGACTTCCACGTCTTTATCTTACACTCTAGATAATGTTGCCTTCAGAAACTATCTCCTCCTAATGCTAGTAAAGCTGGTGATCCTTGGGGTGCCACAGCGGTGCTAGATTTCAGGTAGAGGTCATGTTATTGTTGTTGTTCAGCCACTCAATTGTGTCCAACTCTGCAACCCCATGTACTGCAGCACACCAGGCTCCTCTGCCCTTCACTATCTCCCAGAGTTTGCTCAAACTCATGTCCACTGAGTTGTTGATGCCATCCGATGCTACATTTTTGCACTGCAGTCCTGTAGCAGCATTGTTTGTGCCAAAGCTTATAAAAGTATGTTATCCACACTAATAAACATGTGAGGTTTATTTAGCTCAACCAACCAAAATTCCCTGCTTCATGTTATTAAATCATTCAATCATAGCATTTAGAGTTAAAGGGGGTGGTGAAGAGCTCCTGTGTTAACCTTGTGCCAAATTCCCAGGGAGTCAATGGTTTCTAACTTTAACATGTTTCAGAATCACCTGAAATGCTTGTTAAGTCACAAGTGTTTCTTGTAGTGTGTATTGACAGCAAATTTTCTTAGCTTGCTTTGCTGAATATGCTTTATTTTACCTTCATTGCTGAAGGATATTTTTGTTGCATATAGAATTCTGTGTTGACAGTTGTTTTTCGTAAATGTTTTAAACATGTCCTTTCTCTGTTTACTGGCCTCTGTTACTTCCAGTAAGAAGTCAGCTATCATTTGAGTCATTCACTTTTTATGTATTGTGTCACTTTCCTCTGTTTACTTTCAAGATGTTCTCTTTATATTTAGTTTTCAGCACTTTAACTACAAAGTGCTTAAGAGTGGTTTTCTTCAGATCTGTCCTGCCTGGGGCTCCATGAAATGCTCAAATCTATACATTTATTTTTTTTTCTCCAACCTTAGAACATTTTGTGGAGGAGGAAATGGCAACCCACTCCAGTATTCTTGCCTGGAGAATCCCAGGGACAGAGGATCCTGGTGGGCTGCTGTCTACAGGGTTGCCCAGAGTCGGACACGACTGAAGCAACTTAGCAGCAGCAGCAGCAGTAGTGAGAGAGCCAGTTCCTAGGCAGGTTGATAGGGAGTCTAGGGGTCCCCAAGGAGAGAGGGATCTGGAATTCTCAAGGAGGAAGAAAGGACAAACTTTTTTTCTTTCTCCACATTCCTTAGGATTATATAACAATAATGTATCCTGCCTAAGGACAGTCTTTGGAGTCAACCTTCTGTTATCTTAAAATGTTAATTATGGGAGTAGACCTGGTCTTTACAAGGATGTATCTTGCCTGAGGACAGTGTTATCTTAAAATGTAAATTATGGGAGTAGGTCTGATGAGGTCTTTACAACCTCCAGATAGTCTTTGGATTATATAACTTCATTGTTAACACTAGCAAGCGGGTACTCTTTCTACCCCCTTCTGATGCCTATGTCAGAAGCTTTCTCTATCTTCTTTATACTTTAATAAAACTTTATTACACAAAAGCTCTGAGCGATCAAGCCTTGTCTCTGGCCCCGGATTGAATTCTTCTCCTCCGGGGGCCAAGAATCCTGGTGTATTTGCGTGATTCAACAACAACCTTTCAGTAGGACATTTTGGCACTGTGATTTCTTTAAAAGCACCCCCCCCCTTTTTTCCCCCTTTATTCTCTGTCTTCTCTCCTTTTAGAACTTGTTAAAATTAAAAACAAATGGAGACCAGCCTTGAAAATTCTCTGAGCAGACAAAACTAATTTAGTCAGACAAGTAACGCTTAATTGAGCTTACTTTGCAAGAATAACTTGACCTGTGTCATTTCTGGTTTTTGACTCTGGAAATCATAAGCAAAATTTCAACTGTTCATATGAGGTAACCACTGGCCAATTCCCTATCGTTTAAGAAAATTCTAATATTATAATTAATCATTGTGAAGAATAAACTGCTACTGTCTCCTTACCCTGGAGCATCATACCATGTTTCATCTGAATGCTGCAGGTTCACAAATTGTCTTTTTGATGTGTACATAATAAACTTTTGCTAATTAGTACTTGGTGATTCACTGATTTTATTTCAGCTGTTTCTGAACTTTTGACAGATCCCAGCTTCATCTATATTAAACTTTATGATGCTGTTCCTGAGTCTTGACTCATCTAAAAAAAATTTTTTTTAAAGCACTGGATAATAACTGTGATTTATCTTTAAGTTCACTGACTTGCCTCTATAATCTTCATTCTGCTGTTGAGTATATCCAATGAATTAAAAAAAAAAACAACTTAGTTCTAAAATTGACATTAAAAAGTAGTGTATATATTTCTGCCTGAATTTCTATGATTTTATGTATTGCAAGAATATTTTTCTTTATGTCATTGAGAATAGTTTAAAATCTTCTAATTTTAACATTTGAGTCTTCTTAGGGTTACTGTCCATTGACTGTTTTCTTTTATCCTGAAAATGGGGCACATTTTCCTGTTTATTCAAAACTAGAAAAAAATTCTAGATGCTGTAAATATTATGTTGTAAAGACTATGGAATCTGCTATATTCCTCTGATAAGTATTATTTTTATTTGTATTGTTTCAGCACTCATTGACTTGGTTGGACTCAATTGCAAACCTATTCCTCGAGAAGCAGTTCAAATCTCAGTTCAGTTCTTTATCCTTTGCTAAGCAGCTTGTAATCTGCCCTATACATTCATGGTCTGGGGACAGCCAGAGATTTTGTTGAAGATTATACACAGCATTTGGAGATACCTCCCTTTCTTTCTCCCTCATTTCTAGAGTTCTCCTCTCACTTTCCAGTTTCTTTCTATTAGCTGTCTTTTCTGGTTCTTCAAGTCAGAAAAGTGGAAGATTTGCTTTAAGAGTTTTAGATGCCCTGCATAGCACAGTCTAAAATTTTTCTCAGGCTCAAAGCTTTCAAAACAGGAAACACATAGGTACCATTCTTGTTTTTCAAATATCAAGCACTCTCCAGAGTCTGCCTAATTTTAGTTTCTCTCCCTTCCACCCCAGATTCTATAATAACTATTTGTGGGAGGATTTGCTCATTAGAAGCCTACTTAGCCATGGTAAAAGCAGAACCCCCTCTAGTGATTTGAAAGACGTACATGCTACTCATTTTGATAGTAACACTGAAAATGTTAATGTACCTTAATTTTTATTTAGGCATTAATATCTTGAGTTAATCAGTACCTGTGGCTTACCAAAACCCAGACAAACACACACCAAGAACCTTCGCAGGACTTATTTATGTCTTTTCTCTGCCATCATCTATGTTGAGATCATCTGGGATTCTAGTTTCAAACTACTAACCTTTTTAAATTTAGACTTCTTTAATTTCCTTGCTTATCCTTGTTTCTTATGACTGGTGTCTTCTCTGAATTCATTTATTTCTCATTTTGGAGTATATCCTCTAATAATTCTTTCAGAGTATGGAATTGGTAGCCTTTTGTGATATTAGTTTAATTTTAATTTTTAAATTAAAATTATGTACCTACACAGATTAATGGCATATTATCTGACAAAGCTTGTAATGAATAAGAGCAACTCCCTATATCCTTACTTCTTAAGTTTTGCCTTCTAGACCTATTAACTATTTCTGATATATTCATTGGCTATATATTCTGATATATAGGAAGATAAGTTTGTTTCTCTTACCTTATTCCCTATCCATACACACCCCCCCACACAATCTTTTCCCTTCTCTTCCTCTCAAAAGACTATGATTTTAATTATCCACGATTTCATATCACAAAGTACACTAGTTTTGTATTACTGCTGGAAAAGATTCCCACAAATTAGTTGTGTAAATGAACACAAAGATATTACCTTACATCCCATAGGTTGGAAGTGAGAGTGTAAAGTTAAGATGTCAGCAGGGCTGGTTCCTTCTGGAGGCTCTAGGGGACAGTCTGTTTCCTCCTGTTTTCCAGCTTCTAGAGACCCACTCATATTCCTTAGTTCATGGCCCCTTCCTCCATTTTTCAAACCAGCAGTGTAACATTTTTAAAGCTCTCTGACTCCTTCACGTTAGCTGGCCATCTCCCTCTTACACCAATCCTCCTGCTTCTCTCTTAAGGATCCTTTTGATTACATTGGGCTCACTAGGAAAATCTCCCATTTTAACTTAATCACATCTATAAGTCCCTTTGCCGTATAAGTTAATATCCTTGCATGTTCCAGGAATCTAAAAAGAAATGAAACAACTTATAAAACAGAAACAGATTCGTAGACTTAGAAACCCAACTTATGGTTGCCATAAGTTAGGGAGAGGGAGGGATAGTTAGGGAGTTGGGAATGGACATGTACACTTTGCTATATTTAAAGTGGATAACCAGGAACCCGCTATATAGCACATGGAACTCTGCTCCATGTTATGTGGCAGCCCGGATGGGAAGGGAGTTTGGAGGAGAATGGATACATGTATATGTATGGCTGAGACCTTTCATTGTTCGCCTGAAACTATCACAACATTGTTAACTCACTATCAGTTCAGTTCAGTCACTCAGTCATGTCCGACTCTGTGCGACCCCATGAATCGCAGCACACCAGGCCTCCCTGTCCATCATCAACTCCCGGAGTTCACTCAGACTCACGTCCATCGAGTCAGTGATGCCATCCAGCCATCTCATCCTCTGTCGTCCCTTTCTCCTCCTGCCCCCAATCCCTCCCAGCATCAAAGTCTTTTCCAATGAGTCACTCTTTGCATGAGGTGGCCAAAGTACTGGAGTAATTCACTATAACTCAATACAAATAAAAAGTTAAAAAAAAAAAAAAAAGAAAGATGTGGCCATCTGGGGCAGAAGCTTGGCATCATTTTGCCTACCACACTAGGATTATATAAATATTTCTATAGTTGAATCACATGGTATACTGTGAGTAAATTTTCATTACTTATATAATTTACTTTGATGTTGAAAATTATCTTTTGCTGTTTGCTTAATTTTTTACACATTTAATTTTTTACACATTTTTTCCCCTATATGTTAGAATACTAAAACTCTTCTTAATATGTCAAACACTTTGACATATTAGTAAACTATTAGTTTACTATTAGTTCCTGTGATGGTTAATTTTATGTGTCAGCTTGGCTAGGCCACAGTAACCAGGTATTTGGCGAAACATCATTCTAGGTGTTTTTGTGATTTTTTAAAATGTGAGATAAATATTTGAATCAGTAGACTATTAAAGCAGATAACCTTTCATAATACAGGAGGGCTTCATCCAATTGAACTGAAACATTTCCCTGGGTCTCCATCCTGACAGTGTACCCTGCAGATTTTGGATGTTCCAAGCCTGCACAATCTTGTGAGCCAATAAATCACTTTCTGTCTCTCTCAGGCTATATACACATCCTGTTGGTTCTGTTTCTCTGGCGAACACTGACTGTTAGAGACTTGGATACCAACAATGGTTCTAGAGGAACAGAATATTAAGGATGAGTTTTCCGAGTTGGTTCTGGGGTTTCTGGAATTGATTCTCTGATCTGATTAGATTTAAAGACACTAATTTTACTCTGTTTTCAGCAATGAAGAGTGATGTCTTTATAAAAGGAGACCAGGACTCAGTGGACATGAATTTGAGCAGACTCCAGGAGATAGTAGAGGAAAGAGGAGCCTGGTGTGCTGCAGTCCATGAGGTCACAAAGAGATGATTTAATGACTGGACAACAGCAAAAGGACACAGGTAGGCACAGAGGTAAAGCCGTTTGAAGAGTCAGAGAGAAGGTGGCCACCTACAAGCCAAATGGATATCTCAGAGGAAACCCATTCCGCCAACATTTCGACCTTTGACTTCCAGCCTCCAGAATTTTGAGAAAACAAATTTCTGTTTTTAAGCTACCCATCAATTAGGCCTTTACAGCAATCCTATAGTATTATTTCTTAGTTCCTCATTTTATCTCATTTTTATTTAATTGATATTATATTCTGTCTTATCCCTCTGAGAATATTACCTTGATTGAAAAAAAAAAAAAAAAGTTCTGTTCCTTGAATTATCTTCTTGAGTGTGCTGCTTTTTGTAGTGAATTTCCAAAATGTTAGGTGCTTCCTGCTGCATACTCATCTTGTAGAGAGTTTCCCTATTCTAATTTCAGTGGATGCTAATTTTGGGGGGAACAACCCTGGCTCCATGAGTGTGGATACTAAAAAGTTGGATGTATTCAGGGAGACAGTAATAGTTATTTAGGGGGCAGGGGTCTCCTGCTTCTTCCTGGGTGCTGCAAGTCACCCGGTACATTGCCTTTCCTCTCTTATCCAAGTACTCGTATTCATAGTTTTAGCTCAGAGGCTGTTCCTTGGTATAAATGGTATAAATAGGCATGGGATGTCATTGTCCTATGAGATCAACTCATCTAGACATTTAAAATGTATATTTTTAACCACCTAGATGTTTTTCTGGGGATCCTTCCTGACCCTCTATGTCTACATGTTTAACTTGAAGTACTTTCAAAGTCATTGCCACGTTTGCTAAGAGTCCTCTCACATGTTTTTTTATTTGTTTTGTTTTAACATGAAGATTTATTTAGCACATATTTATTGAGTGTCAAGTTTGTGCCAATCACGTTTGAGGCCCTTAAACTACAATATTAGACAAAGCAATCATCTTCTTGTCATTTACTGTTTGTTGCACAGAAGTATCTAAATAGCTAAGCAGTAGCTCACTGTTACTGGAGAAGGCAATGGCACCCTACTCCAGTACTCTTGCCTGGAAAATCCCGTGGATGGAGGAGCCTGGGAGGCTGCAGTCCATGGGATGGCGGAGGGTCGGACACTACTGAGAGACTTCACTTTCACTTTTCACTTTCATGCACTGGAGAAGGAAATGGCAACCCACTCCAGTGTTCTTGTCTGGAGAATCTCAGGGACAGGGAAGCCTGGTGAGCTGCTGTCTATGGGGTTGCACAGAGTCGGACACAACTGAAGCGACTTAGCAGCAGCAGCAGCTCATTTTATAAATAGGGGACAGTGGACCTCTGATGAAGATGTCCTCGACATCTTTGATGTTGTCATGACGATGCCCTGTTACAAATAATTCACTATCTCATCCCTCATTAGCAACTATGCTCCCACATGTTTTGAACAATGATTTCTTCTGTTAAACCAACCCATGTGTATGTACATCCTGTCTTTCATGGAGTCCTCATGATCACTGGTATACATTTTTTGTTTTATAGTATATTTAAGAATTTGTTTCTTTAAACAGCTCTTTTATACCATTTTTAAGGATTCAGGTCAGGAAGTGGAGATGGGAGTTTGTGGTCAATCCATTTTCCAATATTTATCTTTTTCTGTGCTCTAGAACAGTTTAAGTAGCACCAGGATTATTTAAGTTGAGATAGAACTTATCTTAAAGAAACCCTCTGGACCTGGATTAGTGGTAGAGTTTTGACTATCTATAGTAATTATTATCTTAGTCAATTTTGATTATTTGTATTTTGTTTAAAAATCATCTTTTTCACATAGATCTTTTAATCTGATACAAATTAACATAGTGAATTCTTATTATAATTTCAAAACTTTCTATGTATCAACAGATATGTCTTCCAAATACTGCTTATTTGTGTAATGAACAACTTTTAGGGCAAAGCTAATTCATCTTGTTTCCTCCACAGTGTGTGAGCACAAGGCTTTATATATTTGCTTAGTTTTCTTTTTAATTTCTTTCAAAGTACTCATTGTACTGGCATTGGTCATGGTTCAGGGGACCAAGACTTTGGCCAATGCCTGATGTGTGGCTAATAATTTACTTTCCTATACACCGTTCATCTTTAAAGCTATGGCCGTCAGTAGGAAGCAATGAAAGTTAGCATGACCTTCAATTTACTTCATTTCACAATTGCATTATCTCTTTAATATGTTTTCTGTAGCCTCATAGAGTTGCTGAAACTCTCCAGCTTCTCCTGGATACACGCTCCAGGAAAATAAGGCCAAGTCCCTGTGTGATTCAGTGGTCACTTCTCTGAAGTGTAGCAGGGAGCTTTAATAATCTTTGCATGTCTCTTCCTCCTGTGGTGTTTGGGAACTTTTCCTCTTTGCATTTCTAAAAGCATGGTATGGTTTTCCTTTTTTAAGCATATTCAGAATAATCTTCTACAAAAGAGCCTCAACTCTTTATAAGAATACAAAGGTTTTTCTTTCTTTCTTTTTTTTTTAACCTCTGCTGTTTGGAATCTTTCAAAATCCACTTCTTATGAGTCATTTCCTTCTACCACTGTATTTTTTACAAAAAGGATTTCTTCTATCTTATGTGAGAATTTTTTTTTTTTCCCTCACTGATAAGCCAGGTTTGTAGCCCATATCTACAAGTTTCTAGCTTTGTGAATGTAAGCAAACCCACTTAACTTCTCTGACCACAATGACTTTGTTAGAAACATGGAAGAGTTAAGAGTATTTTCATCTCGTAGGATTGTTGTGAAGATAAAATGAGGTAATGAACTACATTGCTTAGCTCGGCACACACGAGTCAATAAACAGTAGGTGACGCTGTCGGGCATAATCATCACCATTGTCACCATTTATATGTCAGTTGCTTTCCTCTGATACAAAGCAGAAACTCCAGTTGAAACACGCAGGAGATATCTGGGATGATCACCTAAAACAGGAAAGCATCCGTGGCGTCCTGTCCTATAGGCCTTTGCTACAAGGATCTGTCTCTCTGTACTTAAGCTTTATCTAAGTGGTCCTGTGTGGGCACCATCTGTGTCTGTTTGTGGTATCCTTGGAAATCATGCTTCTAAAGCCTGCCTCTTCCCTTCTCTCTCTGGAAGTGATAACCCACCAACCTCTGAGTGCCGGCAATTTGCAAGGTATTGATTTACTTGACTCTTGCACTCCCTCCAAGAACACACACACACATTGTAAAACTTGTTTCTTCCTTTACACAATCGGATTTCTCTTATTCTCTGTGTTCTGACAATAGTCCTATTTCGATCTTTGCCCTGGAATTTTAGTGCTGTGTTTTCTTTTTAAACCAGTTCTTTCAACGCTGATATCAGCTAACACCCCAGACTCATCTCTGTGATATCAGTAATACCCCAATCCCATCTTCACCAATATCAGCTAATGCCTCAAATCCCTTTCCACATGGATTGTGCGGAGATAGGTTTGGAGCATTAGCTGATATCAGTGCTAGAAAGCTGTCGTTTTATTTTTTAAAGAAATTTTTGATGTAGACCATTTTTAAAGTCTTTATTGAATTTGTTGCAATATGGCTCCTGTTTATGTTTTAGTTTTTTGGCTGCGGGGCATGTGGGATCTTAGCTCCTCAACCAGGGACTGAAACTGCAGCCCCCGCCTTGAAAGGCGAAGTCTTAACCACTGGACAGCCAGGGAAGTCCCAGTGCTGGAAGGATGTTTTAAAGAGAAGCAGAGCAACATATTTCTGTAGCAAATATCAAAATTAAAGTATGAAAATGAATTTAAAAGACTGAATTATAAATGTAACGGACAAATTTCTTTTTTATTTTTTTATTTTTAAACTTTACATAATTGTATTAGTTTTGCCAAATATCAAAATGAATCCATCACAGGTATACATGTGCTCCCCATCCTGAACCCTCCTCCCTCCCCATACCATCCCTCTAGGTCGTCCCAGTGCACTAGCCCCAAGCATCCAGTATCGTGCATTGAACCTGGACTGGCATCTCGTTTCATACATGATATTTTACATGTTTCAATGCCATTCTCCCAAATCTTCCCACCCTCTCCCTCTCACACAGAGTCCATAAGACTGTTCCATACATCAGTGTTTCTTTTGCTGTCTCGTACACAGGGTTATTGTTATCATCTTTCTAAATTCCATATATATGTGTTAGTATACTGTATTGGTGTTTTTCCTTCTGGCTTACTTCACTCCGTATAATAGGCTCCAGTTTCATCCACCTCATTAGAACTGATTCAAATGAATTCTAAAAGTGGCTGAGTAATACTCCATTGTATATATGTACCACAGCTTTCTTATCCATTCATCTGCTGATGGACATCTAGGTTGCTTCCATGTCCTGGCTATTATAAACAGTGCTGCGATGAACATTGGGGTACACGTGTCTCTTTCCCTTCTGGTTTCCTCAGTGTGTATGCCCAGCAGTGGGATTGCTGGATCATAAGGCAGTTCTATTTCCAGTTTTTGAAGGAATCTCCACACTGTTCTCCATAGTGGCTGTACTAGTTTGCATTCCCACCAACAGTGTAAGAGGGTTCCCTTTTCTCCACACCCTCTCTAACATTTATTATTTGTAGACTTTTGCATCGCAGCCATTCTGACTGGTGTGAAATGGTACCTCATAGTGGTCTTGATTTGCATTTCTCTGATAATGAGTGATGTTGAGCATCTTTTCATGTGTTTGTTAGCCATCTGTATGTCTTCTTTGGAGAAATGTCTATTTAGTTCTTTGGCCCATTTTTTGATTGGGTCATTTATTTTTCTGGAGTTGAGCTGTAGGAGTTGCTTGTATATTTTTGAGATTAGTTGTTTGTCAGTTGCTTCATTTGCTATTATTTTCCCCCATTCTGAAGGCTGTCTTTTCACCTTGCTGATAGTTTCCTTTGTTGTGCAGAAGCTTTTAAGTTTAATTAGGTCCCATTTGTTTATTTTTGCTTTTATTTCCGATATTCTGGGAGGTGGGTCATAGAGGATCCTGCTGTGATGTATGTCGGAGAGTGTTTTGCCTATGTTCTCCTCTAGGAGTTTTATAGTTCCTGGTCTTATGTTTAGATCTTTAATCCATTTTGAGTTTATTTTTGTGTATGGTGTTAGAAAGTGTTCTAGTTTCATTCTTTTACAAGTGGTTGACCAGTTTTCCCAGCACCACTTGTTAAAGAGATTGTCTTTAATCCGTTGTATATTCTTGCCTCCTTTGTCAAAGATAAGGTGTCCATATGTGCGTGGATTTATCTCTGGGCTTTCTATTTTGTTCCATTGATCTATATTTCTGTTTTTGTGCCAGTACCATACTGTCTTGATAACTGTGGCTTTGTAGTAGAGCCTGAAGTCAGGTAGGTTGATTCCTCCAGTTCCATTCTTCTTTCTCAAGATCGCTTTGGCTATTCGAGGTTTTTTGTATTTCCATACAAATTGTGAAATTATTTGTTCTAGCTCTGTGAAGAATACTGTTGGTAGCTTGATAGGGATTGCATTGAACCTATAAATTGCTTTGGGTAGTATACTCATTTTCACTATATTGATTCTTCCAATCCATGAACATGGTATATTTCTCCATCTATTAGTGTCCTCTTTGATTTCTTTCACCAGTGTTTTATAGTTTTCTATATATAGGTCTTTAGTTTCTTTAGGTAGATATATTCCTAAGTATTTTATTCTTTCCGTTGCAATGGTGAATGGAATTGTTTCCTTAATTTCTCTTTCTGTTTTCTCATTATTAGTGTATAGGAATGCAAGGGATTTCTGTGTGTTGATTTTATATCCTGCAACTTTACTATAGTCATTGATTAGTTCTAGTAATTTTCTAGTGGAGTCTTTAGGGTTTTCTATGTAGAGGATCATGTCATCTGCAAATAGTGAGAGTTTTACTTCTTCTTTTCAATTTGGATTCCTTTTATTTCTTTTTCTGCTCTGATTGCTGTGGCCAAAACTTCCAAAACTATGTTGAATAGTAATGGTGAAAGTGGGCACCCTTGTCTTGTTCCTGACTTTAGAGGAAATGCTTTCAATTTTTCACCATTGAGGATAATGTTTGCTGTGGGTTTGTCATATATAGCTTTTATTATGTTGAGGTATGTTCCTTCTATTCCTGCTTTCTGGAGAGTTTTTATCATAAATGGGTGTTGAATTTTGTCAAAGGCTTTCTCTGCATCTATTGAGATAATCATATGGTTTTTATTTTTCAATTTGTTAATGTGGTGTATTACATTGATTGATTTATGGATATTGAAGAATCCTTGCATCCCTGGGATAAAGCCCACTTGGTCATGGTGTATGATCTTTTAATGTGTTGTTGGATTCGGGATTGCTAGAATTTTGTTAAGGATTTTTGCATCTATGTTCATCAGTGATATTGGCCTGTAGTTTTCTTTTTTTGTGGCATCTTTGTCAGGTTTTGGTATTAGGGTGATGGTGGCCTCATAGAATGAGTTTGGAAGTTTACCTTCCTCTGCAATTTTCTAGAAGAGTTTGAGCAGGATAGGTGTTAGCTCTTCTCTAAATTTTTGGTAGAATTCAGCTGTGAAGCCATCTGGACCTGGGCTTTTATTTGCTGAAAGATTTTTGATTACAGTTTCAATTTCCGTGCTTGTGATGGGTCTGTTAAGATTTTCTATTTCTTCCTGGTCGAGTTTTGGAAAGCTGTACTTTTCTAAGAATTTGTCCATTTCTTCCACGTTGTCCATTTTATTGGCATATAATTGTTGATAGTAGTCTCTTATGATCCTTTGTATTTCTGTGTTGTCTGTTGTGATCTCTCCATTTTCATTTCTAATTTTATTGATTTGATTTTTCTCCCTTTGTTTCTTGATGAGTCTGGCTAATGGTTTGTCAATTTTATTTATCCTTTCAAAGAACTAGCTTTTGGTTTTGTTGATTTTTGCTATGGTCTCTTTTGTTTCTTTTGCATTTATTTCTGCTCTAATTTTTAAGATTTCTTTCCTTCTACTAACCCTGGGGTTCTTCATTTCTTCCTTCTCTAGTTGCTTTAGGTGTAGAGTTAGGTTATTTATTTGACTTTTTTCTTGTTTCTTGAGGTGTGCCTGTATTGCTATGAACTTTCCCCTTAGGACTGCTTTTACCGTGTCCCACAGGTTTTGGGTTGTTGTGTTTTCATTTTCATTCATTTCTATGCAAATTTTGATTTCTTTTTTTGATTTCTTCTGTGATTTGTTGGTTATTCAGCAGCGTGTTGTTCAGCCTCCATATGTTGGAATTTTTAATCGTTTTTCTCCTGTAATTGAGATCTAATCTTACTGCATTGTGGTCAGAAAAGATGCTTGGAATGATTTCTATTTTTTTGAATTTACCAAGGCTAGCTTTATGGCCCAGGATGTGATCTATCCTGGAGAAGGTTCCATGTGCGCTTGAGAAAAAGGTGAAATTCATTGTTTTGGGATGAAATGTCCTATAGATATCAATTAGGTCTAACTGGTCTATTGTATCATTTAAAGTTTGTGTTTCCTTGTTAATTTTCTGTTTAGTTGATCTATCCATAGGTGTGAGTGGGGTATTAGAGTCTCCCACTATTATTGTGTTATTGTTAATTTCTCCTTTCATACTTGTTAGCATTTGTCTTACATACTGCGGTGCTCCTGTTGGGTGCATATATATTTATAATTGTTATATCTTCTTCTTGGATTGATCCTTTGATCATTATGTAGTGACCTTCTTTGTCTCTTTTCACAGCCTTTGTTTTAAAGTCTATTTTATCTGATATGAGTATTGCTACTCCTGCTTTCTTTTGGTCCCTATTTGCATGGAAAATCTTTTTCCAGCCCTTCACTTTCAGTCTGTATGTGTCCCCTGTTTTGAGGTGGGTCTCTTGTAGACAACATATGTAGGGGTCTTGTTTTTTATCCATTCAGCCAGTCTTTGTCTTTTGGTTGGGGCATTCAACCCATTTACGTTTAAGGTAATTACTGATAAGTATGATCCCGCTGCCATTTACTTTATTGTTTTGGGTTCAACTTATACACCGTTTTTGTGTTTCCTGTCTAGAGAATATCCTTTAGTATTTGTTGGAGAGCTGGTTTGGTGGTGCAGAATTCTCTCAGCTTTTGCTTGTCTGAAAAGCTTTTGATTTCTCCTTCATACCTGAATGAAATCCTTTCTGGGTACAATAATCTGGGCTGTAGGTTATTTTCTTTCATCATTTTAAGTATGTCTTGCCATTCCCTCCTGGCTTGAAGAGTTTCTATTGAAAGATCAGCTGTTATCCTTATGGGAATTCCCTTGTGTGTTATTTGTTGTTTTTCCCTTGCTGCTTTTAATATTTGTTCTTTGTGTTTGATCTTTGTTAATTTGATTAATATGTGTCTTGGGGTGTTTCGCCTTGGGTTTATCCTGTTTGGGACTCTCTGGGTTTCTTGGACTTGGGTGATTATTTCCTTCCCCATTTTAGGGAAGTTTTCCACTACTATCTCCTCAAGTATTTTCTCATGGTCTTTCTTTTTGTCTTCTTCTTCTGGAACCCCTATGATTCGAATGTTGTAGCATTTAATATTGTCCTGGAGGTCTCTGAGATTGTCCTCATTTCTTTTAATTCGTTTTTCTTTTTCCCTCTCTGATTCATTTATTTCTACCATTCTATCTTCTAATTCACTAATCCTATCTTCTGCCACTGTTATTCTACTATTTGTTGCCTCCAGAGTGTTTTTAATTTCATTTATTGCATTATTCATTATATATTGACTCTTTTTTATTTCTTGTAGATCCTTGTTAAACCTTTCTTGCATCTTCTCAATCCTTGTCTCCAGGCTATTTATCTGTGATTCCATTTTAATTTCAAGATTTTGGATCAATTTCACTATCATTATTTGGAATTCTTTATCAGGTAGATTCCCTATCTCTTCCTCTTTTGTTTGGTTTGGTGGGCATTTATCCTGTTCCTTTATCTGCTGGGTATTCCTCTGTCTCTTCATCTTGTTTAAATTGCTGATTTGGGGGTGTCCTTTCTATATTCTGGCAGTTTGTGGAGTTCTCTTTATTGTGGCTTTTCCTCACTGTGTGTGGGTTTGTACAGGTGGCTTGTCAAGGTTTCCTGGTTAGGGAAGCTTGTGTCGGTGTTCTGGTGGGTGGAGCTGTATTTCTTCTCTCTGGAGTGCAATGAAATGTCCAGCAATGAGTTATGAGATGTCTATGGTTTTGGGGTGACTTTGGGCAGCTTGTATCTTGAAGCTCAGGGCTGTGCTCCTTTGTTGCTGGAGAATTTGCTTGGTATGTCTTGCCCTGGAACTCGTTGGCCCCTGTGTGGTGCTTGGTTTCAGTGTCAGTATGGAGGCGTTTGATGAGCTCCTGTCAATTAATGTTCCTTGGAGTCAGGAGTTCCCTGGAGTCAGGGTTTGGACTTAAGCCTCCTGCTTCCAGTTATCGGTCTTATTTTTACAGCAGTTTCAAAACTTCTCCTTCTATACAGTACCATTGATAAAACATCTACGTTAAAGATGAAAAGTTTCTCTACTGTGAGGGTCACTCAGAGAGGTTCACAGTGTTACATGGAGAAGAGAAGAGGGAGGAGGGAGTTAGAGGTGACCCAAATGAGATGAGGTGGAATCAATGGTGGAGAGAGTGGGGTAGCCAGTAGTCACTTCCTTATGTGCACTCCACAACTGGACCACTCAGAGATGTTCACAGAGTTATACAGAGAAGAGAAGAAGGAGGAAGGAGACAGAGGTGGCCAGAGGGATAAAAGGGGGGATTGAAAGGGAGGGAGACAGATCCAGCCAGTAATCAGTTCCCTAAGTGTTCTCCACCATCTGGAACACACATAAACTCACAGAGTTGGGTAGAGTAGAGAGGGGTTAGGGAGGAGACACAGGCGACCTGGTGAAGGAAAAGGAGAGTCCAAAGGGAGAGAGAGCAGTCAAGCCAGTAATCTCGCTCCCTAGTGAAAAATAGGTCCTGAAGATTGGGTTCTTAAAGGTACAAAATTGGTAACAAATACATAAAAGCAAAAATTAAAAATCTAGAGTAGAGTTTGGAATTTCAAAAATACAATGTTAAAGAAAAGAAGAAGGAAAAGAGAGAAAAAACGAACAAAGAAAAACAAACAAGGTCGTGAAAATTATAAAGAAAATACAGGTACAAAATTGATAACTAATACCAAAAAGCAAAAATTAAAAATCTAGAGTAGAGTTTGGAATTTCAAAAATACAATGTTAAAAAAAAGAAGAAGAAACATAAAGAGAGAAAACAAACAAACAAAAACAATGTCGCAAAAATTATAAAGAAAATACAGGTACAAATTTGATATCAAATACCAAAAAGCATAAATTAAAAATCTAGAGTAGAGTTTGGAATTTCAGATATACAATGTTATATAAAAGAAGAAGAGAATGAAACAGAAAAAAAAAAAAGTCACAGAAATTATATAAAAAAACTGTAGGTACAAAATTGATAACATATACCAAAAAGCTAAAATTAAAAACTAGAGTAGAGTTTGGAATTTCAAAAATACAATGTTATAGAAAAGAAGAAGGAAAAAAAAAAAAACACAAGGTCAAAAAATTATAAAATATATATATATGAAGTTTGCTGAAGAAGAAAAAAATAGGGTCTTTTTTTTTTTTTTTTTGCAAAGTAATAGGTTATAAAAGTGAAAATTAAAGGAACAATAGAGGACTTAAAAAATTTTTTTTAATTAAAAAAAGAAAGAAAGAAAGAATGATCGTAAAAATGGTAAAAATATATCTAGGACTTTCTCTGGTTTTGTTGTATTGTGGGTTGAGTTCATTTTTGGCTAGTTCCTTGGTCTGACTTATATTTCTCCAGATCTATAGGCCCCTTCCTATGTAGTCTGTAGTAACCACAGGGTTTTGATCTATTGCCTGTAGCTTCCAAGGCGTTTCCCTCTGTTATAGCTTCGTCTGTTTGCTGGTCTCTTCAGTGTCTGGTTACCGCCCTGACACAAAGGGGGCGGTGGGGGAAACTTTTTTTTTTTTTTAGGCTCACTTGTTCAGTCGCGCTGTGGGGAGGGAGGGAGGGATGCTGCAAACAAATAACACTGGCGTGCGCTAGCAGTGCCTCAGCCACACTGGGTCTGCCCCCACTCACGGTGCGTGTAGCCTCCCTGCCCACACTGCTCGGGCTCTAGGTTGTTCCGCCGAGAACAATCCGAGGCCGGCCCTGGGCTGCATGTACCTCCCAGGTCCAAGCCGCTCAGGTTCAGGCACTTGGGTAGTCCTCAGAGGGGCAGACTCAGTTGGGCCTGCATTTTGTGCTCTTCCCAGGTCCGAGCAGCTCAGGTGATGAGGTGTTTCGCGAACGCCAATGCTGCGACTTATCGCCTCCCCGCCACTCGGTTATCTGGGTATAAAACCGGCGCACCTTCTCAGGCAGACGTTGACCATCCAGACCCTCAAGAAGTTTTAGTTAGCAAAGAAGCCTGCTTACAGTTTTATAGATAATGTCTCTCTGGGGCTGCGATTGCCCCCTTCCGGCTCTGGCTGCCTGTCACCGGAGGGGGAAGGTCTGCAGCCGCCTATCTCTGTTCAGTCCTTTGTTCCGTGCGCGGGCCTGGCGGTATCTTAGGTTGGGGCTGGCTTTTTGCGTGGTAGATATCCCACAGTCTGGTTTGCTAGCCCAAATTATTTCGCTCAGATAGTGCTCAGGGTATTCAGGCCAGATTCTTACTCTAAGCGATGCAGCCTGCGCCGCGCCTCCCTGCCCAGCCCCCGCTTGCTAATGGCGTGTGCAGGCGTCTGCGCTGCTTCTCCGCTGGGGGAGTTACCGTAGGGCTCGCAATCTGCGAGTTTTAATTGTTTATTTTTTCACCCTGTTATGTTGCCCTCTGTGCTTCCAAAGCTCGGCACAGATTCGGCAGTGAGAAGGTTTCCTGGTGTTTGGAAACTTCTCTCTTTTTAAGACTCCCTTCCGGGGACGGAACTCCGTCCCTCCCTCTTTTGTCTCTTTTTTTGTCTTTTATATTTTTTCCTACCTCCTTTCGAAGAGCTGGGTTGCTTTTCTGGGTGCCTGATGTCCTCTGCCGGCATTCAGAAGTTGTTTTGTGGAATTTACTCGACGTTTAAATGCTCTTTTGATGAATTTGTGGGGGAGAAAGTGTTCTCCCCGTCCTACTCCTCCGCCATCTTCGACAAATTTCTTGAGTACTTAAAATGTGTCAGTCATTCAGCTAAACCCTTCCCTTGGATTATACCCAGTCATCCTGCCAAACAATCCTTGAAGTTATTTCTATTATTATCCCCATTTTATGGATGAGAAAACAGAGATATGGATGGATTAAACCACTAACTCATGATCACATACGTCTGTTGAACAGAAAATTTTGGACATACTTCTAGGGTTTAAGAGGCCCTAATAAATGACACCCTTATGCTTCCTTCTTGAATTTAAAACCAACTGAGAGAAACAAATAGAAGGATGGAAATCAGAAGATTGGCTCTTTTACTGATATAAATTGTACTGGAGGGCGTGACTCATGTAGTAACCATTGGCTTTTCACTTCTCAGTGTTTTACAAGTAAAATCATTGGGAAGTTTGATTCCACAGGGTAGACACACTTAACCAGCTTGCTTCCTTTATATCATTGTAGGATGGAGGTGGGAAAAACAAAGAGTCACTCCTTGTATACTATTTGTATTGCTAAAGAAAATTTGATCTTATCAGTAAATTATGTGTGTTATGATGCTTCTTAGCTATGTAATCTTAGCTCTGTGCTTCAGTTTCCTTATATGCAAGATGGGAATTACAGTCATATTTTCTAATATTGCTTTTATAATGTAACATGTAAGCATGATCAAAATTTTAGTACCAATCAAACTGGAAAGGTGAGGGAGTAAGCAGAATAGAATATGATTTTCAAATTAAGAGCTTACTTGGATGCTTAAAATCATTTATTTTATGTAGAAATTTCGAATTGACAAAACTTTATCTTTACTAATCAATTTGGTAATGTAGATGGAAAAATTCGGCTTTAGGTGGATTAAGTTGGTTAAAATGTTACCTACATTTTATAGGTGGTAAAGTCCAACTTAGGTAGATTAGGTGGGTTAAAATGTTACCTACATTTTATAGGTGGTAAAGTCCAACTTAGGTGAATTAGGTGGGTTAAAATGTTACCTTTGTTGATGGTCAAGTCAGGCTTTGATGGATTAGGTGGGTTACAGTGGAATACTCAATACATAGTGGAAATGGGAAGATAGTCCAGACCTCTGCCTCATCATCTATTTCCTAGTCCTTTTTATTAAAAAAAAATAAAAAATAAAAAAAATTTTTTTTAAGATGCTTGTTTTATTTGTTTGGCTGCATCGGATCTCAGTTGCGGCATGCAGGATCTTCGTTGTGGTGCTTGGGCTTAGTTGCCCTAGGGCACGTGGGATCTTAGTTCCCCAACCAGGGATCAAAGCTGCATCACCTGCTTGGAAGGCGAATTCTTAACCACTGGACCACCGGAAAGTTCCTCCTAGTCCTTTTTATTTTTGTTTTTGTTTGGACATTTTAGACGAGCTCTTTATTTGGTATAAATATTCTTCTTTACCAAAGAAGTAATAGTAGGAGTGTGTTTTTTTGTGTGTCTGTGGATTTTGCTTTCTTAGTTCCCCCTGGAGCCCTATGATAATGCAACTCAGCCCATGTGCATGAGCTGATTGGCTGAGAGAGCATGATGGCTTTCCCTATTAAATTGTGCCTCATGTGGATGTGGTCTTTGGCATTCATGTATGCAGACGTGCTAAGTTGCTTCAGTTGTGTCTGATTCTTTGGCAACCCAATGGATCATAGCCCACCAGGCTCCTCTGTCCATGGAATTCTCTAGGCAAGAATAGTGGAGTGGGTTGCCATGCCTTCCTTCAGTGGATCTTCCTGACCCAGGGATCGAACCCACGTCTCCTGTGTCTCCTGCACTGCAGGCAGATTCTTTACCAGCTGAGCCACCTGTGTTCTGGTTTTAAATTCAAAACTGAATTGTGTGAGTACCTGGATACTGAAACCAAGAAGCCTTCTACTAAAGGGATGGAACCCATGTCTCTTAAGCCTCCTGCATTGACAGGCAGATTCTTTATCACTAGCACCACCTTGGAAGCCCTGTAAGTTCTAGTTAGAGCATTTGTCTTCACAGTGTCATTTGTACACACTAGAGATACACCGAAATTTAGCTTCACCTCTGAAATCTGGCCAAAAAACCCTGATATTGAGCTGTGGCTTCATCATAAGTCTTGGCCTTTGAATGTCAGAATAGCCTAGACATGTTTAAAATAACTTTTGGCACCTTTAACCTGTCCATGATCAATAACAACTTCATCCTGTGGTTTACTATTATGTCCAACTGCTTTAGCAATATAAGTAATACAAACATGACATGTTATTCAGCTTTATCACTGATACCTTTAAATATGAGCATTCAACTCAAAATGAACATTCTCAGCCCATTAAAATTATGAAGGCATATTTATTATTGTAATTATAAATGAACAGTTATTATGAAAGCTGTTCAATTTTTACCAAAATAATTAAGAATGTTTATTGATTGATTTTGAAATTAAAAAAAAATTAATCTATTTTTGGATGCACTGGGTCTTCGTTGCTGCACACAGGCTTCCTCTCGTTGTGGTGAGCAGGGGCTACTTTTTGCCGTGGTGTAAGGGCTTCTCACCGGCAATTCCTCTTATTGTGGAGCATGGGTTCTAGGTGCACAGGACTCAGTGGTTGCAGCTCGTAGACTTAGTAGTTGTGGCACAGGAGTGTAGTTGCCCCATGGCATCTGGGATCTCCCTGGACCAGCGAATGAACCCATGTCCTCTGCATTGGCTGGTGGATTCTCAACCACTGGACCACCAGGGAAGCCCAAGAATATGTAAATATAAGGTTAGTAGTTAATACAAAAATTAAAGGAAGCTGGGTAACTTCAGAAAATTAACTTTTGTCAGCAAATAAATATAAGAATTTAAATAATACAAAGCAGAATAATAAAAATATCATGTCATAGTTCTCATATTTATAAAATGACTAGGTATTAAATTAGGCTTTCAGAACCACATTTAAATCTTAGTTTTGTAATCCCGTATAGGCCATGATTCTCTCAAGGAAAGCTTCTTTTGGGAATTCTTTATGTCTTGTGAGAATGAAGTAAGAATGTCAAATTTGTGACCTTCAAATTTTATGAGAAGAGTACTAAATCACATAGAAAAGCTAGTTATAATACTAGTTTTATTAGAATACAATTCAAAAACACTAGAGAAAAATTAGGTGCCTCCCAATTTCTTGTTCTTTTACCAATTTAATGAGTTACTTTATCTCACAAATGTGCTATATGTATGAGTCAGCCATGCTAAGCAAATATTGCTCCTGTGGTCACATGATAAGCTTAAAATGTCAAATTTTACTTTGAAGTTTAGTTATAAAATTGCAACAATAATATTTTTGCTATAGTATAAAAATATAAATAATACATTTTATATACATACATATTGTGTACATATAAATAAAGTAATATATTTTACATCCCATAACTGCCTTTTCTAATGGCTATTTCCAGCTTTGGTTTAGCTTTAGCTGAATAATGGTTTTCATACTTGCCCTTTGAACATTGGCCAAAATCTATATTTGATGAACTTCTACTGCAAGTTATCTTGTATAATTTTGGCGACCAGGTTGGACCCTTAGCAGTGGGGTGTTGACCCTCATTAAGTGAGTATTCCTAGTATGTGGGGTAACTAGTTAAGATGATGGGTATTATTATAGTACCTTTACTTTTGTTCAGTAAGCCAGGATTTTTTTGTCAAGAATATCAAATAAACTAAAAACAAAGCAAACCTTGAAACGCCTAGTAGGATTCAGGTATTGCAAGAAATTCAGTACACCAAATCCAGAGATATAAACCATTTGGGGATTGCTACCAGGTGTAAGGATGTGAGAGTTGGACCATAAAGAAGGCTGAGCACCGAAGAAATGATGCTTTAGAACTGTGGTGTTGGAGAAGACTCTTGAGAGTCTCTCGGACTGCAAGGTCAAACCAGTCACTCCTAAGTGAAATCAACCCTGAATTTTCATTGGAAGGACTGATGCTGAAGCTGAAGTTGGCAAATACTTTGGCCACCTGATGCGAAGAGCCGGCTCATTAGAGAAGACCCTGATGCTGCAAAAGATTGAAGGCAGAAGGGGATGACAGAGGATGAGATGGTTGGAAGGCATCATTAGCTCAATGGACATGAGTGTGAGCAAGCTCTAGGGGATGGTGAAAGACAGGGAAGCCTGGTGTGCTGCAGTCCATGGGGTCGCAGAGTCAGACATGACTGAGCAGCTGAACGACAGCAACAAAGACCAGAGGTGGGTGAGGGGACAGAAATCTTAAGACCAAGAACTAGTAGGAGATCCATTTCAGGTGACAGGAATCCAAACATTTAAAGGGCCAGGAATCAAAAGAATGCCTTTTTCTTTTATAGCCCCTGTGTCTACATAGGGGCTTCCCTGGTGGCTCAGTGGTAAAGAATTTGCCTGCAATTCAGAAGACCTGGGTTTGATCCCTGGGTCAGGAAGATCCCCTGGAGAAGGAAATGGCAATCCACTCCAGTATTCTTGCCTGGAGAATCCTATGGACAGAAGAGCCTGGTGGACTATAGTCCATGGGGTCACAAAGAACTGGACACGACTAAGCAACTAAGCATGCATGCACACACATCTAAATAAAGCAGTTTTTTTTATGTCTTGTTGCTATGCTAGCATTGTTATGTCCATCAGGAAATCCAGATCCCCTCTGTTTGGTTAATTCATAGTTATAATCCACAAAGATATCACTGTTATCCTTCTTTCATCTTCAATTTGATGCTCATGTCTTTTACCTTTCCTCTGCCCAGGTTCTTTCTAGAAATTCGGTATCTCTGTAGGCTAAATTACATTACAGTAGCAAACAACCCCAAAACTTATGGTTTAATACCCTCCAAAATCTTTCACTTGCTTGGCTGCTTTCTTTATTTATAGGTTCCATTAGGTGTCTAACTCCTTGGTGATGCTTGGGATGCTGGCTGATAGAGAATGTGTCATCTTGTAGCTGCACATCTGAGCACATGTCTTCTTCCATCACCACAGCAGGGAAAGAGAGATGGGGCATAGCATCTGGACTCTTCACTGTCTCTGTGCAAAAGTGGTACATGTTATTTCTGTTCATCTTTCATTGGCCTGAAATAGTCACATGTCATATGGGCTCATTGGTGTAGTATGCTATACACACAGAAGGGGACAAAAGTCAGGTTTTGGTGGATACAAATAACGATGACCACATTCTCTCTTCTAGTCAGCAATATTGAGCTCCTCTTCTCCAACAACCTCCCCAAGGGAGATAGCCTGAAATCCTGGCCAGTCATGGTACTGAGCTTGAAGCCCAGGGGCTCCTCAGGAAGAATCATAGTCCCTGCTTCAGATCCAGGTCTGGCTGCTCTTAATCTGGAAACTACAAATGAAAATGGCAGGTTACTTGCCTGCCATGGGCCCAGCATCCAGGAAAGGGAAGTGATCACTGGTCAACAGGAATTCTTCCGTTTCACTGGCAGGCCTTGTGGGGATGTTTTTCCCTAAGATCCTCCTCAGTTCAGTTCAGTTCAGTTGCTCAGTCCTGTCCAACTCTTTGAGACCCCATGGACTGCAGCATGCCAGGCCTCCCTATCCATAACCATCTCCTGGAGTTTACACAAACTCATGTGCATTGAGTCAGTGATGCCATCCAACCTCTGTTGACCCCTTCTCCTCCTGCCCTCAATCTTCCCCAGCATCATGGTCTTTTCCAATGAGTCAGTTCTTCACATCAGGTGGCCAAAGTATTTGAGTTTCAGTTTCAGCATCAGTCGTTCCAAGGAATATTCAGGACTGATTTCCTTTAGGATGGACTGGCTGGATCTCCTGCAGTCCGAGGGACCAAGAGTCTTCTCCAACACCATGTTCAAAAGCATCAATTCTTCGGCACTCAGCCTTCTTCACAGTCCAACTCTCACATCCATACATGACTACTGGAAAAACCATAGCCTTGACTAGATGGACCTTTGTTGGCAAAGCAATGTCTCTGCTTTTTAATATGCTGTCTAGGTTGGTCATAACTTTCCTTCCAAGGAGCAAACTGTCCTAGTCCTTTGTTTTCTAGGCCCCAGGTTGTGGGAGATTTTCCTTTTTACTGTTTTCCTTTTCAGCCATAACTGGTATGACTTTGGGAAATAGGCCCTCTATGAGGACCATGCAGATTTCACAGGCTGTGTTCTGGCTAGAAAAGACGGGAAGCCAACAGTTTCTAACAATCTTTCAGAAACATAGAAAGCCTCTTGTCATTTGATTCCAGTCATTTTCATGTAAACCACACCCACATTCATGATTCTTTTTTTTTTGGTTATTATTAAATGTTATTATTTTAAAAATAATTTTATTAATTTATTTTTAGTTTTGACTGCACTGGGTCTTCATTGCTGCAAAGGCTTTTCTCTGGTTGCAGAGACTGGGAGTTATTCTACAGTTGCAGTGCGTGGGCTTCTCATTGCAGTGGCCTCTCATTGTGGAGCACAAACTCCAGGGTAGTTGCGGCACATAGGCCCCGTAGCTGTGGCCCCCGGCCTCTAGAGCACAGGCTCAGTAGTTGTGGTGAATGGGCTTCGTTGCTCTGTGGCATGTGAGATCTTTCTGGCTCAGGGATTTAACCCATGTCCCCTGGCAGGGGATACTCTACCACTGAGCCACCAGGGAAGCCCCTTTATTATTTTTTTATGGAGGAGAAAGAAAGATTGGCCTTATTTCTTTACCAGGCAGAAGGGGAACATAGTATGCTAGTGCCTCAAGAACTGTGCCCCACTCCCAGTGAATAGGGAGAGGTTATATAGTCAGGCGATGGCACCCTACTCCAGTACTCTTGCCTGGAAAATCCCATGGACAGAGGAGCCTGGTAGGCTGCAGTCCATGGGGTTGCTAAGAGTCAGACACGACTGAGCAACTTCACTTTCACTTTTCACTTTCATGCATTGGAGAAGGAAATGGCAACCCACTCCAGTGTTCTTGCCTGGAGAATCCCAGGAACGGGGGAGCCTGGTGGGCTGCCGTCTATGGGGTCGCATAGAGTCGGACACGAATGAAGCGACTTAGCAGCAGCAGCAGCATATTGTCAGGCAGGGATATGTGATAAGGATCAATGTAGCAACAGGCTTGCATTCTTCTTTCTTCAGCAAAGTTTCAACATGGTGGGGCTGCTGACAAGATTAGGCAGACATCTCACCCTTTGGGAACCCAGCAAGTGGAATGAAAGTGTTTTTTCTTATGTTTTTTCATACCTTATTCATATGCTGATTCCTTTGATAATTGTTAGCGATGCGGTCCACTTCCTATTTCCAGGTCTTTGGGATTGCTTTGATAGGTTTTCCACATGCAGGGAAGAGTTTGGAAACAACTGGCTACAATAAGTCTCTTCAAAATGTCAGTTCCAGACTGGGCGTCAGACTTCTTTTCCCAAATTCCTAAGGAAATGAGATCTATTCCATCTACTAAAGTTCTAGTTGTCACTACACTTACTTCCAACTGGGTCTGCAACACCAAAATAGCAGAATAAGGGATTGAGATCTTAATCATGTAAGACTATCCAAGACTTGGGACCAAATATTTCCAATTCAATTTTATTTTAAAATAATCTCAAATGCATAGAAAAGCTGAAAGCAGGCACAAAAAGAACTTTCTTTTCTCTGAGCCATTTGACAGCAACTTGCTGATCTGAGGCTCCCCAGTGTATGCATTTCCTACTAACAAGCATGTTCTCCTCTGTAACCAAAATAGAATCATCAAAATCAGGAAGTCAACACTGATATGTTACTATCACTGAATCCTCAGACACATTCACATTTTGTCTTATGTTTCAAAAATGCCCTTTATAGTAAAATAATTCAGCTCAGAGTCTTGAGTTGCTTTTCGTTCTTGTATCTTCTTAGTGTCCCTGACTGTGGCCCAGTTCCTCAGTCTTCCCTTTACTTTCGTTACCTTGACACTTTTGAAGATTATAAACCAATTACTTTGTAGTGTGTCCTTTGATATGTGTTTGTTTCATGTTTCCCCATTATCAGATTCAAGCTGTTCATTTTGTCAAGAATATCACAGACATGATGTTGTGTTCATGCCATTGGATGATACAGTTTGATTTTTTCACTTTGATCACTTGAATGAGATGATGTCTGCCATATTGCTTCTCCACTGCAAAGTTATTCTTTTTTCATTTTTAACTAATAGGTATTGTGGGAAGTTACATTCGAACTATGCGTATATTCCATTTGTCATCAAACTTTCAATTTATTTGTAAATTTAGAATACATATGTTTTCCACCTTAATGGATTATGATTCATTACCATGATGATTTATTTTGATAATTAAATTGTCCTAAATTTGATTAGTAAGTGCCCCTTGGAGCAGGCATCTGTGTTCTTTTGATATGTCTTTATCATTCTTTGAGTTATTCCTAGTTTTCTAGGACAAGAAGGTATTCCAAGTTTATTTTCTACTTTTCGTGCCTCAGCCCTGGAACCAGTCATTTCTCCAAGGAGCCCTGGTCCCTTTTGGCAGAGAATGGGTTTATAGAAGCCATGATCTAGGCACTAGCGTGCTCATTGCCGGTCTAGTGCCACTCTTCCTAAGCTCTCTCAGAGGATGGAGTTAAGGAATCAGTGTATGTATGTATATACCTATACATATATATGTGTACATGTATACCTATTTGTGTTCATATGATGCATCATAAGCCTCATTCTAATTTTTTCCCTTTTTTATTTGAAGTGCCCTTCTCTGCAATGTGGTGGCTCCTTAGTGAGGAATCCACCTGCCAGTGCAGTAGATGTGGATTCCATCCTTGGGTCAGGAAGATCCCTTGGAGTAGAAAATGGCAACCCACTCCAATATTCATGCCTGGACAGAAGAGCCTGGTGGGCTACAGTCTATGAGGTTTCGGAGTCAGACATGACTCAGCAACTAAAACAACAACACAGAGTCTCTGACAGTGAGGAACCCACCTCCCATTATCTTTCTTTCATCAAGCCCTGACAATCATCCATTGTTACTGTCTCTTCCCTGCACGAATGCCCTCTTCGCAGCACTCAGGCTCTGACAGCCTGACCCAGTCTGCTTTTCTAGTGTGGACACCACCATCAGCTCACTTGAGATCTGATACCCGTGCTAGGTTGCCATTCCACAAAGACTGCTCTTCACCCTGCTGGCTCTCCGACTCCCATACTTGGAATGCCCTTTTCACACTGGGCTCCTCAAAGCCACCCTCACAGGACGTCTTCTGCACCCAGCTCAGGCTTTGCCACCTTGTGCCAGATGCGCCGACTCCCCCATCCCATCACTATGGATGGTCTCTTTGGTTCACAAAGGACTCTGATTGTCTATGCCAATGCATGCCCCCCACAGGGCTGCCCTCTGATACCCCATGCCAGGCCACTCCTCCAGCAAGACTCTTGAGCCACCTCAGGCTCTGACATCACCTGCCAGGACACTTCCGTCTACAGGGATGCCTCCTCACACCTCTGTTGCTCTGACCCCTACTCTCCCTCCTCCAGGTGGCACCCTTGCCACCTTGGTCAGGCTCAGACCCAGGCAGCTGTCCTATTCAGATGCCTGCCTCATTCAGCTCAGGCTCCAGCACCCTCCTCTGGGCCATTGTGGCTGGCCCACCCCTGCACTAGGTACCAGGTATGGAGGTCCACCTCCCTCTGCCCACCTAATGCCTTCAGGGCCACATTCTTCAAAAAAGAAAGGGAGGAGAAGAGAAAGATCCCATAGTTCCCTTCGGGACAAATTTCTCATATCTTGTACGTTTCTTTGCATTTTCATTCCCAAAGCTCTCCTTCTCTATCCCACTTCTGTGGGCAAGTTTTTACCCTTAATATCTGACGTGAGTAATTTTATAAAGTTGAAAAAGATTTACTGAGCAATATACCCTTAATCTGATCCTTGCCCTTAGGTAATATAATCTGTTCAAAGATTTTATTAGCATCTTCCTTAAAATTGCTTTCTGACTCTTATATTTTAGTATTTGAAACCTAGAAGCAGTTGGCTTTTTTTTTTTATTAACCTTGCAAAGCCCCAACTCCTAAATCTCTCAGTTTCCTTTCATTTCTGCTTTCAAATTAGGCGATTTCCTCCTGGGTTTATGTCTTTCTTATAATATCTAGCCAAACACGATAAATATCACTAAACAAACGTTCTAACACATTTTCCCTTAGTGCTGTAGGTTCACTCAGATCATGATCTATTTCTCAAATTACATGAATGACAGTTGTACAGAATATTTGGTCACTTAAAAACACGGATCACAGCCTTTCTAGCCTCTGTCATGTTCTTGCCAATGACCATCTAACTGTGAAACCAGTTCCACATATTTTTTTTTTCCCACAAGGTCACCCAATTTCTGGAAGGAAATTATATATTAATAAGAATAGGCTTATTAATATAAGTCTCACAAGAGACTGAGCCAGACTTGCATATAAGTGTCCAGGAGTCTCTGGCAGAGGTGTGGTTGACAGTGGCCTGCTGCAGGGCCAAGGGCACTGAATACAACAGTCCTGAGGGCAGTGGCATGCTGGCATAAGTCCTTCTGAAGGAGGTTGCCATTACCACCATCACCCCTACCATAGTTTGGCCTCAGGCCAAATTATAGGGAGGGAATACACCCCTTACCCTTCAGCAGAAAGTTGGATTGAAGATTTGCTGAGCATGGCCCTGCCCACCAGAGCAAGACCTAGTTTTACCCATAGTCAGTTCCTCCCATCAGGAAGCTTCCACAAGCCTCTTATCCTCATCCATCAGAGGGCAGACAGAATGAAAACCACAATCACAGAAAACTAACCAGACTGATCACATGGATCACAGCCCTGTCTAACTCAATGAAACTATGAGCCTTGCTGTGTCGGACCACCCAAGATGGATGAGTCATAGTGGAGAGTTCTGACAAAACGTGGTCCATTGGAGAAGGAAATGGCAAACCACTGCAGTGTTCTTGCTTTGAGAACCCCATGAACAGAATGAAAAGGCAAAAAGATATGATACTGAAATATGAATGCCCCAGGTTGGTAGGTGCCCAATATGCTACTGGAGAAGGGCAGAGAAATAGCTCCAGAAGGAATGGGCCAAAGAGGGAAACAGCACATGGTTGTGGATGTTTCTGGTGGTGAAAGCAAAGCCCAATGCTATAAAGAACAATATTGCATGGGAACCTGGAATGTTAGGTCCATGAATCAAGGTAAATTGGAAGTGGTCAAACAGGAGATGGCAAGAGTGAACACTGACACTTTAGTTCACAATCAGTGAACTGAAATGGACTGGAATGGGTAAATTTAATTCAGATGACCATTATATCTACTATTGTGGGCAAGAATCCCTTAGAAGAAATGGAGTAGCCCTCATAGTCAACAAAAGTACTCGGCCGCAATCTCAAAACCAATGGAATGATCTCTGTTCATTTCCATGGCAAACCATTCAGTATCACAGTAATCCAAGTCTATTCTCCAGCCACCAATGCTGAAGAAGTGGAAATTGAACGGTTCTATAAAGACCTACAAGATCTTCTAGAACTAACACCAAAGAAAAGATGTCCTTTTCATCACAGGGGACTGGAATGCAAAAGTAGGAAGTTAAGAGACACCTGGAGTAACAGGCAAGTTTGGCCTTGAAATACAAAATGAAGCAGGGTAAAGGCTAACAGAGTTTTGCCAAGAGAACGCACTGGTCATAGAAAACACTCTCTTCCAACAACACAAGAGATGACTTTACACATGGACATTACCAGACGGTCAATACCAAAATCAGATTGATTATATTTTTTGCAGTTAAAGATGAAGAAGCTCTATACAGTCAGCAAGAACAAGCCTGGAAGCTGGCTGTGGCCCAGATCATGGACTCCTTATTGCCAAATTCAGACTTAAACTGAAGAAAGTAGGGAAAACCACTAGGCCATTAAGATATGATCTAAATCAAATCCCTTGGAGAAGGCAATGGCACCCCACTCCAGTACTCTTGCCTGGAAAATCCCATGGATGGCAAAGCCTGTTAGGCTGCAGTCCACGGGGTCGCTAAGAGTCGGACACGACTGAGTGACTTCACTTTCACTTTTCACTTTCATGCATTGGAGAAGGAAATGGTGGCCCACTCCAGTGTTCTTGCCTAGAGAATCCCAGGGACGGGGAAGCCTGGTGGGCTTCCGTCTATAGGGTCGCAAAGAGTCGGACACGACTGAAGGGTCTTAGCAGTAGCAAATCAAATCCCTAATGATTATATAGTGGAACTGAGAAATAGATTCAAGGGATTAGATCTAATAGAGTACCTGAAGAACTATGGACGGAGGTTCATGACATTGGGGGCAGTGATCATAATCATCCCCAGGAAAAAGAAATGTAAAAAGGCAAAATGCCTATCTGAGGAGACCTTACAAATAGCTGAGAAAAGAAGAGAAGTGAAAGGCAAAGGAGAAAAGATATACCCATTTGAATGCAGAGTTCCAAAGAATAGCAAGGAGAGATAAGAAAGCCTTCCTAAGTGATCAATGCAAATAAATAGAGGAAAAAAATAGAATGGGAAAGAATAGGGGTCTCTTCAAGAAAATTAGAGATACCGAGGGAATATCTCATACAAAGATGGGCACAATAAAGGATAGAAAGTGTATGGACCTCACAGAAACAGAAGATATTAAGAAGTGCTGGCAAGAATACATAGGAGAACTATACAACAAAGATCTTCATGACCCACATAACTCACATAACCACTCACCTAGAACCAGACATCTTGGAGTGCAAAGTCAAGTTGACCTTAGGAAGCATCACAACGAACAAAGCTAGTGGAGGTGATGGAATTCCAGCTGAGCTATTTCAAATCCTAAAAGATGATGCTGTGAAAGTGCAGCACTAAATATGCCAGCAAATCTGGAAAACTCAGCAGTGGCCACAGGACTGGAAAAGGTCAGTTTCCATTCCGATTCCAAAGAAGGGCAATGCCAAGTTATGTTCAAACTACTGCACAATTGCACTCATTTCCCATGCTAGCAAAGTGATACTCAAAATTCTTCAAGCTAGGCTTTAAAAATATGTGAACCAAGAACTTTCAGATGTTCAAACTGGATTTAGAAAAGGCAGAGGAACTAGAGATCAAATTGCCAACATCCGTTGGATCCATAGAAAAAGCAAGGGAATTTCAGAAAAACCTCTACTTCTGCTTCATTGACTATGCTAAAGCCTATGACTGTGTGGATCACAACAAACTGTGGAAAATTCTGAAAGGGTTGGGAATACCAGACCACCTGGCCTGTCTCCTAAGAAACCTGTATGCTAGTCAAGAATCAAGAGTTAGAACTGAACATGGAACAACAAACTGGTTAAAAATTGGGAAAGGAGTCAGTCAAGGCTGTATATTGTCACCTTGCTTATTTAACTTATATGTAGAGTATGTCATGTGAAATGCTGGGCTGGATGAAGCACAAGCTGGAATCAAGATTTCCAGGAGGAATAGCAATAACCTCAGGTATGCAGATGACAACACACTTATGGCAGAAAGTGAAGAGGAACTGAAGAGCCTCTTGATGAAGATGAAAGAGGAGAATGAAGAAGCTGGTTTAAAACTCAGCATTCAGAAAAATGAATATCATGGCATCCAGTCCCATCTTTTCATGGCAAATATGTGAGGAAACAGTGACAGATTTTATTTTCTTGGGCTCCAAAATCACTGCAGATGGTTACTTCAGTCACAAAATTAAAAGACCGTTGCTCCTTGAAAGAAAAGCTATGACCAACCTAGAAAACATGTTAAAAAGCAGAGACATTACTTTGCCAACAAAGGTCCATCTAGTCAAAGCTATGGTTTTTCCAGTGGTCATGTATGGATGTGAGAATTGGACCATAAAGAAGCCTGAGCACTGAAGAATTGATGTGTTTGAGCTGTGGTATTGGAAAAGGCTCTTGAGAGTCCCTTGGACTGCAAGTAGATCAAACCAGTCAATCCTAAATGAAATCAGTCCTGAATATTCATTAGAAGGACTGATGCTGAAGCTGAAGCTCCTATACAGTAGCCACCTGATGTGAAGAGCCAACTCATTAGGGAAGACCCTGATACTGGGAAAGATTAAAGGCAGGATGAGTAGGGGACGACAGAGTTTGAGATGGTTGGATGGCATCACCAACTCAATGGATATGAGTTTGAGCAAACTCTGGGAGACAGAGAAGGACAGAAGGACAGGGAAGCCTGGCGTGCTGCAGTCCATGGGGTGTCAAAGAGTTAGACACGAGTGAGTGATTGAACAACAACAAAGTATGGATTATGTTCTAATAACAAAAAATCCAAAGTTTCAGTGAGTGATTGAACAACAACAAAGAATGGTTATGTTCTAATAACAAAAAATCCAAAGTTTCAGTGCCTTAATACAACAAAAGTGGATCTCTTTCCCAGCATCACGTTTCATGTCCTGTGCTGCTCTGTGGGGATGAGGGAAGGCTTTGGTTTGTATAGCCACTCAGAAACCCAGTTTGCCAGAGGTTCTGCCATCAGTATCTGCACCAGCCAAAACAGCCAGTTTCTTAGTTGTCTCATCAGGGGAATGGGACTGATGAACAGTGCATGGACTTTCCATTGTCTCATACCAGATATGACACACATCACATTTCAATGGCCAGAATTATTAATAGTCACAAGATCCTAGCCAACCTTGAAGAAACTGAAAGCTCCCTTCCACGTGCCAACAGGGGCAGAACTAGATACTTGCAAACACTAGTATATTCTGTGGGCTTCCTAGGTAGTGCTAGTGATAAAGAATCCACCTGCCAATGCAGGAGACGCAAGAGACGTGGGTTCCATCCCTGGTCAGGAGATATCCCCTGGAGTAGGAAATGGCACCATGCCAGTATTCTTCCCTGGAGAATCCCATGGACAGAGGAGCCTGATGGGCTACAGTTCATAGGGCTGCAAAGACTTGGACATGACAGCACACGGCAACATTATCTTCTGCATGTACATTTCATGTGCAGAATCCAGTTGTGTCTCATCCCAACATGGTTAGTACTTATGAAGTGTCTTTCACACTCTTTCAGCAGACATCGATTACATTCTAGGTACTCTTCTAGGCACTAGTCATACAGCAGTGAACTGAAGAGACAAAGCCCCCCTACCCTCATTCTAGATAGACATATTTTAAATATACAGCGTGTCAGGTGGTGATAAATGCCATGGAGAAAAATTAAGCAGAAAAGGAGGCTATGGCTTTCTGGTGGAGGAATGAGATATGTAAGCTTAAATATTTCAGTTGGAGAAGGTCTACTAAGAAGGTCACTGTGGTTGGCTAAATAAGGGCACCCAAAGTTTTCCATGACCTAGTCTCCAGAACCTTTGAATATGTTACCTCTTATGGTAAAAGGGACTTTGCAGAGGTGATTAAGGGTCATAAGTTGGAGAGATGATCATGGATTAAATTGTTGGATCAGTGTGATCACAGGGTCTTTATAAGAGGTTGGCAGGAGTGTCAGAGTCAGAAAAGACAAGGTAATGATGGAAGCAGAGGTTAGAGGAGGGGAGATTTGAAGATGATGCATGGCTGGCTTTGAAGGGGCCAGAATCCAAGGAATGCAAGTACAGTGTAAGTTTGGGAGACCAGAGAGGTGAGGAATAATCAGCAAAGGAAACTGAGAGGTTCCATGGCGAGTTAAAAGGAAAGCAAAGTATGCTGCATTAAAGTCCATTGAAAATGCATTTTAAGAGGGAGGGTCAAACGTTAGTGGAAGTTAAGGTGATCAACCTGGTAAGATAAATTAAGGTAAAAGTGCATACAAAACAACCAAAAAAGAAAATCTTTTTTATCCTTAAACAAGCTAAGCTAAATATATTAGAATTCCATCCTGTGTCATAGTCATAGTGTAAATTGTTCATCAGATCATTGCAATAAATTTCAAATCATTTGTTAATTTTTAGAAATTGTTGTGTGATCTTTCACTGAAGAGGCTGTCACTAGCTAAGTGATGCCTCTGTCTGTGAGTTATGCTTTGATAAAAGAGACAGCATCAAACACACAAAAACTTCCACACTAAATTAACAGTCATGGTGACTTAGAGTGTCAAATTAACATCAGCTATATAGATCATGATGCCAAATCCTCACAGCTTCTATTGAAAAGCAATTCTATAAAAGATGTTCTATCCTCCCAAATGTTTTAGCCCTTACATTACTGAGATTTTGTGTATTAAAAATCTTTATTATCAACTAAATCAAGAAAAGCATTTTGAAATGTCATAGTTAATTGGGTGGAATACAATCCTTCAGGCCAAACTAGAGGAAAGCACTGTAGCAGTTAAGAGCATTGGCCATGTGCCAGATGAAGTTTGAATCTTAGTTCTGCCGTTTAAATTTTAACCTCTCTATTTGTCTCAGTTTTCTGATCTGTAAACAAGGAGATGCTAATGAGCATTAAGTATTTAAATGAGTTGATATTTACCAGACAAAGCAAATACTGTAAGTGATTGCTCTCATTTTTATTAATAAA
The DNA here is from genome assembly GCF_027580195.1 of Bos mutus. Classification (NCBI taxonomy): domain Eukaryota; kingdom Metazoa; phylum Chordata; class Mammalia; order Artiodactyla; family Bovidae; genus Bos; species Bos mutus. Next base: position 54,617,512 of record NC_091631.1, on the reverse strand, counting down.
ATTATTACTGCTAATTCTCGTGATGAGTTAGGGTTTGATGGATTTTAATGAGCTGATAAAATTACATGGAGGTGAAATTCAACAGTAACCTACACTCTGGGTATCCTTGACCTCAAACTGTGCCTAAGAACCCCATTCGGATATTGCTTCCTGCTTACCTGTTCTCCTGGCATCTACCAAATCCTTTCTTCCTTTTGTTTTTAAAGAGTTTCAGGTTTCTTATTCTGGTGGCTCAACAGTAAAGAATTCACCTGCAATGCAGGAGATGAAGTTTTGATCCCTGGATTGGGAAGATCCCCTACAGAAGGAAATGGCAACCCACTCCAGTACTCTTGCCTGGAAAATCCCATGGACAGAGGAGCCTGGTGGGCTACAGTCCAAGGGGTCACAAAGAGTTGGATATGACTTAATGACTAAATGTGTGTGTGTGTGTGTGTGTGTCCTGTGACAAAACATAATGGAAAATACAAAGAAGAGTATATATATATATAGTTTCTTGTTCTATATAGTGCTTGTCTATAGTTCCGTGAGCTATGTAGTGCTCTGAGTGCTCAGTCACTCAGTCACTCAGTGCTGTATAGCAGGACCATGTGGTTTATCCATCCTACATATAGTTGTTTGCATCCAAGATCCTTTCTGAGGCGAAGTCACATGGAGGCTCCAGTCCTAGTAGCCATGTGAGAGTGACACCAGGACGAGCACCAGCACACTAGACCAGAGCTTTGGGGGCAGATGGAGCTTAGGCATTTGCTTACGTGAATACCAGTGCCACAAGGGTCACTTCCTCCAAATCTCTGGGTCTGCTAGAGCCTGGATCGAAGGTTGGTTCATGGGAACCATGGAGGGCAGGCTTACATTCCAGGAGCCTCCCAAACATTATCTCTCAGAGATCCTCAGGGCTGTGAACAATGTGGGCAGGGCATGGTCTACTCGGCTCGGGGATGGACAGATGGCAATGTCAGGGAGCCAGGCCCCTAGGGGACTATAACTGGCACTTACACTTTCCATCAATGAGAAAGGAATCCGACCTTAGTGTTGAAGCAGGGAGCCCACTGCAGTGCCTAGGATTAACCCCTTTGTTTCTGGATTTTGAGAAGGTAATAAATGGGTTCCAGAGAGTAGAAATGGTTGGCAAGAGCACTCAGAGGTCTCAAAAAATGTGGCTATTTATCAATGATGTGGGAATATGTTAGTATTTTAACAACTGATATGGCTATAGCTATGCATATGGTTGGATATTTGCTGTACTCTAAGTTCAAGTAAGCTGAAAATTGATTTTTGTAACATGGAGGTCACTGGTCTTTTGGTGATCCGGTGAGGGTATGAGTTTGACTGAATAGGTACAGGGGAAAATGCAAGGGAAACTGGTGACTCTTTCAAGGGGTTTTGCTATAAAGAGGAGCAAAGAAATGGGGTTGGAGATGAGGGGATCAAAAGAGGCTTTTCTTGATTGACATGTGCACACTGCTATATTTAAAAATGGATAACCAACCAGGTCTTAACTACATAGCACAGAGAACTCTGCTTAATGTTGTGTGGAAGCCTGGATGGGAGGAGTCTGGGGGAGAATGTGTGCTCAGTCGCTCAGTCGTGTCCAACTCTTTGTGACCCCATGGACTACCTTGTGAGACTCCATGGACTACTACTTGAGCCTGCCAAGCTCCTCTGCCCATGGAATTTTCCAAGCAAGAATACTGGAGTGGGTTGCCTTTCCTACTCAGAGGATCTTCCCCATCCAGGGATTGAACGTGAGTCTCGTGCATCTCCCTCATTAGCAGGCAGATACTTTGCCACTGCGCCACCTGGGAGCACCTTGCGGGAGAATGGATACATACATATGTATACGTATGGCTGAGTCCCTTTGCTGTCCACCTGAAACTATCACAACATTGGTAATTGGCTATACGCCAATAGAAAATAAAAAGTTTATGAAAAGAGAACTTTTTTATAATAGGAGAATTAATAGCATGTTTGTGTGTTGATGAGATAGCTTTTGCAGAGAGATGATGCCTACCTTTGTTTATCACCCAGGAGCTGTGTGTGGGTTGTACTAAGGCTACACATATTTTTGGGGGTATTTTTCTTGGTGTTTCTTTGCATTTTTTCCATTATGAAGTACCAGGCATCCCTCTCAAAGTTATTTTTTCTTCTCTTGTTATAGATACTGCCCCGATTCATTTCTGGGAATTTTTCTTTCTCTACCTCTATTTCTAGTGTAAAGTCTGCTTGATAAATCAATAAGCATCTAGGTAGCCTTCATATCCTAGATGTGTGCTCTTTTCTTTGCTAAGAGAGCCAATACTTCAGCATCTTAAACCAGAATCTAGAAAGCCTAAACCAAATGTCATCCCATAATACTGGCTTTGCAGACAGATTTTGTTGCCTTGTATCTGTCTATCTATTAACATCTATCTATATGTATCAATATCTATCTATCTATATATCTGGGCGCTTCCCAGGTGGCTTGGTGGTAAAGAATCTGCCTGTTAATGGAACAGACAGGCTTTCTTAGTGGCTCAGATGGTGAAGAATCCACCTGCAATGTGGGAGATCTGGGTTCGAGCCTTGCTTTGGGAAGATCCCTTGGAGGAGGGTATGGCAACCCACTCCAGTATTCTTGCCTGGAGAATCCCTATGGACAGAGGAGCCTAGAGGGCTACAGTCCATGGGGTTGTGAAGAATCAGACACGACTGAATGACTAAGCATAACACAATGCAAGAGACATGGGTTCGACACCTGGGTCCGGAAGATCCCCTGGAGGAGAACAAGCTAACCCTCTCTGGTATTCTTGCCTGGAGAATCTCATGGTGAGAGAAGCCTTACAGGCTAGAGTCTGTGTGGTTGCAAAGAGTCAGACACAACTTAGCAACTAAACAATAATAACAACAAAACCTATCTATCTACATCTATCTATTTCCCATCGATCATCTAATTCTAGAAAGAAATTAAACTACTTAGCCATTCGTTGAACTAGTTTCTTTCCTTAAACCCCAATCTTAATTGAAACAAAAAATACTACTAACCTGAACCCCAAGTTTTATAGCTTTATGATAAGACATCTTTTCTCTAGAGTATTTTCCTATGTCCCACACCTCCATCCTTCTAGGAATGAGTTGAAGTTGATGGGGATAAAAGAGTGATCAGTTCTATTATCCATCACATCCTGATTCCTTTGCACCAGAAACAGCCAGTCCTCTCTTGACTTCTCATATCCACCATTTAATGTTTCCTCCATGCTCTCCAGTTGATGGTTTCCTTTTTTCCTGGGCTCAGTGAGTGGATTTCTCAGATTCTATAATACTTGTGAATTCTCTTTATTATCCCACAGAGGATGAGATGTTTCTTCTTTTGCAAAGGTCACAGAAGGAGGCAATAACAGAGGAGTTTAAGAGCCCAAACTATTGAGTAAGACAAGCCTGCATGCGAGTGTCAGCCCTGCACTGACTAGCTCTGTGCAGCATGCTCCCTGCTAAATGGAGAGGAAATCATAATGCTTTCTTCTTGCTATCATAGATGTCAACAGAAAAACTTACCATTCTGAAATCTTTATTTTGTAGTGACCCTCTCAGAAATCTGATTTATTTTATACAATGAAATGACCCTACTTGTAGAATGGTACATTAAAAAAAGAAAATCCTGGAACCTAAAGATACAATAACTAAACCATTTATCCCATTTTTAGTTTCCTTATTCATAAAGTGAAGAGTGAGAGGAAGAGGATTTCTAAGACTCCTCCTCGTTTTTTTGTGTGCTTTCACAGAATTATATTCTGTTCAACGAGATAATGAAGAAATAACTAAAAAATAATTTCAAATAGTGGTAATTACTACAGAGAAAATAAGATTTTATAATAGAGAGTGACTTGAGAGGTGGGAGTGGGCAACATCAGATATGGGGCAATTTCTGTAATAGTAGATCTCTTATAGTGTGAAAAGAAAAATGTACACAATACCGTATACATGCAACCAACAATATCAGTTTCAGATTTTTGTGAGGAAGGAGATTTCCGGGTTGAATGAAATACAAAGTGAGGCTTTGATGAGTGTCTACTGCATGCATTTTTCTTGTCCTCAAGGAAGTGCTGGGTGGATTAACTGATATATCAATGCAGGGCTAGCAGGTACTAGGAAGTTGTGACATTCCCTTTTTTTTTTTTTTAATTATTTAATTGGAGGCTAATTACTTTACAATATTTTGGTAGTTTTTGCCATACATGGACATGAATCAGCCGTGGGTGTACATGTGTCCCACCATCCTGAACCCGCCTCCCACCTCCCTCGCCACCCCATCCCTCTGGATTGTCTCAGAGCATCGGCTTTGAGTGCCCTGCTTCATGCGTCAAACTTGCACTGGTCATCTATTTTATACATGGTAATATACATGTTTCAATGTCATTCTCTTATATTGTCCCACCCTTGCCTCCTCCCACATAGTCCAAAATTCTGTTCTTTACATCTGTGTCTCTTTTGCTGTCTTGCATATAGGGTTGTCGTTACCGTCTTTCTAAATTCCATATATATGAGTTAGTATACTGTATTGGTGTTTCTCTTTCTGGCTTACTTCACTCTGTGTAATAGGCTCCAGTTTCATCCACCTCATTAGAATGGACTCAAACGTGTTCTTATTTATAGCTGAGTAATATTCCATTGTATATATGAACCAAAACTTCCTTATCCACTCATCTACCAATGGACATCTAGGTTGCTTCCATGTCCTAGCCATTGTTAACAGTGCTGCAGTGAACATTGGGGTACATGTGTCTCTTTCAATTCTGGTTTCCTTGGTGTGTATGTCATTATTATTTTTTTTCTCCACAGTAGACCTTGTTAATCCATCACACCTTTTTCCAGTTCTGTTTAATGAGGTCTTAGAATCCTTTTCATTGTAATGCTGCAGCAAGACATTACCAATCACTTGGCATTGACGTGCACATGGAAACCAATTTTCCAACCCTGGAGTTAAAGTATTTGTAGAGTTAAAAATATTTCTACACTTAGTAGAATTTAGTTTCCTTTTTTCTCCAAGATAGTATCAACTAAAGTGAAACCACCACCTCCCTCCAGAGACATCTTCCTGTAAGAGCTGTGTCGTCCGTCTACAGTTCCTCCACAGAGTGTGGGCAGGGCGTGTCTTAGGCCAGTCATGGAACAATATTTTGGTTTTAGTCAATGGAGCAGAAACTCTGGTTTGGTAATATTGCTATTGGTGATAGAAGTTCCTTCTCTGTTTTCCACTTTTTTCTCTTAGTAAACTCTCATTCCTGAAGTTTTCAGAACTCTCATGCCCCTTTCTCTCCTCAGACCAAAGAATGCTAATTTAAAATGAAAAAAATATATATATTGTTACCCTATAAGGGAGGGATTTGGAAAGGACCATGCTTAATCTATGGGTTTTTTTTTTTGCTTAATCTATGGCAAGAGTTTTCTATGATAGGATTTCAGACACTAAGATCGAAGGGGAAATACGCCCCAAAGAGCAGTTTTTCTGATGTACCTCACATTGTACTATTTGGGCTTTATGGCAAAAAGTGACAAGTGGGGTGCACAGTGGGAAACTCATATTGTTTTGGAAAAGAGTTGGAGTTCTTAGATTAGGGCTCTGTGGAAGATGTCAGAGTGAAGACCAAAACAAATATTCACACTCAGGTGCAGTGGCATTTAATAAAGTGATTAATCAGTGACATTAAATAAGTTCTCAGGCCCTCTTGAAGTGATTAATGTGGGTGGACGGAGGCCAGGATTCACTGGGGGAAGGAATACAGGGGTGTTTTTCTTGATTAAAAATTGCAAGCATTCGTGGCAAAAATCTCATGGGAAGTTTTGTTTGATTGTCCTTGTCATTAAAAGACATCGATTATTAAAATGTCTCCTCTCCTTCCCTGCCACAGGATGGAGAGGATTATAGCCTCTGGAGGAATGGAAATGTTTGTGAGCAGATTCTGGGTTGGTGTTGGAATCATTTGCAGACACTTTTAGTTCATCTCCTCATCTCCACCCATTAACCTCTCCTATCTCCCAGGTCAATTTTACTGACCCAAGAGTATGGTTGTCATTTGGCAGAAGGGTATTGCTTTCATGATTGCATAGTGGTTAAGCATGTATCTTTAGGGTTATTGGGGATATTTGATGAGATACATTGTGTAATGTGCTTGGCAGAGAACAAGGTATGTGGCCACTACTCAACAATGTAAGATATTATGGCTGCTCGCATTATTGTGTTCTCTTTAACACCAGCTCTGATGCTGAAGGAGTCCTGCAGAATCTTTAACCAATAGCTTATGTCCACGGGGCTCAGTCTCTGTGTTCTAGCCCAGCACACTTGAGTTTGCCAGCAAGCATACTTGTCTTATTTACTGTTATATCAAGTATATAATGGAGGCTTGTTAAATGAATCTGATGTGTGCAGACTTTGCAGCTGAATGAGAATTAGATGGACAGATTCCACTCAGGCAGCATTCATGCTGCTGGGAAGGGTAGAGGAAGGTGGTATGACTCTGCTAGAAGGCAGTCTGGGATTATTTGATTCAACTTCCTACTGAAAGCAGGAATCACAATCTCAGCTTTCTTTCAAATGTTCGTCTACTTTTCCTTTAACATGGGATTGGGAGGTTTGGTTGAACTGTCACATTTTTCTTGAGTAAGAAGCAGGACACGTTCTTGGACAAGTATGCGTGAAATTACTGAGATATGTGGATTCTTTAGCTGGATCACAGTGGGAGTCTGGGATACATAATTATTCTTTAAACAGAGCAGAGAACAAGTGTATTGAGTCATACCTGAATTCTGGTCCTGACACTCACTGAAGAGGCAATAGAGTAGTTAAGAGCTTGGGCTTTGGAGACAAACCTGGGCTAGACTCAGAAGAGAAAATGTAAGCTAGGGCCCTTCATTTGCATGGGTTCCTTCGGCCGTGGGTGGGGCCCTTCTATTTCCATGGTCATGTGTTTTAGTAAAAAAATATGTATATATTATACATGTATTTAGATGTAGAGAGAAATATATACAAAACATACAAAATGTAAAAATGTATATTTTATAAATGTATTTATATTGTTATTTTACTATATATACATCGCTCTCCCAGTCACTTCAGTCATGTCCGACTCTTTGTGACGCCATGGACTGTAGCTCACCAGGTTCCTCTGTCCATGGGATTCTCCAGGCAAGAACACTGGAATGGGTTGCCATGGCCTCCTCCAGGGGATCTTCCTGACCCAGGGACTGAACCCACATCTCTTTACGTCTCCTGCATTGGCAGTGGGTTCTTTACCACTAGCGCCACCTGGGAAGCCCCACTGTAAATAAAGTTGCAATTAGTTAAGACTAAGGGCTCTTTCCACCCAGATTTTATGTGACGAGACAACCAAAGAGTAAACAGTCACTAAAACAACAAGCATTGATTAAGTGGCTACATATATATTTAACATACAGATATATATAAATATAACACATACACGCTAAATTAGTTTCACGTGTACAACACAGTAACCTGACAATCAAATACGTTACCAAATGCTCACCGTGAGTCCAATAACCATCTGTTACCATACGCAATCATTATAGAATAATGGACAATATTCCTTATGCTATGGATTAAGCCCTGTGACTTATTCATTTTATAACTGGAAATTCGTGTCTCTTGGATCCCCAACACCTATTTTGCCAAACCCCCGCCCCACCATCCCCCTCCCCTCTGGCAGCCTCCAGTTTGCTTTCTAGATCTTTAAGTCTATTTTATTTGTCCTTTTGTTTAGATTCCACATAAAAGTGAGATCACTATTTTATATTGTTATGGAAAATATTTTGGAATGTACAGCAAAGGGGAAATAGAAAAATACAAATATAGTTAGAGAGCTCAACACCCTCTCTCAAAAACTGACACCACACGTAGACAGATCATCAGTGTTGATATAAAGCACTTAACACTGTCAAGCAGCTCGACACATTTGACATTTATTAAACTCTTAACCAATATCAGCAGAAAACATGACACTGCTTTGTTATGTGTCAACTTGGATAGGCTGAAATACATTTCCCAGAATATTCAGTCTTTTATATTTCTGGTTGTGACAGGCCACAGGGAGATTCTTGCCGAAGATTTAGAAGGTGGAAATGAAGCAGCAGCATCCTGTTGCTGATCTGCTGAATCAACTTGGCATTAAGGCAGCAGGTGGACTGCAATGACTCCAGCATCCCCTGGATATGCTGCCAGTTTCTACATCTAGAGACAGATAGGCATAATGAACTCCAAGACGAAAGACTTTGGTTCTGCCAGATATCCGTACCACTGTGTCAGAGGTGACAAGAACAAATACAAAATATTTCTGTCCATCTCATGGGTTTTCACCTCCTGATATTGGCCCCGATTTGTCTTGGATCTCTCTCTTTACATCCATCGTCCCTTCCCATCTGTCTTCCCAGTGGTCTGTAATCTCTAGCCGGAGATGTGAAGAATGAACCTTACTTACTCAACTTCCACAAATGGGTAAGATCAAACTGCTGTTACATATCCATATATACTAAACACACACAAAGCAAAAACCAAAAAACAAAGAAGAATAACTCCATAAAGCATGAGGAAGGAGGAGATAGAGATGTGTTCAGTTCAGTTCAGTCGCTCAGTCGTGTCCGACTCTCTGTGACCCCATGTTAGGGAGTTAATAATAATAAGTTATTTTCCTGGATTTTGTAACATTTGGTATGTATCAGCTTTTAAAAATGTGTACATTTGTTAAAATTTCCTTTCTCCTTCTAAATGAGTTTGACACCTAATTTTGTCTTTTTAATTATGTATTTTTTTTTTCCAGAAAGCCCTGAAAGATCCAGCCCCAAGGAACTTGTATCTGTCTCTGATTGGAATCCTACCACCATTCCCTAACTCTGTGATCTTGGGTGATTCACTTCACCCCTCTGAGTCCCAGTTCAATCCGTAAAACAGCACCAATCTGTTAAATAATAAAGCAACACTAATCTGTGTGATAATCTTGTGAAACTCCTTAGGTTATTGTGAGGACTAGAATTAGTACATGTGAAAGGGATAGTAAAGATTAGGTATTATAGTTATTAATGCAACTTCCTATTTTCCTAAAGATTGCTGCATCTTTAAAATGGATGTCATAAAATATACTCTGCCACACTGGAAAGAGTTTCTGAAGACTGAAATGGTATAATATTCACATGGCTATGAAGCCGTAAGTTTTTTCTTTTAATCATCGGATGAAGGGCATGTACCCAGGTCCATATCCCACCTCCTATACACACACACACACACACACACACACACACAGAAACACTCCTCTTTCTAATTCCAACCTAGAATTCACATGGATTAGTTGGCTTTGCCCATGTAGATTGTTTCCATTTCAGCTAAGTAACCCACGGTGGTGCTCTAAGCCTCCTCCAGACAGCCTGGGGTTGACTTCTAGCTCCACCGGGCCCCGCTGTAAGACTTGGGTAAGTCACTTAATGTGTCTGCATGTGAGTTTCTTCTCTGTAAAATAAGGGTAATAATAGGGGCCTTTTCTAGGGGTGTTGTGAAGATAAGATGAATCAATACATGGAAAAATCCATATAAAACAAACCATTGTAAGTTATATTACTGCCACTTTGTCAACAGCTAGTGAGTGCTCATGGAGTATCAGCTATTGCTGTTCTGCATATCAAGTCAGTTTCTGCTGGTGTGTTAGAGGTTGTTTATGCTAAGCCTTCTCCCAGTTACTTGGATGACTATTTGGTTGGTCAAAAAGTAAGCTACAAAACGAGGAAAATTACAATAAAGACTAAGTTTCTCATAAAGCAAATTCTATTATATTTAATTTTCTTTAATCATTTTGTTTATGTTCTTCCTACCTTTTATATTTCATATAATTTTGTTAGTGGTGAATGGTAATTTATTTGTTATTACTTTATTTGGTGATATAAAGAATTGATGTTTCTTCTTAAAGAAAATTTACTGGCCCATGAAATCCAAAAACTTTCTCTGGTTCATGAAATCCTAAATCCTGGGAGTCAGTGACTTCTCATTAATTAATTCTGAAATTTTGTAGACATAAGTACTTTTCTAAGGGTCACTGCTTTCAACAAGGTACTGGGGGCTACGCCTAACAACAACAACAAAAGTTCTGTCCATCTTCCTTTATCTCCCTTGATGTTTTCATGGAGCTCCTAAACCAGAGGGAGAATAAAAACTCTGGTCTGTTTTCTCCACTTTCACCAGCAGGGGGTTATAGCTAGGCACTCAAATATGAAGCTACTGTGATTCTCAGTACTGTCCATCCACTGGTAGAAAAAGGAATTCAGAAGCTCCTTTAACATTTTAGTGAAAACAAGGAAATATCAATGGATAAGCAGTCCAAAGTGTTTGTAAATCACTAAGTGTCTGATTTTGGCAAAGGACTCTTGGCGCCAGCACCTTCCTTCTGTCCTTCACATGGGACTCTTCCCTCCCACTCACTCTCCTACTGTAAAGAGACAGAGCTATTTAATAGTCAAGACCATCTTAAGGCCAAGGACAACCAATTAATAACAACACTTCCCTGAAATTTCACTCCCCCCAACATACCCTTTTTAATCAAAAGAACTGCCCTCCACATCCCTCCCCTAACAGATCCTGGCCTCCATCCACCCACATTAATCACTTCAAGATGGCCCGAGAACTTATTTAATGTCACTGACTAATCACTTTATTAAATGTCATTGCTCCTGATTGTGAAAATTGTTTGTTTCTCATCCCTGTCCATCTCCTCTGGACACCTATTCTCTTGAAAGGCAGAATTAGAGACCCTGCTGTGTATTGTTTCTCTACATCCCCATCAAGATCTCAGGACATTTTGAAATGGGATGCGTTTCTGCAAAAGTGTCTGAGCTCCCAGGGAAGTCCTCAGGAGGCAGGTGCACTCAGCTCCTGACTCTTGTCACTGCTCCCACTTTCCTTGGTGGAGGTGGGAAATATGGAAACCGAACTATTTGCAAGCTGACATTTTGGGAAAGCAGCCAGCTTTGTGACCTTTGTTAGGAGAGCAGTGTGTTCAGCTATGGCCTGAGAGAGAAATCAGAAGCCAGCTATTTTTCACAATTCCCAGAATCCAAATCCACTATGATCTTCTATCGTTTGTCTCATCAAGCCTACATTTCTTTACCTGACATCCAGGGCACCCCCCAATGTAGTCTTGGGTATCATGTCTCTTATGTCTCTAGAAGGACCTCAGACCAAGTCAGGCCCCTCCTATTTTTTTCCTTTGTGTCAAAGGTCCTCATTGGTGCTATATCCTTGCCTTCTTTGTTTCTCCATATCCACTAGCCAGCCCTTTTCAGACCTAATCATTCATTTGTTTAACCCCAGACTGATTTATTAGGCTTTTCTGGGTGTCCGGCATTGGGGACTGGTAACCAGAAGGTAAGGCCTTTGCCTTTAAGGTGTGTAAGATTTTGTAGGTAAAGACTGACATGTAAACAAAGAAGTTGATGACAGTTTCTCAGGTGAGAAATGTCTGCTCAGGGAACACGGTGGCATAAAGAACGAGGTGGCTAGGTCTTGGGGGTGCAATAGGGAAAGGTTTCATAGCAGAGGTGGCTCTTGAGGTGGATTTGGGGGGAGGACTGGGTGTGCTCCAGGTGGCTACGCAGAAATTAGGTTATACATCTCAGAGCTGTGCCCAGGATGGGGTTGGGTTGGGGGTTCCATCGGGGACGCCTACCATGCAGTCCTGGAGCCAGTCTGTGTAATGTGAGTGTGAGTGTGATGTCTGTTTCCTATCCTAACGTTAAGGAGCCTTGGCGCACATATCCAAGGCAGTATGTGAGGCAATGAGGCTTATTAAATGTTCACTATGGGAAATATAAGAGAAAATTAAAAGAGCAATTTTAGGAGGGAATAATTGTTTTCCATACACCATAATTACAACTGCTTGTAAATGCTGCAATCGTAAACGAATCTGCCTTTTAGCGTTCTCTTAAATTCTCTTGGTAATGAACAGACGCTCAAGGAAAGGGACTCATACCTCCTTACAGAGAAGCTGGGGTTGCACTGACCCCTGGTGTCTGCCTTGAGCAGAGGCCTCTATCTGCGGGCGCAGAACTGGATACTGAGAGTCTTAATCTTCCTGCCTCTGGCTTCAGAAAGGCCCAAGAACCCTTTAGATCCAGAAGTGGATCTTAGAATCTCAACCTTCCTAGGTCTTCTGAAGTCATTTTCTAATATTTGTCTTCAATTCTATTTCCCCTCTAGCGCTCCCTCCCTCGACAAAAGCTGCCACTTAGAATCTGAATGTCTTTTTTTTAAAAAAATCATTTTTAATTGCAAGATAAATTACTCTACAATATTGTGTTGGCTTCAGCCATACGTCAACATGAACCAGCCATAGGCATATGTATGCACCCTCCCTCTTGAGCCTCCCTCCCGCCTCCCACCCCATCGCACCCCTCTAGGTTGTCACAGAGCGCTGGGTTGAGCTCCTTGAGTCACACGACTATCTGTTTTACATATGGTAGTGTCTTTGTTGGAGAAGGCAATGGCACCCCACTCCAGAACTGTTGCCTGGAAAATCCCATGGACGGAGGAGCCTGGTGGGTTGCAGTCCATGGGGTTGCAAAGAGTCGGACACGACTGAGCGACTTCACGTTCACTTTTCACTTTCATGCATTGGAGAAGGAAATGGCAACCCACTCCAATGTTCTTGCCTGGAGAATCCCAGGGACGGGGGAGCCTGGTGGGCTGCCGTCTATGAGGTCACACAGAGTAGGACACGATTGAAGCGACTTAGCAGCAGCAGAAGCAGTGTCTTTGTTTCCATGCTACCCTCTCCATTCGTCCCACCCTCTGCTTCCGCACCCCACCCCGTGTCTGACGCTTCCTTTCCTTCCCCACTGTACTCAAGTCTCCAGGCCAAGAGCTCTTCAGTCACTGAGGCCGCTTGATTGCACTCCTACATAAACGCCCCCATCCTTCCACTGTTTAACACCAGGACACCACCACCCTGCTTGGTTTGTAAGCAACATTTTCCTGACTGACTTTCCTTCTCAAGACTTTCTGTCACCAGGGATATCCCACTTGTGGCTCACTAAATTTATTCCTCAACTAACCTTTGATGTGCTAGGAGATTGCTGTTAATTGCTTCTGGTAAATAACTGCGTGAACTTAGGTATGTCACTTGGGCAATCTAGGCCTCTTATAAAGTGAGGGTTTGGTAGCAAGAAGAGTATTTTTCCATCTTTTCAATCTGAGGACTTTCACTATTAGTTCCCTCTGCACTGTGCCCTTTTCCCTAGCTTCAAAAAATCTCTTCTACCGAAATAAACTCTCTGATTAAAGCAAAGTTTGTTACTCATCTCGTGTCCATCCATCAAAGACGTATTTAACTGCTATTGGACTATAAAGAGTTAATTTTATTACAAGCAAAGATAAAACACAAAATTAAAAATGCTGATACTTTGTCTAGCCTGTGTAGCCTTATCATGAGTAAATCTAGCATTTCTGTTAGTCATCTTGAAATATTGAGAGTAGCACATAGCCTTGTATTATAGCCATCATAGATCCCTATGATATAAAGGGATGTATTGAAATAAATAACCACAAAGGTCACACTAGCTCTGAGATTCTAGGCTTCTCAGTCTCTTATATCTTAAATCCCCTTTGGCATTCCCTGTAGTGTACATAGCCCATTCCTCTTTCATGGCACCTGGTCCATAAATAAGTATTCCATCATCAATGCCAACTCTAATTAATTAAGTTGGGAGGAGCCACTACTTGCAAATTGAGCATGTATGTTGAGAGAGCTTAGAACAAATTAATTTCACATACATTTAATGATATCTTATTTAATGCATATAATTAAGCATTTTTAGTAGAGCATAAAGAGTCTAATTAATATTAATTTTTATATTGCCAAATCATATTTCTAATTTTTTCTTTGTTGGCCCTTTAATATCTGAAAATTGTCATTTTCCTTTGATGCCATGCCTCATTCATCTTCCTTTTCATCTTCCTCATCATCGTCTCGTCACCACCACCGTTACCATGACAGATAACCTCAGGCAAAGGCCTGTGTTCTCCAACCAAGTCAATCTCCATACATGCTGCAACTCCTGTTTCCCCATGGAGCAAATCTAGCTTATTAAAAGATCAGGCTATCCAAATTCTGCCTAGGCAACCTTACTGCTTTTGGGTAAATACGTATGTACCAAGCACAGCGTGTGATCTTTGATGGGATCGTAATTGTGGGGGGTGGAAACAGCTGTGAAGTAAATTTAAGAACACATGGGAAGTTTTGAAAATGGATGTACACTAGATAAGAGCTTCCTAGGTGGCGCTAGGGGAAAGAACCTCCCTGCCAATGCAGGAGACACCAGGGAGGTAAGTTTGATCCCTGGGTCAGGGAGATCCCCTGGAGAAGGAAATGGCAACCCACTCCAGTATTCTTGCCTGGAAAATTCCATAAACAGAGGAGCCTGGCAGGTTACCGTCCATGGGGCCACAAAGTGTCAGACATGACTAAACACACAAGTATATGAGATAAAATTAGGGTATTACTATGAAATTTTTTGGTATAATAATGGTATTGTAGTTCTATAGGAGAACATCCTTATTCTTTTTTCTAATTTTTATTTTTCAGTAGGGTATAGCTGAGTAACCATGTTGTGACAGCTTCAGGTGAACAGCAAGGGGATGCAGCTATACATATATATGTATATATGTACATACATATATATGTACCCATTCTCCCCTAAGCGTCCCTCCCAGCCAGGCTGTCACATAACATTGAGCAGAGTTTCCTGTGCCACACAGAAGGTCCTTGTTGGTTATCCATTTTGAATATAGGCGTGTGTACATGTCCCTCCCAACTCCCCAACTATTCCCTGCATCCTTCCCCCCAGCCACCATAAGTTCAGAACACCCTTATTCTTAAAAGACATCTGCTGAAATACTCAGAGTGAACTGATGTGATGCCTGCTACTTACTTTCAAATGTTCTTTTTAAATAAAAAAAAGGGCGGTGTGTGTGTGTGTGTGTGTGTGTGTGTCTATACATTATACTCAGAGAGAAAAAGAAAATGTGCAAAATGTTGAGCAGTTGGTGAATCTGGGTGAAGGGTCTATGGGTGGTCA
Organism: Bos mutus; assembly: GCF_027580195.1. Taxonomy (NCBI): domain Eukaryota; kingdom Metazoa; phylum Chordata; class Mammalia; order Artiodactyla; family Bovidae; genus Bos; species Bos mutus. The sequence continues at coordinate 54,602,410 of NC_091631.1, read as the reverse complement.
CTATACCAGTTTCTGTACTTTTCTGTAGGTTTGAAATTTTAGAAACATATGGTCTGAAAAAGAATCTTTTGAATCACTTGGATACTGCTGCAGTTATTTTGTAACTATTTTCCCCTTAAAATCTCAATTCTTCCTGCTGTTCTAATCTCAGGAGGCAACTTTCTCCTTGCATTTAACCAGGATGGGTTGCGTTATGCTGCAGTTGGAGAAGGCAATGGCACCCCACTCCAGTACTCTCACCTGGAAAATCCCATGGACGGAGGAGCCTGGTAGGCTGCAGTCTGTGGGGTTGCGAAGAGTCGGACACGACTGAGCGACTTCACTTTCACTTTTCACTTTCATGCATTGGAGAAGGAAATGGCAACCCACTCCAATGTTCCTGCCTGGAGAATCCCAGGAACGGGGGAGCCTGGTGGGCTGCCGTCTATGGGGTCGCACAGAGTCGGACACGACTGAAGTGACTTAGCATAGCATAGCATGCTGCAGTAACAGTCCGAAGATCTGGGTAACTTACACCTTCAAAGATATCTTCCTCACTTGTGATAGATACACGGCCATTTCAGATTGGTGGGAGACTAAAGCCATCTTTTGGAACATATCGTATACTCATTCTCACAACATAAAAACTCTGTCTCTGTGGTGGACTTTTCCCCTTTATTCTCAAAGGAAAACGTATCTCTGTGCTTATTTAAAGCCAACTGCTTCCTTTGAACTCAGAACCCATGACTCCTCTGGAAGTTTGCTTCCACAAGATATAGCTAGGTCCTCCTTCTCCTCCATCTCTGCCAGCTTCAGTCTCTTTTTCTCCACGTGCTACAGTCTCTATACTGCAGAAAGCCCTGTGTCTGATTCTATCATACTTTCTAATTTCCCCTCTTCCTTTCTCCAGGTTAACTTTTCAGGCTTATGGTCTTTGCAGATATCACTTCCTGCTATCCCAGTCTTGGTTTTCATGCAAGCTGGTTGTTTTTCCTTAGCCAATCAGTTGTGCCTGACTCTTGCAACCCTGTCAGGCTCCTCCATCCATGGGATTTCCCAGGCAAGAATACGGGAGTGGGTTGCCATTTCCTTCTCCAGGGGATCTTCCCGACCCAAGGATCGTATCCATGTCTCCTGAATGTCTTCTGAATTGCAGGCAGATTCTTTCCTGATAAGCCACCTGGGAAGTCCCATACAAGCTGGTGTTTGTTCCCAAATTAGACTGATATGTCTTCTTGCAGAACAAATAGCCTTTTCAGCCCTTTGCTCTGCTATTCTTGATCTCTGCTGTGTGGCACCACTGACAAGTCCCTCATGTGTGATAGTCTCACCTACGTTGATCATCATATATCAGATTTTGGTGGGGGGGAGGTTCTTCTCCCATCCTCTTGCATTGTTCCTTAGCTGTCTTCTTTAATGTTTCATTTTCATCCTGCCCTCCTAAATGTAAGGATTCTCTGGGAACCTTTTTTTAAGCCCTTCTCCCTTTGTCCTTCTAACTACTTCCTCCAAGAGCTTGTTGACTGCCACCTCCAGCACATCTCTCCTGTGTACATATCCAGTCCTGATCTCACTGCTGCCGTTTCAATCTCATTATCCCGAGCGCTTATATGACATGCTTTTTCCCATTGGAATGACTTTCCCAGCACCTCACACTGACACTTTCAAACCTAAAGTCACTATGTTTCTCTTTCCAAATGCTTGCTCCCCCCTCCAGAGGCACCATTTTTCTTCTGGTTTACCAGCCCCGTAGACTCTCGGCAGGATTCTTTGACTTTTTCTTCTTCTCCACTTCTCATTTTTATTTCTAATACTCCCAGCCCTATCATTTCCCTTCAGATCTGCCCTTTCTTCTTTGTTCTTGCAAATGCATCCTCATTAATGGAGCGAAGATCACAGTCTCTGCTTTGGGCTTTCTACTCGTTCTTGTTTTTTCCCCAAGCCACCCCTCAATCTGTTACAAAACAAAACTTCTGTCATGACAGTCCGTAGTATGAACCGACTAAAAAGAGTCAACTTGGCAGAAGCATCAAATCTAGACTCTGCAGCTCAGAATGTAATTTGGTTTCATCCAACCTATTCTGCTGTCGCTGACTCTGCTTCGATAGCCCTCTAGCCAGGTCCTTCCAGATCTACCCTGGCGTCCCCATCTGCAAATGCTCTACATCACTTATTTACTTATTTTTGGCTGTGCTGGGTCTTTGTTGCTGCGTGGGCTTTTCTCTAGTTGTGGTGAGTGGGGGATACTCTCTGTTTGTGGTGCATGGACTTCTCATTGTGGTGGCTTCTCTTGTTGCAGAGCACGGGCTCTAGAGTGAGCAGACTTCAGTAGCTGCAGCACATGGGCTCAGTAGTTGCGGCTTCCAGACTCTTAGAGCACAGGCTAACTAGTTGCAGTGCACAAGCTTAGCTGCTCCGTGGCATGTGCGATCATCCAGGTCAGGGATGGAACCCATGTATCCTACATTGGCAGGCAGATTCTCTACCACTGAGCCACCAGGGAAGCCTCCAAATCTTAGCCTTTCTTTAAGCATTTCCATTGCTTCCATCAAAGCATCTCTCACTGCTTGAGCTTATGCTAAAATTTTCCTTCTCCCACAGTGACCAGAGTTAGTTGCAGTTTGATAGCTAAGTATTTCAGTTCAGTCGCTCAGTTGTGTCCAACTCTTTGCGACCCCATGAATCGCAGCACGCCAGGCCTCCCTGTCCATCACCAACTCCCGGAGTTCACTCAGACTCATGTCCATCGAGTCAGTGATGCCATCCAGCCATCTCATCCTCTGTCGTCCCCTTCTCCTCCTGCCCCCAATCCCTCCCAGCATCAGAGTCTTTTCCAACGAGTCAACTCTTCGCCTGAGTGGCCAAAGTACTGGAGTTTCAGCTTTAGCATCAGTTCTTCCAAAGAATACCCAGGAACCCAGGACTGATCTCCTTCAAAATATACTGTTTCAATCTCCTTGCAGTCCAAGGGACTCTCAAGGGTCTTCTCCAACACCACAGTTCCAAAGCATCAATTCTTTGGCGCTCAGCTTTCTTCACAGTCCAACTTTCACATCCATACATGACCACTGGAAAAATCATAGCCTTGATTAGATGGACTTTTGTTGGCAAAGTAATGTCTCTGCTTTTGAATATGCTATCTAGGTTGGTCATAACTTTTCTTCCAAGGAGTAAACATCTTTTAATTTCATGGCTGCAGTCACCATCTGCAGTGATTTTGGAGTCCGAAAATTTTGGAGCTAAGTATTTAATATGTGTATTTATTTATTTCCAACTAACTCACTAGGTCTTTGGAGTTCTACATACAAACCCCCACAGTGCTGGGCACATGGCTACAGCCAGGACATGCTTAGGATTTGATTGATTTCTGTGAGGTCTAATGGAAAGTATTAATTATGTTTTTTATTCTCCTACTCTAGGGAGAATTAATTACACCTGCCGATTTCTGAAAATACTTTTCCTCCTTAATCCCAAATGGAGAAATTTGAGGCTGGTGATTTCAAAATTCCAGGGATATCAAGTCATTTCCTTGGTATAGCCATACCTGTTTTAGTATACTCTGACTTAATCCTATATTATAGAAATATTTGCATTACTTTTATACCTTTTCATACTTACCTTTCCCATAGTTTATATCTTTGCTATTATGATGATGAATAATAGTGCTTTCAATTTACATTAACTCATTTCATCCTCTACCTGACTCTTTTAGGATTGGCAATATCATTAGACTGATATCTCTGCCATCCAGCAAAAAGAGTTTGAACTGGCTCAAGATCACACTAACAGAACTCAAAATTTCTTTTATATTTGAAGACTTTTGCTCCTTTGCTCTATTCTGGTCTGGATGACCCTCCTCTGGGCTTACACAGTTCCCATGCACCAAAGCATGTAATGGCAGTGCTGTCATCAATTTATAAGTTGGTTCCCACCCCCCACCTCCACCGTTAAACTGTGAGCTTACTGAGTATAGAGATCAGGTGTTATTAATTTCCAGTGAAGAGTTCAGGATATGTTGGTTCAACATCTGAATTAAAGCAAAGATGAATCAATGCATGAATGAAAGAGAATTGTCACTTGTTTCTGTCTGCCTCTTAAAGAACCTAGCCTAAGATGCTTCATGACTATGTACTCTCCATAGTACACTGTACATGATTGTAAAAAAAATCGTGAAATTTCTTTTTTTTTTGTAAATTCCCTTAGCTTTGGCCCCAGCAGTCCAGTTCAGTTCAGTTCAGTTCAGTCACTCAGTCATGTCCGACTCTTTGCGACCCCATGAATCGCAGCACACCAGGCCTCCCTGTCCATCACCAACTCCCGGAGTTCACTCAGACTCACGTCCATCGAGTCAGTGATGCCATCCAGCCATCTCATCCTCTGTTGACCCCTTTTCCTCCTGCCCCCAATCCCTCCCAGCATCAGAGCTTTTTCCAATGAGTCAACTCTTCGCATGAGGTGGCCAGAGTACTGGAGTTTCAGCTTTAGCATCATTCCTTCCAAAGAAATCCCAGGGCTGATCTCCTTCAGAATGGACTGGTTGGATCTCCTTGCAGTCCAAGGGACTCTCAAGAGTCTTCAACACCACAGTTCAAAAGCATCAATTCTTGGGCGCTCAGCCTTCTTCACAGTCCAACTCTCACATCCATACATGATCACAGGAAAAACCATAGCCTTGACTAGACAGACCTTTGTTGGCAAAGTAATGTCTCTGCTTTTGAACATGCTATCTAGGTTGGCCATAACTTTCCTTCCAAGGAGTAAGCGTCTTTTAATTTCATGGCTGCAGTCACCATCTGCAGTGATTTTGGAGCCCAGAAAAATAAAGTCTGACACTGTTTCCACTGTTTCTCCATCTATTTCCCATGAAGTGATGGGACCGGATGCCATGATCTTCGTTTTCTGAATGTTGAGCTTTAAGCCAACTTTTTCACTCTCCACTTTCACTTTCATCAAGAGGCTTTTTAGTTCCTCTTCACTTTCTGCCATAACACACATCTCACTGAAATCTGTGGTCTTGTGTAGTTAAGACTCAGGCAGTCCTGGGTTCATACCTTTTTTCTGCTGATTTTAGCTAGTTGCATGTTTGTGGACAAGTTACTAGTTTCCTAAGTTTCAATGTTCTCATCTGTAAAATGGGCCGAATAAAATTTGTAAGATTGGTGTGGGAAGTCAATGGGATCTTTGATTTGAAGCCTTTGGTATATAGGCCCTGGGACATAATACTTGGTGAAAGGTAACAATTATCTTGAGGAAGGATGATCAGTGTATTTTAGGAACCCCTGGACCATAGCATGGGGCTCAGCGACTGGCATGTTTTCAACTTCAAAACCACAGACGTCTTTCCATGGCCAAGCTAAACCAGAAATGTAGCCAATTCAAATAATTTGGCCTTGAACTCTACTTTCATTTAAATAATTCTGAGAAGTAAAGGGATAAGATAACCCTGACAGCTCCTTTATCTCTAAGAACAGAGAGTTGGAACAAGAAGTTATTTGTCATTTGTATTTGTAAGTGAGACCTTCCTGCCAGAGTCCTCCCCATCTGTCTCCTGTTGGTTCTGTGTTCCTAGAATGGCTGCAGTGTGTGTGTGTGTTTTCTTAATGACCTGAGCTGCTGCTTCTAGGTGTCCAGAGCCACTGATACAAAGCATCACTCCGAGGCACTGGTGGAATATATTTAGCACATGTGTAAATCTATCTCCTGGTTCAGGGGGCCATATATAATACATAGAGCTATCACATTAATGCTGTTTATCATGAAGTGTGGGGTTTGGATTTAGAGGAGAGGCAGCCTCCATACAAATTATCTCAGCTTTACCATATCTCTGGGGGAAAAAACAACAAACAGAAAACAGTGGCTATGTCCTTTGTCACGAAGCATTGGCACAAAGCCCCAGCCAGTCCATTTTACCAGTGAGCAAATTGAGATCTAATGACATCAAACCACACACAAGCCTCGTTTGAAGGGACTGTGGTTTGGAGACAGCCCAGAAAGGGCTGTGGTCAGTCTTGCCCTCATGTCAAACTGGAAAGAGAGTGTTGCTGACATCAGAAAGAATGACCTCAGCTCAAATTCCAGCTCCCCTGGTGAGTAAACTTCAGCAAATTGCTCATTTTTCTGAAACTTTGGTTTTCCCTTCTGTCTGATAAGGATAGTGGTAACCTCTCTGGAAAATTCAATTATTCATCTTATGCTTATCGAGGACATATCAGGTACCAGGCTGTAATTTTATAGAAATGAAGTGATATGACAGGTGTGAGTATCTGACCAAATGCTGAACTTATGATGAAACCTCAATAAAAGCTCTTTCTCCTCCTCTTAAGCCTCACCGCTTCAACTGACCTTTCTCCAGGGAAGAATTCACCACCCCTTTCCCCCACTCGCAATTTGAGAATGAGTCAGATATGGAGTATTTGCCGACAGACTTCAATCCCTTTCTCCCCCATGCTTCCCTTCAGCCCGAAGAACTTTCCCTTGGGGCTGTTAGGACCAGAATACCCTAGTCACTGTGACAGATGATCTTGGAAGGGGGAGAAATCTGACACTCCAGGCCCTAAGTGACAGCACGCGGATATTCAAAATGATCCCGCTCAGACTAGATAAAGGCAACTTGTCAGAAGGGGACAGGTCGGTTTAGCAGCTGTACATGGGCAGTCTGACAAGGGAACACATCTACCCATTCTAGGGCCAAGCTGTGGCTCTTCTCATGGGTGAGAAAGATGCCAGGGTCACAGGCAGATAGAAAGCCTGGGAAACAAGTCAAGTGGAAGACAGGATCCGCCAGAGCGTGAGAATGACTCAGGCAAGGTAGTCAAATGTCGGATACTCCAGTGAGCTCACTCCCACCTCACCCTTTGCTCCGAATGCCTTCTCCACCAGGGCTCAGAGATGACCTTCTCCCCACCAATAGTGTCCACATCTGACTGCTGTTAGTGCCCGGCTTCTCTTTCCGTCGTGGCCGTGGCCACAGGAAGGAGTACAGGGAAATATAACAACATAATCCTCTTCACACCATTCAGTCCCCAAAGGTCCTTGCTCAGAATTCTCCATTTATCTGGTCATTAGATCTAATTAAATCCCTCCAACTTAGAGCACTGATGAGTGGCACTACTTTCTCTCACCAATTAAAAGCAAGGAGATTAAAGAATGCCCTCGACACTTTGTCCTTGTGAGGGTGGTGGCAGGGGAAGAGGCAGGGGAGGAACACAGAAGACTGGCCTTTATCTCTGAAGACAGTGCTGATGTAATGTGGGTTCCTGCCAAAAGAATGTACTCTTTGCGTGGCTTACCCAGCTATGGCCATGAATGTGCATTAAGCAGCATGCTGTCCCTTATGGAAATATCTACCTCTTTCCAAAGATGGTTTGAACAGTTTAAACAAAGGATACCTACAAAAATAAAGAAAGAGAAATCAAAGAGGGAAACCAGAGTTGAAGACTAACAAACATAGTCATCCAAAGGATTAATTAGCATGTTTATCACAATTAACACAAAATCTAATTGGAGCTCCCTGGTAGCTAAGGCAAAAAAGAAACATGGCAAATTACCATCGTTTTCATCATTTAAAAGAGAGAAACGCACTTCCCCACTAGCCCCTATTCTTAGGGCATAAATAATGTCTTTGTTTTAAATGCTGATAGGAAATCCTCATGTGACCCTTCTTTTGGGAGACATTGGATGATAAACAGTGTTTCCAACATTGTCTTGCATTTGACAGGCAAGTTTCTGAGTGACTAGGGCTTGGAAATAGTGTTTTTCTTCTTTGAAATATTGAGTTGCCCACCTAGGGTTCCAATAGTGACCTTAGTTTTATCATAGTTATTCTATTACAAGAGATCACATCAGCTCACAGGTTAGGCAGGGCAAGAGGGAGGGTCCAAACTCTTTCATGTCTGACTCCTCAACAAAGTCCTTCTAAAAAAGTACCCCCAATTTCTTGCCCCTATAAAAATAGACCTGCCTTCTCTGCCCAACCCCACTGACATGCTTGCTCATGAAGATAGTCATCAGACAGAATCAGGGGTTCAGTGCTTTGAGGAGCAGGGGTTGAGCTCCAGGCTCACCCCTTGTACACCAGTGTAATCTCCTGTCTCCCTTCGTCACAACATCGTTGAGCCAAAGCCGGCCTCTCTCCCTCTACTCCTGACTCTCCAGAGTGCTATTTGGGAAGGACAAGCACAGAAATCTCTTTCGAACCCTCTCTCATATTCAAAGTAGAATTGACTCTGGTGTGGTTGAAAGGACTGGAAGGCAGTGGGGCATGGAGGCAGAGGGATGAATAAAGTGATCTCAGGCTCACTAACCCTGCAGATTCGCTCCCTGCCATGAAAGAAATAGGGGAGCGGGCTTCTACTCAAGCACAGGTCCACGGGGAAGCAACGTTCCTGCCAAAGAGATACCTTAGCGCACGACTTCCTCTGTTCTCATCCTAGACTCCTTCAAAAGAGACTCCAAAAGAAAGCTTTGGGTTCAAGGTCAAGCTCACACCCTGTGTACCCCCACTGCATCCTGAGCACTCACAGATCTTCCTCTGGCTCTCTGCATCCCTAGACCCACTCAAAGGAACGTATCTTTAAGATGCTTCCAGATAAGAGCTCCCCTTTTGCCCCTGACTCAACAGAGGTCTCCCTTCTGGAGAACTGCCCTTTTGATTTCTCTTCTCCTGTTTCTAGCTCCAAAATCGGCCACCCTCTGGCTCCTGACTTGGCCTCTTACCCTAGGATCCTGGATTTCTCCCTGTACTTTGGATTAGCTCCCTGCTCCTCTTTGTGTGATCACTAGATACTGCTTCTACAGCCCTTGAAACAGCCTCCTGGCTTCCCTCCCCTCCCCAAAACCAGAACCCTAACAGTTTCTTTCCTTACTGGCCAAACCCTGCTGAGGCCTAAGCCGACGTGCCAGAGCAGGTGTCTGATTCCAAACCCAAGGCTCTTTTCTTGCCCTGGAGGCTGCCACCTGTGAGACTCTCGGGAGGAAGCAAAACAAGACGAAACTGCAGGGAAAAGGGTGTATTTGTGAGTTCTGCCCTTGACTATTGTTAGTTCAAGTGTACTCTCCACCTGCAGTCAAACCCCCTGAAACTTCTCATTAGTTCCTTGAACATGGTTGTTCCTTCTCATTGTGATTTCAGTGGAGAATTTGAAAGCCGGAGAGAGGTGAGAAGGGAGCCACAGTTTTCTCTAACCAAAGAGCATGTACTTGGTCATCTTGGGGACCATTGGCCCCGACAACCACCCTTCCTGTGTCCTTTGGTCTCTCTGTGTCTCTGTTATTAAACTGGGGCCGGGGGCTTATTTTGCATGTGAGTTGTAATGAGGTCACACATGTTGAGTGTTCTCAGCACATAAGAACATGTAACCACGTGACCCCTGGAGGTCAGCTCCCTCTCCCTCTGCCCTTGCCCCCTTCTCCCAGCTCCTCCTCCCTTCTTCCTTCCCCCTCCCTGGCCTTTCTCTTTTGCCTTCCCCCAGCTCAAACGTGAGCAGAGAAGGCTGCAGGCCAGTTGCAGTAGGAGCCTCATTTCCAAAGGGGGCGCTCTGAGATCAGGAAAAAGGCCTTTGGGGACCTTGAACATGTGTCTGTGAGGACTGCATGCTAGCTAGTACCTATGGCTGGACATTTAAAAAATGACTTTTATGAAATCTTTGCCTTGATATGCTATCAATTTTTCCAGATGCCTTTTCAATATCTGTCTACAGAACTGTATGAAATTATAGTAAGTCCTACAGCTGGGGGGTTGACGATATGGCAGCTGGAGACAGACGTCCCTGGCTCTGATGAAATGAGGTAGATTCTCTGGGTAGCAGGTCCGCTCTGGGGAGCTGCCCAACCACAGGTCTCCTGAACGCAGGCTGCTGGGGCCACCAGAATGGGCGGTCCCCAGCAGCTACTGCCCCATCTGTCTCTCCTTTCCTTCCCACTTCCCTCTAGATCTGCACCTCCCAGGTGGTGAGACAGAGATGGCCGTTAGCTTTGGGGCAGTGCAGGGTAAGAGGCTGTCCTGCGCTTGCCTCCCTTGGTTAGACCCAGGGCCTTCAAGGTGGGGGAGAAGAGAATGAGGATCTGAACAGCTCTCTATAAGCCCTTCTGGGCTGGAGAAGGGAGAGAGCTGTGGTAGGAGGCTGAGCAGACACCTCTGCCAGCTCCCAATCACTCAACTCTCTCCATTTATTACCTTTCAGATGTGCAGGGCACCAGGAGAAACTACTGAGAGACTACAAATGCTGTAAACCTGGCGTCTAGGGCAGGGTGTCTTGGAGCTGTCGGAAAGAAGGGGCTGAGAAAGATGAACGGTGCCTGGCGCCTGGGAATGAGTGAGTGGTTAGGCACCTGAAATCAACCCAAAGCTTCCCCTCTGGTGAGTCTTGGTCTCCCTGTCGGGGAGGTCCCACGCTTTGAAGGAGAAGACCCACTAGGAGGGCCCGGAGTACCTGCCATCTCTCGCCTCTGTTCTGGGAGGCCTCAGGGGACCAGAACCGCACGGCAGCCTCTGGACATGGGAGGCACACTGTGGCCCCCCTGGCAGCCACAGGGGGGAGTTGTGAGAAGGAACAGGTTCTTCTCACAGAAGAGAGAAGGCTCCGGGAACCCAAGAGAAGGAAGGTCCTCAACACACGTCACAACCACCTGCTGCTGCAGTTTAACAGCGCTTGTCATCTTGCCCGTTTCGTCCACCCGCCAAGGCTGTTTCCACTGAGCTCTCTGGAGCGGGAGGCGGCCGAGCTAGCATCGGTGCTGATAACAGAAGGCCTTGCTTGAAGCACAGGGAGTTAAGAGGCTTTTCTTTGCTGTTGTGGAGAGATGGAGAGACCCCTGGCTGAAGGCAGTGCTTTCTGAGGGCAGCTGAGACACTGTCAATTACACGCCCATCCTTCAAGCCTCAGGGTGTCTGCCTGTCCATGGGTGTGCACCTGTCCAGGGAGGAGCCTGGTGCGGAGAGCCGGTGGGCGTGGTCCCCAGTCTGCCTGCTTCTTCCCTTCCCCCTTAACTCACTGGAAGGTACTGTAATCTGCCAAGACGACATCACCCTGGAGGACAATTGAATCCTATCCGAGGTGGTCCTGTTTAAGGAGAGAGGTCATTCCCCTCTCTGCCCTATTAGTATGTCAATCCCAACACCAATCCCTTGGAACCCCTACCCCAGAGATTCCCGTATTTTCTTGATTCATGATATCTTTGGTCTCAGTAGTTTTTTATGGTACCCAGAGGTCAAGCGAAGTAACAGTTCGATCTTTAAAACAGTTAAGATCAAACAATGTAGTATTAATGTCCTGACAACTCAATAGCTATTTGAAAATACATACATAAATGAAAAGGAAAAACATTTTCATTTCATTCTTAAATATTCATAATTATCTGCTAGTGGGATGTGTGCCCCTGTTGAGCACCACCCAACTTCTCAAGCCTTGGACACTGCTGCCTTCAATTTTTGTTCCACATTGATTTTCGTGTAGTACTTGCTTTTTATCACATCAACTTCAGAAAACCCACTTTCATAAAGATATGACCCAAATGAAAGGAAATAGTGAGATCTAATGTCAAAACTATAAACTTCTTTGAGACAGTAATTTGCTCAGTGTCTGGCAGTTGTTGGGTATCTCTGTGTTGCTGCTGCTGCTATAAGTCGCTTCAGTCGTGTCCGACTCTGGGAGATCCCATAGACGGCAGCCCACCAGGCTCCCCCGTCCCTGGTATTCTCCAGGCAAGAACACTGCAGTGGGTTGCCATTTCCTTCTCCAACATCTCTGTGTTACCATCCCAAAATTAAGAGATTCTGTGTGGGTTCACTGTTCACTGGGACACCGCGCTGCACAGTTTATTGCAGGAAGTGAGGGGGCTAGAAGTTGGGATAAAGGCAAAGAATGGAGAGAGAAAAACTGTCTTAACTTTCTCAAGACACATCCTTAGATTATACTTGTTCTGTAAAGAAGCGTATCTAGGAAAAATCACAAGGCTGGGATCTTTCCTGGGAGTGTTAAAGACATTGCAGTAAGTAGGAATGGGTACCTCCCTGAGTTGAGAACTGGGTCCCTGGGATTATGCCTGGTTGCTGCTAAATCACTTCAGTCGTGTCCAACTCTGTGACCCCATAGACGGCAGCCCACCATGCCTGGTGCCACTGGTTAATTCTGCAACTATTTCTAGGCTGGTTATTTCTTCCTTCTTTTCACCCTCCTCTTTAACTCCCTCCTTCCCTCTCTCCCTCCCTTCTCTCCTCCTTGATTTCCACAAATGAATATTATCCTTCCTCTGCATGAGCATGCCCCAGTGATAAAAAGCAGGACCCAGGAGCCAGACTACACACCCTTTGCTACCTTGTATGACTTTGTGGTTGTTGTTGTTCAGTCACTAAGTCATCACCAACTCTGTGGGACCCTGTGGACTGCAGCAAACCAGGCTTCCCTGTCCTCCACTATCTCCCAGAGCTTGCTCAAACTCATGTCCATTGATTCGATGATGCCATCAAACCATCTCATCCTCTGTCACCCTCTTCTCCTCCTGCCCTCAGTCTTTCCCAGCATCAGGGTCTTTTCCAATGAGTCGGTTCTTTGCATCAGGTGGTCAAAGTATTAGGGCTTCAGCTTCAGCATCAGTCCTTCCAATGAATATTCAGAGTTGATTTCCTTTAGGATTGATTGGTTTGATCTCCTTGCAGTCCAAGGGACTCTCAAAAGTCTTCTCTAGCACCACAGTTCAAAAGCATCAATTCTTTAGCACTCAGCCTTCTTTTCGTCCAGCTCTCACATCCATACATAACTACTGGACTTGAGGTAACATCTAACCTCTGTGCTTCATATTTTACTCCTGTAATGGGTTTAATAAAATGATGTATTTTTTTGATTTGTAATGAGATTGAAATGCCCTGATGGAGATTATATCAGTGTCTGCTGTGATAACATGCAGGCAACTCAGCAAACAGCTATGAGATAGACTTCATCTCTGCTTCTCCCCAGCTTATAGTCCAGGGCAAAAGATAAATATCAAGCCTTGTTTGACCAAACAACTAGTTGATTACAACTTTGATATGGGTTACAAAGAAATGCAATAGTCCATGTGAGCACGTCATATGGGATTTCATTTTGATGTCTGTGTGTGTTGGGGGTGAGTGTGTATCTCAGAATTCTTCCCAGAGGAAATGATGCTTACATTGTGACTCAAAAGATGTATAGGAATGAGTTAGGCCAAGGTCCAGTGGGTAGAGGAAGTATGGAAAGTGTTCCAAACAGAAGGAACACTGTGTCCAAGACCCTGAGACTCTGGCTAGGGTAAAACTAGTGTAAAAGACTTAGGCAGACACAAAGTCATATAGTGCCTTAGGGTCCTTGGCAAGAAATCTTAAGAGTAATAGGGAACCATTTAAGGGTTTTGAGCAGAGAATAGCGTAACTTTGTATTATAAAAGATCTCTCTGGCTGTTGGGTGGGGAATAGACTCCAAGGGACAAGAGGGAAATCAGAAAGACCATCTAGGAGCCTACTTGGGAATCCTTTGGGAGAAATAGGAGGTGGCCCTGCCCAAGGTGGCAGCAGAGTAGCAGATAGACTTAAGAGGTGGTAATTAGAAGGCAGAATGGATATGATGGCTTGATTGTGGTAAGAGAAGAGAAACCAGGAAAATGCCTAGGAGTCTTTCCAGAAGACTGGAAGGGACATGGGACATGATGACAGGGCCAGGGAGCCCTGCAGGAGAGATGGTGCCCATAAAGTCTCCTGGGAGGGTGTGAAGGAGCCACATGACTCAGCTGGCCAAAGCATTCTCTGCAAATGCTTCTTAGATCATTGAAATAAAATAGGATCTCTGTGTTTCTCTCCTGAGATATCCAGATTAACTATCTCAGGTCTTCAATTTGTTTTGTACAAAGGCCAGTGTTGGGATAGAAAATGAAAACCTCTGTTCCATGAAGAACCTGCCGTGGCTTTAAGTTCTTAATCAACCCAAGACGTATGCAGAGTCATTCAAACAAAGGTTATTGTTATTCTGTAGGTGAACAAGCCTATCCAGATTTGCTGTCAGATCCTTTCTCCTTCTCAATGGAGCCATCTTTCTTTCTTATATTTAAGGGAAAACTGTTTTTGATATTAATTAAGTTACATGGCAATTTCCTCCCCCTAATTAAAGTGGAACCTTCTCACAGGACACTTTGAAGTGCGGCTCTGTGGATATAAGAAACTTTTCATCCTCCGCCAGGGCTCTGTAGTGTCTCTTCATATTGTTCACTTCAGTCGGAATAAAACTCTTTCTGATAATGAAGGGAAGAGCGTTTCACTTTTCCCAGCCACCATGCAGTCAAGCTGGCCTGGCGTGGGGCGTGGGGGAGCCGGGCCGCTGGGGAGTGACATCTCAAGTGCGTCTGGGGAGGGGTTGCTGGGATGGCAGGGCTGGAAGGTGGGTGAGGGAGACAGAAATCGGACTGGGAGGGCTGGTGGGAGCCACGTCTCTTGGGATGACTGGAGAGTAACAGCGCCCTGCTCCCTCGAGATAACAAATCCATCAACGGCTTCTCGCCATGAGCTTTGATATCTGCAATGAAAGGCAGAATGGTTGGATCATGGGTTCTTCTGTTCTAATTTCCAGGGAACAGTTCCTGTGCTTTGTTTGGGCCCAGAGGACCCCCTAAAATTCCCAGAGACGGGACAGTGACCAAAGACGAAAGGAGAAAGGGAGAAAAAAAAGTGAGAAAGCACAGCTAGGATTAGTAGCAGTGGAGAGAGTCAGGAGAGAAAGGGGGACTGAGTTTCTCACCCTGAAAAACTCCTCGGCTGGGGAGACAGTTCTGACTTTCAGACCCTGCTGGCTCCTCTGGTTTACTCTTTCCCTCCCTCTAAGATTTTCTCTTTCAAGACCCTCTGCATGCTACCGAGATGGGGAAAGAAAAGGAAGGCGTCTTTGTCCCCTCCCTGCCCAGAAACCAATTTCTGGTGAAAACATCCCAGGGAGGAAACAGAGGTCACCGGTTTTTATCTGTGAATCTGACTGCTGGTGTTTTCCCTGTAGGTATCGATGGCCAGGAAAACATATCACAGACAGAACCAGAAACAGCCCCGGTGTGTCCACCTCCTCCCCACCTGGATGCCACCAGCCCAGAGTGTCAGACACTCTAATTGGATTATTGCTGTTTCTCCAGCTGTCTCAAGGTGTCTCTCAAATAGCTCTAAAGCCACAGACAAAGGCAAATGAAAGAGGCACAGAAGGAGGTGGAGAAGGACACAGGTCTCCTTCTTCTGGTCCTCCTGCAGCAGCCGCTCCCTTCTTATCTCCAGCCAAGGAGGCAAGAGCAGGCCCCCAACAGGAGGTCTCCACTTCCCGCCTGGCCTGCAAATCCCTATGGACTTGGGGCCCCGCCTGTAGGCAGTGGGTGCTGAAACTGGGCAGGAGACAAGGACAGGAGGGGCAGGGTTGAGAATAGGGTGGGGTGGTGGTTCCTGATGTTCTTCAGCTTAATTCAATAACTTTAACTCAACTGGGTATGGAAAGTAGTGACTCCCCCTGGACACCGGGCTTCAGGCTGGGAGGTGGGAAGGAGTCCCTGAATGCCAGAGGTTCCCAGGCTCATGGGCTGAGGTGCCCAAATGTACGAGAACAAACCACACGTTCTGGGAGCCTCGGGAAAGCAGACTTGATGCTAGCCTGGGGAGGTCTGGGAAAAGAAAGCTTTGCGGATGTGCTGCTCCTGCACGATGTTTGCTTGGGGAGAAAGATGGCAAGAGGAATGGTCCACACAGAGAAGCAACAGGTGGAAGGTGCTGAGGGGGGCACCCCTGGTGTAGTGGCATGTTTGGGGTACTTTAACCCAGAAGATATTGTGGGGGCCGAAGGGGTGCTGAGAGGAGAGACAGAGAGGCCCTGAAGAGAGGCTGTAGCAGCCAAGCAAGACCTGGTCCCCCAGGCTGAGGAGCCTGCCTTTCTTTTTTGTGCCGTAGGGAGTTGGGAATGACCTAGAAGATGTTGAGTGATGGGATTAGAATGATATTCTGGAGGACAATTCTGCTCCCTTTTGGCATGTGCTCCCTAGTTCTTTATCCCTCCCATGTGGCTTGCCAGAAAAAAGCTAGGAGCACAAACATAGCACCATGCATGACTTAGGAGAAATCCAGAGCTGTGGCATGAGCCTCTTTACTTCCTGTGGCTGGACTTGTGGACAATTTCAGCAAAGCTCCAATGAGCGGGACACAGACAGCAGAATGGCTTTTCCTGAGGATGCTTGATCAAGCACCAGCCCATCCTTGTCCTGGCCATGCTGACTTTCAGTTACGTGGGTTTCATAATAACCCAGCCAAATATACACACGCCTAGAGAATCTGCACGTAAAGGGCGATGAGGACAAGAGAGGTATGTATGTGGTTGATTGGGAAGGCTTCCCGACATTGCGGCTTTGTGATGGAGATATCATAGATGAAGTTTCCAGGTGGCTCAGAGGTAAAGGAACCCCCCTGCCAATGCAGGAGATGCAGGTTCCATCCCTGGGTGGGGAAGATCTTCTGAAGGAGGAAATGGCAACCCACACCAGTATTCTTGCCTGGAGAAGCCCAAGGACAGAGGAGCCTGGTGAGTTACAGTCCACGGAATCACAAAAGGGTCAGACACGACTTAGCAACTAAACAACATCACAGATGAATGATTTAGCAGGAGGTAACAGAGAGAGGCACTTCAGGAACAAGGCTCATCAGAGCTGAGGACAGTTGGTGTGACTGGTGGGTGGGGTGGGGAGAGCTTGATGTGCTGGGAGGAGGGAGAGGAGGGTAGGTTTCATGGATATGAATTCCGGGTGATGGAAGACCCCAGAACGACTTGTCAATAATGGGCCACGTCAACCCATCCTCCAGAGTCCTTCCTCCTCCGCCTCCACCCAGAGTACAGGCAACCCCTAGATTTAGTTCCCTTGGGACACAGCCTTGCAGATGGATGAGAGTAGACTCCCGACTGATGGATACAGATTAGTTATTGCATCCCCTGGGGTGGTTGGCAAGGACAGGAAAGGTGTTCTGAGCAGGGCAGGTGGCCCCGCTGAGCTGAGTAATGGAGATAATACATGTGTATTAATTCTGTGGTTAGGCCCAAGAGCTGTGTGATAACCTGTGCTCTCTATATGTTGGCAATGAACCTACGCTGGCAAGCTGAGAGCCAGGATTGGGTTTTAGATGTCTTCTGAATACTCAGAAATGTCTTTCAACAGCATGGCTTACTGGAAAATGCTTTCTCTGATGAAAGCAGCAAATTCCACTTGCTTGAATAGCTATGTAAGAAAATTAGCTTAACAACTACTTCGTGCTTTACTTTTTAAAGAAAAAGCCATTCATTCTCTTCAATGTTCACAGAATTCTTTGAATATTTCAAGGTAGATATGGTTATACCCATTTTACAGATGAGGAAACTAAAGTTCAAAGAGGTTAAATAATTTCCCCTAAATCCCACAGCTCCTAATCATAGAGTGAAGATAATCCCTGGTCTTCTGAGGCTAAATCAAATGCATTTTCAGCCACAGACACAGTCCTGATGAATACCAGTTCCTCCCCATCTGGATGCAGGATAGTCTGGATACTAGGATCCAATATCTGATGCTTATTGCAGGGTTTCCTAAGGGCTTGGGTCTTTAGCGCTGATGAAAGCCAGATTCCAGCCGCCAGCCGTAGGAGAAACCTGCAGGCGTTCCAGCCAACCCAGAGACCTAGAAAGAAAACCCAAGCATTCTTAACCTTTAAAAAGATCTTAGCCTGTGGACAGATAAATTAACTCCGGGGCTCTGGGGAGATTAAACCTTATTTTATGGTTTGCTTGTTAAAAACGCATAACTCCAAATCTCACCAGAGATTGCAATTAAGATAGCACGGGGCTAAAGCTATATGAGAAGTATTATTTACTCCTGGCTCCCCGCAAAGTCCAAAACGACAATGGGCTTTTCCATTTCGTAACCTGCAGTCTATCTGAAGCCACCTGCCTTTGTACCTAAAGTGCTTTAGGACACGTGCTTCTCCTCTCCAAGTAGCTGCTGCCATGGTTCTGTTATCCTTTGTGGTTGCCCAAAGTAACCATAAAAACCCAACTTAAAACAAAGTTTCCAGGGCGTTAATGTTCAAGAGACACCAAGAACACTTTTTACCATCTGCTCCTCTATGGTTCCCACCTGAGGGGCTCTTTTCCTGCGTTCTGCTTTGAATGCCTGAATTGTACAAGCCCCAAATAGCTCCCTGATTTCTAGCAAAGTCCAAGGAAAAGCCAGGTCACCCCATAGCAGACGGATCTCACTAAAATATGCCTAAGAGAGAATCATTACGCATTTTCTCATATACCCCTGTTAGACAGCTCATGTAAGAAGGGCACACAGATTTTCTCTCCTGAATTTCTGTGAAAAGGTAGTTTGTTTATGCCAAAACACCACTCAGAACTGTTTTGGACTCTTTCTGGGACCCCTGTTACCTCTTGGGATGAGTGATTCATTTCCCTCCCCTGCCCCATCATCTGTATGGATAGAAGAGATATAGAAGGAAGGATAGCATGTCTCTAAAAAATTCTATCCTAGGTAACATGGTGCAGAGAAGGTCTTTCTCAAATTTGTCTCATTTATCTTAAGACTCACCTGGGACCAATTCCAGAGGTACTCAGCCAGGTGATTGTCATGATCAGGTAAATTTGCAGACACTAGTATAGTGGAGAGAACACTTAATGGGGAGTTAGGAGAACTAGATTTTAGCCCATCTTTACTTCCTACTAACTGATCTTCATCACCATAATGTCTTGCTGGTTGTTAAATTCTTCCTTGTAAAAGAAGGAGCTACTGTAATTAAACATGTTAAGCATGATCTAATTGCCTTGTAAGCATCAACTCTGTAGGGGAGCCCAAGGTCACACAACTAGTAAAAGGCAGGACCAAGATTCAAAGTGAGGTCTGCGGGACTCAAGTGCCCAGCTTTCTAACCACAGTGTGTTGCCCTCTCCAAGTGGGCCCTCTCAGTTCTGTTCTCCTGTCAGTTTCTTATATTTTTTTTTGTTTATTCACACAGTCGTGTCCGACTCTTTTGTGACTGTAGCCAGTCAGGCTCCTCCGTCCATGGGATTTCCCAGGCAAGAATACTGGAGTGGGTTGCCATTTCCTTCTCTAGGGGATCTTTCCAACCCAGGGATTGAACCTGAGTCCCCTGCTTGCCAAGCGAATTCTTTACCACTGAGCCACCTGGGAAGCCCATGAGAATTTCTTACAGGCAAAGGAAAGACTTTACACATTACATGAGAAATAGACCTTCCATCCCAACTCGTTCTCTTTCTGTCCATTGGGTTAATACCCCAGCCCCCTAATGCCACGAAAACTCTGGCCCAGCCCTGTATTATTTTCCCCTCCTCTGGTGATGATCTGGGGCTGATTTGGCCAAACTTCTAAGTCTGTTGCCTAGCAAGTCCCAGCACATCTGGAGCCCTGCTGTTGTCTCAATTGCACAGCTGTCTGCAGCAAAGATGCAGTCATCAGAAAGCTGCTGCCCAATGGAAATCCGGAGAACAATCTTTATATGGATCAGCTCTTTATATCTTTGTGTGGATTTCACTTCTCACTCACAAAGACAACGGGCGAGTTTGCAGAGTTCACACTGAGATGTGAGTGGCTTTATAACCAGCATGAGGAAGATTTTCCACAGAAAAACCTCTTCTCTCCTGGTGACAAACCTGAATTTTTGCTAAGGGGGGAAAAAAAGCTCTCTCTCCAAGAGCATTTGTATGGACCCAAGGGCTTTGAAATGGAAAAAAGCTAGAAGATTTCTCTGAGGCAAAGAGACACCACCAAATAGCACAGGCCCCAAATTTAGGTTTTGTAGACATGCACAGTAAGAGTTTCCAAAAGTTTAAGGAGATAGAGCCAATTTGAAGCGTTGTGTGTGTGTGTGTGTGTGTGTGTGTGTGTGTTAATGCCATAGGATAGGAGATATTGTTTGGGGGTGGGGAAGATTGAAACCTGCAGTGAAAGGAAATGAAAACCCAAAATCTCTTCTGGAGGTGTGGCTAAAAACCAGAAAATAAGAAGAAGAAGAAATAAAAAAGAAAGCAAAACCGAGCAGTTTTATTTAGCTCTCCGAGGAGAGAAATGCCGCAAAAAAGAAGGTGACAACAATCAGCCTCGTGATCTCCCATGCTATTAATCAGGCCTCTCCATCAGCTGACAGCCTCCCAGACAAAGGCCACTGATGTTCAAAATGGCTACCACACGCGTGGCAGGAGCCTCAAGTACCTTCTGGATCAAAAAGACCAGTGAAGTCATACTCAAAATAGAACCTCAGAATCTCAAAACTGGATGGGACCTTAGAAGTCTTCTGGCCCAACCCCCTCATTTTGCAAGTGAGGAAACTGAGGCTCAGCATTCACAAGACTGGTTGATCAAAACTGGAAACACAGTCCTGATGCTGTTTCCTATCATAGCACACAGACAGCCTAGGCTCTGCGCTGTTATAATAATTTGCACATGGGTCATCTTCCAGAGAATAATGTGGCTCCTCTTGTTTTTTTTTTTTGTACCATGTTTTTTGATGAAGTAGTGCTCCTCTATGACTTTTAATCCATTAATGACAGTAGCTATATTATCCCTGTGTGTTTGGTGTGTGTATTTAGTTTCATGGTGCTTCCCAAATGCAGTTCTCTTTATGTGAAGGCTAAAAGGGTGAGCCAGTGAGCCGGGATGAGGATTCCTTCCCTCCAGGGGTTTTGCCAATGACCTAATTTATTAATTTCACCTCCCTCCCAATTTAGAAACCTGGACACAACTGAAACTCCTCACGTTAGCTGTCAGTGTTGTCACTCACACTTGTATCAATAACCCTGAGCTCTGACAACTTCCCTTATTTTCAGACCTAAATCCTGTCTTATAAATATCACACTCCAGGCAGGGCACCATAGAACAATGATGGCACTTTCCCAGGTGAGGTGACTTTCTTGGCCTCGAGTCTTCACTGCAGCTCCTGAGATGTGTTCTAATCACTGGGAGGCACTGGGGCAGAAGTTTATTGCCCTATTAAATAGTACAGGAAAAGAGGACACCCGTTCCTTTGGCAGATGGCCAGGTCCTTCCTTCCAGAGAGGAAAAAATGACGTTGGGGTGGGTTATCAGCTCAATAAGGGGGTTATTGGCCATAGGACCCCAAAATAAGGGGAATCCATCCCAGTGGAGGAGATCAGACCATCTTCATGAATCTGTACGGTGTTGCCATTTATAAGCATCTTTCATTTGCATTGTTGCACTGATCACCAGGATAGCATCCAGGATTTTTCCTGC
Source organism: Bos mutus (assembly GCF_027580195.1). Classification (NCBI taxonomy): domain Eukaryota; kingdom Metazoa; phylum Chordata; class Mammalia; order Artiodactyla; family Bovidae; genus Bos; species Bos mutus. Next base: position 54,581,182 of record NC_091631.1, on the reverse strand, counting down.
AAGTTAGAATACTGGATAATGTTCCCTGTGATAGATTTCATATCTCCCATTGTACAGATGAGGAAACTGAGGACTGAAGAGGAGAGGTCATTTGGACAAAGCTGATATTCAAATTCAGATCTTTCTACTCCCACCTCTAAATTACTCATTCAATGTGGATTTCCCTCACATCCCGACAAATTAGTTCAGGCAAAAGTGAGGTTCTTTGTTTCATTCATTGATCCAATGTGTGTTTGATTAATGTTAACAAAATGCCGTGACATAAAACACGGCCTAAGTCTCAGAACCACAGTGATCACTAGCTTACTTACCCTCTGGACTCAAAGGAGAATTTTTAGTGCAAACTTGGATGATTATGGATTCCAGGTGGGGATCTGAAAAGATCTCTCAGGAAGAAATTAGTAGAAGGGTTCCAGAAAGCACCCACGTCCTAGTTTCCAGCTTGCCTTATCAAGAGAGGCCTCCTGCTCTTTGCCTTTCACCCTCCCTCCTGTCTGTATGCTTGGCTACCCACACCTCCTCCCCGCAGCCTCCTACAGCCTGTCTCATGCATGCCCCATGCATGTAACACAGTGTCTTTGCACAGGTGCATGCATGGGCAGCCTCAGATCCTTTTGGTGGGTATTGTCCAGCCACATCAACCTTCAACCCCAACACATTTTTGTCCCCAAAGCTCCCTTTCCCTCCTCCAGGATCCTGGTCTGCTAAGAGTAAGCCATGGGGGTGGTGTGCATTGCCCTCCAGCCCAAGAACACCCCAGAACAGCTGCCTACCCCTTGGCTAATGTCCCAGTGCCTCCCTCATCTCTCCAGCCCCTTCTCCCTGCATACTCAGCAATCAGTCCAACCTCCGTGTCACACTTTTCCGGAGCTCCCTCTGACAAGTTTATCAAGTTGAGAGATGACACTGTCAACGGGCATAAGAAAATAAAAAAAAAGAAAAAAGAAGGAAGACGGGGTGGTGGGGGGTGTGGGGGAAGCCTGGAGCCTCCCTTATGTTGCAAGGAGAGTTCTGCACTCCCAAGGTCACACGGGTGGGCGAGGAGAGGCAGCCTCATTCTTTACCATCACTTGATTCTTAAGTGAGCATCCCCAGTGGGTGCCTGGTGCAGCTGCCTCCAGCTGCCTTCACTGGGGGTGGGGGTGGGAAGCCCTGGGCTTCAGTGGGAGATTGCTTGGTAAGACAATGGCTGAGCTGATAATGCCAGCAAAGTCATGACACCACGGACCTCTTACAATTTTAAGATCCAATCAACTTTAAAATATTACCATCTAAGGTGGATTTGAGCAGAGGCTCTAGCAAACAATTGATCCTGGTTTATTTACTGAGAGCACCAGGGGCACTCTGCTGAAATATTCATTTGGAAAGGGGCTGGTGTGGGAGGGGAGGGGCTGAGACACATTCAGCTGCCCGCTCTTCCTAAAAGTCCTTTGACAGAATAAGTTTCATTAGGGAAATACAGATGCTATTTTGTGTATATGTGTTTATGCTATTGGCTTCCCAGGTGGCTCAGTGGTAAAGAATCCGCCTGCCAATGCAGGAGACGCAGGAGACTCAGGCTGGATCCCTGGGAAGATCGCCTGGAGGAGGAAATGGCAACCCACTCCAGTATTCTTGCCTGGAGAATCCCAGGGACGGAGGAGCCTGGCGGGCTACAAGTCCATGCAGTTGCAAAGAGTCGGACACAACTGAGCAACTGAGCACACACACATACACGCATTTATTTTATATAAAAATTCCAAGAATCAACCAACAGGAGGAACTTGTAAAGATACCTGTCTCCTTTTCTTAGGCCCCTTTTTGGCTCTGCCCTTCACCCAGGAAATGCATATCCTCCAGAAGTTGCTGGGGACCTCTCTCCCCTGGGACTTGGCTCCTTCCCACTTTCTACATTCATCCCTATGTCAGTGCCTTTCCAGTCACCCTCTGGAGCTTCTGCAACCTCAGCCTGGTTGGAGGAAGGTAGCCTGGCCCAAGGACAGTCAGGATGAAGGGTAGGTTGTCCCAATTAACAAAGGCCTTGGAGGCGGGAGGTGAGATGCTGTGGGGTCAGAAGCCAATACAAATGACTCAAAGCGATTTATGGTTTATCCAGCACCTGTGACAGAACACCACCAGCCTCCTCCCCCACTCAGGGAGGCATCAATAAGATGGGGCTGGGGCTTGCAGTGTGGCCATGAGAAGAAGGACAAAGAAACTACTTCTTTCCTTAGGAGCAGAGCTTATTGCTTGCAGTTAATGGGAGGGTGGAGGGCAAGGCCATACCTATGGAAATTCCAGTCACTCAGAACCGGACATTCTGTCCAAGGGGAGGGCTCACCAACCCCCTTGCAAGGGGTGGGGGAGGGGATTTTTTTGTTCACCTTCCTAACAAGAGGATCACAGGGCTCTCCAGTTAGAAGCACTGGTTTCGGGTTTCTGGTGCTGTGTGACAGCCTAGAGGGGTGGGATGGGGTGGGAGGTGAGAGGAGGTTCAAGAGAGAGGGGACATATATACACCATGTTGATGTATGGCAGAAAACACAATTATTGTAAAGAAATTACCCTCCAATTAAAAATAAATAAATTTTGAAAAGAAGCAGTAGCTTCTTTTTAAAGATCTATAAAAGCATACTTGCATTTGTGATTTCCTGTTTGTTTTGGAGACATTAGTCCATTTGTTCCTTAAAGCCTCTCTCTGTGTGGGGGGAAATTCCCTGACAGTCCTGTGGTTAGGACTTTCACTCCTGAGGATGCAGGTTCAACCCCTGGTTGGGGAATTAATTAGTTGGGGGACTAATAAAATCCTGCAAGCCATGTGGTGTGGCCACTCCCCCTCCAAAAACACAAACAAACCCACTGCTGTGTGTGGCTTTCTGTTACTATCTGTGCCCAGATGGATGCCCAGCTTTGTTAAAAAGGATGCCTCTGCAGCTCTTAGATACAGGTGTCATGACCCTCCTGTAAGATTTTTCCCTGATCAAACTCCTCATTCCCATTCCTCATTCCCCTTCTTGTATTTCTGTAGCGCATTGTTTGAAGTTTTGATACATTAGTCATCATGTTGATGACTTGTCTATCTCTTCTTGGGATGGTCAACTTTTGCTGAGCAGGGACCTTCTATCCCTACACCCCAGGTCCTTGTATGGTACCTTGCATGTATCTGATGTTCAAAACATGCTGGATATACAGAACAAGGCTGCTCATCTCCCCAGTCATCACCAGGATGGAACTTTTTTCTTCTAAGATAAATCCATTAACCCATCAAGCAGCTTTGGGTCACTGAATAAAGTATGAACTTGGACCATATGAAATTATCAATATTCAGATACCTACAAAAAATGGTAATTTCATATGCTTCAATCAAATCTATGACATAAACACCTCCCTCATGGAGGGAAGAAATAAAAGAAAACTAGATTTTGTTGCATATCTACAGGTACTTTATGAGTCTCATCTTGCTTAGTTTCAGTTCACTTCAGTTCAGTCGCTCAGTCATGTCTGACTCTTTGCCACCCCATGAATCACAGCACGCCAGGCCTCCCTGTCCATAAGCTTCCCTGTCCATCACCAACTCCCGGAGTTCACTCAGACTCACGTCCATCGAGTCAGTGATGCCATTCAGCCATCTCATCCTCTGTTGTCCCCTTTTCCTCCTGCCCCCAATCCCTCCTAGCATCAGAGTCTTTTCCAATGAGTCAACTCTTCACATGAGGTGGCCAAAGTACTGGAGTTTCAGCTTTAGCATCATTCCTTCCAAAGAAATCCCAGGGCTGATCTCCTTCAGAATTAGCCATAGGTATACATATATCCCCTCCCTTTTGAACCTCCCTCCCAACTTCCTCCCCATCCACCCCTCTAGATTGATACAGAACTCCTGTTTGAGTTTCCTGAGCCATACAGCAAATTCCCATTGGCTATCCATTTTACATATGGTAATATAAGTTTCCATGTTACTCTTTCCACACATCTCACTCTATCCTCTTCTCTCCCCATCTCCATAAGTCTATTCTCTCTGACTGTTTCTCCACTGCTGCCCTGTAAATAAGTTATTCAGAACCATTTTTCTAGATTCTGTATATGTGCATTAGAATACAATATTTATCTTTCTCTTTCTGACTCACTTCACTCTGTTTAATAGGGTCTAGGTTCATCCACCTCATTAGAACTGACTCAAATGTGTTCCTTTTTATGGCTGAGTAATAGTCCATTGTGTATATGTACCACAACTTCTTTATCCATTCATCTGTCGATGGGCACCTAGGTTGCTTCCACTCCTAGCTATTGTAAATAGTGCTGCAATGAACAATGGCATACATATGTCTTACTCCCAAACTTCTAATTTATCCTCTCCCCTCTTCCCCTTTGATAACCATAAGTTTGTTTTCTACGTCTGTGAGTCTATTTCTGTTTTTTAAGTAAGTTCATTTGTATAACGTTTTAGATTCCACATATAAGAGATGTCACATGTTATTTGTATTTGATTTTCTTTGCTTAGTACGATAATCTTCAGGTCCATCTATATTGTTGCAAATGACATTATTTCATTCCTTTTAAAGGCTGAGCAACATTCCATTGTATGTTAATATATACCACATCTTCTTAAACTTTATACTCTAATCACTAAGCTTTATTAGTACACAATCCAGAGTTTGGCTGGCCCCAATTTCCCAGAATGTCTGGAGTTCAACATGCATGTCTGGAGTTTCAGGTGGCCAGGGCAGCACCTACAGCCAGAAGTGCACACAGGGGTCTTTCCTTGTTTTGGTCCCCTGCTTTCAGCCTTTGAGACAAAGCAAATGGACATTTTAGCAGACTTGGTCTCTCACCAAGTCGGTCCAGCCAGTGCCAGGTCTTGGAGGCTTTCAGTCATCATTCTCAACAAGGAATTAACTCTTTGCAATTGATTTATAGAGATGGGCAGGGGACAGCGCCAGCAGAATCCGTGATACTCTGTTTTGATTTCTTGTCTCTCCCTGTCCCCAGCGAGGCCCCACCAGCACTGAAGATTGTCTTGACTCCTAGGAACTCACCGAGTCATTGTAGATTTAAGCTTGTGCCCTCTTGACCCCCAGGATTATGTATTTTTTTTCTTAATCTTTAAGGAGGCATATCTCCAAGGGGAAGGCAAAGTTTCACAAAGAAATGGAGGTGGCAGGGAGAATGAACCCAGCATATGTTAAGAGCTCAATTCCACAATTTGAATGACAGCAAAGACACATCTTGTCAAATTACTGCTTCAGTCAAACAGGCTAACCCTCCCCAGCGTTGACAACAGGGTGATTTCACTTCAGAAAAGAGTGAGAGAAGGCGGGAGTAAACCCTGGGCTGTTAACAGTGTTCCCATTTCACTGAGCTGATAGGAGCTCCCATGTCTTCTCATCAGCTCTTCCAAATACTCCACTGTTTGCAGCCATGGGACAGGAAGGTCCAGGACGCACATGTGTCTAAGTCACTCCTCGGCCTGAAATGAGACCCCTCTGGGGGACTGTCTTGGGTGATGGGGCCACCCAAGCACTACTGTAGGAAGAGCACTCCGTGCCCCCAGAGTGGTAGGTGTAACTCAGGCAGAGTGACAGGTGTCATGCCCTTTCAAGATGTCATGCTGCTATGGGAGTGGAGAAACAAAAATCAGGGGCCGAGCCAAGGTCAAAGCCTAGGGAGAGTAAGAATATCAGCAAATTAAAGAGGGGTACCCAAGCCCTGCTCCATCTGGGAATATATCATTGGGTCCTGGGGGAAGCAGCTCTTGCTTGTAATGAAGTTTTATCATAATGATCATTGCTGAGTTCACCAGCCCCATCTGCCTGGTTTTTACATTTGTCTTCCTCCAAACTCTTAGATGCTCTTAAATCTGTATCTTACCAGTCTGGATTCTGACCTCCCTCCATCCCCTACCCTTGCTGACATTAGGTTTTCGACTTGGTAATCTTGATTTCTGATTTATTACCTGTATTATATCTGTACCTGTATTATAATAACCATATTCCTAGCTACAAATCAGTCCTCTAGGTCCAGTGTATTTCTGAGGATTCTTGCCTTGCCACTTGGGGACCCAAAATGATCTTTCAGTGGAAATATGTTGCCAATCCCCCGCTGAAGGTGCACCATCTCTGAATTCAAGTTCACCACTAAGTTCTCTTTATCTTACGGTCATAGACATTTGGGTTTGGGAGACACTTCAAAGGTATCTTTTTTTTTTTTCTTTAAACTGTACCTCTGCTGCCGCTGCTGCTGCTGCTAAGTCGCGTCAGTCATGTCCGACTCTGTGTGACCCCATAGACGGCAACCCACCAGGCTCCCCCGTCCCTGGGATTCTCCAGGCAAGAACACTGGAGTGGTTGCCATTTCCTTCTCCAATGCAGGAAAGTGAAAAGGGAAAGTGAAGTCGCTCAGTCGTGTCCGACTACTAGTGACCCCATGGACTGCAGCCCACCAGGCTCCTCTGTCCATGGGATTCCCCAGGCAAGAGTACTGGAGTGGGGTGCCATTGCCACTGGGGAATCTTAGTTCCCCGACCAGGGATCAAGCCCATGCCCCCTGCAGTAGAAGCACAGAGTCCTAAGCTCTGAGTCGCCACAGAAGTCCCCAAAGGTATCTAATTTGATGCCTCCCCATTTGTTGTGAAAATTTCCTTACTGTATTAATTATTTCAAAGTAAGAAGAGCTATCATTAATGGACTCTGCTAAACGTGTTACAGGTATTATCTCACTTAATCCTGACATCAGTTTTGTGAGGAAAAGGTTGGCATCCTCATCATACAGTTCAGGAAGCAAAGCCCAAGCTCTGAACCACTATTCTACATTGACACTCCTTCCTATTGGTTCTGAAGCTTCTGCTTGGAAGCCTCCAGAAAAGAGGAACTCACAACTTGAGGCATCTCGCTCCCTTTGACAACTCTGACCTTGAGAAAGCACTTCTTCATTTGGAGCTAAAAACTATACTTTTCACCCATGCCCTGGTTTTACACCAAAGTCAAAATGCCTCCATCACATGACAGTTTTCCAAATACCACATCCTGCGTGTTTCTCTTGAAATGTGCAAGACATCTCCAGTTTCAACTTGTTCTCATATGACTTAAAAAAAAATTGTTTGTGTATTTGTTTGGCTGCAGTAGGTCTTGATTGCTGTGCATCGGCTTCCTCCAGTTGCGGCGAGTGACTACTTTCTCTAGTTGCGGCGAGTGGGGGCTGCTCTCTAGTTGCAGAGCACGGTTTTGTTGTGGTGACTTCTCTTGTAGCAGAGCATGGGTTCATGGGCACGTGGACTCAGCAGTTGTGGCACATGGGCTTAGCTGCCCTGTGGCATGTGGAATCTTTCTGGACCAGGGATCAAATCCGTGTCCCCGGCGTTGGCAGGGGAATTCTTTACCACTCTACCACCAGGGAAGTCCTCATGTGACTTTTTGATGAAGCACATTTGCTCCAATTGGCTTCAGTCGTGGCACCCTGGGTAGAACCCTAATACTTGTAGTGTAGATACTAACGATAGATTCAACTGCATTTTATGGGTTACTACAATTTTTTTCTCTCTTGTGCTAAATTTACAGTCTAAGCAAAAGATGTATAAGACAAAGTCCTTGCCCTGAAGCTAAAATGTTATTGTTTTCTTGGTTGAGAAACAATAAGGCAGTATATTTAGTAAACTGTTTATTGTGGATCTGACTATAGACAGGGCGGAAAATCCAGTAAGAGAGAGAGGAGGAGGAGGCAGGAGTCATTGGGGAAGGTTTTCTGGAACATTTGTGGCTTCACCTGGGTGAAGCAGTAGAAACTAAAGGAGCAACAGAACAGAGGGAGTTCTAGGTGGTAAGCTGCAAGGAGGAATCACAGGTTGTGTGTTGGAGGAAATAGGGAGAACTACTCTGCAGAGAGAATCTGGGGAATGAGGATGGGGAATGGCGCTAGGGATGAGGAAATCTTGATCATTAAGCTCCAGGATTTACATGCACCTGGTGGCCAAAAAAGTTCGTTCCGGTTTTTCCATACTGTCTGACCGAAAATTCGAATGAAGTTTTTGGCCAACCCAATATGTAAACACGGAACCTGGGTGAGAGAAGGAGGTTATTTTAAGGGCATTTCATTCAGTCCAGGCTTTTCTATATCTCACTTCTGCAGGCCCAGGATTTCTCTGCAGGGCACCTATGCTAATTTCTATCTCCATTCCAATTTACCCCCAACTGGCTTCTCTGTCCCTGATGATTTCAATCAGAGCCTGTTCCTTCTCCTTTACCTTCACCACTTCACCTGCAAAATGCTGTCTGTGCAGTTAGACTCCTCTGTCCTGCTGGGATGACTGCTCTGAGATGCCTGTCCGCCTCCTGACTCTACTTCTGAGCATCTAACTCAGCACTCCCTGCTTAGTCCCTCCTATGGGATCTCAATGGAGTCACGCCTCCTGCCCACTTTTCTAGCCTCATTTCCAACTATTCCCCCTATGCTTCCTGTGCTCAGGAGTGCACCAAACCTTTTAATTGCTTCATCACACCGAATTCTTTCTTTTTCTTGACTTTGCCCCTTCTCCATTGGATACCTTTCTCCCATATTCCCCTCAGAGTAATATCTTTCAAGATCCAGCTTCGTGTGTCATCTGAAGACACGTCCTTGGTCCACTGAGCTGATTGAGCATCTTGGGCATTTCATGAGCACTCAGGATGCTGGGTGTGACTGTTGGGCCCGACTACACTGGGCAAGAGGCAATGGAAGTCAGCTAGGCTGTCTCATTCTTATTGAAAAGCTGACAGAGACTCACAGCATCCAACCTGGAGAGCCAGATTAGGAAAACCAGCAGGAATCCAGCAAAACCCAGGAGTTTGATGGCAAGAACCACAGGAAAAGTCATGCAATCTGTGCTGTGTGTAGTCACAGAGATGGACTTGATCTCCACATGTTCCCACCATGACACAGGGATATTTGGGAATTTCTGTTCATATTGTTACTGTTGTTGTTCAGTCGCCAAGTTGTGTCTGATTCTTTGTGACCCCTTGGACTGCAGCACACCAGGCCTCCCTCTAGTGCTGTCTCCTGGAGTTTGCCCAGGTTCATGTCCATTGAATTGGTGATGCTATCCAACCATCTCTATTCATGAGCAATTTTAAATTAGGAGATTTCCATCTTCTCTTCTTCTCCAGCTCCTACTTTCCTAATTTAAAGCTTACTTTGAAAGAGGGATGAAAGAATTGACTCCCCTGGATTCTAAAGAGTAACTTCATCTCAGCTATGAACTCTTAAAAACTCAGGAAACCCATCAGACTGCCTCGGAACAGTCCTCCATGTTCACAGAGTAGTTGAGACGGTGTCAGAGTAAACAATGAGATGCTGCCTAATAACCAATTTTCAGGGCGTTTTGTAGCTGATAATAATTGCTCACTTAAGTTTCCTGAAGCTTTCATTTGGAAGGTTGTAATCAATGGCATTTTTCTCCCTGAGGCAGGGGAAGGCTGAATGACAGAGAGAAGGGCAAATTCTTGTGTGTTGCCAATCCCAGGAGCTGAAGGAAGGAGGAGAAAGCCATCCCAACTTGTGAATGGATGGAAATGGGAAGTGGAGAAGGACCGGATCCAGTCTGTGTCCTGGACCCCAGGAAAAGACTCTAGGAATTTTAGAGATGGGAGTCATTAGCGGTGGCAATGGCTACCTTCTTTCTGTACTTAGCTTTCTAGTCCCTCGTCTGGTTTCCCAGTCAACGGTCTAAGGCTCAGATCAGAGTGGATCCTTTTAGGGTTATAATATTTAAACTTTCCAAGAGAATCCTAGCACAACACAGTCCTGCCTGGACACCTTCATTTAGCCCTTGCTTGCCTACTTTGTAGATCCTCTTTCTTCCCTAGCCCCGGTCTCTTAGATTTAAGTACATCTCTTACATTCAAATAGTGGGCTTCCTGGGTAGCTCAGCAGTAAAGAGATCTCCTGCTAATGTTTGATCCCTGGGTTGGGAAGATTCCCCTGGAGGAAGAAATTGCAACCCCAAGATGAGTATAAGACATGCACAGGTACATGGTGGCCAGAGACAGAACAATTTCCATACCAGGGCACTATCCTAACTAGAAAAGAGTGGTTTGACTCATGGGCTCAGTGAATGCTCAGTATTCTTGCCTGGAAAGTAAGACAAAGGAGCCTGGTGGGTTATAGCCCAGGGGGTTGCAAAGAGTTGGACACAACTGAGCATACATGCACACACTTACATTCAAATAATACCCAGTTTCCAATTTTGGATTAAACTCTTAATCCATCACTCCCCATCTCTTTAGGCCCCAGTGCCCAACTTAGCTTTGACACTCTCATGACAGCATGAATATCCTGAAGGGACCCCATTCTGCCAGGCCACGAGTTCATATCTGCCACCAATTGGCATTTACTGCAGCCTATGAGTGAAACCACTCTTTTCTAGTTAGGATAGTGCCCTGGCATGGAAATTGTCTGTCTCTGGCCACCATGTACCTGTGCATGTCTTATACTCATCTTAGGGCATAAGATTGCAGTGCAAGTTTCCACATCCTCTCAAACAGCTTAGCAGTGAACCCAGATTGGGATTCACTCATGAGTTTTCAAGATGGGTCATTGCAAAGACAGCGTCACAACAGCTTCACAATAGGCAGAAGAGAAAGTCACTTACATGGTGTGATGTGGATGGCACTAGGCAGACTTATCCTCTCACATTTCTGTTCAGTGCCTAGAAGAAGTTGTGATGTCTTGGAAAGATCTGCCCATCTTTGATTCCTGGCTCTGTTCTTTCTTTTTGTGACCTTGGGCAGCTAATTCAGCTTTCTGGATCTCAGTTTATAGTAAGAAGCAAATAAAAATAATATGGACTCTTTTAGAAAATCTTAAATCTCTGCACACATATTAATTATTATTGCTCTTCATTAAATCAGCCCTTGAAGACGTTTTACCTTTCAGAACCAAGTTTTAATTTCAAATATCCAGGGGAGAGGTAATGTTTTATGTATGTTAGTCATCACCTTCCAGTTTAGAAACTGAAAATAAGGATCAAGAAATGAGTTAGAAGGAAATTTGTAGAAAATGTAGAAGATAATTGGTTGAAGACATGGTCAACTCTTTTGTCTGAGATTCAGATAAATTTGTATCTCTTTTCTGTGTCCAATATCCAACCATAGTAACCTGAAGACATAGTGAACCACCTACTTGTATAAAATTCCCAGTATCTTTGCTCGGGAAATCCCATGGACAGAGAAGCCTGGTGGGCTACTATCCATAGGGTCACGGGAGTCTGACATGACTTAGTGACTAAACCATCACCACCACCACCTGTTTGTTTATTTATTTAACAAATATCCGCTAAGAACCTAATTTATGCCAGGTGTTGGGCTACTTGCTGGGAAGACAAAGATGAATAAGTGTTCCTGGTCCTTGCCTTCACAGAGCAAACCAGTCTGTAAGCAGAAACAGACAGGTAACCAACTAGCTATAGGGTGGTTAAGAGCTGAAAGTGATGTGAGGACATATAAGAGAATGCATCTCCTAGACAAGCAAAGTCCAAGAAAATTTGCTGGAGGAAGACTGCCTGAGTTTGTGATCACAGCAGGCAGGGCATGGGGTGGGAAAGGAGATAAGAGTGTTCTAGCTGGAGTGGATGGTCTGGTGAGAGTCTGGAGGTGATTGAAATATGATTTGTTTGCGAAATTGGGAGTAGTTCAGTGCAGATGAAGCACAGAATTCAGAGAGAAAGGTGAAGAGGTCAATGAAATCCATGTGAATGGGGATCTGTGTGCCAGAGTAAGAAATTTCCCCTTTAGGCAGGAGGCAAGAGGTCACAGAAAGGTTTTATGTAGGAGACTGGCATTCACTATTGCATGACTCATAATTTATTAAAATAATTCTCCATCTGACTGATCTCCCTGCCCACCCAGCTAGACTGTGAGCTCTATGAGAACTGGATAATGTCATACTATTCACTGTATCCCAAGTGCTTGGCTTATAGTAGTCACTGTTGTTTAGTCGCGAAGGGTCATGCCCGACTCTTTTGCAACCCCATGGGCTGTAGCCCTCCAGGCTCCTCTGTCCATGGGATACTCCAGGCAAGAAGACTGGAGTGGGTTGCCATTTCCTTCTCCAGGGGATCTTCCTGACCCAGGGATCAAACCCATTTCTCCTTCATTGGCAGGCAGATTCTTTACCGCTGAGCCACTAGGGAAGCCTATAGTAGTCACTACATTAATGTCACTAGAAATGAATAAAACTTATTGTTCCTTCCTCTTTTTCCTTCTGTAACTGCTCCTGAAGATAAACTGGTGTGAAATTACAAAGATGAAATGAGTGCAGTGCAAACTAGGGGGCGGCTTACCTTGTTTCTTCTGGCTAGTCCCCATATTCTTCTATTTTTCTCTCCTCTCAGGCTTACGGAGGATGAGCACAGCCTCCCACATCTCAAACTGATACTTAAACAAGGGTTCGTGAGGAAGCTCCTGTCAAGCCAAGAGGCCCTTGGTTAGTTCACAGTAAGCATCCCATGATCACCGCCTCCCACGTGAGTGGCACACAGAGTTAGTCAGGCTCAGCATCCTTTCTGTTCAAACACACACGCATTCTTAACACATCCCTTCTCAGCAAAGCTTCTTGGCACCTTCACCGGCGTTTACTCTTGAGATGAAATCTATTTACCATTTCAGAGATGAATGAATCCTATGAACCTTTCAAGTGAGCTGTAGACAGAGAAGACATTTTATTCCAGCCACTTTATTAGATAACACCCATGAACTTTGGTTTAGATAATGTTCATATTGTAATACTGTGATGAAAGATTTTAATACCAAAACAATCAAGTTTCACGTGAAGTTCTGAGGCCCTCAGAGCTAGACAGCTCATTTAAAGTAACTGCTTCCAGCCTAAGTTCTAGATCTGCTCTTTACTGCCTAAAAAAGCCAATTTGGGGTCTATCTTTTCAGAAAACATAGTAAAACTGAAGACTAATCAAATCCAAAGTTAAATTGGCTACAGCATCTCAATTGTACCTAGGTCATTCAATTTCTTAAGTCTTGCTTCTGTTTATATTATTCTTATTCATTTAGCTCTAAAAGAGACTACCAATCTCATACACATTCCTGCTTAAACAAAAAGCTATCATGTTAGAAAAATATCAAACAATACTTGAATTTTGCGCATTTATCTCTGAGATTCCTAATGATAGATGGCCACAGGTAAGCCCTAAAATTGCCTTTACTGTCAGGGGACAATGACCTGAATCACAGCCACTGTCCCCAGCAAAACGTGACCAACTTTTAATGAACTTGCCTTGGAACCTTCATTTTTCTCTCTTTCCAGGTCTCTTTTTCTGCCCATTACCGCTTTGCATCATTTACTTCCTACATCTCTTCCTTGCCTCCACATTCTGTCTCAAATTTCTTTCTGTTGTTCTCTCCTTTTCTGACATTTTGTATCGTGCCTTGATCTTCTGCCTTTACTTTATCCATCTCTCCCTGTCTGCACCTTCCCAAGCCTGCCCCGCTCCTCCTGGCTGCCCCTCCCTCAAAGGTAGAAAGCCATTAAAGCGGCTCCCCATGCTCGCTTCACACTGTTGCACTGCTAACGTCGACTCCTTGCCGCTCTCACTAGAAATAGCTTTTGCCTTTTGTTGCCAAATCAGAATCTTCTCAGCAGTGAAAATGTGGCTTATGAAAGCAAGTGCCTTGTAATTAAATAAATGGGTAATTTCAGTGTTTTTATTTTTATTTTTCTACCCAGGGATTTTCTTAGTAACAGGAAGGAATGGGGAGCAGTACTTTAATTCCTCTTGATAGGGAAGAGAAAATAAGTTAGTCTATATTTAGGTTTTATTTGGGTATTTGTGATAATTAATAAGAAGAGGAGGAAACATCTGTCCTGGAAATGGAGAAGATGAGAGGGAAGAGGGCAAAAAAAATTGGCTGCATCAGTTAAAACTGCTGGGAGAAGATAAGGTTGGCAAAAATCCTGGCTGAGTTAATAGTTTGGAGAGGAGTTTAGGAAAATAAGAGTTTCATCAAATATATCAGAGGATAGAGTGGTCCTGAGGAGGCAGGCCATGAATAAATGAGACGGTGATGAAGTGTGACCATTACAAACTAATGGACACCTTGAGGGGAGAGAGAGCCGAGGAGAAAATGTTGAGATTCCAAATGAGGGCGGAACGGCAGTCCACTGATGGGTCTCCCTAGGTGGGAAGGAAATTAGCCAGTGTATTCTGCCCACCCATTTACAGTCATCCTTCCAGATCTCTGAGACAGTATGGGGGTATCGGAGAAGCTGTACCCAAGTAAACAGCAACAAGAAGATGTGAGGCAAGCCTGTGAGTCCCAGAGCTGGAGCACAGGCATCAGCAACCAGAGGGAGAATCTATAGACAGCGAGAGGATAGACGGATCCGCAGTGATAAGCCCAGAGAGTTTATCTCATGGCAAACAAGGTTCAAAGCTCTTTTTTTCCTTCTTCTTTCCTTCCCTCCTCCTTCCCCTTTTCTTTCTTTTCTTCTCCTTCCCCATTCCTTCCTTCCTTCTTTTTCTCTATTTCCTTCAATTTTTTCCCTCCCCCTCTCTTTGTCTCTCTCTTTTTGTATCTTTCTCTCTCTCAATAATATTTCTAAAGAAAAACAACAGATTTCCATTGGTAAATAGCATCTTTACACTGCATGTTGCAAGCTCCTTGGATGGGCAGACATTTGTCTCTGGGATTAGGGTGTTAGCCAACTTAAAAGTAGTTAAACTTCACGTGTGCTTGTTACAATTTTCCTATTCAAAATACTTTCACAATAACTTTCACAATATCTCAACATCACCATGAGATGCTTGGGTAGGTAGTATTGATATTTTATCTATTTGAAAGCTACACTATGTTAAGATGGGAGATAGATAATGAACTTTAAATTTTTTATATTCTTTCATTATTCAATCAAAGAATTCTTTGATTATTCAATATCAAATAATATTTATATTCTTTGATAATTGTTAAACTAATTTTCTCAGGTTCTCCCTTGAAGTGCTTTTTGTCTCATGTTTTATTCTATCATTTTCAGCAGTGAAGTTTATCAAGGTATCTATAAACCTCATAGCTCGTAAGGAGTTGACTTTGTTAAATATTTGTCTTTGATCCTCTTTTATTATGTTTAACTTTAGAGAGTCAGCATGATGTCATGGATGAATACTGACTTTGGATTCAGAAATCCCAAGTTCAAATTCAAGATTCACAATTTTACTTCCTAAGTAATTGGACAAGTCCTGTTATCTTTCTGGGTCTCAGTCTCCAACACTGTGGAAAAAAGATTAACATACCTATCTTACAGAATTTTTGTGAGGATTAATTTAGACTAATATAAAATTCTATGTCTGGGATACAGGGAATGCTCGATAAATAGTGTCATTATTGCTACTGTTGTTGTTATAACATTCAATACAGCTTTATAACCTATTAAGTTTCATAGCTATCAAACTTACTATCATTGATTTTCGTGTGGAATTATGGGGAAATCTTTTGTATCTCTCAAAATCTCCTTTACTTACAAGCGGAAGAACCCAGCTAAACAAACTTTGTTCACCCAGTCAACCGACACTTACTGAGCACGTCACTTTGCCAGGAACTGTTTCAGATGCTGAGATGGTAGTACTGAAAACACAGAGTCCCAGGTTTTATGACACTTACATTCTAGAAGAGAGAGACAAAGCAGAAAGAATGCATATCAGATTGTGATGAAATGCTTATATAACAACATATGAAGTGTTACTGAGGAGAGAGAACTTAAATTTGGGGGATAGAGAAGACTTCTCTGAAGCATTTAAGTGATGAAAAGAATCCGATCATGTAGACATTCTTGGCAGAGAGGAGCAAATGCAAGGGCCCTGAGGCAGAGAACAAGTTAAACAGTTTCAAGGAAAGAAGGCTTATTTAAGATGAGTTGGAGAAGTAGAAATGGACCAGATCATAGAGTATTGTGGGCCATGATAAGAAGTCTGGGTTTTATTTGTTATTGTGGAAGTAATTCAAGGAGACTAAGTACGTGAGTGACTTATTCAAATTCTAAAAACAGTACTGTATGTGCTACGAGGAGATGGAGAATATATCATAGGAGGCCAAAGGTAAAAGCTGGAAGCCAGTTAGAAGCCTATTGTGGTAGACCAGACTGGGGGAAAGGAGATAGAAAGAAGTAGACAGATGGAAAATTTATCTTAGATATAAAATCAGTAGGATTTGGCGATGGATTGGATGTCAGAAGCACAAAGTAGGGAGGAGTCAAGGATGATGCCAAATTTTCTGATCTGAATAACTGAAAAATGTAATTGGTGGTGCCATTAACAGGATGGGGAACACTGGGTAAGGGGTGGAGCAGGGGGAGGGTGTGTTGGATACGTCTAATCCAAAGGACTGTCAGACAACCCACAGGCAGCTTAGGTATGAGTGCAGAGATCAGGGCTAGAGTTGAAAATGACAATGTCAACATAAATCATACTCAAAGCTATGGAATCTGATGAGATCACCAAGGGAGTGAATGTAGATAAAGATGAGAAAATGGTTTGGGACAAAACCTTGGGGATGCCAAGATTCAGAAGTCATTCAGAAGAGGAAGATCCATGCATTTATTTGCTTCACAATCAAGCCAGTTTTGGAGGAATGGGACTGACCTAATGCCATCAGGGTTCTGTCTGTCTTCACGACTCTGGGTTCTCTCTCCCTCTCTCCCTCCCTCCCTCAGTCTTTCAATTTAGTCCATTTCCATCTGTAATCCTGAAGTTTTTCTATCTGAAGGAAACCTAGCCACAGGCAGATCTGAACTCCATCTTCATAATGCAAGAGAAAAAAAATTTTTTCCTCCTAACTTCATAATATATTAAGGACGGTCACGGCATAGGTGGCTGGGCATAGGTCACAAGTCCATCTTTTGAACCAATCCCAGGCCAGGAGAACGGGGGTAACTCTACTGACTGGTCCTACCTGGTGTCCTGGAGAAAAAGCATGGACTTTTTTTCTTGGAAAAGAGTAGCACATTTGTGGTTACTGGTGAAATCACTGAGCTAGGCAAACTTTTCAATTTGGATCTGCTTCCTAATTGTAAACTTGATGTGTCTGTCTATATCTCCAAATATACTATGACATGATGGCCTGGGTTTTAATTCTTCTTGGTTGATGTCTCTAATCAAGTTTAAATAAATAAATTTCCTCTTATCTGAAGTCAAGATTGATGTACTCAAGATTTATACTGGAAAGTAAAGTGGGTCATGAAGAAAAAGGAAAAGAAAGAAAACAAGAGGATCAGAAACCTTCTCTGGACACTGAACTGTTTGATTCGAGGTAGGGTGTATTCACGGAGGGGTCCTGGTGAAGCTGGGCCTCCTGGACCAGAGGGTTTTCCCTATAGATCAGCATATCACAGGCAAGATGGGATGACAGCTTCTACACCACCCTGCCTGCCCAGAGTTCTCCCTGCTGCAAATAGGCTGAGCTGTAGCCAGAGGCAGGGGCCAGCTGGCCCGTGACAATTATTCTGGATTGGCTACCCTGAAACACTGGCTACCCTGCAACAGTAATTATTTTTCTGACTCTAGTCTGGGCCTCTTCCTGATTTTGTTTTGAGTCACTTGTGCACGGGAAAAAAAAACAAAAAGGAAGAATTTATTTCTAAGCCCACACTCAGGGGACTAAGAAAAAGTGACAACCCAAATTTGCTCACGAAATAATGATGAGGTGAATGGCACATCCCAAAACCATTACTTCATTGGCTTATTTAAGATGCACATTTCAGTCCCTCTTTATGACTACTATACAAGAGGGCAATTTCAGGAATATCTTAAAGGCTATCCATGCAAGGCACCTGATTGCATTCTCCAACCTCCAAGAGTCCTCTGTCAGCTTGTTAAGAGGAACCTCCTAAGTGACCCCAAATACATGACCAAAGAAGCTCATTAAGTTTCAGGGAAGATTTCTTACCACCCTCATTCCCTATATGCCATATCCACATGATCTGGTCTGGAGAGTCTGGCCTCAAGGTTAAGAGATTTGCTCTGGGATTTGCCAAGGTCTATGGTTTTGACCCTTTATAACCTTCATTCAGCCATGTTATCAGCTCCAGCAAGATCCTAGGGTCCGGAGCCCTGTCTTAAAAGAACAAAAGGTCTTTCATTCCTAAGAGGCCGAAGAAGACTACAGTAAAAAAGACAATTAACTTACCATTCTCTGTGCCTGGCTATTCATTGTAACTCAGTCATGTGTAGGATGAGCCTAGATGCTGTTTTTTGTTTGTTTGGGGTTTTGATGTTCTTTCTTTTCTTTTGTTTTTAGTTAGAATATCTAGGTTGTCACTTTTAATTTACCTTTTAAAACATATGCTCTTAGAAAGAAGTCTTAATTTTTGTCTACATAGTAGATTCAACAGGATGAATAGGAACTAGCTCAGATTGGGGTCAGCAAGGCAATTACTGAGTGAGTTGCTATGTGGCTTTTCCTCCTTCCTTCACAAAGAGCTTGATATGGTTGTGTCCTTGTAGGAAAATTCTCTGGACCTTGGGTCGTGGCTTCCTGAACAAAGGCTTCACTTGCAGAGAAGCACAGACCTTGGCAACTCCTAATCCTTTAGAGCATGGTCTTCAGACCTAATGGATTAGATCCATGAATGCCAAAAGAATTTGAAAATATGACCTCTCTTAAGAAACTCTCAAGGAGTGTCTCTCTAGAATAAATTTCTACTTCCTTTCCCTTTGGAATGGGGGGCCAAGTAACACATGCCTCTCCTGGTTACTGAAGAGGTAGTGCGATTAGGTACAACTAGAGTCATCTCCTTAGGTAGGAGATGAAAGGAGATGAGGCTCTCTCAATATGATTCCCAGAGGCCTCTCCCAGGGGCCAAATAAGAATCCTTAGGTTACTTTTTTGGGTCACCAGGATTTTAAAAAGAAGAGAGACCTGTTCTCTAAAAGTCTCACTACTGCAATCATGAAGAGAAGAAACTATATAAACACCAAATAGCACAACCAGGATGGGGAGAAAGAATGGTGAGAAATGTTTCAAGCATGCAGGATGAATGGGACTAAGTCAGTGGCAGGGAAGTCTCTAACAGATGGCTAGGCCCTACCCATGAGCAAGACTCAAGAAGGACTCCAGTCTGGGCACTCCCTTTGCTTAGAGGTACCAAAAGGGACACAAGCCTTCAACAGATGCCAAGAGTGTCCGGGCTAGAAGGCAGTGCATTGGACTGGCTTAACCATAAGGCTGCAGAGTGAAGCCTCTTTGAGGTCCTTCTTTAGCTCTCTGCCTCATCACCTCTGTGACCTTGGGAAAGTCACTGCACTTACTTAGCTTCAGTTTTCTCATCTGTACACTGAGGCCAATAATACTGAAATGGAGTAAGACCCTCTGGGGCCCTCCTAGGTACAAGTTCTTTCCATGTGCCCCATTTCTTGTTTGTAGGAAATAGACTTCATTCAGCCTCCTTGACCTTTCCTGAGTCCCACAGGGAGGATTCAAACAGATGTTTATCAGAGAAAGGAGGGGATGCAGAAACAAAGGAGGAGTCAGTTCAGTTGCTCAGTCATGTCTGACTCTTTGCGACCCCAGAGCCTACTCAACTTATGTCCATCGTGTTGGTGATGCCACCTGCCACTCAACCATCTCATCCTCTGTTGTTCCCTTCTCCTCTTGCCTTCAATCTTTCCCAGAATCAGGGTCTTTTCAAATGAGTCGATTCTTCGCATCAAGTGGCCAAAGTATTGGCGTTTCAGCTTCAGCATCAGTCCTTCCCATGAATATTCTGAACTGATTTCCTTTAGAATTGACTGGTTCAATCTCCTTTCTGTCCAAGGGACTCTCAAGAGTCTTCTCCAACACCACAGTTCAAAAGCATCAATTCTTTGGCACTCAGCTTTCTTTATAATCCAACTGTCACATCCATACATACTACTGGAAAAGCCATAGCTTTGACTAGATGGACCTTTGTTGATAAAGTAATGTCTCTACTTTTTAATAAGCTGTCTAGGTTTGTCATAGATTTTCTTCCAAAGAGCAAGCATCTTTTAATTTCATGGCAAGCATCTTTTTAATTTCATCTTTTAATTTAATTTTAATTTCATCTTTTAATTTCATGGCAGTGATTTTGGAGCCCCCCAAAATAAAGTTTCTCACTGTTTCCATTGTTTCCCCATCTATTTGCCATGAAGTGATGGGACCAGATGTCATGATCTTAGTTTTCTAAATGTTGAGTTTTAAGGCAACTATTTCACTCTCCTCTTTCACTTTCATTAAGAGGCTCTTTAGTTCTTCTTTGCTTTCTGCCATAAGGGTGGTGTCATCTGCATATCCGAGGTTATTGATATTTCTTCTGGCAATTTTGATTCCACTTTGTGCTTAACCCAGCTCAGTATTTCGCATGATGTACTCTGCATATAATTTAAATAAGAGGGTGACAAAAACAGCCTTGACGCACTCCTTTCCTGATTTGGAACCAGTCTGTTGTTCCATGTCCAGTTCTAACTGTTGATTCTTGACCTGCATACAGATTTCTGAGGAGGCGGATCAAGTCATCTGGTATTCCTATCTCTTTAAGAATTTTCCATAGTTTGTTGTGACCCATACAGTCAAAGGCTTTGGCGTAGTCAATAAAGCAAAAATAGATGTTTTTCTGGAACTCTCTTGCTTTGTTGATGATCCAACACATGTTAGAAATTTGATCTCTGGTTCCTCTGCCTTTTCTAAATCCAGCTTGAACATCTGGAAGTTCACAGTTCACGTAATGTTGAAGCCTGGCTTGGAGAATTTTGAGCATTACTTTGCTAGTGTGTGAAATGAGTGTAATTGTGTGGTAGTTTGAACATTCATTGACATTGCCTTTCTTTGGGATTGGAATGAAAACTGACCTTTTCCAGTCCTGTGGCCACTGCTGAGGTTTCCAAATTTGCTGGCATATTGAGCATAGCACTTTCACAGCGTCATCTTTTAGGATTTGAAATAGCTCAACTGGAATTCCATCACCTCCACTAGCTTTGTTTGTAGTGATGCTTCCTAAGCCCCACTTGACTTTGCATTCCAGGATGTCTGGCTCTAGGTGATTGATCACACCATCATGGTTATCTGGGTCATGAAGATCTTTTTTGTACAGTTTTTCTGTGTATTTTTGCTACCTCTTCTTAATATCTTCTGCTTCTGTTAGGTCCATACCATATCTGTCCTTTATTGTGCTCATCTTTGCATGAAATGTTCCCTTGGTATTTTTGAAGAGATCTCTAGTCTTTCCCATTCTATGGTAGACAAGAAATAATACTGCAGCCATGGAATAGGGCCCTTGTTTCTCCTCAAGGAATATACACTACAACTTCTTTAAATTCTTTTGTGGGAACTAAGACCCTCACCTGAGTGGAGGGTGGTAACTTCAGATTGAGCACATATCCATTGATTCCTGGAACACCACCCTTATGTTGTTCAGTTGCTCAGTCATGTCTGACTCTTTTTGACTCCATGGACTGCAGCACACGAGGCTTCCCTGTCCTTTAGCTTGCTCAAACTCATGGCCATTGAGTCAGTGATGTCATTCAACCATCTCATTCTCTATCATCCCTGTCTCCTCCTGCCTTCAATCTTTCCCAGCATCAGGGGCTTTTCTAATGAGTTAGCACTTTGCATCAGATGGCAAAAGTACTGAAACTTCAGCTTCAGCATCAGTTCTTCTAATGAATCAGGATTGATTTCCTTTAGGATTGATTGGTTTGATCTCTTTGCAGTCCAAGGGACTCTCAAGAGTCTTCTCCAACATCACAGTTCAAAAACATCAATTCTTTAGCATTCAGCCTTCTTTATGGTCCAACTCTCTCATTCATACCTGATTACTGGAAAAACCATAGCTTGGACTACATGGACCTTTGTCAGTAAAGTAATGTCTCTGCCTTTTAATATGCTGTCTAGGTTGGTCATAGCTTTTCTTCCAAAGAGCAAGTGTTTTTTAATTTCATGGCTGCAGTCACCATCTGCAGTGATTTTGGAGCCCCCCAAAATAAAGTCTGTCACTATTTCCATTGTTTCCCCATCTATTTGACATGAAGTGATGGGACTGGATGCCATGATCTTAGTTTTTTGAATGTTGAGTTTTAAGCTAGCTTTTTCACTTTCCTCTTTCATCTTCATCAAGAAGCTCTTTAGTTCCTCTTAACATTCTGCCATGAGAGTGGTTTTCATCTGCATATCTGATGTTATTGATATTTCTCCTGGAAATCTTGATTCCAGCTTGTGCTTTATCCAGCCCAGCATTTCACATGATGTACTCAGATTGAGCACAGATCCACTGATTCCAGGAATATCACCCTGTTACCTCACCCCAACCAATCAGAAGAAAATTTGCATATAGTGGAAGACTCTGATACCCGCTCCCCAAATGATTCTCCATTTAAAAACTTTCATGGTCAAGCAGAATCATCACAGTTGGTTTTTGGACATGAGTCCACCTTCTCCCCAGGTTGCTAGTCTCCTGAATATAGCAAGCTTTCTGTTCCTACCAGCCCTTGGCAAGCAACTGACCATGAGTTTGGTAATGATAACAATCCTAGAGAATTTCTGGTAGGACTGATAAACTATATATATTCATGCTTAGCACGTTACCTGGCACATAGCAAATACTTTTAATAAGTTAGACATTATTGTCACAAATATAAGTAGAACCCAGTTTAATCAGAGAAAGAACACAATACAAGAACCACATTATCCAGATTAACACTGAAAGAAAATTGATTTTTAAAACCACACAGTTGGGTTTGAGCTCCTTAAATCCCTCTTGCCCAAGGCCACGATTAGTCTTAGCTCCCCAGGGTAGAATGGAGTCCAGAGGTGAGGATCAAGTAGCCCCAGCTGGGGATGAAGAAGGATGTGGCAGAGGCTGGGAGCCAGGCCAAGCACAACAGTAGCTTAGCTATCTTTGAGTATGTAACAGGATATCATGTGAAAAAGGGAGAAAACTCATACTCGCTTTTTCTCCACAAGCGTATCTAAAAAGACAAATTATAGTTCAAAAGAAGAACTTTCTAGCAATTAGAATTACTTTAAATATGGGAACATGGCATTGGAAAGGTGTGAACTCATCTTTTAATTAAGCAAATGATGGACAAACAGATGTTCTAACAGGAGAAACCCAGGTTAGAAGATTGAATTCGCTCTCCTCCAAGGTGCTGTCAAAGGTGGAGTTGCTAAGGAAGCACGCTCTATTGGAATTATGCTGGATTTTGAGCAAGAAATGGCCAGAAAAGTTTCAGGAATTAAATCTAGTTTGGCAGATTTTGGCACCCTTGAGAGAGTCACCCTTTCCAGGGGTTTATAGAGATGGTGGGACTTCTGCAGGGCTATTTGATTCCCAATTACACTTAGCTGCTTCTGACCTTTGCAAAAAATGGGGTAGTGGTGGTTTTGGGAACTGGTGGGAGGGGAGTGGTAACAAGAGAAAAGAAAATGGAGAAAAAAAATAGATGCACTATGAAACCAACAATTAGTTTATACTGTGCTATTTCCATAAAGTAGACCTCACACTTGAGATCTGAAAGGTAATCATCTGAGATAGCAGTCTGACTATAAATAGCCAAACTCCCTGCTTATGGCTGAACCCTGGGGAGAGAGGCCAAGAGGGAGGTCTCCTGCTGAGGGCCTGGGGGCTGGGCTCCCTCAACTCACCCTATTAATGTCAGTTCTCAGGACAGCAGCATCTGGATAGCTATTTATGCCCCATCCCCCCAATTTTAATTGCTGTATGCATCACAGGAAAGCCTGCTGCAGGAAGAAAACCAAACTAGACTAAGCTGCTATATCTACCCAGTGGTTAGAATCAAAAAAGTGTAATCACAGGTTCCGCCCAGCAGCTTCTGGGAGACCTATCTTTTGTCATCTCCTCCTTCTTCAGCTGTTTGCCTGGGTTGCTCTGCAGGTAGCTGGCTGCTCCCAGCTTCCTCCCAGCAAATCAGACAGCTCATCCCTCTGTCACCTTCTCAGGAGCCCTGAGGAGGGACCAGGCCAGACTGGATTTGCAAACACACTCTCAAGAATCTGCAAACACACACCCCTTGGAACTGACTCATCATCTGGTGGCATCTGAGAGCTGCAACTCGAGCCAAGGCTCCAAGTTCTGAGCCTCTTTAAACCAGCACTGTGGGCTTCTCTCCTGTATGTATGCATGAAGACACATGCACGTATGTGGATCTGGGTATATTTGGATGAGTGAATCCTAGAGCTAGAACGTGCACCTAGCTCAGTTCCTGGGCTCCACTCATAACATAGCTCCCACATACAGGATGTGCAGTTATTTGTTAAATGTTATCAACGTTGTGACCAATAAAACACATTTTCAAGAATGGCTTTTTGTCATCACACAGTTTCCTGATGAACAGATAACTCAAAGAACAACTGCTTTGATGAGATTTCAGAGTATTTTTAGCCCCGAAAGGAGCAAAGGCACTAGGAACCACTGCTTTACTAAACAAACGTCCGTACAAAGCCCTCATAATTGAGGCTATTTTTATGCTGTGGATCTTTCAGAAACTTGATCTAAAAATGAAACTTGCAGCTTGCAAAATTAGCAAACAGAATGCACAGAGAGATCCTTAACCTCGTTCCTGCATCTTGCTCCATCCTGTATGTGTTCTCCATTTCTAGCCCACAGCTCAGGACGAGGTACGTAGTAGGTTTTCAGCCAGTATTTGCTGGTTCAGCCCCTCCCAGAGCCCTGGACCATCTCTAAGTTGAGTTTTTTCTGATTCCAGTAAACACTGGAAGCCACCCACATATGATCAAGTTGGGGCTTCAGCAAGAATTGAATCTTGTCCCAACCTTTCCATCCTTCTGAGCATTTCAGTGGCCTTCATGGTTTGATGAAGGACACAGAAGTTTCAAGGGATCTGGCTTAGACTTCCTTCATACAAATCATTTCTCGACTAGGGGATATATTGTAACATGTATGGGATTTGGAACAGAAAAATATGCACACCCATCTAGACGTTGTCCATCATCAACAGTAATTAACCTTCAGGAAATCACTGAGTCTTTGTTTGCTGCTGCTGCTAAGTCGCTCAGTTGTGTCTGACTCTGTACGACCCCAGAGACGACAGCCCACCAGGCTCCCCCGTCCCTGGGATTCTCCAGGCAAGAACACTGGAGTAGGTTGCCATTTCCTTCTCCAATGCATGAAAGTGAAAAGTTAAAGTGAAGTCGTGTCCGACTCTTAGCGACCCCATGGACTGCAGCCTCCCAGGCTCCTCCGTCCGTGGGATTTTCCAGGCAAGAAAGTCTTTGTTTACTCACCTAAAAAACATTCCCACTATAGAGCTTGGGATTGTAACATAAAGATTCCTTCTTGTAGTCTGTTTTCTCTAAATTTGATGAATCCTTTTTGCATTCCAAAGTACTTTTTGGACAGAAATCATAGTCCTTTCTCTTTAAAAAAGTTTATAATGCAATTTGGTGAGTGATCCATGCAGGGTTAGCCTCATGGGTTGGCAATTTGTGTGTGAATGACCTTGTTGTCAGAAGGGCCCCATGTGGGATTGAGTGTTCTGCTCTTGCTCTCTTGAAATTCTTAATAGTTGCTGAGCAAGGGACCCTTCATTTTAATCTTGACTGGGGTCCACAACTTAGGCAGTGAGCCTCGATTTATGCATACACTTTAAGAACATACCGATACATGCAGTTGCCTTGTCTGCCGGACCCAGGGACACACTGAAATGGGTTGGAATTCAAAGCTTAAAGTGTTTTTCTGGGGTTATTGGGCCAAACAGGAGGTAAGGAACGGAAGGATTCAAAAACAATTAATCCGAAGACTTCCCTGGTGGCCCAGTGGTTAAGAATCCACCTTGGATGCAAGAGACAAGGGTTTGATCGCTGGTCAGGAACTAAGATCCCACATGCCTTGGGGCAGCTAAGCCTGGGCACCACAGCTACTGAAGCCCGTGTGCTCTGGAGCACCTACAACACAACTAGAGTCTGTGCACCACAACAAAATATCCCACAGGACGCAGCAAAGATCCTGCATGCCGCAACTAAGACCTAACAAAGCCAAATACACAAGTAAGTAAGTAGTAAATAAAGACAGAACAAAAACAATCATCAAAAAAAAAAAAACCAGGAAAGTAATCCAAAATACTTCTGATGACTGCTCCAATCTAACAAAGAAAATGGCCCTCCTGCTTTGGGTGTTCCTAGATCAGGGAACATACTGGGCTCCTCCTTATTTTCACAGGTCAAATTTACTCTCCTAAAACTGTTGGAAATCTTGCCTTGGGAAAGCAGACTGCAATGGCTTCATTCCAAATCTCAAAGGTTCTGCAATACTTCACTTTGCTTTTAATTTCTCTCGAATTGTCAAAATTGATGAAATACATGCATTTTTCTGCTCTTTTCCACCTGACATGTCCATCTCTATACTTGCCGTTCTACTCAGGCTGTTTCCATCTTAGGACTGTGCCTATTTTTTTCTTCTGCCCATGGTTCAATCTTGCCTCTGTACTTTACTAGCTGTTTGACTTTGGGGAAGTCGGTCAACCTCTCTGTGCTGCAATTCCCTTAACCAGAAAATAAGGATAATAGTAGAACCCACCTCATATGGTTGTTGAGAATTAAAGAAACTAATATAAGTACTTATGATTGTGCCTACCACATAGGAAAAGCTCAGCGCATGCCTGCTAAGTCTCTTCAGTCATGTCCAATGCTGTGCAGCCCTATGGCCTGTATCCTGCTAGGCTCCTCTGCCCATGGGATTCTCTAGGCAAGAATACTAGAGCGGGTTTCCATGCTCTCCTCCAGATGATCTTCCCAACCTAGGGATTGAACTCACATCTCTTATGGCTCCTGCAGTGGCAAGTGAGTTCTTTACCACAACACCATCTGGGAAGCTCAGGGAAAAGCTCAATAAATGTTTGCAATTCTTGTTACCGCTGTCACTCCAATAGCTCACTGAAACTATTATCAGGACTTAAAATCTCTACCTCTGAAACTGTTACATGCCAGCTCCCATGATTTTATTCCAAGCCACTGTCTCCTCTCTCCTGAATTCTGCTATAACTTCTTAACTGAACCCCAGGCTCTAAGCTCATCCTCCCCACAGGGCCCAGCTTCCCTGCAGGGATACAGTAGGTCTTCCATACATGTTGAATGAGGCTGTGACTGACTGAATGAATGAAGGAGCACAATAGAGTTAACGGTTCTAAAGCTCAAATCTGACCACCTCACTCTGTACTACTGAAACCCCTCGATGTTCAGGATAGAAGCCCCGCTCCTTAATGAAGACTTTCTTGATCTCTCCTCGCTCAGTTTTTAAGCTTCTCCTCTCATTACTAGCCTCTCTGTCCTCTTATCCAAGCTCCCTACTCCTCTGGCCTTCCCCCATCTGGTCATTCTTCTCAAAACTGCTTTCTTCCCCTTGGGTTTTCACCCATGTGCGGCTCCCCTGCCCCATTCCTCCATCCCTCCACTGCTCTTGCACCTGGTCATCCGTGCTCATCTCCACATCTCTGATGAGAACCACCTCCTGAATGCCCAAGGCAGCATCGAGCATCCAGCTGCACATTTCAGAGCAAGGATGGATAACCCCCCGCTTATCCCCTTTCCCTCTTCCTTGTCAGTCTCTTCTACTAGAATAAAAACTCCTCAACAGGAAAGATTGTGCCTTATTCATTCACCTCTTTTTGGTATCCATCATAGTTCCTGACAGAATAGACCTTTGGTAAATGATGATGTGTTTATCAAATTAACACTACACTGTAATTCCTTCGTTTCCAATTCTGCCCTTCGTCCAGGCAGGGAGCACATGTAGGAACCAGAGTAACTGCTTCCTTACCTTTGTATGCTCAGCATCTAGGGCAGCCAGACCCACAGTTGGCCACTCAAGGCATACTTATTAAATAAATAAATGACTTTTAGGTTTTAAAATTTGAAGTTAGCAGTCTACAAATATTTATCATGTGCCTTTTCCAGGCAAGACATGCTATTAGCATGAATTGCCAGGCAAGACACAGTGACAGACTGGGGAGGAAGGGGAGGAAATCTCAGGCTGAGGAAACAGCCTGGAGACAGATGGGGAGCCAGACAAGAGCATGAAGAGTTTGGGAGATGGTGAGAAGGCAGTTAAGGTGGGTGGAGTGAGAGAGAAGATTGAAAAGGGATTTGGACTCCAATCCATAAGCGATAGGGAGCCATTGCAAGCTCTTGAGGATGTGCTAGACAAGAAACCGCCTGGATTTAGAAAGAGAACCCCTAGGAGTAGAGGCAAGAGTGGCTTGAAGTCGCATGGCATTTGGAGCAGGAGGACTGGCAGAGGCCACGGCAGCAGTAGCCGATAGACAGCCTGAAAGGAGGAGTGGGGAGAGATGGACTAGAAAGAGCTTCAAAGGCTGTAGCTTCAGGGCTGTGGACTGTGGGGGTCGGGGCGGTAAGGATGGCAAGTGTGAAGACGGCTTGGGGATCGAGAGAGTGGTGACATTGTCGCTTGGCAGGAGGCAGTGGAGGTGGTGGTAGGGGTTAGCATGTGTTTTGGGGGAACAGGTAATGAGCTCACCCTTGGCCCCATTGGTGGGAGGGGATGAGCAGTCTGGGGAGTAGCAAATAGCTGGAAACCCAGTTTGAGAGGGAGACAGGTGAGGGGTTGGTGAAACCACACAGAGCAGTAATGTGGCCCCTGAGCCTGGTGCTTGCATCTCTGGGAATGGATGAAGCAGAGGATGTGGAACTAGAAGGAGATGCAGGGCTCTACACGCTGGGGACTCCCAGCCCAGCTTTCAGGGTGATGTTCACCAAGTAGAATCGCTAGTGAACAGTGCTGAGAAAACCAAACTACAAAAGCTGACATTTCTGAGTAGCAGGCAGGTGAGGGGGTTCCCAAGATCAGGCTGGGCATCTGGGCTGCTTCCTCCAAGCCCTGATTGAAATGAGGCATGGAAGGCACTTCCAACCCGTGGAGAACCCAGGGCCAGTGACTGCTGAGAGCAAAGTTCAGTGCAGCTGATAAATGCCCACCCTGCCCGCTTGAATGCCATTCTGCTTGGGTTTGGGAAAGAGCCTGGAGGGGAAGGGGTTGGGGGAGAGCCTAGCTGGGGAAGGAGAGGGCAGGAGGAGGGAAGCCAGGATGGGGTTGGTGGGGTTGTATGATTTTTGTTCTTTTCCACGTAGCACATAAGGAGGTAAGGAAGGCAAGGATTTCTGTCAATTGTGAGAGCTTCTGTAGCAACGAGGATGTCAGCTCAGGAGCCAAACTGCCATTTCTGCTTTAATTGGAGCCTCTCCATGAAGGTTCGGGAGGGACGGGAGAGGGGGGATGGTGGAGAGAAGGAGAGGAGAGAGAAAAGAGTCAGCAACTGAGGAGATGGAGAGAGACACCACCAAGGGAGAGAAAGAGACAGGAAGAGACCTCTGCAGAAGGAAAACCCCACCAGCAGGCCCAGCCAGCACCCCTGAGCATCTGCAACCAGGGCAGGCTGCAGGCTGGGTGAGGAGGGCAGAGACCACCACTCAGGACGGGGCGGCCCCTCCATGTTGGTGCCCACCCTACCCTCAGTGCTGCACCATGGTGAGACATAAGCCAAGGGAGGAGCCTGGAATTTATTAATTTCTCTTCTTTTTTAAAAAAATCATTTATTAAAAAGTTTTTTAAAATCCTTTTCTCATTTTTCTGCTGTGTCCTGACTAGTTCTCAAGCCCACAGTTCTTGATGCATTGGGGAACATTCAGCCTATGGAAAGCCAGGGCATTGATGTCTAATAAAGTCTAATCCCCTGCAGGCTCCTCAGGTTGAAGGGGACCCATGTAGCAAGGGGCCCAGACTCACCAGCCTCTCCTCTGCCCAGACCTCTTTACCTGATTCTGCAAGGAACAAGATTAAATACAGTGATAAGAAAAAGGAAGCAATATGAATGCTTGCATGCAGGTACCTGAGAGAGACAGAAGCAGAGCTATTACAGATTAGAGGCTGTGTAAGGAACGGTGAAAAAGAGACGGGAAAAAGGAGATAAAAATAAGATACCGAGGGTGAGAAAAGGTTAGCCTTTAACAATATAGCCTTTGTTTCCTGTGCCTGTGTGTGTGTATGTGTGTGTGCTCAGTCCTGCCCGACTCTTTGTGACCCCATGGACTGTAGCCTGCCAGACCACTCCATCCATGGGGTTTTCCAGGCTGGAGTGGGTTGCCACTTCCTCCTTCAGGGGGTCTTCCCGACCTAGGGATCAAACCTGTGTCTCCTGTGTCTGCTGCACTGGGCGGGCAAGTTCTTTACCACCCTACCCCCTGGGAAACACTTCCTGTGCCTGGGCTCTTCCTAAATGTTCATACACACATTCAAGTAGAGTCTCAAAGAAACCTTTAGAAATGAACAAATTCGACTCATTTTTATAGATGAGAAAATGGAGGCACTGATGCTCAAGGAAGGTAAGCCCTTCTAGAACTCATAGGGAAGGGTTCAACTTTGAACCTAGATCTCTTGACTGTCCTATCTGCCATCAGAGCCAAGCTCAACTGTTTGTGTGATTTGACTTATGGTCTGGAATAGTAATTGTCAGCCAGTGTGTGTGCTAAGTCACTTCAGTCGTGTCCCACTCTGCCATGCTATGGACTGTAGCCTGCCGGGCTCCTCTGTCCATGGAATTCTCCAGGCAAGAATACTGGAGAAGGTTGGCATGCCCTCCTCCAAGGGATCTTCCTGACCCAGGCATAGCACTCGGTCTCCTGCATTGCAGGAGGATTCTTTACCATCTGAGCCACCAGAGAAGCCCTATCACTCAGTGCTTACCTTGCCCCAAGTACCTTACATATGGTATCTTCCCATCTGGACAACCACCATAAAAGGCAGGTACTATTCTTATCCACATTGCGGAGTTAAGAAAAAAGCACAGGGGGTCAAATAAATTGTACAAGGTTGCACTGCAAGTAAGTAGTGGAGCTGGTACACAAATCCTGGCAATCTGATTTGAGGGCTTATTTCTCACCACTCTGCTAAGCCACTGCTCAAATTAAAAGTGAGATAAACAAAGTCCATGCAGTTCTCCTCATCAAAAGGCCAAGGAAAGATCATTTTCTTTGCTGCATGCTAAAGCCCCTGCAGTATGACAGCAGAGAGGACATCTCAGGACTTTCCTGGCATCTCCTTGCCCATCCCTGGAAGGCAGGTCCTTGCCAGTGCTCCATGGAAGGCTGGTCATGGCTCCCTTCTCCACTGCACTGCTGGCAACTCAGACTTCGTGAAGAGTATGAGTTGACTTCATGAATACGCGGGAAAGCACAGCTTGAGCATCCACCCTGTGGCAGGCACCGAGGTCTCTACAGGGGACTGAGCCCTCATCAAGATGGACCCAGCCAAGACTCTCTCCTCAAGGATCTCTTTGTCTCTGAAGAGAGCTAAGATGTGTACACAAATAACGACACCACAAGCTAGAGAGCCGTGCATAACACCATGAACAGGCTGATATATTCACGTGCTAAGAAAGTTTAGGGGAGCAAGAGATGGTTCTGGGATGCAGCCCCTGGGAGGTCTTCCTGGAGGAGGTGGGCTTTGAGCTGGGCTTCACAGGGTCCATGCCATTTGACTTAGCAAAGATGGGAAGGAGCTCAAATGACATTCTCGATAGAACGAATGCTCATGAAAAGGCTCAGAATCAAAAGATGCAGAATCTCAAGGAGCTTCCGGGGGTGGGGAACTTCCCCTGGAAGGGAGTAGCCAGTCCCATAGAACACTTTCCATTTCTTCCCAGTCAAGTGACCTTCCAGGTCCAGTCCCTGGGCCAACAGGCCATCAGGAGGCATCCTGCTCAGAGGGGCCAGCATTTGACTGAGTGTGTGCCAACACTTCACGTGCCCTTTCTCCTGTAAACTTCGCAGCCGCCCTGTGCAGTAAGTGCTATCATTATCCTCACTTTAGAGATGAGGAGTGGAAGTCAGAAAGGTTAAGCAGCTTAGCAATGACACGCAGCTCCTGAAGGGTGAGCCTGGGATTTGCCCCCGCAGCCAGCCAGATGGGCCGCTCTGGAGACTGCTGTGCCAACATGCCACCTGTGTGGTCTTTGGAAACTGGTTCCCAGTGAGCAGGTCCTCAGGAGGTGGACTCAGCTCAGTCCTCACCTGGGAACCAAGTTGGAGGTAGATTATAGCAGTAAGCAGGGGAGGAGTGTGGCCTGCCCACTGGGTTAGGAAACCTGGGATCCAGCACCTACTGCAGGAAGCTGTGAAGTGTGTTTGTGTGTTAATAGCACTTTGTTCCCAAAGGTTGCTAGGGAGGCAGAGTGCTCATTCCAGCAAACCAAACCTGCTTAAGCTGCAGATAACTCTGTAGAGCTCTGCTGCTGCTGCTGCTAAGTCGCTTCAGTCGTGTCCGACTCTGTGTGACCCCATAGACGGCAGCCCACCAGGCTCCCCCGTCCCTGGGATTCTCCAGGCAAGAACACTGGAGTGGGTTGCCATTTTCTTCTCCAATGCATGAAAGTGAAAAGTGAAAGTGAAGTCGCTCAGTCGTGTCCGACTCTTAGCGACACCCTGGACTGCAGCCCACCAGGCTCCTCCGTCCATGCGAGTTTCCAGGCGAGAGTACAGGAGTGGGGTGCCATCTAGTTACACATATATCTGCGTTGATCAGCAAAAAGACCGTGTCCACTTCTAAACAATGTCTTACATCTTCGACTCTACCGTAAATATCTAATACAATTGTAGAGTCCACCATGGAATCCCAGTCCCTCTCTCCCGCCCTCCCTCTCTCCTCCCTTCCATCTCCACACTTTTCTTCCTCCTTCTTTTTCCCTTCCTTCCTTTCTTCTGCTGTCTCCACTTATTCTCTGCTGCTGGAGAATCACTCAAAGATCCCGACAGCATTTGAAGGGAAACTTCAGCCTTGCAGATGTCAGGCTTTACTCCCACCCAGGGGCCCAGGATGCCCATAGCTTAAGGATGGCTGATCACCCAAGAATATGTCCTTTTTCTTTCCTTCATCTGATTGGCTTAAAAGAAAACAGTAGGCATTAGGGGATGGCCAAGGCCTTAAGCTGAAGGATAAAAACTTATGTTCTCCCAGGCCAGCCATTCTATGAGTCTGCCAGAGACGATGAGATCTAGGGCATATGAGGCGTGGGGCTGACTCATCCTAACTCGTGGCATTCCTACGAGGGAAACGGCTTGTCTCGAGGCCCAGCTGCCTCAACCTGGCACCTGCAGCTGGGTACCGCTCCCCCTCCCCTGGCTGCTCCCGGAAGCAGGGGCAGGCTCAGCATCAGGAGCAGCACTGTGGCCGCACCTGCCCCCTTTCTGCACCCCCTCCCACCCCCAACCTGGGCACCTGCAGCCCTCTGCAGTTGCTTCTCTGCAACCCAGCCAGCCCTCCGCCCGGGCTGCCGTTGATGAAATCTGGGAGCTATTTTGAAATTTCCCTTTTTTTTAAAAAAAAAGTCCAAACTGATTAGTTGATAATTACATGTTGGAACATCTGCTCTGATTTGTTTTATTCTTTCTATTTTGGAAAATTGGAATACACTGAAGTTGTGCCTTCTGGAATTGTCGGCCTGGCTCTTGGAGTGTGAGCAGTCCTCCTGCTCGGCAGCACCTGGCTGGGCCCCCAGCCCAGCTCCCGGGGAAAAGCGCAGCTCTCCTGCCTGAAATCCCGGGGCTGGGGCACCTCCTCCCGAAGCCTCTCTCTTGCCCCTGGCCTACAAAGGGTTACAGCACCTCCCTCTGTGTGATCTTTGGAGCCTCCCTGAGGCCCACTTCCTCCAAGGTGGAGGGGGCAGGTCTGGGAGGAGCATAGACCCCCAGTGCCCGCAGCCAGCTTGAGGGGGTGATGTGGACAAGCCCGGTGTGGGGCACTCGTAAGATGCCCACCCCTGCAACCATCAGCAACTTGGCTGATTTTCCTCTGGAAATGCCCAGATGCTTTTGTTTCCTAGGGAAGAGGGCTGGCACCCTCTGCCCCACACAGGCTTGCTGGTACTGGGGGGGCAGGACTTGCTCCATTTTGCACACGAGAGAACCCTGGTATCGAATACCATCGCACCTCCAGACTCCAAGTGGCTGCTGTTTGTGAGTGGAGCCTGGGGGTGTTAGTGACAGAGACTCAGCAGGGGCTGCTCCCCAAGGGATCCAGTGGTTGAGAATCTGCACGCAATGCAGGAGACGTGGGTATGATCCCGGGCCTGGGAAGATCCCATGTGCTGTGGAGCAACTAAGCCCTTATGTCACAACTACTGAGCCCATGTAATAAGAGCCCATGCCCTGCAACAAGAGAAGCCACCACAGTGAGAAGCCAGCACACCCCAACCAGAGAGGAGCCCCTGCTCACTCCAACTACAGAAAGCCTGCGTGCAGCAGCAAAGACCCAGTGAAGCCAAAAAAAGTGACTCAGCAGGGCTGAGGACGTGTTTCCTCTTGTCATCCCCTCCTTCAGTGAGCTATGTCTGGAGTGTTTATGGGTCCTGGGGCCTTGCTGTGAGAGGAGGCGCCAGACTCCACTCTCAGGGGCTTCCAGGTGCTGTCTCGCTCCCGTCCCTTCCCACAGTAACTGTGATGGCTTCAACACAAAGAGATGATGTTACTCGCTTACGTTTAACCCTTTCAAGGGCTCCCTGTTACCTTTATGATAAAAGTCCAAATTCAAGTCGGTAACTTGGTGTCCAGAGCTCTTCTAGATCCGGTCAGCTGATCCAGCCAGCCTCATCTTTCTCAGTCTTCATCCTGCCCAGCAC
Source organism: Bos mutus (assembly GCF_027580195.1). Lineage (NCBI taxonomy): Eukaryota > Metazoa > Chordata > Mammalia > Artiodactyla > Bovidae > Bos > Bos mutus. The sequence continues at coordinate 54,546,567 of NC_091631.1, read as the reverse complement.
AGGCTGTGTGCTCCAGTTTTCTGAATCTCCCTTCCTTCTTGCCTCACACAAGCTTCACACCATTTGTCTGCATTCCTCTTTTTCCCTCTTGCCTTCACCCCTTCTCCTCAATAATTCCTACTTGTCTCTCAAGTCCCACATGGAAATTCCTCCAGCGATACTTTCCTGACCCCCCCCCCCAAACTTCTAAGAGTTGAGGTGCTCCACCTCTGTGTTCTCACAGCATTCTGAATTTCCCCCCTATGATATGCATCAGGCTTCCCTGACACTGCCCGATTCCTTCTCTACCCTCCCACCTAGATCAAAAAGCCTGTGGAGGGCATATGCCTTGCTGTGCTTATTGTAGTGTCTCAGGACAACTAGCCCAGTGCCTAACATAGCAGGGTGCTCAACAAGGAGCTGTCAGATGAGTCAAGGAATGAGTAAATGAATCAACAGATGAATTAATGCTCAACGTATTAGAGACCTCTCCACAAGTGGTAGGCTGTTGGAGAGGATTATGGTGTGTGTCAGATAGGATAGGTTATGTCATGCTGCAGTAATAAGCATCCCTACTTTTCAGTAGTTTATGGAAATGAAAGTGCCGTTTCTTGCACCACTATATTTTTACCCTGGGTCAGTGGAGACATTCTGCTCTGTGATGTCCTCACTTAAGAAGTCCAGCCAAAAGGAAGCCTCATCTCTGTGCCTCCGCAATAACTACATGAGAAGGAGGACATGATGAACCTTTCATTGGCTCTGAAAGTTTCCACTCCTAAGACACACAAATATTACCATAGCCAAGACATGGAAACAACTTTAATGTCTATGGACAGATGAGTGGATAAAGATTTGGTGTATATATATATATATACCAAAAAAAATGGAATATTACTCAGCCATAAAAAGAAGGAAATAATGTCATTTGCAGCAACCTGGATGGATCTAGAGATTATCATATTAATTGAAGTAAGTCAGAAAGAGAAAGACAAATACTGTATGATAGCATTTATATAAGACATCTAATAAAAATCTGATACAAATGAACTTGTTTACAAAAGAGAAATAGACCTACAGACATAAAAAGCAAGCTATGATTACTAAAAAAAAAATTATGCAAAAAATGTATATTCTTACTTGGTGGCCAAAGCAAGTCATAACAGCCATACTGAACTTCAAAGGGGCCAGGGAAATACAATCTGACCATGGGCCCAGAAGGACAGCTAGAAGTATTTGGTGAATAGCCAAAATGCCCTTTATGGGAAGTCCAAGAAGAGAAAGTCCACTTCCAAATGGAAATATCTGATGAGGATTTAAGAACAAGGTGGTATATGACTTTGACCTTGGAGGATGAGTTGGGTTTGGGCCACTCGGGTCAGTTTGCTGGGCTCTGATTCTATATGTTGGGAAAGCAACTTTCTTCATTTTCAATCTCTACTCTTGCAACTGAAAATTTTCCTAGGCTCTCTGTCCTAAGCATTATTCGGAGAAAGAAGACAAGGTCCCATCTCTGAAGGAGTCTTTGGTCTAGTAGGAAAGATAAGTTCTGGATGGGCACAGATCTTTATAAAACATGTATGATGAAACATGCTCAAAAGTAGAGCAAAGGAGGAAAAATCACTTTTGTGTAGAGGCATCAAGTTGTGCCTTGCGCAGGAGGATAGGAGTTCAAGAGGGGAATTAGGATGGGAAATGAGGAGGGTTTCTAGGGAGAAAAATCAACATAATCAACATGGACGAAATCATGAAAGTGGGTGTTGGCAAAGCAAAACAACTGGAAGAAATGCCCTTCAGGTTGGCCAGCGTCCTGGACACTAAGGCAACAGAGCGCTTGGAAAGACTGGGAAACCTCCTGAAATTGGGAACTTCCAGGAATAGGGCTGTAGAGGATGAGTGGCCTGTTTTCCTTTCCTGAAAACCTTTTCTGAAGGTTCAGTCTAGGAGCCACCACTGAAATGTGATGCAGGCTACGCTTTCTCTCTCAAAGATTTACAAAGTATGCAGCCTCCTTCCCCATCTTCCCTCACTTCACCTGCCAGTCATGGATCTGCAGTCCTGGCGGCTACCTCCTCCTCGTCAATGAGCAGCTACTTCCAGGGGGGGTTTGGAAATGCTGGAGATTCTGGGTTCCAAAACAAAGCCTGATCCAACATCTTGCCCTGCCCCTGGAGATAGCCCCAGCCACATGGGACTCAGGCCCGCCATGTGCTGGGGCCCAGGCAGGGGTAAGGCCAGTGAAATCAGCCTCTTCTTCCTGCATCCACCTGCCACCACACTCAGCTTTATATTTTATTCTCTCATGACTTGGTCATTTTTCAGATCAAATCAGTCTCAATATAATGCGTCACCATGGACGTTTGTGATGAGGGCGACCATGATGAGGAATACGGCAAAGATTATTATTAGTTTTCATCACGTCAGGTTTTATTTTGTTTTGTTTTTGGTTCAAATTGCTGTTGCTGAGGACTTATTTCCCTGAGCCAGAGTCTTCCGTCTCTCTCTCACTCCACACTTTGACTCATTTATTTTTCCTATTTCCCCAAAGACCTTTTGACACTTTGAAAAGTGTTTTACTAGATTCGATCCTGGTCTCTTACCTTGTGTTTCTCCCATTCCTCCCTTCTCGCGTTTTATTAATAAGTCATAAAGAAAGTGTTTCCAGGCAAACATCAGTCACTGAGTAATAAAACCCAAGGTGGAGGACAGAATGAAGCAGAGAAGTGGAGGCTGGGGAGGCACTTGGTCTGGCGGCTTTACGGGGCCAGCAGAGCTGCCGTCACCCCAGCCAGGAGATCCAGCTGGCTAGGAGGCGGGGCCAGACTCTGCAGGATTGCTGCACCCTTGCATGAAGGATGCCGCCAGGATGGCTATTGACATTGAAAGCAGCTTGTGGGTCACTCACTCCAGCTTTTTCAGATGAGAACTGAGATCAGTGACTCAGCCCAGATGAATCTACTGGAAGTAGAACCCAGATGAGAACCCACCCCAAGCTCTCTTCTTGTTTTTCACATTTTTCTGCAATGGTCACACCCACTGCTGTGGGCCACTGTCTCCAATGCTTGGGACTCCAGGCCTCCCTTCTCTCCCACTTCCAGACTTGATCTCTTAGGGTATGTGAGTGTTCGGTCGTGTCTGATTCTTTGTGGCCCCATGGACTGTAGCCCGACAGGCTCCTCTGTCCATGGGAATTTCCAGGCAAGAATACTGGAGTGGGTTGCCATTTCCTCCTCCAGGGGATCTTCCCCACCCAGGGATTGAACCAATGTCTCCTGCATCTCCTGCATTGCAGGTGGATTCTTAATCACTGAGCCACTGGGTTCCAGACTCATAGGTGCTTGTAATTAATTGTAAGACATTTCTATCAGATGACCCTCAGACACCCCAGCTCTTATTTTACTGCCCAGATCTGGTTAGTGTATTTGTACCCACCAAGAAGCAAAACTATACCATCTTCAGACTTCTTTTCATTGCTATCTTTCCTTCAGCATCTACATTCTACTTTGAAATCTTTCTCAAAGCTGCTCTTCCATGGTGGGTTCTCATCATCCTACTGCATTCCAGGTCTCTTCACCCATCTGCTGGCCTTCTAGTTTCTCGTCTCTGTGCTTCCTGAGTCTACACTCCCCTTGCCATTTTTCACACTTCATGGAATAGAGTTTCCTACAACTCAAACAGATCAAGTTCTTCCTATAGCTAAAACCCAAATTATTCCATGAAGGAAAATAGGGCTTGGATGAAAGAGGCTGCTGCTGCTGCTGCTAAGTCACTTCAGTCGTGTCCAATTCTGTGCGACCCCATAGATGGCAGCCCACCAGGCTCCCCCATCCGTGGGATTCTCCAGGCAAGAACACTGGAGTGGGTTGCCATTTCCTTCTCCGATGCATGAAAGTGAAAAGTGAAAGTGAAGTCTCTCAGTCATGTCTGACCCTCAGCGACCCCATGGACTGCAGCCTTCCAGGCTCCTCTGTCCATGGGATTTTGCAGGCTAGGGGATGCCAAAATACGCTGTGCAGCACAGAGCCTGGCTCTGGGCTCTCAATGAGTTTTTGACGAATGAATCATTCAGTGATGAGAGTGTGGAAGTGCTGCAGAGAAGAGCACGGACTTGTGTAATTGCCCAGGTCTCACATTTACTGTGTAGCTTCAGGCAAATGCTGAAGCACTCTGAAATTCAGATTCTTCTAAAAAGGCAACACTTAATACTGTTGAACTTAGCTCATGAGACTGTCATGAGGGTTCAAGTGAGAAAATGGCTAGAAAAGAGCTCTTAAAAACATAAAATAATATGCAAAGAGGAATCTGATTATATCATGATTTTGGCTAGAGTAGGAATCTCATTGCTTGGGATGCTCCTAGATGAGTGACCGTTCCTCTCTGGTCCTGAGACTTCCCATTATTTACAGGGTGACAGCTCAGGACCAAGATACCCCCAGTCTCTTCCTGTGCTTAGGTCCTGGGATTTGATGTTCTGATCCAAAGTTTCTGAGTCCCCAAGGAGACTCGTTTATTAGCTGTTGCAGTCTGCTGTCAAGCCTCTGTTCTGATCCCACCTCTGGTTTCAGTGTCACTATCCAGGCTTCTGCTTTCATCTGCTAATAAAGATTGAGGGCTCAGATTGAAATCTGATTCTATCCTTCTTCTCACCACATATTATACAAGTTTTGATCAACCGACCTAGGTGATTCATTTTTTTTTAACAATATAAGATGGGGAAAGATATAATTAATAAGCCAATTGGCCCTCGTTATGAAAAAGAAAAGCCTTAATTATCCCCAAGGCTGGCTCCAGTACACACTCATCAAAGGACACAGCAGCTCTAGATCAAAGTCCAGGGCTGGGTACTCTGGCTAACTCCTCGCTTGTTTCCAAGCATTTGTGTTCAAAGGAACAAAAGCTCTGAGTCCACAGCCTGAAACAACTCTGAAATCCTCCAGTCTGATTCCCTAGGGCTCCCGCAGTCACCTCTCAGGGAACAAAAAGTAAACTTCAGGGAAGGTCCTCATAGGAACTGGGTTTTCTCCCTTCTCTGAAAAGGTTTGGGCTTAGGGGATTTGAGATGGAGAATGGAAATTTGAGCAGGGGTTTGCCTCGAGGATTCTGATATTGGGGCTTTAACCCCCAAGCATTCAGATAAAAAAAAGGAAACCATATGCATAAATGCAAATAATTCACACTGACAAATAATATGACAGCTGTGACCCTCTGAGCTATAGCTATCCCTGAACGTGGTGTTATATGTGATGGTGGCAGCTGGTCCCTGCTCACAAATCCTCAGTGACTCCCATGGCTTTTATTTTTATTTTTAAAGATTTTTTTTTTTTTTGAAGTGGGCCATTTTTATAGTCTTTATTGAATTTGTTACAACATTGCTCATGTATTTTTGGGGGTTTTTGGGCCAGAAGTCAGGTGAAATCTTAGCTCCCTGACCAGGCATCAAACCTGCACCCCTGCACTGGAAGGCAAAGTCTTAACCACCAGATCTCCATGGAAGTCCTCTCCCACAGCTTTTATTTTTTAATTCATTTATTTTAATTGGAGGTTAATTACTTTACAGTATTGTATTGGTTTTGCCATACATCAACATGAATCCGCCACAGGTATACACGTGTTCCCCATCCCGAACCCCCCTCCCTCCTCCCTCCCCATACCATCCCTCTGGGTCGTCTCAGTGCACCAGCCCCAAGCATCCAGTATCATGCATCGAACCTGGACTGGCAATTCATTTCATATATGATATTATACATGTTTCAATGCCATCCAGACCTTTCATTCTGGCATTGGAAGGCCCTCTCAATATGTTCATTCCAGGTCTCTGCATCCTTATTTTCCGCAGCCCGGCATTCAAGACAAATCATTCTCCACCTCCTTCCCGAACTTTCAGAAATCTCTGCATTATTCACACTAGCTTTTCCTATGAAACTACTTTCTTCTTTTCCATCAATCAAAATCTTCCCTGTCTACCCCTACTTTTGTTTCTCCTACAGAGCTCACTCATTTATTCAGCTCACTTTGTGGGGCAGGGGTGGATTCTATTATGGACAAGGTTTCATTCAAGGGCCTCAGGACACAAAGATGAGTGAGAATTTTCCCCAGTGGAGGAGCACATACTCTAGTGCTGGACACAGACATGCATTCAAATAGTTACATTACAGTATGAAAAATGCCACAGCCAGTGCTGTCCAGAAACATAATGTGAACTACAAAGGTAATTTAAAATTTTCTAGGAGTCACATTTTAAAAAGGTAAAAAGAAGCTGGTAAAATTAATTTTAATAGCAAATATTATTTACCTTAATAAATCTGAACTATCATTTCAACTTGTGGCACTAGACACATTTCCAGGACACAAGAGCCATGCATGGCTAGTGGCTACCATATTGGATGGCACAGATGTAGACAAAGCATATATCTGTGAGGACACCAAAGGGAAGGAAGCAACAGGTAGCCCAGGGGGTCTTGAAATCTTCATGGGATGTTGACGAGTGAGTAGGGCTCACCTGGCAGAGAAAAGAAGAGGTGCTTTCCAGAGAGTGGGAAAAGCCTATGGAAAAGCCTAGAAGAAGAAAGATCATGGTGTGTCCATAAAGGCATAAGATGGTATAAAGTTGAGGGCATGGTAAGGAATGCTAAAAGTGAGCTTGGAAAGGAGGCCTCATGTGTTCTCCCATGAAGCATGAAAGAACAATAGAGTAGAGGAGGTGTTTATCCAGGGGAATGCATACTGTGATTTAGGAAGATAATCTTGGCTACTGAATGGAGAATGGACTAGGTGGAATGTAAAAGGACTCCAGGGGCTCCCTGGGAGACTGTGATACAGACTGTGGGTGCTCACAGACAATCTGCCTTGGCACACTGATTGGCTACATTTCTCAGCTTCCCTTGCATCCTAGGCTTCTGGCCAGGAGTTAAGGAAAGAGAATGAGAGAAAGTCAGAAACATTCGTTACAGCTTTGGCTATTATGGTAGGGATGTTCTGATCTAAAGATTAGAACGATCACTAGCTGGGATGGGGGCAAGGAGGTGGGAAGGCCAGTCATGTGAGTAAGGTATAGGTGAAACAGGCACTGCTGGAGCAGGAGATGAACAGAGATCAAGACAACAGCCATCTTGGGTGGCCTGACCAAACTGTGGCAGTGGTGGGAGGGGAGGATGGGGAGGGACAGAGGGAAGACTCATGGGCATAGGAAACACCCAACTGAGAATTAAAAGAATAGTTCTGATTGAATCAGAAGAAGAGCAGGTGAGGGTGGGGCAAGACAAGCAGAGGGGACAGTGTCGCAAGGACTAGAAGGAAAAAATTACTCAGATGCATGAAACTGCATGCAGTTAGGCTTGCTGGAGTGAAAGTTTCAAGGCTAGAGAGTAAGAGATGAGGCTGGAGAGGTAGGCAGGGGGAAATCATGGATAACTTTAACCCAACAGACCAGGCAAGGGGATCAGCTTGGTGCCAGGCATGGCAGTATCTGTCCTCCCTGTAGGTCCTTCTTATGATCGTGTGGAGAACAAAGGTGGGGAATCAGAGCAGAGACAAGAGCAGTGGTTAAGAATATAATAGAAGTGGGTCAGGTGTGAGAGGACCAGGACCCATGGCAAGGTGGAGGTGGTACAAGTGGAGAGGAGACCAAATTACTGAGACAGAAGTAATATTGGCAAGATACAGCAATTGATTGGCTTGGGAAGCGGCTGCCTCTCTGGCTGTCCCCCCAACTTAGATGCCAGTTTATGCACTGGTCCTGCTGAATGAAATTACGGACACAGATATAGGAATAGGTTTGTGCAGAAAGGTTATGACATGAGACATTCATGTAATGATAACCAGGATGTATTGGAACATGTAAGTCTAGACTGGCAATCCTGGCTGGAGAAATAGATTTGGGATTCAGGTGCACAAAAAGTGTAAAGGTGCCCATGAGAGTCAAGAGCAAGGACAGTCACACAAGGCTTCCTATGACAGCTGACACAGTGAGTGGGGAAGAGATTAGGATAATGGTTTAGAGGAATTGACACCACCTTGGGGGAGCTTGGTTCACCTTGGTTGAAGGTGATGCCCAAAGGGCAAAAGGAAGATGGAGGATTAGGGCAGAAAACAAGAACTAGCAGAAACATCAAAATCCAAGTAAGTTAGCAATTTGGCACAAAAACTGAGTCAAGGAGAATGGTTCAAGTTTAGGACCAAGAGCACAGAGTGAAGTCCTAGAAAGGATGTGGTGGCTTCAGAGAGCAGCCCAGGGGTGGGTCCATGAAGAAACACTGGTAATCATTCTCTTCAGTCATGGAAACTCTTCCTACAATTTCATCTCATGGAAGACTAATCGTGAAAACAAACACAAGTTGAACTGCTCTGATGGAAGTAGGTTTGGGCTGGAACTGAAAAGGCTTCCCTCCCTTCGAATGCTCCAGAACACACAAAGATGGAAAGCCGCTGGTGTGGTGTGAAAACACTGGACTTCAAGCAGTTCATGGGACACATACTGAATGCATTTGCAAGTCTTAACGATTACCGGCTCCAGCACTCTCTTGATCTACTTGGTGACACGAACAAGTCACTTTCTCTCCTCTCTGGGTGGAAGAGATGAGGGGGCGGGACAAGGTGATGGCGCCAGCCCCTTTCTGCACTAACCTTGCTCAGGAATGCAGAGGGCATAGAAGCTGCTAAAGACAGGTCGGCCAGTCCTGCTGGGCCCAGCTCTCCCTGGTGCCATTTATCCTCTGCCCACCCTGCTCTCAAAGCTTTAGAGAATGCTTTCCACTTGCAAAGCACTGCCCTTAACACCTTATTACTCTAACAATAGCATTTTTACCAGCCCAGTCATATTTTTGTCTTCCTGGCCCAATGACTATATTTTCCAAGAAAACAAGCTCCTTCAAAACGTGCTGCCCTCTGCCAAGCAGGGGAGTGCCACATTATCTGTGGTGGGTGCTGGCATTTAGGAGGAAATGATTTTCTTTCATCTGTCCAAGTAAATCTTTCCCCAACACTTGTAAAGCTGATTGCTGCCAATTTCCAGCTGGAAAAACACAGCCATTAAGAGGGGGAGTCATTAGTAACTAGAAGATACTTAGAACATTTAAAACACGGGCTTTGCTTTTTCTTTCTCTCTGCTCCAGGTGGTGTATTTTTAAAAATTTTTTCAAGGTTCCACTAGCATTCTATTGGGGAGGAGGGACGTGGAATGCATTTGTATAGGCGTGTGTGTATGTGTATTTCATACACACATATTTGTGTTTAAATACATTTAAAATGTTTAGATGACACAGATATAATGCACACATGTGCGGGTAATGTGTACTATGCAGAGTGTAGATGTTTATGTACTTAATGTATGCACGCATATATAGGATGCATTTATAATGTATTGAAGCTTTTGTAAATGGGGAGAGAGAATGAAAGGAGAGAGAGAGGAAAAGAGAGAGCTCCCTTTGAGCTCATTCCTCTTCATCGCTGTCCAGACATGAAAGGAAGCAGGACAGGCGAATGCTAAGCTGGCCTCTGTGCCGATTCTCCATATCGTATGCGCCAGGCACTGTCGCTTTTCCCTCTTGCATCTCAGGCATGGGAGAAGGGGGGAAAAAAAGAAATAAAATAAAGCACTTCCTCCAAAGAGTGTAGCCATGGGAATTGCAGGACTAAGAACAAATAATGATTTCCTCCTCTGCTTTTTAAGTAAATATTGCTGCACAACGAGCTATTGGGCAGGACAGGTGCAAAATAATAGACTCTTTTCTGGTCTCCCCTGCCCCCATGGGGCCATGGCTAACTGCATCAGGTACTCAATTTTCTTTTGTTATTTAAAAATGTGTTTGTGAATTCCTGGGGGGCGGGGAGGAGGGGCCAGGCCTGTTCTAGCATCGCCAAGAGGACTGCTTAATTTGTATTTTTGCTTTATTAATGGAAAGCTACCTGTCGGCCTCAGGTTTTGCCTACCCAGGAGGCTTTTAATGCGTCTGTCCAATGCAATGGGGCTTGGGAAAAAGAAACCACTCTGATCAGTAGAGCGCCTGTTGCCGGGGAGGCGGCACAGCCAGTGGAAATAGCTGCAGCTGGCAGAGAGGAGCCTGGGGTCCCAGAGGGATTCTGGGTAGGTCCCTGGACTTACCCAGGCCTCAGTTTCCTCTTCCACGAAAAGGGGAGGGTAATGTACATCTTATCTATTTCAAAGGGCTAACGGAAAGGTTATTTTAAACTCTGATAGCCTTGAAATATCACAGCGCCTCGAGAGAGTAAAAAAGCACAGTAATAAGGAAAATGTGAGGGGTTATTCTTAATAATGTTTTTATTCGAGCTAGTATAATTAATCCTTTCTCATTCCCTATTCAGAAAGCAGTTCATCACTTCAGATGAAGCCAGACGCAACCTCAGAAGCATCTGGCTGGAGAGGACCTCAGCTTCCCAGGTGGCGCTAGTGGTAAAGAACCTGCCTGCCAATACAGGAGACATAAGAGACAGGTTTGACACCTGGGTCTAGGGAAGATCTCCCTAGAGGAGGGTATGGCAACCCACTCCAGTATTCTTGCCTGGAGAATCCCATGGACAGAGGAGCCTGGAGAGCTACGGTCCATAGGGTCCCATAGAGTCAGACACGACTGAAGTGACTTAGCACGCAGCGTAGAGAGGACCTGAGCAACCATCTCATTCGGCTCCTCACTCTCAGACTGGGGAACGCTGTGATGGACTCGGGTCTTCAGCTCATATATCCCACATAAGCATCTCTTATCATCAAAGGAAAAAAATGTCTAGAGAGAAAACCTGGAGCCTCAAGCAAATATTTCTGAAAATATTTCATGATCCTTGTTAATTGCAGGACATGTAGATTGCTTCCCACTTGCCCATCCCTTGCCCTCTACCAAAGCAGAGGTCTTTGTATAATCTGAGGTGGGAGATACGAAAGCACTTCTTTATCCCGTGTCTGGCCCTCTTGGCTCAGTCTTTCACGTCAAAGCTTCAGGGACTGTCCTCTAGGGGGCTAATAAGGTAGATCTTTTGCAAATGGGATCTGCCTTTTAGTTTGAAAAGGTTTTGGGAGATGGATTTGAATGCACAGTTATCCAAGTCTTTTTTCTTACCCTCTGGATCAATTAGGGGAAAGTTAGGGGCTGGATAAAAGTCTTTCCTGGGTCTGAACTGAATGGTCTCAGATATACCTGTGGGAGCATTGTCCCCAGCTCTCCAGGCCAGTCTCCCTCACACCGCTTTCAACCCCCACTCTACCAGCAGCTGGACTCTTGGAATGGAAGAGCTGCTGTGACAAGGTGGGCCACAAGCCTTGGAGACCAGGGCCTGTCTGGGAGCTGGGCTAGGGTCACACTGTGTGCCTGGCAGCTGAGACCCACTTGGTCCCCTTACGGTCTTCCTCCTCCAGTTCAGCCTTGGGTCCGTGCTTCTTTTGCTCAGAAGAATTCCCAGGGAAGAGATGCCACATGACCCAGTAAGCCAAATTCGCATTTGTCACTTGGTACACTTTGCTTGGTTTCTTCTTTTTTTTCTCTCTCTCCTTCCTGCCTTCTCTGTGAATAATGTATTAATTCATTAACATTCATTAAAAACTCTGCCCAATTTAGTTGAGCAAATTAGCAGAAACTATGGCTTTTAGTTCAGAGGCCAGAGACATTTTGAAGAGAAAAAAAAAGGCAAGGGTTCAGGGATACGTGGGGGTCAGGCCCCATGTGTGCCATGGTCAAGAACTCCGATCACCTGGAGATGGCAGGACAGAGGGTACGATGCGACAGGCAGGCCCTGTGCTTGAGACACCTGTCCATCTCGTAAGAGAGACAGAGAGCAGCCAGGTGAAGGCCAACTTTGTCTACATCATGCTTTGGTGTGTGAATAGATCTGGCTTTCCCACTAGCCTGGAGCTGCTGGAATTCAATGTAGGTAGACATTACTAGAGCTCACTTGGTGTCCAAAAGGTGGATTGTAATTGTGATTCTGGAATGTTCTAAGTGACTTTGAGTTTGTTATTCAAAACACCAAGCCATAGTAACCTTATCTAAGAAATGGAGGTGATGATGATATGAAACTGCTGGTACAGTTATCCTGCTGATGCCATGAATAGAAACTTGAAAAAGTACTGGTACATGAGTGGTTAGAAAATGTTTGGTACTGTCTTAGTCATTCCACGCTATTATAATAGATTACCATAGACAAGATGGCTTAAAGCAGACATTTGTTCCTTACAGTCCTGGAAGCCAGGAAGTTTGAAATCAGGGTGCCAGCACAAGCTGGTTCTGGTGAGGACCTCTTCCTGGTTTGTAGACAGCCATCTTCTTGCTGTGCCTTCATATGGCAGAGACCGGAGTCGGAGGAAGCCAGCTCTCTTGTGTGTCTTTTTATAATTAACTTTTTATTGGAATATAATTGCTTTATATAATGTTGTGTTAGTTTCTGCTGTACAGCAAAGTGAATCAGCCATGCATATACATACATCTCCTCCCTTTTGGACTTCCTTTCCATTCAGGTCATCACGGTGTATTAAGTAGAGTTCCCTGTGCTGCACAGGACGTTCTCATTATTTATCTATTTTATGTGCTGTGCTTAGTCTAAGCTCAGTCGTGTCCAACTCTTTGAATATATTTTAAAATAGCATCTATCTACAATTCTCTTCTAACCATAGTTGTTGACATTGACTATGCCTCTTACAAATATTTTTTAAAGATGCCTTTAGCATCAAGAAAAAGTTGAATGTCCTCTTAGAATGTGGGCAAAAGTCACAAACAGCTAATTTATAAAAGAAGAAACCTAAGTGTTCAATAAATGGAAAAAAAAACACTTCAGCTTTGAGAGTAATAAAAATGCAAATAAAAACAATTAATTTATACTCTTTATCTTCCCAAATGAAAAGGATTTAAAATACGATGACATGAGCACTGTCAAGGATGTGGAGGGGCAAGATCCTCATCCACTGTTGATGGCAGTATAAACTGATAGAACCTCTCTGAGAGCAACATAACATCGCTCTTTTTGCTAAATAGATTTATGAAAGGAACAGGCAGAAAATCCCAGAAACAGACTCTAATACACATAAGAATTTAGTGTATTATGAAGATGACATTTCAAATTAATGGAGTAAAGATGGATTATGAATGAATCTGGGTGGGACAACAGGGTAGCCATCTTATAAAATATTAAGGTAAAATCTTACCTCTTTTGCCAAAATAAATTCTGGGTAGATCAAAAACAAAATACAAAAAAGAAATCCATAAAATACTAGAAGGAAACATGGGAGCAAGCATTTATAACCTCAGAGTGAGGGGTCCCTTTCTATGAAGTGGTCTCAATATTTATTTCCATAAATACAGGATTTATTAAGTCACAGAAGAAAAAAATATTGTGAAATGCACCCAATATTTGTGATAACTATAACTAATATTTCTGTAAGCAGATTCATCCATCAACTTTGATTTGCAAATAAAGAAGTTTCAATGGGCTACTTTTATTCCATCATAATTTTTGAAATGCCATTCAAGTAGAAGCGTACCCATAAAATGGGGAAATTATGATCCAGTGGTGCAAAATCTGGATTAGATATTGAAAGCAAAAAAGCTCTTACTTTACCCCTTTCCTAGATTTTCTGGTTCTGAATATTTTGGAGAGAGAGAAGCATTGAAATGTTTGTTTTTTCAATAATTTCCACAACTTATTATCTTAAACCATTGGGTTTGAAAATTTTTTAAGAAGGCTAATACTGTAAATATATTGAATACTATTTAACACCACCAGTAGAGTATGAGTCTGCATTCTAGAATAAAATACATTATTATTTCTGCAGCAAACAGATGAATATTCACACACTAGATGAGCTAGAAAAAACTTCACATTAGTCCTTGGATCAAGTTTTACCACCAAATGAACTTTGGTATTGAATTTATAAGAACTCTTTTTGTTTTCAGAGTGTTGTGGATAAGACATTGAGGGCCAATATATAAAAAGTGTTTACAAATCAATAAGAAAAAAGCAACCCATTAGAAATAAACAGAAAGTTTGTAGAAAAGGAAATACAAATGACTCTTAGACAATTGAAAAGGTTATCTTCATGTAACCTATATAAACATATGAGTTTCATAAGACATTTGAAAGTGTGAGGAAAAATGTTGCCAGTAAGCACCTGTTTTAGTATAATTTCTAAAGAGAGCTATGTAGCAAGATCAATAAAAATTAAATTAAATATGCAATTTCATATTTTGGAATTTATTCTAGATGTGCAAATAATAGGTCACTGAGTTAATGCATTATGACATAATATATACATAAAGGTCCATCTAGTCAAGGCTATGGTTTTTCCAGTAGTCATGTATCAATGTGAGAGTTGGACTATAAAGAAAGCTGAGCACCAAAGAATTGATGCTTTTGAACTGGGGTGTTGGAGAAGACTCTTGGGAGTCCCTTAGACTACAAGGAGATCCAACCAGTCCATCCTAAAGGAGATCAGTCCTGAGTGTTCATTGGAAGAACTGATGTTGAAGTTGAAACTCCAATACTTTGGCCACCTGATGCGAAGAACTGACTCATTTGAAAAGACTCTGATGCAGGGAAAGATTGAGGGTAGGAGGAGAAGGGGATGACCGAGGATGAGATGGTTGGATGGCATCACTCATCAATGGACATGAGTTTGGGTAAACTCTGGGAGTTGGTGATGGACAAGGAGGCCTGGCGTGCTGTGATTCATGGGGTAGCAAAGAGTCAGACACAACTGAGCAACTGAACTGAACTGAACTGATACATAATGTGCAGTAGAAAATTATATAATAGTTATAAAGAAGGTAACAAATCTTTATGTAGTGATATAAAACAGTATCCTACATGTGTTGTTAAGTGAAAAAACTCAAGATGCAGCAAATTGGGCTTAGTATGGTACACATTGTGGGAAAGGAAAGAAAAATTTTACAAAATTGACATTTTAATAGGTAACAGTAATTACCTCTGAATAGGGGAACTGGGTAACTGGGATACAGAAACATGGGAGATACTTTTCAGCCCTTTACATAGTTTTTTTGCCCCCCTTTGCATTTAAACCCAAGTGCTCTTGCTGGGTAAATAGCAAAATTTACTATTACTAGCAAAATTTACTATTACTAGCAAAATTTACTATTACTAGCAAAATTTACTGATGATTTATTCTCATCATGATTTAGATGCACAATCTAAAAACTCAACAATTGTGATTGACTAAATAAAAGATGATATCTCTATGATGGATTATCATGCAGCTACCAGAAATCAAGTTGTAGAAGGAAGTTTACCAGCCATGGAAAATGGTACTATTACATCGATAAAATTTTAAAGTAGACTAGAAAGTGAAATGTTGACATATTTGTAAAAATAAAAATCAAAAATTATATATAACCAAACAAGCAAACCATACCTAGGAAGGAAAAGACCAGAAGTATCAATGCTAAAATGTTCTTTTTACAATTCTTTACTTAATTTTTACTGAAAGTGAGGAATTCTTCAGGATGCCAGGCACAGAAGGGGAACAAAATCGTGGTTGCTCTGGAATTCATGGAACATAGCTTAGTAAGAGACAGGCAAAGTGAAGAAAGAAAAAGTAAAATTATATGAGAAAGAGTAATAAGAATTATTTACTCTTGACTGAGTGTTCAGGGAAGGCTTCATTGAAGAAATGACCTTTAGGCTGAGATCTGAAAGATGATAAGGAGCCAATCAGATGGAAAGAGATTGATAAAAATCCCAGTCTGAGGAGCAGAATGTGCAAAGGTGATGGAAGTATGGTATGTTCATGGAAATGAGGGAAGACCACTGAATGGGAGCAAGGGAGAGAGGGAGAGGTCAGCACTAGAGGAGGTGGGGAAGGATGGCAGCAAGAGCACCCAGCCTTCCAGCTATCTTAAGGGAGGAAGGCTTTATTATAAAGTGCAGTGTTTCTGAGAGTTCACTTGTCGTTATAACTGCCTCTTTTTTTTTTTTTTTTTTAGGTAATTATACTTTTTCTTCTGACTGCTTTTAGGATCTTCTCACCATCTTTGGTGTTCTAAAATTCCCTATGATGTATGTAACAGCATGTTCCTTTTTGTTTACATTGCTTGGATTCATAAGAATTCCTGAATCTGTCTTGAAACAGTTCTGGAAAATTCTCAGCCGTTATCTCTTCAAACATTATCTTTACCTAATTTTATACCTTCTCTCTTTCTAGAACTTGAATTAAATGAGTCTCAGATCTTATTCAATCTTCTTAATCTCTTTTGTATTTTAATTTCTTGTTCTCTGGGTGCTTCTCTCTCATTAATATCTTTCCAAATTATTTTCTGCCTCACAAATTATTTTTTATTAGCATGTCTGCCACAAAACTCATCAGTTGAGTCTCTATCATTGTACTTTTCATTTCTGGAAATTCTATTTGTTTCTATTTCAAATATATTCTTTGTTGCCTTTTATAATTTTTTGTTTCCTGAGGATATTTTACAGTTTACCTTTTTTCCCTAAATAAATAAAAATAGTAAATTATCAAGTATTTCTGTTAATTCAGTCTAAAATTTCTGTGCGTTTGTTTTTACCCTCTTCTATCCCAATTCTCCCACATGATGCTTTGCTCTGTGTGCCTTGATATTTTCTACTGTGTGATATTCATTGCCATTGGAAAATTATTTCTGGGGACATTTTTTTAAGCCTAGGACAGTTTCCTGCAAAGAGAATTTATGTTTTTGTTCTGCTCTGTCTTGGTTTTGTCTCTGCCTGTTCCTAGAGCTTGACCATCGCAAAGCAGATTCGCAGCTGTGTATGTGCCTTTCAGCTCATGTGAGTAGTTCATAGATTTACTGGAAGACCATTGTGTGCTTGAGAATTCTAGAGGATAGGTTACGTCCTCTCCTCTAATATGCTCAAGGCTAAGGAAATCTTCCTTGAAATTCCTGGGATGAAGTTCCTTCCTTGAAATTCCATCCCAGGAAGGCTATACCTGAAGGTATAGCCGCATGGTGTCCCAGCATTATGGTGGGAGGTATCTTGTCACCTGCCCACTTAGGGAAGGCTTGAGGATTTGGCTCTTGTCTCCATTGACCCACAAGGTTGTAATCTGTTTATTCAATTCAGAAAATGGCATTAGGGCACAAATGTCCTACTTGACTCTCTGGGGTCCTAATTTCACATTGATTTTGATGTAACAATTTCTTACCATTGGGTCAGGATTTTTTTTTTTTCTTCTGCTTTTAAGAATATTTAAAAAAAATTATTCATCATTTTTAGTCATATTCAGTATGAGTTGTCTAAACTATCTAGCTGCCTTATTCTCAGAAACAGAAGTCTATTCTAAGTGCAGTTGGAAACCACTAAAGCTATTGTGCTTAAGAATGACTTGTTCCAATTTACACTTAAAAAAATAACAGCACAATATGGATAATGGAATAGAAGGGGCAAGAGTGAAATCAGTAGGGTTGATAAAAGATTATTGAGTAATCTACATGAGAATGTGCTTTGAGCTAATGTGTAGCAACAAAGAGGGAGAGAAATAGTTAGAAGGGTATTTTGTAGGTTAGAATAGAAAGGACTTGGGGCTAATTAGTTATTGGGGGAGGAGGAGAAGGATTCATCCAATATGACTCCCAATTTCTTTCTTAAACAACCATGCAGATGATGGGGCCATGGAAGGGGGCTGTCATAGGACAGAAGAGCAGTGCAAGTTTGGCCTAGGGTTTTGTGTGTGTGTGTGTGTGTGTAATTAAGAGTTCAGTTATAAGCTTGTAGTGTTTCAGATTTATATGAGACACCTAAGTATCATCATTAATAGTGATTATTTCTCAGGTGTGAAATCGGGAGGATTTTTTATTTTTTCCCACATTTTCACTATTAAGAAAGTATTGTATTTGTTTCTAAGGAAAATGTTATTTTAAAATAAAAGCAACCCCCATATATCACAAAAACTAATTCCTTTTGAAACCTTGAAACCAGTTAGCTCCATATTAATTAGTATCCTTCTCTGTTTTTACTTCCCTGTGTTGTGTAGGTACATGTCCAAAATATTGTAAATACTTTAGTGTCAGAGACTGTCATTTATTTCTCATCACCTCTCCCTTAGTAGCTCTCACACTGCTGCTGACACAGTAGATGCTTAGTAAGTGCTGAGTAAATGAAAGTATTCACACCTTGACGACACTCAGTAATTACTTCTTCACTGAATCTTTGAATAGACTGTCCATAAGGAAGTTGCAGTCACAAACTGTCATGTATTTCCTTTCGGACCACCTACATCAGACAGTGCTTACCCTCCTCGTGTTAACTCAGAGAAGACCAAGTGGAAGCTGGACTTCGGAAACGCACTTTTATCCCTTCTCTTTGAGCTCCAGATGGAATCCCTATCACCAAAGGTAGCAGCAAGTTTGAGCACTGAGAAAATACCTAACAGGCCCAGGCATTGAACTTAAAGGCTTCGCTCGCCTACAGGCTTCGTGACAGCACAGATGGTGTGAGAACCACCCGTTGCTAAGGACCCCCCGAAATGCCATGGGCCTGCCTTCCACCGTAATGAGCTTCCCCTCTCTCCCACCAGAGCAGACTGTGTAATGATGACATTACGCTCAGTGAATGCTACGAGAGAATAGGGGTTGGTTTCCTCATGTTTTATTGTCTCAACTACTTCATAAGTCTCAACCTTCTTAGGAATCTCCAGAGTGTAAAACCTGAGACAGCGCAATCTCTCGGGAGCCAACAGGCCCTTCCCTCATCAATTATGTACACACTGGTGTCATTCTCAGGGCCAGAACCTAGAAAGGCCATATAACATGGACAGATATTTAAAAGTCAAATACTCCCCGACTCTCTATGGGATAGTCAGCAAGACATACAGTGCAAACCAGAAAATGATGAAGATGACTTGGCTTCCAGAATCCTCTACTCCTCTTCTCCCACTCCAAATGCCTTGCCCTCAAGCTCTAAACCCACCAGTGTAAAGATCAGGAGATTTTTCAGTGTCCCTGCAAAGAGATGCTCTGTGCCCATCCCGCTCCAGTGCTCTTGCTTTGGCAGCTTCCCAGAGGGCCAGTGCCAAGACTGCAGGCTATCTGGGGAGAACACCCAGCTGGCCACCCTGAGGAACCACAGGGATGCAGCACCAGGCCCAGCCAGGCAAGAGCAGCTGCTACAATGGGACTTTGGGGACCAGAGGCCAGCTCATGTTCCATGTCAGCAAGGCAGTGAACAGCATCTGCAAACCGCAGAAAGCAAATGCATAATACAGAACTGCAAGTTCCCGCTTTCTACCTCCTTCTTCATTGTTCTCCCAGGATCTGTGAAATAGATGGCTTGTCCATGGTTTCTGCCTCAAATACTCCGTATGTGGCATTATTTTCACACACCCAGGCAGCTTTGGAGAGGCAGGGCAATGCACAGCTCGATGGAGCTTAAGCATGGCGGTGGGGGAAAAAAGTGTGGTTGGTTTTCTGGCAACTGGTTTTCCCCTCCTCATTTTCTGTATTTTGAGACCCCAGAACAAAAGGCACTGGAGCTAAGGGCGAGGCTGAGTGAAGAAATGAGACTCTGTGCTGCTGGAACTCCAGGACTGCCATATCTTGACCTAGGCACCAAAAGCCCAGCCCCCACTCATTTGCTGCTCTCCCAAGAGCGTCTACCCAAAGCTCCCAGAGCTCAATTGAGAGCAGCAGGCGAAAAGTCAAATACTTCATTAAAAGCAGCAAGACACTCCATTGTAAACCCACGGCTCTTGCCCATCAAAGATCAGACACTGGGATCCAAATCGGTTCTGGTTTCAATGTGAGATCAGATACTTAAGAGGCAGCTTGTGGTGTGTATCTTTTCAATGTGCTGCAGAAAGCCCCCTCTGTTTCTCCTGTTTTTACCTTATTTTTATATCCTATAGAGACCCTCAAGAACACACATGCACACACGCGCACACAAGCACACGCACACACACATATACACATTCTCATTATGCTGAGACAGGGAGAAGCAGAGAAACACTTCAAAAGGTAAGTGTAGGCTTGAGTTTCAAGTTTATTGAATTCCCGGAAATGCTGTCTCTTCTCCTGAGAAAGGTTGGTGTTTGGAAACAACTTTAATCTGGCCAAAGAAAAGGGAAGGAGGGAGGAAGACACAGGGAGAGGGATTGTTGGCAGAGAGAAGAGATGGCAAGAAAGAGAGAGGGAATTGTTAATTTCAATTGATTTTCTGATACGGTTTCATATCCTGAAGTGTGCTTCAAATCTGAGAAGTGACATCTGCTGAGATCACCCGTCAGTGTCTGAATTCTCCTGAATGTAATTAGATCTGAGACAAGATAGAAGACTCAGTACGGTGGCCCTTAGGGAGGAAATGGTCTTTGAAAAGAATTATGTTAATCAGACTAGCCTTCTTCTTGCATCTGTTCTGCTGTTATTCTGGGTAAAATTAATAGGTCTAAGGAAGGATCTGATCATAATGACAATCTGGTCTTCACAGCAGGAGGTTTTATAAAGGAGTTGAACTGTGCCTTGTTGAGAACACTTAAAGTAATTAGTTACAGGGCTACTCACTTTCTTTCCTTTTTAATAATAATAATGGTTATTAATGTTTACAAATTAAAGAATCTCACTCCAGATGAAAGGAGTGCCAAAACGGAGACTCGGGAGCAGAAACTCCATACCTTTCTGCCTCATGCTGAGGGTGAAGATGCTGCACCATCCTCCTCTGCCCGCTGGACTGTCCCCCCTCACCCTCCCTGCTCCGTGCCTCCTCTCTCCTTGCTCCCCAGGGAACTGCTGGAACTCGATGCCTAGAGCTTGCAGAGGTGGAGGGAACCAGCAGAGCTCAGGTGCAGAGGCTAAAACTCCTGACCTTGGTGCCCCATGCCTGGCACAAGAGTTCAGTAAATAATTGTGGATGCTGCTGCTGCTAAGTCGCATCAGTCGTGTCCGATTCTGTGTGACCCCATGGACAGCAGCCCACCAGGCTCCCCCGTCCCTGGGATTCTCCAGGCAAGAACACTGGAGTGGGTTGCCATTTCCTTCTCCAGTGCATGAGAGTGAAAAGTGAAAGTGAAGTCACTCAGTCGTGTCCAACTCTTCGAGACCCCACGGACTGTAGCCTACCAGGCCCCTTTGTCCATGGGATTTTCCAGGCAAGAGTGCTGGAGTGGGTCGCCATGTCTGTCTCCAACATTTGTGGATAGGATAGAAAAAACAGATGAAAGGGGAAAAGGATAAAAGAGTAGAAACAAAAAATAGAGAGAGAGAAATAGACAAGAAAAAGAAGAGAAATAAAAACAAAGAAAGGAAGAAAAAAATAAAGAGGAGAAGAAAGAAAATAAGGGAAAAAGAAAAGAGAGAGATATAGAAAGAAAAGGAAGGAAAAGCACTCACATTGTGTTACTATAAGATACGACTTCAAAGATAGGGAGGGTTGATGCAATAATTTGTGTTCAGGTTTCTTCTCCGTTATTCTGTAAACCAGGGGTAGGCAAAGCACAGCCACTGGGTTTAGTTCTGTCCACCACTTGATTTTGTAAATAAGGTTTTGGGGCCTGCATGTTTACATATAGTCTCTAGCTGCTTGCATGCTACACCTGCATATTTGAGTAGCTGCGACAGAGAGTGTATGGCCCCCAAGTCCTAAAAACTGACTATATCTACCTTACAGAAAAAGTTTGCCAGCCTCTGCTATCATCTTTTGAGAGAAAGCATCCTACTTGATTTGATGTTAAGACATGCAGAGTGGAACTGACTTTTCCAGAATAGAACTTCCCACCTGTATAATGTTCAGAGACCCTTAAGCGAAGACAAGTACCTCTTAGTGAGGCGGTAGGGTGAGGGGGGAGGAATGAAGGAGGATAAGCATCTAAATTTCAGTCTTATCAGTCTGAAAACAGGTTCTGATAGAATGAGATGTTCTGTGTTGCCTGATGTCCATGGGGTTAAAAGTGACTGCGGCAGAAGCAAAGTTGGGAACTAAAAACCCATTCTGTCTCCTAACCAGTTGTCACCACCTAAATTAACTTCTGTGTACATCAAACAAGACAGCGTGATGCAAGGATGAGATTTGGAAGGCAAAGACTTAGATCCAAGATTTTCCTTTTACTGATAGTATTATTGTAGTCAAATCACTTAACTTTCCTAAATTCCAGTCTTCTCCCTTATAACATGGAGATGAACAGAAGATAACTTGTTCTTGATGTATGAGGTGAGTGAAGTGTGTCAAAGTCCTTTGAAAACCTTGCAATTCTTATGTAAATAATAATAATAGATATTATGTAATGATGGAGCTCAAACCAGTCAATCCCAAAGGAAATCAACCCTGAATATTCATTGGAAGGACTGATGCTGAACCTGAAACTCCAATACTTTGGCCCTTGATGTAAGAGCTGACTCACTGGAAAAGATCCTGATGCTGGGAAAGATTGAAGGCAGGAGGAGAAGGGAGTGAGGATGAGATGAGATGACTGCATGGCATCATCGATTCAATGGACATGAGTTTGAGCAAGCTCTGGGAGATGGTGAAGGACAGGGAAGCTCTGGTGTGCTGCAGTCCATGGGGGTCCCCAAAAGTTGGACATGACTGAGTGACTAAACAACAACAAAAATGACGGACCTGGATGAGCCCGTGTTTCTGTGCTGTGAAAGTGCAGGCGTGGCTCTCCCGAGGTCTGGCTCTAACAGGGGATCACATGTCTTAAAGGCATTTTTGGTAAAGCTGGGTCTGTCCAGGAAAATCAGACTTTGAAACTAGGTAAGATCAGTCCTGGGTGTTCTTTGGAAGGAATGACGCTAAAGCTGAAACTCCAGTACTTTGGCCACCTCATGCGAAGAGCTGACTCATTGGAAAAGACTCTGATGCTGAGAGGGATTGGGGGCAGGAGGAGAAGGGGACGGCAGAGGCTGAGATGGCTGGATGGCATCACTGACTCGATGGACATGGGTTTGGGTGGACTCCGGGAGTTGGTGATGGACAGGGAGGCCTGGCGTGCTGCAGTTCATGGGGTCGCAAAGAGTCGGACACGACTGAGTGACTGAACTGAACTGAACTGAACTGAACACTCATCCAAAAATTCAGGGGTGTAAAACAAGCATTCATTTCTGGCTTACACATCTGCCAGTCACCTGGAGCTGAGTTGGTCTAGAATAGGTTCACAGGTGTTGTTCAGTTGCCAAGTCATGTCTGACTCTTCGCAACTCCATGGACTGCAGCATGCCAGGCTTCCGTGTCCCTCACCATCTTCTGGTTTGCCCCAATTCATGTCCGTTGCATCAGTGATGCCATCCAACCAACCAGGGCGACAGTGGATGAGATGGTTGGATGGCTCACCAAACCAACCAACCAGGTTCATCAGGACTTGGCTCTAATTAGGTCTGATTCAAGGTCAATGTTTCTTTCATCTTGTTTGGACAAGTGGCTTCCCAAGGCATGTTCTTTTCACAGTAATAGTCACGAGTACCTGAGCCCAAGCTTCTACTTGCATCACATCTGTTTAATGTGCCATTGGTCACAGCAAGAAACAGGAACACACACTCTTCTCAGCATGAGGCCCAGGCAAGCCAAAGATCAACCCAGCATCACCTCGGTGGGGGAGCACACTCCTCCACGGAGGTCCGATGGAGGGAGCAGATATTTGTTGACAGATAATCTATTACAGAAGTCAAAGCATTAGCCAAGCCAATCTAGTGCACCCCAAAGCTACTGGATCCAGTTGTCGAAGTGTGCTGCCATTTTGACATTGGTGGTGGACTATCGCTGGAATGAAATTCACTTGCTAATCTGAACCATTTATTTTTATCCTCACATTCAAAATTTTCATGTCCAGATTCAATGGAATGGGAAGTAAAGAAAACTGCACAGTTTCTCTAATAACTGAAGTTCTTTGACCAAATTTTATAGGAAAAAACCTGTACTCTTTAAGAATAAATTTGGGTCATTTGCAAGCCGTGGATATAATAAAGATGCAGGAGTACAGAATGAAGTAAGTCAGAAAGAGAAATATAAATATCATACACTGATGCATATATGTGGAATCTAGAAAGATGGCACTGATGAATTTATTTTCGGGGCAGCAGTGGAGAAACAGACATAGAGAGCAGACCTATGGACATGGTGGGAGGGGAAGAAAGAGAGGGTGAGATGTATGGCGAGAGTAACATGGAAACTTACAATACTATATGTAAAATAGATAGCCAATGCGAATTTGCTGTATGACTCAGGGAACTCAAACAGGGGCTCTGTGACAGGCTGAAGGGTGGGATGGCGAGGGAGATGGGAGGGAGGGGACATGGGTGTACCTATGACTGATTCTTGTTGATGTTTGACAGAAAAACCACAAATTTCTGTAAAGCAATTATCCTTCAGTTAAAAAAATAAATAAAGTGACAAAAAAAAAATATATATATATATATGCAGGAGGATTGAGTATAGTGGTAACAGGAAACAAAAGAAACCAGGACTAAAATTAGACTCCAGCAAGAAAGAGCTGAGGTCACCTTAAATAAGAGTGACAGCCATGGGCAGGGGGTCCCAATTAATTAATTACACCTTAATTTAAAAACTGTCTCTGTTCTGTGTCACCCTCACTGTCCTCTAGAGCTATGGGGATGCCATGGCATGCTGGGGAAGGGAAGGGGTAAGACCAGCTTCTCTGTTTCTTTGTTTTTCTCGCTCTCTTTTCCTCCTGCTCCACAAGAGGTAAGGGTGAGGTTACCATAGGATCAACAGCTTCATAAATATGCAGAAGAAAGACAAATCAACCTGAAATCCAAAAAAAAAAAAAGGTAAATATAAATAGACTTGTTTGTTTCAAGGATTTGCAATGAATGCTTGACTCAGTCTGAAGATTAATCAGTGATGGGTAATTATACTTTCACACACACATATCCAAACACACAGAAAGATAACCCTGGTCCCCTCTAAGCAACATGAATGCAAAAAAATGTGTGAGTGTTCTGGTTCAAACGGAGGTGAGGCCACCTGAGGCTCCTTGCTGAGTTTGAATTCACTTCGTACTCTTTGCTGAGCCACAGGCTTTGGAAGGCACCATGGGGTGGGTGTCACTGGTATCTATGAGCCGCCTCCTTTTCTGCCTTCTTTCACCTTTCCTCCTTTACTTTCTCTACCTCCCTCCCTTCCTCCACCCTCCTTCTCTCCCTTCCTCTCCCTCTCCCTTATTTCTTGTGCAGTTTTCTGAAATTTGACTTTTTTCCTGCCAAAGGAGGTAAGCAATCCATAGACATTTATGAATGTTTCATCATTATGACAAGCTTACAATTGCCAGCAAGGTTAAGAAACCCAAGCCCTGTCCTGTAGGAACCCAAAATCTAAAGCAATTTTTCTCAACTGAGGGTCATTTTGCCCCTCCAAGAGACATTTGACAGTGTCTGGAGACCCAGTGTTGTGGCTTGGGGTGGGAGTCACTGGAATTAGTGGGTAGAGGCCAGGGATACTGCTAAACATCCTAAAATACACAGTGAAAGTGTAAGTGTTAGCCACTCAGTCGTGTCTGACTCTTTGCAACCCCATGGACTGTAGCCCACCAGGCTCCTCTGTCCATGGAATTCTCCAGGCAAGAATACTGGAGTGGGTAACCACTCCCTTCTCCAGGGGATCTTCTTGACTCAGGGATCAAACCAGGGTCTCCTGCTTTTCAGGCAGATTTTTTACCATCTGAGCCACCAGAGAAGCCCCAATAATACACAGGGAAGACCCCAAAGCAGAATTATCCCATCCTAAATGTCAATAGTGCTGAGGCTGAAAGACCATGGTCTAGAAAGAGAAACAAAATGCAAACAGATTAAAACGTGATTCACTTCCAGGCTATGGAGAAAGGTCTCAATATGTGTTATCTATTTGGGCTTAATAAACTGCGGTTCTTGCTTCTCTCTCTGGACTCTGGGTCTTTTCAGTTCTTCAGGCTCCCAGCTTTCCTGCTACTTTTGAGAACACGGGACTCTTGATCATAGTTGCAGTCTTAGGAGTGAAGTTCCTCTCCTTTAACCTATCATTCCTTGAACCTTCCTGGTAGCTCAGTATTTGGCCATCTGCCACTTGCCCATGCTTCCATTCCATCTACCCATCCACTCATCCACCCATCCACCCATCCAGTCAGCCAGCCAGCAATAAACATTTGGCACTGCTAGAGTTACTCAAACTCTACAGGCATATCTTACTCTCAGATAAGACTTCTTTGGAGGGAAAAAAGTCTATGTGTGATATAGGAATTGGAAGAGGACAAGGGCTGAGCTTTCTGTAACAGTGTTTTTGGTTAATTCCCATGGGTAATATGCCAGTTTCCTTCTCTTGCTAATGCCTCAAGTTCTCCCTGTTAGATGAGAATCTCACTCCCAGACACTGTATTCTTCTGTAAGACATACACCCGGGTAATCAACCTGATCTCCCGGTGGAGGGAGAAGGGAAGTGGGGAATGAAAGTTAGAGTGGCAGCATCCTGCCTATACACCACACAGGCTCTGTAGCCTAGGGCAAGTTTCTCCAACCTTCGTGTCTTAATTCCTCATTTGTACAATAATGACACTTTACTAAAAGAGTCAGAGTGAGGACTGACTGAGTCCATCCAGGAAAAGCACTTAGAACAGTGCCTGCCCCATAGTAAGTGCTCAATAAATATTAACTCTCATTATCAATTGTCATCACTACCAAGAAAAAAGTCACTAGTTTGGGGATCATGAAAAGCTCTATTAAGTTTCAGAGGCTGGAGAGGAGCAGTTAAGACCCTATAATCAGGAATAAGACCCCTAAGGGACACCCCCTTTTTTTTTAACCACTATCACTTAAACCAGGGTTTCTGAGCCTCAGCAGTATGAATATTTAGGGTCTGGTCATTTTTAAGTTTTGCATCATCCCTGGCCTTTATTCGCTACATGCAAGATAGCTTTTCCCCAGTGGTGACAACCAATGTCTCCAGACATCGCCAAGTGTCCCCTGGGAAGCAAATCTCCCTGGTTGAGAACTACTATCTTAAACAATAATGATTTTTTAAAAATCAATGATAGTAATAATCATGTGTGATGAATCACCTGCTCATCATTTGCAATTTCCCTTTGATTGGGCGTGAGGGCATTTTCCATGTGCTGCATGCAAATGTAGATGCTTCAAAACTGCCTTCATTCTGTGGCATCTGAGATGCTTTTTTTCCAGGACAGTCTGATTGGTTCCTCCCAGGCAGTTTGCCTCTAGTTCAACATACTTGCCACAAGGTGGATGGATAACAAATGTTCAAAAGAATAAGTTCCTTCCCAAGCAGAGATAACTGAGAATCTTGAGATTAATGCATATATTCCACCCAATTATGATGTTAATATAAACATGACTTCAGAAAGATAATATAAATATGTATTAATCAGTAACCACTTCCTTATCTCTAACTGTTCTTTAGTCACACAGACCTTGGCTGGAAGCTTTGGTCTGGCTTTTACTGTGAAGTGACTTTCAACAGGTTAGTTATCCTCTCTAACCCTCAGTTACCTCTTCCATAAAATGGGGCTAATAATCACACTTACCTTATAAACATTAAGTAACAGAATGCATGTGAAAAAAAAATTGTGCAATAAAGGCACAGATGAAGAATTCAACAAAAGTTAGTTGTAACTGTTGCTTAAAAGAGAAAAATGATAAGTCACAAAATTAAATGATTAATGTATAGGCACAGATTGGTACCCTTCTCACTGTATTTTCAACTTGTTTCAAACACTATTAAACAACATTTTGGGTTTCCAACTTGGGTTGGAACTTGGGTTCCAACTTGGGTTTCATTTGGGTTGAATAGTAATCATCATTTGCAATTTCCCAACTTATCTCTCCAAACTTATCTCCACCCAGAACCCCAGTGAAAGTGAAAGTGTTAGTCACTCAGTCGTGTCCGACTCTTTGCAACCCCAAAGGGGACACTTGTTACTTGCCAGGCTCCTCTGTGCTTGGAATTCCCCAGGCAAGAATACTGGCATGGGTAACCATTCCCTTTTCCAGGGGATTTTCTGAACCCAGGGATTGAACTCGAGTCTCCTGCATTGCAGGAGGATTCTTTACAGTCTGAGCCACCAGGAAGTCTAGATTGGGGTGTCCTTTTAAGAAGGCGATGTGAGAGGCAGACACACACAGAGGGAAACCTGCCAAGTGAAGATGAGGCAGAGATCGGAGTGAGGCGCCTACAAGTCACGGAACACCAAGGACTGCCTGCAATCACTGGAAGCTAGAAGAGGTACAGGAAGGATTCTTCCCTGGATCCCTCAGAGGGAGCATGGCTCTGCCATCACTTTGACTTTAGACTTCTAGTCCCCAGAACTGTGAACTAACACATTTCTGTTATTTTAAACCCTGAAGTTTATTGTGCTGTATAACGGCAGCCCTGGGGACTAATAATACCAAATGGCTCTGTCTTTTAGACTCTGCTTAGGTGGGTGATGCTGTTTATTGACTCATGCAAAAATGGCTTCCCCTATTTTCTTATTTCCATCAGATCCAGCATTGCTTTTGAAAAGAAATCTTTATTGAATTTGTTGCCTTTGTTTAATGTTTTGGGTTTTGGCCATGAGGCATGTGGGATCTTGGCTCCCTGACATGGGACTGAACCCATACCTCCTGCATTGGAAGATGGAGTCTTAACCACTGGACCACCAGGGAAGTCCCAGAGCCCTAATGAGCTTAAGGGTACAGTTACTCCAAGTAAGACCTAGTAACCCTTCTGGGCAGAGCAGCTTTGTTGATTCACAGGTCCCTCCCCAATTCTACCATATTTCTGTATTTCAAACTACACCAAAGGATCACGTTCTTCTCATCTTCCAATCAAAATCTGATTTAGCAACATTTGGCAATCCTCCTACTAATTCACATCTCACTTAATTACCTTCTGCTGTCTTCATCCTAATTCATGGGTCTCCTCCACTGAATTGATCAGTTTACTCACCACAAAGCTTGACTGGTTTACAAAGGTTCATGCTTCTGGCAGAAATGGCTATTGATGTCAATAACCCTATAAATATATATTGCCATTTTCCCATGAACCTAAAATAAAATATTCATAGAATCCTGGGTTTAGGAGAGACCATAAAGGTCATCTCTTCTCATATCCCCTACCCTCCACTTCCCCCTCTTCAATGCATGAATTTTCTCCACACTAGTCTTACAAGCAGAGAAGGCAATGGCACCCCACTCTAGTACTCTTGCCTGGAAAATCCCATGGACAGAGGAGCCTGGTGGGCTGCAGTCCATGGGGTCGTGAAGAGTCAGACATGACTGAGCGACTTCACTTTCAATTTTCACTTTCATGCATTGGAGAAGGAAATGGCAACCCACTCCGGTGTTCTTGCCTGGAGAATCCCAGGGACAGGGGAGCCTGGTGGCCTGCCGTCTACGGGGTGGCACAGAGTCGGACATGGCTGAAGCGACTTAGCAGCAGCAGCAGCAGCAGCAGCAGCAGTCTTACAAGCAGACATCTACTCATTGCTTTAAAACCTACAATGGTGGGAAATTCACTGCTTCTTGCCACTGTCCATTTTATTGTTAGACATTTCCAGTGTTAGAAAGGTCTTTAAACAGAGTTGAAATGTGTCTGTCATTGTATTCACTGGTCATGGTTTTGCCCTCAGAGCTCAATAAATAATATTCATTGCTCTCCTTATGCACTCACATCTAATAATAGTGAGTTGCAAAATCACCATTCCATCCCCACCTCCCCATAAGTTTACTACATTTTACTCCAGCCTAAACTAACCTTACTTTCTTAGTTGTCTCATAACAAAATTTAAAGTCCTTAAACATTTTTGTCACACTCTGTTGAACACATTCCAAGTTACATATATTCTTATGGTATGCCCCTAGAAGCATATAGAGCATTCCTAGCAACTCTAGTAGGAAGAGAGCAAACTGAACTATACCAAGATTTTTTTTAAAAAAAAACTAAGTTTTCTAGTAGTTTTTCAGCCATGAATGAGAACTTAATGTTCGTTAAAAACACAAAATTCTACTGCTGGGAAAGTGAAGAAGCTAGAGAAGAATTCATTAAGATATCTAAGGAAAGTTGCATGCATGTTCAGTCGCTCAGTCATGTCTGAGTATTTGTGACCCCATGGACTGTAGCTCACCAGGCTCCTCTGTCCATGGGATTCTCCAGGCAAGAATACTGGAGTGGGTAACCATTCCATTCTCCAGGGATCTTCCCAACTCAGGGACTGAATCCATATCTCCTGAGTCTCTCCATTGGCAGGCGGATTCTTCTGAGTCACCTGGGAAGCCCAGGGAAAATTGGAAAGATTAAATGAGAATAAACTAGACTTTGGACAAATGTGAAAAGGGAGACAGCAAAGGGATTTTAATTTTAACCCAAACCCATGGTTGGGGCTATGTTCCAGTTTTTCTGCTGTGTAACAAACCACCCCAAACTTAGTGGTATAAAACAGTAACATTTTATTTTAACAGATTCCGTGAGTCAGAAATTTGAACAGGAGCAGTGGGGATGCTCTTTCCTGCTCCTCTATGTCTGGGTCCTCAAGTAGGAAGACCCCAAAGCTAGGATGACCAACACATCTCTGGGCATCATGACGACATGTGGGTGGCTGGCTTGAATGCTGGGCTCAGCTGTCACTGTCGACTTAAACATCAGCACATGGCCTTCCCATGCAGCTAGGGTTTCTCATAGCATGGCAGCTGGGTATCAAGAGACGTATCCCCAGAATGAACTTTCCAAGAGAACCAGGGGGGCACTGCATGGCTTTTTCTGACCTCATCTCGGAAATAACAAAACACCACTTCCACAGCAATCTCTTGGTTACCTCTTGGTGAGGGTAATTGCAAAGTCTCCATGAAAAAAGGGATGTGGGATGGGAGAGTATTGTGGCAGCATCTTTGAAAAATAGAACCTGTCATTATCTGGAGAAGTAAAAATCAACAGTGTCAAATCTCAGTGTCCAACAGAGATCACTGAGCAAAAGCAGCCCAGAATTGAGGAACTCCCTATGGAGACATCTTCCAAGTAGGACAAAGCTGTACATCTTTACCTGTCATATTCTCAACCCTGTTCTCCATATGTGGTTTACATTTAGAGAATTTTCACATTGGCATGGCTTCTTACATTCTAAAGAGTAGAACGAATGTGATGGTGGGTTTATATAATGGGCCATGGTTAGGCAAATCTACTGAAAAACCAAAGTGGTCATAAATGAAAAATTCTCACACTTTGAAGTGCAGGTGCATTTAAGGGGGAAATGAATGATTCTAGGGTTGGTTTAGAGTGAGTATCAGGTTCCAGATTCTGGTCCTTAAGTCTGGGAGACATAGTTCTCTTAGTAAAATAAATGGTATTCATACTCTGGTGATGATGCTCTGGCTGTGGCTAAAGGAGACAATGAGTCCAGAACCCTGTTTCTCTTCAGCCTGGAGTACACCTCACTCTGGTGTGTGGTTAGTTCAACTGTACTTTGGGTACACATATTCACAATCAAGGGTAATAATATAGAGCTATGTGCGTTTATCTTTGTGCTTATCTTATTTGTATTATTTGTACTACTGTGCTGCTTTGGGAATAATCCAAATAAAAACAATCTTAAGCTGAGTACAAGGCAGCATTCTAGCCCATCCTTGAATTTGGAATAGACTCTATGGTTTAACCAAAATAGCTCTAATGAGAAAGGACTCTGGCAAGAACTGAAAAGCAAGGTCTATGTTTCCAAGGATGTAAACATCAAGAGTAATAACCTCCCTTTTCACCTTTGAGTGGTAGCAAAAAGTAATAATCAGCAATCAGGGAATGTCCTATCAAAGGTTATCTGACTTTTCTTTAATCATGTTCCATCAGAGAGCCTTGACCATCTCCGTCAGGGATGACCTGGTCATGGTAGTTACTGTTCAAACTACACATTTGACATTTACCATACATTTTGCTGTCTATCATTGCTTTTCACTGCATGTGTATTTGTCTAATTATGAACTTCTCTTACATATACAGGAAGACTCTATCTTCCTCATGATGGTCTCTCTGCAGTTTTGTGTACTTTGGATGTACAACGTAGCTGCCCAACTTCCCAATGATATTAGTTTATTTTCTGAACTGTTATTCATAGTCACAATGCCATGCTTTGACCATTCTTTTCTTTCCATTGTGAATGTGTTCCATTTCCACTTCCCAAATCCAAATGTTTCCCAGGCGCCTCAAGACCAGATGCAATGCCATTTTCTCCAAGGACTTTCCCAAACAGTTCTATGCTAACTCACATCCATCTCCTTCTTCTGTAAATTCCTCCCATCACACTTACCATCTGTCTCTATCACTTTGACACTTTTATCACATTCTTCCTTCTCTTCTTACTTATCTATTCTTTGTAAGTTTGTGTTGATTATTCTCTTAGGCTAAGGGCTCCTGTGGGAGATGGGGGGCAGACACCATTTTTTGTTATTTCCTCTACAGCCTATGTATAAAACAAGTATTTGTTAAAAATACAAATAAGCTCTCTTGTTAGGAGTGAGGAAGTTTTCACTTATTGATCCCTGCTGTTTCTCTCACTCAGCTTCC
Source organism: Bos mutus (assembly GCF_027580195.1). Lineage (NCBI taxonomy): Eukaryota > Metazoa > Chordata > Mammalia > Artiodactyla > Bovidae > Bos > Bos mutus. The sequence continues at coordinate 54,514,152 of NC_091631.1, read as the reverse complement.
CTGGTAGCTCAGAGGGTAAAGAATCTGCTTGCAATGCAGGAGACCCAGGTTTGAACCCTGGGTTGGAAAGATCCCTTGGAGAAGGAAATGACAACCTACTCCAGTATTCTTGCCTGGAGAATTGCATGGACAGAGGAGTCTGGTGGGCTACAGTCCATGGTATCACAAAGAGTCAGACATGACTGAGCAACTAACACATTTTCTCTTGCTCAGTCCCTCTTCTAACCTACAAGAGACTTTTGTGAAAAGGCTGGGAAGATCAATTTTATATTCCATAAGGAGACACAGAAATAAAAAAAAATTCCAAGAGTTATTTGCCCAGGAACCCAAGGACCAGCCTCCCAAGTCACTGCCCTGTGCATGTCCCTGTTTCTGTCCACTTTTCTCCTGAGTACACCTCCACTAGTCAATGGCCCATGCCAGGAGACCCAGAGCAGCTTTAGGAGAAGGCCTGGAAACTCTATTGCTTGGAGCTTTGAGAACAGAAAACATTGTGTTGAGCTAAACTACAGAGGGGCCTGAGTTACATCAGTCTCAACATTGTTGGGTCTCTACTTTGAGTCCTTTCTAAAGTCCTTCCTGCTGTATTCTTCTATCTAGGGAAAGAGTTGGCAGAATTTTTTTCTCTTTTCTGTAAAGAACCAAACTGTCAATATTCTTGGTTTTGTGAGCTATATAATCTCTGTCACAACCTTTCATGTCTGCCATAGATCAAATGAGTGTGGCTGAGTCCCAATAAAACTTTATTTATAAATGCAGGTAGAGAGGAGTAACCAAGATGGTGGAGGAGGAAGACACTTAACTTACTTCCTTATAGGTGCTCCAAAATTACAACTATTTGCAGAGCAACTATTAATGAGAAAGACTTAAGACTAGCAGAAAAGATTTTCTACAACTTAAGATATAAAAAAGAACTCATAACAAAATAGGTAGGAGGAATACAGATACAGAATAGTAGAGACACATACCCCAGGGTGGACAATCCCAAAACAGGAAGATAATTAAAACTGCTCGCACAGCCCACATAGGGGGAAACCCTAAGGTATGTGGCTCTGGTGACCAGATGCGACTGTGCTGCTGAGACACAAAGGCCTTCTCCTACAAGAGGCCACTTTTCCGAGGTTGGGAAATGTAATCCACTTACCAAATACATAGAAATAAAAACAGCAAAATGAGGTGACAGGAGAATGTGTTCCTAATGAAGAAATAAGGCAAAACTCCATAAGATGAATTCAGTGGAGCAGAGATTAAACAATCCACCTAAAAGAGAGTTCAAGGTAATCACCATAAAGACACTCAAAGAACTAGGGAGAAGAATGGATGGACAGAATGAGAATTTCAACAGAGTTAGAGAATATAAAGAAGAACAAAACAGAACTGAAGAACACTATAACTGAAATGAAAAATACACTAGAAGGAATCAACAGTAGATTAGATGGTACAGAAGACAGGGTAAGTGAGACAGAGTAGTGGAAATCACTGAAGCCAAACAGAAGAAAGAATTTAAAAGTTGAGGATAATTTAAGAGGCCTCTGTAACAATCTAATACAGCAATAACTGAAAACTTTCCTAAGCTAGGAAAGGAAAGAAAATTCAGTTTCAGGAACCATTGAGGAATCCAACATGAATCCAAACAAACCCACAACAGGACATAAGTAAAACAGCAAAAGTTAAAGAATTCTAAAGTCAGCAAGAGGAAAAAGAAGTCCTGTATGAGAGAATCCCCATAGAATTATCAATTGATTTCTCTACAGAAACTTCACAGGCAAGAAGGGAGTGGCGTGATATATTCATAGTGCTGAAAGGGAAGAATCTGCAACCTAGGATACTCTACCCAGGAAGATTACTATTAATATTTAGAATTAAAGGAGAGATAAATAATTTCTCAGACAAGCAAAAACTAAAAGACTAAAACTGCCCTAAAAAAAATATTAAAGGATCTTCTATAAGTGGAAAAGAAAAGGTTACAATAAGTGAGAATCTATAGGAAAGGAAAAATCCCAATAATAAAGGCCGATATGTAATAAAGGCTGTGGGCCAAGCACTTTAATAAGCTACTACAAAAAAGTAAATGACAAAATCTGTAAAATCAACTATTAAGTACAATAAACATTGAGGGACAAACATGAAGATGCAAACTGTGACATCAAAAGCACAAAACATGGGGGAGAGGAGTAAAAAAATGTAGATTGTTTAGAATGTGTTTGAAATTAAGTGACTATCCATATAAAACAAGGGAATATAAGTCGACATAAATGAATCCCATGCTAATCACAAATCAAAAACTTGTAACAGATACACAAACACTAGAGAGAAAGGAAAATATGCATATCACTAAAGAAAATCATCAAAACACAAGGGGAAAAGCTAAAAGAAGTAAAGAACAGACAAGTACTGCAAAAACAACCAAAACACAAATAACAATGACAAAAAATATATACCTATCAATAATTGCTTTAAATGTCAATGGAATACACATTCTAATCCAAAGATACTCGGTGGCTGATTGGATTAAAAAAAAAAAAAAAAAAAAAGGTTCATTTATATCCTGTTTGTAAGAGATTCACTTCAGAGCTTCCTTGTTAGCCTCCAGGGCTTCCCTGGTGGCTCAGAAGGTAAAGAATCCACCTGCAATGCAGGAGACCTGGGTTCAATCTCTGGAGAAGGGAATGGCTACCCACTCCAGTATTCTGGCCTGAAGAATTCCATGAACAGAGGAGCCTGGTTAGCTACAATCCATGGGCTGGCAAAGAGTCAGATATGACTGAGAAACTTTCAGTTTCACTTCAGAGCTAAAAATACAGACTGCAAGTAAGTGGTTGGAAAAAGATTTTATGCAAATAGAATCAACAAGAAAGAGTGTACAGAAATTCTCATATGAGAGAAAATAGATTTTAAAATAAAGCCTTTAACAAAAGATGAAGAAAGCATTGTGTATTGATAAAGGGATAAATATAAGATTATATAATACTTATATATATATATATAAGATTATATAAAATGTATCAAGATGGTGCATTGGAGGGACGTGCACTCATCTTCTCCTGTGAGAACTTCAAAATTACAACTTGCTGCTAAACAACTGTTGACAGGAGAATGTTGGATTCCACCAAAAAAAAAGATACCCGCCCCATCCAGGGGCAAAGGAGAAGCCCCAGAAAGATAGTTGGAGGGTCAGAATCATGTTTACAATCAAACCCCACACCTGCCAGAGATACCCAGAAGGCTCAAATAAACCTTGTGTGCACCAGGACTCAGAGACTGCAGAGACGGAGCCAGAGCTGTGTTTGAATGTTTCCTGTGCAGGTATGGGTCACAAGTGGCCTGCCACAGGGGCAGGGGCTCTGGGTGCAGCAGACCTAGGTATGGCATAAACCCTCTTTGGAGGAGGTTGCCATTAACCCCACCATAGAGCCACCAGAACTGGGGAAACAGACCCTTGCAGGGCACAAACAAAGCTCTGCATGCACCAGGACCCAGGAGAAAGGAGCACTGTCCGCACAAGAGACTGTCCCAGGTTTGCCCGTGAGTATCCAGGAGTCTCTAGCAGAGGCATGGGTTGGTGGTGGCCTGCTGAAGGGTCAGGGGCCCTGAGTGCAGCAGTGCATGCATGGGACCTTTTGAAGGAGGTCGCCATTATCTTCATTACCTCTACCATAGTTTGGTCTCAGGTCAAACAGCCGGGAGGGAACACAGCCCTGCCCATCAACAGAAAATTGGATTAAAGATTTACTGAGCATGGCCCTGCCCATCAGAACAAGACCCAGTTTCCCCCTCAATCAGTCCCTCCCATCAGGAAGCTTCCATAAGCCTCTTATCCTTATCCATCAGAGGGCAAACAGACTGAAAATCTAACCAATTTGATCACAGAAAACTAACCAATTTGATCACATGGACCACAGCCTTGTCTAACTCAATGGAACTATGAGCCATGCCATGTAGGGCCACCCAAGATGGATGGGTCATGGTGGAGATTTCTGACAAAATGTGGTCCACTGGAGAAGTGAATGGCAAACCAATTCAGCATTGTTGTCTTGAAAACCCCATGAACAATATGAAAAGGCAAAAAGGACATTTAAAGATGAACTCCCTAGGCTGGTAGGTGCCCAATATGCTACTGGAGATCAGTGGAGAAATAACTCCAGAAAGAATGAAGAGATGGAGCAAAAGCAAAAGCAGCACCCAGTTGTGGATGTGACTGGTGATGGAAGTAAAATCCGATGCTGTAAAAAGCAATATTGCATAGGAACCTGGAATGTTAAGTCCATGAATCAAGGGAAACTGGAAGTGTTCAAACAGGAAATGGCAAGAGTGAACATCGACATTTTAGAAATCAGTGAACTAAAATGGACTGGAATGGGTGAATTTAACTCAGATGACCATTATATCTACTACTGTGGACAAGAATCCCTTGGAAGAAACGGAGTAGCCATCACAGTCAACAAAAGAGTCTGAAATGCAGGACTTGGATGCAATCTCAAAAACAACAGAATGATCTCTGTTCCTTTCCAAGGCAAACCATTCACTATCACGGTAAACCAAGTCTATGCCCCAACAAGTAATGCTAAAGAAGCTAAATTTGAACGGTTCTATGAAGACCTACAAGACCTTCTAGAACTAACACCCCCAAAAGATGTCCTTTTCATTATAGGGGGCTGGAATGCAAAAGTAGGAAGTCAAGAGATACCTGGAGTAACAGGCAAGTTTGGCCTTGGAGTACAAAATGAAGCAGGGCAAAGGCTAACAGAGTTTTGCCAAGAGAACACATTGGTCCTAGCAAACACCCTCTTCCAACAACATAGAAGAAGACTACACATGGACATCACCAGGTGGTCAATGCTGAAATCAGATTGATTATATTCTTTGTAGCCAAAGATGAAGAATACAGTCAGCTAAAACAAGACCAAGAGCTGACTGTAGCTCAGACCATGAACTCCTTATTGGCAAATTCAGACTTAAATTGAAGAAAGTAGGGAAAACCACTAGACCATTCAGGTATGACCTAAGTCAGATGTTTTAGGATTATACAGTGGAAGTGACAAATAGATTCAAGAGATTAGATCTGATAGAGTGCCTGAAGAACTATAGTCGGAGTTTTGTGACATTGTACAGGAGGCAGCGATCAAGACCATTCCCAAGAAAAAGAAATGCAAATTATCTGAGGAGGCCTTACAAATAGTTGAGAAAAAAAGAGAAGCTAAAGGCAAAGGAGAAAAGGAAAGATATACCCATTTGAATGCAGAGTTCCAAAGAATAGGAAGGAGAGATAAGAAAGCCTTCCTTAGTGATCAACGCAAAGAAATACAGGAAAACAATGGAATGGGGAAGACTAAAGGTCTCTTCATGAAAATTAGAGATTAAAGGGAATATTTCATGCAAAGATGGGCACAATAAAGGACAGAAATGGTATGGACCTAACAGAAGCAGAAGATATTAAGAAGAGGTGGCAAGGATATACTGAGTGAGTGGAGTCACTCAGTTGTGTCCAATTCTTTGCAACCCCATGGACTGTAGCCTACCAGGCTCCTCCATCCATGGGATTTTCCAGGCAAGAGTACTAGAGTGGTTTGACATTTCCTTCTCCAAGAATACACAGAAGAACTATACAAGAAGGATCTCCATGATCCACATAACCATGATGGTATGATCACAATTGCACTCATTTCACACACTAGCAAATTAATGCTCAAAATCCTCCAAGCCAGGCTTTGACAATATGTGAACTGTGAACTTCCAGATGTTCAAGCTGGATTTAGAAAAGGCAGAGGAATCAGAGATCAAACTGCCAACATCAGTTGGATCATAGAAAAAGCAAGAGAGTTCCAGAAAAACATCTATTTCTGCTTTATCGACTATGCCAAAACCTTTGACTGTGTGGATTACAACAAACTGTGGAAAATTCTTCAAGAGATGGGAATACCAGACCATCTGATCTGCCTCCTCAGAAATCTATGCAGGTCAAGAAGCAACAGTTAGAACTGGACATGGAACAACAGACTTGTTCCAAACAGGGAAAGGAGTACGTCAAGGCAGTATATTTTCACCCTGCTTATTTAACTTATATGCAGAGTACATCATGTGAAATACCAGGCTGGATGAAGCACAACTTGGAATTAAGGTTGCTGGGAGAAATATCAATGTCTGATATGCAGATGACACCACCCTTATGGCAGAAAGCGAAGAACTAAAGAGCCTCTTGAAGAAAGTGAAAGTGGAGAGTGAAAAAGTTGGCTTAACACTCAACATTCAGAAAACTAAGATCATGGCATCTGGTCCCACCACTTCATGGCAAATAGATGGGGAAACAATGGAAATAGTTACAGACTTTCTTTCTGGGGCCTTCAAAATCACTGCAGATGGTGACTTCAGCCACGAAATTAAAGAATGCTTGCTTCTTGTAAGAGAAGCTATGACCCACCTAGACAGCTTATTAAAAAGCAGAGACAATACTTTGCTGACAAATGTTCATCTAGTCAAAACTACGGTTTTTCCAGTAGTCATGTATGGATTAAGAGTTGGACTATAAAGAAAACTGAGCACCAAAGAATTGATGCTTTTGAATTGTGGTGTTGGAGAAAACCCTTGAGAGTCCCTTGGACTGCAAGGAGATCAAACCAATCAATCCTAAAGGAAATCAGTCCTGAATATTCATTGATGCTGAAGCTGAAGCGGCCACCTGATGGAAAGAACTGAGTCATTGAAAAGACCCTGATGCTGGGAAAGATTGAAGGTGGGAGAAGAAGATGATGACAGAGGATGGGATTGTTGGGTGACATCACTGATTCGATGGACATGAGTTTAAGCAAGCTCCAGGAGTTGATTATGGACAGGGAAGCCTGGTGTGCTACAGTCCGTGGGGTCGCAAAGAGTTGGACACGACTGAGCAACTGTACTGAACTGAACTGATACAATACTTCTTAATATATATGCAACTTATATGCTTCCCTGGTGGCTCAGACAGTAAAGAATCCTTTTATAATGTGGGAGACCTAGGTCCAAGCCCTGGGTTGGGAAGATCCCCTGGAGGAGGGCATAGCAATCCACTTCAGTATTCTTGCCTGGAGAATCCCCATGGACAGAGGAGCCTGGTTGGCTATAGTTCATGGGGTTGCAAAGAGTCGGACATGACTGAATGACTAAGCACAGTGGAACACAGAAATATAAAGTGAATATTAACAGATATAAAGGGAGAAATTACAGTAATACAATTGTAGGGGAATTTAATATCCCACTCACATCAATGGAAAAATCATACAGACAGAAAACCAGTATGACCAATGAGCCAATGAAGAAAGCCAAAGGAAAATTTTAGAATACCTCAAAGTCTATAGGACACAGTGAAAGCAGTTCTAACAGGGAAGTTTATATCAACATAGACCTACCTCATGAAACAAGAAAGGTATCAAATAAACAACCCTACCTATTATCCAAAAGAATTAGAAAAAGAAGGATGAACAAACCCCCAAAGTCAGCAAAAGGAAAGAAATAATAAAATCATATATAATCGTGTAAATAAGAGAGAGATAAAAATAGAAAAGATAAATAAAACCAAGAGCTAGTTTCTTAAAAAAATAAATTGATAAGCCTTTAGCTAGGCTTATCAAGAAAAAAAGAGAGACAATCCAAATGAATAAAATAAAAATAAAAGAGGAAAAAACAACTGATAACACAGAGATACAAAAAAAAATCATAAGAGAATACTATGAACAGCTATATGCCAACAGATTCAACAACCTAGAGGGAACGGACAAATTTCTAGAAGCAGACAACCTGAATCAGGAAGAAATAGACAATCTGAACAAACTGATTACTACTAGTGAAACTGAATTTGTAATTAAAAAAACTTCCAGTAAGCAGAAATCCAGGACTAGATGGATTTACAGGGGAATGTACCAAACATATAAAGACGAGATAATGATAATACCTATCCTTCTCAAATTATTCCAAAAAACTGAAAGGGAAAGAACTGTTCCAAATTGATTCTATGAGGCCTCTATTACCCTAATAAGAAAACTAGACAATAACATTACAAAGAAAGAAAATTACAGATGAATATCTCTGATGAATATAGATGTAAAAATCCTTAACAAAATATTAGCACAGTGAATTCAACAATATATAAAAAGGATATACCCTGGTCAAGAGGAACTGATGCCAGGGATACAAGGGCGGCTTAATGTCCACAAAGTAAACCATGTGATACATCTAATTAACAAAAGGAAGGATAAAAATCACATGATTGTCTCAATAGATGCAGAAAAAGCATTTGACAACATTCAACATCTACTCATGATAAAAACTCTCATCAAAGTGGGTATAAGGGGAGTATCAGATCAGATCAGTCGCTCAGTTGTGTCCGACTCTTTTCGACCCCATGAATCGCAGCACGTCAGGCCTCCCTGTCCATCACCAACTCCCGGAGTTCACCCAGACTCACGTCCATCAAGTCAGTGATGCCATCCAGCCATCTCATCCTCTGTCGTCCCCTTCTCCTGCCCCCAATCCTCCCAGCATCAGAGTCTTTTCCAATGAGTCAACTCTTCGCATGAGGTGGCCAAAGTACTGAGTTTCAGCTTTAGCATCATTCCTTCCAAAGAAATCCCAGGGCTGATTTCCTTCAGAATGGACTGGTTGGATCTCCTTGCAGTCCAAGGGACTCTCAAGAGTCTTCTCTAACACCACAGTTTAAAAGCATCAATTCTTTGGCGCTCAGATCTCAGCATAATAAAGGCCATTTATGATAGACCTACAGCTAACAACATACTCAATGATGAAAAGCTTAAAAAAAATGATGAAAATCTAATGCTTTTCCTCTAAAATCAGGAAAAAGACAAAAATGCCTACTCCCACCACCTGTACATCACCTGCACTTAATAGTACTGGAAGTCCTAGTCACAGCAATTAGGTAAGAAAAGAAACGAAAGGCAACCACGTTGGAAGGGAAGAAGTAAAATCATCACTGTTTGCAGATGACATGATACAATATATAGAATATATTGAAGTCTTTCACCGAAAAGCTATTAGAACCAATACATATATCAGTAAAGGATATAAGATTAATATTTAGAAATCTGTTGCTTTTCTATACATGAATAATGAACTGCTGCTGCTGCTAAGTCGCTTCAGTCGTGTCTGACTCTGTGCGACCCCATAGACAGCAGCCCACCAGGCTCCGCCGTCCCTGGGATTCTCCAGGCAAGAGCACTGGAGTGGGTTGCCATTTCCTTCTCCAATGCATGAAAGTGAAAAGTGAAAGGGAAGTCACTCAGTTGTGTCTGACTCTTCGTGACCCCATGGACTACAGCCTACCAGGCTCCTCCGTCCTTGGGATTTTCCAGGCAAGAGTACTGGAGTGGGGTGCCATTGCCTTCTCCATGAATAATGAACTAACAGAAAGAAAATTCAAGAAAGTGATCTGATTTTGCATTAAAGAGAATAAAATACTTAGGAATAAACTTAACCAAAGAAGTGCAAGACCTATACTTTGAAAAGTATAAGACACTGATGAAGGGAACTGAAGAGGATAACAATAAGTTGAACAATATCCCATATTCATAGATTGGAAACATTAATATTGTCAAAATGTCCATACCACTCAAAACTGATTTAATCAATCCATCAAAATACCCATGTCACTGTTCACTGAACTAGGACAAATAATCGTAAAACTTATGTAGAACCACAAAAGGCCCTGAATAGCCAAAGCAACCTTGAGAAAGAAGAATAGAGTTGGAAGTATCACACTCTGTGATTTTAGACTACACTACAAAGCCATAGCAATCTGGATAGTAAGGTACTGGTACATAAACAAACACACAGATCAATGGAAGAGAATCCAGAAATAAACTCATCTACCTATTGTTAATTAATCTATTACAAAAGCAGGAATATACAAGGAAGAAAAGATAGTCTCTTCAATAAGTGGTGCTGGGAAAACTGGACAGCTATATGTAAAAGAATAAAATTAGAACATTTTCTCATACCATATACAAAAATAATCTCAAAATTAATTAAAGACCTAAATTTAAGACTGGATAACATAAAACTAGAAGACAATATAGGCAGAACATTCTTTTACATAAATCAAAGAATATTTTTTGAATCAGTCTCCTAAGGCAAAGGAAACAGAAGCAAAAAATTTTAAAATGGAACTTAATTAAAAGATTTTGCACAACAATGGAACCACTGACAAAGCAAAAAGACAAGCTACTGAATGGGAGAAAATATCTGCAAATGATATGACGGATAAGAGGTTACATGGCATATTGAAAAGCAGAGACATTACTTTGCCAACAAAGGTCCGTCTAGTCAAGGCTATGGTTTTTCCAGTGGTCATGTATGGATGTGAGAGTTGGACTGTGAAGAAAGCTGAGTGCCGAAGAATTGATGCTTTTGAACTGTGGTGTTGGAGAAGACTCTTGAGAGTCCCTTGGACTGCAAGGAGATTCAACCAGTCCATTCTAAAGGAGATCAATCCTGGGTGTTCTTTGGAAGGAATGATGCTAAAGCTGAAACTCCAGTACTCTTTGGCCACCTCATGTGAAGAGTTGACTCATTGGAAAAGATTCTGATGCTGGGAGGGATTGGGGGCAGGAGGAAAAGAGGGCGACAGAGGATGAGATGGCTGGATGGCATCACTGACTCGATGGACATGAGTCTGGGTGAACTCTGGGAGTTGGCGATGGACAGGGAGGCCTGGCGTGCTGTGATTCATGGGGTCAGACATGACTGAGCAACTGAACTGAACTGAACTGAACTGACTGATACAAAATATATAAACTTATACAATTCAATACTGGGCTTCCCTGGTAGCTCAAAGGTAAAGAATCTGCCTGCCAATGTAGGAGACACAAGTTTGATCCATGGGTTGGGACAATCCCCTGGAGAAGAAAATGGCAGTCCACCCCAGTATTCTTGCCAGGGAAACCCCAGGTTGCCTAGACAGAGGAGCCTGGTGGGCTACAGTCCACGGGACTGCAAGAGTTGGACACAACTTAGTGATTAAACAACAACAATACAACTGAATATCAAAAAACAAACAACCCAATTAAAATATGGGCAGAAGACCAAATAAATAGATATTTGAACAAAGAAGACATACAGTTAAAACGCACATGAAAAGATGCTCAACATTGATAATTGCCAGAGAAATGAAGATCAAAACCACAATGAGATATTACCTCACATGTGTCAGAAAAGCTAACATCAAAAAGGCAAGAAATAATAAGCATTGGTTAGGATGTGGAGAAAAGGGAACCCCCACGAACTGTTAGTGGGAATGTAGACTGATTCATTTGCTATGGAAAACATTTTGGAGATAAAAATTAAAAATAGAATGACCATGTGATCTTGCAATTCTACCCTTGAAAATTTGTCTAAAGAAAATGAAAACACTAATTTGAAAAGATATACACATCCCTGTGTTCATTGCAGCATTATTTACCATAGCCAAGATATGTAAGCAACCTGTGTCCATCAATAGATGAATTAATACAGAATATGTATATTTTATATGTGTATGTGTATAACCATATATGTAGCTCAACCACATAAAAAAATAATGAAATCTTACCATTTGCAACATCATGGATGAATCTAGAGTATATTATACTAAATGAAATATGTAAGACAGAGCAAGACAAATATTGTGTTATCAGTTATATGTGGAATCTAAAAAACAAAACAAATGAACAAATATTGCAAAACAGAGTTAAAGACACAGAGAACAAACAGGTGATTACTAGAGAGGACGTGGGTTGTGAGAGGAAAGAAATAGTTAAGGGACATTAAGAGGTAGAAACTTATGAGTTTGGCATAAGATGAATCATGGTATAAAATGTACAGTGTGAAATACAGTCAATAACTATGTAATATCTTTGTATGGTAAATATCATAGTTAGACTTATGGTGATCATTTTGAAATGTATACAAATATCATTACTTTGTGCAACAGGAACAAACATAAGTTCAGTTCAGTTCAGTCACTCAGTCGTGTCCGACTCTTTGCGATCCCAGGTGAATCGCAGCACGCCAGGCCTCCCTGTACATCAACAACTCCCGGAGTTCACCCAAACCCACGTCCATCCAGTCAGTGATGCCATCCAGCCATCTCATCCTCTGTCATCCCCTTCTCCTCCTGCCCCCAATCCCTCCCAGCATCAGAGTCTTTTCCAATGAGTCAACTCTTCGCATGAGGTGGCCAAAGTACTGGAGTTTCAGCTTTAGCATCATTTCTTGCAAAGAACACCCAGGATTGATCTCCTTTAGAATGGATGGTTGGATCTCCTTGCAGTCCAAGGGACTCTCAAGAGTCTTCTCCAACACCACAGTTCAAAAGCATCAATTCTTTGGCACTCAGCTTTCTTCACAGTCCAACTCTCACATCCATACATGACCACTGGAAAAACCATAGCCTTGACTAGACGGACCTTTGCTGGCAAAGTAATGTCTCCACTTTTTAATATGCTATCTAGGTTGGTCATACTTACCTTCCAAGGAGTAAGCGCCTTTTAATTTCATGGCTGCAATCACCATCTGCAGTGATTTTGGAGCCCCAAAAAATAAAGTCTGACATTGTTTCCACTGTTTCCCCATCTAGTTCCCATGAAGTGATGGGACCAGATGCCATGATCTTCGTTTTCTGAATGTTGAGCTTTAAGCCAACTTTTTCACTCTCCACTTACACTTTCATCAAGAGGCCCCGGCTGATCCAGGGTATTCGAAGCGGGGATGGCGTCGGCGACCTATTTATTTAAATATTTTATCAAAGATATAAAGAGTAATAGGATGAGGATAGCTCAGTAGGAAAATTCAGTGGAGAAAAGAGGCTGAGTGGCTTGGTTTACGCAGGAGACCAATAGAACTTCAAGACAAGAAGTTTGCACCACTTACGTAGGCCACAGGCGTCCTTCCGTTCTCCCGAAGGAGAGGAGACACTGAGGCCTCCCCGGTCGGATCTTAGAAGCCCAGGCATAATTAGTAAGCATGGTGGGTTCCGCGCTCCAGATAGAGACTCAGCCAGAGTGAGAGAGAGAGCGACATGGGGAGACCAGTATTTCGAGAAATTGATCCCCATTCTTTATTTTCCATGGTCTACTTTTATACACTGAGATGTTATGCAAAAGTCACGCGCGGGGTCAGCAGTCCTGACTTTTATCAAAGTCAGGTGCTTCATACAAATGTATACAGAGGTCTTAGGGGTGTTACATCATCTTCTGGCCAGGGGGGCCTGCTGACAATTTATGACCCTCTCCTTGTGACAACGGTCAGTCAACCAGGACACTTATTTCTCCAGGGGTGATTATTCTTAAAACAGACACCACCCAAATAAAGTTACATTCCTATAGGGTGAGGGTGTAGTGGGTTTTAGTTAAGGAAAGAATTTACTTAGCCTAAGGTCTAACGTGATTAATATTAAAGGTTAATACTTATTTCTTCTATATATTCATTAATGTGTGTAAGGGCAGAGGATGTGGAGACTTAGCAACAAACATTGGCTCAACAAATGAAAAACCCTTCACCAACACAATTTCTAATCAGCCCACTATACTTATAGTTTTCTAACTTCTCTAAAGAACCTGTTTTTAGAGGGTTTAAAGCATCTCGTGCCTCTCACAGTTGGGAGGCTGTGAGCAATCACATGTGGCCAGACAAGCCTGTCAGGCAGGCTGGAGAACCTTCAGAGGAGTTTGTAGGTTAAAACACTCTTGTCATGCCCAAGAGTTTTTATTGACTGGAGCTCTAGGTTAACTCCTTCTCCGAAAGAGGTGGTGGGGGACAGGCCCCTGTAAAGTCAGAGGTGTAGGTGAGAGCACAAAGTAGTAAAGTAGGCAGGCTCTGGTTATGGGGGTAGACGCTCGAGGATTTCCAGGGGGACTCCTGAGGCTCGATCCCGCCTTTGCGTATGTCGAGCCTCCTTCCTCATGACCTTTGCCATGGGCGGAGTACCTCACTCTGGCCCCCAACACTCTTCACTTTCTGCCATAAGGGTGGTGTCATCTGCATATCTGAGGTTATTGATATTTCTTCCGGCAATCTTGATTCCAGCTTGTGCTTCTTCCAGCCCAGCGTTTCTCATGATGTACTTACTCTGCATAGAAGTTAAATAAGCAGGGTGAAAATATACTGCCTTGATGTACTCCTTTTCCTATTTGGAATCAGTCTGTTGTTCCATGTCCAGTTCTAACTGTTGCTTCCTGACCTGCATATAGGTTTCTCAAGAGGCAGGTCAGGTGGTCTGGTATTCTCATCTCTTTCAGAATTTTCCACAGTTGATTGTGATCCACACAGTCAAAGGCTTTGGCATAGTCAATAAAACAGAAATAGATGTTTTTTCTGGAACTCCCTTGCTTTTTCAATGATCCAGCGGATGTTGGCAATTTGATCTCTGGTTCCTCTGCCTTTTCTAAAACCAGCTTGAACATCTGAAAGTTCACGGTTCACGTATTGCTGAAGCCTGGCTTGGAGAATTTTGAGCATTACTTTACTAGGCATGTGAGATGAGTGCAATTGTGTGGTAGTTAATTATACTAAAAAACAAGCTCATAAGAAGAGATCAGATTTGTGGTTACCAGAGGTGGGGAATTGGGGGAGAGGAAGCTGTATGAAGGCAATCAAAAGTATAAACTCCCAGTTACAAGAAATAAGTACTGGGTTGGCCAAAAGTTCATTCTGGCTTTTCCATAAGATGTTATAGAAAACTCAAACGAAATTTTGGCCAACACAAAGGCTAGCCATGTAATGTATGTAACATGATAAATAAAATTAACACCACCATGCATTATATATGAAAGTTATTAAGAGGGTAAATTCTAAGGGTTCTCATCACAAGGAAAAAATTTTTCTCTGTTTCTTTAATTTTGTATCTATATGAGATGATGGATGTTCACTAAACTTATTGGGATAATCATTTCATTATATATGTAAGTCAAATCATTATGCTATACACCTTACATTTATACAGTCCTTTGTGTCAATTACATCCCAATAAAATGGGGGAAAACAACCAAACAACAAACATAAGCAAACCAACAGAAACAGGGGGAGGACTGAATTGGACCTGAGGCCCACAGTTTTTTGACCCCTGAGCTTGTACAGGGTATTTGTACATTTTTTAGGCTTATTCCATTCCTGGGGCCACACTTTGGCTCCTACAGCCCAATTCATTTGGGAATTGCTGCTTTTCCTCCCTACCTCCTTTTCTGATACATTTATATTTTGAGTATCTCTATTTTCCCCATGAAAACTTCACCAGCTTCTCCAACCTATACTACTCAACTGAGTTTTCTGGAGCCCTGTGGCATTTAGAGTTAGTACCCCAGAATTTAGAGTATAGTTGTTTCATGAAAATTAATTTTCTTCTCCTAAGAATACTGTAGATCCTTGAGGGAAGAAAACAAGTCTCACATTCATATATGTTTCCTTCAACTCCCCTATTATAGGATGGTACATAATAAGTGTTTGATAAATATTTGCTAATTGATTTGTTAACTTACGTCCATAACAGTGCGTATTTGTTCCTTGCTCTGTGTTGTAGGCCATAATGGCACCCCCGAGATGTCCCTGTCCCACTCCTTGTAACCTATTGATGTTACCTTACATCATGATACAGACTTTGCCACAATTAAGAATATAACATGTTAAGAATATAACTCAACATGCAAAAAACAAAGATCATGGCATTTGGTCCCATCATTTCACGGCAAATAGATGGGGAAACAATGGAAACAATTACAGACTTTCTTTTTTGGGGCTCCAAAATCACTGCAGATGTTGACTGCAGCCATGAAATTAAAAGACACTTGTTCCTTAGAAGAAAAGCTATGACCAACCTAGAGAGCACATTAGAAAGCAGAGACATTATTTTGCCAACAAAAGTCCATCTAGTCAAAGCTGTGGTTCTTCTAGTAATGATGTATGAATGTGAGAGTTGGACTAGAAAACTTTTGAGAGTTCCTTGGACTGCAAGGAGATCCAACCAGTCAATCCTAAGGGAAATCAGTCCTGAATATTCATTGCAAGGACTGATGCTGAAGCTGAAACTCCGATACTTTGGCTGTCTGATACAAAGAACTGACTCATTGGAAAAGGCCCTGATGCTGGGAAAGATTGAAGGCAGGAGGAGAAGGGGAGGACAGAGGATGAGATGGTTGGATGGTATCACAAACTCGATGGACATGAGTTTGAGAAAGCTTTGGGAGTTAGTGATGGACAGGGAAGCCTGGCGTGCTGCCATCCATGGGGTCGCAAAGAGTCAGACACCACTGAGCGACTGAACTGAACTGAAGTTAAGAATCTTGAGATGAGATTACCTTGGATTATCTGGGTGGGCCCCTTGTAATCACAAGAGTACTTATAAAAGTGAAGCAGAGGAGTCAGATGACAGAAGCAGAGAGACAGACAGAATGTGATTTGAAAATGGCTTTGAAGATGGAGGAAAAGGGCCATGAGTCAAGGGCCTCTACAGGCTGCTTCTGGAAGCTGGAAAGGACAAGAAAACAGATACTTTCTTGGAGACTTCATAAGAACCAGGACTGCTGGAACCTTAACTTCATCCCAGTGAAATATATACAGAATTTTGGCCTCATGAACTGTAAGTTTGTGTTGTTTAAAGCCAAAAAGTGTGTGCTAATTTGTTACAGGAATAATAGAAACCTAAGACCCTCTGTGATGGGAAAATATTAAATGATTAAAAACACCAAGAAACATTTCTGTACCCATCTCTGGATGCCATGGCTGGTCCCCAAGCACAGCTTTGAGAATTTATTCCCTAATGAGGAGGAAGATCTAAAGTAGGTGGTGAGAAAAACCTAGAAACATGTATTTGTTTATAGGAAGAGATTTCCTAGTGACATTCTGTATTTAAGCTATTTTTCAAGGTGCATTAGAAAGTCATTGGTCCTAGAGATGTGGGTTTAAGACCCAGCTCTGTCATTTGCTATGTGACCTTGGACAAGTCACTTAATCTATTTGGCAGTACAGCCTTACAGCTCCAAAGGGTATAGGAGATCTACCCAGTCCCATTTAATTGGCCCCAAGGAGGCAAGTCTAGCCTCTGTTCATTTGGATTTAGTAAGACATATACTATAAGCTTGCAATAAAACTATCCAGTAAGAAACCCAAGGGGCTGCTCTGTCTTACAGACAGCTGAGGTACTCGAGGTACAGAGCTGCTATGCAACTTTGAGACCTCTTTCTGCAGGGGAGATGCTGCGATTACTCCAAACCATGCTACCAGGTCCAAGATCCAACAGCTAGGTGATTATTTTCAGAAAGATGGGTTAGAGGTTTGTTCTGTTTCGGTTTTGCTTTTTTGAGCTATCCTCTTAGATTAATCACAAAGGCCCTATAGGCACACCCTGGGTTTCTAGTATTGTCATTTTTGTGATCTTAACAATAATAGTAATAATAATGGCAGGTTTCTATGAATAATAACATTCTGCTACCTGTCCAAGGCCAGTCCTCTTGTATTCTCAATGTTTTACTCCATCAATTCTTCCCATTTTACCTTGCACTATCGAACATGGATCACACTCAAGTTCTCCATACACTAGCAAGTGAAAACAAAGAGGTAAACACTTTTTTGGAACTCTGTTACCTATGTGAACTACTGACTGACCTATTTCTTCCTTCCTTTTATCCAGCTGCTCCAAATGCTATCTACTCTCACAACTTCCTTATGTTACCATCTATGAACTCTTGAACATCTTTCTTTCTTACAATTAACTCGAATTATACACTACACAACTGAACCTCTCTTAATTGACACTTTCAAAGCCCCTCGACGTTCTTCATTTATTCTGACTTCTCTGCTGTGCATAATTGGCCTCTCCTTGTAAATATCACCTCCTTTAGTTTGAGTGACTGTTCCCTCTTCTGATTATCCTCCTACATTTGTAAACTCTTCTTCTATGCCCTTTGTTCTTGACTTTCCCTCTTCTCCTTGTCCCCGGCTATGGCTGGTCACCAGGTCCCGTACTTAGCATTCCTCTTCTCCCGCCATCCTTTCTCCTTGAGCAATCTCCTCTATTCTTGTGGCTTCACCATCATCCACATGCTACTAGCTCCACTTCTGACCACTATTCCAACTTCCATTTCCACTTTTCCAAATGCATTGTGGCTATCTCCACATGGATGTTCACATGACATATCGAAATAGGTCAAAATGTGAACTAATGTTCACTTCTTTCAAAACTGTACAGAGTGATGATTAAGAACATGGCTTTTCAAGTTTTATAGGCTTGCATTCCAGTGTCAGCTTCTCTCTACTTTAGCTGTATAACCCAAAGAAATTTACTTTTGTGTCTGTATTTCCTCATCTGTGAGATGGGGAAAATAGCAGTACCTACTGCATAAAGTTCCTGAGAAAGCTGAAAGAGAGAATGAACCCAAATTGTCATTCTTAGTGCCTGGAAAACAGTTTTGGTTCAATAAATATGAGTGCTGTTACTGCACCTGACTCACCCTTCTTTTTGTCAGTCAACCTCAGTTGGCCATTCTTCACATCACCATACACCCAATCAATTGTTAAGTATTGTAAATTCTTCATTAATAACATGTCTTGTTTCTATTTCCTGCTTTTCACGTGATCAGCTATTTCATTAGGACCAACTACAGCTTGCTGTCCAATACCTTCACCTTTTTCTCTCCATCACTTGCATTCCATCCTTTCTTTTTGAAGAACAGATTCAATGTGTCATTTTTCTGACCCAAACCTTCAATGACTTCTTATCACATAATGAATAATTGGCATTCAAAGCTCTCCAGGATTATGTTTTTACCTACTTTCCCAGAATTATTTCCAACAACTGTCCTATAAACATCTCATACTCTACCTAAACTTACTGCATCACAAATAATTATCTTGCTTTTCTGACCCTGTACCCTTGGTTTTGTGAGTCCTGTCTCCAATGCTGCCATTTCTGGTTCCTAAAATTCCAGCCTCCCTTTGAAGTTCAAGTGAAATGGAATTAGCTCTGACTTAGTGATTCTTAAACATTTTGAATTATGACCTCCTTAAAAATCTGATGAATATATAGATTTTCTTCAGGAAAGATGAAAATGAGCCAACAGAACATCTGCATATGATTTCAGAGGTTCATAGACCCTCTCCTCCATTCCTTTTTGCTGATCATTGAATTACAGTTTATTTTAAAATTATGTGGTATTTTTTGACTGCTAAATTCTTAAAGCATAATGTATCTCTTTCATAGAACTCAGCATGTTATTCCCTGTATTTCAGTTTCAACACTGGCTTTCCTTAACTTCTAGAAAAATGCTTTCTTTATTGTTGTTATTATTATGTGTATATGTGTGTGCTATTTAATGAGATTCAAAGATCATCAACATTAGAATCATAAGAGATTCCTGGGTGCAACTCCAGGTCTCTTAAATTAAGATGCCATGGGCAAGGGACCCAGAAACACTTTGCTGTAAGCTGCCCCATTGACGTACTCGTGAAATCTTGATCTCATCCTATGCCTGAGCTAGCATCACAGATGCACAGGATACAGAAACAGCCTTGGTTCCTCCACTCCCAACCCTTTTGGTCTGATGTGACCAGGAATTGTCATGGACACATTACTTCTTCTGCTATTTTCCATCAGTTTAATTGGATTATGTCTACACTAGCACCTTCTGGATTTGAGACAAGGAATGTTATGTGCTTGAGAGTATTTTATCTAGGTCCCTGGCTCCTTCTCTGCAGATGACTTGTTCTTTCCAAATCCCTATCTTGCATTGGTGAAGTGGTTTCTGCTTAGTCTTAACTTGATATGTTAACACACAGTTTGGAAAATTCCAGCAAGTCTCCTAATGGAGCTTGCCTGAATTATGATAGCAATTTGGGTAAATGCCTTATCGTCTCTCTCTGACTGTGAAGTTCTTAAGCGTAGACTAAACCAATTTCCAGGTTTGGCATAGCCATTGTATTGCTTTATTTTACCCAGACAGATGAGGTCTCTTGCTTCTCCCTCCCCATCCCAGGAAAGTCAGAAAACAGTCAGCTTCCTTTTCTCCTATCTACAACCTGACCATTTAAAAATTCTCATCTCTTTCTTGAAGCTCTTCCTGAGAAGTTCTATGTCCATTGATTTCTCCCCTTCTGAACTGCCCAGGGCACTTCTGGTCTATTCCAAAGATTCCTTTTTAACCTGCAATTATATTATATAAGTAGTATGGCATAATAGTTAAGTTTATGGGCTCTGATTCAAGCAAGCTAGGTTCTAAAACTCAACCCTAATACTGCATAACAGGTCTTAGCTCTGGGACTCAGTTCAACATCTGTAAAATAGAAGTAATATAATACCTACTTCATGGTGTTTTATGAGAACTCAATGAGATAATGCATATAAAGCCCTGATCATATGCTCTGGATATAGTAAACACTCAATAAATGTTAATTTCAGAGTGATGCTATGTATAAATCAGAGTAGGCCAAGTTATGCTATGGTAACGAGTAACCTCAAAACATTGCTTCTCATAGAAACAAAAGGTTATTTCTCACCCATGTTACATATCTCTTGTAGCCCAGTGAGGAGTCAAACTCCATATTGCTATGCTCTGGGAACCAGGCTGACAAAGGAGTTATTGTTGGAACATTGCCAGGCATTGCAGTAAAGGAAAGAAACCTATGGTAAAGCAAGAATTAGCTCCTACAACTTCTGCCTGAAATTGACGCATGACAATTTTCAGTAAATTTCACTGGCCAAAGTCACAAGGCAGAGTCTGACTTCAATGGGGCAAAAAAGAATAATTTCCCCTCAGGAAGGGAAGAGGAAGAAAGAGTTATCTTTTAAGGCTTTCATGTATTTCAGTTTTCCATCATCAGTTATTTGACTGACATATCTTTTGTGTCCCTTAAAGTTGAGCACATAGTAGGAAGCAAGTATATATTTTATTGATGGATAGTAGGTGTTCATCATGTCTCTACGTTTTGAATTGAGTTGAATGATTGAAGGAGAAATTCCTCTGTGATATATAGCAAGTGTCTGAAAATGTCAACTGATGAATTGACAGCAAAGGATCAGAGATCCCCATTTCTCTAAAACAAATGAAACCATCCACCTGGCACAAATTTTTTTTTTAAATGTTTAACTTGAGAACTGTCCAAGACTACATTTTACTCAAAATTTCTTATTAGTTGTCTACAAAATCTAGGATGTTGCTGTCATTTTTACATTTAGATCTACGAGTGTAAGACACACAAATTTTTTTATATCTTCCTGAGTCCTGGCCAGCAATTAGCACCCAATGTCCTTAAGTTACCTTCAGATAAACATGTGGTCAAGACATCCAGTAGATACAGCTTCCTGCTCTTATAAAAGATGATTCTCTATTTAAATAAATAAGTGTTACAGAGAGATGTGGCTAGTGCAAAAGCACAAGTCTTTAAAGAAAAAAAATCCCCCAGGAATTTTTGTGTATCTCTGTAATTATTTATTATTATCGATTATCTTGCCCGGGTTTTATCCCTAACCTTGAGTACATTTCTTTCAAGTCACTTTCAGTCTTGAAACTTAGAGTCAAAATTCTTTCCTGGGGCATATTTGTGGCTCCAGTGCTTCAGTGTCTTCACTAGATATGAATGTCCCTGGAGTCTTTCTTCTGCCAACAGCAGATTAAGACTCTGTTGGGAGAGTCTTTTGCTTTTCATGAGTTTTCTTCCGCAGTCGGCAGTGATCAGGCCTCTCACATGACCTAACTACCAAGTTCTTCCATCTTAGCACTAGAAAGAAATTTCCAGCAGGAGAAAGCTACTTCAAGTTCCCTACTTGTAACTTACCTTCTTCTTTATCCATGGGGCAGAATCCCAAATGGGAGTAAAACACTTAAGGCTGCTGGTCTGGGGTGGCAGGATCCAGGGGGAAGATCAAAGGGCTTCATAAAATAAAAGGTTGCCAACCTATTTACTAACTCATTTTTTCTTTCCTTTCTTCCTCACTTCCTTCTTTTATTCTTATCAATATTTTGACTGAATTACGTGTAAACCAAAATTTGAATTGAATCCCTTTAGCAACCAGTGCTTTTACAACCTGCTTTTGATAGAGTGCCTGCCTTTAAAAGCTCCATGTCTCTTTCCCATGCAAGCCTGTAGCAAAATATATCACTATTTAAATACACTTATAACTATCTTACTTTCTATTACAAGTCAGGAGAGCTAGAATGAAGACTTTTCCACTTTTCTTTTTTACTGCAGTATCGCCAGAGATTAACAAATTTTATGCCACATAGAAGGTCTCTAGTAAATAACTGTAGGCGAAAGCATGAATGAATAGCATGGTGATGAACAGACACTGAGCCCAGGCAAAATTACTGAGTTCAAAACACGGTTCCACACTCTGTAACTTTTTTCTAACTCAATTTTCTTATCTGTGAAATGGAACATTACCATTTGGCATAGTCAAGGTTTAGCTACAGATAAATAAAACAGTTGAGGTATTCTGAGCAGAAAAGGATTGAGTACAGGAATCAGGTGCTTACAAAACTGTTGAATGATGAGAGGAGCAGGCTCTAGGCTCAGCTTCTACAAATAAGTTCCAAAATACCACCACTGTGTGTGCTTGGTCGTTTTAATCATGCCCAACTTTTTGGGACCCTATAGACTGTAGCCCTCCAGGCTCTTCTGTCCAAGGAATTCTCCAGGCAAGAACACTAGAGTGGGTTGCCATGCCCTCCTCCAAGGGATCTCCCTGACCCAGGGATCAAACCCATGTCTCCTGCTGTCTCCTGCATTGCAGGAGGATTCTTTACCCAATGAGCCACCTGGTACTGACCCACTAAGAGAACTCTCACACATCTACTATCAGAAAGCTGGGGAAGCAAGAGGTTGCTGTCTTAAGTTCTGAATTCAAGATCAGATCACCTTATTAATAGATGGAATTCCAAGAATCAGGAAGTCACCAGAATTCTTGGCCCCAAGATCACCTGAGATGGAGCAATCCAAAGCAGTCATTACAATTGCAAGTTTTAGGGTCAAACTATTATACAAACTGGATCTTTCACAAGGAATAAATGGCTCATTGACCTCTCCTTGTCTCCCTACCTAACTCATCAAGGAGTTCAAGTGTCAAGAAATCTGACTGGATAAACCAGAACTGCATCCAGACTGCAAAGCATCCTGGGAAATCTATCTTCGGCTTTTCAGCCACTGTACTACAGGAAATAATCCTAGGAGTGGGTTCAGTGGACATTGAGCAGGCCAGGCTATAGTTCCCCACCTGCTCCTGCCACAGGATTTCAGTAAATGAAAAGGCTTCAGCAGAGTGCTTGAACATAAGGGGCACTCACTCAGTGTTACTTGTTATTGTTTTACCTAAGAAGATCTGTCATATTGGCTTGTATAATGATCCTTCATATATATTTTGTGAGCATTACAGGCACTGAGTAGCAAGTTTAGTGAATGAATCTTGTAAAAAAATATTTTATGCTTTTTAGTACTGGATATTAGCAGAATCTGTACACCCTTCCCCATGTCCCACATTCTTGGCTCTCTTCAGATGACTGAAAGTGAAGGCAAAACCTTTTTTTCCAGTCTTCTAGCCAAATGTTGCAGTGCTCCTGCTGGGGGCTTCCCCACAGCTCACCCTCCTGGAATCCAAAGGACGTGCAGTTTGGTTGATTGCTTCAAGCTGCAGTTATCTCAGGGACTTCCCAGGTGGCTCAGTGGTAAAGAACCCGCCTGCCAATGCAGGAGCCGCAGGAGTCACAGGTTTGACCTTCCTGGGTCAGGAAGGTCCCCTGGAGAAGGAAATGGCAACCCACTCCAATGTTCTTGCCAGGATAATCCCATGGACAGAGGAGACTGGCGGGCTATGGTCCATTGGGTTGCAAAGAATCAGACACGACTGAGCGTGCAAAAAATTATCTCCAATCACTTTGTCCTTTGTGTTTTAGGGGCAGACAGTGTAGGCGTGTATGTTTCTTTGTGTGTACGTGTTTCTTTTGTGTGTCCATCTACTATACTCTCTTCAATCAGATATCTTTTCTTCTCTGGGATCAATTCCAGATGTCTCCTTTTACTCTTCTAAGAGCAAGTTTTCTGAGGACATTTTTTTCATGTCGGACAAGTCAATCCTTAATATTTTAGGTGTATCATCTACATGCTAGTTCCTATTCTAGGTCCTACAGATCAAGGGACTTAATGGTTCATTTAGGAAAACCTGTGCGGTGCTCTAGCAATGCAAAATAGAGAAACCAAAGCCTTATTTCCGTTGAGGATCATGGAGGATGTCTCTGAAAATAAAAGTATAAACTGAGAACTAAATGAAAAAAGATGAATAAGAGTTAGCCAAGTGACATGGGCTTAAGGCATCAAAAGTATAACCTATAGAAGGAAAGGGGTGAAGCTTTCACTAGGGGGGAAGTTAGTGGTAAAAGACCCATCTCCCAAAGCAGGAGACATAAGAGACTCAGGGTTCAATCCCTGAGTTGGGAAGATCCCCTGGAGGAGGGCATGGGAACCCACTCCAGTATTCTTGCCTGGAGAATCCCATGGACAGAGAACTCTGGCAGGCTACAGTCCATAGGGTCGCAAAGAGTTGGACACAACTGAAGTGACTTAGCACACGTGCACACATGGAAGGAAAGAAATATGCATAAGGATATCTCCCCCAACACAAATAAATTAGTGGTTAAAAGATTGTTCAGAGAAGTGAGTGGACGGTCAAGTTTCTGTTCCTCCACTCCTTGTCTGCTGTTGAATGCAGTCTTGGTGGGATTGTCAGGCTAGGTGTCCTGCCCTTCCATGACCGAGTTGTGAGCGGATGAAATAATCTAGGCCAATCAGATACTTTCCCTGGAATTTGAATCTTAAGTGGATTGAAAAAGAGCCTGGAAAAGGCTCAAGTTTTCATCATGGTAGTGGTTCTCAGCCACCCATTATTTTAAGATACATTGGTTTCTATCCTTTCTGAGGTTCCGCCCTACCCCCCCAATTCTATGAGATACCCCATGTTCACCAATAAATTTTATTTTTTGCCCAAGTTGATCTCTGGTGGCTTGCAACTTTTATGAGATAAAAGAAGCAAAATTTTTTTGCTAAAAAAAGTCTTTGATAGCAGATTGAAGAGAAAAGTAAGAGCTCAAGGGCAAAGGGAACTGGAGACTAATAAACAAAATCTATCCTTAGAGTGTTCTACATTAAAAATCCATAAAGCACTGGAAAATTAGGAAAGAACAGAAGAGGGGAAAATTCAGCTGAACCACATGGTGAGGTTGTTTGTACTCCTGCAAAGAAGACCTCCTCTCTCTCTAAACATTTGTCTCCAAAGCCTTTTTCTACACTAGAAAATGCTGAATATGAATAGTATATGGAGGGGGTGGGGCAATTGAAATGGGCAAAAGGATTGAGTTCCACATTTTCATTGTCCTGGCATAAAGCAATGACAACTTGTGTGAAACTGAGAGAAATTCAAAGATAATGGTAACTGAGAGGCAGAGAGGAGCATGAGACTATAAGCTTCTCTACGAATTTTCAGGTATACTTCTAAAGGGCCATGGAATAGGAATCTGACCCAAACTTAGTTGGGCTTTCTGAAGACAGAATGACCCATAAGTTGACATCTCTTAGTGCATCTGTGACTTAGGAGAAAAGCCTGGTGGACGATGCAACATGTTAATGGAAGACATTTTGCATGATGGGATTATGCGTGATTTGTATTTTATTTGTATTTGTGTGCGTGCTAAATCACTTCAGTCATGCCCAGCTCTTTGTGATCCTATGGACTGAAGCCTGCCAGGCTTCCCTGTCCATGGGGGTTCTCCAGGCAAGAATACTGGAATTGGTTTCCATGTCCTTCTCCAGGGAATCTTCCCTACCCAGGGATCGAACCTGTGTCTCTTATGTCTCCTGCATTGGCAGGCAGGATCTTTACCACTAGCTCTGTCTTTTCATAAATTCCAAAATTTCAACAATAAACTATCATGGGAGAACTAGTATTTAAAGTATGATTAAATACACAATCCTTTTAGCTCACATGACTGCTGTGAGGACCAAGTTACATAATGTCTAAAATATTCATAATTCTTCTTTCTATGTTCAGTACTGACGCTATTTACAGAGCCCATCCTGGATGCAAGGTTGCAGAGGAACAGCCTTACTGACTGGGTAGAGGTGGTTTGATGCTTTATCCATTCTCCTTCCAAGCTCTGTTGCCTCCTCAGCACCATGATTGTTTCCAGAGGTGCTGTCATAATGCAAACATGTTGGGGGTACTCCCACCCTGAGTAACTGTTGTTAACTGCAGGATGTGAACCAGCATACTTCTACCTACTCTTGAAAGAGATACCTGGCAGCTTGGAGATGCCTCTCATAGCCACTCAGCCAAGACAGGCTTCTCTGGCATCCAGCACCCAGGACAACATAGCGAGGACAATTCTTTGTATGACAAGGCCAGGCCAAATCAGCACTGGTCACCGCAAATGGCCAGTCAGTCTTCAAGCCTTTGCAGCATGCAGAGGGCTTGCGTTTCTTTGAGGAAGTCCTGGGAACAGTGGGCCCACGCTGGGGTTCCTGATTATGACCTGGAACGCCACGGACCTCATAGGAGCAAGCCTCTGGGGGCCACTATCAGACCCTGAAATCTTGCCACCAATATTTAGGGGTATGAACAGCCTTAAGAACTCTGAATAATTTCATCCAGGATGGCTTATATTAAAGACTTAGAAGCAACCAGCTAGTTCAAGGAGAGTTCAGGTATCTTCAACTGAGGAGCAGGGAGCTCAGCTCAAGTCCAAGTCCATCTCCTTTGTCTATTAGTTCCCTAGACTTTGGGGAAACATTCATTGTCACCTTACTAGCAGTTTCATGCTGCTTTGTGAATACCTCATTTGTAGAATTTATCACATTCTGTGGAAGTATACATATATATGTATTTATCTTTGCTCAGAGGACTATGGGCTCCCAGAGAATAAACCCTGTTCACCCATCACAGTGCCTGACATGTAATAGCCTCAGTCACTGTCCATGAAGTAAATGATTTCCTCATCTCTTCATTCAACAAGTATGTGTTGCATATCTGTGCTGGGCCAGGTGCTGTACAAGGCACTTGGGACGTGGTGATGAATGAGACAAAGAGCAGCCTCCATGGAGCTTACCTTCTTGTGGGGGATGACAGGGGAATGCAAACACATTGTCATTAATAACTGTCAAATATCAGTGGGTGTCTAGAAGATAAACGATGCCAGGTGGAAGGGAGCACTCCTTCAGATTGAGTAGCCTGGAGAGGCCTCTGTAAAGTGCTCACATTTGAGTAGATGCTGAGGCAGTGTGTCCCGAGTAGAGGAAATAGCAAGAAGGGAGGCTTCAGGGAGTAACCCTGAAGTCTCCTGGGGCCAGCAAGGAGGCTGGACAGGGAATGGGAGAGTACTAGGAGGCAGGATTCAGGGGACCCGTGGGAGCTGGATGATGTAGGGTCATAGGCCGAAGGCTGGATTCTACCCTGAATGAGCAGATGAGCCACTGGAGATTTCTGAGCAGGTGAATGATGTGATCTGATTAGTGTTTCAAATTGCTTTGTGAGAATTAATCGGAGAAGTTCAAGGGTACAAGCAGTGAGAGCAACAAGGAGGTGATTATTAGACCAAAGAGATGTTGAGGGATTTGCTTGGATGGTCATGCTCTGGACCGTGCAGATACGGAGCATGGTCAGGTGAAGGATATATTTGACTATTTTTAGGCTGCAGGAAGAAGGCAAGCTCTTAGCTGAACAAGAGTTTAGGGCTGAAAACAACAGAGTCCAGTTTGCAGCATGATGATGGAAATCTGGGCGAGGCAAGAGATGAACAGCGTCCGATGATCAGAGCAGATGTATCAGCCTAGCTGTCTGGCCCCTCCTTGAAGCAGGATGAGAAGGCTGGGGGCTGGAGGGCACCATGACAGCTTAGCCAGGGCCCACGCTGCCCCTACCGCACACTTTCCCCAAAGCCCCACCAGATGGAGAAGGGACTGGGATTCTGGCAACAAGAAGTGCTGAGATCATCACCTCAGCTCCAGCAGCTGCTGCGTCTCCACTGACCTCCACCCCAGAGGACAAAAAGTCAGAGCAGAGATAACGCCACCGCCCCAAGCCCAGCCTGCTTCTCCCGTGCTGACGGGAACAGGAACATGGTTTTCTTGGGGAGGAGGACACCTTCTGTTGTCTCCTGGGCTCTCTACAAACAGCTGGCTGTGCGTTTTTGTGTGTGTGTGTGGAAGTTGGCCCCGGTGCTGAGCACCCAACCTCAAGGCTGAGTCCCACTCCCTGGACCGAGTCCCCCAGCTCCTGAGTGTCATTTTTATTTACTCGCCATTGCTGAGGGCTGCCGGGGAACAGCAACAAAAGTGCTCACGTAAGGGTCTGAGGAGATTTATTCCACTTTCATCTTAGTGCTCGTTAAAAAAGCATGTAAAAAAGGCTGCTGGGAGGTGATCCAGAGCAGACCTAGCTGAGAGAGTGCAAAACTCCTACACGGAAACTGCCAAGGGGTATTTACAACCGTCAGAGTAAGGCCAGATGGCGCCACTGCCTAGCAGCCAGGGCCCAGAGAAATCCAGGCAAATGTCCCCAGCATCTTTCCAGCATTACCTCACACACCTACTTCACAAAAACCTTTTCCTTCCAATCGGCCGTGGCCTCAGCGTTGTACCCACCAAGATGCACTCATTTCCTGCACCCCTTCCCTCACCTGAAGTGTCCTCTTAGTCTCCTTAAATCTTTCCCATCCTTGAAGACACACACTTAATCCCACCATTAGCAGCCTGCCCTCCCTGGTTTGGTTTCTGTTAAACTTCCTGTGCATGTGTGCTAAGTCGCTTCAGTCGTGTTCAACTCTTTGCCACCCTTTGGACTGTAGCCCACCAGGCTCTTCTGTCCATGGGATTCCCCAGGCAAGACTACTGGAGTGGATTGCAAGATCCTCTTCCAAAGGATCTCCCTGACCCAGGGATTGAACCCATGTCTCCACATTGGAAGGCAGGTTCTTTACCGCTAGCACCACCTGGGAAGCCACAGGTGAGAGTGTTAGTGGCTCAGTTGTGTCTGACTCTTTGCAACCCCATGAACTTCCTGTAATGGACAGGAAGCCCAGACTTCCTGTAATGGACCCCAAAGACATCCGTGTCCTATTCCCATCAATCTGTGACTATGTTACCTTATGTGGCCAAAGGCACTTTGCAGGTGTGAGTTGGTTAAGGACAGGGAGACGATTTGTATTATTTGGATGGGTCCAATTTAATCACACTTGTCCTTGTAATAGGGATGCGGGAGGATTAAATCTGGTAAAAAGAGATGTGACAACAAAACCAGAGGTGGGAATGATGTGCTTTGAGGGTGGAGGGAAGGACCAGAAGCTAAGGAATGCAGGCAGCCTCTAGGTGCTTGGTGAGCTAGGGAAATGAATGTGCCACTGAAGCCTCCAGTAGGAATGCAGCTGTAACCAACACCTTGATTTTAGACTTCTGACTTTCAGAAATGTAGAAGAATACGTTGGTATTGTTTTAAGCCACTAATTTTGAAACAATTTGTTAAGCAGCCATAGGAAGCTAGAGCATTCTCCCTTTTCTGAACCTGCCTCTGCCCTTCAGTTTGCTATTTCATCACCTTTGACTCTCACTATTCCCAGATCTACTTCTTGTCTCTTCAACTGGCCTGGATGCCCCCAGAAACTCAAGAGACATGACTCACGTAGCTTGTACTTGTCCTTGGCATTTAACATAGGGTTGTGGCTCAGAGGTTAAAGCGTCTGCCTGCAATGCAGAAGACCTGGGTTTGATCCCTGAGTCTGGAAGATCCCCTGGAAAAGGAAATGGCAACCCACTCCAGTATTCTTGCCTGGAGAACCCCATGGACGGAGGAACCTGGTGGACTACAGTCCATGGGATCCCAAAGAGTCAGACATGACTGAGCAACTTCACTTTCACTTTTACTTTAGCATATATTGCACACTCCATTAGTACTTGGAAAAGGAATCATGTCAAATGAGGGAAGCATCATAGAAGAATGGGAGTTCCCCTAGGCAGCCAGTGGGTGCACATTTCATCCCTGCTTGGCCCACTAAATGTGCTCTTATATTCAAGAACTTTCTTAGGGCTTCTGTGGCCCAGGCACCATTCAAGGTTTAGAAATATAATGGTAAGCTGGACAGGAGGTTCACAGGTAAGTGGGAAGGACAAATAGGCAATAACAGTGAAATATGTGCTTGGGAAGCTATGGGAGCTGGGCAGAAGCAACTGATTAGTCTGTAGAATCAAGGAAGTCTTCCTAGAGTAAGTGACATTGAAGGTGAGATCAGAAGGATGAGTAAGAGTGCTGAGAGCAGAGAGTGTGATGGGATGGGGGCGTAAAAAATAATGTGCTAAAAAACACAGAGGAAGAGATTTGACACTAATGTTCATGGCAGTATTAGTCACAGTAACCAAAAGACAGAAGCAACCCAAGTGTTCATTGATGTATGAGTGGATAAACACAATGTGGGATATACATACAATGGAATATTATTGTCTTTCTAAAAGGAAGGAAATAATGACACTGCTACAACATGAATGAAACTTGAAGAAATTATGTTATGTGAAATAAGTCAGTGACCAAAAGAACAGATATTGCACAATTCTATTCATGAGGTACTTAGTGGACTAGTCATATTCACACAGAGGAAAACAAAATAATGGTTTCCAGGTGCTGGGGGAAGGAGGGGTGGGTTTATTGTTTAATAGGCTCAGAATTTCAGTTTTGCAAAATGAAAAAAAGTTCTGTGGATAGATGGTGGTGATGGTTGTCCGACAGTGTGAATGTACTTAATGTTAACTTCATACATTTTAAAAAGGTTAAAATGGTACATTTATTTTTAAATATTTTATTGCAATTAAAATATAAATTCAAACCTGGACTGGCGATCTATTTCACATATGTTAACATACATGTTTCAATGCTATTCTGTCAAATCATCCCACCCTCGCCTTCTCCCACAGAGTCCAACAGTCTGTTCTTTACATCTGTGTCTCTTTTGCTGTCTTGTATATAGGATCATCGTTACAATCTTTCTAAATTCCATATATATGCGTTAGTATACAGTATTGGTGTTTTTCTGTCTGACTTACTTCACTCTGTATAATAGGCTCCAGTTGCATCCACCTCATTAGAACTGATTCAAATGTATTCTTTTTAATAGCTGAGTAAAATTCCATTGTGTATATGTACCATAGCTTTCTTATCCATTTGTCTGCCAGTGGACACCTAGGTTGCTTCCATGTCCTGGCTATTGTAAACAGTGCCACGATGAATATTGGGGTACATGTGTCTCCTTGGTGTGTATGCCCAGCAGTGGGATTGCTGGGTCATATGGCAGTTCTATTTCCAGCTTTTTAAGGAATCTCCACACTGTTCTCCATAGTGGCTGCACTAGTTTGCATTCTCATCAACAGTGTAAGAGGGTTCCTTTTTCTTCGCACCCTCTCCAGCATTTATTGTTTGTAGACTTTTTGATGGCAGCCATTCTGACTGGTGTGAGGTGGTACCTCATTGTGGTTTTGATTTGCATTTCTCTGATAATAAGTGATGTTGAGCATCTTTTCATGTGTTTGTTAGCCATTTGTATGTCTTCTTTGGAGAAATTTCTGTTTAGCTCGTTGGCCCATTTTTTGATTGGGTCACTTATTTTTCTAGAATTGAGCTGCAGGAGCTGCTTGTATATTTTTGAGATTAGTTCTTTGTCAGTTGTTTCATTCGCTATTATTTTCTCCAATTCTGAAGGCTGTCTTTTCACCTTGATTATAGTTTCCTTCATTGTGCAAAAGCTTTTAAGTTTAATTGGGTCCCATTTACTTATTTTTGCTTTTACTCCCATTTCTTTGGGAGATGGGTCATAGAGGATCCTGCTGTGATTTACGTCAGAGAGTGTTTTGCCTATGTTTTCCTCTAGGAGTTTTATGGTTTCTGGTCTTACATTTAGATCTTTAATCCATTTTGAGTTTATTTTTGTGTATGGTGTTAGAAAAGTTTTTAGTTTCATTCTTTTATAAACAGTTGACCAGTTTTCCCAGCACCACTTGTTAAAGAGATTGTCTTTTCTCCATTGTATATTCTTGCCTGCTTTGTCAAAGATAAAGTGTCCATAGGTGCATGGATTTATCTCTGGGCTTTCTGTTTTGCTCCATTGATCTATGTTTCTGTCTTTGTGCCAGTACCATACTGTCTTGATGGCTGTTGCTATGTAGTATGGCCTGAAGTCAGGCAGGTTGATTCCTCCAGTTCAATTCTTCTTTCTCAAGATTGCTTTGGCTATTCGAGGTTTTTTGTATTTCCATACAAATTGTGAAATTATTTGTTCTAATTCTCTGAAGAATACTGTTGGTAGGTTGATAGGTATTGCATTGAATCTATAGATTACTTTGGGTAGTATACTCATTTTCACTATATTGATTCTTCTGATCCATGAACATGGTGTATTTCTCCATCTATTTGTGTCATCTTTGATTCCCTTCGTCAGTGTCTTATAGTTTTCTATATATAGGTCTTTTGTTTCTTTAGGTAGATTTATTCCTAAGTATTTTATTCTTTTCATTGCAATGGTAAATGGAATTATTTCCTTAATTTCTCTTTCTGTTTTCTCATTGTTAGTGTATAGAAATGCAAGGGATTTCTGTGTGTTAATTTTATATCCTGCAATTTTACTGTATTCATTAATTAACTCTAGTGGGGAGGGAGGTGGAAGGGAGGGTCAGGATGGGGAA
This sequence comes from Bos mutus, assembly GCF_027580195.1. Taxonomy (NCBI): domain Eukaryota; kingdom Metazoa; phylum Chordata; class Mammalia; order Artiodactyla; family Bovidae; genus Bos; species Bos mutus. The sequence continues at coordinate 54,481,449 of NC_091631.1, read as the reverse complement.
CATGTGCAACCATGGCTGATTCATGTGAATGTATGGCAAACCACCACAATATTGTAAAGTAATTAGCTTCCAATTAAAATTAAAAAATAAAAACTTTAAAAAAAAAACAGAAAAACAAGAAAAAAAGTAAATTCATTAAAATAAAAAACAAAAAAATAGTACAGATGAACTCATTGGCAAAGCATAAACAGAATCAAAGATGTAGAGAACAAACTTATGGTTACCAAGGGGGGACGGTGGGAGGGTGGGATAAATCAGAAAACTGGGATTGACATAAATACACTATTATGAACAAAATAGATAACTAATGAGAACCTGCTCTGTGAACCTTATTCAGTCAGAACCTACTCAGAGGACTCTACTCAGTGATCTGTGGTAACCTAAAAGGGAAGAAAATCTAAAAATGAGTGGATATATGTATATGTATATATGCATATATGGATTCACTTTAATGTAAACTGATTCACTTTACTGTACAGTAGAAACTAAAACAACATTGTAAAGAAACTATACTCCAATAAAAAATTTTAAAAATAAAATTAAAAAACACAGAGGTTCTCACTTCTGTACACAAGTATCTGTAATTATCATTAAACATCTTCCACCTGTAAAGACCTGCTTCCTGCCTTGGAAGCTTCATAGTTAATGATGGAGAAATCAAATGAGCCAATCATGTGAACCAACTTTGTTGGAGTAGCTTGGTTGTCTTCTGTCCTTGGCTGTTTTCCATTCTATCAGTGTAAGAGTTGCCATTGTATCTGCCAAGCCTCAGCCTTCCTTGTTCCTGGGTCTGTAGGAGTATCCTCAAAAGAGCCAGAGCCTTTCACAAATCAGTCACAATGATGACTGTTGCTTGGTGCAGTCTTGGCCTGGCTTCTCTGTGGATCTCAGGACTTGGGTGCCTCTAACAATTCTTGACTAGAATGCCAGCAGAGTGAGTCACCAGCTTGTACTCAGATTTGGATGGTTCTAATGCAGAAGACCTGGGTTTGATCCCTGGGTTGGGAAGATCCCCTGGAGAAGGGAAAGGCTACCAACACCAGTATTCTGATCTGGAGAATTCCATGGACTGTATAGTCACAGAGTATGGGGTATGGGATGTGGAGAAGGGATAGGCTACCCACTCTGGTATTCTTGGGTGTCTCTGGTAGATCAGATGGTAAAGAATCCGCCTGCAATGTGGGAGACCTGGGTTCAATCCCCAGGTTGGGAAGAGCCCCTGAAGGAGGGCATGACAACCACTCCTGTATTCTTGCCTGGACAATTTCCCCAGTGGAGCCTGGCAGGCTACAGTCTATGGGGTTGCAAAGAGTCGGACATAACTGAGTGACTAAGCACAGCCAAGAGCAGCTGTACCTTTTTCAGCACTTCAATTAGGAGTTTCCTTAATGTCTCCTTCTGGCAAACTCAACTGATCAGCTCTCTCTGTCACTGGTGAGGAAAATGGACTGTCTTAGGGCCCAGACCCTTTAGAAGGGGCTCACAGCAGAGGGACAGGACCTGCAATCACTCAGGCCTCCAACTTGCTCCCTTCCCCAGCAGGGATCGTAGATTCACTAGAGGAAGTAGAGATGTTGTCCAGGGGAGCCTTGCTCTACACCAGGGTGCCCTGTGCCCATCCCATCCTCAGACCCTGTGCCTGAGGCCCAGATTGCCTGCCAGATTCACTATTCACATACAGAGACCTCTTTCCACAGATTCCCATTCTCTCTCTTTTCTGTGGGTTCCCCTCCCCGTACAGTCCATCAAATAACATCGATGGAGCTCTGCATTCCAAATCTGGTAAAGTTTCAGATTATTCCCCTTGGAACTCCCAAGTCCCAGGAAATCACAGGATGGTGCTTGACACCTGTAAACAAGCACCTGAATATTTCACGACAGTGAGAGTGATTTTCTCTGCCCAGAGTACAGAGAAGACCTCCAGGGTACTGTTGCTTAACCTCAAAGTTGTCATATTCTAGTCTCAGACCAGCCACCCTTTTACATCAATCTGTACTACAATCTTTTAAGTGTTTTCTTAGCATTTTGAATTACACGGTGCAGGAGAATAGAGGCAGAAGAGATTAATTCTGTTTGGGGGAGGTTGTTCAGGAGAAAGGAATGGGGAGATACCAGTGCTCCTGGACATCAACTGAATGTTGTGCATGGCAGACACAGCCCTGTTACCACTCGTCTCATTTCTGTACACATTCACATGTACTGTGGATCAACCCTCCTCCTGAAGCCACACTGAGTCAGCTGGTCAAGAGGGGAAGCCTTGGACTTGGAGCCGAGGGCCTGGGTTCACATCCTGACACCACCCAGGTCCTTTAGCCTCCTGGCACTTGGTCTGACTACTTTCAGGAAGATACATACCACCACCAATACCTTCACTGCTTTCCCTTTTTTGGCTCCATGAGAGTCAAATGGGATTGTGTATGAGAAAATGCTTTGAAAGTTATCTAACACTTTACATATATAAAATAAGAATAAAAAGGATAGTAAAACAATAAAAATGCTTATTATCAAAAAGAATAATGATAAAAACTCAGCATAAATCAGTGGGCCTATGGAACAGCTGATTACTATCTTCCAGTTAGCATGTTATGGCATTTGTTATGGCCAGAGAAGGCTTTGTTTGGGGAGGAAAGTCTCAAAACTACATATAAGTGTTTGTCTGAGTGATGAGTCAGGAAAGATAGAGGGTGTGTTCTCATCCTGAGCTGTTGGGAGGTGTCCTGAGTGACCTGAACATCAACCCACTGTGCTATTTGCTCCAAAACTAAAAAAAAATCCAACAATCTCAGAACATGCTCTATGTCAGACTCATGGAATGCAAGAGCCAACAAATAGTTTTTCCACTTAAGTCGAAGTTTTCTAGAACAGAGCTCCTGTAAGAGCAGAGACTCAGTGCCCACTGCTCTACCCTCAGGCTTGAATCTTCCCTCTCAGTTTCTGTCCCAATTCTCTCGTGCAGGGAGGCTCCTCTCACCCACTGCCACACCACACGGGAAGCAAAGCAGGCTGTTGGCTCACACCACACTCAGCTAAGTGACAGAGTTGTTAACAGTGAGGTCGGGGAAGGTCAGGTAAGCTGAGCAGGCCCCGCGTTGCCATGGAGTTTGTTGAATTAGACGCAGAACAAGGAGATGCTCGTAAGATGAGGTGACCCTGGCTGCCTGAGCTACATATTCTCCCTGCCAAAGGTGCACACACAGAAACTCTGCTAGAAAATCACCTGGCCTGGCTTCCTTCTCCTTTGATTTGTAGGAATACGGGTTTTGGGGCTGGGGAGGAAAGGGGGTGTCTTAGGTTCAGGGGGCAAGCATGGAAAGATCCAGCTAGAAAGGCTCAACTAAAGGGTAGAAACCGGAAATCAAGGGCAGCCAGCAAATTCAAAGTGTAGAACCAGGGCTAAAATGGTGAGTTGAAGCTGAGAAACAGAGCTAGTGTGGAGAGGTATAGATGATGTGTGTAGATGGTGTGGAGACCATGACTGGTATGCCAGTCTTGCATTTGTCAGTTCCAAGATGTGGGGTCAGGTGGAGGAGGCTTAAAAGCTAAGCCTTGGAGTCAGGGCCCATCTGCTTCCCTTGAAACCACTTACATACTTTTTTTTTTTTGGCCACACCACATGGCATTCAGGATTTTAGTTCCCTGACCAGGGATCAAACCCACGCTCTCTGCATTGGAAACACGGGGTCTTAACTGCTGGCCTACCAGGGAAGTCCCTACACACACTTTTAACATTCACGTTCTCACCATCTATACTCCCCGATCCCCACATAAGACCCACCTTGCGGCTGAAAAGTCTTTACAGTCAGCACCCACTTCTCAGATCTGCTTGGCAGATGGTCGTGTTGTTTGATATGAAATGCACCCTTAGGAAGAGAAATCAGTTGCCTTGCTGGGTGCAGTCTCAGGCTTTATCACTCCTGCTCACATGTGATCCCACAGACAGGCTTCCTAGGCAGGTTGCTGAGAAGTGTTTATCATGGAAACACTTGCCCACGTTTTCATGGGAGAAAAAGCAGGGCTAAATTGCCTCTAGGAAAAGCTTGGGTGGATGAGAGTCCCTGATGACACTTGACTCAAAGCTTGTATTGTGTTTTATTATTGCTGATTTCAGAGCGTGATAAGCAATATCCGAGTTAATTTATCATCGGCCTTCACCTTATACTTTTGCAGTATTTGCAACTTTTCCCCTTCTAGTTCCCAGAAGAGAATAGTGAATATTTCACTTTATTAAGCACTTTATGGACAAGATTCAGAGGTTTAAGACCTGGTATCTAGTAACTTCCCAGTGTTAGGGTTTTGGAAGTGACTTTTCTATAATATGGTGTTTTTCAGGTTTCTTTTGTGGGCTAGGCAGTTTCTCTAGTCTAGGTTTTCTTCCTTTTCTCCATATCCAATGTATTCACTCACTATATTTGAGAATATACTACATGCTAGATGCTCTTCTTGGAAAAGGCAATGGCACCCCACTCCAGTACTCTTGCCTGGAAAATCCCATGGATGGAGGAGCCTGGTGGGCTGCAGTCTGTGGGGTCGCTAAGAGTCAGACATGACTGAGCGACTTCACTTTCACTTTTCACTTTCACGCATTGGAGAAGGAAATGGCAACCCACTCCAGTGTTCTTGCCTGGAGAATCCCAGGGACGGAGGAGCCTGGTGGGCTGCCGTCTATGGGATCGCACAGAGTCTGACACGACTGAAGTGACTTAGCAGCAACAGATGCTCTTCTAAGTGCTGAATGATGGTAATAAAGAGAACCATCAAAAACCCCTGTCCTCAACACATATATGGAATCTAGAAAGACAGTACTGATGAATCTATTTGTAGGGCAACAATAGAGATGCAGACACAGAGAACAGACTTGCGGACACAGCAGGGGAAGAAGAGGGTGGGATGCATGAGAGGGTAGCATGGAAACAGACACTAAATAAATGTAAAATGTAAATGTAAATAGATAGCCAGTGGGAATTTGCTGTATGACACACAGAGCTCAACCCAGTGCCCTGTGACAACCTAAAGGGGTGATATGGAGTTCAGGGGGTGGGAGGGGTTCAAGAGGGAGGGGACATAGGTATACTTACGACTGACTCAGGTTGTTGTAAGGCAGAAACCAACACAGCACTGTAAAGCAATTATCCTCCAATTAAGAATAAAATCCCTGTCCTCATTGTTCTAGGGACAGAGTAAAGGGGCAAAATAGGTGATTAAATAGTTAATCCCACTAAAGGACCATAGTAAAGGAAGCATGGGAGACCCCTGTAAGTTAGTGATCAATCAAGAAAATAGATTTGCTTAACCACAAAACCAATCAGCCTCGCTTAGCAACAGCCATGCAACACAAGTGTGAGACTGGCTTTGACTGGGTCAGTGTTCCTGTCGATACGTCAAATGGTATAAGGTGTGGGAAATGGCCAGTGTGTTTAGGGTGATCTTGATAAGATGTTTTGGTAAAGTGCCTGATTTGAGCATGCTAAACAGAGATACAGGGAGAAAAAATGAGAGGAAATGAATGTCAGGAATTTTTTCAGACCAATTTTCTTATAAAGACAAAGGGAGAAATGGAGGTGACTGTGCCAGGAGTAGGGCTTCCCCGGTGGCTCAGGGGTAAAAATCTGCCTGCAATTTGGGAGATGCAGTTTCGATCCCTGGGTTGGGAAGACTCCCTGGAGAAGGGAATGGCTACCCACTCGATACAACTGAAACAACGGAGCCCACACACATGTGAGAGGAGTAGGGTCAAGGGTCAAGGGAGGTGCTCTCTCCCCCCTTAAGTATGGAAGAGTTCATGGTATGGATGAATGCTGATAAAAATGATCCAGAAGAGAGGAGAAAGATGATGTTTCAAGAGAAAGAGAGGGTGGCTACTGCACAAATGTTCTTGAAAAGGAGTAAGATGGGTTCCAGTACACAGACAAGCTATTGGCCTCGCTTGGGTCATGGAGAGGTCATGGTTCTTACTATACAAAGGGAAGACAATTTATTTGCACATGCGGTGGCACCCACAGGAAGCCTTGGAAAAGCAGGATCAGCTCCCGGGACAGACAACTGTGAATAGTCTTTGCCCACTGAAAAACCATGCCAACCACACCAGTATCCCCTAGGGGAGGAGAGAAAGCACCATTGATTAGAAGATGAACAGCTGCTGCAATGTGAAATAATCTGACAGATAGAAATAAGTTTAGGACACAGGGCTTCTGGTGTCTATTGCTTTCTATCACCTTGATATGAGTCATGAAAGCAAAATATTTCCCGCATAGTGGGTATTAACCTAGTGGCTTATGTTAAACTATAGACCCAAGGAAGATGTTCTGACCAAGCACATTGAGCCTGGAACAGAGTGGTCACTCCCTAAATAGTTGTTACAGGAATGAACACAGGAATGCAAGGAAGCATGAATAAATGAGTTACAATCTTGACCTTCTATCTGACACCAGCCTACAAAGATAAGCAATTGTTCTATGTTCTTTTTTTCTATCTTACAGATAATACAGAATAGCTGAAGTATCATAGGCTTTGGCGTTGGACAGATAAGTTGGATTCCCAGGTTGCATCTCACTTAAATGTGTTCCTTAAACTGTGTGAGTCGTAACCATAAAGTGGAAATAGAATAGTTCCTAACTTACAGAGTTGTTGAGAAAAAGAAATCAAACCAAGAATACTGTGTTTCCAGTAAATCATCTGACACATATTAGATGTTAAATGCTGACTGACAAACCGCTCTGCTTAATAACCTGGTAAAATTCACCGACTTCTCTTTCTGCAACATCTTTAGATTTTTCAGTGCAAGCCAGCCCCTGAGATAAGGAGTTCGAGAAGGTCCTAACAAGCTATGGAAAGTCCTGCTTTTTTTTAGAACATAAAAAATTATTATTTCACCCTCCTTTCAACTTGGTGATTAGTTCTTACATGTTGGATGCCCTCTCTTTGTTTTTAGATTTTAACTTTTTTTTTTTTTTTTTTTTGCATCTGCAAAGTCCTCTTCTCCCATTGACCATGAGATGGAGATTTGGGGATCCTGCTTTCCGTTAGTGAAGTTTCACCCTGGAACACATTTCTTAGATGTGTAAGAAGAGAGAGACACAGGACCACACCCCAGGTAGACCCACTTTGTTGCACAAGAAAGAGTCGTCCACAGGATCAGTAACGGGGATTCCAGTGTGATTTCTTCATCCCCATTAATCTCATGTGACTAGAAGGAGATTTGTTTGATGTCTCTCTGCAGACACAGTCAAGAACACTCGGCAGGGGTTGTTGAAGGCATTAAGGATGTTCTCACAGGCTCCCGAAGAGGCTTGTAGTGAGAGATGTTTCTCAGGAATTCAGGGTCACCTGCAAGGACCAGTTAGTCATCTGAGAGAATGTAAGCTGCTTAGAATCAGGATTCCCCATGTTTTTAACAACCATGTGAGGATGGTTTATGCACATCGAAGCTTTTGTGGAATAAGAAGAATGTAAAAAAATGGAGCGTAGACTGTAAGAATGTGGGCAAAGGAGAGGTGACATCAGGGCAGCACTCCACCCAGTGAAAACTGGCAACATTCAAGTTCAAGAGGGAGTGTTCTCTCCAGGCGTTCTGACTCCTCCCCTAACACAAATATACCCGTGAGTTTCCCACCCCAGGATACTCCAAAGGACTTCTCTCCTGAGACACTGAGCTCAGGCTGCCCAGACCCTAATTTTTGCCTGGTGTGAACATTTTGTGATCATACAGGTAGCATTTCCCTGCTTTTTCATACCAGGTACCATGGCTCCAGCAGCAACCCGAGGAGTCCAGAAGTAGGTGCTCAAAGTGGAGCTCAGTTCTCAAGCCTCCCTGACCATCACGAGGGTTGATGAGACAAATACCTCAGGGTGCAATGTAGCCCTTTTCCACAGACTACCTGTTGGGGTGCTATCTCACACTGCTCCTGTCTCTACATATTTCCCCCCAAAGAATGAGGGTTCTCAGAATGGAGTGGAAGCCTAGAGGAACCTCACAAAGTCAGTGGGACAAAGGATTGAGGTCCGAGAAGAGTGGAGGATGACCACACACCAGCAACAGCGATGTTTATAGACTAATGCAGTAGATTCTGGAGAAGGCAGTGGCACCCCACTCCAGTACTCTTGCCTGGAAAATCCCATGGACAGAGGAGCCTGGTGCTGCAGTCCCTGGGGTTGCTAAGAGTCGGACACGACTGAGCGGCTTCACTTTCATTTTTCACTTTCATCATTGGAGAAGGAAATGGCAACCCACTCCAGTGTTTTTGCCTGGAGAATCCCAGGGACGGGGGAGCCTGGTGGGCTGCCGTCTATGGGGTCGCACAGAGTCGGACACGACTGAAGTGAGTTAACAGCAGCAGTAGATTCTAGGCTGATGATCTTACATGGCTTGCCTCAGTTTTGGAGATAATCACTTGGCAAAAGTGCTGTCATTATCCCCACTGTAGAAAAGACGAAGCTAAACCTTGGAAAGTTTGGATACTTTGCCAAAATGATACAAATAATAAGTGATGATACTGGTATATTAGAAGCCTATAAGCCTATGCATAGGCTAAGTGACATGGCTACTTTGTAAGCAAGAAAGGGACAACATATGGGTGGCGGGTAGGTAGATACCTCTTGCCTTGATCTAGGAGATGACTTGATTCTAGCCCAGCTATGGGGATGAGGACCTGGAAAAATTCAAGCTGGGGAGAGTTTCATGGTCTGCCTCACTTCCGCTTCCTCTAGAATGAGGGAAGTTGCAAGCAGTTGGTAGCTGTAGCTTGTGTTTAAGAGGTTTGAGGGGCGACCTGTGCCAAAAAGGATGGAGACAGGTGAGTGAGGAATTTCATGTTTAAATGCAAAGTCGTGTTTTTTTCTCAGGAAGTGTGTGTGTGCTTAGTTGCTTCAGTCGTGTCTGACTCTTTGCCACACTATGGCCTGTAGCTGCCCAGGCTCCTCTGTGCATGGGATTCTCTAGGCAAGAATACTGGAGTGGGTTGCCATTTCCTTCAGGGGATCTTCCCAACCTAGGGATAATACCCATGTCTCCTGTGTCTCCTCCATTGCAGGTTGAGTCTTTACCACTGAACCACTGGGGAAGCCCTCTCAGGAATTGAGAACACAAATTTAAATGTGCCTCTGATGGGGAAGCACTCACAGCCGCCAGGTGCCCCTCCCATCACCTTGGGCAGCTGAGGTCCCAGTCTTCAGCACTCTGGTCTCTCTAGCAATCTCCCCACCATCTCCATCAGTCCAAAGCTGACAGTCAGAAACTGCAGAGCCTCATTTCCCCCTCTCATTGAATATCAGACTTTGAATGAGGACCACTCAGCAAAACTTGTCCTCCCAACCCTGAGAAGGGATGTTCAGAGAATTCACCATCATTTCTCGATGGAATTTTTCAGAACAAGAAATCAGAGAATCCATTCTAACCAGCAACACTTGATGAGTCTGAAGGCATTGTTAGAAGTCAGGCTTTCTCCAGTTCAGTTTTGAGTTGAAGACAAAAGCTGAAAACACGGTCCTGACTTCCAGTGATTCACTCATAACTTCTCAGCCTCACCGTGTATGGGGCGCAGACTGAAAAGAGTATGAATCAGACCTTGGCATCACAGTATACCTAAGGAGACTTAGAGGACAAGGGCAGGCTGCAATTCTTTTCCCCAAGAAATGTCCCTTTTATAGATTCCAGAAAACATCTCAACCTGAGGGCAATTTTGTATACAAAAGAGGACAGTGTTACTCCAAGGAGTCCCATAGTCAGTGCGTGAGGTCCGTTTTGGTTTTGTTCCTGGGCTCCCCTGGTGGTTTAGCATAAAGAATCTGCCTGCCAATGCAAGAGACATGGGTTCGATCCCTGGGCAGGGAAGATCCCTTGGAGAAGGAAACGGCAACCCACTCCAGAATTCTTGCCTGGGAAATCTCATGAACAGAGGAGCCTGGCGGGCTACAGTCCATGAGATCTCATAGAACTCGACACGATTTAGCAACAAACAACAACAAAAATTGCTCCTACATAAGATCATGTCCAGAGGCCTAAAGTGTTGTTCTGTGCTTGGCCACCTATGGGATCCTCACCCAAGTTTGGTTCACAGTCCTGGAGTCATCAGATACCCATTCTCACAAAGGGCACAAATATGGGGGCAGCCAAACTGTGTGTCTCCTCGGAGACACATCCCTCTCCCCATGCAGGTGAGCACAGACCATTTCAGGCTGCGGAGATCGCTCAGAGTCAAGCTGCTCCCAGGCTTGCTTCAAAAGAGTCTGGTTGCTATCTCCAAAGACTCAAAGATCACACAACTTTGCTCTCTCTCCTCCAAGGGCCGATCAAGAGGCTTAAGCTGAAGCAGGAAGGATTTGGGGTTCGAACAGCTTTTGAGGAAGCCTTGTGAGACTCAGTTTAAAAAGGGTAAAGAGCTTCATCTTCAGGGGTTTATGGGCAGGTCCACTGGCTTCCTTTGGGAGAATTTGAGAGCATCTTACCCCAGTTTGAGGAAGTGGGTAGATTGGGAGTCCACAGAGGATCTCTGTCCCTTCCTTTAGCTCGGGAGATCTGTGACAAGTAAATACCAGGGTGAAATTAACTTATTTTAATGTCAAGGAAGGGGGCAGCCTCCCAGGGATCTGACTCTGAGAGCCCTCACTCTGGGTGTGGACACTTTGAGCAGCCCCTGATGCAGTCCCAGCTCCTCCTCTGCCCTCCCTTCCCTTTCTACCTTTGCCTCTTCCTCCCCTTTGCTGGCCTGGCAAGGCTGTTCCCTGGCAGAGTCATGTTGGCAGACACCCCAGCTAGGAAGCAGAGCTGTGGAGTTGATCAAATATAGATGACGTCATGTGAAGGAAAGCCCAGGAGTGTGCACAATGCTAAGGGTGAAGAGTGGAGTATTTAGCCACACCAAAGAGATCTAATGGTACATCAGGATGGGTGTGAGTGTGTCTGGAGATAAACAAATGAAATAACAGGTCAGTGGTGAGGTCAAAGTGCTGTTTCCATAGGGGTCTGAGGCTGTTGGCAGAGACAAGAATTTCCATGAATCAGATGAAAATTGTTACCCCATGTATACTCAGTAAGGCAGTCAACATTCAGAAAATAAATCCATCTTCTGCTAACAGTAATTGCATAAAAGGACCTAAGAGTAATTCTATCTTAGAAGGAGAAGGTTTAGAATTCAGCTCATGTCCACTGTTAATTAAACATTCCCCATCTCTTTACCCACCACTCCAGGCTTCCTGTGTCTTCCCTGTGGAAAAAGAGGAATCTGTTTCTAGGGATTGTACCATAAACCACTTCCATTCCCCACTTGCCCACACTCTTCATGCCTACAAGTCAAATTCCCACATCCCAACTCTTAACCGCATACACAATTATACATACACACAAGCTCCCTACTTGTTGGTCTGCTGACCACATTCACACACAGCATCCATGTAATGAGTTTTTGTGCCATAGATTCCTTTGGCAGTCTGATGGAACCCATAACTCCCACCCCCAAAAAAAACTCTTTTTTAACTGTGTGAGATAAAATACATAGAATTACAAAGGAAAATCATTATATTAAAGTTCAGTTTCAAAAATATTTTAGAAATGAATCTGTGGTTTGGTAATATATGTGCTCCCTTAATAAAACTTTAAATAACATCTAATGATGGATTTTATAACTAATGTTGTAGTGGCTATAAATGATATTTTGATTATGTCTGTAAGAATTGTAAAATGATATGAAATATCTGTGATTTCTATTGGTAATAAAATCATCGACACTGCTAACACTACTTTGGATTGTTGCCTACATTCAAGTTGAAGGAAATGCTACATTTCAGCCAGAAGTTAGTTTAGTTGGAATTAGATAAAGATTTAATTTTCTTTTTCCTCTTCAAGTTCATGGACCCTCTGAATTCTTTCCATGGACACCTTAAAGATCCATGGATCCCAGGTTAAAAGTTACCTGGACTTATCTATCGTATATACTTATACTTCCATAGCAATAAATACATTAATTTGTTATACTTACACTTATCCACCAATTCTCTCTCTCTCTCTCTCTCACACACACACACACTCACTTCCAAATCTTATATCAATAATAACCAACCAACACTTCCATGCATATACAGTTGTATGATGGTAAATGTTTAACAACCAGCTCTCCAGGTAATAAAGGTCCTGATTTGCAGCATTTGCACCTTCTCTGGGATGAATACTCCCACCATGACCAATTTCAAGTTACCAATAGATATCATGGAACTTGAAGTTGGATGAGATGACAGGCAACAGCCTGTTCCACTACACAGAGTAGATGTAAGTAACCTCCAGATGCAAACAAGAGTGAAATATAAAATAATTAAAAATGAATGAGTTTTAATTATTATTTTTATTTAATTTATGTCATTGTAAGTGCATACAATTTAATTTTTAATATTGGTTGATTTTAACAACCAGCTTACACAATTTCTAAGTTTAACAGTCGTGCCCACAGGCCAGTGTAACCAGCTCCAGCACACACTGCTTGCACTTTCATATTCATATACACCAAACCCTCCAGTTATTTTCCACACACAGATCCAGTCATCCATTTATTCATGTATGTCCCATGTTCCTGAACCCCCATTCATGAACATACACTCTACTAACATCTTCATGCATTTTCACTGGTACACATGTTCACAACACTTGTATCTGTCCATCTTAACACATAAGTTGTTCATATATACCCTTGATGTACATAGCACACACTGTTATTTATACACATTTACAAACCCACAATCCATAGACGTCTTCAAACTTATAAACCAACCCTAACTAACAGTACACATTCACTTATACAAACACAACTCATCCTCAGTTGTGACATATTCATGTACCATTCCCATAGTCCCTAAATTCCCCTTATCAAAACACACACACTGACGCCCCTTTCACATACATTCCAAAGATTCTTAAACAGGTCAGTGTACACAGCCACACCATTCACTCATGTAACACCAACAGTGCATTGTTAGTGTGGAAGTGTTAGTTGCTAAGTAGTGTCTAACTCTTTGAGACTCCATGGACTGTAGCCTGCCAGGCCCATCTGTCCATGGAATTCTCGAGGCAAGAATACTGGAGTGGGTAGCCATTCCTTTCTCCAGGGGATCTTCCTGACCCAGGGATCAAACCTGGGTCTCCCACATTGCAAGCAGATTCTTTACTGTCTGAGCCACCAGGGAAGCCTGAACAGTGCATTCAGTTCAGTTCAGTTCAGTCTCTTAGCCGTGTCTGACTCTTTGCGACCCCATGAATCACAGCACGCCAGGCCTCCCTGTCCATCACCAACTCTCGGAGTTCACTCAAACTCGTCCATCGAGTTGGTGATGCCATCCAGCCATCTCATCCTCTGCCGTCCCCTTCTCCTTCTGCCCCCAATCCCTCCCAGCTTCAGGGTCTTTTCCAATGAATCAACTCTTCGCATCAGGTGGCCAAAGTACTGGAGTTTCAGCTTCAGCATCAGTTCTTCCAAAGAACACCCAGGACTGATCTCCTTTAGGATGGACTGGTTGGATCTCCTTGCAGTCCAAGGGACTCTTACATTCAAACACTCACAATTTTCCTACTCCCCAATAATGAACACACAATTAACCTCCATTCATAATGTTCATGTTTAACCACCTACCACATATATTATCCATATGGTCTGCTGCATATAGATCCCCACATGTCAGCTACACACACCACTCACACATTCCTCATGTTCTTACACCTTCCTGCCCCTCCAACACTCCCACACAAACACACAGATTGAAACCGGGCATCTCTTTCAGGGCAAAGCTGCTGTTGGCTCTCAGAGCACCATAGGAGCCGAGGAAGGGGCCAGGCTGGCTGGGTGACCTCACCTTGATACGTCAGGAAACAGCAAGACAGCAGCTTGGCCAGAAAAACCATCACCTCTGCGGAGCACGGTCCCCTGTGACTTCCTTTTCCTTTTGATTTCTGATTCACTGAGCTTCACATCCATTACATCTCTGCCATTCGGAGCAATGAGGCACATGGGGCTGTGAGGCAGAGGGGCAGAGAAGACCAAGGAAGCTGTCAGTCTGTGCTGTTGCAAGCAGAGTCTGAGCCTGAAAAATTCTCACGTGAGTGGAAGACCACGGCTCACTATCTCCCACAGGCTGGAGGTTCAGGCAGTTGTACAAGGCATCAGGAGTATGTAACACACCAGTAATGTTTGCTTCTCTTCCAAACAACTGGACCCTGTGTCCTGAGAAGGCACAAAGAAGAGGAGGAGGAGTGTGTGACAGAATCCATGGGGGGAGGGGCCGGGTCTCTGAGGGGCCTGGGTGGGACTGGGGGAGCCTACAGTCACAGGCGCGCTGGGCAGTGTGGTCAGAAAGTCATATGGGGCCTCCAGTTCAAGTATCAGCCCCTAAACGGGTCAGTTTGTGGTGCAAGTGAGCAACTCACAACTCAGGTATGAGAACACTTGGTGGCTGATCAGTGAGATGGGGCTGGAATCAGGGTCTCTGGCTTTTAGATGGGGGCTTTTTGTCTCTGAGAAGATACTTAGTAAGTACTTGATGAATTGAATTGAGGCCCTAGGAGGCTGTGTAGTGTAATCCATCTCCTAAGGAGACCAGAGCACAGAGCAATCCTGATTCAACTCCTCATGGCCCTGAGACAGGAGGGCTTGGCCTGTAGCATCCCAGCCCATCCAGCAGAGGTTCTGATTCCACCTGTTCCATTCCTGTAGCAGCACATTCTGACCCATCAAACCAGGGGCCCAGGGAGAAGGGGCAGTGAGAGGGGGAAAGAGTTTGTCTTTGAGCCCTTGACTGAGTTACAGATGAGCTAAGTGACCCTGGACAATCCTAAAACTTTCTGAGCCTCAGGCATCCCAATTAAAACCTGAGTATTTGTTCCAAGTTATCTTTAAGGTTTTTCTGGCTCTAAGATTCTGGAATACTGAGTGAGGCAGTAAAGTGCCCAGGACAGGGCCTGATCCAGTGTAAAGTCTCATAAATAGTGGCTCTTAGTATGTTTTCTTAAGGTGAAAGATATATTAAAAGTATGACATATAGTCCCTGCTCTTATCTAAAATGAGCCCAGGTCACTAGGCTTAGACATATGGGTAAAAGATGAGAACCAAGGTGTGCCCAGGAGGAGGATGTGACCGAACTGATACCATGCTGTGGCTCAAGAAACGGGCTCAGAGTTCAGAGGAGAGAGAGTGGGCTGGAGTCACCCAGGAAATCTCCCTAAGGTGCCTTCCAGGAACAGACCCTTCCCCATAGCCTCTGCTTTAGCTCCTCTCTGAAGTACCCAGATAACAGTATCTGATGCACATTTCCCGAGTTGTTTTACAGATGCTAAAACCCCCACCAAATGGAAGACATTAACTACTTGATGACCTTGAGCACATAGCTCTTAGACCTACTGGTGCTTAAGAATTGATAAATGTTACCCCCTGTGACACCACCCTGTTATCTCACTATCCATCCCTCACAGAATTGTGCAGGAGCTGATCACAGACCCTGGGCTGCCCCTCCCTCATCTGGTCTTTAAAAATGCTTTCTGGAAATCAATCAAGGAGTTCAGGTGTTTGGAGTACTAGCTGTCCTGAACTCCTTGCCTGGTGCCCTGCAATAAATGCTGCACTTGCATTCATCACAACCTGGTGTCAATGGATTGGCTTTGCTGCACACAGGGAGAAGACCCAAGTCTGGTTCAGTGACAATTAGGCATGCCAAGAAAAGAGCTTTGTAGTCTCAGCCAACTGTCTTCCCAGGGCTCGTGGAAAGAGTAAGGTTCTGAAACAGGGAGAGCCCAATCTACAGTCTTCATTTATTCAATTGTTTAACACAACCAGCCTTTATGAAGCACGTACTTTCTGACAAGCACTGCTATTAAATGCCCTGGGGGTGTAAAAACAAGGACATGAGTTTAAGCAAACTCTGGGAGATGGTGAAGGACAGGAAAGCCTGGCACACTGCAGTCCATGGAGTCACAAAGAGTCTTAGCAACTGAAGAACAACCATTTAAAAATAAGAATGACACAGTCCCTGTCCTCAAGGGGATATGCTCTCCTAGAAAAGTCAGGCTCATAAGCTGGTGCTTTTGGAAGTAGAGAAGGGCCCTTAGATTTGAGTACAAGTGTGACAGAAAAGGGAAGGAGTTATTCTCCTCAACTCACCAGGTAGGACTGTGGGCAGGGGGACGTTTGGTGAGGGAATTATGCTGACCACTAAATCTGACAAAGCATTTACTGTGTGCCCTCAGTAGTCTACATATATTACTCCATTTAGTATGCAATCCTGTCCTTTAAAGTGGATACTATTCTTATATACTCTAGTAGTGACAGTTGCTCAGTCGTGTCTAATTCTGTGATCCCATGGACTGTAGCCTGGCAGCCTCCTCTGTCCCAGGAATTCTCCAAGCAAGAATACTGGAGTGGGTAGCCATTCCTTTCTCCAGGGGATCTTCCCAACCCAGGGACTGAAACCCAGTCTCCCACATTGCAGGCAGATTATTCTTATATACAGAGGAGGGAAAGTTTTAAGTAGGAATGGGGAAAATTGGTTCTCAGTAACCGGAAAGCTCAAAGTTGGAGCTGGCATAGTCAGGATGAAGTTTCAAACAGCGCTATCCAGACTGTCTCTTCACCTGTTCATTTCTCCCCCCGCAGCTGAGCCTTCTAGAACTAGCATCCCCCTCCGGATTTCGGCTGGCCCCTTTGAAAGTTTGGGACCCTGCCCCTGGTCAATGCCATCCATCCCTAAGTCTGCCTACCTACAGCCAGGGATTCACTCGGGTAGCACAGAGCCTGCCGCAGGGCCTACTGGCTCCACACATAATGGGGATTAGAATTCATTAATGCACTACAAATTAAAGTATTAATAACGGCTGCGGAGTTGAAATGAGAGTCAGGGAAGGGAATCGGGAGCGGGCCGCCCCTCCCGCACCCCCGCCCAGCGGCATTGTTCCAGCACCGGCAGTCCTGCGCTCTTTAATATGCTGTGACAGCCGCTGAAGTGACCCCAGACAATAAACAGGGCCTCCTAGTTAAGTATTAATCTGCCAAAAGAATGACCTTCATCCACTAAAGAAGGGATGTTTTTAAAAACCTCGCGAGTGGAGGAAGGCTCATTTGCTCGCTCATTTAGCATATTAAAAGGGTATTATTGCTACAAACAAGAAATCTAAATGAGGCCTGGGCAGGAGCCGCGGATAACACTCCTGATTAAAGGTACAGGGTAAGGATGAACATGGGAGGCTGAATCTGTTATTGTTCACAACATGGCAGGACCCGGCAGCAGGGATGATAAGAGCTGTGAGCTATGGCTGGGACCGCAGGCGCGTCCGGGAGGAGGGGCAGGGCAAGCGTCTGGGGCGCTGCGCCCACCCCGCTAGGGTGGGCGGCTGGGGGACGGGTGTTGGCGGCGAACTCCGAGGAAGGACCCCTGTGAGGTCGCCTCAGGAGTTTCCCTGGAGCGACCAGACTCCCTGCTAGCATCTCTCATCCAGCCCCTGCCGGTCAGCACTGTGGACAGTTCCTTTCCAGCAAAGCCCTGCAATCTTCCCAAGGGTGATCTATTTCCTGGTGGAAAGAGTCCAGCAGGGAGAGGGGAGAAAGAAGAGAGGGACTGTGATTCATCTCTTTTGTGCCCAGGATAAGAGCATCCCCCGACCCCGGCCTGAGATACCACAGGAGGGGCTGGGCTGAGGAGTAAGGTGCCTCCTCTTTTAGCCTGTGGCAGTCTGTCTGGGAAAGATGGAGCCTGGGTGAAGCCCTGAGCAGAGGGAGAAGAGAAATATAATTGGAGGAAAGAAACAAAAAGATACAAATGTAATGCTCATATTCAATAACTATAGGGGAAGGGCGCTCTGCCACTTCAGGCACCCCATCAGGTTACATGGGGGACTGACAGGTGACTGGAATAGTCACATAGATTCAACCCTAGGGATGGAGGGAGGTGGGAATGACTCAGAGGAGACCTATAGGCGTGAAATAAAGTTTTAAGAACACAGACTATTTCAGATATAAGTAATTACTGGTAGCAGGAAACGGTGAAGTTACAGAATTAATTGAAGACAGAATTGAATTGAATTAATGTAGTTACAGAATGAAAAGGGGAATTGAATTATCCTACGAGCTAACAGGGCTGGCACTTGCTTCTCTGGACTATGTTCTCCTTGAGGACAGGAGCTTTGTTTGCTTATCTCTTTGTCTCCATTGTTAAGTATAGTTCTAGACACACGTTAGATGCTGTGGCAGAGACAACACTATTTGTTCTCCATGCAACTTCCTCTTCCTGGACTAAAGTGGAGAAACATTTCTAAGCCTCTCTTGGAGTGAAATTGGAAGCATATGACTAAGTTTTGGCAAATACAAAAGAGTAAGAGAGATGTGTCACTTCTGGCCCAAGGCATGGAAAAGATAATTTACCTCACCATCTCTCTCTTCCACCTCAGCAACCATCGCAAGATGGAGGGAGCCTGGATCCCAGGTCAGTAGATGGAGGAGGACCCCAGCCATCATACAGCAGACTCTTCAGATTTCTATCGTGTTGCATCACTGAGATTTAGAGGCTTATCTACTGAGGCATAGAAATTATTAATCCTGATTAATAAATGAAGTGCTTAATAAATATTTGTTGAGTTAATAAATGTTCTCCTTTAATCCTCACAATGGCTTTAACATAGATACAGTTTTTCCCATTTGACAGAGAAGGAAAGAGATTCAGAGTTAAGAAGTAATAGACCCAGAAGTTGAATTTATGTCCTCAAATTCCATGTTCTTCCTACTATGCCTGGCTGCCTTTCAAGAATATAGCATGATATATATTTTATGTGAAATTTACCAAAAGCTACCTCAGTGTAATAGAGGTTAGGGACTTTCCAAATGAGAGGGTTCGGTGTCCATGATTGCTGCCAGGACAGGGTTGCCGTCTTGGACACCATTAAGGTTTCCTGAAGTCAAGCACTTTGACAAAGAACGTCAGTCACATGCTTTGTCTCCTCGGTAGTGGTGGTGCTGGAGAGGGACTGGTGGTTATCCTTCTATTTCCCTGCCCAGGAATGAAAAATCTCCTTCCCATAAGCAGATGGTCAGATCAGCCTCCTTGGAGAGACTGACCCCAAGCTGACTTTTGCATCTCACCTTCTAAATAGATTTGTCAACCACCCAACAGTTTTGAACCTCTGGAGCCTGCCCTGCCTGAACTTAAGAAGCATGAAAATAGCTGAAGATAAATACTACCAAGTTGACTTACACTGTGAATCCTCTTTTCTACTTTGTTATGGACACAAAGAAGGCAGAAGGTAGCGTGGAGAGGGAGACGACCTGCTCTTGGCTTGGGTGGAGGTCTTTAACAGGAAAGGGAGGATTTAACTGGAAAGGAGGATGTCTGCAGGACTAGAAAGAAATTAAATCTCTAAGAGAAAAGCGAATAAGAATCAACCATAATAGATGACTAGTTATCTGTAGAGAAATCCAGAAAGCAGGATTGGATTGTCCTCTGTCATCATTCAATGTCTCTCTCCTTGGGCCCTGGGGAGGTCTAGGTATTCTGTTCAGCTAGCAGAATAAACTTCCTTTGAGTAGACTATGTGACAAGCATGGTGCTGGGGACACATATATGAGTGAGAAGGAGCAATATCCCTCCCACCCGGGCTGAATATAGGAAGCACTCTGCAATCGTGGGAAACGGCTACAGCTAAACCACAGGGTTGTTGTTGTTCCGTTGCTAAGTCTGTTCGACTCTCTGTGACCCCATGGACTGCAGCATTCCAGGCTTCCCTGTCCTTCAGTACCCCCTGGAGTTTGCCTAAACTCATGTCCATTGAGTCAATGATGCCGTTCAACCATTTCATCCTCTGTTGGCCCCTTCTCCTGCCCTCAATCTTCCCCAGCACCAAGGGCTTTTCCAGAGAGTTGGCTCTTTGCATCAGGTGGCCAAAGTATTCGAGCTTCAGCTTCAGCATCAGTCCTTCCAATGAATATTCAGAGTTGATTTCCTTTAGGATTGACTGGCTTGATCTCCTAGCAGTTTAAAGGACTCATAAGAATCTTCTTCAACACCACAGTTCAAACACATATATTCTTTGGCATTAGCCTTCTTCATGGCCCAACTCTCACATCTGTATATGACTACTGGAAAAACCATAGCTTTGACGACATGGATTTTTGTTGGCAAAGTGATGTCTCTGCTTTTTAAAACACTGTCTAGGCTTATCATAGCTTTTCTTCCAAGGAGCAAGCGTCTTTTAATTTCATGGGTGCAGTCACCATGAGGATTTAATCACAGCATGTCTTGGTACAGTATGGGGGTTGCTCAATGGCTTCCCTAGTAGCCAAATTTCCTTGTACCAAAGGTCCTTTCTATTTTTCATTCTCTATCCTTCACTTTGAGATCTGTGTTCCCCCGGGATCTGCAGCTACCTGATATTAGAACTGGACATATCCAAAGGGCTTGTTGTCACCCAAATTTCCCATTCTTGAAGATGAAGAAATTGATATGCAGAAAGAGAGAAACGACCTGACAGAAGACACTTTCCTGGAAGGAAGAAGAAGCACAGTGATGACTCATGTGTGTTTGTTAACATTTAAGCCAAAAAATGTATTAAAGCTTTTTAGTAAATTAATCATTGTTGGACTGGTAGAGGTGGGACTGGGGAGGAAAGCTGATTGCTCAGTCTTGGTGAGTTCAGTATGTGCTATCTGGGTGCTTCTGTGACATGTGTCCACCCTCAATTCCACTCCCTTCCTTTGGTTCCAGGTTTCCTCTAACTCTCACTTCTAAAGCAATTTGAATGCAAAGACCATAGGGCAATTGGAGCCTGGGAGAGCTCCCTTGGCTGAGAAATTAGTCAGTCTAATTACCCTCTCATACTGTATTTATCTCAATGGAAAGGGCTGCTAGTGGTCTGTCAATGACAGACAAGGTGAGGGTGAAGAAGCTGCAAGTGGTCGGGGTCTTAATTGTGTGAGCTGTCTTCGGGGATATGTCATTCTTCCCTGGAGCTGTAAGGCTGGGTCATCTGCATCCTGACACCCTTGGCTCAATCCCCTTGCTAGTCTGCATTCCCATGGCAACAACGGGATAACAGCTCACTCATAGCCCTTCCCTGGGGGTTTCCAGTCTGGCTCAATGGACTTCTTCTCCCTGATGCCTTCCTGGACCGCCTTCGCAGTCCCCATGCTCTCTACATGTGCACATCCCTCTCATAGCCCTCACTATGTGGCACTTCCACTCTATTCCTGTGCTTTTCTCCCCCACCGGCCTGAAAGCTTCTTGAGAAAGAGCCCAGGCCATCCTAGTCTTTGTGTCTCTGGCACTAGCACAGCTCCAGTGCAAAGTAATTACCTACGTTGACCTCAAAGGAAAATTCAAGTCCAGTTCCTAGAGTCTCACCCTTATTGTGATGCTGATCTGGCTCTGTCCCATAAGGCTAGAGTAGGTGCTATTGGGAAGCCAGGTCTGCCCAGGCGTTGTGCCTAGGGCTTCACATACAACACCACAACCCTGAGGGCAGACTTATGATCTCATCTTCATTGGAAGAAACTGAGGTTCAGAGGGGTTAAGTGACTGGTCTAAGGTGTCACAGATGGCTGGTGCAGAAGCTAGATTGGAGCACTGGTCTATCTGACTCCACAGACTGGACACCTCCATAGGCCACATCCTGACTTTGCTGGCCCAGCCTGTCCTGTTCACAGCACCCACAGTTTGCGATTGTCAACACTGTTCATGACTTGAGACTCACTCGTTTTCTGTGGTGGTTGTTGTTCAGTCACTAAAAGCTGTGTCTAACTCTTTGTGATCCCACGGACTATATAGCACACCAGGCTCCTCTGTCCTCCACTATCTCCTGGAGCTGACTCAAACTCATGTCCATTGAGTTGGTGATGCTATCTAACCCTCTTATTCTCTGTCACCTTCTTCTCCTCCTGCCCTCAATCTTACCCAGTATCAGGGGCTTTTCCAATGAGTCGGCTCTTTGCATCTGGTGGCCAAAGTATTGGAGCTTCAGCCTCAGTAACAGTCCTTCCAATGAATATTCAGGGTTGATTTCCTCTAGGATATACTAGTTTTCTGGGATGCCATAAAGTCACATACAACCTAGATTGGACTTCACAACTTCGTTTCCCAGGGACATCTGCCTTTGCATATGGCCCCTGTTGTTTTAAAAGCATCTCCCTCCTCCTCCCCTGATTCAGGCAAGCTTGAGAACTGCTGCTTAAACTGCCCTTCAGGCTGCTTTGCAGGATTTCACATGGACCTTCTCTTGGATTCTGGTCCTTGGTTCCTCCTGAACTCTTGTGGCTTAAACATAATAATAACGAACAAAGATGACAGCTGCCTGCAGTAAAGAACCAGGACAAAAATCCTCTGCTATATCTCCAGAGACCAAAGAGAAGATCTTACCTCTGTTACTCTAGAAAATCCTAGGCTAGGAACATCCTGTAGAATTCCCTGATAGTTTGATTTATCTACTTCCTGCTGACCACTTCATTAATTTATTTATGCTTTCATCTTTAAAGTATATATAGAGTATTTTTAGAACTCAACTCATGTTAAATTCGGAGTCATCCAGAAACTATCACTGTTCACACTTTCTTCAGGCACCAGGCTGCCTGATCCATTCCCTATGGAATCTCAAAGTCAGTGGACACACATGCACATCATCTGAGAATAGAGGTGGAGCAAAAAGGAACAGGGTTGGGGAGGGGAGAGGATGAGAGAGGTTAGGCAAGAGAGAGATTAAGAAGGAGATCCTGGGTGGATCTACAGGTTGAAGGAATCCCAGGGTAAGAGCCTAGAGCAAAGGTCAAAGTAGTGGGAATGAAAGAAAGGCTCCTTAGGATCCTTCGGGCATTGGAGAAATAGACAAAGAGCCAGAGGCTGCAACTGCAGCTAGTGGGAGGTCATGAATTTTTGTGTTTGAGTTTCTGGCTTCCTGGGTTGAGTATTTTATACACATATATAATTGGCTGCATTGGGTCTTAGTTGCAGCACACAGGATCTTCATTGTATCATGTGGGATCCCTCATTGCTGTGTTCAGGCTCAGCAGTTGTTGGCGTGAAGGCTTAGTTGCCCCATAACATGTGAGATGTTAGTGCACCAAACAAGGATCAAGCCCAAGTCACCTGCAATGCAAGGTTGATTCTTAACCACTGGTCCACCAGGGAAGTCCCTGGGTTGAGAATTCTACTGTGCTCATGGGAAAGAATAGAGACTTGTCCTTGGGAACACTTTTAATTCAGGAATGGAGTGTCAGGGAAATAGGGCTGCAATAGAGACAGACACAATCCTAGTCCATTTGGAATGGAACGCCAAGAGGTTTTAAATATAGAGTGAGGATATTCAAGGAAAGATAAGAAGCTTAGAAAGAACCTGAGTACTGGAAATAACTCTATTGCAAGTATCTACATTTTGCTAACAGACAGGATTGTTACAGATGCCAAAAAAGAAGCAGTCTGCACAGGTGACGGATTTTTCCCCCGGATATAGGAATCTATGTCACAATTAACCTCTTGATGAGAGATTTCTCTCAATTAAATTTTAGTTGACAGGTGGTAAAACCTGGACAACTGGCAAGGATTGACTGACAACTGGAGAAGATGAAGCCATTCATTCTTTCTTTTTCTGCCTCCTTTTTGATCATCCCCCTCTTTCTTGCCAAATACTTCTAGCCTCCAAATACTCATTTCCAATGTACCTTCTAGGAAACCTTCCCTGAATTCTTTCCTCTTCTTGCACCTTCCGTTTGGGCTGAGAACCTCTCCTCTGGGCTATCAGAGCACAAACTGTGCTCATTTTAAAAATAAGACTTAACACACTACATTATAACCTCTCTGCCTCCTCCATCCGGCTGCAAGTTCCTTAAGGGAAGGAACTCTTTTCACTCATAAATTTTGCTTTAATTTCTAGCATGGTGCCTGTTACATCATAGATGTCAAGTAAATATTTCTGAATGAATGGATAAACGAATGATCACGGAATTATAAATCTGATCTAGGAAAGTTACTCACTATTTAATAGTGTCCCAATTTAGGGGTTTGGAGATGGCAGAGCAATATTTTAAGAAATTAAATTATTCAAAAGACCACCATGCCAGTCACCAAAAACCTATATTGCATTCACCACTCTAGTACAAACACATCTTGCCATCTTTATACAAGCGTCCAAAGCCATTGCATTGCTCACTGTTTGAGCAGAAACACTTGATATGAAGACTGCTCTCCCTGGAGAAGCAGGGGTCTCACACATATCAGTAAACACATGCTTCTTTGGCACCAACTTAACTTCACATGGCACCTTGTACCTGGACCTGTTATTCACAGGAAGTCGTGCTACCCTCGATGCCATGTAACAAACCATGCTGCTCAGTATTACATCTGCAGGTGTCACATTAATATTGAAAGAGACATTTGCAAAGCACCCTTAGGAAAGGAACCACCCATCTTATGGGTCCCCAGAGGAAAAAGGCAAGGATGAGAAAAGCAGCCCTTTGATGGAATAGCCAGGACATTCCCAAAATTTACAATGATGTCCCTTGGGGAAAAAGACAGCAACAGTGGCTTGAATTCATTAACAATAGACACAGTATAGAGCTCTTGCAAATAATCTCTCTAAAATTTGGTAAAGAACAGAAGGAAATTGTAGGGTCACTGGGCAAATTCCTCATGAATAACATTCTCAGAACCAAGAAACAATTGTTTCAGGGGAGAAACTATGATGCTGTGAAGCTATCCATGTTTGCTTTATGACCCTCAGTCTTTTGTCTGGGTGGCGGGTTCAGAGAAGCAGGCAAGGAGGCATTGTGGGATCCAGGGAGAGGGAAACATGGAGCTGGATATTTAGATAAGGCTCTATCTTAAATAATGGTCTCCCTGGTGGCTCAGATGGTAAAGAATCTGCCTGCAATGCAGGAGATCAGGGTTCAGTCCTTGAGTCAGGAAGATCCCCTGGAGAAGGAAGTGGCTACCTACTCTAGTAATCTTGCCTGGAGAACCCCATGCACAGAGGAGCCTGGTGGGCTACAGTCCATGGAGTCGCAAAGAGTCAGACACGACTGAGTGACTATCATACCTTAAATAATAAGGATAGAATGGATTTTACTGTTTTCAGCCAGCCCTCCCAAAATAGAAGAGCAAAGGAGCATTAAGGGCAGAATCCATACCTAAGAAAGAGCTATGGGCTTTTGACATGTTGATCATGATTGAGGTTGCAGGGCAAGCTTATGAATGCTACATATGGGGCACTGTCCGCATCTCTCATGGGCAGCGTGGTGAAACCCAACATCTGGGAGCAGCCTACGGAAGACTTTACTTCCAGCTCCTTGCATGAGGGAGGGAAGATGGCAGTGGAGTGTGTCATGGACATGCTGAATAGATTTGCATGAGTCGTTTTTGGAAAGGTAGATCCTAGATACCACTTCACAGCTACTAGAGAATCTTTGAAGGTGGGGTCTGGACATCTGCATTTAACTAACTCCCCAGGAGATCCTTGTGCATGCTGAAATTTGAAATTCAGTGGTTTTTTATGTAAGAAAATATTTTGGGGTAGGAGAGACTAGGGTTCCAACCGAAGATTTGCACCCATTGACTGAATGACTGGGAACTTAGCCTCCCAGTTCTCAGCTTCTCACCTATAAAATAGGAATAACAGGAACATAAATACTCAGGGCTGTTGCACAGATTTAAGAAAATATAGAATGTAAAGTGTCTAGCATACAGCCTGATAGATGGTAATATGTGGAAGTTATTATTATATAGTAATTACTATATTCTATTTTGGGTAAACAAAATTAATGCATGTGAAATAATTGCAAACAGCTAATAATCAGGTGACATGATGTGCCCAGAGCCATCATGAAGGAAAACTTTTCACTTGAAATATGCCTCCTTTCTTTTCCTGAAAAAGGCACACTTTTTTCAATTGGGGTGGTTAGCTTGTTGCTACAAATGTCATGTGATTCCTCTAAGAAGGAATCTTTGGTTGGGGGACCGTGAATACCTGCTTTGGAACCCAACTGGCCTAAGCTGAATGTTTGTGCCCTCACTTACTAGCTGTGAAGGTCACAACAGTCCCCGCCTCACTTGATGAGATGACATAACCCATGTAAAGTGCCTAGCTCAGTACCTGGCACATGATAAGTGCTTATTAAAAAGTAACCATTTTTAATGTTATGGGGGCTTCCAAAAGCAAACCAGCCATTTCCAGGGGGACACAAACACATACAGTCATTCAGCAAATGAATTCTGATTTCCTACAATGTGTCTCAGTTCAGTTCTGTTCAGTTCAGTCGCTCAGTCGTGTCCGACTCTCTGAGACCCCATGAACTGCAGCTCGCCAGGCCTCCCTGTCCATCACCAACTCCCAGAGTTCACCCAAACTCATGTCCATCAAGTCAGTGATGCCATCCAGCCATCTCATCCTCTGGCGTCCCCTTCTCCTCTTGCCTCCAATCCCTCCCAGCATCAGAGTCTTTTCCAATGAGTCAGCTCTTCGCATGAGGTGGCCAAAGTACTGGAGTTTCACTTTTAGCATCAGTCCTTCCAAGAACACCCAGGTCTGATCTCCTTTAGAATGGACTGGTTGGATCCCCTGGCAGTCCAAGGGACTCTCAAGAGTCTTCTCCAACACCACAGTTCAAAAGCATCAATTCTTCGGTGCTCAGCTTTCTTCACAGTCCAACTCTCACATCCATACATGACCACTGGAAAAACCATAGCCTTGACTAGATGGACCATTGTTGGCAAGGTAATGTCTCTGCTTTTGAATATGCTATCTAGGTTGGTCATAACTTTCCTTCCAAAGAGTAAGCGTCTTTTAATTTCGTGGCTGCAATCACCATCTGCAGTGATTTTGGAGCCCCCCAAAATAAAGTCTGACACTGTTTCCCCATCTATCTCCCATGAAGAGGTGGAACCAGATGCCATGATCTTCGTTTTCTGAATGTTGAGCTTTAAGCCAACTTTTTCACTCTCCTCTTTCACTTTCATCAAGAGGCTTTTTAGTTTCTCTTCCCTTTCTGCCATAAGGGCGGTGTCATCTGCATATCTGAGGTTATTGATATTTCTCCCGGCAAACTTGATTCCAGCTTGTGCTTCTTCCAGCCCAGCGTTTCTCATGATGTACTCTGCATAGAAGTTAAATAAGCAGGGTGACAATACACAGCCTTGACATACTCCTTTTCCTATTTAGAACCAGTCTGTTGTTCCATGTCCAGTTCTAACTGTTGCTTCCTGACATGCATATAGGTTTCTCAAGAGGCAGGTCAGGTGGTCTGCTATTCCCATCTCTTTCAGAATTTTCCAGTTTATTGTGATTCAGGGAACCACAAAACCATAGGGTGGTTCTTGTTTCCTTGAGAAGTGCAAAGAAAGACTCATATTTTTCTACTGAAACAAGAAAAGTCATGAGATTATCATATGGCAATTATCAAATGAATAACATACAGTGAGCACTAGGACTTCTTGGGGGAGACAAACCAAGGAAGGTTTCCAGAAACAGGGACAGACACTTCTGAACAAGAAGGAGAAGTCTTTCAAGAGAAGAGCTGAAACAGAGTCAAGGTGAAGCTGACGAATACAAATGCTGCATCCATGTAAAGAGCGTATGACTAGAGGGTAGACTTATAGAGTGACCTTTGCAAGTCGCTGTATTGTGACACATAGTTTGGCTCCAAACCACCAGAAAGGGGTGCATTTATCAAGACTCCAGAAATGTGCAGGCACACAATATATCAAGAAAACTGCACTCAGGTGGGAATTTCAGACCTGGAAGAGCTACTCATAGATGGCACATATATACTTTTTCCTTTTCCTTTTGATCCCATGTTTTTCCTTCTTTCTTTCTTTCTTTCTTTTTTTTTTTTTTTAGGGAGAGGAAGAGAAAAGAGAATTGAAAATGCAGAGCCTATCTTGGCACTTCACCTGCCATAGAGGACCTGCACCTGCCACCCTCATCTCCTCAAGCCCTTTCTAGCACAAAGACATAACCTTGAACTTGATGACAGTCTATTAAAGATGCTGACTCAGAAAGGATCAAGAGGACAGGTAGAACAGAGAACTGCAAGAGAGGAAAGAAGAAAAGGAGGAAAAGAGAAAGATGGTGAGAAGCGTAAGAAAAGAACCATGGACAAATGTGCCATCTACTGTGCTCTGGAATAGTTAGAAATGTTAAATTTAGGTGGGGTGGTTGGTCCTATCACCATCCAGGTTTCTGCCTTTTTCTCATTTTTCACACCTAGAAACACTGCCTGGGATCACTTGGAAAGACCTTTACAAATATATAAGCTTTTAAAAGTCATGAACTCAGACACTTATTCATTCATTCACAAGTATTTACTAGGGGCGCCTATATTCCAGGCATTGTACAGAAACTAGGAACATAAAAGTGGACAAAATAGATATAATTTCTACCTTGTTTTAATTGCCCATCAAGTACTTTTTGTTTCTTTTTTTTTTGACTTTACAATATTGTATTGGTTTTGCCAAATATTGAAATGAATCCGCCACAGGTATACATGTGTTCCCCATCCTGAACCCTCCTCCCTGCTCCCTCCCCATACCATCCCTCTGGGTTTTTTAACTGAATGGTATAGCTTACATTGATCTGCTAACTGCTAAGTCACTTCAGTCATGTCCGACTCTGTGCGACCCCATAGACAGCAGCCCACCAGGCTCCCCTGTCCCTGGGATTCTCCAGGCAAGAACACTGGAGTGGGTTGCCATTTCCTTCTCCAATGCATGAAAGTGAAAAGTGAAAGTGAAGTCGCTCAGTCGTGTCAGACTCTTCGAGACCCCATGGACTGCAGTCTACCAGGCTCCTCCGTCCATGGGTTTTCCAGGCAAGAGTACTGGAGTGGGGTGCCATTGCCTTCTCTGTACATTGTTCTAGATATTGCAAAAAATACAAAAATAATTTTAAGACATAATCTGTAGTCCCAGGAAGCTTATTGTCTGCTGAGGAAGTAATAAACTGTACCTGAATGAATCACCTGCTTGAATAACTGCAGTCCTCAGTGATTTTTCATTCCTCTATACTCTCTGTTCACTCGTGGGAGTAAGTCTGTTCACTCGTGGCAGACTTAGCACACAGTACCTGGTATTGTTATCTGCTTATGCATATATTTATTTTTATCCTACAGAAGGCCTGTATCAGTTAGTTTGTGCTATTTACAAATAATTGCAAAACTCTTTTCAGTCATTTATTTATTCCGTGAGTCTGTCCGTTGGTGATTTGGATTATGCTCAGCTGGGTGACTCTTCTCGTCTTGGATGTGTTCATTCAAGTATCTACTGTCTGAAGCTGCTCTGCTAGGCAGCTCTATTTCTAGAGGTTAAATGAATATTGACTAAGACATGAGAGGTGACAGGGCAACATGTCTTTCACCTTTTGGCAGGTAGGCTGGGATTTGTTCCCATGGCCACTTGGCAGAGTTTTCAGAGAACTAATGAAAATGGGCAAAGTTTCCCAAGGCCTGGGCTCCGAACTGGCACACTGTCACTTTTGCTGCATTCAGTTAGCCAAAGCAAGTCACAGGGCCGGTCCAAAACTGAGGGGCAGCAAAACAGGCTCTGCCTTTAGAAGGGGATAGTTGCAAAGACACGTTGCAAGGGCATGGATATAGGAAGGGGTACTGAAGCCATCTTATCCTCAATCTACCATATGGTCTGTTAAGCTTCTCAAGAGGGATGCTATTCACATATTTTTATATTCTGAGAGATGAGGGTCCTGGGATATTCCAGGAAGAGAAATAATGAGTCAAGTGGGAGATAGTTTAAGCTGAGGGAGGAGCAGGAAGACAGTGTTGCAGGGCTAGGCAGGCAACACAATTGAGGGCCTTGTAAACCTTGACAAGGAATTTGGACATTATCCTAAGAGCAATGGGAAGTCATTAAAGAATTTTAAGTAGGGGATAGGAATGATGAGGCCTGTGTTTCTGAAAGATCACTTGGACTGCAGTATGGAGAATGGATTAAGGGAGACGAAAGGGAAGCAGGAAGAATAAAGTCCTATTTTAAATTCACAAATACCTCTGGCAGGATTAGAGGGTTGTCAGCTACTTACACTTTAAGGGCAGGATGCAGGACCAAGATTCTCTCCCTGACTTTGAGCTACAGAAGGAGGGATCAGCCAGCTTTCCAGCAATATGCAACTCTTACCCATATTTTAGGAAGAAAGAAGAATAGAAAGTTCAAAGATGAAGATTCTTTTTACCTCTCTATTAGTTGAACTAATCATTTGCCTTTAAGTAAGACATTTCATTTTGATTAAAGTAATAGCCATGAATAAGTAAAAAGAAATTAATTTCCAGAAGGACATTCAAATGTAACAGGATTTCATTTCCTGCCAGGACTGAGGTTAATCCAACTCTTGCTTCTGCTGATATCTAATGGGAGTGACTATTTCATTGAGTTCCCCCTATGTGCCTGGCAATTTACACAGTTTATCTTGCATGATGCTTATGATGACCTCCTTAGGGAAATGGAAGCACCCCATCTTACAGATGAGAGTCAGAGAAAGTATGCCACGAGTTCAGGGTGACACAGGAGGGCCGAGCTTGGAGCATGAAGAATTCCTCTAACATCCATGGTAGCTTGCCATCACCCTTGAGTCTTGCAGTGTGCCAAGCATGGGGTTAAGTCCTTGGTTTGCTTTATCTTGCTTTATCCTCCCAACAGTCCTTTGAGATAGGGCTATTAGCCTCTTCACTCTACAGACGGGGAAAATGAAGTTCAGACAAATGAAGTTCAACAAGTGATCTTGTTCAAGATCACTGAGTCAGGTCTAACAGAAGCTGTGTTTTAACCTAACACATTGCTTCCCATGTTCTTCTAATATGTACACCATGCTGCCATGAAAACGATGGATTTTCTTAAATAAACATTCCCTTATCCTTCCTAATCGCCGTGTAAACAAAGCTCTGCATCATTGATACAGTGAGCCCTTCACATCTCCCTCCTCATCACCTACATCAGTCATAAGCCCTTGGATGGCAGGGGCTGTGTCTTAGACCACTTGCCATTCCCTCTAGCACTTAGCCATGAGGTTCCATTCCAGAAGCTTTCTTGATCTGGGCTGGTTCTCCCCAAGTGTGGTGCCATCTTTACTGACACATGTGGAAGTGCTCGCAAGCTGAGTTTTCTGAGCGAGTCCTACTAACAAGCCAGTCAGGCAAGCAGCCTGCCCCTCTAGCTGCATCTGCATGGGGATGGATCAATGCCACTCTCAAAGCAATGACCAGCCAGTCCCACCCCTGCCTCCCCCCAGCGCCAAGGTGCCTTGGGGAGCTGGGGACTGCACTTGGACGCTGCTGTTTCTCCACATCGTCAGTCACCAGCATGAGAGAGGCCGGGCTCCAGCTCCTCAGGCAACAACATCGGGAGGAATAATGAGCTGCTCTGGGGAAGGCGAGAATTTTCTGATTGGGAGACATATGGGGCTGTCACAGTGACAGATGGACCCAAAGGCCCTTTCCCTACTACACTGCCCCAGTGACCTCTACTCTCACCCCCAGGTCTGTCTGCCTCTTGATGCTGATTAGGGATGGTGGGGCAGTCAGAGAGAGGAGCAAGAGACCGTGAAACCAGTAAAAAAAGGGAAAACCATAATGGTCTTGAGGGACATTATTTGAGTGTTACTTTATAACTCACATCAATAAGCCCTTTGGACCCACTTTATTTATCTGCATCATGAGACAGTTAGACTTAGACTTTGACCTCTGGGAATGTAGTTTTCATCATCTGTAAACTGTGCTCAGTGAAAACATCCATTGTTGTAGGCATGGCGGAGGGAGTCCCAACCTCGAAATCAGAAGACTTAGATGAAAATCAGCTTTTTAGTTCCCTGACGTCTCTGAGCCTCCACTTACTCAAGTATGAAGAGAAATAACAAATGCATTTCTCACGAGATTCTCGTGAGCATAAAACAAAGCACATGTATAAGAAGTGCTAAATGCAGTATCTGGTAGAGGATAGGGGTTCTGCCAGTGTCTACTGATTTGGCAATGAGTTTTGAATGAGGCATTGCTGTTAAACTGAAAGAAACTGTGCCAAGTTGACTCTTAGCATCTGGTATTAGTCTTAGTCTAAGGATCCATGTCAGTATTTGTGTTGGTACTGGTGAGAGGGATTGTTATCTCTAAGGTATCCTTCAACCTTTAAAGACAAGGATCTCCAAACAGAAAGATTGGTTCTTAATAATCAGTTTAACAGACGGAAAGATGGAGGACTTTGCATACCCAGCTCTGCTCTGTGTCCCCAGCTCCGTGCAGGAGACCATGGATCTCTGTCTGCCCAAAGCTGAAAGTGACTGGCAAAGTGGCTTAACGGGACTTTGGAAAAAACGGGGAAAGGAGGCAAGGACAATGCTTCAAGAAGAACAGGAGGAGACTGTTTAGGGGGCAGAGAGAGGCAAATCTGTTCTTAGACCACTCCCATCTCTTCTAGAACTTAGCCATGCAGACATAGCCCAGAAGTGTGCTTGAAGCTGTGGCCTCCAACAACAGATCTGTGCACATGGATAGCCCCAGTCCAGCCCCATTACAGAATAGCTAAGGCGAACAGTGATGAAGTGAGGGGAGGCTCAGTGAGAGAAGAGGCAGAGGAGAAAGAGAAGGAAGGACATGGAAGATGTTGAAGTAAAGAAGGAGGAAGACCACCTTGTCCTTTCTCTTCTTAAAACCTTCGAAGAACCCCTCATCTGCATGAGTAAGTCTAAGAGCCTCAGCTCAGGCACCAGCCCTGGAGATCAGCTCGGTGGGACCAGCTCTTGCCCTGTCTCCACACATCCATGCTCCAGCCACCAACAAAGCACCGAGTGTTGCATCTTCACATCTTTGCCCTTGGGGTGTCCTCTGAGCAGATGGCCTTTCAGCTCTTCCTCATTTTAGAAAACCACCAGGCATCCTTCAAGTATCACCTCCTCTGGGAAGCTTTTCCTGAGTCCTTGAGGCAGAATTAGTCTCTCCCTCCACTGGGCAGCTGTATCTCCCTCCCTCAAGGGCACACTTCCAGGACGGTTTGCTTCCTTGCCTGCCTCTCACTCTGCAGGGAGCTCCTCGAAGGTAGGCTGTATCTCTTGTTCATCTTTGTACACTGGTGCTTGAGCTGTGGGCCTGGAACACGCTCATGAAATGGCCATGGAATGACAGGCGGGGCAAGGGGAAGAGGGAGAGGAGAAAGGGTGAAGACAAGTGGGAAAAGGAGCCCAAGGACAAGAGGGAAGGAGAAAAGAGAAGTGATGGGAAAACAGCAAGCCACTGGGGTACGGAGTGGGGAGGGGAAGGAAGAGGAAGCGAGGGAGGAGGGAAATCACAAAGGTGAAGCAGAGAGGAAAGTGAAGAGGATAAAGGGGAAGAGAAAGTAGATAAAGAAACAGGGCTGGTGTTTGAAGGGGGATAGAGCAAAATGGGTTCCAGAGAATCTGGGAATTTCTAAGCAACCAGTACCTGGCCCCTGGGGCCTGCTTCCCATTTCTGCATCCTCACAAGGCACCAGGGTTAGGTCCTTGCTGAGCCTAAACCCATCTGGAGTATCTGTGACCTGGGATGACTGTTCAGAGGAAGCATGGCTTTTTTACCACTCAAAAACAACAGGCGGGCCCCATTGCAGGTTGACTGGTGTGGACAGCTGTCACTTAACAAAGGAGAACCCTGCTCCTTCCTCCCTGTCATCACCTGCTCCAGCCAGCTCTATTTTGGACAGACTCCACTGGACATTTATCAGCTGGAGACTTTGTGGGGCAACTTATCCCCAGCTAGATTTAACCAGACTCAGCTGGTCTCTTTCTCTTCCCTGGGTTGAATTCCACTGACACTCCCAAGGCACCTCCTCTCACCTGATTTCTAGCAGACACAGCAGGGTACTAACTTGACCGCCCAGGCACACAGGCCCTCAGGTAGTGTTGTGGGTACAATGCAATGGGAGTTATCCTGCAGGTGCTCTGGGGCTGTTCCCGAATGAGGGCTGGGCCATCATCCCCACATCGAAATTGACCTGTGCTGGGTAATCGGAGACTGGCTTCTCTGAATGCAGGTATTGCATGAATCAACATCACTTGAGGTCAAAGTAAATATCATTAGGGAAGGAAGAGCCTGGAGGCCTCTCTGCACCTTTATCTCTCAGCTTCCCAAGGGAGCCTGTTGAGGGCTGGACCAAAATAAGTGGTTCTTCAGTTAATTCCAAGACCCACTTAATTTGCATGATTCAGCCCAGTCCCTTGCATCTTCTCTCTGATGCCCTCTCCCTCACTAGCCTTCATCTTCACATGTAAAACCACGAGACCCCAATGCTCCTCTTTCTTTTCTAATAATTTACCATAAGGGGAAAGTATACACTTATGGGGTGGGGGGGCATGGAGCGCAGGGGAGTGAAAGCAATGCTCTTAAAGGTAGTATTTTCCTTAACCACACACAGGCCAGAAGGGTCTAGTGGGAGGGAGAGATGAATAACCTGTGTGCAGAGATGGCAGGGAAACTTAGGCAAGTTCTACAGAGTTCTCCATCCTTCTGGAAGACAAATAGAAGCAACTTTTCCCTTCCTTTCTAGCAGGGGCAATGGGATCTGTTGGAAAGGGGAATGGAGAATTTAAATTCACAGGGCTCATTTTAGCCTAGACCAAAACTTTCACCATCTCTTCTAACTTGACCTTCACTGGAAGTCTAATGAATTTCAACTTTCTTGCCTTTGCTTCTAAGGCCTAAAGTGGGCAATAGGTGAGTGAGAAAGAACCAAAAAAAAAAGTCTCAAATAACGCCTAATCCAAAGAGAATCACGATTGCTAATGAAAAATGGAAGTTAACCAAAATATTGTTTTTTTTTTTCCAAGCAGGTATGCAACATGAACCTAGTTGATTGGTCCTCTCCCTTCATTCTCCTTCTATAGAGAAAGTCCTTGTAAATTAGTGTTGGTTTGCGCAGGATGGTCACTGTAATTCCTTAGTCTCTAGCTGCCAAGTTTCTCCTGGAAACCACCCTCACGCCTACCTCTTTCCTGGAGGCACCACCCACCCAGAGACTACATCCCTCTGCCCATTCACTTACTTATCAATTATTCGCTGAGTAGTTGGGAGCCACAGGAGACTTAGAACAGAGCTATAGTGTCCCTGTCTTTCTGAAAGCATGAGGGACCCAAAATGAGGCTGGGAAGCCAGTGGACTCTGATAACAAAGGCTCTTACAGGGCGAGATAAGGAGTTTAGACTCATTTTATAGATGGCAAGGTGTGTCAGAAAGTTGTGAAGGAGGGGCATGGCACAGTCAGTTTGCTTAATAGGAGGTCACTCTGGGCTTAGTGTGGAAGGTGGCCTGGAAAGGGTTGGCAAGATGGGAAGCAGTCAAGAGGAGGCTGAACAGTGCGGGTAGAGGCAGAGAGTCTGCCAAGGGCAGAAGGGATGCTGTGGGAGGGAGCAAGGTCATGGGCATTTGACTCACACACAACTTAAAAGACTTGGTCAAGTAAGTAAAACACCAACAAAACAATATACTTCTCCCCCAAAGCTGCATTTTATTCAACTATTATTAATAACTGATTTGATTCTACCCGTTCCATTTTACAACCCCTGTCTCCTGCAATTGTCTGGTCCTGGTAACAATTTTATTGGAGCATAGAAGGCACATTATAAATACATTTTATACTGCACATTGTATTTGAAGCAAATTTGAGACATCTCTGATTAGGTGCCTTCCCAACGATAGCCTTGTTCAGACAGATAATTGCGTGCTGATTTTTATTTTATTTTATTTTATTTTCAGCTTTGTTCTCTCCCCGTTGGCAAAGCTGCAATCTTGCATACACACGTCAGTGGATAAAAACCCTTGAAAATAACTCTTCAGAAGAAATCTAATTTACTTTTTAATCTGGTTCGGAAATTTGCCAAAAAAATTTCCACCGACAAGCACTGCCATTTATTACCACTTATCACACAGCCGGGCTGTGCTCGAGTTCCTGATGGGGCTAATGTAACAGGGGAGGAATCTTCTGATACATTATTTATTCGATACAATCCCACCAGATAAGATCTATGGGCAGGAGAGGACAAAGTTTGACCTTATCTTCTGTCTAAGGAAAAGTAAGGGGTCTTCACTTTTACTTGTTTGAGGAACCCTCTTTAACTCCACGCCCTTGGAAAATTCTAAGCTTCCTTTAGAGCTCTGGGACTATCACTCCTCAGAGACCCGGCTTTGACTTAGCTTTCTTCCCCTGAGATCCACACCACCCACTTACACATTTGCTTGTGTTAGACCTCGAGATGATTTTCAAGAGTTTCATGCTTGTTCTGATCTGTTTCTTAGGGACAGAGACCAGAGGGACATTTAGCAAAGGCCTATTCAAGCTCAGATTGGGGTGGCTCCATGTTGAAGAAAAAAGATTGGTATGGGCCAGCTGGTGGCCTTGGGCTGGTGACCTTGGGTCCTCATCTGTAAAATGAGAAAGGAGATCTCTGCAACCCTGTCAAGCTTTCATGGTCTGTGGAGATAGCCCAAGGCTTTGGGCAGAACAGAGGACTGGAGTCAGAAGGCCTAGAGCTGGAGTTTTAGCGTAGCAGCTTCCCAGCTGGCTGATCTTCAGCAACTTGACATCTCCGGGCCCCTGTTTTCTGATGCGTCCACTGTGAAAACAGCTCACAGCATCATTACAATGATAATGATTATGGGCACTTTACAAATGGCAACAAAATATTTAAGTGTATAATTATCATGAATCAATTCATTAATTAGTGAAAATACATGATGAAATATTTGCAGAATCCACTCAGAAGGAAAACCTGGAGAGAAGTAAGAGTACTGGAGTGGGGTGCCATTGCCATCTCTGGGAGAGAAGTAAAGCTGGGAGTAACCAATGGGGCTTTCTGTATGCCTATCTCCAACCTCAGCTGAGAGATACTCCAGGCTAGCCTTAGTCAAAAGGAGACTCCTGAACTCTGGTGCACAGTGTATTTTTTTTGCATTCACCCCTAACAGACATTCCAAGAGATCTCTGGAGCTCCCAGGAACTATAGAACTGGGATTTAGTCTCCACCTCACCCTGTCTATGTTTCCTAAAATTACAAGGTGAAAGATCTTTGAACACTGGACAGAACTGTGTTGAAATCTCGACTGTGGGCACACTGAAATCTACAAGAATTTACTGAACTCTTCAGAGCTTTAACCCTCATCCCTCATCTATAAAAGGAGGAAATTAGCACTAACCTCATGGAGTTGTCATGAGGGGTCAGTGGCATATGTGATGTTAGCCTTTACAGGCCTCAGCAATCCACCACCAGTGAATTAAATTCTGAGAGGTCCTCCTTAGAAACCCTTGTACTCTTGGTGTGCTCAGGACCATGTCTGCCATGTTGGAAGAATTCAATCAGTACTTGTCAAATGGATGGCGGGATGGATGGACAGATGCAATACACAGCGTTCAGGGTTGTGAACTGAAGAAAATGTATGTAATATTCTTGATCTAGAAAGATAGTCTTGAGTCCTAAATCAATTTTTGAATCTTTGTGCTATGCTAAGTCACTTCAGTCATGTTCGACTCTGCAACCTTAGGGACTGCCAGGCTCCTCTGTCCAAGTGTTTCTCCAGGCAAGAATAGTGAAATGGGTTGCTGTGCCCTCCTCCAGAGAATCTTCCTGACCCAGAGATTGAACCCTCATCTCTTATATCTCCTGCATTGGCAGGTGAGTTCTTTACCACTAGCACCACCTGAGGGGCCCTTTGGAATCTATTTCCTCCCAAATCTGTCTCCTGCTTCTTCCAGGTGTCTTATTGTTTCTGCTCCCCTATCCCATCCTCTTGGCCTCCAAAACGTTCCATTTCTCTGACCCTCACCCTCCAAGCTTTTCTCTCCTCAGCCAATGGGTTGGCAGTGAGGTTTGCCCACAGAACTTTCTCCCTGTCTCCCTGCTTTCTGTGACGCCTTTTCAGAGCTATGCCTCCTGTGGGAAGAGTAAATATAGAAAAATGACAACATGTACATTAATGCTCGTTAGAATGTCATCATTATACCCCACAAAGTGTCTGCCGAGGGGGTCCCTAAAGGGCACTTAGAAATGAAGCAGCTGCTCCAGCTTTGTTCCAGCTCACATCTCGAAGAAATGACTCTGAGATAGATGCAGTGATGTCTGGCTGGAGGAAGGGGAGAGAGCAGTGCTTCTTTGGAGGAGGAAATGGTGATGCAAGAACCCACACTTTACCCCATGTGCCCAGGAAAATCAGTGAGAGAGATGGATGGAGAGTATGAGAACTCAGGGAGCAGGCCAGGCTGCAGAGCTGGGGCTGGTGTGCCCAAACCCAGAGGCTCCCAAACTCTATAGCAAGATGGAGGATAAGGAGCTAACCCTAACCCCAACCTCAATCTTAGATCAGCCTCGCAAAGAATCACCTGCTCTTCATCAACGTTCATGTTAAACTGCTCAGTCGTGTCTGACTCTTTGCAACCCCATAGACTATAGCCTGTCAGGCTCCTCTATGCACGGGATTTCCCAGGCAAGAATACTACAGTGGGTTATCATTTCCTTCTTCAGGGGATCTTCCCAACCCAGGGATCGAACCTGGGTCTTCTGTATTGCAGGCAGATTCCTTACCATCTGAGCCACCAGGGAAGCCCCCTCTTCATTAATAGTGGGACACAAACTATGGTGGGAATAAGGAAAACATTATTCTACTTACTTTTCTACCAGTAGTAACTGGACAAGAGTTGTGGAGAGAAGGGGATGCAACGTGATGTCCAAGTTTTGAATCTATTGACAAAGGGTACCAACTAATCTCCCACGTAACTCTGCTCATCCACTCAAGACACACCCACAGGACACCCATGTACCCTACACACACTTCTGTCCACAACTGGTCAGCAGCTGATCCAGCAGCACAGGCTGTGGCCTGGC
The DNA here is from genome assembly GCF_027580195.1 of Bos mutus. Taxonomy (NCBI): domain Eukaryota; kingdom Metazoa; phylum Chordata; class Mammalia; order Artiodactyla; family Bovidae; genus Bos; species Bos mutus. The sequence continues at coordinate 54,442,631 of NC_091631.1, read as the reverse complement.
ATCACAGATCCCTTCATCCAGTGTCTTGAAAGAGCAGGTGGCAAGATTCATAAAACTTCTGTTTGTCATATATAAAGACAATTTTGAGCCTCAGGTATAAAATCACTACCCTAAGTTCAACTAATTCATACCAACTATGGTTTGTATAGCACTTTATGTTTATACAGTCTTTTCTATGTACACACTACTACATCAGATTCTCATTATTACCCTATGAAACAAACAGGGTGAGTGTTTTTATCCCCATTTTACAGATAAGGAAACTGAGGAACAGACTTTTCAATTGCACACATACATAAACCCTGCCTACCACCCTCATCCCTCCTCTTTCCCCAGGACTCAGAAGGTTGAACCTAAATTAATCTTCTTTAGACCCTGCCGCCTTTTCCTACTATGGTCAAGCACTGATTGGTTTAATAATTCCTTTTAAAATCTCCTTGTCATACTTTATTGAGTGTTCCTATGTACCAGGGAGGATGTAAAGTTGTCTAGGCTCTGCTCTGGAAATGTTATGGTTTCATGAGTAGGCCAAGGCATCTAAATTCCCTGTCTCAGCCTTCTCCTCTATAAAGTGGGGATAGTGGTAAAGTTTTCATGGTTATAGTGAGGATTAAATGAGATAAGGTCTGTAAAGTCCTTGAAACAATGTCTACATATAGTAAACTCTTATTATTCTTGTTACTAATTGCAATTAATATTATGAGGGAGGTATTCTACTAAAGCTGTGGATGAGCTGTGCTTTTTGTTGCTGTTCAGTTGCTCAGTTGTGTCTGACTCTTTGCGACCCCCTGGGCTGCGGCACCCCAGGCTTTCCTGTCTTTCACCATCTCCTGGAGCCTGCTCAAACTCATGTCCATTGAATTGGTGATGCCATCCAACCATCTCCTTCTTTTTGTTCCCTTCTCTTCCGACCTTCAATCTTTCCCAGCATCAGGGTCTTTTCTAATGAGTTGGCTCTTTGTATCAGGTGGCCAAAGTATTAAACCTTCAGCTTCAGCATCAATCTTTCCAATGAATATTCAGGATTGGTTTCCTTTAGAATTGACTGGTTGATCTCCTTGCAGTTCAAGAGACTCTCAAGAGTCTTCTCCAACATTACAGTGTTGTGCTATGGGAAATCTGAAAAAGATGGAGCTATAGTTATACTCAATGGTCTTTAACTAAAGAAAACTGGTGAGAGAAAGAAGCAATATTCATGATTGTATGTCAGTGGAGAAGATGGTTTTATATTGGGTTGGCAAAAAACTTTGTTTGGGTTTTTCCATAAGATGCTATGAAAAAACCCAAATGAACATTTTGGCCAACCCAATTCTTTTATGCACTTACCCGGGAGATGAGGAGGAATCTAATTTGAGCCACAATCATCAACTCTGCAAATATACAACACCGGTTCCTATAAGTGGAGAGATTTAATTTAATTAGAATAAGCACTTTGATAACTATACTCCTCAGACCAGAAATTATTTAACTTCTTGTATTATTAAAACTGATTTTCCCTCACCAGTTGGGTCCCTGAGACTAAAGCGTGCATGAACAAGTCACTGAGAAGTAAACTCGAATTTTGAGCTAGTAGTCTTAGAGGAAATGCACTCAGAATAAAGTCTGAAGTTGATGTAGGAAGAAATGGAAGACTTGAGAAGACAGAACCTGGTCACAGCCTGGAACTGCTCCAAAACCCATCCCACCTGTTCACAGGATGCCCAAGAGCCATCATCTCTTCTCCACCTCTCCCCTGACAGTCATGTTTGTTGCAGCCACATCCATGCCAGGAAAGGATACCCAGATAGAGTTATCTTGCCTTGAGACCAAGAATAAGAGATTAGAGGAAATGGGCAACTCTGCCTTAGTGTCCTCCTTTGATCAATGCACCTTATCAAGTAGATTTGCTTGCAGAGCTTAGTGATGACCTTGTGTGAGTAAGGGAGGAATTAGTGTATCAACCTCATTTTTCCCAGCTCCCTCAGCCAGCCATCTGGAGTAGTCCAGGACAGCTCATAGAGGGCTCTGAATGTTGGCTGAGTCGCTTGGACAGAGGTAAACAAACTGAGAGCCAGTTTACAGGACAGCATGCAGAAGGTGGAAGTGGTGGAGATGGATGTCAAGAGGACAGGGATCTTCTTTGCAGAGGAAGATCTGTTGAGCCAGAAATAAGGGTTGTGGGTGGAAATGGGCTTCACATAGACAGACGGCAACAGATGCAGGCTTTAAGTAAGTAATAAAGAAGCAATTCTGCATTACACCCCAGAATTTTAAGTCCTACTCAGAGAAAAACATTGGTAAAAAGCCCCTTCTTTTAATTGCCTGAGTTCTATAGAGCTGGCCTCTAATTAAGCCAACGTTTATTAAATACCATCATGTTCAGTGGGCTTCCCCAGTGACTCAGTAGTAAAGAATCCACCCGCAATGCAGAAGTCGCAGGAGACCCTGTCTCAACCCCTGGGTCAGAAAGATCTCCTGGAGGAGGGCATGGCAACCCACTCCAGGATTCTTGTCTGGAGAATTTTGTGGATGGAGGAGCTGGCAGGCTACAGTCCATAGCATCTCAAAGAGTCAGACGTGACTGAAAAAACCTAGCATGTAGCATGCATGTTTGGTGTGCAAAGACAAATAAGACATGGCATTACCTACACGATCCAGCGGGGCAAGTGGATGTGTCTACAACAATCACCCACCGGGAAAAGTACTATTCCAATGATGTGTACAAAGGACATGTAATTCTGCTTGAGACCACTAGGAAAAGGAAATGGTATTTGAGTTAGTTCTTAAAGAATTTTAGTAATTAATAAGAGTTTGTAAAATGGAGAGGGGCCTGTGGACCCACTATGTCCCCTTTGCTTTACCGTATGCATGTGTTCACTGTTCTCCTGCCAGGCAGGTTCTATTTGGGATAAAAATGCAGTGCTTTCCCTTCTCTCAAGGGTTTAAGCCACTCCTGCAAATGACCTGGACAGTACCTGAAATTTCTAGAGGGAAAAAACCAGGTTTGTACTTCCTCTTCCTGAGTAAGTGTGGCTCTCTGAGTGGCAGGGGGAGTTTCATTATTATTTTTCTTAGAGTTCCATATTATCATATCTCTTTTTTATGCTTGGAGGGAAGTTGTTTGAATTGGTCCCTCTCTGGGGGCCCCCAAATAGATGATTTTTTTCCCCCTTCATCTCTCTGGTGTTACCATCAGGAACTGTGCACAAAATCTCTCCAGCATCCCTTGTGACTTGTGCTTCCCATCATTCTTTTGATCACTCAACAAATATTTATTGAATACCAACCATTCCCTGGTGGCTCAGATGGTAAAGAATATACCTGAAATACAGGAGAGACCCTGGTTCAATCCCTCGGTTGGGAAGATGCCCTGGAGAAGGGAATGGCTACCTACTCCATATTCTTGCCTGGAGAATTCCATGGACTGAGGAGCCTGATGGGCTACAGTCCATGGAGTCACATAGAGTCAGACACGACTGAGAAACTAACACACATACATACACATAACCATCCACCTAGTCTGGGCACTAGGAAGAGAACAGTTAAAAAATAAGCCCTCATCCTTAAGGGCTTTACAGTTCAGTGGGAGAGTTAGACAATGCATAATTAAACAAATAAAGATATTAATGGAATGTCAGGCAGTCGTACGTTCTTAGGAAGAAAAACAGTAGAGTAGGAGGCTATTCAAAGTGCTGGGCAGGGGGTTGTAAGGTCAGGGACATCTCTCATAGAAACTGATACTAGAGTAGAGACTGAAAGATGTTCCAAGCCAGAGAGATGGAAAGCAGAACTATTCTCAGAATACTTGATGAACAGAAAGGGAGAGAGTGTGGCTGGAGTGGAGTGAGCTAGGAAAAGAGCGGTCATTAACAAGTCACTGGGACAAGGTCATTTAGATCTTTCAGACTGCATAAAGACTTAGGGTTTTATGCTAGTTGAGGGGAGATGGTTTTGGAGAGCTTTGACCAGTGGAGGAACATGGCATAATGACTATCTTCACAGGGTCATGCTGGCTGCTTTGTTCAGAATACACAGAAGAGAGTCAAGAGAGGAGACTGGTTAGGAGGCTGATGTGGTAGGCTGAGCAAGAGATGGCAGTGACTTAGACTTGAGAGGTGGTGTGGAAGGTGGTGACAAGTGGTCACAGCACATGTTTTGGTGGACAGGTCAAGAAGACGTGTTTAAAGGATTGAATGCAAAGAATGGGAGAAACATAAAAATCAAAGATGATGACAAGGGTTTTAACCAAAACAACTGAGTGAATGGAAGAGTTACTTATGAGATCTGAAGATCTAGGGGAGATTTTGGGCTGGGGCTGCTGAATGCCAAGTTTGATTAGGCAAATTTCTATTAGGCATTCAAGAGGTAATACTGAGAATGTCAAGGATGTATGGACTGATGACTTCAAAAAGTTGGGTGATTTTAAAGAGGAGGAAGAATTAATTTGGATAGAGTACGAGTACCCAGGAGAGCACACACCCCAGCCTCAAGAAGGTAGGGAAGAGTTGGAGCAAAAAGAGCATCATTGAATGGATTTCAGGGGGAGACAAAACCCTCAGGGAAGAGCTAGTTTCAGTTAGAGCAAGAAGGTGATGGAGCTGCTCAGACATGAGATTGAGGATGCCGGGAATTTTTATCAAAGATGGGGCACATCTCCACAGCGCTCCATGGAAAGCTTCAGTTTGGGCATCACTGTAAGTAATAGACAGGAGGAAATCTGTGAGCCTCAGAGGATCATGGATAAGGAAGACATTTTAAGGTAATTGGTTTCTTCACAGATCATGGGAAAGTGATTGCAAAACAGCATAAGGAAGAAGCCCCTGAGTGAGGACTTCAAACAATTTCAAGGATTCACTTCTGGTCACAAGTTCTGGGCATCTCAAGGTCACACCAGCATTGACTGAATATTAAAAATCCTGCCAATAAGGGCTATATTCTGTTCTCACTAATCTGTCTTCCTAAATGCCCCAAGGTGGGTGGCCTCTCCTCAGGTTAGGGAAAGGAGTGTGGTCATCGCAAGTTCTACCCCATGTCTTGAGGACAGAGGTTGAAAAAAAGAAAATCAGAAATCTAGAAGAGCTTACGAAAGAATCACAAGCCATAGGCACTTGGAAAGAAAACTATTAATCCTGGGCCCTGAAAGTTGAAGCCCTACACATGGGTCAAATGGGCTGTGAGTGTGAAGGGGTTTAGAGAAACCGGAAGCCCACTGGACAGCCAGGGTGGCCAAGAAAGGCTCACAGGGAAGGTGGGCCTCGGGGGATCCCCAAGAATGAGGCGTGTCTGGCTCCATCACCTGGAGCAATGGACGGGGAGGTCACTTGGGTGGATTTGCATCTATCAATTCAGTAGTGTGCCTCTGGGTGAAAAAGAACCATTTCCTCTTTATCATTATCCTTAATAATTCTAAATCAGGAGGTGATGGAAAACCAACTCAAAGCTCATTTCAGAAGGATGTGGAAAGGCGGAGGCAGCAGGAAAACACATCAGAAAACAAATTCATCGTCTTGGCACAGAGACAAAGGACTGGGGCTTGGTCCAGAGCTACAAAGACTGATCCTTTCAAGGCTGAGCCAGTTTTTCAAGACATTCAAGTCAAGTAGTGATAAAAATCCCACTATTCACTGTTATATTAATGGCTTCTCCACTATATGCAGATAGGTAAAAGCATCGTATCTTTATTTGCATTTCCTTTTCTATTGCCTCCAGCTCACTGAATTTCTTCCTTATCTGCCAAGAAATGTCTACTTTTAAGGTATTCTTTCATTTCCTCATGCCATTGGCTGTCAAACGACTTAATAACTTGCCTATCATGGAAGTCAAATATGGTTTATTAAAAATGCATGTCTCACTCAATAAGATGCCCTTTGGCGGTCTTCAGACCTTGATGACTCTGTCTCAAAGCTTGGGAGCACAGAATGGTCTTGGCTGGCCAGCTGCACTGCCTTGTTCTGTAACTTGCTCATTGCTGCCCAGATTATGCTGAAGCAGCACAGAGAAGGGAGGTAGGAACTGTCCAAGGAGGTGGAATTGGACCACTTAACTGACTTGAGGAAGTGGGACATAGGCCTGAAACCCCCAAGGGCCTGAAGACTTCCAAGTCATCCAGCCAGGTCTCAGGGAAAGAATTTGGGAATGAGGATGGAACTGGTACCATGAGGTAGGAGGGAGGGAGGGAGAAAGGCATCTCTGGAGGGAATGGCATCAAGCAGGAGTGGGCTGTGTTGACTCAGTGCACTGGGATGATGAATCACGCCTGAGATGGCTCACGTAGCAAGGCGACATCGCTATTTACAGGGGCTAATGAGACATCTGCAGTCACACACTCAGAGTCTGAATGCTGTTGTGGTGGAGGAGGAAGCAAGGAGCCTGAGCTAATAGCACAAAGGGAACTGGAGGTCGCCTTTTCCATCCTCTGCCCAAGGGTCCCACAGCACCAAACCACTTCATCAGGATATACTGACCCTTCTACCAAATGATCTCAGAGCAGCTCTTCAGCTTCCCAGGCTGATGTTCTCCAGTGGACTGTGGATCTCCTACCTGGAGCCTCAGGACTTCAGCTAATCCTTCATTCTTTGTTTTTCTGTACATAACAGAGATGAGAAACACCTGTGCTGCCTCATTTCATATACCATCCCCTCCACTACTTACAGACTCCACTCCATCTCACCTTAGTCTCCTCTTCTTGACTCTAGTTAATCCCCACCTCCTCCATGAGAGCATCTCTCATTGCTGTCCTCCAGATGGTTGTTTCTGGTGTCTTATTGTCAAAGAGTCTGCCGTGTTCTACTCTGTCTGCTCAGGACAACAGAGATGGCGGAGAGCCCCAGCCACTCTGCCCAAGAGAATGGAGATGCCACACCCAAGCAGAGACTCGATGCCATGGAAAGACCCAGAGGGGAGTTCAAGTGCCCACAGTAAGAAAGTACAGTTACTCGGCAGGGAGAAGGCAGGGGTTCCTCTGGAGGAGAGAGAAATCTGGGCTATGGGAGTGGATAAAGGGAAGATCCTGACCACAGGAGGAAAAAATAAGGGGGAAGGTAAACAAAAGGAAAGGAATGAAGGGAAGGACCTGTGCCATGAGACAGAATGAAGAGAGGTAAAGAAGGGGAAAAGGCACTGGGGGGAAGGTGAGGAGCCACAGAGAAGCCAGAGCAAGGTCAAGGGCCAGAGAGGAGGCCAGAGACCAAGGGCCAGAGAGACAAGGAGAAGGGCAAGGAGTGTGAGCTCTTGAAAAGGCGCACAAATCCATGGCTGGGCTGAGTGAGGGGAGGATGGCTCAGCCTGGTCGGCCCAGGGACACGTGCTGATCCTCTGCGGAGACCATCGCCAGGGAATCAGCCCAGCCAAGCAGCTGGAAGAGCCATCCCTCATGTCCTCTGCCTGGAACTCCCTTGTCACTTGGGGTGATAGGTGGCCAGGTGCTGACATGGCATGACTTGGGCTTGGAGGTTTCATGAGCTTCTCCTGTAAGAAACCCCTGGAGAGATGACTGGGAGATTGGGACTGACTGTGTATGAAGTCGATGGCCTGTGAGGGTCTACTGTATCAGACATGGGGCGGAGAGAGGGGAGGTGGTGGGGAAAGAAGGTACAATCTGTTTATAGGACATTTATTAAGTTAACCTTAAAAATGCATTCCAATATACAGTGAAAGTGTTATTCCCTCAGTCGTGTCCGACTCTTTGTGACCCCATGAACTCTATAGCCTTCCAGGTTCCTCTGTCCGTGGGATGCTCCAGGCAAGAATACTGGAGTGGGTTGCTGTTGCCTTCTCCAGGGGATCTTCCCGACTCAGGGATTGAACCTGGGTCTCCTGCACTGCAGGCAGATTCTTCACTGTCTGAGCCATCAGGGAAGCCTCCCAGTATACAGTTCAGTTCAGTTCAGTCGCTCAGTCATGTTCGACTCTTTGCGACCCCGTGAATCGCAGCACACCGGGCATCCCTGTCCATCATCATCTCCCAGAGTTCACTCAAACTCACATCCATTGAGTCCGTGATGCCATCCAGCCATCTCATCCTCTGTCGTCCCCTTCTCCTCCTGCCCCCAATCCCTCCCAGCATCAGAGTCTTTTCCAATGAGTCAACTCTTCACATGAGGTGGCCAAAGTAATGGAGTTTCAGCTTTAGCATCATTCCTTCCAAAGAACACCCAGGGTTGATCTCCTTTAGGATGGACTGGTTGGATCCCCTGGCAGTCCAAGGGACTCTCAAGAGTCTTCTTCAACATCACAGTTCAAAAGCATCAATTCTTCGGCACTCAGCTTTCTTCACAGTCCAACTCTCATATCCATACATGACCACTGGAAAAACCATAGCCTTGACTAGACAGACCTTTGTTGGCAAAGTAATGTTTCTGCTTTTGAATATGCTATCTAGGTTGGTCATAAATTTTCTTCCAAGGAGTAAGTGTCTTTTAATTTCATGGCTGCAGTCACCATCTGCAGTGATTTTGGAGCCCCCCAAAATAAAGTCTGACACTGTTTCCCCATTTATTTCCCATGAAGTGATGGGGCCAGATGCCATGATCTTCGTTTTCTGAATGTTGAGCTTTAAGCCAACTTTTTCACTCTCCTCTTTCACTTTCATCAAGAGGCTTTTTAGTTCCTCTTCACTTTCTGCCATAAAGGTGGTGTCATCTGCATATCTGAGGTTATTGATATTTCTCCCGGCAATCTTGATTCCAGCTTGTGCTTCTTCCAGCTCAGCATTTCTCATGATGTACTGTGCATACAGTATACAGTAGGTACAGACAAATACTGATTTGATTCCATGTATATAAGGGACCTAGAATAGTCAAATTCATAGAGTCAGAAAGTACATTAGTAGGTGCCAGGGGCAGGGATGTGGATGGGTGGGGAAGCGGGATGGGAGTTAGTGTTTAATGGGGACAGAGTTTCCCTTTAGGAAGGTGACAAATGTGGGTGATGGATGATGGTGAGAGTTGCACAAAAATGTGAATGTACTTAGTGCCACTGAACTGTACAGTTAAATATGGATTTAAAAAAAAAGAAGAAATGCCAGAAGAGGGAGGAAATGAGGACGCAGTGAAAGAGAACAGAGAGAGAGAAACAAAGGCACGTGCTGAGAGAGAGAAACGGGACCAAGCCAAGACAGGAAAGAGCAGAGCAGAGACGAGAGAGATGGCAGAGAGGTTGATAAGGAGGGGAAGGCGGCAGTAATGATTGGAAGACTGGGAGAGAGACTGAGAGAGATGTCATGAGATGATATTGAGAGAAAAGGAGGTTGAGGGAGAGGAAAGAGAAAAGAGGCAGGGCTAGAAAACACACTGCATGGAGCTGGAGCAGCAGAAAATGGAATGGGCCCTAATTTTGAACCTTTGCCAACATCTGAACTTGCTCCTTCTGCTATCAATTTTTCATCTGTCACTAAGACAAGCTGGAAGAGCTAAGCTTCAGGTTTTGTTGATTATAAAAATGTTCCATTCTGATCTGTACTAAGGGTAACTTTCCTGGATTTCTACATGAACCATATGCAGCCAGAGAAAGAGAGCGAGGGAAGGGAGGTGGGGGGGTGGGGAAGGTGCTTGCCACACCACTAAGGATGGAAAATAGAGCCACTTAGTAACACCCCCGCAGGGCTGGAGGAGACACTTCTTCACATATGAGTGTCATTCCTTGGGGACAGGAAGCTCGGTGGCGCATTAGGGCATCCGTTGCCCTGGGGCCGGCCCTGCCGCCTGCAAATCTCTCTTCTACCTGCTTTGTTTCTGCCAAACGCAGAGTCAGAGATCTGGCTTTAACAGGAGCTCACACTGATGACCCCTGCCCATGCAAACAAAACAACTTTCAGTCTCCCTGAGAGAAGCCAGGTCGAGCTGAGTGTGGGGAAGGCGGGGCTAGACTCCTGGGTCTCTAATTGCTAGCTTCCATGGGAATGCCCTCCCCCCTCCCAGTGCCTGCAGCCTTTCAATCTGCAGTGCCCACTGTAGGACCCACCAAGGTGGCAGCGCTCGGAGAAGAGGGACAGAGTGAGGACGGGGAGGGGGCGCCATGCTCCACTGCACCTCTCCCCAGAATGCAATGTGACACAAGACATCGGGAGATGGCAGCGAAAGTTCAAGGGAAAAACACAGTTATTTATGGCTCGGGCATCTGTCGTCAGATCAGAAACAGAGACCTAATCTCAGGCAAATCCTTGCCTGTACCAGAGCAGATGGGGAGGTGTGTGCAATGCTCAATCCTGTTCAACTCTCAATTCATTATTATTCCTCATCTCCAGATCCCATCTCCAAAGCAGACGTTTGTCCTGGCCCTGATGCCAGCAGCCTCGGGTGGGTGGACCAGGAGATGAGAGTGTCCTTCTCTTTGATGGGTAGTTATTTCCATCATGTGACCTGGAATCTTCTGTGTGAGAAGAGAAGGTTAAAGCCCAATCCAGAAAGGAGACAATGAAAAAAAGGAACAAAAGGAAACTTCCAGCCCAGAAAAACCACTTGCTGAATGGAAATTAAATTGGCCTGGAAACCCGTAGGTTAAGGATCCTATCTCCCCCTGCCCTACCTTGCAATGTGACCTCAAGCAAGTAATTTTATCTGTTTGTCTGTCTGTTTCTGCCAAATGCTTGAGATTCTGTATTTGCACATCCCCAAGGACACACAAAGATGCCCACTCAACCCAGGTGTGATGGGAAAAAAAAAAAAAAACCAAATCTGGAATCAGGAGATCTAGGTTCAAGTCTTTATTTGTCAGGGACCAGTGAGTCACCCAAAGCAAAACTGCTAAGAGTCCCCCTGCTGACTCTTAGGCAAGCAAGGAAGGTGAGTTTATCTGGCCCTTTCCCAAGCTAGAAATCCCACAATGTCATGAGAAGGAAACCTGGAGATTATCAGAGGGCAAAAAAATGAATGAAGTCTGAGGAACTCAGACGCAGCTCCTGAGCCCTTGTAAGTACTCACTCTATTGGTTGAACGAACGAATAACATTCTCTAATGGTGATTCTGAGATTGTGGCTCACTGGACTCAGACTCACCAGGCAGCACAGACTCTCAGCCCCCAGTGCTATAGACAGACACCTTCTCCACCCCATACCACTCTCAAAACAACCTGCGTATCTCCCAAGACCTTCTGTGCTGGCATCCTGCGTCTCCAAGAGCACTTTTGTTGCGGAGGGCAGAGGAAGGGGGAGGAAGGACAGGGTGGGGTGGGGCACATGTGGAGAAAGGAGGCCTCCATGTGAATCTCCATGCCTGTACTGATTGCGCTGCCTTATAAACTCTTTTAAGAGGATACTGTCGTCCCAGGAGACACCTTACTTTCCCCATTTGAGATGCATCTTCTCAACTGAAAATATGCATCAACAAGCTCTGTATGTTTCATTGCAAAACAGAATTACATTTCCCAACCTGTCTAGATCCATTTACACTTGGATCAGTGTGATTCCAAAGGCAGAGCCTTTGAGGATCCTCAGCCAATGTCAAGGGGTTTAGCATCCCCTGCCCCCACCCCCAGGAGAGCAAGATTTTTTCCTTGATCAGATGGCAGGCACACTCAGTGGTAAACCCTGGCCCCAGGAGGGCTACCTGCATCATGAAAGCGGGAAAGTCTGATGTCCTAATAATGGTAAATAAAGACCTGGAGCGGAGCTTTAGGTAGACAGATGTTTTGATTGACTAGACACAGGTGTCTCTGTCTCTACTGCCTGAGAGATGGTGGTGATGAGAGAATTGCGTTTCAGCTCCACTCCCAGGGGCTGTCAGCTGCAGAGCCTCATCTGTGCGCTTTGTATTCCTCTCACTGCCAGGCAATCCAAAGGACTTAGGGCTGCCAGGGAGACTGTGCTAATTAACATTTGCAAGTGACCAAGCAAGACCTCACTGTCCCCAAGCTTTATCCCTTCCCTGGGGTATCAGGTGGGAGGGAGAGGAAGATATGATTGGTCACCCTTCAATAAGGTCTGGCTGGGAAGTCTCTGGAGGTGCCTCTTGCATTGAGATGGACATCTGCCCACAGTCCAGCCAGACCCCTCAGCAAGAAGAGGTCAGGGCTCCATCTCAACCTCCGAGGCTGCAAAGCAGAAGCCTCCCAGGAAGACAGTGGCCTCATCTGCAGAGACGACGAGATGGTACTCTTCCTCCAGCCCTGGGCAGCCTCTGTCAGCAGCCTGATTCTCCGCAGTTGGTTTTGCCTATGTTGGCACCTGTTCGCAGCTTACACCAACTAACGTCTGTCAATGGACTAATTATCATCAAGGATAAGGAATTAAGAAATTATGAATGTGTAGACACTTCTGTTCTCATACTAACGGTTTGTGTGTTTAATGGTTTGTTTATTATGTAATGGTTTGTTTGTTTTACCGATGGCATCTGTCCTCATTTGAACCTCCAAAGTGCAAATTGGACTTATACTTGCCTTTATTTTGGGTTTTCCCCACTTCTGCTGTCCTTGATTTTCTATTGCCCCTGATGAAAGTGGCAGTCGTTGTTTAAATACACGGATAGTAGGTAAGTAGATAGATAGAAAGGGAGGGGGGGAGAGAAGGAGGAAGGGAGGGATGGAGGAAGAAAAAAGAAAGGAAGCAAGGAGGGAAGGAAGGAAGGGAGGAAGAAAAGGGTTTTAGGGTAATAAAAGCTTCGGAAATCACATTTATTGAAGGAATTTTATGTTTGGCTTGGAAAAGAGAAAGTTTAAGAGGAACATGATAACTGTCAAGATTAGAATTATCTTTTTAAAGCTATTCTTCTAAAGTATGACATGTACACATGCAGAAAACTATGAGAAATAATATCTTGTACCCACACCCTGGTTGAGATCTGTACCATGCCAGCCCCCTTCATCCACTGCTGGCGTCTTCCCAATCATTCCCTGCTTCCTGCTCTCAGAGGTCACTACAATCCTCACATTTGTCTTCTATGGCAATTCATTTTTAAACACTTTTGTTTATGGCTCATCATCTAAATATGTAGCACAAACAATATGACATTTTTTTGGCCAGTTTTTCGAACTTTAGGTAAATGGAGATGTACAGGGTACCAACTTCATTTGCTTAACACTGCTTGTGTGTGTTTTAAGATTTATCCATATTGTTGCTTGTAATTGTGATTTGTTCACTTTGTAGTGTGTGGCATCCCCTTGTATTACTATATCATAATATTCATGTGACCTAATGTTAGTGACTATTTGGCCTGTTTCCAATCTGGGGAAAGTCCAAGCTGACAGAGCTGCTATGAACAGCCTCATCTGTGTTTTCTTGTACCCGTGCGCATCCGGAGGCTATATACCTAAGAGGGGAAGTTCTTGGTCATAGAATTTGCATCACTTTAACTCCATCAGATGACAGTAAACATTGCTTTTCAAGCTGGTTGTTCCTTTCCATCCCACTAGCAATGATAAACTTTGTACTCCTGTGCACTTTGCATATCTTTTTTGCACACTTGCTACTGTCTACCTTCATATTTCCTGCCCTACGGTGAGTATATAGGGACATTCCAATGTGGCTTTAATTTGCATACACCTGGTTATTAGTGAAGCTTAGCACCTTTCCCTGCATTTATTGGCCATTGGTAATACCATTCTATTCTGCCTATTTTCCGCATCCAGCTGTCCTTTTTGCTTCTCGTTGTTTGGAAGAATTCCTGGTATGTTATGAAGTAGAGTCCTCGGTCAGATGTTTATGCTTCCACTCACTCTAGTATGCGGCTTGCACTCTGCGTCTTCATGGAGACTTTGGGAGAACAGATTCATAATTTTAATATTGTCAAATGTATCAATCTTTTTATTATGAGTAATTCTTTTTGTGTCTTGTTTAAGAAATTCCTTTGTACATACTTCAGATTCTACATTGACATATATATGAGCTTGACATACATTTGTGTATATATATCACAGGGATCAAGACCATCCCCATGGAAAAGAAATGCAAAAAAGCCAAATGACTGTCTGGGGAGCCCTTACAAATAGCTGTGAAGAGAAGAGAAGCAAAAAGCAAAGGAGAAAAGGAAAGATATAAGCATCTTAATGCAGAGTTCCAAGAATAGCAAGAAGAATAAGAAAGCCTTCCTCAGCAATCAATGCAAAGAAATAGAGGAAAACAACAGAATGGGAAAGACTAGAGATTTCTTCAAGAAAATCAGAGATACCAAGGGAACATTTCATGCAAAGACGGGCTCAATAAAGGACAGAAATGGTATGGACCTAACAGAAGCAGAAGATATTAAGAAGAGGTGGCAAGAATACACAGAAGAACTGTACAAAAAAGATCTTCATGTCCCAGATAATCACGATGGTGTGATCACTGACCTAGAGCCAGACATCCTGGAATGTGAAGTCAAGTGGGCCTTAGAAAGCATCACTACGAACAAAGCTAGTGGAGGTGATGGAATCCCAGTTGATCTATTTCAAATTCTGGAAGATGATGTTGTGAAAGTGCTGCACTCAATATGCCAGCAAATTTGGAAAACTCAGCAGTGGCCACAGGACTGGAAAAGGTCAGTTTTCATTCCAATCCCAAAGAAAGGCAATGCCAAAGAATGCTCAAACTACCGCACAATTGCACTCATCTCACACGCTAGTAAAGTAATGCTCAAAATTCTCCAAGCCAGGCTTCAGCAATATGTGAACTGTGAACTTCCAGATGTTCCAGCTGGTTTTAGAAAAGGCAGAGGAACCAGAGATCAAATGGCCAACATCCGCTGGATCATGGAAAAAGGAAGAGAGTTCCAGAAAAACCTCTATTTTTGCTTTATTGACTATGCCAAAGCCTTTGACTGTGTGGGGCACAATCAACTGTGAAAAATTCTGAAAAAGATGGGAATACCAGACCCCCTGATCTGCCTCTTGAGAAACCTATATGCAGGTCAGGAAGCAACAGTTAGAACTGGACATGGAAAAACAGACTGGTTCCAAATAGGAAAATGAGTACGTCAAGGCTGTATACTGTCACCCTGCTTATTTAACTTATACGCAGAGTACATCATGAGAAATGCTGAGCTGGAAGAAGCACAAGCTGGAATCAAGATTGCCAGGAGTAATACCAATCACCTCAGATATGCAGATGACACTACCCTTATGGCAGAAAGTGAAGAGGAACTAAAAAGCCTCTTGATGAAAGTGAAAGAGGAGAGTGAAAAAGTTGGCTTAAAGCTCAACATTCAGAAAATGAAGATCATGGCGTCTGGTCCCATCTCTTCATGGGAGATAGATGTGGAAACAGTGGAAACAGTGTCAGACTTCATTTTTGGGGGCTCCAAAATCACTGCAGATGGTGACTGCAGCCATGAAAGTAAAAGACGCTTACTCCTTGGAAGGAAAGTTATGACCAACCTGGATAGCATATTCAAAAGCAGAGACATTACTTTGCCAACAAAGGTCCATCTAGTCAAGGCTATCGTTTTTCCAGTAGTCATGTATGGATGTGAGAGTTGGACTGTGAAGAAAGCTGAGTGCCGAAGAATTGATGCTTTTGAAGTGCGGTGTTGGAGAAGACTCTTGAGAGTGCCTTGAACTGCAAGGAGATCCAACCAGTCCATTCTAAAGGAGATCAGCCCTGGGTGTTCTTTGGAAGGACTGATGCTAAAGCTGAAACTCCAGTACTTTGGCCACCTCATGTGAAGAGTTGACTCATTGGAAAAGACTCTGATACTGGGAGGGACTGGGGGCAGGAGGAGAAGGGGACGACAGAGGATGAGATGGCTGGATGGCATCATCAACTCGATGGACGTGAATTTGAGTGAACTCCAGGAGTTGGTGATGGACAGGGAGGCCTGGCGTGCTGCGATTCATGGGGTCACAAAGAGTCGGACACGACTAAGTGACTGAACTGAAATGAACTGAACTGATATATATACCTCTAGTAGTAGAATCAAGACTAATGTATCTGCTGCTATGAGGAAGCACATTCTCAAAGTAGAGAAAATTTTCTCTAACATTTCTAATATTTCATGGACAGCCATGAAGAGAGTGGGTTAGAACACCCCAGGGGTGCCACAAGGGAGGTCTGCCTCTATGGCCTATTCAAAGGCCAAGATTCTAAGGCTCTAATTAGAAATAAAATCTACTTTGATAAGTGTTCAGTAATAACCAGTAGAGGGCTTCAGCCATGCCATAAGTGAAGTCATGATACACTTGAGTGCTTGTTTAAATAAACAGACGTGAATGCATGTACCCCACACTCCTGTCTGATTGTGTCTGATCTTTTATTGCCTGGCCATAGGGCTTCTCTGTCCTCATTACCTGCACATAGTTCAGAGCAGAGTACCCAGTCCATGCAAGGTCATCTCATGCTGCTGGCTAAGTTTACAGGCTGTGGTGGAAAATAGGGTTTATTTCAGGCTAACTCAATTGGTGGTGGTTGTCTGCAGGGCAGGACTAAGGCTGAGAAGTAGCAGAGGCTGCATAGCTGGGAGTTAATCTAAAAGATCCCAGTATAGAACACGGCAGAGAGATCAGCCCGAGGATACGGGATGCCCTGAAGGCCTAACCCTGAGCTGCTTGGGCTCCAGAGGATGGAGCTGGAGGTACGCAGCATGGCCTTTGCTAATGCTTGGACAGCAGAGGAGATCTAATCCTAATCCTTCAAATGCAGACCTTCCCCAGATCTGTTTGTCTTCCCCTAATCCTCTAATATTTAAAGCAATTTCAATCCTGTTTGAAGAGACTTTTCAGCAGTTTGAGTCTGGGGCCTCTGGAGGGAGAGAGGTAGGGAAAAAGGCAACAGAAAGGGAAGGGAGGAGGAGCGGGAGTGAGAGTTAGCCCCAGAGACACGGTGGTGTGGGGCAGGAAAGGTCCGGGAAGATAGCAGCCTGCCAACACTGCTGAGTTACATCCTCCTAAAGCTGCCGTCCCAAATATGGCATCTTCACAATTTCTAAGAGAGTGCAGATGACAAGGGAGGAAAAGAGGGAAGGGTTTGGGCTAAGATCTGGGCCTTGAAATATGGAGTTCATTCATGCATTCACTCAGGCAGTCAGTCAACATAACACGTATTGAACATCTACTGTGTGACGCTCTATCCACACTAACCTTGAACAGGTAATTACCAGAATCGTTTTTAATTACAAAGGAGAAATGCAGGATGCAGTGAGAGCCTATACAGGGTAACCAAACTTGAGATCAGATCAGATGTGTCTATAGAAGGAGCAGAGAACTGCAGGCTATTTTTATCATATCACTTACGGTTTTTGCTCCGTGTTTTAAAAACAAAAACAACAAACAAACAAACAAAACCCTACTACCCAAATGATCCCTGGTTCTTCTATCCTGGTGTCCTTCTATCTCTAGAGTCTCTTGGCTTTTGTTCCATCAGCTTGGACTAGGCAAATCAGAATGACAATGTGCGGGACTCTGCCCTGTTACAGTCAGCACATGATAAGGGGCTGGGAGAAAGGAGTATCCCAGAGGGATGAAGGGAGTAGCTCAGCCTAGCAAGGTAAGTGATCGCTGAAGACCAATCTCCTTTCTTATACCTTGTTTCAAAAGCCAGAGAGCAGAACACATTCCTGAGCAGAACATTCTCATTAGAGAACATTTGTCCATTTCAGGGAATTGAGAGTTCCTCCAAAGTCACGCTCTTTTACAAATGTTTATCAGAGGTGATAGAAATAGATGATAGATAGTCAGGTGAGTGGATGGATGGCAGACGGTTAGCTGAAGAGATAGATCAATATCAGCTGATATCAGCTGAATATCTATCTCAGATAGATGGATGGTAGGTTAATGTCTAAGATTTTAAAAAGAAGGCAGAAGATAGGAGAAAAGATGATTATAACTTTGCAGCATGCTGAGAATCAAAAAAAAAAAATCATCTTAAGCAAAAGCAAAAATCACCATAAGCAGTTTTTATGGGAGGAATAGATGCACAGCAAAGTCACAATCCAGAATGAAGATTCCACTAGGCCCTGGGACAGAGAGACGACAACGGAGGCCTCGTGAGTGCTAACATGAAGTCTGGTTATGCATTCCTATACACCCCTTCTTTATGCAGAGAAAAGAATAGGCTCGGGCTTTGCCTGAAAAACTGCTTATATTCTAATTAAATGATACAAGGGGATCTACCAAGCAACGTTGGTTAAGATCCCCAACTTTAACCTTAAGCCATGGTACTTTACTCTATCTTTGCCAATAATTGCCTAAGTGACCTTGGGCTGCCCTGTCGAATTACAGGTCTCAAGTTCTTTATGCGTATGGTGGAGATGAGACCAGGATGTCCCAACAATCCTGCCCACCTCTGACAGTCTTGCTGCTAAGCCAGGAAAGCATTAGCAAACCCCAGAGCAACAAGCAACATTGGCATCTCGCCAGGTTCCCACAGCTTCTGCCCAAGGCTTTTCCAGATGGGATCTCTGATGACTGATAAGCACCCAAACCAAGATCGGAAGCCCCCCACCAGCTGCCCCCTGTGCTCATCTCAGCATCACCAGCACCTCTCTGAAAGGCTTTTTCCAGCAGCTGGCAACATGTTCATATGGCCATTTCCCCCCTAAGTTTCAAAATTTTAAATTCAAAATTTTAAATTCCTTTATTGAGAGAAGTCCATGAGATCCAATGCTTCTGTGTCATATCTCCTTACCTCACTTGTAATTTCAACTCCAGCTGCAGTGGGCAGCTCAGGGCAGCCTTTGACCACCTCGTGCTGACATCCTTCTCTGCACATCTTTTGCTTCTGTCCTGGGGCTTCTCCGGTGCCACAGGGATGGAGGATGTACATGGACCCAACTCCATAGGTTCCTTCTCCCAAGGCTGATCCAGCTATTGCTATCACTGAATGTCAGGAGCAGAAACCAATACTATAATCTCAGAGTGGTACCATGTATTCAGAGGACAAACTGACCGCCTGTGGCAGGTGGATTACATTGGATCCCTTCTACCCTGGAAGGGGTTACATTGGATCCCTTCTCTCCTAGAAGGGGAAATGGTTTGTCTTATCTAGAATTCACACCTACTCTGGATACAGGTTTGTCTTCATCACCTGAGGTACCTTGGTCAGCACTATTCTCTGAAGGTTGAAGAAAGGGAGATTTGCTGACTCAGGACCCCTTGTAACAATTGTCTTAGACCAAGGAAGCTATTTTACAGCAACAAGGTGTGAGAATGGGCTCAGGACTATGGCACCCACTGACGCTGCCATA
This sequence comes from Bos mutus, assembly GCF_027580195.1. NCBI lineage: Eukaryota > Metazoa > Chordata > Mammalia > Artiodactyla > Bovidae > Bos > Bos mutus. The sequence continues at coordinate 54,423,567 of NC_091631.1, read as the reverse complement.
TACCACACGACACTGAAGCAACAAGCCAGAACAATGCAGCACCATTACCAGACCATCTAAAGCGCCATCTGGGAGGCATGGGTTTGGAGTGCTGTTCTCTGGGGTACTGAACCATAGCTCATATATAGTTCCTGGGTCCTCAATAGCTGGGATACACAGGTTCAGGAACTCAGGAGTAAAAGTTTCTGTGGTCATCTCATCACCACTCCTAGTGACCTGCTTGCAAAATTTGTGCTTTGAGTCCCTACAAATCCAGGTTCTGTGACACTGGAGTTCCTGATGCCCAGTCAGGGAACAGTGAGGGTCCTACCGGGTCTAAAGTTCTAAGTATTGCCTGATCATTCTATGCTGTTCATCCTTGTAGATCACAGGGCAAACAAAAACCCTGATATTGATTATTGTAAGGAGCCAGAGTTGCTGCTATTTTATAGGAAAAGAAAAGAATACATGTGGTACTCCAGTGAGTCACTGGACATTTCTTGGTGCTTGGGATCTAAATGAGGACTCACATAGCCCTGGTTCATTTTCTTCCTGACACTCTCCCTCACACAAGTACTAGATCAGATCATCACAGAAGCTTAGGATTCCTTCTAGGAGTTGTCCTGGATGCCATGGTCTGGGGCAGATTCCAGTAAAGTGTCCTGGTTCACAGGTCTTTCCTTCTGAGCAGCAGAGTGTTTCTTTTGTGGAATGGCAGGAGATTGGGGGTTGACAGGCTGATTTGGGGTGACTCAGACCGCTGACACAGACGGACCTCCATTCACCAGATGGGAAGCTCTGCTCAGCACGTAATCTCCCCTGGTCTGTCTCCTGCCCTCTTTGACACACAGCATTCAGAGGTAACTAATGAGTCACAGGCTTTCTTGCTTCAGTGCCATACCTACACTGTCCACCTTCCTAGAACTCTCTTTTACCCGCATCCCTGAAGCAAAAAGCAAAAAAGACATAAACATCTGAATGCAGAGTTCAAAGAATAGCAAGGAGAGATAAGAAAGCCTTCCTCAGTGATCAATGCAAAGAACTAGAGGAAAACAACAGAATGGGAAATACTAGAGATCTCTTCAAGAAAATTAGAGATATCAAGGGAACATTTCATGCAAAGATGGGCTTGATAAAGGACAGAAATGGTATGGACCTAACAGAAGCAGAAGATATTAAGAAGAGGTGGCAAGAATACACAGAAGAACTGTACAAAAAAGAGCTTCAAGACCAAGACAATCACGATGGTGTGATCACTCACCTAGAGCCAGACATCCTGGAATGTGAAGTCAAGTGGGCCTTAGAAAACATCACTACGAACAAACCTAGTGGAGGTTATGGAATCCCAGTTGAGCTATTTCAAATCCTGAAAGATGATGCTGTGAAAGTGTTGTACTCAATATGCCAGCAAATTTGGAAAACTCAGCAGTGGCCACAGGACTGGAAAAGGTCAGTTTTCATTCCAATCCCAAAGAAAGGCAATGCCAAAAAATGCTCAAACTACCGCACAATTGTACTCATCTCACACGCTAGTAAAGTAATGCTCAAAATTCTCCAAGCCAGGCTTCAGCAATATGTGAACCGTGAACTTCCAGATGTTCCAGCTGGTTTTAGAAAAGGCAGAGGAACCAGAGATCAAATTGCCAACATCCGCTGGATCATGGAAATAGGAAGAGAGTTCCAGAAAAACATCTACTTCTGCTTTATTGACTATACCAAAGCTTTTGACTGTGTGGGGCACAATCAACTGTGAAAAATTCTGAAAGAGATGGGAATACCAGACCACCTGACCTGCCTCTTGAGAAACCTATATGCAGGTCAGGAAGCAACAGTCAGAACTGGACATGGAACAACAGATTGGTTCCAAATAGGAAAAGGAGTACGTCAAGGCTGTATATTGTCACCCTGCTTATTTAACTTCTATGCAGAGTAAATCATGAGAAATGCTGGCCTGGAAGAAGCACAAGCTGGAATCAAGATTGCCGGGAGAAATATCAATCACCTCAGATATGCAGATGACACCACCCTTATGGCAGAAAGTGAAGAGGAACTAAAAAGCCTCTTGATGAAAGTGAAAGAGGAGAGTGAAAAAGTTGGCTTAAAGCTCAACATTCAGAAAGCTAAGATCATGGCATCTGGTCCCACCTCTTCATGGGACATAGATGGGGAAACAGTGGAAACAGTGTCAGACTTTATTTTTCTGGGCTCCAAAATCACTGCAGATGGTGACTGCAGCCATGAAAGTAAAAGACGCTTACTCCTTGGAAGGAAAGTTATGACCAACCTGGATAGCATATTCAAAAGCAGAGACATTACTTTGCCAACAAAGGTCCGTCTAGTCAAGGCTATGGTTTTTCCAGTGGTCATGTATGGATGTGAGAGTTGGACTGTGAAGAAAGCTGAGCACCGAAGAATTGATGCTTTTGAGCTGTGGTGTTGGAGAAGAGTCTTGAGAGTCCCTTGGACTGCAAGGAGATCCAACCAGTCCATCCTAAAGGAGATCAGTCCTGGGTGTTCATTGGAAGGACTGATGCTGAGGCTGAAACTCCAATACTTTGGCCACCTCATGCGAAGAGTTGACTCATTGGAAAAGACCCTGATGCTGGGAGGGACTGGGGGCAGGAGGAGAAGGGGACGACAGAGGATGAGATAGCTGGATGGTATCACCGACTCAATGGACGTGAGTTTGAGTGAACTCCAAGATTTGGTGATGGACAGGGAGGCCTGGCGTGCTGCAATTCATGGGGTCACAAAGAGTAGAAAATGACTGAGCAACTGAACTAACTTTTACCTGCCAAACTCCTTTTTATTTTTCAAACGTCAGCCTGAGTCACCTTCTCATGGATTTGCCTACCCTCTCCCAGCCCCAGGGCAAATTAACTGTGCCTTGACCATGTTTTCAGAAGACACGTACCTGTATTTCTCACCTGATATGTAATATCTCCCTCTTTCGACCATAAGGGCCTTGAGAATAAAGATAAAGACATACGAACAGCGCTATAGGTAAACATTTAATAAAATGTTTGTTGAATTAACTGATAATAACTCATAAGTGTGCTTTGAAGATTAAATAAGATAATTTAAACACTCGAGATGTCAGCTCAGGTCACTCTGTCCTCTGAGTTTAAATGAAATTGACAAACTTCCTATCTCACATTCCATGGGAAATAAACGTCTTCCCAAGATCCTGTGAACATCAGAGAGCTTAAGTCCTCATGAACCCTTCAGTCCTGGATTCTTGCTTCCAGTGTCTCATTCCCATCTCACTGCTGTTCTTTCCAGTTATCAGTGCTGTCTATTTGGTTCCCAGTCCCTTTGTCTTGTTTCCCTCCCAATTAAATAGATAAGCTAGTTGAGTTTATAGCAGATGCTTATAAGATTTGTGGCAATGACAAATGTTGATATCTCAACAATAAAGACAACCTGACATTGAATATTAATTAGGCTTTGTATCCTTGAAAGGCCTTGAGCCACTCAGTGGAGCCCTTCTCACCTTTGGATTCCCTGTGGGCTCCAGCTGGCCACCATATCACCTGTACACTTTCTCTCCTCCTCTCCCAGGTGGCTCAGTGGTAAGAATTCACCTGCCAATGCAGGAGATACAAGTTTGATTCCTTGGTCAGGAAGATCTCCTAGAGAAGGAAGTGGCAACCCACTCCAGTATTCTTGCCTGGAAAATCAACGGACAAGAAGCTTGGCAGCTACAGTCTGTGGGGTTGCAAAAGAGATACGGCTAAGCAGCAACAGCTTCTCTCAAATCTTTCCTTCTGTCCCCCACCTCATACCCAAATCTCTGTTCACTTCTTTTTTAAAATAATTTTTAAATCTCAATCAGAGCAATGCTTGAATATTTTTAAAATCAAATAATTCAGACATTCTTACAATGACATCAACACTCTCCTCTCCTAGCCCTCCCCACCTTGAATCCCACTCCCCAGAGGAAACCACTTCCAATCATTTCTGTTTTGAGGGCTCCTGGTGGTTTCTTCCCCATACAAGATGGTATGTTCTTACCTCCATTTCTTGATTTATTGACCACAGATACTGTCTATTGATTACCCACTACAAAATATAGAGATTTATATTCACACCACATTCAATGTCCTTTTCTTTTCACCTCTCAACTTTTACACTGAGTTCTCAAATGGCATTCATCATTTAAAACAATACATGCAAATAGCTATGTATTATGTCTTCTATATCAGGTAATATTTCTTCCTTCATATTCCACAAAAAGAATACATGGGCATCAATTTTTCTTTCAACTCCTCAGTCACCTTTTCCACACTCCACACACTCCACACTTCCACAGTTGCACCTCTGTCATTATCCAGACTGATGTCATTTACATTGCTCTGTCCAACCCTGGGTCTGACTTGCATTTTGTTGTGAGCATCACAAAGGCCTTCAGGGACCAGACTAGCCATGTCTATGGGTCAACATGTCCTGGTGTCATAGCAGGGAGATCAATGAATACCACAGTGAACTACGAAGTGTCCAACTCAAAAAGACATTCACGTTTAAAAAAAAAAAAAATCTGTATACTCAAGCTCATCTGCAGTGGGCACTTACTGAAGGTGACTGGTTTATAACCTTGCATGTAAGTTGCTCTAAAAGCTGAGTGTCAGTGAACACTGATGGTGAGCAGGATGGCCACCAAACACTCCATCTGCTCTCCTACCCCTGCCGTCTATCTCCCTGCCAAGTGGAGAGAGAACTGTGACTAGCAGAGAAATTATCACATTATCCTAGGCACAGAAATGTGAGAAATCTTGTGAGTGATTTTCAGGTTGAGCTAGTGGAAGCCCAGTGAGGTTTGCAAATCTCTCTTTCTCTGCTGCTGTAGCTGAAGCCAGATATTCTAGATGGTGCAGCTCTAAGGCGGTAGAGCATCCCTGGCCCGGGTTATCAAGTGACCAGGGAGAGCACAATCCTGTGCTGACCTGCTCAGGCCATGTAGGGTGACCAAGAAATCAACTTTTATGTGTTAAGACAATGACATTTGGGGTTGTTACCTCAGCATAACTTAATTCATTGCTACTCACATGGTAGTTAAATTAATATTTCCATAGGAATATTATTCACTGCATAGTCAAGAGGTGAGACTAATATTTCTTTCTCAATGGACTCAGTGCTATAGTTTTTGCTACGAGAAAGATATCCTTGCTATGACTGAAGTCAAATGTGTTCATTTCTCACACTCGAGTACTATACTTAAGTACATGATAAACTTTATTTTGCTTCAAATCAATTCATTCGTTCAGTCGTGTCTGACTCTTTGTGACCCCATGAACCCCAGCACGCCAGGCCTCCCTGTCCATCACCAACTCTCGGAGTTCACCCACACCCATGTTCATTGAGTCGGTGATGCCATCCAGCCATCTCATCCTCTGTCGTCCCCTTCTCCTCCTGCCCTTAATCTTTCCCAGCATCAGGGTCTTTTCAAATGAGTCAGCTCTTTGCATCAGGTGGCTAAAATATTGGAGTTTCAGCTTCAAAATCAGTCCTACCAATGAACACCCAGGACTGATCTCCTTTAGGATGGACTGGTTGGACCTCAAATATAGACCATTAATTTCTCACATGAATTTTTGTAGTTTTCTTTACTTTTTAAAGAGAAGAATAATGTGTTTTTAGTATAACCTGAAATCATTAGGCCTTCAATTATTTATTACATGGAATCGTTTTCTTCACAGAAATATAATTCCAGAGGTATTGGACCATATTTTCTAATCTGAACCAGTTACTTTTAGGTGTATCACATAACTATTTTCTTGAATACCCCCTTTCTCCTAGGTTAGTTCTATAATATCTTGGGTCTCATAGACTACTCTTTCTTATTTCATCTTTGTTTCACAGGAGTACATCCTTAAGCAACCTTCTTAGGAAGACTATTTAGGAGGCAGACATTCTAAATATTCATTTGGATTTCTGAAAATGATGTTATATATCCTTTATACTTAATAATGGCTCTGGGTAAGTAAAGCCTTACTTAATATGACTCTCAAATTTGCTTTCCTTTGAAGTTTGAAAGCAGATTTTATGCTGGGTTGATGAAGTAATCACCACTGCCCTGGGCCTCATGACGAATACAGCTATGAAACCCATAGAGAATGAGTGGTTCAGATACTTGAGGACTCTGAAATAAATAGTAGCAGACAGATCAGGAAAGCAGACCCAATCTGAGAAGTACCACCAAGTCAGCAGTACAATTCCCACTTTTCCTCTGACATCCACAGACCTGGGCAGAGAGCTCCAGGAGACACCATGTAGTTCTGGATCAGGAGTGGGAAAGGGAATTCTTAGCATTCAAAGAGAGCAAATTCTCATTTTTTTTTTCTGTTTTCCTTTTCTCTGTTCCAAGAGTCTCAGATTCCGCTGTGGTGTCAATCTTGCAGCATCAACAGTGGCAGCAAGAGTACAAGATGCTTAAACTCTGTGTATGTGTGTGCATGCTCAGTCGCTTCAGTTGTGTGCAAATCCTTATGACCCCAAGGACTGTAGCCTGCCAGACTCCTCTGTCCATGGGATTTTCCTGGGAAGAATACTGGAGTGGGTTGCCATGCCCTCCTCCAGGAGATCTTCCCTACCTAGGGATCGAACCTGTATCTCCTGTGTCTCCTGCATCACAAGTGGATTCTTTACAACTGAGCCACTGAGAAAGCCCTGAACTCTTAGGGAGCAGAATCTTCATCTCCAATCAGAGATGAGAGTGGGACAATCCCCCATGGGTTTCTTTTTCTCTGTGTCCTCCTGTTGGTTGACTCCAGAAGTGAGCACAGTTGTAAAACGTGTAAGACAGAGTAGAGAAACTAGAGCCCAGCTTCCTGGCCGGGACAGCAAAGAGGGAAAGCTGAGGGACCTGAAGGTACCAGAGACGGTAAGAAAGGAGCTCAAGAAAGCAACCCCATAACAATGTCCCAGCTCTTGGGATCTCCGTGAGCTGTGCATGTGTGCATCGGATCCTAAACAGCATACCCCAAATTTTGAGAACAGAACTACAGGAACAGTTCACCACACCCTGGTCCCCATGCTGCCCACTGGGTATGCACACAGAGAAGATTCAAATGGCTCTGCAAAGACTCTGAAATAAACCTGGCATTAAAATCACAACTCATGAAGCACCAGTTGAAATTTATAGCCTGAACCCAACAAAGTTAACTGCTTGTTAAAACAAAAATATGGGAGGGAGGCTCAAGAGGGAGGGGACATATATACTGGCTGATTCATGTGATGTATGGCAGAAATCAACACAATACTGTAAAGCAATTATCCTTCAATTTAAAATAAATAAATTTCATTTAAAAATAAAAACAAATAAATAAAAAAAAAAAAAATAATAAGATTTTCCATAGGATTTAAACAAGAGCCAGAGGCTCAAAAACATAATATTCAAAATGCCCAGGATATACTCTAAATCCCTCAGTGTATGATAATGAAGAAAATCTCAATTTGCATGCTCCCACAGGAAAAGGCAATTAATAGGCACCAGTCCCAAGGATACACGAATGTTGGAATTATCTTGAAAAGACTTTGAAGTATGTATTATAAAAATGCTTAAATAAATAAAACATTTTTGAAAGATAGATGATATTGGCAAAAAATATAAGCTGTAAGGAGTCAAGGGAAACTTCTAGAAGCAAAATATACAAGAATGAACATTTAAGAGTCACTGGGTGGGTTCAATAGTGGAATGGAAATGACAGAGGAAAGACTCAGTGAACTTTAAAATTGATCATTAGAAATTATTTCAAGAAAAGACTTGGGGGGAAATGAATGGAGCCTAAGATACCTGTGAGACAATAAAAAAGTTCAAATGCTATCAGAGTCCCAGAAAAAGAAAAATAAGAGTAAAAGGGAAAAAAAAGAAAAGAAAAAGAAATATACAGTGCTGAAAAATTACTTGAAGAAATAAAATTTCCCTAAATGGTGAAAAACATAAACCTGTAGATTCAAGAAGGTCAGCAACCCCCCAAGAGCATTTCTTGTTGTTCAGTTGCTAGGTCAAGTCCGACTCTTTGTAACCCCATGGACTGCAGCATGCCAGGCTCCCCTATCCTTCACTATCTCCTGGAATTTGCACAAACTCATGTCCATTAAAAATCCATTCTTGTGGATATTATAATCAAACTGCTGAAAATGAACAACAAAACCCAACAAACAAAAAATTTAAAAGTAGCTAGAATGAAAAGATGTACTACTTATCAAACAATGATTCTCGTTCCCACAGATTTTTCAACAGAAAGCATGGAAGTCTGAAGGAAGTGGAATAATATTTTTTAAATGCTGAAATAGAAGAACCGTTTCCCTTATTTTCAGTGAAAATACCCTTAAGGAATGAAAGTGAAATAGTTTTGCAGGTGAAGGAAAACTAGAAGAATTTGTTTGTCAACAGACATGGTCTCAGAGAACTGCTAAAGCAAGACTTCAGATAGAAAGGAAATAACACCCACAGAAAATCTGGAACATCAGCAATAAACAAAAAGTCACAGGAATGGCATATATTTGTGTACACATCACTAACTTTTCTCCTCCTTGAGTTCTTTCAAATGTGGTTGATGCTTATAACATCACCACTGAAAAGGTTGTATTTAAACAAAGTGTCCAGAGACGGAGGAGTGAGCCATTGGATTATCTGGGGCCAGATTATTCAAGAGAGGAAGTACAGGAATAGGAAAAGTTGAGAGTGGTAAGATCATCCCAGAATAGGGGTACAACTGGAAAGTGAACTGGGGGAACCTGATGATAAAGGGCCTTCAAAGTCAATAGAAAGCTTTTGGCTTTTATCCCGAGTGAGATGGGAAGATTTATGAGAGGAGAAGCATAGCATGAAGTACAGGGTGATTTAAGGGAACTACTCTGGCATCTCATAGAGGCAGAAGTAGGACAGAAGTAAAAGCAGGGAAATAGCTAAAGAGATTATTATAATAATCCAGATGAGAGACAATGATAGCTGAGATGATAATATTACCGTGGAATTAGAAGTGATAGGATTCTGGAAAATTTGTAGACAGACACATCAGAATTTGCTCAGGTTTGGTTAGGAATACGAGAGAATTCAAAGATACCAAGGTTTGTTTTGCTCTGTTTCTGGGTTTTACAGGGGTTTTTGGCATGTGCAGTTGAAAATATAGAACTGACATTTACTGATGTGGGGAAGAATGTGGGAGGAGAAGGTTTGGAGTGGTGGAGGGAAGATAAGGATTTTGGGTTGATATTAAACTTGAAATGCTTATTAGACAAGGCTTATATTGTTGAATAAAAAGTTGGATATACAATCCTAGGATTCAAGGGAAGGGTAGAGATCGGAAAGATGAATTTGGGAATGTTCACAAATAGACGGAATTAAAATGGAATTGCTGCACTGAGATCATCAGGTCAATCAGTGTAGATAGAGAAAAGAAGAAGTTCAACAGTCAGCCCTGAAATACTCTAAAAGGGCCAGAATTCAGAGAGCAAGGAGACAGAAAACAGCCAGAAAAGGAGAGTGCGAAGTGACCAGTGAAGTAGAAGAAAACCAGAAAACTGGTGTCTAGAAATCAAGTGGATAAAGTGTTTTAAGGAAAGGGGAATGATCAATCGTACCGAACACTGCTGATGTGTCAAATGGATTGAGGACTAAGAATTGAACATTGGATCATTTTTATAACATACAAGAGAGTAGTGACTTTGAGACTATCAGTTTTGAGGAGTGGGGGCTTGACTGAAGAGTATTCAAGAAAAAAATAAGAAGAGATAAGCTGTAGAGGGTGTATAACAACTCTTTCAAGGAGATATTTTTTCTATAGAAAAAGAAAATAGAGGCCATAGCTGGAGGGAGGCGGGGAGTGGAAGTGTTCTTTTTAAGCTGTTTCTATGCAGATGGGAATGATCAGCAAGAGAGGCAAGAGCTAATAAGACCCATTAGCAAAAATTATTGCAGAAGAGGATGAAATCGGGATCATAACTGTTGCACTGGTTTTAGGATTAAGTACAGACCATAACTAATGCTAGTGATAAAGAACTCACTTTACAATGCAGAAGATGTAAGAGACATGGGTTTGATCGCTGGGTTGGGAAGAGCCCCTAGAGGAGGGCACTGCAATCCACTCCAGTATTTGTGCCTGGAGAATCCCGTGGACAAAGGAGGCTGGCAGGCTGCAGTTCATAGAGTCGCAAAGAGTTGGACACGACTGAAGCGACTTAGCAGGCACACATGCACAGACCATCTAGTGTAGCTGTCAGAGAAGGCAGAGTATCTGGGCTGAGATGCAAGTCCATGGGTAGATGTGGTGGGCGGGTGGATGGCACGGTTCACTTTTGTAACTTCCCTGTTGTCAGCTGGGACAGAGTAGGGTGGGGGGGCATTTGTAGAGGATTGAGAAGAGAGGAAATGATGATGATGTAAAATAACAGCCAAGTTGGGAGTGAAGTGAAGTTGCTCAGTCATGTCTGACTCTTTGCGACCCCATGGACTATAGCCTACCAGGTTCCACCATCCATGGGATTTTCCAGGCAAGAATACTGGAGTGGGTTGCCATTTCCTTCTCCAGGAGATCTTCCCGACCCAGGGACTGAACCTGGGTCTCCCACATGGTAGGCATTGTAGGCAGATGCTTTACTGTCTGAGCCACCAGGGAAGATCCAAGTTGGGAGTGAAGGGACTGGGAAATTGTAGGGGGATGTAGAGGAGCTTCAGGGGCCCACTTGAGGCTGGTGATGATCATTTTAAAATGAGGCCAGTCAATTTGGTTGCATGCTTTTCTTTCATCTTCATGGTTCTCAAATGTCATTAGTGCGAGTCTCAGTGTGGACCATTTTTATTCTTTGTGTTAGACACTTAATATACCCTTTTAGCCTAAGGACTTGTGATACACTTTGGCTCTGGGAAATATGCTTGGATAATTTCTTTGATAATTTTCTTCCCCCATTTCCCTCCCTCTCTCTGTCCTCTCTCCTCTTTCTTCTCTCCCCTCTCTGGGAGATATCTTTGACCTTATCTTCCAGCTCTTTCACTAAATTTTTTATTTTGACAATCATATATTTTTAATTGCCACAAGGATTTTTCTTGTTCTCTGGTTATTTTTATTTCATAGGCTGGTTGTTTGGTTTGAGCTTTTTTTGTTTTTTAAATTAAAAAATTATTTTACTTTATTTTTAATGAAAGAAAGTTAAATCTAGTGGTTAAAAGCAAGAACTCAGAAGTCAAATACGTTAAGTTCAGATTTCAACTGCCACCTACTGGTCATGTGAACTTGGGCAAGTCACTTAACATCTCTATGCTATATCTTCACCTCCAACATAAGCTGATTATAATGGATAACTCCTATGATATTATGAGGACTAAATCAGCAAGTGCTTGTTTAAAAGAGCCCCTGTTCCAGAGAAGTGCTAAGGAAGTGTTAGTTCTGGTGATGACAGTAATGATGGTGGTAATGATGATGGTGGTTGTGGTGTTGGTGATGATGGTGGTGGTGATGGTGTTGATGGTGGTGGTGATGATGGTGATGATGGTGGTAATGATGATGGTGGTTGTGATGATGGTGTTGATGGTGGTGGTGATGGTGATGGTGGTGGTGATGGTGGTGGTGGTGATGGTGATGATGGTGGTGATGATGGTGGTAATGATGATGGTGGTTGTGGTGTTGGTGTTGATGGTGGTGGTGATGGTGATGGTGGTGGTGATGGTGGTGGTGGTGATGGTGATGACGATGGTGATGATGGTGGTAATGATGATGGTGGTTGTGGTGTTGGTGTTGATGGTGGTGGTGATGGTGATGGTGGTGGTGGTGATGGTGATGATGGTGGTGATGATGGTGATAATGATGATGGTGGTTGTGGTGTTGGTGATGATGGTGGTGGTGATGGTGTTGATGGTGGTGGTGATGATGGTGATGATGGTGGTAATGATGATGGTGGTTGTGATGATGGTGTTGATGGTGGTGGTGATGGTGATGGTGGTGGTGATGGTGGTGGTGGTGATGGTGATGATGGTGGTGATGGTGGTAATGATGATGGTGGTTGTGGTGTTGGTGTTGATGGTGGTGGTGATGGTGATGGTGGTGGTGATGGTGGTGGTGATGGTGATGACGATGGTGATGATGGTGGTAATGATGATGGTGGTTGTGGTGTTGGTGTTGATGGTGGTGGTGATGGTGATGGTGGTGGTGGTGATGGTGATGATGGTGGTGATGATGGTGATAATGATGATGGTGGTTGTGGTGTTGGTGTTGATGGTGGTGGTGATGGTGTTGATGGTGGTGATGATGGTGATGATGGTGTTAATGATGATGGTGGTTGTGGTGTTGGTGTTGATGGTGGTGGTGATGGTGATGATGGTAGTAATGGTGATGGTGGTTGTGGTGGTGGTGTTGATGGTGGTGGTGATGGTGTTGATGGTGGTGATGATGGTGATGATGGTGGTACTGATGATGGTGGTTGTGGTGTTGGTGTTGATGGTGGTGATGATGGTGATGATGGTGGTGATGATGATGGTGGTTGTGGTGCTGGTGATGATTGTGGTGGTGATGGTGATGATGGTGGTACTGATGATGGTGGTTGTGGTGTTGGTGTTGATGGTGGTGGTGATGGTGATGGTGGTGATGATGATGGTGGTTGTGGTGTTGGTGTTGATGGTGGTGGTGATGGTGATGATGGTGGTGATGATGATGGTGGTTGTGGTGTTGGTGTTGATGGTGGTGGTGATGGTGATGATGGTGGTGATGATGGATATAATATTATATTGAAGTTCTCAGGGGTGATTAGTTCACATTTAGAAAATTTTATCCCACTCCTTGAGTTAGCTCTGTTGTTCTGTTTATTTACCTCAGTCTTTATGTTTCACAGGATTTTCCTGGTGTACTTGCCAATCTGGTTGTTCATTAGGACTGAAAAATAAGGATCTGGTTGACTATCCAAGTATCTATTGTATATGTAAGTCTCTTTCCCTAGTAGGTTTATTTGAATGAGAATAAGGCTATAGGACAGAGCTTTTCCGGGGCAGGCTTTGCTTTAGGGGGATTTGGGTTGGAAAGTTATCTGTAAAGAGTATTCTCCTACACTTTTGGTGGGAACGTAAACTGGTGCAGCCACTATGGAAAACAGTATGGAGGTTCCTCAAAAAAGCTAAAAATAGAGTTACCATATGACCCAGCCATCCCATTTCTGCACATGTATCCAGACAAACTATAATTTGAAAAGATATATGCACCCCTATTTCAGAGAAGCACTATTTACAACAGTCAAGACATGGAAACAACCTAATTGTCTATTGATAGATGAATGAATATAGAAGATGTGGAATATATATATACAGTGAAATATTACTCGGCCATAAAAAATGAAATAATGCCATTTGCAACAACATGGATGGACCTAGAGATGATCAAACTAAGTGAAGAAAGTCAGAAAGAGAAAGACAAATACCATATGATATCGCCTATATGTGGAATCTAAAATATGATGCAAATAAACCTATGAAACGGAAACAGACTCACAGACATAGAGAACAGACTCGTGAAACCAAAGGGGAAGGAGAGTGGGAGAGAATTGGATTGGGAGTTGGGATTAGCAGATGCAACTCTTATATAGAGAATGGATAAATAACAAACCCTACTGTACAGCACAGGGATCTATAATCAATATCCTACAACAAAGCATAATGGGAAAGAATATAATAAAGAATGCCTATATGTATATAACCGAATCACTCTGCTGTACAGCAGAAATCAACACATTATAAATCAGCTATATTTCAATAAAATTTTTTTAAATGACGCAAATGAACATATCTGTGAAACAAAACCAGACTCACAGACATAGAGAGCAGACTTGTGGTTGCCGAGGGCAGCGGGAGGTGTGGGGGAAGGGACGCACTGGGGGGTCTGGAGTTAGCAGATGCAAGCTAGGATATATAGCACGGATGAACAACAAGGTCCTACTGTATGGCACAGCGAACTCTATTCAATATCCAGTGATAAACCATAATGGGGAAGAGTATAAAAATAATGTATACACAGGTATAACTGAATCACTTTGCTGTACAGCAGAAATCAGCACAACACTGTAAATCAACTATACCTCAATAAAAAAGAAAAGAAGTCGTCAGAAGGTTGGGGCCAGGACGAGGAGGCTGTGGGCTCTGGTGCCCACACTAGAAGCTCTAGATCGCCTTCCTTTTGTAAGACAGGAGCCCTGTGCTGAGGGGAGAGTGTGGCGAAAACGTATCACTCCTTTTCCACACCTGTCAGCTCTGAGCCCAAAGCCTGCCAGTTTTTCCATGAAGACTGGCTTCCATGTCCTCTGCAGCCACCACCTGAATGTATTCTGGACTTAGGCTCCATGTGCATTTCATTTATCAACCCACTTTCATCTAGTTTTCATTTTCCAAGGGTTTGTTGATTTTGACTTCATTCTTTACTCCTTTGATTATTGCAGGTTCGCTCATTTTTTTATTCCTTTAGCGTCATCTTAATGGGGAGATTAACTTATGTGCCTCAGTCTGCCATTTTGAACCAGAAGTTCTATCCATTTCTTGTACAGAACAGTTTGGCATTCTCCTTATACCTCTTCCCAAAAGACATCCTCACCATCCATATACAACGTGGCTTACTGGAAGTATTTTTCTAAAGAAAAACAATTTCTTTCCTTAGAAGGATACTGGGGTGATATATTTAAATCATATATTTCCCAGCTTGCTCTTTCTATGCAAACCACTCAAAGTGGTGCCTGATTCAGAGTGAGTGTTTGGTATATAGTATTTCCTCTTTCTCTCTTTGTAGTCTTTCCAGGCCACCACCAATGAGTTCTAATCACATTCTACCAACACGCTTGCTCTCATCTGAATATATTTATAGACATGTTTATTTCTGAATAGACTTTGTATCTCTTTATAGGTGTTTCTTCATGTTTCTCTGTGTTCTCTTTAAGGAAAATGAGGGCCAGAGATACTAAATGACTCACTCAATAATGTAAAAATAAAAAGTGGTGAAGCCAAGGATTAGAACCCTGTTTTCCACTGAGCCGCCCTTCCTTTTGAGAATGCGTGAATGACTAATGTTGCCCTCTTCTATCCCAACCCACTCCTCCTTTGGAGTTTCTGGAATTAAAGATCCAAACCAAAGTCTGTCCTAATTTCAGAGCTAATGTGAATGGCTTCTGAGCAATTGTCCCTCCATGCTCAGGACCAACTCAGAAGCAGCTAGGCTGAATCAGGTGCTCAGCGCTCTCAGAGGCTCAAAAATTCAGCTGGGGGACTGCATTTAGGCTGCTAAGGATTCTTTGCTCATAGAATGCTCAGGAAATTTGAGGAGACTCATATTTCAAGGCCACCATTTGGTTCAGTGGGTATCTGTGGGCCAGCAAGGGAACCAAATCATCAATCATTTTTGATGGGAAAATGTGTTCCCAAGTCATACACAAGCAATTCGTGAATGAGCTACATCTCATTTATAGGTCTACTTGTTCTGTGAGGCAGGGCTTCAGGCAAGAGAAAAAAGAACAGAAATGGTATTCCTATGATACCTTGGAATATGCTCCCCTACTCTGTATCCTCCGTCTTAGAGTGGCTGGTTTAGATTTTTTTTAATTGCATTCCTTTATTTACTTTTGCTGCTCTGAGTCTGCACTGCTGCATTTGGACTTTCCCTACTTGCAGTAAGAGGGGCTACTCTCTAGTTGCGGTGCACGGGCCTCTCACAGTGGTGGCTTCTCTTTTTGTGGAGCATGGACTCCCCGTGCAGGTTTCAGTAGTTGTGGCACGTGGGCTTAGGTTGCCCTGTGGCACATGGAGTCTTCCCAGACCAAGGATTGAACCCGGGTCCTCTGCACTGGCAGGCGGATTCTTAACCCCTGGACTACCAGGGAGGTCCTGGTTTAGATTTTTGAAGGAGAATTCAAAGAGATGAAGACAGAAAGAAAGAAAAGAAAAGGAGAGAAGGAAGAAAGGAAGGGAAAAAGAAAGAGAAAGATGGAGGTAAAGAGATTAAGAGAATCTTTTGAGTCATGTATATCCATTAAAGGGCTTCCCAGGTGGCTCAGTGGGTAAAGAATCTGCCTGCAATGCAGAAGACACAGGAGACACAGGTTTGATCCCTGTGTCAGGAAGATCCCCTGGAAGAGGAAACGGCAACCCACTCCAGTATTCTTGCCTGGAGAAATCCCATGGACAGTGGAGCCTGGTGGGCTATTGTCCGTCGGGTCGCAATGAGTCAGACATGACTGAAGCGACTGAGCTCACATGTGCACGTACCTACTAAGGAAGATACCTAAATTAAATCTACTACTGCCAGAGCTAGGATTCTGTTGCCTTTCAGCCTCAAGCCTAGATATCAGGACTGGCCTCAGATCCACACTCTCTGCCAGG
This sequence comes from Bos mutus, assembly GCF_027580195.1. NCBI lineage: Eukaryota > Metazoa > Chordata > Mammalia > Artiodactyla > Bovidae > Bos > Bos mutus. The sequence continues at coordinate 54,407,246 of NC_091631.1, read as the reverse complement.
CAGAGGGGCTGCGTTGAATGACCTCTGAAGATCACTACAATTCCGTAAAGCATGATTTCATTTCTCGAAGACTCGATTAGATTTGAAAAGATCTTCCCAAGGAGGATATTCTGGTACTCAGCAGAATTTGAGGAAGGGGAGATCAGCATAGTTGGACCCATACCTTCACTCCCTGCCCTGCTCCTCCACAGGCAGGAGACCTGGCGCTTCTCTGCCATCCCGCGGGAGCTCTGCATTCTGCATCCTCAGCTCAACAGGCGGCTTTGGCTCTGTAGCTGTAGGAGGAACACGCTCACTCTCTGCCTCCCTCCCACAGTCTAATTAAATGTCTGTGGAGCTACAGCTGAGCTCCTCACACTCATAACCTATGGCAAAGGGCAAGAGGCTCCCATTGGTTAAAGGAGAAGGAAATGAAAGGATTTTTTTTTTTCAAGAGACAAACAAAACAGAAGGTTCTGTTTATGCTACCTTTGATTAGAAAGAAGAAACAAAAACATTTTTTAAAATTTTGTTTTAAGAAACAACTACAGGATAAGGAAGAGGAGGCTGGTTACCCACAGGCAGAGGACTGGGTCAGGAGAGAAAGGAGAATCTGAAAATAAAAAGGCAAGCAGGGAGCAGGCTGCAGAAAGGAGTGAGACAGGTGGGCGGGGGACTTCGTCCCTATTTTCTCTCTGATGTTCTTGAAAACATCCGCTCCTCAGGCTAGAAGGAGGCTGTTTCCATGGCTCCATGGGTGGTGGGTCTGAACAGAGAAGCTCATCTCCTCCCCTCTTGCAAATCTGAGCTGATGCAGCTGGGAGGACCAGGGTCCACCAACAAGGCTGCAGAGGTTCATTCGCACACGCAGTCTGTTCACTCCCTCATTGGGGAGAGTTTAACCAGCCTGCTGTGAGGAAGCTGCCCAGTCCTGAGCTATAGCCAAGAGGGCCCAGAGCCTTGGGAAGAGGCCATGGAAAACTGGAGGGGCATTAGAGCTTGCATCTAGCCAGGCTCTTCTAAGGTCAAGATCTACTCTTACAGTGTCGCTGAAGCCTAGGTCTCCTCTGAAAGTCCCCTGCCTGGCCTCTTTGGAAAGAGCACATCTAAACAAAGCAATCTTGGGAGGATCAAGACTGCAGGAAGACAATGAGGCTAAGGATGACAGCTGGGTAGCATGGGGTCATTTCCACAGAGCAAGGTGCACAAGTGAGGACCACAGCCCAGGCTGGGCCCAAGGCTTTGGAGAGAACGTAGTGATGGGGAAGAGAGTGCTGTGTGTTAGGAGGACAGAGGGAGAGGGAAGAAGGAAAGGGGACTAGAGATATAAAAAGGAAGAAACCAAAATTAACAGGGTTGTCATATACTCAGCCCTCTTCACAAACCTCAAAATGTAGCTTTTGTCATTCCTATAGCAGTGAGTAAGGAACTGAGATTTCAGAAGCTAAGAATTTACTCTAGGTCCCATAGTGAAAGATGGGATCAAGATTGGAACTGAAATCTGTCTTAATTCCAAAGCAAGTGTGCATGGTCCTTTAGCCATTGCCCCATTCCTCCTCAAATTCATTCCCCCCAACCTCCACATGTGACTTTATTCCAAGCATCACATAATCTGGTAATTTTCTGGGTTCTGAGTGGAAACACACAGAAGTCCAACCCATTAGCCATGTTAGAAACAATGGTTCTCAAAAAAGACAGCATTATGAAGGGGACCAGGGACATGGAGTACCCATCCACACCCATCCTGTTAGCCCCTGAGTACCTACCAACACATCACTGATGTAACTGTACCATCTGTGCCTCAGTCCCCACCCTTAGCTTCAGGAGGCCTAAAGAGCCTTCTCCAAGCCCCAGCTCTCTTCCTTCTTCTGTGTTGGGTCATAAAACATTCTCTTCAATTATTTCCCTACTCCTCGCTTCCGAACAGCCAAACCAATGGTGCTGCTCCGTGGGTTATGTGCCATATGTCAGTGGGCTGTGAAATATTAAGCCTTCACAATAGGTCCGAAGTCGGCGATGCACAATCCTTTAATGGTTTAGCTCACTCCAGCTATTTCAAAGCAGCATAATATTGCTATTTTTAAATAAATGGGATCTGTATTAATGAGAGCCGACCTCTCTTGCCGTGCCCAGGCTTCTGTCTGTATTGAGCCTACACTGGGGATTCAGCGAGAGAGGGAGGGGGGAAAACAGCTTTTCAAAATGGGAACCAAGCAGCACTTTAAATAATGCTCACAGATGCTAATCATCTCAGGGGGAGGGGGGTGGTGGGATGATTATTTGAGTGGATAATAGATTTCATTTTCAAAGATTTAGAGTCTCGATATTGAGAGGAAGGGGGTGGGAGTGTGTGTGTGTGTGCACGTGCGTGTGTGTATGTATGTGTGCACGTGTGCATGTGCACTCAGGGGGCAGACATAGTCCCAGCATAGGGTGGGATTGCACTGGCAGGGGCATGCTGAGATGTGGAGAATTATTGTGCTTTTTTGGAGGTGTGGGAGGGGAGCCTGTGAGTGCTGGTCAGGAAGCCATCTTGACCAAGTATGGAGACAGTAATGGCTAAAGAAATGTCCCCTTGAATAGGGAAAGACCAGGCTCTGGGACTCTAATAGGTAGGAGATTCTGGAACTCTGGATTCCCATTCCCCAAGTGAAGAATGGCAGGAACAGTGAGCTCTCCCAGGCTCCTCCCCTGTATTCTGGCAGCCTTACATGGAATTGCCAGGCAACAGGTACAGAGTCACACACCAGGCTCATAGGGGCCCCTCTGCTTCTTGAGACCGAATATTATATCTGGGGTTGAAGAGGTGATCAGGGCCAGGACATCATGGACTCAGAGTCCTCGATGCCCCCTGGGGATCCTGAAAAAATTGCTTCTTTCTCAGCTGCAAGTTGGAGCTCTAACAGCAGACTGAGATGGGGTAAAGGGAACTCAGAAGCAGAAAGTGGGTGGGATGTATAGCAGAGGACTTGAAAAAAAGGCTAGTGAGACAGAAAGAAGGTGCCTCTCCTGGAGAATCTGACCGGGAGAATTAACAGCCTGCAGGCCTCAAGGACTTCCCTTGTGGTCCAATGCCTAAGAATCCACGCTTTCATTCCAGGGGTCGTGGGTTCAATCCAAGGTCAGGGAACTAAGATCCCACATGCTGTGCAGTGTGGCCAAAAGATACATAAATAAAAATAAATTTAAAAATTAACCCTTAGGCCAGTAGCTCCATCACCTGAGTGCATGGGACTCACAGTTAAAAACAGCAGCTCTGATAGGCAGCTCCTCCAAAAGGAGATGGACTTTCTTCTTCCTTTTCAGGAGGCTAGACATTCTGCTTTTTAAAAAATAGATGAGTTTTCTGGGGATATAATGGACAGCATGGTGACTGTAGTTCAGATCAAATCAGATCAGATCAGTCACTCAGTCGTGTCCGACTCTTTGCGACCCCATGAATCGCAGCACGCCAGGCCTCCCTGTCCATCACCAACTCCTGGAGTTCACCCAGACTCAGGTCCATCGAGTCAGTGATGCCATCCAGCCATCTCATCCTCTGTCGTCCCCTTCTCCTCCCGCCCCCATTCCCTCCCAACATCAGAGTCTTTTCCAGTGAGTCAACTCTTCACATGAGGTGGCCAAAGTACTGGAGTTTCAGCTTTAGCATCAGCCCTTCCAAAGAAATCCCAGGGCTGATCTCCTTCAGAATGGACTGTTTGGATCTCCTTGCAGTCCAAGGGACTCTCAAGACTCTTCTCCAACACCACAGTTCAAAAGCATCAATTCTTCGGAGCTCAGCCTTCTTCATAGTCCAACTCTCACATCCATACATGACCACAGGAAAAACCATAGCCTTGACTAGACGAATCTTTGTTGGCAAAGTAATGTCTCTGCTTTTGAATATGCTATCCAGGTTGGTCATAACTTTCCTTCCAAGGAGTAAGCGTCTTTTAATTTCATGGCTGCAATCACCATCTGCAGTGATTTTGGAGCCCAGAAAAATAAAGTCTGACACTGTTTCCAGTGTTTTCCCATCTATTTCCCATGAAGTGGTGGGACCGGATGCCATGATCTTCATTTTCTGAATGTTGAGCTTTAAGCCAACTTTTTCACTCTCCACTTTCACTTTCATCAAGAGGCTTTTTAGTTCCTCTTCACTTTCTGCCATAAGGGTGGTGTCATCTGCATATCTGAGGTGATTGATATTTCTCCTGGCAATCTTGATTCCAGCTTGTGTTTCTTCCAGTCCAGCATTTCTCATGATGTACTCTGCATATAAGTTAAATAAACAGGGTGACATTATACAGCCTTGACGTACTCCTTTTCCTATTTGGAACCAGTCTGTTGTTCCATGTCCAGTTCTAACTGTTGCTTCCTGACCTGCATACAAATTTCTCAAGAGGCAGATCACGTGGTCTGGTATTCCCATCTCTTTCAGAATTTTCCACAGTTGATTGTGATCCACACAGTCAAAGGCTTTGGCATAGTCAATAAAGCAGAAATAGAGGTTTTTCTGGAACTCTCTTGCTTTTTCCATGATCCAGCGGATGTTGGCCATTTGATCTCTGGTTCCTCTGTCTTTTCTAAAACCAGCTTGAATATCAGGAAGTTCATGGTTCACATATTGCTGAAGCCTGGCTTGGAGAATTTTGAGCAGTACTTTACTAGTGTGTGAGATGAGTGCAATTGTGCGGTAGTTTGGGTGTTCTTTGGCATTGCCTTTCTTTGGGATTGGAATGAAAACTGACCTTTTCCAGTCCTGTGGCCACTGCTGAGTTTTCCAAATTTGCTGGCATATTGAGTGCAGCACTTTCACAGCATCATCTTTCAGGATTTGAAATAGCTCAACTGGAATTCCATCACCTCCACTAGCTTTGATTGTAGTGATGCTTTCTAAGGCACACTTGACTTCACATTCCAGGGTGTCTGGCTCTAGGTCAGTGATCACACCATCGTGATTATCTTGGTCGTGAAGATCTGTTTTGTACAGTTCTTCTGTGTATTCTTGCCACCTCTTCTTAATATCTTCTGCTTCTGTTAGGTCCATACCATTTCTGTCCTTTATCGAGCCCATCTTTGCATGAAATGTTCCTTTGGTATCTCTGATTTTCTTGAAGAGATCCCTAGTCTTTCCCACTCTGTTGTTTTCCTCTATTTCTTTGCATTGATCGCTGAAGAAGGTTTTCTTATCTCTTCTTGCTATTCTTTGGAACTCTGCATTCAGATGCTTATATCTTTCCTTTTCTCCTTTGCTTTTTGCTTCTCTTCTTTTCACAGCTATTTGTAAGGCCTCCCCAGACAGCCATTTTGCTTTTTTGCATTTCTTTTCCATGGGGATGGTCTTCATCCCTGTCTCCTGTACAATGTCATGAACCTCATTCCATAGTTCATCAGGCACTCTATCTATCAGATCTAGGCCCTTAAATCTATTTCTCACTTCCACTGTACAATCATAAGGGATTTGATTTAGGTCATACCTGAATGGTCTAGTGGTTTTCCCTACTTTCTTCAATTTAAGTCTGAATTTGGCAATAAGGAGTTCATGGTCTGAGCCACAGTCATGAACTACACAGTCATGAACTACACAGACTGTAGTTCAGTTTAGTTCAATTCAGTCGCTCAGTCATGTCCAACTCTTTGTGACCCCATGGACTGCAGGACCCCAGGTTTCCCTGGCCATTACCAACCCTGGAGCATACTCAAACTCATGTCCATTGAGTAAATGATGCCATCCAATCATCTCATCTTCTGTTGTCCCCTTCTCCTCCCGCTTTCATTCTTTCCCAGCATCAGGGACTTTGCCAATGAGTTAGTTCTTCGCATTAGGTGGCCAAAGTACTGGAGCTTCAGCTTCAGCATCAGTATTTCCAGTGAAAATCAGGACTGATTTCCTTTAGGATGGACTCTTTGGATCTCCTTGCAGTCCAAGGGACTCTCAAGAGTCTTCTCCAACACCACAGTTCAAAAGCATCAATTCTTCTGTGCTCAGCTTTCTTTATAGTCCAACTCCCACATCCATACATGACTACTGGAAAAACCATAGCTTTGACTAGATTGACCTTTGTTGGCAAAGTAATATCTTTGCTTTTCAATAAGCTATCTAGGTTGGTCATAACTTTTCTTCCAAGGAGTAAGCGTCTTTTAATTTCATGGCTGCAATCACCATCTGCAGTGATTTTGGAGCCCCCCAAAAATAAAGTCTGTCACTGTTTCCATTGTTTCCCCATCTATTTGCCGTGAAGTGATGGGACCAGATGCCATGATCTTAGTTTTCTGAATGTTGAGTTTTAAGCTAACTTTTTCACTTTCTTCTTTCACTTTCATCAAGATGCTCTTAATTCTTCTTCACTTTCTGCCATAAGGATGGTGTCATCTGCATATCTGAGATTACTGATATTTCTCCCAGCAATCTTGATTCCAGCTTGTGCTTCATCCAGTCCAGCATTTCTCATGATGTACTATGCATAGAAGTTAAATAAGCAGGGTGACAATATACAGCCTTGACGTACGCCTTTTCTGATTTGGAACTAGTCTGTGGTTCCATGTCCAGTTCTAACTGTTGCTTCTTGACCTGCATACATATGCTTTTCTGCTTTATTGGACTACTGAAGGGGCAGGGGCTTTGGCCACACCTGGGTATGGCATCAGCCCTCTTGGAGGAGGTTGCCATTAAACCCACCATAGAGCTGCCAGAACAGGATTGGGGAAACAGACTCTTGGAGGGCACAAACAAAACCTTGTGTGCACCAGGGCCCAGGATAAAGGAGAAGTGACTCCACAAGAGACTGACCCAGACTTGACCATGAGTGTCCAGGAGTCGCTGGCAGAGGCGTGGGTTGATGGTGGCCTGCTGCGGGGTTGGTGGCACTGAGTGCAGCAGTGCATGCATGGGACCTTTTGAAGGAGGTTGCCATTATCTTCATTATCTCCACCATAGTTTGGCCTCAGGTCAAATAAAAGGGAGGGAACACAGCCCTGCCCATCAACAGAAAATTGGATTACAGATTTACTGAGCTTGGCCTCAGCTACCCCACACCCCCACACCCAAGGCCAGGGACTGCAGCCGGGAGGATGAACTCCATGCCCAAGGAGCCTGGCTGTGTGGGCGCAGAAGGGCCTAGAGGAGCTATCCCATGTTGAAGGTCATGAAGGGCGGTGGTGAAGAGATACCCCTAGTCCAAGGTAAGGAGCAGTGGCTGTGCTTTGCTGGAGCAACCGTGAAGAGATACCACACGTCCAAGGTAAGAGAAACCCAAGTAAGACAGTAGGTGTTGCAAGAGGGCATCAGAGGGCAAACACACTGAAACCATACTCACAGAAAACTAGTCAATCTAATCACACTAGGACCACAGCCTTGTCTAACTCAATGAAACTAAGACATGCCCGTGGGGCAACCCAAGGTGGGCAGGTCATGGTGGAGAGATCTGACAGAATGTGGTCCACTGGAGAAGGGAATGGCAAACCACTTCAGTATTCTTGCCTTGAGAACCACATGAACAGTATGAAAAGGCAAAATGATAGGATACTGAAAGAGGAACTCCCCAGGTCAGTAGGTGCCCAATATGCTACTGGAGATCAGTGGAGAAGTAACTCCAGAAAGAATGAAGGGATGGAGCCAAAGCAAAAACAATACCCAGCTGTGGATGTGACTGGTGATAGAAGCAAGGTCCGATGTTGTAAAGAGCAATATTGCATAGGAACCTGGAATGTCAGGTCCATGAATCAAGGCAAATTGGAAGTAGTCAAACAAGAGATGGCAAGAGTGAATGTCGACATTCTAGGAATCAGCAAACTAAAATGGACTGGAATGGGTGAATTTAACTCAGATGACCATTATATCTACTACTGCAGGCAGGAATCCCTCAGAAGAAATGGAGTGGCCATCATGGTCAACAAAAGAGTCCGAAATGCAGTACTTGGATGCAATCTCAAAAATGACAGAATGATCTCTGTTTGTTTCCAAGGAAAACCATTCAATATCACAGTAATCCAAGTCTATGCCCCAACCAGTAACACTGAAGAAGCTGAAATTGAACAGTTCTATGAAGACCTACAAGACGTTTCAGAACTAACACCCCAAAAAGGTGTCCTTTTCATTATAGGGGACGGGAATGCAAAAGTAGGAAGTCAAAAAACACCTGGAGTAACAAGCAAATTTGGCCTTGGAATACAGAATGAAGGAGGGCAAAGACTAATAGAGTTTTGCCAAGAAAATGCACTGGTCATAGCAAACACCCTCTTCCAACAACACAAGAGAAGACTCTACACATGGACATCACCAGATGGTCAACACCGAAATCAGATTGATTGTATTCTTTGCAGCCAAAGATGGAGAAGCTCTATACAGTCAGCAAAAACAAGACCAGGAGCTGACTGTGGCTCAGACCATGAACTCCTTATTGCCAAATTCAGACTTAAATTGAAGAAAGTAGGGAAAACCACTAGACCATTCAGGTATGACCTAAATCAAATCCCTTATGATTATACAGTGGAAGTGAGAAGTAGATTTAAGGGCCTAGATCTGATAGATAGAGTGCCTGATGAACTATGGAATGAGGTTCATGACATTGTACAGGAGACAGGGATGAAGACCATCCCCATGGAAAAGAAATGCAAAAAAGCAAAATGGCTGTCTGGGGAGGCCTTACAAATAGCTGTGAAAAGAAGAGAAGCAAAAAGCAAAGGAGAAAAGGAAAGATATAAGCATCTGAATGCAGAGTTCCAAAGAATAGCAAGAAGAGATAAGAAAACCTTCTTCAGCGATCAATGCAAAGAAATAGAGGAAAACAACAGAATGGGAAAGACTAGAGATCTCTTCAAGAAAATTAGAGATACCAAGGGAATATTTCATGCAAAGATGGGCTCGATAAAGGACAGAAATGGTATGGACCTAACAGAAGCAGAAGATATTAAGAAGAGATGGCAAGAATACACAGAAGAACTGTACAAAACAGATCTTCACGACCAAGATAATCACAATGGTGTGATCACTGACCTAGAGCCAGACATCCTGGAATGTGAAGTCAAGTGGGCCTTAGAAAGCATCACTACAATCAGAGCTAGTGGAGATGATGGAATTCCAGTTGAGCTATTTCAAATCCTGAAAGATGATGCTGTGAAAGTGCTGCACTCAATATGCCAGCAAATTTGGAAAACTCAGCAGTGGCCACAGGACTGGAAAAGGTCAGTTTTCATTCCAATCCCAAAGAAAGGCAATGCCAAAGAATGCTCAAACTACCACACAATTGCACTCATCTCACCCGCTAGTAAAGTACTGCTCAAAATTCTCCAAGCCAGGCTTCAGCAATATGTGAACCATGAACTTCCTGATGTTCAAGCTGGTTTTAGAAAAGACAGAGGAACCAGAGATCAAATTGCCAACATCCACTGGATCATGGAAAAAGCAAGAGAGTTCCAGAAAAACCTCTATTTCTGCTTTATTGACTATGCCAAAGCCTTTGACTGTGTGGATCACAATCAACTGTGGAAAATTCTGAAAGAGATGGGAATACCAGACCACGTGATCTGCCTCTTGAGAAATTTGTATGCAGGTCAGGAAGCAACAGTTAGAACTGGACATGGAACAACAGACTGGTTCCAAATAGGAAAAGGCGTACGTCAAGTCTGTATGTTGTCATCCTGCTTATTTAACTTATATGCAGAGTACATCATGAGAAATGCTGGACTGGAAGAAACACAAGCTGGAATCAAGATTGCCAGGAGAAATATCAATCACCTCAGATATGCAGATGACACCACCCTTATGGCAGAAAATGAAGAGGAACTCAAAAGCCTCTTGATGAAAGTGAAAGTGGAGAGTGAAAAAGTTGGCTTAAAGCTCAACATTCAGAAAACGAAGATCATGGCATCTGGTCCTATCACTTCATGGGAAATGGATGGGGAAACAGTGGAAACAGTGTCAGACTTCATTTTTCTGAGCTCCAAAATCACTGCAAATGGTGATTGCAGCCATGAAATTAAAAGACGTTTACTCCTTGGAAGGAAAGTTATGACCAACCTAGATAGCATATTCAAAAGCAGAGACATTACTTTGCCAACAAAGATTCGTCTAGTCAAGGCCATGGTTTTTCCTGTGGTCATGTGTGGATGTGAGAGCTGGACTATGAAGAAGGCTGAGCGCCTAAGAATTGATGCTTTTGAACTATGGTGTTGGAGAAGAGTCTTGAGAGTCCCTTGGACTGCAAGGAGATCCAACTAGTCCATTCTGAAGGAGATCAGCCCTGGGATTTCCTTGGAAGGAATGATGCTAAAGCTGAAACTCCAGTACTTTGGCCACCTCATGCGAAGAGTTGACTCATTGAAAAAGACTCTGATGCTGGGAGGGATTGGGGGCAGGAGGAGAAGGGGACGACAGCAGAAGAGATGGCTGGATGGCATCACTGACTCAATGGACGTGAGTCTGGGTGAACTCCAGGAGTCAGTAATGGACAGGGAGACCTGGCGTGCTGCAATTCATGGGGTAGCAAAGAGTCAGACACGACTGAGCGACTGAACTGACTGACTGACTGAGCTTGGCCCCACCCATCAAAACAAGACCCAGTTCCCCCTCAGTCAGTCTTTCCCATCCAGGAACTTCCATAAGCCTCTTATCTTCTCCATCGGAGGGGAGACAGACTGAAAACAACAATCACAGAAAACTTACCAATCTGAATCCATGGACTACAGTCTTGTCTAACTCAATGAAACTATTAGCCATGCCATGTAGGGCCACCCAAGACAGATGGGTCATGATGGAGAGTTCAGGCAAAACATGGTCCACTGGAGAAGGGAATGGAAAACCACTTCATTATTCTTGCCTTGAGAATCCCATGAACAGTATGAAAAGGCAAAAATATAGGACACTGAAAGAGGAACTCCCCAGGTCGGTAGGTGCCCAATATACTACTGGACATCAAGGGAGAAATAACTCCAGAAAGAATAAAGAGATGGAGCCAAAACAAAAACAACACCCAATTATGGATGTGACTGGTGATGGAAGTAAAGTCCAATGCTGTAAAGAGCAATATTGCATAGGAACCTAGAATGTTAGGTCCATGAATCAAGGCAAACTGGAAGTGGTCAAATAGGAGATGGCAAGAGTGAACATTGACATTTTAGGAATCAGTGAACTAAAATAGGCAGGAATGGGTGACCATTATATCTACTATTGTGGGCAAGAATCCCTTAGAAGAAATAGAGTAGCCCTCATAGTCAACAAAAGAATCTGAAATGCAATACTTGGGTGCAATCTCAAAAATGACAGAATGATCTCTGTTCGTTTCCAAGGCAGACCATTCAATATCACAGTAATCCAAGTCTATGCTCCAGCTACTAATGCCAAAGAAGTGGAAATTGAATGGTTCTATAAAGACCCACAAGACCTTCTAGAACTAACACCCAAAAAAGATGTCCTTTTCATTATAGGGGACTGGAATGCAAAGGTAGGAAGTCAGAAATACCTGGACTGTAGTTAACAATACTGTATCATATATTTGAAAGAAGCGAAGAGAGTACACTGTAAGTGCTTTCACCACACACACAAACGTGGTAATTTTGTGGGGTGATGACTGTGTTTACTCTCCTTATTGTGTACACCTGTGTCCTGTTTCACTCAGGTCCTTCCTGGGCTTCCAGATTTAGCAAGAACAACAAAGAAATTTTTTTTAGTGTATGTATCTCCCAAGCACTAGCTAGGACATATTTATCCCACAGATGATCCCTCTTTGATCTGAAATTCAAACTCAGCCAGGTGTCCTGTGTTTTATTTGGTGATTCACAGCGTGACACAGTGCTGGGTGAAACCTCAGAGAATATCTCCATGTTCTGGGGATGGTTCGTACATCAGACACTTCCTGAGCACATCCCATGGACCAGGCCCTGGCAGTACAGCAGTGACCAAGGTGGCATGGGCACTGCAGACATCGGGGCCAAGTCATTCTTATTTTGCAATGTACATAATTCAAATTATTGTGTTGTATGTTAAACTTACACAATGTGCTGTGTGTGTGCTCAGTCGCACAGTTGTGTCCAACTTTTTGCGATCCTGTGAACTGTAACCTGCCAGGTTCCTCTGTCCATGAAATTCTCCAGGCAGGAATACTGGAGTGGATTGCCATTTCCACCTCCAAGGGATCCTTCCTACCCAGGGATCAAACCTGCGTCTCCTATGTCTCCTGTATTGGCAGGTGGGTTCTTCACCACTACACCACTGGGAAGCCCAAACTCACACACTGTTACATGTCAATTACCTCTCCATAAAGCTGGAAAGTTTTTAAATATACTAAAGAAGAGTCACCCTTTCTCTGCCCGCTCTTAGTATTTGTCTACTGTTGTATAACAGAGACCTCAAAACTTCATGGCTTAAAACAGCAAACCCATGTTGGCTCACAGTTTCTAAAGGTCAGGCATCCAGGCACATCTTAGCTGTGTGCCTCCACCTCAAGGTCTCTCAAAAGGCTGCAGTTATGGTGTTGGCTGGGCTATTGTCTCATCAAAAGGCTCAACTAGGGAAAGATCTGTGTACAAACCCTCTCACTGGGAAGACTGGAGTTCTTGCAGGCTTTCTGACTGAGGGCTTCAGCTCCTGGCTGGCTGTTGGCTGAGGGCCTCCCTGGGTTCCTTCCATGCGCTGTCTGTATAGCAGCTGCCAGATGACTTCCCTCAGAGTCAATTTACTGGTGACCTAATCTCGAAAATGACATCTCACCACTTTCTTTTTATTGAAGTATAGTTGATTTACAATGCTGTCTTAGTTTCAGGTATACAGCAAAGTGATTTAGTTTTATATATATATATAGTCTTTTCCATTCTAGGTTATTACAAGTCACTGGATATAGTTCCCTGTGTTACACAGAAGAAACCTGTTGTTTATCTATTTTACATATATCTGTGTGTATCTGTTAATCCCAAGAAACTAGTTTTTCCCTCCTCTACCCCTTTCCCCTTTGGTAACTGTAAGTTTGTTTTCTATGTCTATGAGTCTGTTTCTGCTTTGAAAATAAGTTCATTTGTATTCTTTTTAAGACTCCACATATAAGTGACATATTATGGTATTTGTCTATATATTTGTTTTTGTCTATCTGACCAACTTCGCTTAGTATGATAATCTCTAGGTCCATCCATGTTGCTGCAAATGGCATTAATTCATTCTTTTTTATGGCTGAGCCGTATTCCAGTGTGTGTGTGTGTGTGTGTGTGTGCGTGCGTGTGTGTAACATCTTCTTTATCCATTCATCTGTAGGTGGTCACTTAGGTTGTTTCCATGTCTTGGTTACTATAAATAGTCCTGCTATGAACATGCGGAGGCAGGTATCTTTTCAAGTTAGAGTTTTTGTCTTTTTCAAGTATATGCCTAGGAGTAGGATTGCCGGATCATATGATAACTCTATTTTTAGTTTAAGGAACTGCCCTACTGTTTTCCATTGTGCTGAGTAGCTTCAGTCATGTCCACCTCTTTGCAACCCTAGGGACTGTACCCTGCCAGGCTGCTCAGTCCATGGGATTCTCCAGGCAAGTATACAAGAGTGGATTGCCATGCCCTCCAAGGGGTCTTCCTGACCCAAGGATAGAATCTGACTCTCTTACATTTCCTGCATTGGCAGGTGGGTTCTTTACCCCTAGCACCACCTAGGAAGCCCCTTTTTCCATATTTACATTCCCACCAATAGTGTAGGAGGGCTCCCTTTTGTCCATATCCTCCTCAGCATTCATTGTTTGTAGATTTTTTAATGATAGGCTTTCTGACTGGTGTGAGGTGATACACATCATTGTAATTTTGATTTGCATTTCTCAGTAAATAACAATGGTAAGCATCTTTTTATTTGCCTGTTAACTATCTATATGTCTTTTTTGGAGACATGTCTCTTTAGGTCTTCTGTTCATTTTTTGATTGGGTTGTTTGGGTTTTTGTTTTTTTTTTTAATATTGAGCTAATGAGTTTCTTGTATATTTTGGAAATTAAACCCTTGTCAGTTGCATCATTTGCAAATATTTTCTCTCAGATCATAGATTGTTTTTTTCATTTTGTTTATGGTTTCTTTTGCTCTGTGAAAGTTTATAAATTTGATTAGGTCCCATGTGTTTATTTTTATTTCTTTTAGGAGCCTTGGGACACTGACCTAATTGCTACAATTAATGTCAGAGAATATTTTGCTTATGTTCTCTTCTAGGGGTTTTATGATGTCATATCTTATATCTAAGTCTTTAAGCCATTTTGAATTTATTTTTGTGTAAGGTGTGAGGGAGTGCTCTAATTTCATTGATTTACAAGAGACTGTCCAACTTTCCAAATACCACTAGCTCATGAGATTGTCTTTTCTCCATTGTATGTATATCCTTACCTCATTTGTAGAAGATTAATTAACAGTATGTGTGTGGGTTCATTTCTGGACTCTATTCTGTTTCATTGATCCATGTCTGTAACACCAACACTGCTCTGATCATTGTGGCTCTCTTGCAGTCTTGTCTGAAGTCTGGGGCATCCTGCCACTTTGGCTGCATTTTAATTGTTGGAAAGAAGTCACTAGGCCCAGCCCACAGCGGAGGGGAGGAGCTTACACAAAAATGAATTTCTGGGGTCAGGGATTATTTAGGGTCAGTTTAGAAGCTCCTACTGGTCATGTATGGATGTGAGAGTTGGACTGTGAAGAAAGCTGAGCGCCAAAGAATTGATGCTTTTGAATTGTGGTGTTGGAGAAGACTCTTGAGGGTCCCTTGGACTGCAAGGAGATCCAACCAGTCCATCCTAAAGGAGATCAGCCCTGGGATTTCTTTGGAAGGAATGATGCTAAAGCTGAAACTCCAGTACTTTGGCCACCTCATGTGAAGAGTTGACTATTTGGAAAAGACTCTGATGCTGGGAGGGATTGGGGGCAGGAGGAGAAGGGGACGACAGAGGATGAGATGGCCGGATGGCATCACTGACTCGATGGACGTGAATTTGAGTGAACTCTGGGAGATGGTGATGGACAGGGAGGCCTGGCGTGCTGCGATTCATGGGGTCGCAAAGAGTCGGACACGACTGAGCGACTAAACTGAACTGAACTGAACTGAATATATACCTTCTCCTCCTCCAACAATTTTCAGAGAATAGCACACAATAAGTCTTCTCAGGTAGGACTGTGTCTTATTAACCATTGCATCCCCAGGGCTTATCAGGGAGCCCGGAGAAGAGAACTTCAGCCCTCCTGTCCAGTAAAGACCCTGCCTCATGAGCCTAGTGGCTTGTGAGGCTATTTTCAGCTGAGTGAGATCCACAATCTGAGATCTGTGTAGTGTTCTCCCTGAGCTGGGTGTGGAGTCATGACCAACTCTATTTATTCCCTTTCACTACCCTATCCTGCACCTTCTCCATCTCCCAATGGTTTTTTGATGAAAGAGGGAGAGATCAGAAGATATCCCAAGGCATGGCAATGAGTATCAAGGAAACTAGGAAGGCAGGACTAGACAGAGAAATAGAATAGAGACTAAAAAGAGGATAGAAAGAGAACCATCCCAAGCTGCTACCTTATTTAAGATAAGATACACTTCTTAAGCATCTCCTATTCATTGGAAACTTTCTCATATTTGATCATTTAATCTTCACAAGTTTTCCGGGTAAACACTTCCATTTACTTTCACTGAAATTCACAGAAGGCAAAGGACATCCTTGGGCTTCCCAGGTGGTGCTAGTGGTAAAGAGCCTGCCTGCCAATGCAGGAGACACGAGAGACCTGGGTTCCATCCCTGGGTTGGGAAGATCCCCTAGAGGAGGAAATGACAATCCATTCCAGTATTCTAGCCTGGAGAATCCTATGGACAGAGGAGCCTGGCAGGCTGCAGTCCATAGGGTCACAGAACCCAACACAACAGAAGTGACTTAGCACATATGCAAGGATATCCTTGAGTTTCCACAGTTGGCAAATAACAGAACCAAAATATAAACCTAAGCTTTTGAAGACCCCTTAGAGCTCTTTTCAGGCTGAAAGGTTGAAGACAATGGAGAGGAAAGAATGTCAGTCTACTCAGACCAAGAGTTAATATTACAAGAGTTTGGTTGTGGTGGCTGTTATTCAGAATTAAAAAATAGAGTTAAACAATATCACAACTGGGGGGGTGTGGGAGGGTATAGTCAAGCATGCTCCCATTACAGAAAACAAAGGCAAGTTTGACAAACAAAGATGAGAAGCGACACAATCTAATGAGCCACCATATAGCCACACTTGGTTTGTGATCCAAAAGACACTATCCCTGGCAAATCTCCCTCCTTGAATTCAGACTTGGCTCTACATGACCTTGACTGAATCCCAAAGTTACAAACGAAAACACATACCTAATGAAAAGATGCATGTGACCATGCTGAAGGTCCCCAGGAGAGTTCCAAGGATGGCACACACCAGGGAAACCCTCATTATTGCTTAGAGGGCAGACAGACCCTATCAAGATAATTAAGGGGAGCAGAAACATGTCCTTTCATATATAAAAGTTCTGGAATGTTTGGTTTTTTTCCAAACATTTATTTTTAATTGAAGGAAAATCACTTAACAATATTGTGTTGGCCTCTGCCATATATCAACATGAATCAGCCATAGGTATACATATGTCCCCTCCCTTTTGATCTTCCCTCCCCCCTCCCATCCCTTCCCACCATGTGTCCATAAGTCTGTTCTCTATGTCTGCATCCTGGAGTGTTGTTTTTCTTTAATTCAATTTCACTATCACAGAGCCATAAATCTAAGCTCATGGCAGGAAAGGAAGTCCATGATTTTTTTCTAGAAGGGACAGAAATTGAAGGGAGATTGGTGGGGCTGGGGAGAAGATGGTCTAGAGGGAAGACTCTGCCATGCCCCTCCCAACACACACACACACACACACACACACTACCTACCCATATCTAAAAACATTCCCTTTCTTTTCCATTCAAGACATGTATTTCCTTGTAAATACTGAGAACCTTATTCATGCTCTGGTTTCCACCAGTTCAGTTCAGTTGTGTCCGACTCTTTGCGACCCCATGAATCACAGCACATCAGGCCTCCCTGTCCGTCACCAACTCCCGGAGTTCACTCAAACTCATGTCCATCGAGTCGGTGATGCCATCCAGCCATCTCATCCTCTGTCATCCCCTTCTCCTCCTGCTCCCAATCCCTCCCAGCATCAGAGTCTTTTCCAATGAGTCAACTCTTCGCATGAGGTGGCCAAAGTATTGGAGTTTCAGCTTTAGCATCAGTCCTTCCAAAGAACACCCAGGGCTGATCTCCTTTAGAATGGACTGGTTGGATCCCCTGGCAGTCCAAGGGACTCTCAAGAGTCTTCTCCAACACCACAGTTCAAAAGCATCAATTCTTCGGCACTCAACTTTCTTCACAGTCCAACTCTCACATCCATACATGACCACAGGAAAAACCATAGCCTTGACTAGACGGACCTTTGTTGGCAAAGTAATGTCTCTGCTTTTCAATATGCTATCTAGGTTGGTCATAACTTTCCTTCCAAGGAGTAGTGTCTTTTAATTTCATGGCTGCAATCACCATCTGCAGTGATTTTGGAGCCCCCAAAAATAAAGTCTGACACTGTTTCCACTGTTTTCCCATCTATTTCCTGTGAAGTGATGGGACCGGACGTCATGATCTTAGTTTTCTGAATGTTGAGCTTTAAGTCAACTTTTTCACTCTCCTCTTTTACTTTCCTCAAGAGGCTTTTTAGTTCCTCTTCACTTTCTGCCATAAGGGTGGTGTCATCTGCATATCTGAGGTGATTGGTATTTCTCCCGGCAATCTTGATTCCAGCTTGTGCTTCTTCCAGCCCAGCGTTTCTCATGATGTACTCTGCATAGAAGTTAAATAAACAGCGTGACAATATACAGCCTTGATGTACTCCTTTTCCTATTTGGAACCAGTCTGTTGTTCCATGTCCAGTTCTAACTGTTGCTTCCTGACCTACATATAGGTTTCTCAAGAGGCAGGTCAAGTGGTCTGGTATTCTCATCTCTTTCAGAATTTTCCACAGTTTATTGTGATCCACACAGTCAAAGGCTTTGGCATAGTCAATAAAGCAGGAATAGATGTTTTCCTGGAATTCTCTTGCTTTTTCCATGATCCAGCGGATTTGGCAATTTGATCTCTGGTTCTTCTGCCTATTCTAAAACCAGCTTGAACATCTGGAAATTCACGGTTCACGTATTGCTGAAGCCTGGCTTGGAGAATTCTGAGCATTACTTTACTAGCGTGTGAGATGAGTGCAGTTGTGCGGTAGTTTGAGCATTCTTTGGCATTGCCTTCCAAGACCTATCAATTCTGGTAGCCCATAGCTCCTAAACATACCCACCTGAACAAGCTCAGTGTGGGTGTCAGCAGATGTTTGAAATGTTCTCATCCCAGGAAGGAGAGGGCAATGGCACCCCACCCCAGTACTCTTGCCTGGAAAATCCCATGGATGGAGGGGCCTGGTAGGCTGCAGTCCATGGGGTCGCTAAGAGTTGGACACGACTGAGCGACTTCACTTTCACTTTTCACTTTCATGCATTGGCGAAGGAAATGGCAACCCACTCCAGTGTTCTTGCCTGGAGAATCCCAGGGACAGGGAGCCTGGTGGGCTGCTGTCTATGGGGTCACATAGAGTCGGATACGACTGAAGCGACTTAGCAGCAGCAGCAGCAGCAGCAGCAGCAGCACCTCAGGAATGAAAGAGACCTCTAGTGGTCATCACCTTATCCCTCCCCTTGCTCCAGACAGGCTCCTCCAAACAGCCCCAGCCAAGGTCAATCCAGCCTCTGCCACCCTTGGTGGTGAGTTTCATTCATGCTGTTTACTTGAATTTCAACAACTGAGATGTAAATTGATATGTGCTGAGGCAAAGGAGAAAGATGCATTTCACTACAAGTAAAATGTAATGATAAATAGTCATTGACTAGGAATCGTCTATTTAAACTTTGCAAAAGTTAGAAGGCGAATTTGTTTGGAAACAATATGCAAATTGACCACCAGATATTAGATGCACGGACAATCTGTCACTTACTTAGTTTGTCTGTTTCAACTGATTTTCCCCTGATGACCCTGCCCTCCCCCACAAACATTCAGAGATGCAGGGCAAAGACAGAGGAGGAGGGGTCAGGAAACCTGAGTTCAAGTCTGCACTTGGCCACTCTGTAATCTGCATCATGTCACAGAGTATGCAGACAAAGAATGAAGAGGCAGGATAGGGTTTTGTCTAAGTCTTACGCAGCTGTGTTTCTATGAACCATATGTATGCACTGCCATGACAAGGAGATGAGATGCATTGCAATCACTGGGTTATGCCATTGCTGTCAGGAAGAAGTGCCATGGCCTCCTCATGTGGGCTGTCGCCACCACCTCGGGTGCTCAGAGAATACAAGGAATTTCACAATTGGCAGGCCCTTCACTTAACTCTGAGCTCCCAGGAGTTGGGCTGTCAGGGGAGAGTTTCACGTTGCTGCCAGTCCCTTCTGAATTGCTAATACAAGAAAGATGCAAATCCCTGCTGGAGGCCCCCTACGCCTGACCCCACAGAGGCTGCTGCCATTTCACTGGTGCGCCAGCCTCCCAGACCACGTACTCCTTCCCAGTGCTAACAGCATTCAACACAAAAACACTGCCCTGACAAATGGAGTTCAGCCCCTCCAGCCCCTCAGGCTCAGAGTGCCAGTCAAATCTATTTCATATATCTCCTGCTTGCAGAGCAGCCTCTGGCTACTCAGGCTAAATTGCTTAAGGCGCTTGGCTTCTGGAGAGAGATGCCCATCCCATCCCATGAACAGCTTATATAGAGACCCATCAGTGAATGCCACCAGAGGAGAATGAGCGCTGAAAGGCTTGGGTCGGAGTGTTAGAGGCAATAAAGGTGTGTGCTAGGGGAACTGGGCCCTGTTCTTCCCCCCGTATTTTGTGAGCTGGACAGGGAAGAGCTCACCTCCATGTATGCCAGCCTTGATTGTGGCGTGTATAAGCTAAGGGGTCAAGGGACAAATTTCAGATTTGGAGTAAGACATAGAGATCAGACAACATAAAGATCAGAATAATCACAATGAGGTGATGGGAAAAGAGAATTCACTGTGGGAATACAAGGTTTGTACCCACAAAATAAGATTCCACAGCAAACACAACACCCTGTCAGTTCAGTCGCTCAGTCGTTTCCAACTCTTTGTGACCCCATGAACCGAAGCACGCCAGGCCTCCCTGTCCATCACCAACTCCCAGAGTTTACTCAAACTCATGTTGACTGAGTCGGTGATGCCACCCAGCCATCTCATCTTCTGTCGTCCCCTTCTTCTCCTGTCTTCAATCTTTCCCAGCCTCAGGGTATTTTCAAATGAGTCAGCTCTTCGCATCAGGTGGCCAAAACATTGGAGTTTCAGCTTCAACATCAGTCCTTCCAATGAACGCCCAGGACTGATCTCCTTTAGGATGGACTGGTTGGATCTCCTTGCAGTCCAAGGGACTCTCAAGAGTCTTCTCCAACACCACAGTTTAAAAGCATAAATTCTCCTTTCACTCAGCTTTTTTTTTTTTTTTCAGTGTTTTTCTAACTTTTTGGATTTTTTTAAAATTTTATTTTATTTTTAAACTTTACATAATTGTATTAGTTTTGCCAAATATCAAAATGAATCCGCCACAGGCATACATGTGTTCCCCATCCTGAACCCTCCTCCCTCCTCCTCCCCATACCATCCCTCTGGGTCGTCCCAGTGCACTAGCCCCAAGCATCCAGTATCGTGCATCGATCCTGGACTGGCATCTCGTTTCATACATGATATTTTACATGTTTCAATGCCATTCTCCCAAATCTTCCCACCCTCTCCCTCTCCCACAGAGTCCATAAGACTGTTCTATACATCAGTGTCTCTTTTGCTGTCTCGTACACAGGGTTTTTGTTACCATCTTTCTAAATTCCATATATATGCGTTAGTATACTGTATTGGTGTTTTTCCTTCTGGCTTACTTCACTCTGTAAAATAGGCTCCAGTTTCATCCACCTCATTAGAACTGATTCAAAAGTTTTCTTTTTAATGGCTGAGTAATACTCCATTGTGTATATGTACCATAGCTTTCTTATCCATTCATCTGCTGATGGACATCTAGGTTGCTTCCATGTTCTGGCTATTATAAACAGTGCTGCGATGAACACTGGGGTACACGTGTCTCTTTCCCTTCTGGTTTCCTCAGTGTGTATGCCCAGCAGTGGGATTGGTGGATCATAAGGCTGTTCTATTTCCAGTTTTTTAAGGAATCTCCACACTGTTCTCCATAGTGGCTGTACTAGTTTGCATTCCCACCAACAGTGTAAGAGGGTTCCCTTTTCTCCACACCCTCTCCAGCATTTATTATTTATAGACTTTTGGATCGCAGCCATTCTGACTGGTGTGAAATGGTACCCCATACTTTCTTTATGGTCCAACTCTCACATCCACACCCTGAGAGCTTGGCTATTTTGTCTCCAACACTCTGTTTCTGCCATCCTGTTTACATCTCTTTGCCTTTGTGTGTTCTCTAGTACGCCCTTCTTTTGCTTTTAAATATTATTCCCTCCCCCATTAATGAGGAAGGAATCCATTCAATGCATGTCGTCTGTGAATCAGCTCATGGAGGACTTGAAACCTTCCCTCTATCCTCCTTCGAGTTGATCGTCTCCTTTTTGTGCCAACACTGTATCCTTACATAATCCGATGATATAAGTTGACATGCCTCTTGGATTCCTGTTTATGGTTTGTCTTTCCCTCTAGCCCATAGGTCACTGAGCACAAGAGCTGGATATTACTTCTTTCTTTTCCACAGTGCTTGATGCAGTGCGTGGGACCCAGAAGTGCTCATGACTATTTATGGAATAAACGAACAGATGGATGGATGAATGAATAAGGAGTAAATTCAAGTTTTGCACAGATACTCCTCCCTGAGCTATGGTCACAGTCACAAGAAATGTGGTGTCGCTGATTGGTACCCTTGTCTTACAACGTGGGCCCAACCTTTTAACACATTTGTTCTCCCATTATCTATAGCAGGGACACCAGGAATCCTCTAGTATCCTAGGAACAATTGCTCTCATTCTAAACAGTGAGACAATCTGGTTTGCCTGGCCCTAAGCAGTTGTATGACATCCTAAACTCCCATAATCATCCATCAGGACTGATTTGGGAGCCAGTAGAGGAAATATATCCATTAAGCCAGTGCTGACTTGCAGGAACTGCCCTATGGTGTGAATAATCAATTGTCATTACCAACATCCAGTAACCAGTGGAGATGAAGGTATTTCCTTCCCCCTTCCTCCCTCTTTTTCCTCCACCCCAGCCAGATTTAACAAGAAGGCTCCTCATACTCAATCTCCGTGCATGAAAACATCATTATCAAGCATCTCTTATCCACTGGATGTTCCCAATCAAACTAGAAGTTCTTATGGATAAGAGCAGGCTGGGGGCCTGGATCTCTGACTTGGCATCCCGTGCCCCCATGCTCAGCACACCAGAGGAGGGGTCCTCTTCAGTAAGCTGCTCATAACTCAGGGAAGCACGTGCATCAGCCATTTCTAATCAACAAGAGAGAGACCAGTTTCCAAGATGCCACCTGATTTCCATATCCCTTCCTCCCTCCTTTTGGAAGCACGATGTAATCTCTCCCCTGCAATATAATAAATATTTCACTTTCAAATCCCGATTCATTAAAGGAAGCCCAGGAGGGAGAAATAATAAGGTGTCGCTTTACAGCCCAAATAAAACAGTGAAAGATATATTCTATAATTTATACTTTCGACTTTAGGTTGAGATAATTCATATATCATTTTCAGTTAGGGACCCAAAATGGTGCTGTGTCAGCATATTGGCTGAAAAATAACTTTTTGTATTATTTTATGCCTTTCAGTAACGTGCCCTGGTTATCATACATCAGCACTAGGTTGAATTCCAGTGTCTTGGCAGCTCCTCCTAAGTCATTCTCTCTCCTAACCACTGTGACTTTCCCTCCTCAGTACAAATGGTGCTCCTTAGCTTCATGCATGCATGAGCACACGCACACACACACACACACACAGATTCTCCCAGGTGCAAAAGCTGAGCTCCAACTGAAATCAGCTTGGCTAGAGCCATTTCTCTTACCATTATTAAACCACAAATTCACTGTTTTTTACCTCTAAGGATGAAAAAACTAAATCAGCCTCAGTTAGAAACAGGCTGTATGATATTTTTCAAATAGAAATGCAATCTTACACCTGTGTAGTTCTTTAAAGTTGGGGTTTTGGTGGGGATTGGTTTAGGCATACGGAATAAAAAGGCCTGTGTTCAAACACCAGTGCTTTTTCTTACTAGTTGGGCATCCTTGGTTTTCCCAGTGGCTCAGCAGGTAAATAGTTGGCCTTCAGTGCAAGAGATATAGGAGATGCGGGTTTGATCCCTGGGTCAGGAAGATCCCTGGAGAAGAAAATGAACTAGTTTTTTTAATCTTTTGAAGTCTCAGTCTTCTCATCCATAAAATGGGGATGATGATGATAATGGTTAGTCACACAGAGTTTAGAGAACTTTAACTGAGGTGAAAGTAGTAATCAAATCATGGTGGGAACAGATTGTTTACTATATATGAGCATGCACGCACATACACACACACAGACACACACACACATCAGACACCACACATTGGGCTTGGACTTTAGCCCAATCAACTCTCATTGCAACCCCATGGACTTGGTACTACTGTGCTTCTCATTCTACAGATGAGGGAACTGAGGCTTGAAGAATTACATAGTTTGTGTAAGACGGTTAGGTTTGCATTATAGGTATTTAGAAAATAATGCTTTCACTTGGTATCTGTTTACACACATTTTTCTCTGATCCTATGACAGTGCGAGAAGAAAAGAAAGGCAGGAGGATTATGAGAAAAAGAAATACACCCACTTGCCTATACTGCCATATTGCCTAGATCTTTGTGTTTTTCTCACCACTTCAGTAGCCCTTCAGTTCAGACATGTAGTGAATCCTTGGGATCTCTGGACTCCTTTAGGTCAAGCAGGAAAACACCTACCTTTGTCTGCCAGTCACTCTTCTGCTCAGCTGATCTCTGGTTACTCCATCTGTCCTGAAGAACCATACTGAGATTGATGCTCTGCTTCACCCCACGCCCCATAGACAAAGCTACCCCTGGCTGGGGAAATCAGAAGAGGATCCCAAGAACACTCCAGGCTGTGGGGCTCAGCAGTAGCAGAGGCATTAGGCAGAGGCACCATCCTGATGAGTGTCTTTCGAGAGGTGCTTCTATCATACATCACCCAGGTTTACCTTTCCTTTTTCAGATCACCTGATGGAGACCCACAGAGTTAAAGTGGTTTGAACTTATGCCTGAGCCTGGGACACTGGTCTCATTTTCTCCAATGTACTGCAAACTCTCCCCATCCAAGACCTAAACAAGCAGTCCTGAGAATCAGTGTTCAGTAATAATGTAAATAGCAGAAGTTGAAAATAACAATAATAATACAGGGCAGGTGCTGTGTGTCAGGTACTATGCTTCATACCCTGGGAATAGCAACGCTATTATCCCCCTTTTATAGTTGAAAAAAAATGAAAACAGAAATAATTCTGTGGTACATCCAGACAATGGAATACTATTCAGCCCTAAAAAGAAATAAGCTATCAAGACATGAAAAGATATGGAGGAAACTTACATGCATATTGCCAAGTGAAAGAAGCCAGTCTAAAGGGGCTACATACTGTGGGATTCCAACTACATGACATTCTGGAAAAGGCAAAACTACGGAGACAGTGAAAGATCAGTGGTTGCCAGGAAGTGGGGTGGAGGGGGGGGAGGGGAGGGATGCAGTAGTGGAGCCCCAGAGGACTTGTAGAGCAGTGAAGCTATTCTGTGTGATACTGCAATGCTGAATGCACGTCATTACACATTTGTCAAAATCCACAGGCTGTACAGAACCAATGTACACTAGGGGCTTTCTAAGTGATAAAGATGCCTCAGCGTAGGTTCATCAGTTGTAACCAACGTACCATTCTAGCAGGGGAGGCCGATAGTGGGGGAGGCTGTGCGTGTGTGGGGGCAGGGGTATGTGGGAACTCTGTATTTTCAGCCCAATTTTCTGTGAATCTAAAACTGCTCCCAAAAAATAAAGTCTATTTTTAAAATCCCTAACAAAAGCGATGCAAAATTAAAAAAAAAATTTAAGTTAAACAAAAACTTGGTAATCTTTAAAATTAAAAAAGAAAGAAATGAGCTCTCAAGCCATGACAAGACCTGGAGGAAACTTAAATGCATATTCCTAAGGGAAGGAAGTCAGTCTGAAAAGGCTACTGTATGATTCCACCCGTGTAACATTCTGGAAAAGGCAGAACTATGGAGATAGTGAAAGTGGTTGCTGGGGGCTGAAGAAAGAAAGAAGGAAGGAAGGAGGAATGAATATAGGTAGCAAAGGGGACTTTGGGGGCAGTGAGACTAACCTAAAGTACTGTAATGCTGGATACATGACATCATACATTTGCCAAAACCCATAAAACGCGTAACACAAGGAGTGAATCTATAATGTAAATTTTGAACTTCAGTTAGTACTAATGTATCAATACTGGTTCATCAATTATAATAAGTGTACCACAGCAAGGCTGTTAGATGTTATTAACAGGAAAGGCGTGTGTGTGGCAGGATACAGGGGTGTATGTGAACACTCTGCTTTCTGCTCAGCAATTCTGTAAATCAAGAACTGCTCTAGGCTTCCCCAGGTAGCTTGGTGGTAATGAATCTGCCTGCCAAACAGGAGACATGCGTTCTATCCCTGGGTCAGGAAGATCACTTGGAGAAGGAAATGGAAACCCACTCCAGTATTCTTGCCAAGGAAATCCCACGGACAGAGGAACTTGGCAGGCTACAGTCTATGGGGTCCCAAAAGAGTCGGACATGACTTGGCGGCTAAACAACTACAAAACTGAACTAAAAAAATAAAGTCTATTATTCAAAACAAAACAAAACTTTCAGTAAGTTGGCAGCCAAGATTTAAACCTAGACTTTTCTGGTTTTAAATTTCACAACCCTAGATTTTAGGTCAAAAGACTCAGCAAGCCTTCAATTTCAGCTCTGTATCTGAATTCCCATTTTCTCATCCCTGAAATGAGGATAAAAACAATAATACCTCTTTCTGGTACCTTTTACTCAAAGTGTTTAGACAACATGGTTTACTATAAAGAATGGGGGGGGGGGGGAAAGGCTTTATAAACTGTAAAGTGCTGTGAAAACTCAGGAAGTAGCCATCACTGATCTGAAATTCTGCCTATTGGTCCATAACAAGGATGTGGTTCTCTGGAAGCAGCTACCAAGCTTTCTGGAGGAAGCTGTGTGAAGGGGCTCATAATTACCCTCCTCTCTCCTGGGACACTGGCCTCATGAGATTGGGCTCCAAGGGAGGGCTGAGTCTCCTAGGGAAGCAGAAGCTGTGGGTCCACAAAGCTTTTGGAGCAGAAAGGAGAGAGGATGAGAGAGGGAGGGAGGGCAGGAGGACAGCAGCATGAGAACACCATTTATCATAAGAGCGATTTCCCTGTTAATAAAGTGACCTTGTGTAAACAGCTCAACTCCTCACAGCTCTCGCGTCATTAGGAGAGGGACGCTTGCTGATCGATCTCGACCACACGGGCTGCTAAACCAGGGCGAACTGCCACCACCGAAAGAATTATATGTGACTCAGCCCTCCCCCTGGGTAGGGGGAGGGAGACGCTTGCCTCTGAGTCCTTTGAGGGCAGAGTAACAGACTTGATCCTGGGCAGCGGTAGACCAGGGATGGGGACTCCCCCCAAAGACCCCAAGACTTGCTGCCTGCAGACCACGCCCTGCTTGCCCTGGAAAGTGCCTGCAGATGGTTCTTGGCCAATTCCCAGAAACAGAGGTCTAGGGTAGGCAGAACCTTAATTCAGGTCGGTAACATAAAAAGATATGAATAGTCAACTCGTTGGAAAAGACCCTGATGCTGGGAAAGATTGAGGGCAGGAGGAGAAGGGGATGACAGGGGATGAAGAGGGAGCCCAGAGCAAGCCCAGCACCTCCTCAGTGGAACCCAGCACACAGAGCTGGGAGATGGGGGTGGAGGGGTGCTTGTGCCAGCCTGGGCCACAACCTTGCTGGTCATCTGGGAAACCTCCCTTCACTTCTCTGAGTAAGGATTAAATCAGTTGATCTCCAAGGAGCCATCTTGTTCTAAAAGTTCCAATTATGAGTGGGGCTTCTCTTAACTAAACATATAGATATTAAAGCAATTTTTAAACTAATAAGCTGAGCAGCTGGAGTGGAAAATCATCCTCATATTAATGTAACTCTCTACTCCCCTCCCCAATTGTTTTTCTCTGCCCTCTGTTTCCGAGGTATGGTACTTGCCAATTTTTGAAATTTTACAAAAGATCTTATTTTCTACAAAGACAAAAGACAGATTTTAACCCCCTTTTCATGTTTTCTAGGATCTGGAATCCTGAGAGAGGGAAGCCTCTGTCTTCCAGGAAGAAAAGGATGTTATACAAGAGAATCAAACCCACCATCACCCCCTTTCTCCCTCCTAGAAGCATCCCATTCCCAGGCAGAGCTCTAAGCTCTGGAATTAACCTCCATTATGTTGCATAGCAGCCAGCCTCGAACACACACAATGCAAGCAGAGGGCTTTTAATGCACTGACACAATTTGGTGAACATAACATATTTCTTTCTTTCTCTTCAATGGAATCGCTCCCACCTTTTGTCCCAATTCTTTCAGGGCCAATGCTCTCAGCACAGCTATCATTGAATCTTCACCGAGGTGGTAGTTTTAAAAAACCTCAAGTTCTTCCCCTTACCAGGAGCATCTGCATTTTATCAGGAAAAGCTTAACACTGAAAACCTTCCAAGTCAAGGAAAGAATCTCTATTGGTGGAATTTTGGACATTAGGACAGACTATGGGAGAGTTCTTTTGCGGAAAGGGGAGACTCACCAGGACGCTGTTTTCACAATCTACTCCCCACACAGGCGTGTGGCCCACTTGTGGAACTTTGGAGAAACTGAGGCTGATTCTCACTAAAGAAAGGGACTATCTGTGCCCCATTCTACCATTCCATTCTCTTATAAGGAAAAGGATCTGGGTCAGACCTAAAGCATGTCCTGATGAAGACAAATGTGAGTTCTGGAGCCAGTGAGGGACCATCTCCTTTGAGAGTCTCTAAGCCCATTTAGATGAGGGGCAGGGTGGTGGCAGGGGCATATCTTTCTGAGTACCAACCTTTTGGGAGATAATTTTTCATATAAATCAAATAAAAGGAAACAGTAACTCACTCCCTCAAATAATAATTGAAATCCAGCTGCATAAGAGGCACTAAGTGGAAAGTCAGGTGGAGAGCAGAGTGGCATGGGCAGTTTTGAAAAACAAAGTAACATTTTACTACTGTTCTTGAGGAACTCAGTCTCGTGGCCAAGATGGCCACATCCACAGCACACGCCATAACACTTCCCGTTACGTGGGACCTGGGCAGAGTACTATGGCAGCACAGAAAGGGGGCAACTCATTCCACAAAGATGCCAGGAGAAGATCCGAAGAGACGCTGAAACTTGATGCTGGGCTTCTCCGGTGGCTCAGTGATAAGGAGCCCACCTGCCAATGCAGGAGACTTGGGTTTGAGCCCTGGTCTGGGAAGACCCACATCCTGTGGAACAACCAGGCCCATGCACCACAAGTGCTGAGCCAGTGCTCTAGAGCCTGTGCTCTGCAACAACAGGAGCCACCGCAATGAGAAGCCCAGGCACCACACTGCAGAGTAGCCCTTGCTTGCTGCAACTAGTGAAAAGCTCACACGGCAACGAAGATCCAGCATGGCCAGCCAAAAATAAATAAATTAATTAAAAGGTTGAGTCTCTTTTTTTTTTTCTTTTTTAAAAATGTATTTATTTAATTGGAGGCTAATTACAATATTATAGTGGAGTTTCTTTTTATAAAGAGAAAGCTTCATATTAAAGAATGAATGGGAGGAAGGAAATAAACAAAGTCTTTCCAGAGACAGAAGGCAGTTAAGTACAATAACATAGAGGCTTAAAGGGTATGGTAAGCTTTGGACTACAAAGCTTAAAATAATAATAATTTAACTGACTAGAATGATAGCTTCTTTAAGATACCTTCCAACTTGTTCTCCTTTCTCCAGGTGGATGTCTGTGCATATGCCAAGGACATCCACCAACTGGTTTGTGTAGAAGACTTACTAGTAAGAAGCCATCCTGAAACTGTGGGCTAAGGATGGATTGTGGCAAGCCTAGAATACTGTGTGAAGTCCAGGAGCTTCATCTCAAGCCACCGCTAAGACATAGCTGAAGGAAGCACCTCTCCAAGTTTTGCCACAGGCATGTTGCAAAGATCAGAAAGAAGGGAGTATAACTGTACCATTAGCAGTTTTACGAAGTCCTTGCTGCAAGAGAAGTACCCTTGGAGTCTTGGTCTTTTCTTTTAAATTCTTGCCAATTTTGGTTTTATGCTATAACTTATCTATGTATCTTTTAATATAAAAATAATATTTGCAAACAGTTTCCAGTGAGTAAAACAAGGGCTTGCCCATTCATCTTGTGCTTTCTCTTGGCAAGTCCCTTGTGGGGTACTCCTACCCTGAGTTGAGAGGTTGGATGGGAGGCGGATGAGGCCAGAGGTTAGATGACCAGATAAGATGTGGCATTGGCTAAGAAGGGCGACAGTTATAGAATAAAGAGGAAAGAACAGACACAAGGCCAGTTTTCTATATGGAACTGACTAGATTTGCTAACTATGGGCCATTGAGTGGGAGAAAGAAAGTCTCAGACTCCAAGTTTTCCCCAAGTTCACA
Source organism: Bos mutus (assembly GCF_027580195.1). Lineage (NCBI taxonomy): Eukaryota > Metazoa > Chordata > Mammalia > Artiodactyla > Bovidae > Bos > Bos mutus. The sequence goes on along the minus strand of NC_091631.1, from coordinate 54,377,503 downwards.
TAGCAGTTACTGTTGCTGGATAACAAACAGTCTCCTAACTTAATAACTCCAAACAACCATTTTATTACACTCACAGATTCTGTGATTAGGAACAGAAAAGGGTAGAGAATGGGTGGCTTGGTGCTCTACCCAACGTCTGGGGCCTCAGCTGGGAAGACTCAGAGGCTGGAATGACTTGATAACTGGGGCAGGAATCAACTGGAGTTACCTTACTGGCTCATCTGGTGGTTACTGCTGGCTATCAGTCTAGACCCTAGCTGAACTGTGGACCGTGCCTTGTGGTCTGGACTGGCTTGGGCTTCCTCACAATATGGTGGTTGAGTACTGAGGGAGTGAGGTGCATGGCTTTTCTACCTAGCCTTGGAAGTCACTTACTATCTCTTCCTCCGCACTCTGTTGGTGAAGATAGCCACAAAGGACTGCTCAAGGTCAATCGACTGTCAGGTTCATAGGCTCCACTACTGGAGTCTATGAACTAGGAGGAACGTTAGGGTCATGTTGTAAGAAAAGAATGTGGAATTCTGGGAACTTTTGTCATTATCATTCTTGGGAAAGACAATCTATTAATACTGTGCCACCAGGAAACCCTTTTGTCAATGTTCATTGACAGTGATCAGCTCATCTTGAAACTGTGAGCAACTGGAAAAGGGTTCTTGTCAATTTCACCTGTATCTCTCCCCACACCATCTAGCATCACATCGTACTTTCAGAAGTTTCAGTAAGTGTTTGTGGGATGAATGAATAAACACATGAATAAATGAATGGGGAATGAACTGCCAGAATGTGTCCATGGCACTTGAGCCAGATATCTGTGTGAAGACACAGCAGCTCCTTGAAGGAAGGGACCACTTAAGGAAAGTTGGTTTCATTGCTTTCACATCTCTCCTGTATATTCTCAGCTAATCCAGCAATCCATTATTTATGTGTAGCCTAATTAAGGTTGTGAGTGGCTTGATCCTTGTTTACTTAAGTCTATCCCAGAAGATTGCCAAGATAAAACAAAATTACCTCCAGGCAGGCAAGACTCACAGGAGCCGGACTAGAAGAAAAGAGACTGAGAGGATGCCACTTGTCTTTCAGGACAGCCTGTACCTTCGTAAACTTCATTTCTGTTTTCCACACAGGTACACACTACAGGCCCACGCCACATTCCCCCACTCAGGGTTGGGCGGGGTGGGGGGGCGGGTGCACAGGTGGCTGTGAACCACCTACATGTACACGGGGTCACCTCTGTACAAATGCACCGGCGCACACACATTACAGCTCCTGGAGTTGTTGCTGCCAACTCCAGCTCCCTTAATAAAGATTCAGATAATCTACCAAACAAAACTCAGTGAAGTCTGAAACGAACTAATCGAAAACGATTAGCTCCTCTCAGCCTCTGAATCTACCCTTTTCTTGTAAAACCAAAGACCGATTCTTATTTGGATGTGGGCCTTGTACATTTAATGAAGAGAGAAGAGGATTGGTTGGGGTGGCAGGGATAGGTTAATATTTCTGAATGATTAGTAGCAAATTAGAAAACACTTTGAAGGGCTGTTTATATTTTTTTCTTTTATCCCCAAGCCTGTTCTTCTTTGGCATAGTATTAATAGTTAATGAAACAGTATCCAACTGTACTCAGAATTAATGGGACCTCTCCTTCATGGGAAACTGTTGGGGTTTGTTCACACTCACATCCAAGAGGCTATAGGGGACCTCAAAAAGTTAAAGAAAGCAGAGTATCTTGTCACTCTTTATCCTCCAGCTGACAGAGAGATGCCATTGGTGTTGGTTATCTAGAGCTTAGGACTGGGGAACAGTGATGGAGAAAGGACCCTACCAGAGTGAATGTAGAGGGACATCCCTTGTGGTCCAATAGTTAGGTCTCTGTGCTTCCACTGCGGGGAGTGCAGGTTTGATCCCTGGCTGGGGAAATAAGATCCCACCTATGTCACAGTGCAGTCTTAAAAAAAAAAAAAAAAAGTAAGTGCAGAGAATATAATGAGTTTTCACAATATTGAGGAAGCATAGACACAGTTTGCAATGACTTCACTTATTCATTTATTCAATACCTACTGGGGGGCTTCTTTGGTGGTTCAGTGACTAAGGCTTCATGCTTTCAGTGCAAGACACCTGGGGGGTCTGAACCTTGGTCAGGGAACTAGGGGCTTCCCCGATAAAAATCTGCCTGCCAATTCAGGAGATTTGAGATAGGGGGTCGATCCCTGGATGGGGACAATCCCCTGGAGGAAGGCATGGACACCCACTCCAGTATTCTTGCCTGGAGAATCCCATGGACAGAGGAATCTGGCAGGTTACAGTCCAAGGGTCACAAAGAGTCAAACACAACTGAAGCAACTTAGCGTGCAAGGGGAACTAGATCCCACATGCTACAACTAAAAAGACCACAGGCTGCAAATAAGACCTGGTGCAACCAAATAAATAAATGAATACTAATAATAAAAGAAACAGCAACTCATTAAAAAAAAATCTATTGGGCAGCATCATTATACAAGAAACTGTGCTAGCATCTTTCCTCTGGTTACCCACAATTCAATAGGCGACATAAATAAACTAGTGAGTTGATTACTAAATGATAATGCTATGATAGAACGAAGCGCATGATAAGAATGCATAGAAGGGCTTTCTTGGCCAGTTTCAAGTTTTGAAGCAGGCTTATGGGGGGTGATGAGGCTCTAAACTCAAAGTTAGTTGATTGTGTGTGTGTGTGTATGTGTGTGTGTGTGTGTGTGTGTGTTAGAGAGAGAGGGAAAGAGAAAGTGAAAAATGAGGGTGGAGGACCCACTGGGAGGGCTAGTAATGGGGGATGGTGCACAAGAGAAGTAATTGCATGAACAAAGACAGTAATCACAGTAGTAAAAGTAGTGGTAATGACTCTACTACCATAGATGTCTGGCCAAGTATAAAGCGCTTTGTATAGATAACTGCATTTAATCTTAACAATAAATCTAACTTCTCCCCATTTTACAAATTATAACCAAGTCACACTCAGATTGGCTTCCCAGGTGGAGCAGTGGTAAAGAATCTGCCTGTCAGTGCAGGAGATGTAAGAGATTCTGGTTCTATCCCTGTGTCAGGAAGATCTCTTGGAGCAAGAAGTGGCAACCCACTTTAGAACTTTTGCCTGGGAAATCCCATGAACAGAGGAGCCTGGCAGCCACAGTCATGGGGTCACAAAGAGTCAGACATTAATAAATGACTGAACACACACACACACTCAGGTTAAGTGAGTGATGAAGTTGGAATTAAACCCAGGATGAGAGCCCAACTCCAGTGCCATGCTCTTAGCCTCCAGTCGCCTGACAGTCATAGTCAGGCAACTGTTCTTTATCTTATAAACAAACACAGGCACTGGAGGATTTTAAGCAGGAAACAGACATAGTCAGATTTACGTCTTAACAGCTAATCAACGCTGGGTGAGAAAGGATTGGAGGGTGGTAATGCTGGATGTAAGCTGTCCATATAGTCAAAGCTATGGTTTTTCCAGTAGGCATGTACAGATACGAGAGTTGGACTGGAAAGAAGGCTGAGTGCTGAAGAATTCATGCTTTTGAACTGTGGTGTTGGAGAAGACTTTGAGAGTCCCTGGGACTGCGAGGATATCAAACCAGTTAATCCTAAAGGAAATCAACCTTGAATACTCATTGGAAGGACTGATGCTGAAGCTGAAGCTCCAATACTTCAGCCACCTGGTGCAAAGAACTGATCCTTTGGAAAAGACTCTGATTCTGGGAAAGATAGAAGACAGGAGAAGGGGATGACAGAGAATGAGATGGTTGGATGGCATCACTGACTCACTGGACATGAGCTTGAGCAAGCTCTAGGAGATGGTGGAAGACAGGGAAGCCTGGTGTGCTGCAGTTCTTGGGATTGCAAAGAGTCAAATACCACTGAGTGACTGGACAACAACAAGGTGATAAATTAGGATGGCTAAAGGAATGGGCAAATTTAATTCAGACAACCACTATATCTACTACCATGGGCAAGAATCCCTTAGAAGAAATGGAGTAGCCCTCATAGTCAACAACAGAATCTGAAATGCAGTACTTGGGTACAATCTTATTTCCAAGGCAAATCATTCAATATCACAGTTATCCAAGTCTATGCCCCAACCACTAATGTTGAAGAAGCTAAAGTTGAAGACTTCTATGAAGATCTACAAGACCTTCTAGAACTAACACACACACACACACACACACACACACAAAAGTTCTTTTCATCATAGGGGACTGGAATGCAAAAGTAGGAAGTCAAGAGATCCCTGGACTAACAGGGAAGTTTGCCCTTGGAGTACAAAATGAAACAGGTCAAAATCTAACAGAGTTTTGCCAAGAGTATGCACTGGTCATAGCAAGCACCCTCTTCCAACAACACAAGAGATGACTCTACACATGGACATCACCAGATGGTCAATACTGAAATCAGATTGATTATATTCTTTGCCACTGAAAATAGGGAAGCTCTTTACAGTAAGCAAAAACAAGACTGGGAGTTGACTATGGCTCAGATCATGAGCTCCTTATTGCAAAATTCAGACATAAATTGAACAAAGAAGGGCAAACCACTAGGCCATTCAGGTAGTACCTAAATCAAGTCCCTTATGATTATGCATTGGAAGTGACAAATAAATTCAAGGTATTAGATCTGATAGAGTGCCTGAAGAACTACGGATGGAGGTTCATAACATTGTACAGGAAGTGGTGATCAAAACCATCCCTAAGAAAAAGAAATTCAAAAAAGGCAAAATGGTTGTCTGAGGAGGCCTTACAAATAGCTGAGAAAAGAAGAGAAGCAAAAAGCAAAAGAGAAAAGAAAGATATACCCATCTGAATGCAGAGTTCCAAATAATAGGAAGGAGAGATAGAAAAGCCTTCCTAAGTGAACAATCCAAAGAAATAAATAATAGAATGGGAAAGACTATAGAAGCCATCAAGAAAATTACAGATACCAAGGGAACATTTCATGCAAAGACGGGAACAATAAAGAATAGAAACAGAAGCAGAAGATAATACAAGAAGTGGCAAGAATACACAGAAGAACTATACAAAAAAGATCTTAATGACCCAGATAAACCAGATAAGCATTATGGTGTGATCACTCACCTAGAGCCGGATATCCTAGAGTGCGAAGTCAAGTGGGCCTTAGGAAGCATCACTATGAACAAAGCTAGTGGAGGTGATGGAATTCCAGCTGAACTATTTCAAATCCTAAAAGATGATGCTGTGAAAGTGCTGCATTCAATATGTCAACAAATATGGAAAACTCAACAGTGGCCACAGGTCTGTAAAAGATCAGTTTTCACTCCAATCCCAAAGTAGAGCAATGCCAAAGAATGATTAAACTACCATACAATTGCATTCACTTCACATGCTAGCAAAGTAATGCTGAAAATCCTTCAAGCTAGGCTTCAACAGTACGTGAACTGAGAACTTCCAGATGTACAAGCTGGATCTAGAAAAGGCAGAGAAACCAGAGATCAAATTGCCAACATCTGTTGGATCATCGAAAAAGCAAGAGAATTCCAGAAAAACATCTACTTCTGCTTCATTGGCTATACTAAAGCTTTTGACTGTGTAGATCACAACAAACTGGAAAATTCTTAAAGAGATGGAAATACCAGGCACTTTACCTGCCTCATGCAAAACCTACATTCAGGTCAAGAAGCAACAGTTAGAACTGGACATGGAACAGTGGACTGGTTCTAAATTGGGAAAGGAGTATGTCAAGGCTGTATATTGTCACCCTGCTTATTTAACTTCTATGCAGAGTACATCATGCGAAATCCTGGGCTGGATGAAGCACAAGCTGGAATCAAGGCTGCCAGGAGAAATATCAATAATCTCATGTATGCAGATAACACCACCTTAATGGCAGAAATCAAAGAGGGATTAAAGAGCCTCTTGATGAAAATGAAAGAGGAGAGTGTAAAAGTTGTCTTAAAACTCAGCATTCAAAAAAAGAAGATCATGGCATCCAGTCCCATCACTCCATGGCAAATAGATGGGGAAAAATGGGAACAGTGACAGACTGCTTTCTTGGGCTCCAAAATCACTGTGGATGATGAATGCAGCCAGGAAATTAAATGACACTTGCTCCTTGGAAGAAAAGCTAGGACAAACCTAGACAGCGTATTAAAAAGCACAAACATTACTTGGCTGACAAAGGTCCATCTAGTAAAAACCATGGTTTTTCCAGTAGTCATGTATGAATATGAGAGTTGGATAATAAAAAAGGCTGAGTGCCAAAGAATTGATGCCTTTGAACTGTGGTTCTGGAGAAGACTCTTGAGAGTCCCTTGGACAGCAAGGAGATCCAACCAGTCAATCTTAAAGGAAATCAATACCGAATATTCATTGGAAGGATTGATGCTGAAACTGAAGCTCCAATACTTTGGCCACCTGATGCCCAGAGCCGACTCACTGGAAAAGACTCTGATACTGGGAGAGTTTGAAGGCAGGACGAGATGGCTGGATGGCATCACCAACTCAACTGACGTGAGTTTTAGCAAATTCCAGGAAATGGTGAAGGACAGGGAAACCAGGTGTGCTGCAGTCCATGGGGTTGCCAGGAGTCAGACACGACTGAGTGACTGAACGATACAATAAAGTTCCAGGTGAGAGAATATGAGGCCTAAACCAGGGGGAGCAGTTGAGAAAGAAGGGTCAAACTTAAGAAATGTTGGAGACAAAAGTCAGATTTGTATGAGCAACTGAAAGTAAAGGGTGTGTGAAAAGGAATCTAGAGTGGAAGTGCTGTTAACCATAGAAAATACTGGAGGCCAGCTAAGCCTGGGCATCCGTCAGAAGCTGAAGGGAGACATGGAGTGAGAGGGGCTTCTTAAGCTTTAGACCTGCTGATGTGAAGTGCAGAGGGGCATTCAAGTGGAGATGAGAGAAGTCACGTAGATAGATGACTCAGAAGCTGAGCTAAGACATTAGACCTGGAGGATCACCCACATAAAGTTAGTAATTAAAACCATGGTAGGGGATGACGGCCTCAAGGGAGAGCATATGGAGGCCTAGAGAACACCTGCATTTAAAGGGAAAACAGGGAAGGGAAGCTGGAAAGTTGTCCATAAAAGACATCTAAGAGGTAAGAGAACAATTCAAGAAAAAAACTAGAACCATAAAAGTAGAAATGAGGGAGCAGAGAGTTTCAGGAAGGAGAGAGTGGTGATTACATTCAGTGATACAGAAAATTCCAGGAAAAGGACTGAAAGCATAGCTTGGTTTCATAATATGTAGTCCCTCACTGGCTTTTGACAGAGGAGTTTAATGAAATCATGGAGTAGGGAGACAGAGAAAAGACAGTCAGGTACCAGTGAAAGGGGTGAATAAGAGTTATGAACACCGCCGTAGTGGTTTTTCCTCCAAGTGAGTTGTCTAGACAGGAAAGAAAATACAAAGGACCCAGGATCAAGGGAGAGGTGTTAAGGGTTTGAGAAATCGACGTCTCTTTTAAGGATGAAGAGAAAGACAAAGAGGAAGAAGTTGGCAATGGAGGAAAGAGAAAGAACAGGGGAATGAGGTCCTAGGCTGATGGAGATGCGTGGGATCAAGAGATGGTGAGGAGTTGGCCACACACAGGATGATTCCTTTTTCTGACAGTGAGAATGGATGGGAGGAGAGGAGCATAAATCCAAATGATGAGGACGTCTGAGAGATAATGCTCTATCACTTCAAATTTCCTAACTTCTAAAATGAAGTCATGATGAAAACTGCTTAGACTGTGAAGGAAGAAGACTGGAAGGATGCTTGAGAAGACAGACAAGAATAGAGCGGGGAGTGGGGAGAGTGAGCACTGCCCAATGACAGAACAACTGACCAAAATGTCCATGTGCTACAGAACCGGGTTGACACTGGCGATGGGATTTCCCCTTTGAATTCTCAACAATTCAAGTACAGAGGCAAAGGCAGTAGTCTTCTGGGAGTTTGTCAGCGAGTGGGGTATAGAATAGAGCCCATTAGATACATCAACCCCAAGGTGACCTGGCCATAACCTGGCATGCAAAGGAGCTAAAGCATGTCAGGCACCAAACACGGTGACTGGCCCATACCCCTCAATAAATGTTGGCTCTTCTTAATTGCCATCTGTTGATGATTTGAAATTATATAGCTTAGTATTCTTTTATCCTGCTAAGAAACAAAAAAATGGAGACTAACATTTTAACAGGAGAGTTTTCAAAGATTGAAGCCGAAGAAATATCCAACAGGAAGGGCTATTAAAAGCTCTAAGGGCAATTAAAGAAGATGATAGAATCCTGGATGCAATTAAGATCCTGACAGATTCCTATGAGTCTGAGACAGGTTAGATGTAGCCCTTCTTTGAGACTGGAAGCAACCCCCAATCATCAGAGTGGGTCGTTTCTTCTTTGATGACTCATGGTGTTATATCCAATCTACTAATAATGGCTGCCTAGAGTCCTGTGAGGGCTTCCCTGGTGGCTCAAATGGTAAAGAACCTGCCTGCCAATGCTGAAGATGCAAGAGATGCAGCTTTGATTCCTGGGTCAGGAAGATCCCCTAGAGAAGGAGATGGCACCCCATTCCAGTATTCTTGCCTGGAGAATTCCATGGACAGAGGAGGCTGGTGGGCTACAGTCCACGCAGACACAAAAGAGTCGTGCAGGGCTGAGCAATTGAGGACACTCACAGAGCTCCCTGATGAGCACGGCTCTCAAGGCAGGAGATCGATTACTATGTATGCCGTGGGCTTAGGACTGGGAGGTGGTGTGTTTGTTCCCCCATCTTGCCCATACCCCTCACTGAATACGAGAAAACTGAGGATTATAGAAAGCAGATGCCTTGGCTGGCTCTTTAGTGGAAATCTGGACTACTGAGCTTCCCTGGTGGCTCAGTGGTAAAGAATCCCCCCGCCAATGCAGGAGACATGGGTTCAATCCCTAGGTCGGGAAGACCCCCTGGAGAAGGAAATAGCAACCCACTCCAGTATTCTTGCCTGAAAAATCGTATGGACAGAGGAGCCTGGTGGGCTACAGTCCATGCGGTTGCAAAGAGTTGGACTTAGAGATTAAACTACCACCACCACCACCACCAGACTACCAGTCAGGTTTTCCAACTTGCAGCCCAGAGTTCTGTCCAACACACACACGTTGCCATTTCCCAAACATTTGCAAGCAATGCAAACATCACACCGGTGATCACTAAGGGCCTAGAAACTGTAGCGGAGACCAAAAAGCCAAAGATTTATGAATCAAGGCTGTGTTTTCACATCTGGGCACGGGAGAATCATCTTTTAGCATAAATAAGTCAGAGCATAACCTAGAGTAATCCTCAGGAAAAACAAAGTGCTCGGAGAGCCTGGGCTCCTGCTGAGAAACATTAAGTGCGCCGTTTAAGTTTATTTGAAGCATGTAAAGGCCTGAGGGCCTACACATGGGCACCAATAGCTTTGAGGAGAGGCTATTTCAGTTGGAACAATGTTGTTTGGCACCTAATGCGTATCAAGCACCCAGGGTGGTCGGCCCAATTAGAGAATTAACATTGCTCATATCTGCTCAGCCAAATAGAAAGGAACTACTCTATGAAAGGGGCTAAGCATCCAAAATTAAACAGGGGAAGGAGAGGCCTCTAATTGCTCTCATTTTTTGCCCAGCAGCGTGGTGCCAGTCTCCGAATCTCCCAAGCAGATGGAAGGAAGGGAGGGGTTGAGAGGAACAGGGAATCACTTCACTTCATCAAATGCCTCCTCCCACTCTCCGGGCACCACTCCCCCCAGCTCTTTCTCTCTTTCTCCTTTTGTTCAACCTATTCTGCCACGTGCTAAGTCACTTCAGTCATGTCCAGCTTTTTTCGACCCCATGGACTGCAGCCTGCCAGGCTCCTCTGTCCATAGGATTCTCCAGGCAAGAATACTGGACTGGATTGCCATTTTCTCCTACAGGAGATCTTCCCAGGGATCAAACCCAAATCTCCTGCAACTCTTACGTTACAGGTAGATTCTTTACTGCTGAACCATCGAGGGAGCCCTTCAATATTTCTACCCTACTCCCATCAGCCGAGGCGCAGGTACATTTTACGTCAGTTTGGTGACATAAAATGAGCATCAGATTCAGAGAAATCTGAATTGGAATCATTCCTTCTCTAATACAATTTGTGTGACCTTCAGCAATTTACTTAACCTCTCTGAGTCACACTTTGCTCTTCTGAAAAGAAGAGCTAATACTCTAATGTTTACCTTTCAGGCCATTCTGAAAAATAAATGATATCTATGAAAGTCTTTAGCAGACTGAGTCTCGCCCAGAGCATGCATACACTGATGTCAACAGGAGTCAAGCCTGTCCTCCAAGATTCAAATGCAATTGGCCCCCACCCCAACCTTACTTGTAGGAGAAAACCCAGGCTTTTCAAAGATGGTTGGAGGAGGCATTTACAGTTCTCCTGGTCACCTCTGAACTCCTTCAGTTTGGGACTCATTTTATCATCTAAAGATAAGCAACACCTTCTACTCCAAGCAAAGTTACGTTGGACACCACCCTGACTCCCTCTTTCCCCTCAGAGTGTGGATGTGGTGGGCTTTGACTTACATGAAGGAGCAGAGAGCATTTGCATTGTGGTACCCCAAATAACTTTAATTGATAATGATATCACTCCTATTTTCAAATGTCCTTCAACCCTCCCCAAAGGTTGCCCCAGGGTTCCCTCACTGGCCAGTTCTCTGCACAAACTTCAGTCTCTGCCATCTTGTCTCTCCTTTCCCTCCTTTTCCCTTTCATTATCCTCTCTCTTCCCTCTTCACCCTCATGAAAAGTGAAAGTGTTAGTCACTCAATCATGTCTGACTCTTTGTGACTCCATGGACTATAGCCCACCAGGCTCCTCTGTCCATGGGATTCACCAGGCAAGAATACTGGAGTGGGTTGCCATGCCCTGAAAGTCAGATCTTCCTGACCCAGGAATCAAACCTGGGTCTCCTGCATTGCAGGCAGATTCTGAGGCACCAAGGAAGCCCCTTTCTTCCCAGCCCAAGTCCCAGGTTCATATAGTCTCCTTACACAGAGCATTTTGGTTATCTCTTCATGTCACTGTATCTTCCCATACCAGTGCTTGGAGCTTCATTTTTCTCATCCAAAACACTGTGTCAGAGAACTTTCCTGAATAAAGTCAGTCTTCCCCACCAGAAGTCTGGTGCCAGTGTTAGGGCAACAATTATGTTCTTCCTAGCTCATTACCCCTTCATACTAAAGATCTTTTCCAAGACCACCTTTCCCTCCCGTAATCTTCTCCCACCTTTAGCAAGCCTTAAAGGAATAAGCCATCCTTTCCTCCAGACCATCTCTCATTCATTGTTCAGGGAGATGCTCCCACAACTCTTCTGAGACTGCTCTCTGAAAGGTCATCTTGAATCTGCCCGATCCAGTGACCTTATCTCCATTCCCTGTAGCAGCTGGTACAGAGAATTCTTTCTGACCGGGGTCTTCCCAGTGCTGTCAGGGCTGGTTCTCCTCCTATCTCTGGCCATTCTTCCTCCAAGTCTCCCCTTCTCCTCTTCCCACTTTGACGTCCTGGCCACTGGGCTTCCAGCAGTAACACTCCTCTCTTCCTGCTATACATGACCTTCCCAGTCATCTTTTTCATTCCAACAGCCCAACCTCCCAAGTTGCCTGTAAAACCCATGTGTTTCTCTTTAGCTATGGTTCGCCCCAAAGCACACAGACACATGTGTGAACACCTGCTGCAAATCTCTGACTGGGTGAGGCGCTGGCACCTCCAGCTCACAACTCCAGACCGTGCTCGTCATCCTCTCCATCCCCACCACCAAGCCCAGGCTTCGTTCAGTTAGGGAATCACCAGCCTCCAGCCCTCTCCCGGCATCTGTTGATTCACTCAGTAAATGTTGATTGGGTCTTTCTCCCTATGTAATCTCATTCATTCCCTTGGCTCTAAATAACATCTACATGCTGATGACTCCAAAATTTATATCTCAGCCTGAAGTTCTCCTCCTAGCTATAGACTCATATATCATACTGCCTACACAACCTCTTTTCTTGTGACTTACCTCACAGCCACCTCAAACTTAATGTATCCAAAACAGAATCCTTACCTCTCTCCACTGTGACTGTTCCTTTTCCATTTGAACCCAAATGAGTAAATAGCAATTCCAACCATTCATTTACTTAAGCCTCAAACACTAGCATCTATCTTGATTCCTTCCTCTTCCTCATCCACGTAATTCAGCCTAGCAGCAAACTTCTTGTTCTAAAATGTGTACAAAAACTATCCTTTTCCCCTCACTTTCACTCCCACTCCCATGATCTAGGGTATCATCATCCTTTCTGTTGAAGATTCCAATGGCCTCCTGGTGGTCTTTTGCTCTAGCCTCTCTGCCCTCCAAACTCATCCTTACCCTGAACAAGACAATAACTTTAAAAATATAAACATGTTTATGTTCATGTCATCCTCCTACTTGAAACCTATCTGTGGCCTCCCATTTCTTTGAGAATAAACTCCAAATTCTTTTTCATGTCCTGTAAGCGTGTTGTCTCTCCAAAGTCCCTTCATGCCCTCAGGTCTCTCTGTAATCACTAGACTTCTTCAAGTTCTTCAAGTAAGGAACTAGCCAAGCTCTTTCTCATCCTGGAGACTTTATTCTTCCTTTCTCCTCTGTGATACTTTTCCCAAGATTGTTCCCTCCTGACCTTCAGTCTCAACATAAATTTGACCTTGTCATAGAAGCCTTGCTGACCCTCCTAGATAGCTTTGTACCTGCTTGCTGCTGCTGCTAAGTCACTTCAGTCGTGTCCAACTCTGTGTGACCCCAGAGATGGCAGCCCACCAGGCTCCCCCATTCCTGGGATTCTCCAGGCAAGAACACTGGAGTGGGTTGCCATTTCCTTCGCCAATGCATGAAAGTGAAAAGTGAAGGTGAAGTCGCTCAGTCGTGTCTGACTCTTAGCAACCCCATGGACTGCAGCCCACCAGGCTCCTCGATCCATGGGATTTTCCAGGCAAGAGTACTGGAGTGGGGTGCCATTGCCTTCTCCTTGTACTTGCGTACCCACCGTTCTCTTTTTTCTTTTAACTTTTTATTACATTGGAGTATAGCCAATTAACAATGTTGTGATAGTTTCCGGTGCATAGCAAGGGGATCCGGCCATGCCTATACATGTATCCATTCTCCCCTAACTCCCCTCCCATCCAGGCTGCCACCTAAGGTTGAGCAGAGTTTTCTGCTCTATACAGTAGGTCCTTGTTGGTTATCCAGTTTAAATATAGCAGTGACCCACCATTATTTTTTATTACCTTTTCCTCATAGTATTTAAAGCAGCAGCATAGTATTTAGCTTTTTTATGGATTTTTTCCCTTACTTGTTTATTGCCTGTCTTCTCCATGATAGCAGAGACCTTATCTGCTTTTTTAACCACTGGATTGCCAACATTGAGAACAATGACACATAGTAATTGCTCAGTAAATATTTGGTGAGTGAATGAACGTATGCTTGGAAAAATGAATGGATCTTTAATATGCACAGTATGTTGGAGAAGACACAGTCCTTGCTATGCAAGGATGAGCCACTAGGTAGAATATAAACTCATAATTATAACACAGAGTTATTTCTTCTGTGAGAAGCATAATCCAAATGGTATGGGAATGCAGAGGTAAGTACAACGAGGCCTGCCTGGGGAATTTGTAGAAGACTTCACATAAAACTGATAAATAGATGGGAAGGGTACTGCTCAAGATAGAGATTGGGTAGATTTTAATTTTTTATGTGTAGTCGACTGAATCAAAATTGTAATTTATTCTTGTATTTTAGCTTGACATCAACTCAGGTAATCACCTGATGTTGAAGATAGGAGCTGGAAATTTTAAGTATCTGTGTAAAATACAGTCTCAATACCTGTAACAAAATTGTTAATCGGCTGGTATATAAAATGCATTTCCTCTCCTTCACCCTCCAAAAAGATAGTCCAAAAATTTAACTCAGTCTTAGGTACCAATATTATGAACGGAAAACCGCACACTGCAGATATAAATTAATGAACTGAATTAAGAACGGAACAAGGATCACGTCATAGTCACTACATCTCCTTCTCAGCATATATGTCAATCATCTTAGGCTACATCATGCTATGGTAGCAAATGATTCCAAAATCTTCGTGGCTTCCACACTAGAAATTTATTCTCACTCCTGTTATGTGGGTTTTAATTCACCTTTATCACTGATCCAGGCTGAAGCATCAGCTCCTATAATGTTGGTCTGGAGGCAGAAGGGAGAAAGAGATGGCAGAACCCAGTCATGGCTCTTAAAACTTATGTTTGAAAGCAGCTAATATCACATTTCTTTGGCCAAAGTCGATTACATGGCCAAGATGAGTACCACTGAGTCAAGGGTGTGAAATTCTTGCAAATACTTGGTGATAAAAATACAACCTACCATGACATGTATAAGTCAAGCTTATTGCTAACATTATTCCCATTACTGTAAGGATGCTAAGAAATATATTATCTGCATAGGACATGCACTTAGAGACAATAGCTGATGCTTTGATGGAGTCGTGCAGCAGGAAATATCCTTACAAAGACACAAATTTCAAATCCTACTAATCCCTCAGAGCCAGAATGTCAAATCTCCTGAAATATTTCAGTATATAATAGCTATATGCACAAAGCAACTATCTCCTAAGACCAAATAAAAATAAATTTCAATCCATAAATAAGGAATACTTAAAATTTTTTCAAAACACGTGATTTTTTTTTTTAAAACTAGAAGCATATTGTATGCCTATGTATTTTATAAAGTGGCAAATACTGTATACAGATTTTGGTTGGTTTTAAGAATTTGAAGGTTTTCTCTGTTATGCCATAGACATATTAAAAAAAATTTTTTTAAGGTCATGTCCAGAAGCTTCTCAATCACATCATTAAGTGAAAATTCAAACAGACATTTTAGAGGGGGAGCAGGGGTCTACTATTTAGTTAAAGCAAATTACAATCTCCTTAATAACAGAGAACACATCTTAAAAATTTGGAATCTCCAAATTTTTGGTACCCGGTAAGGTACCCAGTACTCTTGCCTGGAAAATCCCATGGATGGAGGAGCCTGGTAGGCTGCAGTCCATGGTGTCGCTAAGAGTCAGACACGACTGAGCGACTTCACTTTCACTTTTCACTTTCATGCATTGGAGAAGGAAATGGCAACCCACTCCAGTGTTCTTGCCTGGAGAATTCCAGGGCTGGGAGAGCCTGGTGGGCTGCTGTCTCTGGGGTCGCACAGAGGCGGACATGACCGAAGTGACTTAGCAGCAGCAGTAGCAGCAGCAAGGTACCCAGTAAGTTCTCAATAAATGTTTCATGCTAACATGTTATATCAAATGTCAAAATGCTCATCAGCTTGACCCTGAAATTCCAATTATAGCAATCCATCCTAAGAAAATAACTGGAGATGTTCACAAAGAAAATAATTGGAGATATAGGCAATGTTTACCTCAGCCCTATAAGTAATAGCAAAATATACTAACAACTAAAATATCCAGAGTACTCATCAAATATATAATAGTACATCATATAATAAATATTATGCAATTATGAAAAACTATATTTTCAAATAATATTGATGGTAAAGGAAAATGAAATATACAATGAAGGAGAAAGAGCAGTTAAAAATGAGTAGGTATAATAAAATCTCATTTTAATAAAACGCAGATATAAATGTACACCTGTATTCACACACACATACCAACATGCATATATGCATATGTATCTGAATGAAACATACAAAAAAATGATCTGTTATTTGGGAAAAAACATTTGTTTCTTGCAAGCCCCTTCTGGCTTATAAAGATGGGAGATCTTTTGTTGACAGAGAGGAGAGATTCATGTGAAGGTGTGGAAAAAGGTGAGGCTGGGGGTGGAGACAAGGCAGACTGTCTGTGGCAAGACCTAGAACAGGCAGGGAACTGAGGCAGTTGGCAGCTGATGACAGAGAACTCAGATGTCCCTTGGAGATGTTTTATTCCATGTTGCTGTGCGGTATGTATTGCATCCTTCTCCTTTGCCTTCCCCTGAAAACTTTGGCAAAATCTCCATTTTTCTCTTCTACTTTGTGAAGGTAGATTTACATTGAAGGGAGATGTCCATAGGCTGACTTTCAGTCAGGTGCAAGACACAAGGGTACTAGAGGGCTCAGCACTCCTAGGAGATCCTTAGGAAAGAAAATGCACCCTAAGCATTGACCAGTCATTAGCTCTGGGTTAAGAGAGAAAAAGGTGATTTTTATTTCCTCTTGGTACTTTAATGGATTTTCCAAATTTCTGCAATGAATATGCATTGCTTTTATAATCAGGAAAAAAAGTTATTTTTTAAAAAATAAATTGATGTCAAATGAATGAAGAAGTGAGTAGATCATTGAATGAATTAACTAATTAGTGAAATGATTGACCTGGGCAACAGAAGCTCAAACCAGATTCTAATAGACAGATTTGCTTGTTCTTATTTCCTGCTGTGGACATTAGTCAGCCTCTATCTTTAGATGAGACATCTTTAAAAGAAGAGAGAGAGAAAATAGTCTTCAAATCGAAGCAATATTTTCATGCCTTTTACTCTCTGACATTGTAAAATCCCAACCTGGGTCAAGCCTGACACACCTCTTATCTTTTTCCTCAGGGTCTGTGGCCAATACCCCCAGAATTCACTAGCATAGAATTTCATGGAAATCAAAGAAAACAGGCAATGGGAGGATCTACAAAGAGGCCCGCTGCCCCCTGACTTTGAAATGGTGTCGTTTTGTGTTTATGTGGCCTCATAATATCTGTGCGCATGTGTATGTATGTGTGTGTGAGACATGGACAGGCATGAAACCAAGGCTGCAAATTGAAAACATACTTAACACACATCCAAACATACTCACCCTGAATCAGTGCCAAACCACATGTGCTCAGAGTGTCAACAAACTGTCTGATTTGTTCGGATCACCCACGTAAACACCATCAGGCAGGGCTGGAAATCGGGGGCGCTGGGCTGGATGGAGCTACAAGGGCTTCTATAGAAAGCATATTGTGAACCCATATGGGCTGGTGGAGATGGCAGCTGGGTGAGGACCTTGCCGCCTGCCAGGCCGAGAGCAGAGAAGTCCGCCCCAGAGTCCCAGAATCCAGGCTGAGGACATCTCAAGGGCACAAAGAACTTTCTGGAATATTTGGGGAGGACAGTTACTAGGTGGACTCTTGGAGAGAAGAGGGAGTGAGAGGGAAAGTAGAGCCTGCCTGACCAAGCTGTTTTTTGTTTTTTTTTTTTTTTTTTTTTTGGTACAGATGCTGCTGGCAGCAGAACAGAGTGGGAGAGTGTGTTCAGCTACATTAGTCAGGGATAGAGTTTTAATAGGGCTGCAGAAGGAAGTGATGACGGCAAAGTTAGGAGCAGTGAGTAACTCAATTTGAGAGAGCCGAGCTCTCTGGGAGATGACAGCAGAGGAACCATTTTTCTGTTTGGCCCCATGGGGGCTGGGCTGTTGTCAGGGTCAAGGCAGACACTGGCATCGGGCGCTTTTACCTGAATAAACACGAGCCAGGGCCTCCGGGAGGTGACCCTGCAGCAACTCCCGCTGTGACCCCGAGACATCCTGGGGCTCATCAGCTATGCCAACCTGGGTGGAAGTGATCCTGAGCAGCAGAGGACAAAGCTGTCATTTATGGTTATAGGAGGGAGGGGAAGCTGTGTACCCAGATGGGGCAGGGGGAAGCCTTTTAACTGCTGCAGATGTAAGGGTGGTGAAGGTGCCACCAAGGGGTGCCAGTGGTCAGCAAGTCTGGTAAAGAGACAAACTGGTTACCAAGCTGTCGGGGCTCAAGCACCTTTGAATTAGAAAGGCATCCTCCTCCTGGTAAAGGATGCATGGCTTGGTGGAGAGGAGGGAGGGATGGAGTCAGCCTCCACTTGGCCCCCTGGCTGGGCACCTTTGATCAGAGTACCATCTGCCCAGCCATATGCAGCAACCCTGAAAACCAGCCTTGGATAAACAAACTCCTTAGCCTGGAATTCCTGGCCCTCCATGAGCCAGCCCCACTCTGACTGTCCAGCTCAATTGCTCATATCCCTTGCCACAAACCCACCCTCCAGCAGAAGGCAACTCCTAAACATTCTCCTAGCCTGCCTTCACTTTCTCACATTTATTTATACTTTTGCTACTACTATTCTTTCAGGCCATAATGCCCTAAGCCACATCTTTGCCTAATATTACCATAGGCATTTTTAAAGTCCCGCTCTTGTACCCTCTCCTCCAAGAAGCCTCCTCTGATTGCCTCCAAGTCAAAGCAACCTTGCTGTAACTTGAGTTCTTGCAGTACTATCTTTGCATCCTCATGTCATCATTTTGGGGTCACTGTTTACCTTTTTCTACCTTGTGCTGTAGTTTTTATGTTTCTTGTCTTCTCTACTAGACAGTGATCCCCCTGAGGGCAAATCCTGTTTCTTGTCAATATCATATACCCCACAACATCAAAGTGGTGTACTTGGTACAGGAAAGATGCTCCTTAGGCTGTCCTGTAGAAAGAGTATTGGCAAAGCAGGTTTAGATTCCAGCTCTTTTCACTTGAAGACAATAATAGCTAACCATCATTTATTTTTAGATGTGTTAGGTACTGTTGAAAGTGCTTAACTTGTAGGAAGTTACTGAATTTCCCTAACTAGTCTAGGTAAGTTCTGTTTTCATTCTTCAAGTGCAGAATAAGAAACAGAGACACTAAGAAGTTGAGTGTTGTAAGGGGCGGAAGTAAGATTTGATCCCAAACCACAGGTCCTGAGTACACACCAAAATTATTGCTGGGCTATCCATTACTAGCTGATGGACCTTGGGTTTCATTAACCTGATTCTCACCTTCTACAGATCCACATCTGTAAAATGTGGATAATAATACTTATAAATTATATATGTATTTATAATAATTATATATTAACTGTTGATTCCTGGAACCTAATATAACTCCATAGTCACCATTAATAAATATGTTTTGAATGAAAGAAATACAGAATTTGTCATCCAGAGTAGAATATCCAATAGAAATACAATGCAAGCCACACTTGTTATTTAAATTTTTCTAATAAAGGCAAAACAAAATAAAATTAACTTTAATAAAATATCTAATGCAATATATCCAAAATTTTATTATCTCAACATGTAATCAATATAAAAATCACAATAATGTATTTTACAGTATTTCTTTATAGTAAGTCTTCAAAACCTGGCTTGCACTTTACACTTAGAGCATTTCTCACTCTGGACTACACATTTCAAATAATCAAGAGCCACATGGGGCCAGTAACTACCATATCAAACAACACAGATCTTGGCAGATCTAAGAAAAAATAGCCCTCTCTGAAAATCCTGTGAGGAAGTCAAACTTCTGTTATTTGAGTTATGATAAATTTCCTCTTTTCAAGAGCTCATCATTAAAATGTAAATACTTTGGGGAAATATC
This sequence comes from Bos mutus, assembly GCF_027580195.1. Classification (NCBI taxonomy): domain Eukaryota; kingdom Metazoa; phylum Chordata; class Mammalia; order Artiodactyla; family Bovidae; genus Bos; species Bos mutus. The sequence goes on along the minus strand of NC_091631.1, from coordinate 54,358,066 downwards.
AGTTAATGCTGAAGCTGGGCTAATGTTGCATCTCAGACTAACAGAGATGCTCAGAAACCCCATTTGGTGCTTAAAAGTGTGAATCTGAGAGTTGTTCAGACCTGAGTTCAAATCATGACTTTGCCTCTCAGAATTCCTGTGACCTTGGCTGAATCCATGAACATGACTGAGCCAAGTTTCCTTATCTGTGGGATAACAGAACATTAGGATGGAGTGAGAGGAGGCTTGTAGGGCAAGAACAGGGCTCAAAAAGCATCAGTTCACCTCCTTTTCTATTGACCTCTGTGTCCTTGTATGTCTCTCTCCAGGCACGCATGCTCAGTCGCTTCACTCATGTCCGACTCTTTGTGACCCATGGACTGTAGCCCACCAGGCTCGTCTATCCTTTGGATTCTCCAGACAAGAATACTGGAATGAGTTGACATTTCCTACTCCAGGGGATCTTCCCAACCCAAGGATTGAACCCACATCTCCTATGTCTCTGGCACTGCAGGTGGATTCTTTCCCACTGAGCCACCAGGGAAGCCCCTTCCCTCTCCCTACTCCTCCTCTATTGCACAGAAACACCCTTAAGGTTTTGGTTCAGAGGAGTCACCAGGATTGAGTTACTCTCACTCAGACTTGTTGAGTATTGATGTCCCTAAAACATGAGGCACCAAGGAGTCCCCTCAAAGTGCATCACGCTGATAATGGTTTTTCCATGCCAGCACTGACCCCATGATTTTCAAGTCCATTATGACACTACCTCCTTGAGCCTGATCTCAGCCCCTGTGCCCTCCACTCCTCATGCCTGGGCCCCTGCTCCTCAGCCGTGGGATAGAGCAGGCTGGCCTCAGTGTGCTGGTCCATCAGATCCTGTCTGAGAAGTGACTCTCCCTCTGGTCTGTCCATGGATGCCTCTTCTGATTATCTGCCTCCTATAACCTTCCTCTCTGGGGCCCAGGGCTTATTCCTATCACTTGACTTTGTCTTGTTCCACTGACAAGGCAAACATCATGGAGGGGAGCACAAGTGGAATTGCCCTGGGAGCTATGGTCTACAAGTTGGACTCATCCAAGGGATAAACGGGGATAGCCATAGTCAAAAGGAAAAGCCCAGAAAAGAGAGCAGACTGCTCTGAGCCACGAAGACCACTGAGGGGCCTAATGGCATACGAGAGGCATGAGCAGCAGTCTGGGGTTGTCAAGAGAAACAAGGGAATGCCCCGTGGATGGGTGGTGGTCCTGGAAGCTAAGTGGGCAGTGAGGTGTTAGTTTTAGCACAATTGTTTCCCTTGAGGCCCATGTGGGATCTTGGGGGTGGGAGCTCCCAGAGTCCCCTTGCTTGTTTGCCAGGGATTGAAAACACTTTGAATGCCTTGCAAACATGTCTACCCCCATGCCCGGAGCAACTGCCCTTCATCTTGAACTTGTCCCCATACCTGCCAGCCAGGCAGTGAGCCGTGGCAGCTAAGTCAGCACACACAGCCATCCTGACGACAGTGCCTATGCCTCCCAGTTCCTCCAGCTGGCGGCTTTGCCAGACTTGCTCTAATTTACAGGCTGTGCCCACCTAATCCTGAGTCATGACATCATATGCTTACCATTTGGAAGGGTTAGATCAATCTAACTAGGAGGTAGCATAAGATATCAGTGAAGGGCTTCATTGTCAGGAAGAACCAAATAGAAATCCCAGCCCTAGCCACTTGTACAAACTTAATCATGTGGTTTCATTTCAACGTTCTCTTCTGTAAAATGGGTGCAGCAAGCTCTATCTTACAGAGTTGCCAGAAGATATAAATGAGAGAATAATATATGTAAAGTGAGCTTAGTACCTAGCATGTAGGAATCAGTCTATCCATAGTAGCTTAATTCAAACACAGACAAGAAGACCTCCAGGGGCTGACAATGGATGGAGTGCAAAATCCTTAGCCTGACCCGAGAGGCCCTGAGCAAGCTGATCCTGCATCCCTCGTGTCTCATCTTTCACACTCTCCAGAGATCTGCTTCCCTCCAGTCATGCTCAGTCCTGCATTGTTCCAGAATCAGTCACGTTCCCTGCTGCCTTTGAGACTTTGTACAGACCACCTCTCCTTCTTAGGATGCTTTCTTCATGTTCTTCACCTGCCTAGCTCTGACTCCCACCAAGCCATGTCCTCTTAAGCCTTCCCTAACTCTCTGCCTAAAACTCAGGCTCCCCTTCTGAAGAGTCTAAAGCCTCTTGTTGGCCCCTCGGCCATATCTCTGCTCTTTATGCTATACCCTCTAACCCCAAACTCTGAGAGCAGAGTCACAGATGTGCCTGACACAGGAGAAATAGTTAAGAAGATCAAATATGTAGTGAGATGTAGTGAGTGTTACTCTGTTTCCAAGGAGGACCCTATGCTCTTTACATACATTACCTCATTTAATCCTCCATCACCTATGAAGTGGATACTATCATCAGCTCTGTTTTCCAGCTGGGAAAACTTGAGGCATCTGGACATTAAAGAACTTGTCCTGGTAAAGCCAACTGTGTGAGGAGGTGGAGATTCCAAAGTGGAGTCCTCTGACTCCAAAGTCTGGACACATAACCCTGCCGCACAAGGACTGATGAAGGAATGAATGAATAACACGATCAAATTCAATTGGTAGAGCAGTGAAGTAGAGAAGTACCCTCTTTGAACAATCATTTGTGGGCTTTTTATTGCATATTTACAGTTTATGACACATATCATCACTCTTGATGGTGACATATTTAACAAAACAAAAACTCAAAGAGAAATAAAGCACTGGATGGTGAGTGTCACCGTCCCTCTGCTCACAGAACACCTGTCCAGCACCTTGGTTGTCAGCAGGTCACCCTTGGAGGACACCGAGTGTGGTGGCCAGTCACCTCCTGCCTGTCTTCCTCCTCCTCCTTCCTGTGAGCTGGTGCTCCCTACTGCATCCGTGCAGAAGTTAGTGAGGCACTGAGCACCCGCAAGGTCCAGGCGCGAGCGATGGGGATGCCGACTGGCCATTCCGCCTCCCTAGGAGGAGACGGGAGGCAAGAAAGAAACATCTGGAAGCTGCAGCATTCCGTTCTGGACCTTGCGCACATGAATGATGCACTAAGACAGTTCTCTGCCTTATCATAAATTCTGCAAACTCATGAACTTTGCAATCTCTGAAGCTCAGCGCTGTATGGGAGCCACTTATCTTGTGCTGAAAGCAATATAAAAACAGATGGCAAAGAGTGCATCAGGAGATAAATCAGCAGCCTGGCTGCCAGGGGTGTGTGGACAAATCCAACATGGCCAGACTCTTGACTCTCAGACATGCGGCCCGCTGGGTGGGGCACTTCTAGGGTGAGGTCACCAAGCTGCAGAGAAGGCGGCTGGTGGGGGAGGCAGAACAGAGTCCCATTGGGAAGGGGGAGGGGACAGGGCATTTTCATTAGCTTTTTCCTTGAGAGAGTGGCCAGCCCTCTCCTGGGGGGTAGCTGGAGGATAACTTGGGCTCTGTCCACAAAACTGCAGCTGAGACCCGATCTTCCACATTTACAAGTCACTTTCCCATGGTCGACACCCTGAATCCTCACTGCAACACTGTAAGATATTTAAATTTCCAGATAGGGGTACTGAGGCTAAAGGATTGTGACTTGGCGAAGTCACATAACAGAGGCAGAATCTGAGTCAAGATATCACACATCAGGGTTTCCCAAGTGGCGCTAGTGGTAAAGAATTCGCCTGCCAAAGCAGGAGACATAAGAGATGCAGGTTCGATCCCTGAGTTGGGAAGATCCCCTGGAGAAAGGCATGATGATCCACTCCAATATTCTTGCCTGGAGAATCCCATGGACAGAGGAGCCTGGTAGGCTATGACCCATAGGGTTGCAGAGAGTCAGACACGACTGAAGTGACTTCACAAGCACGCACACCACAGCCCCAGGGCTCTGCCACTCACATTGCAGGGTCTGCTTTGGCCATGTTTGGCTCTCACCATAGTTCTATGAAAAGGCATAACAAAAACAAAAATAAAACTTAGAGTTGAAGTGCCTGCCTGGGGTCTGAAGGCTTGTGTGCAGTTAGGCAGAAGAATGCCCCATTCGGTACTTCTACCTCCAAAGGCTGCAGGCCCGCCTGATGCATCATCCACAGCTCCCAGAGTGAAAATGAGCACCCCCAGACTCTAGGCCAGGCTTAGACCTGTGGGGGACAGACCTCAAGCAGAGAGATGGTGAGGAAAGAGGTAAGGAGACTCAAGGAAGCCAGAAGAGTTGGAAGAAGAGAGAGAGAACATCAAAAGGCAAGAGTCTGTGGACAAGAGAGTGAGAGATGAAGGGATGAGAGAGATAGAGGCTGCAGAGGAACCCAGGAGGTGGGAGGCTGGTGCTATCATGGCCAGAGGACTGACTCGGTGACACTGGGGTGGGGGCAGCTCATCCTTGGAACATGTCTGATGGAGCCAGATAGTAGGGACATGGACTTGTGTGCTCTGAAGATGCCACAAGTGTCAGAAAGGCCGAGCCAAGGGCACATGATGCTTGCCCCTGTGTAGCACAGATGTCGTCAGTGAGCATCTCCTGGGCACCTGGCCCCACTGATACAGGAATGGGATGCTGATACAGATGAGTGTGGTGAGGGACCATGGTAAGCCCAGAGTTTGGACTCGCTCAGGTCCACAGATCCAAAGCCTGAATAGAGGGGCTCCATTAGGAGTGAATTAGAATGGGAAATGCAGAGACAAGAACTCGGGTTTGGGAGGTGGGGCGAATCCCAGCTCCGTGCTGCTGAAGGTATGAACTTCAGTCATTCCAGAACCTCTCTGAGCCTCTTCAGTTGCCACATTGGGCTGGTGCCACCCCTTCAAAGACTTGTTGAGGGATTAGCTGAGGGGACAGATGAGCGCACACATCTGAAGGACAGCACCTAATAAATGCTTGCTCCCTCCTCCCACACGGGCTTCCCTGGTAGCTCAGATGGTAAAGAATCTGCCTGCAATATGGGAAACCTGGGTCAACCTCTGGGTCAGAAAGATTCCCTAGAGAAGGGAATAGCAACCCACTCCAGTATTCTTGTCTGGGAAATTCCATTGACAGAGGAGCCTGGTGGGTTGTGAAAGAGTCAGACACAACTGAGCAACTAACCCTTTCTTTTCTCCTCCCACACCTACCTGACGCGTGCCCTTTTCTGTGTCTTTAATCTTCCCTCCATGCCCATCCTCAACCCCTTCCCATGCTGATGACTTCTCCCCTCTGTGGTGTTCAGCCTTAAGCCCTAGGCTCAGCCTTGCCCATGTGTAGGGGTTTGAGATCCTTGAGTCTTTAATGTTGTATTTCTGTTCCTTTGGTTGAACTGCCCCAGCATGGAGATGGCACCTTCCATCGCCTTAAAACCTCTGCAGTACATCCCCCTCCAGGACTCCAGTCCTGGGGCCATTTGTGTTGAATGACTGTGTCCAATGCAAAACTCGAAGTCCAATCCATCGGATGCATATGAAGTCCCTGTCCTGCTCCACACACTGCCTGTGTAGGACATGTCACACTCAGTGCCTTGTTTAATCTTCCCCCAAACCTCAAGACATGAGTATGGCATCTCTCTTACCGATGAGAGGACTGAGGAGGTCCAGAGATGGGAAGAGTTTGCTCAAAACCACATAGATTCTAAGAAGAAGCCAAGCTGAGATTGCCATACTTAACAACAACCACATGATAATGATAATAATGGTCAACTTATAGCACTGTTGACATTATCTCATTTGCATCTCTCATTTCTCTCATCTTACGGATGAGGAAACTGAAGCACAGAGAAGCTAAGCAACTTTCCCCAGGACCCATGTGGTTGAACCCAGGTGGGGCTGACTAGAGACTCAGCAGATATTTGATGTCCAAGGACTTCACACAACTTAAGTCATACTTCTGGGACTCTGGATTCAGAGATGGGCACAGGATTGCAGAAGCAGGTGCTTCTGGATGCTCTCTGCATAGAGCCGTGGTTCAGGGAAGGGTTCCGCTCTGCCCTGCCCACCCAGCCCTCTCCCAGGAAAGGCTGACTCCAGTTTGGGAAGCAAAGCAGAGAAAGACCAGATGTGGGGAGGGGCTGAGAGGAGCCTGCCTTTCACAGAGGCAGCAAACAAGATGCCTGCTCTTGTTTTTGCAAAACATCCCTCCCTTCCCCAAAATGAGCAGGCTTACAGCCACGGCTGTGCCGAGACAATAATCACTAATCAAGTCGAAGTTTCCTTCTAATCAGTTCAGTTGTTGGAGGAAGGAATGCAGCCGGGCTGGTGCTGGGAGGCTGGCCATTCATCACCGCCGCATGACAGAGGGTTGCCGGGTGGCACCACTGCCCCCGATCATCCTGAGCCCCTAGCCTCTCTTGACATCACCGGGCATCCGACGCTGCAGCTGCTCTGCGATGAAGCCCTTTCTGGGTGCTTCTGTCTCCCAGGATCGAAGAAGCTAGAAACGGCAAGAATGAAACCATAGAAGGAGTGTCGCTTCTGAGGTCTGGCACCTAAGGTTCAAGGGTGGCTCTGCCATCTTCAGCTGGGACCTTAGGAAACCTGACTTGACACTGTTGCCCCTCTGCTGCAGGAGAGAGATTAAAAACAAGTTGTGAGACTCCCCTGGTGATCCAGTGGTTAAGAATCTGCCTTGTAATGTGGGGGACACAGGTTCGATCCCTGGTCAGGGAACTAAGATCCCACATGCTGCAGGCAACTAAGACCATGTTCTGCAACTACTGAACCCAAGTGCCATAACTAGAGAATCTGTGCCCCGCAACTGAGATTGGATGCAGCCAGATAAATAAATAAATATTTTAAAAATGAAAAATAGAAGATAGCTTAAAAAATAAAAGCAGGTTGTGTCTTCCCAGAAAATTCTACTCATCCTTTAAAATATCACTTCCTCTGTGACTCCTTTCCCAACCAGCATCACGTCCACCTCCCTGAATTACTTGTCCCTCTTCTTCATTTCCCAAAATATGTTGCTCAAATATCTGCCAGAGTACTGTTTCCTAGACCAAAAGCACCTGAAGGGAAGAAGACAGTGCATTCATAGCTGTGAGCCCCGCACTGGCTCACCACAATGCCCAGCACATAATAGATGCTTATTAGATGTTTGTTAAATGAATAGTGAGTGAAGACTAAATCAGTGGTATGTGCACCTGAATCTGTCATTTGTATTCAAATAGGATGCTTCCAGTCTTATCTGATGTTATCAAATGCAAAACCTTTTACAGACTCTGGCACTTTGGCTATAATAATCCACAGGACTTGAGATATGCAGGAAATAAGAAATCTGGGCGATGAACAACTTCCACAAAATTTCATCAAGAGTTTTTCCAGTTACTGGCAAATGCACAGATCCTACTTTATTCAATCTAGATTAAACCTCTTATTGGGAAGACTTTAAATTAAGTGTGACTGAATTAGCTGCTGTTAATTTTTTTGTTTTTCCCCAAGATCTGGTAATCTCTGCACCCGGCTGGGCCCTCTCCTTCTGGACTGATCGGTTTCCTCTCTGGTGTGCTGGGATCGATCTCTATCTTCCGGGATATTGAGTGGCGGGGTCTCAGGCAGGCAGAGATACTGAGCCTGCTGGTGCAGCCGGGCCCTCTGGGCCAGGAGATTCCCCTCTGGGAGGACTGTCTGGTGTTAAGGGAGCCTGGACAATAGGTACAGCGCTTGTGAGGTACTATCGCTAATAGTAATCTGTGCACTCGGCTGAGCTTCGGCTGCAAACCCTCATTTCATAAAATGGAGATGCTGGGAGTTAGCGAGGCCACAAAGCCTCTAACGGCACTAACTCTTCTCAAGGGCAGCAAAGGGCAGATGGATTTGCTGCTTTTCCTCCCTTTGCTGTGTTTTCTACCCCCACCCTCCAAAAAAAAGGCCCATGCTCCTAGTCTCCTCTTGATGTTCTGGAGGCTGGAGACCTAACAGAATGCTTGGATATCTTGGCCAGAAGCCCACGGAGTGCAGCAAACAGCAGCCTGGATGTATGCAAGGGAACCTTTTATAGGTTGAATTGTGCCCCCAGAAGGTTGTGGAAGTCCTAACCCCGTTTTCTTCTTGTTGTTTAGATGCTAAGTTGCGTCCGACCTTTTGTGATCCCATGGATGGTAGCCCACCAGGTTCCTCAGTCTATAGGATTTCCCACTCAAGAATACCGGAGTGGGTTGCCATTTTCTCCTCCAGGGAATCTTTCTGACCCAGGGATTGAGCCTGAGTCTCCTGCAGTGGCAGGTAGATTCTTTACTGCTGAGCCACCCCCTAGTACCTGTCAATATAATCTCCTTTGAAAGTAAGGTCTTTTCAGATTATCAAATGAACACGAGGTCATTAGGGTGAGCCTTAATCCAATAGGACTGGGGTCCTTGTTGAAAACGTGTCCTTATAGGAAATTCGGACAGAGACCTGCAAACAAGGAAGGTCTTCCATAGGAAGACTGGAGCTATGCTGCCACAGCCAAGGAACTACCAGAAGGTGGGAGCGAGGCCCAGAACAGACCCTTCTCTAGTGCCTTTGGAGAAGCAGGGCCCTGCTGATAACTTGATCTTGGACTTATAGTCTCCAGAACTGTGGACAAGGACTTTCTGTTGTTTAAGCCAAGCAGGTTGAGGTGCTTTGTTACTGCCACCCTAGGGAATAGTAGAGAGCCTAACCAGGTCATTTCTGAGACAGAGGGCCCAATGGAAGCCACCACAGAGGATGCGAAAGAGACATCTCTCCAATCTTTTTCATAGCTACAAAGGCACAATAGAAAGAGCTCAGGCACCATGCTTCAGTTTCTCCACCTGTAAGACAGGACTGAAGACTGAGCTTGCATTTCTGCCAAGAAGATCAAACTAGAAAATATATATAAAGCTTGATTTGACTCAAGTACCTGATTCAATCAATTGAAGCTGCTAATTCCTGTTGCTGTGATTTAATTATTAAATGAATGCTAAAGAAAGATGTCCAACAGACAGGCATATGTGAGCACTTCAGAGAGACCTTGCCGAGAATCTCTGATTCAAAACTGTTGGGGCCTGGCTCCCAGAAGGTGGTTTTTCCTGCCCGCAGTGCCTCATCCCCCTTTCTCACAGCCATGGCTCCAGTGTCCAGCATGTAGGAGCAGTTCTGGCCCACGCTCAGGAGTGTCCTTCGGGTCCTCTTTGGTGGGAGCGGGGTGATGTGGCATTGATGATTCATGACTCGGCTGCAGTAGCGCAAGGACTCCGGGCAGGTTATGAAGCCATCAATCTTGAGCTGAGATTTTCTGGAATGCTACAGTCAGTGAGAATAGGTAGCAGAGGCCTGGGGGGCGGGGGTGAGAGAGACCTTGCCCAGGAAATGCACAAGAAGAGAAAGGAGGCACCAGCAAGCCAGAGTTGTTAGAAACATTTTTTATTCCCATCCTCTCCCACCCCAGCCGCGCCTTCTTTTTCCCTTCTGCCGATTTTTTTTTCTTAATTGGAGGATAATTGCTTTACAATATTGTCTTGGTTTCTGCCTTACAACAATCTGAATCAGCCACGTGTTGTGTTACTTCCTCAGTCGTGTCTGACTCTTTGCAACCCCAAGTACTGTAGCCTGCCAGGCTCTTCTGTCCATGGGATTCTCCTGAAGAATACTGGAGCAGGTTGCCACTCCCTTCTCCAAGGGATCTTCCCTACCCAGGGACTGAACCCAGGTCTCCCACATGGCAGGCAGATTCTTTACCATCTGAGCCACCAGGGAAGCCACCAGTGAATCAGCCATAAGTATACATATATCCTCCTTCTTGAGCATCTCTCCTACTACCCCTATCCTACCCATCTAGGTCATTACGGGGCACCAACCTGAGCTTCCTGTGTTCTACAGAAACTCCCCACTACCAGCTTCTAATCCTTACCCACCCCAACCCAAAACACACATACACATACCCAAGCCTTGATTCAGCTCCCTCCCCCGTGGGCTAGTGTGGCCCCTGGGAATCTGGCACCCTTGCCAATCAATCACGGGTTTTGATCATTTGAAAATTTGGAAAATCTTGAGACTTCTCAACCTTGCAATTAACTCTCTCCTCATCTGATTCCAGAATATCTTTCTCCTGCCATTTTCCCACCATACTCCCCTCCATCAGGCCACACACTAGCCTCCAACTCATTCCCACCTCTGTGCTCACAGGTGACCCCTGCTAAGAAAGAATCTAGGCTTTAGAAGCCGACTTGGATTGGTGGGGCCCTAGCACAGAACAGGGTGCACTGGAAGCAAGGTAATTGATGAGAATTCAATATAAGGCCTGTCTACACAAGTGAGGGCAGCCTTGGGGAAAGCAACAAGGGATGATGAAGATAAGGGCCAGCAGAAAGAGGCAACCTCACCAGCCCTAGGACAGAAGGGCAAGAGAAGGGAAACCTACGCAAGAAGAAGTGAAAGGGAAGTGAGCAGATAAGCACTGCGACTTGCTGACGAGGTACCCCAGTGGGCAAGGAGGTGGGAGATACGTATCCTGACCTTACTGTCCCCACCCCTCCCAAGGAATAAACTGCCAGAGCCTCCCATTGGCAAGACTTGATAGGAAGCTGAGGGCAAGAGAGCTCACTGATGAAACCCCTGAGTCTGAATCTGCAAGGAACAAAGCAGGGGAGGAAAGTGAAGAGGGGATCCACGTGAGCAAGCAGAACATACCCAGCTTAAGGCCTGAGACCAAATTCCAGTTCTGCCATTTACCGGCTGTGTGACTTTGGACAAGCAACGCAACTACTCTGTGCTGCAGTTTCTTTACCTATTAAAAACATGGAATAAGACTTTGTGCATGTGTGAGAAAAAATAAGGTAATATTTTCTCACTGATTATTTTTAATAAAATGAAATAAAAGACAGGTTTTCTTTTCACCATCTGAATGTTTTAACCAGCCATTTGCTAAATTCTTTTTTAGCTGTTAATAGTTCTTAAAGTGCTGCTCTTAGTTTTTCCAGATTTACACTTATATCTAAAAACAGTTATTTTGCAATTTCCTTTTCAAAATGTATAACTTCTTCCAATATGCACATCATTGTCTCGAAAATAATGTTGAATAATCGTGGTGATAGTGGGCATCCTTTTCTTATTCCTGATGTTAACAAAAATGGTTTTATTTAACTTTTAAGCATGATATTGGCTTTAATTTTACGTGAAGGAAGTGCCCCTCTATTTGGAATTTAAATAAGGAACAGGTATTGCATTTTGTCAAATGTGTTTTCATTCAGCATCTTTTGAGATAATCCCAAGGAGGATTATCCTGGGTTGACTGCCCCCTGCTCAAGCTCAGCCCTGAACTCTATCAAGAGTGCCTCCAGAATTCCAGGCTGTCAAAGCTAAGCCTGCTCACCGTTGAGCAGCCCACCTATGGCTGTGACACAGTCCTCAGAAGATTTAAGGGAAGCCCCTAGGGCTCCATCTATCCCTAGTAAGACACCCTGCCCCTGTTGTGAAGACATTGCCTGGCAGACCAATCCCCAGAAGAGGCTACATGTAGAACTGATGAGACATCTTCTGCTGGAGACTTTCAGAGCTAATCTCATCAGACCCTACCACCCCATTTGCCTCCCTTCCCACTCTACTCATTTCCCCACACAAAAATGTTCCAGTACAAATGCTGCTCAATTTCTTACCTCTTCAGAAACACAAGACCCTTCCATGTACCTCTGGAACCCATGGTATAGATCATTGGCAATATCCCCATAGGGGATGTTCAAGCTCTTCTCTACTTGCCCAGGGAATCCTGGCTCATCACCTTCTAGCTCTATGAATCCTGGCACAAAACATCCCTTCCCAGGAACCCCTCCAGTGGTGGCTGCTGACGGTGCTTCTACAACCCACAACCCACCTACCGCAGAATGGGGCAAGGATTCCTCCTTTCTTCCTTGATACTTCCAGGCCATCTCTATAAACAACCAGCTCCTTTAAAGTACACATTATCTGTTGGCCCCAGTTGCTGGCACCTGTTAACCATCCTCACTGGAATAATTTGCTTCACTGTTCTTGTCATTGTTCTTAACCACTTCAGCATCCATATGGATGATTCACGCAACACCCAGCCTTTTCATATTGTTGAACCTTTCACTTCCAACAAAGTGAGGAGTGTTCCTCCAACTTCACTCATGCACTAGACTTTGTCCTTCCCAATAACACTCCACCCTCCCACTTTCAGACCCCCAGCTACTCTCCTGTACACTCACACCAGCAGCTCTCCTCCAAAATTATTCAAATCCCATCAAAAACATCTATGCATTGGCATCTCTGATTGTGTGTGCTTGTTTGTTTGCTCTCTGAAACTTCTTCCCATGTTCTCTTGTCCTCTCCTCCCTTGTTTCCCAGCTTAGTTCCCAAATCACATCCCTATAACCTCTCCCTTGTGCATATCCTCAACTCTCTCGCTCTATTCCTTTGTTAAATGCATCTGGTAAAACCCAATGCTCCCTCATACTGAAGCAGTAGGATCTGGCTACTTGAAAATTTTACTACATCTCCTTAATTCCTTATCCCTCTTTCCAAGATAACCATTTCATATCATGGTACCAACAGGGGGTCATTCCACAATATCTGTAATAACCTTCATAATAAAATCTTTAATTAGATAACGGTTGCCCAGAAGATGACATTTCCCCATTTTCCTTGCAGCTAGGTGTGGGACTGTGTGACCAAACTTTGGCCCAGTGGAATTTTCACGCGGCAACTTTTGAAAACTTTCTTTATATGACTGCAGAATCCCAATCAGTTTACCTCTTCTCTCTCCTTTATTTTGCTGCTTGAAACATGTACTTGGCAGCTGGAGCATCATTTCAGACTATGAGCGTGAGGGCCATGTCCCAAGAATGGTGGAGTGAAAGGTGGAGAAGGGCTCCCACAACAGCACTGGGTAGCCTACTTCTAAATCTCTAACTTATGTAAGCCATTGTTGAGTGTCTGCTACTCATAGAAAAATAAAATCTCAACCAATACACACTCTCTCCTTAACCCCAACACTCCCTTCTTAACTCTTGACTCTCAACTGATAACCCTACTTCTTATTTTTCTGAGAAAATAGATGCAACCAAAAAGGAGTTTCCACTTCCACCCACCACCAACCTATCAAACTACCTTCATCTGTGTATATTTCCTCTCTTTTCCCTTCTTGACAGTGGATGAGTCCAGCGCTTCCTGTTCCTCCACCGGTGCTTGAGAACTTACCTCACATCTACTCAAGGATTCTGCTCTGACAGTTAGTCATCTCACTCTTGCATCATCCACATTTCCCATTTTAAAATGTCATTCCAAATAACAACAACAAAAAAATGCTTCACTGTCTCGCACATTAAAAAAAACAATGCAAAAGCTCTCCAGCCATTCTCCTCTGTTCCTTTACAATAAAACCCCTTCTTTACTAGACATCTGTTCTCCAAGTCCTCTCTCTTCCCATCCTCTCTTGAGCTTCACTACACTGAGCTTTCATCTCCATGATGTCACGAGAATCCTCTTTTCAAAGTGGCCACAACCTCCACTTTTCCAAATCCAAGGGTCCATTCTCAGTCCTCTTGTCACCTGACATCTCGGCAGTGAGTCAGCATGTGAATTAACACTTCCAGTTGCAAGCATTGTCTTCACTTGATTTGGTGGCACCCCTCTCTCTTCATTTCTTCCCACTTTACGGGCTGCTCCATTTCAGTCTCTTGGCTGATTCTTCCCCATTTCTTCGTCCTCTAAGTGATCATGTGTGCTTGGACTCAGGCCACAGTCCTCTTCTTATCTCATCCGGTCTGATGGCTTTAGTTACCATCCATATACTGATCCTTTCTCTATCATTTCTGTAGGTCTGACCTCTTTCCTGAACTCCAGACTTCTATATCCAGCTGCCTATTCCACATCTCCAATTGGATGACTAAGAAGCATTTCAAACCTAATACAGCCAAAATAAAATTCCTGAAAATGCTAGACTTGTGTAAGGAGGGGAAACCAGGCTGGCTTTAGATGGATATGACCACATGGACATCGGATACTCTTCTCCAAGGCAAGAGTCCCTTGGAGAAGAGTATCCGATGTATCTTAACATCTTAAGATATCTTTAGAGTATATAACATATATACTCTTATAATAATATAAGAGTATAATAATACACCTTTAAGAGTATCTTAAACAAGCAGTCCCTCCATTTGCCTAGCTGCCCAGGCTCAAAACACTTGGAATTATTCTTCAATTATCTTTTTTACCCCCCTCTCTCTTTTTTTCATTCTTGACTCTCTTGTTGACTCCCCATCTCTTGTGTCAGCAATCCTTTCACCCCTGCTTTAAGAATGAGGCCAGAAATTAATTGCTTTCCCAACTTCCTTGGCTACAACCTTTGTCCAAGCCAGTTATCCCTCTCTGGGATAGCCACACAGACAGCACGATATTAGGATCTGTTCCCTGGCTGCCTCTGGGATTTCACCTATGACCTTTCTGCCCATCTCCCATTCTGCTCTAGCCACAGTGCCTCCCTGCTTGTCCTCCAGCCTACTGAGCATGCTCCTGCTTTAGAACCCTTGCCCATGCAGCTCCTGATGCCTGAAATGTTTTCCCCAGATACTCACATTTCCCTGCTTTCACCTAGGTGTCTGCTTAATGTGTTCCGTGTCAGAGAGGCTTTCCCTGACCATCTGATCCAAAATAGCGCTCCATCCCCTCCATTATTCTCTATCTCTTACATTGTTTTACTGTCTTTATAGAATTTGTCACTGCCTGATATTACATTATTCATGTATTCATTTCTCTGTTTATTATATATCTCTCCTCACTGAAAATACAAGCTGCATAAAAACAGGCAGTTTGTCCCCCTCTCTTCTTGTTATTCTCCAACACCTAGAATAGTGCATGATAACTGAGGCGTCGGAATAGTCTTTATTCCTAAAGAAGATATCCACAACCCACTCTAGTATTCTAGCCTGGAGCATCTCATGGATAGAGGATCCTGGCAGGCTACCGTCCATAATGTCCCACAGAGTCAGACATGACTGAAGTGAGAGCATGCACACATGCCAAGAAGATATGATACATATATACAATGGACTACTATTCAGCCATAAAAAGAATGAAATAATATCATTTGAAATGATATGGATGCAACTAGAGATGGTCATACTAAGTGAAGTCAGACAAAGACAAGCATATGATACCGCTTACATGTGCAATCTAACATATGACACACATGAACCTCTCTGTGAGTCAGAAACAGAACCGTGGCTTAGACAACAGACTGGTTGTTGCCAAGGGGGAGAGGTTTGGGGAAGGGATGGAGTTCGGAGTTAGCAGATGTAAGCTTTTATACATAGAATGGATAAACAACAAGGCCCCACTGTATAGCACAGAGAACTATGTTCAGTATCCTATGATATATGTAAAATAGACAGCCAGTGGGAATTTGCTGTGTAACACAGGGAGCTCAAACCCACTGTTCTGTGAAAACGTAGAGAGATGAGATGGAGTAGGAGGTACAAGGGAGGTTCAAGAGGGAGAGAACATATGAATCAACCTACGGCTGATTCATGCTGATGTATGGCAGAAATCAACAATATATTGTAATTATCCTCCAAGTAAAAATTAAAAAAAAAATTTAATCTTATGATAAACCATAATGGAAAGAATATAAAACGAATATATATATATATATATATATATATATCTCTGAATCACTTTCTGTACAGCATTAATTAACACAACATTGTAAACTATAATTCCATAACAGAAAAAAATATTCCTTATTCTTTTTATTCTTTAAACTAAGAACCGTGTGAACAGAAATTAGCCTCAGTCACAGGGCAGGCTGAAAAGTGCTGATGACCAGTCCTTCACAAAAAGCTAGCCCCCTGACTGGGAGCTGAGGAGGCAGCCCTGTGTTCTTGGCTGCCCCAGCCTGGAGTAGAGTTTCTGTCTCCCTGTGCTAGGAGGAGGGAACAGGTTTTGGTTCAAATACCAAGACTTCTGCTTTTCTTAGAGTTCAGTAGATTTTCTAGAATAAATGTTTCTTCATTTGTTGTATCCCCTCAGGACCATTTCCAGAGAATTTTTTTTTTTAATAATTTTTACCAGTTTTGTGAGGGGGCAACTCCTCGGGTCTCCTCATACGGTCATGCCAGAAGTAAAACTAATAGTCCATATAGATCATCCTGCTTTTATCACAGGACCTGCCAGTCGATTCCCCTTGCCATTTCTTTAATTGTCCAAACACAAGCCCTGCAGTAAAGGGTCCCAGCCTGCTCACTCTTATGGATCTGTGTAAGAGTCTGTCTCAGATATAGTCCACAAATGCTGAACATTATTTGCTGGATTGTAAGTGGCCTGAGTGTGTCCAGACTGCTCTTCAGAACGGCTGCCCCACTCAAGAGGCCTCCTGCTGCTGCTGCTGCTGCTACGTCGCTTCAATTGTGTCTGACTCTGTGTGACCCCATAGACAGCAGCCCACCAGGCTCCCCAGTCCCTGGGATTCTGCAGGCAAGAACACTGGAGTGGGTTGCCATTTCCTTCTCCACAAGAGGCCTCCAGCCAGGCACAAAGACTCCTTCCCACCAACACTTGGCATTATCCTAATTTTGCCAATCTACTAGATATAATTTCTATTTCTTTGATCATTAATTTGGCATCTCTCCATATGCTTATTCATCTTTAGTTTTTCTCCATAAATTGCCTATTCACATCTTTACAGCTAACATTTTTTTGGTGTATAATATGTGTTTGGTACCATATAAGTGCTTTATATTTTCTATCTCATTTAATTCTCATAACAACTCTGTGAAGCAAGTAGTATTATTAGCTCCCTTATTATCAAGACTGAAACTGTGATTTAGAAAGCTTTAATAACTCTCCCAATGTCATATGCATTTAATTAGCTGCTGAGCCATGACTCAAACCCTAGTCTCCTTGGCTCTCAAACTTCTGTGCTTATTCCAACACTGCACTGGGCTTCCCTGGAGGTTCAGCAGTAAAGAATCCACCTGCAATGCAGGAGACTCAGGAGACTCGGATTTGATCCCTGGATTGGGAAGATCCCCTGGAGAAGAAAACGACAACCCACTCCAGTATTCTTGCTTGTGAAATTCCATGGACAGAGGAGCCTGGCAGGCTGCAGTCTATAGGTTCACAGAGTCATACACTGCTGAACACACACACATACTCTGCTAACAGAGGCATCTGGTATTGACTGATGTCTGGACAAGACAGTGTAGTCAGAGCCTATGAGAGGAGAAGCCCCAAGTCAACAGAAGCCACCGGGGACAGAGATGCAGAGAGACAGAGGCAGGAAGGAGTCTTGAGATTACTGCTGTTGATAGTGTTTATTGACATAACCACTTTGGAAAACAATTTGACAATATCTAGTAAAGCTGAAAATACATACTCTATCGTCCAGCAATTGATTTTCTGTCCACAAGCCCTAAAGACACTGTCACACATGCATACAGGGATGTCATCGCATCAGTGCTTATAATGTGAAATTTTTTTAAGAAAACAAAATGTTCATCAATAGAGGAATGAATATATTGTGATATAGTCACACACAATGGGAGGCAGTACAATACTAAAAGAATGTGTTAGATCTATGTGTATTGACATGAAAATATCTACAAAACATAAAATAGATACACACAGTATAAAAGATTTATACAGATGCTGGAAACCCAAAACAATGCAACATTTATTTTTATAGACATACTTTTAAGTGGAAAAAGTATAAAAACATGGACTGGAAGGATATGAAGAAAATTCATGATGGGTGTTTTCTCTGAAAGGGAGGGTGGAGAATGGAAAAGAGATGAGAGAAGAAAGGAAGCTTTAGTTTCATGTGTATTGTTCTGTTTATTTTATTTAAAAATCTGAAGCAAGAAATGCAAAATGTTAGCATTTAAAAATACTGGATAGTGGTATATTAATGATAATTTATTTTCTGAACATTAAAATTTTTCTAGGCATTTTGGAAAAAATATGTAAACAACAAAATAACCAAGTTTAGTCCATTAAAAATGGTGTTAACATGTAATGTTAATACCTTTGTCAAAGACACCACAAGAACATCTTTTCCAATAGCAATTCTACTGCTCTTGATGAAACTTTTCTACAGGGCAAGGCATCATACTGGCAGAAAGTAATCTTTGGCATTTGTTAGGTTCTTTCAAATTTCAAAAATGATATCCAGGCTATTTTGATGACTGTAGCTTATTGTACTGGAGAAAGAAATTAGAAATAAGTCACTTGGTATGTCTGGAATAATACATTTGTAGCCCCCTGTTCCCAGGGTCATCTTCTAGAAACCAGCATCTCTTACTTCTTCTACTGCCTCCATCATAGCTAGTTAGGCTGTTAGGACAATGAGGATCCATTCCTCTAGCAGGATTAGTCCTTGAGATGTTGCACTAAAGCATAACAATTGTGAGAATTAGATGTATGAGTCTTAGAAAATCTGATTGATCATGAGACATTGACCATGCCATGAAAACTGAGTACCAAAGTGTAACTGGGCAGGGCCCTATGGGGCCTTCCTAAGGCAGACTCTAGCTTTCCTTGGCATCCTCATATCAGCCTGAAGTTTGGACTCAGACTTCTCAATCTCATTCTTGCTAACATTCTAGGCCCTCCTACAACCTGTCCTTCTAAAGCTTGTTCCATAACCCAGCAGGACCCTATGGAGCCTTTCCAGGACAGACCCCTTCCCACATCCTCTGCTGTAGTTGCTCTCTCAGTCAGTTCAGTCACTCAGTTGTGTCAGACTCTTTGCAACCCCATGGACTGCAGCACACCAAGCCTTCCTGTCCATCACCAACTCCCAGAGTCTATGCAAACTCATGCCCATTGAGTTGGTGATGCCATCCAACCATCTCATCCTCTGTCATTCACTTCTCCTCCCGCCTTCAATCTTTCCCAGCATCAGGGTCTTTTCAAATAAGTCAGCTCTTTGCATCAGGTAGCCAAAGTATTGGAGTTTCAGCTTCAACATCAGTCCTTCCAATGAATATTCAGTACTGATCTCCTTTAGGATGGACTGGTTGGGTCCCCTTGTAGTCCAAGGGACTCTCAAGAGTCTTCTCTAACACCAAAGTTCAAAAGCATCAATTCTTCAGCACTCAGCTTTCTATATAGTCCAACTCTCACATCCATACATGACTACTGGAAAAACTATGGCCTTGACTAGATGGACCTTTGTTGGCAAAGTAATGTCTCTGCTTTTTAATATGCTGTCTAGGTTGGTCATAACTTCTCTTCCAAGGAGTAAGTGTCTTTTAATTTCATGGCTGCAGTCACCATCTGCAGTGATTTGGGAGCCCAGAAAAATAAAGTCTGACACTGTTTCCACGGTTTCCCCATCTATTTGCCATGAAGTGATGGGATCAGCTGCCATGATCTTCGTTTTCTGAATGTTGAGCTTTAAGCCAACTTTTTCACTCTCCTCTTTCACTTTCATCAAGAGGCTCTTTAGTTCTTCTTTGCTTTCTGCCATAAGGGTGGTGTTATCTGCCTATCTGAGGTTATTGACATTTCTCCTGGCAATCTTGATTCCAGCTTGTGCTTCAGCCAGCCCAGCATTTCTCATGATGTACTCTGCATATAAGTTAGATAAGCAGGGTGACAATATACAGCCTTGACATACTCCTTTTCCTATTTGGAACCAGTCTATTGGTCCATGTCCAGTTCTAACTGTTGCTTCCTGACCTGCATACAGGTTTCTCAGGAGGCAGGTCAGGTGGTCTGGTATTCCCATCTCTTGAAGAATTTTCCACAGTTTGTTGTGATCCACACAGTCAAAGGCTTTGGCATAGTCAATAAAGCAGAAATAGATGTTTTTCTGGAACTCTCTTGCTTTTTCCATGATCCAGCGGATGTTGGCAATTTGAGCTCTGGTTCCTCTGCCTTTTCTAAAACCAGCTTGAACATCTGGAAGTTCATGGTTCATGTATTGCTGAAGCCTGGCTTGGGGAATTTTGAGCATTACTTTACTAGCGTGTGAAACGAGTGCAATTGAGTGGTAGTTTCCTCTCTAAAGTACCTAAATAACAATATCTGATGCACATTTCCTGAGTTGTTTTAAGGATGCAAAAACCCCCACCAAATGGAAGACGTTAACTACTTGATGATCATGAGCACATAGCCCTCAGACCTACTGGTGCCTAAGGATTGATAATGTTAACCCCTATGACACCTCCCTGTTATCTCACTATCAATCAATCAGAAAACTGTGCATGAACTGATCACTTAGGCTGCAACTTGCCTCCCTCACCTGGCCTTTAAAAATGCTTTCCTAAAACCCATTGAGGAGTTTGAGCCCTAGCTGCCCTGGACTTCTTGTTCGGTGCCTTGCAATGAACTCTGGACTTTCCTTCCTCACTACTTGGTGTCAGTAGATTAGCTTTGCAGTGCATGGGCCAGGACCCAAATGTGGTTGGGTAACACACTGAGTCTAGGTTGGACTCAGAAAGGGAAAACTAGCAAAAATTTTTAAGCATGGATATACCAGTAGCTTCTTAGTGTCCTTCCAACACCATGCACTCCCTCCCACCAGGTACGGCACACACTGACCTGTCTCATTTATAGGATCCATTCTTTGATGTGTTGAGCTTGGTTATGCCCTCTGAAGACCACAACTTATTCAAAATTTATATAAACCTGGATCCAAGTTTTCTATTGGAAGCCTTCGAAAAAGTTACAAGTATTCTAAAGAATTACCTAAGAACACACACACAAAAAAAAAAGAAAAGAAAAGAAAAATCACTATTAAATATATGGTCACTCACAGCTATTTTATTTGAGGAGATGAAATTGGTGGTTGGTAGAAAACTTGAGATGATGGAAATTTGGTCCAGCAATTCAATTTCTACCCATGAAGCCTACAGACACTGCCACAGTTGTCCCTGAAAATAGACTCATAAACTGAATTAGGTAGAGTGATCGATCTGTTTTGATGTTCTGGGACAGTTCATGTAACACAAAGATTATGTGTTTCTTGAAAGTTGAAAGTATCCACTGGTCAAAGTCCCAGGATTGAGAATCTTTGTATCTGAGGAAACAATCTATTGGTCAAGACTTCTTGAAAACTTGAAATGTTTACATATGTTATTCTGAAATAATTATAAAAATGGATAGTCTCAGTTTTCCTCATTTCTAGTTATTTAAGCTATAGCTTTTAATTATGTATAAGGAGTTTTGATGTTTATAAGGTTCTTTTGCATAATGAAGTCTTTATTCTTGAATTTACACTTTTATCCCCTCTTAATCAAATGAAGTACATCCTCAAGTAGTTTTCTCAATGAAGAATATTATTATTATTACCAACAATAATAAGCACTAACACTTTTAGAACTGGTAGATATGCCAGACACCCCTCTGAATGCTTTATGTGGATTATATCTTTTAAGATTCAAAATAACTCTAAATAACATTGAAATTCTATACAAGGCACTTAATATTATTACTGTCCCCACTGTGCAATTTACAAGCCCCTGAACATCTGAGAACATAAATAACAACAGGCCAGGGTATATAATTCTTGAGTCAGCCACATTCTTGACACAAGCAATCTAAATACAAATATCCCTATTGATTTTCATATTTAACGTGGCTGAGAGAAAGTCAAAGGTCAGCAGGATTTTTGTCCCTTGGCAGCAGCCTGTCTTACTGTTGTCCCCGGTGGTGGTGGCTTGTTTTGTTCTGTTTTCCTTACGCCACTTACTTATGGTGGCAGCATGATGCCCCTTCCCATGGTGCACTTTGTTTCCTAGAACAAAGGGAGCCCCTATGATCTGCATGTGTAGAGTGTTTTCCTTTCTGGAAAGTTTTCTCCAATTCTGCCTTGTTTATTGCTTCTGCTATACTATGTCAACTGCGGAGCTCTATTCTCTCTCTTCCACATCTAGTCTATTCTCTTTAAGCTTTCTATGTAATAGAGAAGAGTTTTTTAAAGTTGTAATAAGCATTGCCATTTTAATTTTCCAGAAAGTCAGATCTGCTCCTCATTGCTTCCAATGGGACTTTAATTGTTCCATTGCAATTCTAGTATCCTTGGAACCCTCCCCTAACTCAGCCTGTTTCCTTCTTGGCACATATCTTTATTTAATCTCCTCATCCAAACTTGCTCTTTCCCAGTGGCTTTCTGGTCCTATTTCAAGGAGACCATGTCCTTACATCCCAATGAAAACATCAAGTAGCTTGTAGCACTTTGGATGCTTTGGGTTGCAAATAAGACAAAACCAATTTACACTGTAGCAAAGTATTTAAGGGACATTTTGGACAGAGCTCAGCTCCAGGCCTCAGTGCTTTGCTTGTTCTGCCCTCCTTCACATGTCAATTTGTTCATCAGGCTGGCTTTCCAAGATGCCTGCCAGAAGTGACCTGCACAATCCGTCCCAAGCATCCATGCAGAAAAAGAGCATCACTTCCTACACTTCAGTTCAGTTCAGTTCAGTTGCTCAGTCGTGTCCGACTCTTTGCGACCCCATGAATCGCAGCACGCCAGGTCTCCCTGTCCATCACCAATTCCCGGAGTTCACTGACTCACGTCCATCGAGTCAGTGATGCCATCCAGCCATCTCATCCTCTGTCGTCCCCTTCTCCTCCTGCCCCCAATCCCTCCCAGCATCAGAGTCTTTTCCAATGAGTCAACTCTTCACATGAAGTGGCCAAAGTACTGGAGTTTCAGCTTCAGCATCATTCCTTCCAAAGAAATCCCAGGGCTGATCTCCTTCAGAATGGACTGATAGGATCTCCTTGCAGTCCAAGGGACTCTCAAGAGTCTTCTCCAACATCACAGTTCAAAAGCATCAATTCTTCAGCACTCAGCTTTCTTCACAGTCCAACTCTCACATCCATACATGACCACTGGAAAAACCATAACCTTGACTAGACGGACCTTTGTTGGCAAAGTAATGTCTCTGCTTTTGAATATGCTATCTAGGTTGGTCATAACTTTCCTTCCAAGGAGTAAGTGCCTTTTAATTTCATGGCTGCAGTCACCATCTGCAGTGATTTTGGAGCCCAAAAAATAAAGTCTGACACTGTTTCCAGTGTTTCCCCATCTATTTGCCATGAAGTGATGGGACCAGATGCCACGATCTTCATTTTCTGAATGTTGAGCTTTAAGCCAACTTTTTCACTCTCCTCTTTCACTTACATCAAGAGGTTTTTAGTTCCTCTTCACTTTCTGCCATAAGGTTGGTGTCATCTGCATATCTGAGGTTATTGATATTGGTGTCATCTGCATATCTGAGGTTATTCCTACACTTAGTGAAAAAATTTCTAAGCTTCACTCTAATTGGCCACCCTTGAACCAATCACCGTGTCTGAGGAAATGCCTGGCTTAGGTCTCTTAAAACAATCACTGTGAAAGGGGATGGTACCCCATCCTCTCCACCCCTGCACCCCCCAACCCCTCGCCAGGGAAGGGATTAACAGCCTGCAAAATAATCTGAGTATGGTTAGAAAGAGAAAGGAGAGAATTATCTAGAGTTTGTTGATATGCTTAGTTTTCTGCAGCATTTGGGGGTTTTTTTGGAGAATCACAAGTAGCTCTTCTCTTTTTCTCACCACCCCCCCACCCCACGTCATCCACTGTAAGAACTAGCAACAATAACTCCCAAACATTTCCTGAATCCGACCAGTTGCTACCATGGCTTCTATTTCCTCTAATTCCAGCTACTGTCATCTCTCACCTAATCATGACCACAGTCATTTCAACACTCCATTCTCCACCAGGCAGTGAGAGTACGGTTTTAAAACAGTATCTGGGACTTCCCTGGTGGTCCTGTGGCTAAGGCTCCTTGCTTCCAATGCAGGGGCCCTGGGTTTGATCCCTGATCAGGGAACTGGATCACATGTGCTGCACAAAGATCGAAGATCCTGCATAAGACCAGGTGCAGCCAAACAAATAAATACATGTTTATTTAAAAAAAAATAGTATTAAAAATATCTACTGCATTAAGAATAAAATTTGATATATCAATGATAGCATACAAGACCCTAGCTAAAATGGACAGCTTTTCACTATATTCTAGCTACAACAGCTTTCCTCTGGTGCCAACTTGAATTCTACCTTGGGACCTTTGCACTGGTTATTCCCTGTATCACATGGGTCCTCCCCCCAGAAAGTTAGGGAGGCTTTTCCTGACCATTCCATATAAAATCATACCCACTTCATCACTTTACAATCGTCTTCTTTATGGCATCTCTCCCTTATTGAAATTTGTTTTGCCCCAACATAGTAAAAGCTTCACGAGGGCAGGACCTTTTTCTATCTTGTTCAGTGCTGCGACAGCACCTGGCACATAGCAATCGCTCTACAAATTTCTGCAGAGTGAATGGGTAAATGACAGAGGACAGATTCTCTGAGAGGTTATTGGCTATGCAGAGACAAAGGTTCACCCTCTGTACTTCTGAAGTGTATTGATAAGGGTGGTAGGTGAGTGGGGTAGGGGAGAGGGCAGCAGATTGTGGTTACATCTCGGAGAAGGATTCGTTATGTTCAGAATCACTCGGCAAGGCAGAAAAGACAGGTGGGCCAGAATCCAAGTCTCTTGAACACCATCGTGTTTCTCTCCTGCAAGAGGGAATTGTCCCTAACATGATACGATCAGCATTTGTTCAAAAACAAGAGACAAAAGGCATTAGACAGGAACTCTGATTCCTAGAGCTTGTTTTCCAAGAATGCATGAAATATATAAAAGAAATTGATATGAGGCTCTGTGGGGGAAAAAAATTGGTTACAAACAATTCATATAACAAGCCCTGGAAGGCTCATATATCTTCCTAGATTTATTAAATTTCATTTCAAAAGTTGGTTATAAATCAGCCAATAAAACCCCTTTTCAAACCGTCTCCAATATCTTCCATTGCTGTTATTCAGAAACTTAACTGCCATTTGCACAGAAGACATAACACTTTCCATGGCCTTCGACAGCCAATAACCTCAGCTGATTTAGACTCTCCATTTTGGCAGTGGACTTGAATGAGCCCCCAGACACTAACACCCAAAAGGCTGAGGGATGGATGGGGAACGTGGGAGGGCTTCCAAGAACTGGGGAAAGGCAGAGAGAGGAGAAAGCATTGCCAATACACGTGGAGAAGCATGGAGGGCAGCCCTCGGTGCCCCAAGACCTGCCCCATGCCCTGTGGTGAAGAAAAGGAACCTTGTCCCTAGACAGATCCGGGCTGCACTCCCTGTGTGGCTACTTCTTACAAGCATGTCTTGGCTGGATTAGCACATCGTTTTGAGCCTTTGTGTTATCATCTGAAATGGGTAGCATCACCTAAATCATTGTGTTGTTGGGAGCATTAAATGAGATCATGCATGTAAAGCACTTAGCTAAGTGCCTGGCACATGTAAGCCCTCAATAAATACAATTTCTCAGGAGCCTTCCTGTCAAATGCACATCTGCCGTCTCTCGGGACAGTCAGCTACTATGGCCCTGGATGAATTTATAGTAAAGCCTCATTAATCTGGACCTTACTCACTTAGAATTTACGATAATTCATCAGTGGTCTAAGCTAAAATTTACTTTTATAAGTGCTATTTAAAAAAAGTAACAGGGAAGTTTGAACGAATTTATGAGGGGACTGTTTAAGTTAATGAACCATTCACTCCTTCTTTAGAAATAGTCATTTACATACAAATAATGGATGTGCTAATTACAAATGATTCTTATCTACATAGGAGGAAAGTGGGCCCTTGATTTGAAGTATAATTCAAATTATTTAAAGTGTAAAAGTTGTTTAAAAACCTAGTTTATCAGATGATGCTAAGAAATTGATATGATTATAAGGTGATAGCAATGTTTTACCAATTTTTAATATAATTATCTTAATATTCAAGTATTGGCCATATTTAGGAGGAAGTCCTAATGAAGCCCTGTTCAAGTACATGTGGAATAAAGGAGGAAGGAAAGGATGCAGAAAAGGACATAATTCTTCCCTCCAGGCTCCCTCTCGTTGCCGGTGTCACGTGTTCTTTGCCATTAGAGGAACTCCGTTCTCACAATTACAATTTTTCAAGTAAATAATGACCACTTCTCCACTTCTTGAAACTCTATAGCACATTTTATTCTTATTCTGATAAAAACTGACATTTTTTTGTAACTCTCAGCTTTTATAAGAAAACAATTTATCATTCATCCTTTGAGCTAGAGTTGTTATGAATAAAGAAGATAGTGAATACAGTAAGCCCCTACATATGAACGAGTTCCATTCAGAAAGCATCTTTGTAAGTCCAATCTGTTTGTAAGTCCAATAAAGTTAACCTTGGTACCCAGCTAACACAATTGGCTATATAGTCCTGTACTTCAATAGGTTTATAATACTTTTCACATAAGTAATACATAAGAAACAAACAAACACAAAAAATAAGGAAAACATTTTAATTTTACAGTACAGTACCTTGAAAAGTACAGTAGCATACTACAACAGCTGGCATACAGGGGCTGGCATCCGGTGACCAGGCAAGAAGAGTTACTGACTGGAGGAAGGAGAGGAGGTGGGAGATGGTAGAGCTGAAGGAAGGTCAGTGATAAGAGACGGAGGACAAGCTGCAATTTCGCTCACGCCTGACATCGATGAAACACATGTTCACATCTTTGAAAGTTCACAACTTGAAGGTTCATATGTAGGGGACTTCCTGTATATATAAACACTGCTCATTTGAAAGCATTGATTTGGAATGAGAGAGCAGGAGTAAGGAAAATGATAACATGGTCAGTTGAAAGAAAACTTTCATTTTGAGAAAATACAATCCCGTGGCTTCTACCAACAAGTATTGAAAGGTAAAACAAATTCTAGTTTTCTTCTGACAGAAAGATAAGACACCTAGGAGTAGAGACTGTGGAAGACACAGCTCATTTCAACAATATTTTTAAACATAATAAACCTTTGATTAAGGAATTTCATCCTGGCTAAGATGATGTAATAGGATTGGATTTATCCTTTTGCTGAAACACTTTATAAAAACAACTAAATATATGAAACAACAGTTTTCAAGACAATAGACATCAGACAAAGAAGGACAATGATCCCTTAGAGATGAGAAACAAACCAGATAAGTCTTGGGATTGCCCCGGCTTCCTGCCTGAGATGCAGCCCATAGACGCACCAGTGGGGAGTGGGAGGAATCCCAAAGGGATCCCAGAGGTGTTTCTGGAGCTTAGTGTCTGGGGAGGCAGAGGTAACTTAAGTTCAAGGGCAGAGTAGTAGAGAAGAGACAGTGCCACAGAGAGACCCTCGGAGATTGCCGAGGATCCCCTTCCAGTATATAGCTGAGCACTGAATACCCATGTGAAGAAACTACCCAAGGCTCATTCACTAAACTAAAGAGTTGGAGGGTTGCGGCAGGGGGGGTGGGGGGTGGGAATTTAAGGAGGGATGAGGACAAGAGCTCACGAATAGGTCTCACCTGAAAAGCTATTCAACAAGGTAATCTGTGAATGTTACCAGACCCATGAGGCAGAATCACAGTCTAGAGGCTCTGGATTGTAACTGTTGACATTTAAGAGGATGATCAAGATGGTGTGACATATACACTGTTGATATTATGTGTAAAATGGATAACTAATGAGAACATATTATACAGCATAGGGAACTCTACTTAATGCACTATGGTGACCTGAATGGGAAGGAAGTCCAAAAGGGAGGGAATGTATGTATATGTATGGCTGATTCATTTTGTTGTACAGTAAAAACAAATACAACATTGTAAAACAACTCTATTTCATTAAAAATTAATAAAAAAAAAAAAGGTGGTGGGACAAAGGGGCAACTAAATAGATGATGCTGGGCATCTTCCCTTGGGATCTCTGGTGCTCTGTTGCTAGACTCTTTGTAGAATCACGAATGGTTACTTTAGGATTGCCCTGGGCTAAATACCTGGAAGCTTCTAATTCTTCAAATTGTTGTTCTGTCACTAAGTCATATCCAACCCTGTGACCTCATGGGCTGTAGTCTTCCTATATCTTACCCAGATCAATTCCTCTAAGCAATGGAGAATGATTACTCTCCCAGCACTCCCTTTTCTCTTCTGGTCAATTGCATCCCTCTCCTTCTATGACCTGGGGCCTGAGTGAGAGTAGCCATCTGCTTACATGAGCCCATAGACAGTGGACTCTGGGTCCAGCCAAGCCGCTGTGCCAGCCTTAGACCAGAGAGACTCTTTAGGAGGTGCACACGTGGTCTAAGCCAAGATAATCAGAGCTCTTCCTTGGAATTTTATTTCACATTAGAACTGCAAGAAGAACTTCTTTCTTCTATGGTGGTAAACCTAGCATGATGGGAGCTTAGACATCGCAAGTTGCCACATCCTCAAGGAGGGCTTCACAGGTGGCCCTACTGATAAAGAACCCACCTGACAATGCAGGAGACTAAGAGATGTGGGTTCGATCCCTGTCAGGAAAATCCCCTGGAGGAGGAAATGGCAACTCACTCCAGTACTCTTGCCTGGAGAATCCCAGGCAGAGGAGCCTTGCGGTCTACAGTCCATTGAGGTCACAGAGAGTTGAACACGACTGAAGTGACTTAGCACGTAGCATATCCTCAAGGAAAATGCTTTAATGATTAGAAAGAAAAGATAACACAGAAAGAAGCAGAAATGATAAATGGAGTGAAAATGTCCTTCAGGGGTTTAAGTTACTAGGTTTGGGCTTTCTTGATGTCAATATTATATGAGAACAAATTCCCCTTTGGCCTAACCTAATTCAACCTGGCTTTTTAAAATTGCATCAAAGAAGATACAAGGAACAAACTGTAATTTCTTATAGCTAATTTCTGGAGTAAGAGGGAATCATTTTTTTCTTTTTTTAAAAAATTTATTCTTTAATTTGAGGATAATTACTTTACAATGTTGTGTTGGCTTATGTCATACAACAAAGTGATTCAGCCATAATTACACACACATCACCTCCCTCTTGAGCCTCCCTCCCCTTCCCTCAACGGAGTCAGTAGCATCGACATGTGTATATCACCATGTACAAAATATATACTCGTGAGAAATTGCTATATAACACAAGGAGCCCAGCCTGGCACTCTATGATGACCTAGAGGAGAGAATACACTTAATCTTTGTTCCCCATGACAATTTCTTTAGATATTTGAAAATTAGTATTGTGTTTTTCCTAAGTTATGTAATTTTTTTCAAAAAAAATACTCTAATTCTTTCAGCTAGTCCTAATACCTAATATTCCAGTCCATTTTAGTTTGCTGATTCCTAGAATGTTGACATTCACTTTCACCATATCCTATTTGACCACTTCCAATTTGCCTTGATTCATGGACCTAACATTCCAGGTTCTTATGCAATATTGCTCTTTACAGCATCGGACCTTGCTTCTATCACCAGTCACATCCACAACTGAGTATCGTTTTTGCTTTGGCTCCATCCCTTCATTCTTTCTGGAGTTATTTCTCCACTGATCTCCTGTAGCATATTGGGCACCTATAGACCTGGGGAGTTCCTCTTTCAGCATCCTATCATTTTGCCTTTTCATCCTGTTCATGGGGTTCTCAAGGCAAGAATACTGATGCTTTTGATCTGTGGTGTTGGAGAAGACTCTTGAGAGTCCCTTGGACTGCAAGGAGATCCAACCAGTCCATCCTAAAGGAGACCAAGTCCTGGGTGTTCATTGGAAGGACTGATGCTGAGGCTGAAACTCCAATACTTTGGCCACCTCATGCAAAGAGTTGACTCACTGGAAAAAAAACCCTGATGCTGGGAGGGATTGGAGCAGGAGGAAAAGGGGAACGACAGAGGATGAGATGGCTGGACAGCATCACTGACTCGATGCACATGAATTTGGATGAACTCTGGGAGTTGGTGATGGACAGGGAGGCCTGGCGTGCTGTG
Source organism: Bos mutus (assembly GCF_027580195.1). Taxonomy (NCBI): domain Eukaryota; kingdom Metazoa; phylum Chordata; class Mammalia; order Artiodactyla; family Bovidae; genus Bos; species Bos mutus. Next base: position 54,328,309 of record NC_091631.1, on the reverse strand, counting down.
ATTCATGTGGTCGCAAAGAGTCAGACACAACTGAGCAACTGAACTGAACTGAATACCTAATATACCATGGTTTCCAGGTCCTTCCCTATGCTGGTTACTCCATTTTGGCTATTTTCTTGTTGCCCATGATCATCCTGAAATATGTAAACCTGGTAAGTAAGGTGCCCCCAACTTGGTCTTATCAGTGACTGAACCACACTCTGGGTACAAGTTCTTCTGTTAATATAAAATAAGACCAGGTTGATATTTTAGGCAATTGCATTAAAAGATGCTTACTCCTTGGAAGGAAAGTTATGACCAACCTAGATAGCATATTCAAAAGCAGAGACATTACTTTGCCAACAAAGGTCCGTCTAGTCAAGGCTATGGGTTTTCCTGTGGTCATGTATGGATGTGAGAGTTGGACTATGAAGAAGGCTGAGTGCCGAAGAATTGATGCTTTTGAACTGTGGTGTTGGAGAAGACTCTTGAGAGTCCCTTGGACTGCAAGGAGATCCACCCAGTCCATTCTGAAGGAGATCAGCCCTGGGATTTCTTTGGAAGGAATGATGCTAAAGCTGAAACTCCAGTACTTTGGCCACCTCTTGTGAAGAGTTGACTCATTGGAAAAGACTCTGATGCTGGGAGGGATTGGGGGCAGGAGGAGAAGGGGACGACAGAGGATGAGATGGCTGGATGGCATCACTGACTCGATGGACGTGAGTCTGAGTGAACTCCGGGAGTTGGTGATGGACAGGGAAGCCTGGCGTGCTGCGATTCATGGGGTCACAAAGATTCGGACACGACTGAGCTGAACTGAACTGAACTGAAATTGAGATTATGATCTTTTTGAAAGTCCAGTGTTCACATGAATTACTGCAAAGCCAGTTATTTCCAATCCTACAGTTGTGCAATACACTTTTAAATTAAAAACTTTATAGTTTTCCCTGTTCAGTTTCATCTCATTTTGTTACCTTTGCACTAAGACAATTAAAAATCTGATTCTTTGATCTTTAATATTAGCTATCATTCTAAATATGGTAGAACCAACCTTTCTTGTCTAGGATAATGGACAGAACTTTTAAGGTGCCATAGACATACTCTCTGCCTAGCCATATGAGCCCTTAAAAGGTAAACTCCAGATGGGCAGGGGTGACTAGTGTCTTCTCACCATTCCAATGATAAAAACCAGAGCTGCCTGATCTTGTATTTAATCCTATCCACTATCTATTAAAATTCACTAAAGCTTGCTAAGCCTCATTTCCTTGAAAGCCTATCAGGTTTCGGTTTCATCAAAGTCAAGTGTATTTAATTAACACAATCCAATTCATTCTGGAAGTGGTCAGGTTTTCCGAAAGGTACTCAGTAGAGCCACTGGTATTTTTATAGGAATTAAGTGTATGATACAATAGACAAAAATAAGCATGCTTTATACATGCCATTCCTACCACGTCTTTTGCATACAATTGAATAAATTACCTTTTGTTAGGAAACATTAATCCTCTTTGCTAAGTGGAGTAATTCTCGTCTCAGAGTCAGCCTGCTAAGGAGTGCCTTGGGAGTCAAACTTTAGTGATCTTGTAATGGCATAATGAGAAAGGGACATAGTTGTTTGGAGAGGAATGCCCATTTTGTGATGTCAAAATTTTGCCCTCTGGCCTGATCTGGGGCAATTAAATCCCTTACTGGCTTTCCCTCCCTGGTACTCCAAATTCTAAGATGAGCTCAGACATGTAGGTACAAGATTGCACGTAGGAAGCCCAGGTAGTTACAATCAAATTAGCCCAGCAGGACTTGGTCAGCAAGAACTGTGTAAGGAATTGGTGTGAATATTTCAGCCCCCAGGCTTCAAGAACTTTTCTGTAATAAGTTACCTAAGTAACTCGAAAAAGATATGTCCATGTCCTAATCACTGGAACTTGTGAAAGTCATCTTATAGGTTAAAAAGTCAAATGCTATCTTTTTCAAAAGGGTACTTTGTAGATGTAATTAAAGATCTTGACATGAGGAAACGATCCAGGATGGTCCAAGTAGGTCCTGAATCCAGTGATGGTGTCCTTATAAGAGAAAAGCAGAAGGAGGTGGGATGCTGACACGAGAAGAGAAGACAGAGGAGAGGTGATGTGAAGATGAAGGTAGAGATACGTGTGATGCAGCCACAAGCTAAAGAAAGCTGACAGCAGACACTGGAAAAGTCAAGAGTGGATTCTCCCCTAGACCCTCCAGGGTAGCGAGGCTCTGTCAACACTTGCTCTCTGTCTCCTGACCTCCAGAACTGTGAGAGGATAGTTTCTGTTGTTTTATTTTTTCTTAAGATTTTTTTTTAATGTGGACCATTTTTTTAAGTCTTTATTGAATTTCTTACAATATTGCTTCTGCTTTAGGTTTTAGTTTTTTAGCCCTTGGCATGTGGGGTCTTAGCTCCCCAACCAGGGATGGAACCTGTACCCCCTGCATTAGAAAGCAAAGTCTTAACCACTGGACCACCAGGGAAGTCCCCGATTTCTGTTGTTTTTTGTCTATTTTTTTTTACTTTACAATATTGTATTGGTTTTGCCATACATCAACATGCATCCGCCACGGGTGTACACGTGTTCCCCATCCCGAACCCCCCTCCCACCTCCCTCCCCATACCATCCCTCTGGGTCATCCCAGTGCACCAGCCCCAAGCTTCCTGTATCCTGCACCAAATGTGCCCTAGATTGTGACAACAGCTTCAGGAAACTAATAGCATTCCCCTTAGGTGGCTGAGTAGTATCTGAGAAAATGTCAAAAGGTAGAATGGGGTGATGTTTCTATCATGTGTCTCCCAAAGTGTACATTTCATATTTCATACTCAGCCAAAGCTGCCCTCTCTGTTGCCAGCAAGATCAATGTGTTAAACTGGCCTTCACTCAGTGCTGAGATTTCAAAGGCTGTGCACAGCCATCCTCTGACTTAATGCCGCTCAGAGCTGTTAGCTGTGATGTTTATGTTAGCCAAGATTCGTAGGGAAATAGATGTGGGGAGAGAATACAAGAGACCATTGAGGGGATTTCCCTAATTTAACTGGCTCTAGGAATGGAAGGAATGGGAGTGGCATGAACTAAGAGCTGGCCAACCAAGCGACCAGTTGCCTGGAACTCCAATCAATAAGGGCTCTTAAAACATAAGTTGAATTAGTTGGAAATACAGGGTCATTTGGGGCTCCCCAGGTGGCTCAGTGGTAAAGAATCTGCCTGCCAAGCGGGAGACATGCATTTAATCCCTGGGTCAGGATCCCTGGAGAAGGAAATAGCAACCCACTCCGTGATTCTTGCCTAGAAAATCTCATGGACAGAGCAGCCTGGCAGCCTACAGTGCATGGCATTATGAAGAGTTGGACATAACTTAGCAACTAAACAACAACACAACTCAGGTTTTTCACACCAAACTCCTGTCATATATGCTGAAATGTACATGTGTTCCTCTCTCACAAGAATAGACAAATTCATTGAGAAGAAATATAGAAAGCCCTTTTTCTCTTAGATGTGGTTGTCTGTTTCTTTTTCAAAGCATTCAAGCAAATGCAGCCTAGGTCAACATTTTTTTCTTTTAATTTCAGCACATGCTTTTTGTATTTCAAAAGTTCTTTCCTATTTTCTGACCCTCCTGTCTCATAACACTCAATTCCTTTTTCTATGGATGTAATATTGCCTTGACTTTGAGCAACACTTATAAGTTTTGAAGCTTTGATCATTTTGTTTTATTTCATAGAGACTTTTCTACCTTTCAAGAATCTTTATTTTCTCCAAGATCTTTAATTTTCTGCTTCTTTTCATTTTCCTTCAGTTGCAGGTTTTTCTCAAGGGCTTGTAGTAATTAACATGGTAGATTGTGTTTTCCAAAGATGGCTGCAATAATATCCTGCACCTTACATGCTTTTCTACAACATAATCCACTCCTCCCATCAATCTGGATCTGAATCTGGATCTGGGAACACTTTGTGATAGCTTTGACCAATAGAGTAAGGCTCAAGTGCTCTGTGACAGTTCTGAGTACACCCTTAACTGGTTCAGCATCTTCCGCTTTCTTTCTCTTGGAAACAAGCCTCCAGGGAATATATGTGGTTACCCTGAGACTGCCATGCTGTAGAAGGCCAAACCATAAACACACAGAGAGGAAAGCCATGGAGAAGCAAATCACTAGGCACGTAAGCAGGAAGCCATCTCTTGGACACTCAGCCCAATAGGAGCATCAGTTGACTCCAGTCCCATGTGTCACTTGATTTCAATGATATGAAAAACTTCAGGGGAGAACTGCCTATGTGAGCCCAGACAATGTAGAGAAGCAGGAGAAATAAAAAATAAGCCACTGAATTCTGGAGTGGTTTGTCAGGCAGCAATAGATCACCACACTTAGTTTCTCATTCATATTTAAAATGTGGCAAGATGAAGACTGAAAGCATCTGGGCTGGGAATATTGAGCTGATGACCTTCAACCTAAAGGTATTGATTGGACCTTATCTTTGAGAGCATCAATATATAATGCGGAGAGCTTAGCTCTAGAGTATCAACACCCATACACAGCAGTTGCCCTAGGCCTTCTCCTAGTGTTCTTTAGAAAAGAACCTCATAACTTTTTTCTCTTGGCCTGAGATGAAGGGCCTGCTGCAGTCTTCTCTTTGAGTAGGTGAAGATGAAGGAAGGAAGAGACCGGACGTGTAAATTATTCCATACGTACACCTCAACTCTGCCTCCAGCTGCCATATCTGCTACTTGGCAAAACTCAGTCCTAAGACTCTGGGACACTGAAGGGCAGACATCCTCCCTTCTAAACAATAGTCACTTGGGCGGATTGTTTCAGCTTCGTCTTCTCACTTCTACTGCTTTTCAGTGTGACTTTTGGCGGGGTGGGGGCCTGGGTTTTGCATCTTCCAGAAGTGTGTTGAGTTCTGTCTCTCATTAATGGATCATCTCCAACTCTCTGTTTTATTCTTTCTTACATGTGATGGAGGTGGTTGGGTGCGGGAGTGGGGTTATTCATTGTTTTATTCTTTAAAATCATTTTAAATTTGGTTTTAGATCATTTAAAATTTAGATTAGAATAGATGTGTTTATGTCTACATCCTAGAATCTATGTTTTGTCTAAATTTAAAACATTTTAATATGTCTCCTAAGAAGTTTTTTGGCTTGAATAGTTGAAAATAATTTTTTTAACTAGAGACCAAAAAATAGAAAAAAGGTTTTGATTCTACTTCTTGTTTGGATATAGAACTTTGCAAGAGTCTCCCTTTCAGCCCAACCACCAAAACAGCCCAGGTGATATATGAAACCATAGATTTAAAAAGTCCACAAGAGGAGAACACAAAGAAACCCAAATAAAGTAAATTCCAGAATACTAGGAATCCCTTAAAGAAAAGAAGAGGTTTGCTGCTGTTCTCATCCCTGGTGAAACTTCAGGAGGCAAAGAAATCCATCATGGTGGGGTAAGGAGAACTCAGAAGGAAAGACTAAAGAACTTGTTAAGGCCATGTGTGCACAAGCATGAGAGATTGGAATCCTTAAGAGCCACAGAGCAAGGCCCTCCCACTGCTAATTGTACAGGTCTTCACAAAGCACTTGCAGATGGTACGCCAGAAAGAAGGGCCAAAGGCAGTTGAGAGAGATCCACCGTAAGACAGATGAGACCACCACTAAATGTAAGGCATTCGCCATTTGAAATCATGGGGAAGAAGAAAATAAAAGGGCTGAGAGAAATGCAACAAAAACATTCTAAGCACTCAGGCTTTTTTTTTTTTTTTTTTTTATTAAAGGATAATTGCTTTACAGAATTGTGTTGGTTTCTGCCAAACATCAACATGAATCAGCCATAGGTGAACATATGTGCCCTCCCTCTTTAATCTCCCTCCCATTCTCAGGCTGAAGGGAAGGAGAAGGGTTGAAACAACCAGCATTTTAGGTACTCCAGACTGTAACCTAAGGGAGACTGGAACAAAGAAAAGCAAAAAAAAAAAAAAAAAAAAAGACCCTCAGGCAGTTAAGACTTTCAACTACCACAGACTAGGCAAGAGGCAGAATTTCTGAAAGAAACCCCTTTATTCATTCTAGGTCTTTGCAAAAGGTTGGGACTCTGCCTAAGAAGACCCAGGAGTGAAACAGCAGGACTGATAAAGATATCCCCAGGCTCAGAAAAACGAGGGTTAAACTCAGGAGGAAAGAGAATACTTCGGAGACCCAAAAGACAGGCAGTTGGTTTGTAAACCAAGGAGAGATTTTGCACAGTTCAGAAAGCTTTTATTAGTTCTTAGAGCTCAGGGACTATTGAAGAATATGTCCTAATTTCATCCTCAAAATATTTGAAGTCAGTGATGAATTGAATCAAACCAAAACCACAACGAAGACCCGATCCAGTTCAACTGCAGATCTGGTGGTCTGACATAAAACGGGGTATGCCTTTCCCTGAAGTCAAACATTATTTGTCAAGTTTCTGCTTTGTTTTCATGCAAAATGTCCAGAAATTTTTTTTTAAACTCACAAAAAGAAAAAAAAAAGAAAAATGATACCCTTGGTTAAGAGAGTAAATAGTGGTCATGGAAGCAGAGAGAGAGATGACCCAGAGGACAGAGAGGGATTTTAAAATAACTCTGATAAAAATGCTAGTAAATCTAGTGTAAAAGGTGGATAAGATGGATGAAAAGATGGTACATTTTCAGTAGAAGCATGGGAACTATAAAATAGACTAAAGTAAAAGCAAGAGAAATGATAAATAATATTAATTAAAAAAAGAGATCATTAGATGGGCTTAACAGAAGAATAAACACAAACAAGGAAGGGATTGTGAACTAGAAGACAAATTAAAAGAAATTATACAAACTGCATCGAACCTGATGCTTGGGGCTGGTGCACTGGGACGACCCAGAGGGATGGTACTTGGAGGGAGAGGGGTTCAGGATGGGGAACATGTGTATACCCATGGCAGATTCATGTTGATGTATGGCAAAACCAATACAATATTGTAAAGTAATTAGCCTCCAATTAAAATAAATAAATTTATATTTAAAAAAAAGAAATTATGCAAACTGAAATATAAACACGCACACACACAAAAAAAAAGTAGAGGGAAAAAGCAAAGAGGAGCATTCAAGATCAGTGGAGCAATGTCAATAGTCTAATATGTGTAAAGGGACTATAAGAAGGAAAGGAAAGAGAAACAAATATTTGAAGAAATAATGTCTGTGAACATGTACTTGGGAAAACTGACCTATATCAATGAACTCTGAGATACACACTATTAATGATATTAGAAAAACTATTTTAAGCCTACAAGGAACAAAGAATGTTATACTTTTTATTAGCCTTGTGTGAAGTCTCCTCAAAGACAATCTTCATCCAACAAATAGATGACTGGAGAGTTGAGCAAAATGACTGATGGTGAACATTGAATATATTTAAGTATAGAACTAAAGCTAAAACACAGGCTTCCCTGGTGGCTCAGACAGTAAAGAGTCTGCCTGCAATACAGGAGACCCAAGTTTGACCCCTGGGTGGGGAAGATCCCCTGGAGAAGGGCATGACAACCCACTCCAGTATTCTTGCCTGGAAAATCCCATGGACAGAGGAGCCTGGCAGGGTACAGCTCATGGGATTGCAAAGAGTCAGACATGACTGAGCAACTAACACACACGCGCACACACACAAAGCTAAAACAACGATGAAGACAGGAGTGGAAGAATAGTGTGTATATGTTATAGATTCCGAACAAGAAGAAAAAACAAATAATGAAAATGGAGAGAAAGGGAAAAGAAAATGAGGGAAACAGAATAAACTCATTGATTGACATATAAACATGAAGTAGGAGACAGAGTATTTAAATATTATAAACTCAGCAGTAGTAGCCCATGAAAGAAAAAAGGGAACTGCTGGCATTATAATTTATTGGTATAAAGGTAACTTGTTGAACAAATAAAGTGAAACTTTCTAAATACCAAAGGAATTACAAAACAAAGAAAAAATGTCACATAGAGAAAAATGTTGAATCAGTGAGAAGACATACCAATCTATTTTTTTAATGGACGAAAGTATTAACAAGTATTTTGGAAAAAAAAAAACAACAAATGACCAATATACATATGAAGAGAGGTACAACCATAGTAAACGACCTATATAAATGCTTCAGAATGACTAAAATTTGAAAATGAGTGGTACAAAATGTTGAAGAGACTGAGGAGTAAATTAAAATTGTGTACCCTGAAGATTGGTGTGTAAATTGGTACAACTACTTTGAAAAGCTGTGTAAGCAGTGTCTACTAAACCTGACCTGGCAATTAGGCTCTTGGAATGTATGTACCCGACAGAAATGTATCATATGTGCACATATTGGCATGAACAAGCATATTTATAGTAGCTTTACTTAGACTGAAACTGGAAGCAATACAAATATCTATCAACTGTAGAACACCTAAGCAAAGGGTAGCATAGTCACAAAAGGGAACATATTACAGTCACAACACATAGCTAAAAGTAGTCCTCACTGAGACATAAATTTTGGGCACAAAGGGGGCTAAGTGGTAAAGGATCTGCCTGCCAATGACATGGGTTTGATCCCTGGTCTGGGAAAATCACATATGCCATGGAGCAACTAAGCCAGTGCACCAAAACTGCGGAGCCTGTGCTCTAGAGCTCAAGAACTCCAACTACTGAGCCCATGTGCTGCAACTATAGAAGCCCACGTGCCGCAGAGCCTGTGCTCCACAAGAGAAGCCACTGCGATGAGAAGCCCACGCAGCACAACGAGAGAACAGCCCCCATCTGCTACAATGAGAGAAAAGTCCATACAACAATGAAGGCCCAGCACAGCCAAAAATTAAAAAAAACAAACAAACAACTCATTTTGAGCCAAAAGGCCAGACATAAAAGACTACAAACGGTATCAGTTCATTTATGTGAAGTTCTAAAGTAAACAACACTAATTTATAGAACTAGAAGCAGAATTGGAGAAGGCAATGGCACCCCACTCCAGTACTCTTGCCTGGAAAATCCCATGGATGTAGGAGCCTGGGAGACTGCAGTCCATGGGGTCGCTAAGAGTCGGACACGACTGAGCGACTTCACTTTCACTTTTCACTTCCATGCATTGGAGAAGGAAATGGCAACCCACTCCAGTGTTCTTGCCTGGAGAATCCCAGGGACGGTGGAGCCTGATGGGCTGCCATCTAAGGGGTCACACAGAGTCGGACACGACTGAAGCGACTTAGCAGCAGCAGCAGAAGCAGAATTGGAGAGATATTGGCTACCAAACAATACTCTGAATGCTTCTAGGGTGCAAGTAGTAGCTTACATATTGATCTACATAGTAGTTACCAGGATTTGTCCACTTCTAAAATTCAGTCATGTAAAATATATCTGTATATTTCTGAATTCAATTAAACGTTATTTTTAAAATCAAGACTGAAAATAAATAAATGAAATGCCCAGACTCAAATGGCAAGAAAAAGAACAATAAATTAAACAAAAATAATGCAGAAAGAAGAAACTAGTAATGATAAAACCAGAAATTTTTGAGGTAGAAAGCAGAGAAAGCAATAAATAAACAAAAATACTTCTTGCTTGAAAAAAAAATCAATGTAATGGACAAACCGCTACCTAATCTAATCAATAAAAAGGAATAAAGCACAAATATAAAAACTAATGATTAAAATGTGGAACTAACCATAGAAACAGAGGAAGTAAAACTGAGAGTGGCAAATAAACTGAAAAGTTAAGTAAAGAGGATAAACTCACAGGACAAGGCAATGTACCAAATTTGGCCTCAGTGAAAATAGAAAGCCTACCTGAACTAATGTCCATAAAAATTAAAAAAAAAAGATTTTACAGATGAACTCTACCAAGCTTTCAAAGATCAAAAAATCTGAATGCCACTTAAATTGTTTCAGAGCATAAGAAAAAAATCATTGGCTCAGACTGAATGTGTCTTCCCAAAATTCACCTCTTGAAATTCTAATTCCTAAGTGAAGGTGTTAGGGGATGGGACTACTGTTAGGTGATAAGGTCATAGGGGCAGAGCCTTATCAAATGGGATTAGTGCCCTCATAAAAGAGACAACAGAGAGCTCCCTTGTAGCCCTTTTCTGCCATGTTAGAACACAACGAGAGGATGGCTATCTATCAATCAGGAAGCAGGCCTTCCCCAGATACCAAATCTGCCAACACCAGAACTGTAAGAAAAAAATTCTGTTGTTTATAAGCCATCCAGTCTATAGAATTTTTTTAATATCAGGCTTACAGAACTAAGATAACATCCAAATTCTTTTTATAAAGCAAATATAACATTTCTACCAAAATCTGGTAAAGACAGTACTCCCACAAAATTATAAACCAATGTCAAACAAATACTGATGTGGAAAAACCTAAATAACATATTAGCAAACAGAATTAAGGAATACATTAAAAATAAAAAGAGAGAATATATCATGACCAAATAGAATTTATTCTAGTAAGGCAAGAATAGATCAATATTAAGAAATCTGTATAATTTAACATATTAATAGAGGCAAATAGAAAATGAGTATGATTTTATCTAAAAATCTTACAAATGCCTTTAGTAAAATTCCAAGCACAATCCTGGTAAGGGTTGATGAATCTTTTCTTAACAAAATTTACAAATGCTTTTCTCAGTCCTGAGACTAGATTCTTAGTGTGGAACTACCAGAGGTATTGCCTTGAATGTCAGCATCAAGGCAAGATTGCCCCCTATGAATTAAAGACATTAGGTAATACAATCAGGTGTGTGAAAACCTTTAGAGTTGAAGAATTAGAACTAGAAATGAATGAAGAACAAGAACTGAAAATATCTGTCTCTTTTTGTGTGTTAATCACCTGAAAGTGTATGTCAAAGGACAATCAACACAAAAAATAACATACTTCACTAAGATATCAAGACATTAAAATAGCACACAAATCAACAGTGTTCATGTATACAATCAATTCAAATGTATAATAAAGGAGCATAATCAACTCACAAAAGCAATGGAAGAAGCCAGGAATTAGGTTTAACATAAAATGTGCAAAATGTGTATAAAGAAAATTTGAAAAGAGTCCTGAAATCACAAAAATAGACTTAAACAGTGGAGATGTCACTTTTCTTGGATAGTGTGGTGGATAGAATAGTTACCTCCTGAAGATGTTCATGTCCAAATTCCCAGAGCAGGTGATAGGTTACTTGATGTGGAAAAAGGAACTTCATAGATGTGATCACACCAAAGATATAGAGATAGGGAGATTATCCTGGCATATCTGGGTGGGTCCAACGTAATCATAAGAGCCCCTCTAAGATAGAGGCACTTTAATGAAAAGGACATCTTTTTTTGGGTGTTAGTTCTAGAAGGTCTTGTAGGTCTCCATAGAACCATTCAACGTCAGCTTCTTCAACATTACTGGTCAGGGTATAGACTTGGATTACTGTGATATTGAATGGTTTGCCTTGGAAACGAACAGAGATCATTCTGTCATTTTTGAGATTGCATCCAAGTACTGCATTTTGGACTCTTTTGTTGACTATGATGGCTACTCCATTTCTTCCAAGGGATTCTTGCCACAATAATAGATAAAATGGTCATCTGACTTAAATTCACTCATTCCAGTCCATTTTAGTTCACTACTTCCTAAAACGTCCATGTTCATTCTTGCCATCTCCTGTTTGACCACTTTGAAAAAAGATATCCTTTTCATTATAGGGGACTGCAATGCAAAAGTAGGAAATCAAGAAATACCTGGAGAAACAGGCAAATTTGGCCTTGGAGAACAGAATGTAGCAGAATAAAGGCTAACAGACTTTTGCCAAGAGAACACTGATCATAGGAAACACCCTCTTCCAACAACACAAGAGAAGACTCTACACATGGACATCACCAGATGGTCAATACTAAAATCAGATTGATTATATTCTTTGCAACTGAAAATGGAGAAGTTTTATACAGTCAGTTAAAAGAAGACAGGGAGCTAACTGGCTCAGATCATGAACTCCTTATTGCCAAATTCAGACTTAAATTGAAGAAAGTAGGGAAAACCACTAGACCACTTAGGTATGAGCTAAATCAAATCACTTATGATTATACAGTGGAAGTGACAAATATATTCAAGGAATTAGATCTGATAGACAGAGTGCCTGAAGAACTATGGACAGAGGTTTATGACATTGTAGAGGAGGCAAGGATCAAGACCATCCCCAAGAAAAAGAAATGCAAAAAGGCAAAATGGTTGTCTGAGGAGGCCTTACAAATAGCTGTGAAAAGAAGAGAAGTGAAAGGCAAAGGAGAAAAGGAAAGATATACCCATTTGAATGCAGAGTTCCAAAGAATAGCAAGGAGAAATAAGAAAGACTTCCTCAGTGATTAATGCAAAGCAAGAGAGGAAAACAACAGAATGGGAAAGACTAGAGATCTCCTCAAGAAAATTAGAGATACCAAGGGAACATTTCATGCAAAGATGGGCACAATGAAGGACAGAAATGGTATGGACCTAACAGAAGCAGAAGATATTAAGAAGAGGTGGCAAGAATACACAGAAGAACTGTACAAAAAGATCTTCATGACCTAGATAATCACAATGGTGTGATCACTTACCTAGAGCCAGACATCCTGGAATGTGAAATCAAGTGGGCCTTAGGTAGCATCATGATGAACAAAGCTAGAGGAGGTGATGAAATTCCAGTTGAGCTATTTCAAATCCTAAAAGACGTTGCTGTGAAAGTGCTGCATTCAATATGCCAGCAAATTTGGAAAACTCAGCAGCCACAGGACTGGAAAAGGTCAGTTTTCATTCCAATCCCAAAGAAAGGCAATACCAAAGAATGCTCAAACACAATTGCACACATCTCACATGCTAGCAAAGTAATGCTCAAAATTCTCCAAGCCAGGCTTCAACAGTATGAGAACATAGAACTTCCAGCTGTTCAAGCTGGATTTAGAAAAGGCAGAGATCAAATAGCCAAAATCCATTGGATCACTGAGAATGCAAGAGAGTTCCAGAAAAACATCTACTTCTGCTTTATTGACTATGCCAAAGCCTTTGACTGTGTGGATCACAACAAACTGTGGAAAATTCCTAAAGAGATGGGAATGCCAGACCACGTCACCTGCTTCTTGAGAAATCTGTATGCGGGTCAGGAAGCAACAGTTAGAACCGGACATGGAAAAACAGATTGCTTCCAAATTGGGAAAGGAATATGTCAAGGCTGTATATTGTCACCCTGCTTATTTAACTTCTATGCAGAGTATATCATGAGAAACGCTGGGCTGGATGAAGCACAAGCTGGAATCAAGTTTTCTGGGAGAGATATCAATAACCTCAGATATGCAGATGACACCACCCTCATGGCAGAAAGCGAAGAAGAACTAAAGAGCCTCTTGATGAAAGTGAAAGAGGAGAGTAAAAAAGTTGGCTTAAAAGTCAACATTCAGAACACTAAGATCATGGCATCTGGTTCCATCACTTCATGGCAAATAGATGAGGAAACAGTGAGAACAGTGACAGACTTTAATTTTTTGGGTCAAAATCACTGCAGATGGTGACTGCAGCCATAATTAAAAGACGCTTGCTCCTTGGAAGAAAAGTTATGACCAACCTAGATAGCATATTCAAAAGCAGAGACATTACTTTGCCAACAAAGGTCCGTTTTGTCAAGCCTATGGTTTTTCCAGTAGTCATGGATGGATGTGAGAGTTGGACTATAAAGAAAACTGAGCACTGAAGAATTGATGCTTTTGAACTGTGGTGCTGGAGAAGACCCTCGAGAGTCCCTTGGACTGCAAGTAGATTCCAACCAGTCCATACTAAAGGAAATCAGTCCTGAATATTCATTGGAAGGACTGATGTTGAAGCTGAAAATCCAATACTTTGGCCACCTGATGTGAAGAGCTGACTCAGTGGAATAGACTCTGATGCTGAGAAAGATTGAAGGCAGGAGGAGAAAGGGACGACAGAGGATGAGATGGTTGGATGGCATCACTGACTCAACAGACATTTGTTTGAGTAAACTCCGGGAGTTGGTGATGGACAGGGAGACCTGGCGTGCTTCAGTCCATGGGGTTGCAAAGAGTTGGACACGACTGAGCCACTGAACTGAATTGAAGATAGAGGCCAGAGGATCAGAGTCAGAGAAGGTAATATGACCACAAATGAAGAGTGGAAATGGGATCTAAAGCTGCTATACCGCTGGCTTTGAAGATGGAGGAAGACCACAAGCCAAGGAAGATGGAAAGGCAAAGAAACAGATTCTCTCCTAAATCTCCAGAAGTAACAGTCTTGTGACATTTTGGTTTTAGCACAGTGAGACTGACTTAGGAATTTTGAAACGTAGAATCACAAGATGATATATTTGTGTTGTTTTAAGCTACTGAGTTTGTGATCATTTTTATAGCAATTTTTCATAAGAAAACTAATAAAGACTTAATGACTCAACAGTAGTAGAAATACTAATTCCACCATATTAACATACATTTAAAATGATCCCAATAAAAATATCATTAAATTTTTATTTTTTGGAATTAGACAACTTGCGTCCAACTTATTCACTTCATATATATGTGAATAACTGAAAAAAGCAGCAAGAGGAAGCCAGCCATGCCAGAAACTGAAACATACTATAAAGTCACAGTAATGAAAACATTGTGGAAATGGATTGCATAGCAAACAGACCAAGAGAAATAAATAGCACATCAAGAAATAGACCCTAAATAAAATAAATTTAAAAATAAATAAAAGTTATATTTCAAAAAAAGAAATAGACCCAAGTTCATCTAGAAAATTAGTACATGAAAAAGATTTCATTCAAATGACTGGGATAAAAATTATTTTTTAATAAATGATAACAGAACATCTAGTATTTATTCCTCAAAGCATGTATAAAATGAACTCTAAATGAATCAAAGTTCTAAATTTAACCTCTTTAAGAACTAATAGAAAATAAGGGTGAACTCCTTTATAACCTAAATGTGGAGAAAGACTCCCTAAACTAAAACTCAGAATCCAGATAAAATAAATTCACCTACTACATCAAAGAGTTTTTGCCTGAGCAAAATGAGAAAGAAAAATCAATAAACAAATTTTAAACTAGTAAAAACAACTGCAAAATATATCATATGTAAAAAGTTAATCTCCCCAATATGTAAAATATTATTTAATTTCAAGCAAAAAATACCAAAAGTCTTCTTTAAAAAAAAAAAAAAAAGATTAGATATGAAGTGAAAGGCATGGACAGATAGTTCACAGGAAAAGATATACAAATATCCTTTAAACATGAAAAATTGGTCAGATTCACTCAAATTAAAAAAAAAAACAAATAAAACTATATCAAGACACCTTTTCTCACCACCAGATTTCCAAGAATTCAAAACCTTGACAACATTCTGTTAGCAAAGCTGTTGGGAAACCAACAATCTCACATATAGCTGGTGGAATTGCAAAATAGTATAACCTAGTGATTGAGGCGGAGAAGGCAATGGCACCCCACTCCAGTACTCTTGCCTGGAAAATCCCATGAACAGAGGAGCCTGGTAGGTTGCAGTCCATGGGGTTGCAAAGAGTCGGACACAACTGAGCAACTTCACTTTGACTTTTCACTTTCGTGCATTGGAGAAGGAAATGGCAACCCACTCCAGTGTTCTGGCCTGGAGAATCCCAGGGACGGGGGAGTCTGGTGGGCTGCCATCCACTGGGTTGCACAGAGTCGGACACAACTGAAGCGACTTAGCAGCAGCAGCAGCAGTGATTGAGGAATTCACAGTATCAAAAAGAATTGCATATTTCTTAACCCTTTGACTCTGTAATACTATTTCTAAGATTTTATCCTTAAGATAAAACTTAAGATTCACTATTTAGGTGATGGATGTTAGCTTAACTTATTGTGGTCATTGTTTTGAAAATGTTTCATCTCTCAAATCATTATGCTGTACACCTTAATATGATGTTATCTGTCAATTAGATCTCAGTAAACTTCGGAGGAAAATACACCTCCAGAATTTATATGAACTTTTGGTTCCCACTCTGACGTGTAAGAAGCTTGAAAATATCACTTTCATCCCCACAATAAGAAAAAATGCTGAACAAACTGAAAATAAACAAATTTTCTTAGGTCCATCAAAGAACTGGGGTCAAAGGAGAAACAACTGCCCTGAGAACTGAACAGGAAAACACAGAGAACCATAGCCTACAGGGAGCAGAAACCAGTGCTGGAGCTAGCAACTGGTAGGAAATCAGTAGGAAAACAAACATCACTAATTGCTGGGGACTGAATGTGCACTAGTTTGAGAAAAAAGTCTTAGAGGCCATCCATAAGGTTGGCTAAACTTTCCTGAGTTTTATCTCCAAGAGGCTCATTAGTTCTGAGTGTAAAGAAGTGGAGTATAATCCGCTTGTATTTCCAGGAAGGGAGGGGGAAATTAACCATTTAAAATACACCCAGTTGTTTTTCTTTTTCCTTAACAAAGCCCTGCCCTCAAGGAAAAATATTTTCTTGGAGCCTAATTGACAGGAGCTTCCCTGGTGGCTCAGAGGGTAAAGAATCCACCTACAATGCAGGAGATCTGGGGTCAATCCACAGGATGGTAAGATCCCCTGGGGAAGGGAATTCTATAGTAAAGTAATTTAGAAGCTGGGAGTAGAAGGATGTGCGCTCATCTTCTCCTGTGAGAACTCCAAAATTGCAACACGCTGCTGAACAACCATCGACAAGAGAGTGTTGGATACCACCAAAAGAAGATAACCCATATACAAGGGAAAAGGAGAAGCCCCAATAAGACAGTAGGAGGGGTGAAATCGCATTTAGAATCAAACCCCATACCTTCTTAGAGACACTTGGAGGGCTCAAATAAAACCTTGTGCACACCAGGACCCAGAGGTCCCACAGGGACTGAGCCAGACCTGTCTTTGAGTGTTTTTGAGTGTCTTTTGCAGAGGCATGGGTCAGCAGTGGCCTGCTAAGGGGACAGGGGCTCTGGCTGCAGCAGACTTGGGACACACAGCATGTGAAATAAGCCCTTGTGGAGGAGGTCACCATTAGCCCCATCATAGACCTGCCAAGCAGACAACCCACAAACTGCAGAACAATTATACCAAAGAAATCCTCATACTGTTAAGAAATTTCAAGGACCCACAATTGGATTTCCCAATCTGGGGATCCAGCAAAGGGACTAAGAACCCCAGGGAATTTGACTTTTTAGGCCAGTGGGATTTAATTACAGAATTTCCACAGGACTGGGGAAACAGACTCTTAGAGGACACAAACAAAACCCCGGGTGCACCAGGAGCCAGGAGAAAGGAACAGCGTCCCCACAAGAGACTGAGCCAGACTTGCTTGTGAGTGTCTAGGAGTTTCCAGTGGAGGCATGGGCCTCAGGACAAACAACAGGGAGGGAACACAGTCCCATGAATCAACAGAAAATTGGATTAAAGATTTACTGAGCATGGCCCCACCCATCAGAACAAGACCCAGATTCCCCCACAGTCTCTCCTATCAGGAAGCTTCCATCAGCCTCTTATCCTTATTCATCAGAGGGAAGAAAGAATGAAAACCACAGTCACAGAAAACTAACCAAACTGATCACATGGACCACAGCCTTGTCTAACTCAGTGAAATTATGAGTCATGCCATATAGGGCCACCCTAGATAGATAGGTCATGGTGGAGAGTCCCAATAAAACATGGTGCACTGGAGAAGGGAATGACAAACCACTTCAGTAGTCTTGCCTTTAGAACCCCATGAACAGTATGAAAAAGCAAAAAGATATCATACTGAAAGATGAACTCCCACTAGGTGCCCAATATGCTACTGGAGAAGAATGGAGAAATAACTCCAGAAAGAATGAAGAAACAGAGCCAAAGCAAAAACAATGCCCTGTTGTGGATGTGACTGGTGATGGAAGTAAAGTCTGATGCTGTAAAGAACAATATTGTATAGGATACTGGAATGTTAGGTCCATAAATCAAGGTAAATAGGAAGTGGTTAAAAAAGGAGTTGGCAAGAATGAACATTGACATTTTAGGAATCGGTGAAACTAAAATGGACTGGAATGGGTGGATTTAATTCAGATGACCATTATATAAGAAATCCAATAGAAAAAATGGAGTATCCCTCATAGTCAACAAGAGTCCAAAATGCAGTACCTGGGTGCAATCTCAAAAATGACAAAGAATGATCTCTGTTTATTTCCAAGGAAAATAGTTCAATATTACAGTAATCCAAGTCTATGTCCCAACCACTAATGCTGAAGAAGCTGAATGGTTCTATGATTACCTACAAGACCTTCTAGAACTAACACCAAAAAGATGTCCTTTTCATCACAGAGGACTGCAATGCAAAAATAGGAAGTCAAGAGATACATGGAGTAACAGGCAAATTTGGCCTTCGAGTACAAAATGAAGCATGGCAAAGGCTAACAGACTTTTGCCAAGAGAACACACTGATCATAGCAAACACTCTCTTCCAACAACACAAGAGAAGACTCTACACATGGACATCACCAGATGGTCAACACTGAAATCAGATTGATTATATTCTTTGCAGCCAAAGTTGGAGAAGCTCTATACAGTCAGCAAAAACAAGACCAGGAGCTGACTGTGGCTCAGATCATGAGCCACTTATTGCCAAATTCAGACTTAAATTGAAGAAAGTAGGGAAAACCACTAGACCATTCAGGTCTGACTTAAATCAAATCCTTTACAATTATACAGTGGAAGTGACAAACAGATTCAAGGGATTACATCTGAAGCTCCTTATTGCCAAATTCAGACTTAAATTGAAGAAAGTAGGGAAAAACATTAGACCATTCAGGTATGACTTAAATCAAATCCTTTACAATTATACAGCAGAAGTGACAAATAGATTCAAGAGATTACATCTGATAGAATGCCTGAAGAAATATGGACAGAGTTTCATGATACTGTGCAAGAGGCACTGATCAAGACCATCCCAAGAAAAAGAAATGGAAAAAAGGAAAAATGATTGTCCAAGGAGACCTTACAAATATTTGAGAAAAGAAGAGAGGTGAAAGGCAAAGGAGAAAAGAAAGGATATACCTGTCTAAATGCACAGTTCCAAAGAACAGCAAGGAGAGATAAAAAAGACTTCCTCAGTGATCAATACAAAGAAATAGAGGAAAACAATAGGATGGGAAAGACTAGAGATCTCTTCAAGGAAATTAGAGATACCAAGGGAACATTTCATGCAAAGATGGGCATAATAAAGGACAGTAACCATATGGACCTAAGAGAAGCAGAACATATTAAGAAAAGGTGGCAAGAATACACAGAAAAATTATACAAAAAGATCTTAATGACCTGGATAAACAAGATGGTGGTTATCTACAGCCAGAAAGCCTGGAGTGTGAAGTCAAGTGGGCCTTAGGAATCATCACTACGAACAAAGCTAGTGGAGGTGATGGAATTCCAGGCAAGCTATTTCCAGTCCTAAAAGTTGATGCTGTTAAAGTGATGCACTCAATATACCAGTAATTCTGGAAAACTCAGCAGTGACCACAGGACTGGAAAAGGTCAGTTTTCATTCCAATCCCAAAGAAAGACAATGCCAAAGAATGTTCAGACTACTGCACAACTACACTCATCTCACATGCTAGCAAAGTAATCTCAAAATTCTCCAAGCCAGGCTTCAACAGTATGAGAACAGAGAACTTCCAGCTGTTCAAGTTGGATTTAGAAAAGGCAGAGGAACCAGAGATCAAATTGTCAACATCCACTGGATCATCAAAATAGCAAGAGAGTTCCAGAAAAATATCTACTTCTGCTTTATTGACTAAATAAAGTCAATGAATATTTCCTGGTGGCTCAGACAGTAAAGAGTCTGCCTATAATGCAGGAGACCTGGGTTCAATCCCTGGGTTGTGAAGATCTCCTAGAGAAGGAAATGGCAGCCCACTCCAGTATTCTTGCCTGGAAAATCCCATGGACGGAGGAGCCTGGTAGCCTACAGTCCATGGGGTCGCAAAGAGTTGGACATGACTGAACAACTTCACTTTCTGCTTTTTGACTATGCCAAAGCCTTTGACTGTGTGGATCACAAAAACCATGGAAAATTCTTTAAGAGTTGGGAGTGCCAAACCACCTCACCTGCCTCCTGAGAAATCTGTATGCAGGTCAGGAGGCAACAGTTAGAACTGGACATAGAACAACAGACTGGTTCCAAATTGGGAAAGGAGTAAGTCAAGGCTGTATATTGTCACTCTGCTTATTTATCCTATATGCAGAGTACATCATGCGAAATGCTGGGCTGGATGAGCACAAGCAGGAATCAAGATTGTTAGGAGAAATATCAATAACCTCAGATATGCAGATGACACCACCCTTATGGCATAAAGTGAAGAAGAACTAAAGAGCCTCTTGATGAAAATGAAAGAGGAGAGTGAAAAAGCTGGCTTAAAACTCCACATTCAAAAAACTAAGATCATGGCACTCAGTCACATCACTTCATGGCAAATAGATGGGGAAACAGTGGAAACAGTGACAGACTTTAATTTTTTGGGCTCCCAAATCACTGCAGATGGTGACTGCAGCCATGAAATTAAAAGATGTTTGCTCTTTGGAAGAAAAGCTGTGACAAACCTAAACAGCATATTAAAAAAGCAGAGACATTACTTTGCCAACAATGTCCATCTAATCAAAGCTATGGTTTTTCCAGTAGTCATGTATGGATATGAGAGTTGAACCATAAAGAAAGCTGAGAGCCAAAGAATTGATGCTTTTGAACTGTGATGTTGGAGAAGATGCTTGAAAGTCCCTTGGACTGCAAGGAAATCAAACCAATCAATCTTAAAGGAAATCAGTCCTGAATATTCATTGGAAGGACGGATGCTGAGGCTGAAGCTCCAATAACTTTGGCCACCTGATGCAAGGAACTGACTCATTTGAAAAGACCCTGATGCTGAGAAAGATTGAAGGCAGGAGGAGAAGTGGACCACAGAGGATGAGATGGTTGGATGGCATCATCAACTTGATGGACATGAGTTTGAGCAAGCTCTGGGAATTGGTGATGGACGTGGAAGCTTGGCGTGCTGCAGTCCATGGGGTTGCAAAGAGTTAGACATGACTGAGCTGAACTGTACTGAATTGACAGGAAGTAAGGGAAGTGCCCAAATTCAGCCTCCTCTGTCCTTCATGTTCTACCTAAATGTAGGGAAAAGAGAATAAACTGAGAAACACTTATGAAGGTCCCAGCCTTGGGCAACAACTCACTAAAAGACTGAGACCTTATCATAGGATTATAGAAAAATTTCCCTCTTTCCCTTCCACCTCTTCACCACTCCATCAATAGGGCTACCATATAACATCAGGGGAATAAAACGGAAGAACAGAAAGTCTCTGATATTGTTTAAGAAGAAGTCTCTAGGGAAACCCAAAGACAACGGAGGAGATAAAGTAGGACACCAGGGGAAGCTTTAGCCTTTGACACCCACAGCCACAGCAAATAGTAAACACAGCCTGACCTTTAGCCTGATAAACATAAAACCTCATACTAATGGACTGTTTATATCAGTTCCTTTTACTTAATAGAGGATGCCCAACTTTCAACAACAATAGAAAAGAATGAGAAAAGGGAAAAGCTTGCTAAAAAGCAAAGCACACCCTCTGAAGAGACAGAGCAAGCATCAGAACCAGACTCAGATATGGCAGATTTTGGAATTAATCAACCAGGAAGCTAAAATAACTATGATTAATACGTTAAGAGCTCTAAAGGAAAAAGTGGACCACATGTAAGAACAGATGGGCCGCGTAAGCGGAGAGATGGAAACTCTTAAGAAAGAATCAAAAGGAAATGCTAGAAATCAACAACACAGTAAAAGAAATGAAGAATGCCTTTGATGGGCTCCTCAGTAGACTGGACACAGCTAAGGAGAGAATCAGTGATCTTGAATATATTCCACCAGAAACTTCCCAAATGGAAAGATAAAGTATTAAAAAGGAAAAAAAAAAAAAAAAACAGAATAAGCCCAGAACTATGGGGAGACAATTACTAAAGTATAACATATGCATGATGAGAATGCCAGGAGAAGAAACAGAGAAAGGAACAGAAGACATACACCTCCACAAATACAAAACAACATATGAACATGGCCACTCACTGAAGCACTATATGTAGCAGCAAAATATTGGAAGCAACCAAAATGTCGATCTAAAAGACTGGATAAATAAACTATGATTTATCCCTTGATGGTGCAGTCCTACATAGCAGTAAGAAAAAAAGGGAAAATCTCCATGAGCTGATATGGAGAGAGTTCTGGAATATGTTGTTATACTTTTAATTAAAAAATAATTTAGATTTTATTTAAAAAGCACAAACATATATATTTAAATAATTTATATCTTTATATAATTATATTATATATTATTCATAGCATCAGTTCAGTTCAGTCGCTCAGTCGTGTCCGACTCTTTGCGACCCCATGAATTGCAGCACTCCAGGCCTCCCTGTCCATCAGCAACTCCGGGAGTTTACCCAAACTCATGTCCATCAAGTCGATGATGCCATCCAGCCATCTCATCCTCTGTCGTCCCCTTCTCCTCCTATCCCCAATCCCTCCCAGCATCAGGGTCTTTTCCAATGAGTTAACTCTTCGCATGAGGTGGCCAAAGTATTGGAGTTTCAGCCTCAGCATCAGTCCTTCCAATAAACACCCAGGACTGATCTCCTTTAGGATGGATTGGTTGGACCTCCTTGCAGTCCAAGGGACTCTCAAGAGTCTTCTCCAACACCACAGTTCAAAAGCATCAATTCTTCGGCGCTCAGCTTTCTTCACAGTCCAACTCTTACATCCATACATGGCCACTGGAAAAACCATAGCCTTGACTAGATGGACCTTTGTTGGCAAAGTAACATCCCTGCTTTTGAATATGCTATCTAGGTTGGTCATAACTTTCATTCCAAGAAGTAAGCATCTTTTAATTTCATGGCTGAAGTCACCATCTGCAGTGATTTTGGAGCCCCAAAAAATAAAGTCTGACACTGTTTCCACGGTTTCCCCATCTATTTGCCATAAAGTGATGGGACCAGATGCCATGATCTTCATTTTCTGAATGTTGAGCTTTAAGCCAACCTTTTCACTCTCCTCTTTCACTTTCATCAAGAGGCTTTTTAGTTCCTCTTCACTTTCTGCCATAAGGGTGGTGTCATCTGCATATCTGAGGTTATTGATATTTCTCCTGACAATCTTGATTCCAGCTTGTGCTTCTTCCAGCCCAGTGATTCTCATGATGTACTCTGCATATAAGTTAAATAAACTATAGGTATACAAATAGATACAGATACTAGGATATTATTTTTTGTAACAAAAAGGGCTGATTTTTGCAAAAAGAAAGACAAGAAAAATGAATTAGAAATAAATAAAAGTTGTTATCTTCCTGGGTGAGTGAGAAAGGGACGGAATTAAGCCTTTGCTAAATGCAACTTCTGCATGATTTTGACTATTGAGCCATGTAACACTTTTGCATTCAAAAGTAAAATAACATCCAAAAAAAAAAAAAAGATGAAAAAACTGGATACTCAAAGTGAATGCAAACAGGAATGGATAAATCTAACAAAACGTTGGAAACAACCTAATTGTGTGCCCACAAAAGATTGGATTAAAAAATTGTGATTTATCCTGTCATAGTATAGCACTATTTAGCAGTAACATGACCATGTACAGAAAAAAGAATTTTTGAAATAGCTCTGGAACATAGTACTTTGGTTGTATACACCTTGTGGAATATATTGTAAGATTTTTAAAGAAGCAAAAATACCTGAACATTATTTCATAAGTTTGCTATTAGAGGTGGTGTTGGTATAGTAAGTTTGAAACTCTTTATTGTGCATAGTGAATATACAAATGAATAAATATAGCTATGTTTTGGGGAATGAGGTTCTTACTGTGGACAAGAGAATCACATATGGAATAAGGGAAAGGGGGTGATGTTTCATATCCACTGTAGATATCAATATAAACTTACAATTTTGTTCTGTCCACTGAAAGGGCCTAAAGAAATGACACTCGGCATATTAAATGATATCCTCAGAGAAGTTTCATTTCCATGCCTAGTTCTCTACTCCATTCCCACCCACTTCCCATAAGTGATCATTTCCTTTTGTTTCTGATTCATCCTTATTTAGTTTCTTTTTGCAAAATAAGCAAAGACACATATAAGTACACAAAATATTCTCCTTTCTTACACAGAAGGTGGCATATAATAAAACTTCATGCCCAGAACTTGACTTTTAAATACCAGTCCTCACTAAAAGAAACTACTTCTTCTCAAAGAAATGACCAATTCCAGATCTGAGGTGTAAAAGTTACATAGTGAACTTAGAACACTCTTTGTGCTAGAAAGCAAGGGAGACAAAGACTTAAGAGGATATATACAAAGGACATAGGAGCAGGCTTGAAAGAGCTCTGATTAGAAAAATGTTGGATAATTTGAACATCAAAATTACTAGTGAAGGTAATAGGCCTTAATACACTGAATTTAAAAATCCATAAATTCAGAGTGATACTCAAAAAAGAGATAGAAAAGGTGAAGAAGGTGAAGAATAAAGTTCTTTATGGAAGCATGCCATCTAAGAAAGACAGAAAGGATGAGAATTAGAAAAATCAGGATTTTGCAGTCATTGATATAATAATTGCTTCTCACAAGGATTGTCAGTGGATGCTAAAACCACTGAGTTAAAGGTTATTGGGGCACAGCATATTTACAAGACTTCAAAGTCTCACTTACTCCTCAACCTCCACCCTCACACCTCAGTTTTACTTCTTATGTATAAAGCTAATGAACTACCTCTAAAATAAAAAAGATCTGGAACACACCACCTTACCCAAATGATCAAATTTAGAAACACCAATAGTAAAACTATCTGATGTTATATGCCTCCTTATGTGATGCATGCAAAGTACAAAACATCAATCATGCAGTATTTTTTTAAATATATATTAAATATATATGCACATATATATTCAATATATATCTATCACGGAAACAGTGACAGACTTTATTTTCTTGTGCTCCAAAATCACTGCAGATGGTACCTTCAGCCATGAAATTAAAATATGCTTGCTCCTTGAAAGAAAAATTATGACAAACCTAAAAAGCATATTAAAAATCAGAGACATTACTTTGCCAACAAAGGTCCATCTAGTCAAAGCTACAGCTTTTCCAGTAGTCATGTATGGATGTGAGAATTGGACCATAAAGAAAGCTGAGTGCCAAAGAAATGATGCTTTTGAACTGTGGTGTTGGAGAAGACTCTTGGGAGCCCCTTGGACTGCAAGGAGATCCAACCAGTCAATCCTAAAGGAAATCAGTCCTGAATATTCATTGGAAGGACTGATGCTGAAGCTGAAGCTCCAGGACTTTGGCCACCTGATGCAAAGAGCCAACTCATTAGAAAAGACCCTGATGCTGGGAAAGATTGAGGGCAGGAGGAGAAGGGGAAGACAGAGGATAAGATGGTTGGATGGCATCACCAACTTAATGGACATGAGTTTGAGCAAGCTCTGAGAGATGGGATGGATAGGGAAGCCTGGCATGCTGCAGTCCACGGGGTCACAAAAGTTGGACATGACTGAGTGGCTGAACGACGATGACAGTGCATATATATACACACACACACACACACATACACACACATATATTCTTGCTAAATATATAGATTGAAAATGTATATATATACTAAACTAAATATATATATATATATATATACACACACTCAATGCAAGTCTCAGCATGAGGAAATAATCATACAAATCCAGATTGAGACACTCTACCAAAAAACTAGCTTAAATTCTTTAAATTGTTAATGTCAAAATACACATATACACACACAGAGGTGGGGGAGTGTTCTAGATAAAAAAAGACTGAGGACAAAGGATAACCACATTCAGAACCTGATCCCTGATTGGATTTGGTATTGGGGAAGGAGCAACAGCTCCAATGGAATTGTCCAGATCAATTAGAGTAAGTTGAAAATGTGCTATATATCAAATAGTATTCTTGTATTAACATAAAATCTTTTGGGTATAATAATGGTGTTGTGGTCATATACGAAAACAGTCTTATTCTTAGAAGAATCGTGCTGATAGTTTAGCAATGAAATGTCAAGTTGTCTGCAACGTACTTGCCAATGATTGAGAAATAAGAATATATGTGCATATAGTGAAAGACGCAGAGAGAGCTAAACAAAGCAAGAGTGAGAGGGAGAAAGCAAGTACAAAGATGGCAAAATATTAGCAACTGAGAAGTGTAATGTGAGTATATATTGACGTTCTTGCAATTTTCCCTAGATTGGAAATTTTTCAAAACAAAATCCTAAGAAAATATAGAAAAGTTAGAAATAGTTTGTATAGTTGTAAATGAGTAAAAACAGGAAATATAAATATATTGTATGCATGATTTACAACTATAACCATGTAAATTGCCTCTACTGTAAATAACTGAGTAGTAGAACTACAGCTAGGTATGATGGCAAAATTACAAAAATATTAAGAAAATAATAAAATGTTGCATGATTTTGAGTATTAAGAAAAAGTATACAATTTTAATAAAGAAAATTCAATTTTCTCTTATCTCCACTAATAAAACATCGAAAAATGTAAAAACTATCATTTGAGGCTTTTAGTTCAATACAGAGGATTTAATATATGCATTTACCTCTGCTCTTCTCCAGATTCCAGATTTATTTTATTTCAGTTTTTCAAATGAGCCTGTTGAGGTCTTAACCTAGAGAGGAAACTACAATAACAAAATTCTGAAAGCTAAAAAATGGATGGACAGGTAATGCTTGACTCAGCAGTTGAGAAGTCATTGCACCCCAAATCTTTGTGATGGAGGAAGCCACCAAGCAACTCCACTTGTGCTGTAGAACCCATAAAAGAGGCTCAAAAATGAGCAACACCAGGTATTTTGGGAAGTAGGGAGTGAGTATGGCTTAAAAAGAGGAGGAATGGCTACATGTCTATTTTAAAAAGTTGAATCTCTTTTGCAACTCTTATTAATAGAAGCCATGAGTCTGTCCCTTCCCTGTAAACTGGATGTTTATTCTCTGGAAACCATAAAACAGTCATGCTGAGGGTAAAAGTACCACACTGAAAACAGAGCAGTTAAAAATTTGTATCAGACTATTGAGAACTAGCCTCCAACTTTCTTTTTCCAGTCACCTTCCCATAAGCTGGAAGCCAAGTATTTAACCACCAAACAGGGAATTTGAAGTCTATGCTAATACGAACAGGCCCCAAAGACATTTAAATATAGTGACACAGGGGTTCCCCTGTGCTATCATCCAACAGATCACACTAACAGAAGAATTATAGTTGACAAGTTCCACCATGTAAGCAAAGTGATCCAGGCCTAGATATAAGCAACCAAAGATCATGAACATCTGAGAAAATACTTAATGTGAAAAGAGGAGATCAAAAGAACAGACGGACAAGGAAGGGGATGACTAAGGAAACAACCCATTCAAGACTACAAACCTTAATTTAAAGAACTATCCTTAAGCTCCTCAGAAAAATAGCAAATGTATTGTATCCATGAGACAAGAATAGAATGCTAAAAGAAAGGAACATACAAAAATTTTAAACTCAATAGAAGTAAAAGATACAATTGGGGGGGGGGGGCGGTTGGGGAACCAGAAATCAGAACACAAAGGCAAATAGAAAATAGGAAGGGAAAAATATAAGAAAACTGGAGAATTAATCCAGCATTCAGAAAATGGAGTTTCAAAGATGACAGAGGGCAGGAAATCATTAAGAGTAATTGAAGAAAAATTTCCAGAATTTAAGGTTTTGAATTTCCAATTAGCATTCAAATCTCCTAGTATTTCTCTCAACTTAAAAAAATAAATAAGCTTAGCTCCACCTCCTCTACAGTCACCATCTCATTTCTCTCTATTTACAGTTAAACTATTTGAAAGAGCTGATTTAACAAGCTCTGATTTCTCCTTGCTTATCTTCCCTTGGGTGCACCCAATCAGAGCTTTGGCTCCACAGCTCTACTGAAACTGATTTTTCTCAAGAACAGCCATGACTTTCAAGTTGCTCAATCCAATGGCCAACTTTCTAGGTTTTACCACCCACTCCAGAGAAGGCAATGGCATCCCACTCCAGTACTCTTGCCTGGAAAATCCCATGGATGGAGGAGCCTGGTAGGCTGCAGTGCATGGGGTCGCAAAGAGTTGGACATGACAGAGTGACTTCACTTTCACTTTTCACGTTCATGCATTGGAGAAGGAAATGGCAACCCACTCCGGTGTTCTTGCCTGGAGAATCCCAGGGACGGGGGAGCCTGATGGACTGCTGTCTGTGGGGTCGCACAGAGTCGGACACGACTGAAGTGACTTAGCAGCAGTAGCAGTAGCAGCCAGATCTGTGACTCCTCAAATCTTGCCTGACTCTTCTAATGACACCTTCCTCTTTGCTGTTGCTCAGAAAAAAGAAATGGTCTTCAATTTCTTATCATTCAATTGTAATCAACTGAATCAATTTCCCTACCCCTCAGAATTCCTTTCCCATCTTCCCCATGTTATTGTTCTCCATAGCATTTTTTTTTTTTCAGTGTTACAGCTCCATTTTATTTAGAAGATAGCAAGAGGGAGGAGGGAGAGGGAGAGAGGGAGAGGGAGAGAGGGAGAGAGGGAGAGAGAGAGAGAGAGAGAGAAAGAAAAGAGCGCACGCACGCGGGAGAGAGAGTCCAAGAGAAAGCGCTTTGGCTCCTCCTTTTATATGTTTTTTCTTCCACCTGGGCCTGCCCTATGCAAATTGGGCTTAGCCAGGAGTGCTGTTTGTTCTGCCTGAAGTTTTCACTCTGGTCCTCGGACCTTCCTTGTCTTTTAGCACTGCCATTTTGGACTCCTTCTCCCTATTCTACCTACCTAACATTCCCCCCTCAAGAGATGGGAGGCCCAATTCTTTGGGAATAGGGGCGTCGAGGTCTTTCTGGCTACTTCCTGCTGAACTGGGGCAGCAAGGGGTATTGGGCCTCCCCCCTCTTGCTAGTCTCAAGCCTCAGAGTCCTTATAGCGGTGTCCAAGGGTGTGTGATATTTGCCGTGGTCAGCTGTAGTTTTAATATCTTTGTTGAACTGGCACTGCATGTTGTAGCTGGTTGACCTGGGCAGAGACAAAACAGGTTAGACAATTGATAGTACATGGAATAATCATAAGCATCATCAATATAGCATAACAAGGACTAGTAGAGACATTGGTCAATTTTAAATTCACATTGCCAGGATAGCTCAAGTCCCTCTTTGTTCAGGAATCAGAAGATCTATCTCCTGTCTGTCTTGGAGTACAGTCTCTGTCAAGCTGTGTTGGCTCCTTAGAGTTATCCTGAGAAATCTTATCCCCAGAAACCAGGTTTTAGGGGTGTTCATTAGAATGACACTCATTGGTAGTTCTGAATAGGTATCTGAGATCTCC
This sequence comes from Bos mutus, assembly GCF_027580195.1. Lineage (NCBI taxonomy): Eukaryota > Metazoa > Chordata > Mammalia > Artiodactyla > Bovidae > Bos > Bos mutus. Next base: position 54,298,925 of record NC_091631.1, on the reverse strand, counting down.
CAGGGGCTCACAGGTGTATTGAGTGTCCTCTTCTGTTTTCTTCCATGGCTTGACTCGTGAGTAGTGAATCCAGGAGTCATGTCCTGGTACCTTTACTGCTGTGGGGGTAGAAAGTATTACAGGGTAGGGGCCCTTCCATGTGGGCTGGAGTTGAGCCTTTGGGGACCCATCTTTCCAGACTTTTATTAGGACTTGATTTCCTGGAGCATATAGTGGTGACTCTTTAGAATCTTTTGGGTCCTGGTTCATACCCCACAAGCGTATATCCTGTTGGAATTGCCCAATGGCCATGGTATAAGACTGGAGGGTCTGAACCTCTGGATCTAGGAAGAGGTCATTGACATAAACAAAAGGTCTCCCATATAGCATCTCATAAGGACTAAGATCAACCTGTTCCTTAGGGGCAATGCGGGTGCAGAGGAGAGCTATTGGTAAAGCCTCCTTCCATCCCAGGGAGGTCTCCTGGGTTATCTTTTTTATTGCTGATTTTAAGAATTGATTGGCTGTTTCTACTTTTCCTGAAGATTGAGGCCTCCAGGCACAATGGAGATAATAAGTAATGTCCAATGCTTTTGAGACTCTTTGGGTGACCTTAGAAGTAAATGATGTCCCATTGTCACTTTGTAATGACCTGGGCAGACCAAATCTTGGAATGATTTCATGGAGCAGTTTTTTTTACCACCTCCTTAGCCTTCTCAGTCCGGGTGGGAAAGCCTTCAAACCATCCTGTGAATGTATCTATCATGACTAATAGGTATTTATACCCTTGAGAAACTGGCATCTGGGTGAAGTCCATCTGCCAGTCCTCTCCTGGGTAGGCCTCTCCTAGGATGGGCTGGGCCAGCTGGGGTCTTCGAGCTCCTTGGGGGTTGTTTAATTGGCAAGTGGGACAAGAGGAGACCACCTGTCTTATAGTTGTTTGGAGGCCTGTTCCTCTGAAGGACCTTTCTAGTAATCTTTGGAGGGCCTTTTCTCCTAAATGAGTAGTGGCATGTAAGGAGTTAACCAGCTTCCGTTGGAGGTTCCCAGGCAGAAAAAGGAGTCCCTCCTTTTGGAACCACCCCATATGATCTTCTTGAAAGCCCTCGCTCTTAGCTTTAAGAGTCTCACCTTCAGTATATGAAGGAGTTTCTGGCAAATTAGTCTGTGGAACTAAGGTGGCAATCCCTATTAGGTCATGGTTCTGTAATGCTGCTCTCCTAGCTGCCTGATCAGCTGCTTGTTTCCCTCGTGTCACTTCCCTGCTCCCTTTTTGGTGTCTTTTGCAGTGGGAGACTGAAACCTCAGTGGGCAGATGGACTGCCTCCAAGAGTCGAAGAATCTGATCACCATATTTGATTGGGGACCCTCGGGTGGTCAAGTGGCCCCTTTCTTTCCAAACAGCCACATGTGCATGTAGCACCAGAAAGGCATACTTGGAGTCAGTGTAAATGGCTATTCTTTTTCCTTTTCCCAGCTCTAAAGCTCGAGTCAGGGCTATGAGCTCAGCTAATTGGGCTGAAGTACCTGGTGGCAGAGGCTTAGCCCTATGGTCTCAAAATTGGAGACTACTGCATACCTGCTCTTCTTTTTCCATCCAAGACAAAGCTGCTCCCATCAGTGTACCAGATTTCCTCAGGATTGGTCAGAGGATCTTCTGACAATCCCTCTCGGGGTTTTGTCCAGTGGTCCAAGGTTTCTAGACAAGAGTGAAAGGGGAGAGAGCCCTCGGGGGTAGGGAGGAGGGTGGCTGGGTTAAGAACCTCACAAGGGGATATAGTGAGGCCTGGATTTTCCATCAGCATTACTTGATATCTGAGGATTCTTTGATCAGACATCCATAAACGGCCTCTCCCATTTAGGAGTTGTTTTACTTTGGCTGGTAAAAACAGTTAGTTTGCCCCCAAAGGAGAGTTTTAAAGCATCTTCTATCATGATTGCAATAGCTGCAAGATTTCGAAGGCAGGGAGGCCAACCTCAGGAAGTTGGATCGAGCCTCTTGGATAAGTAAGCTACAGGCTGGGGCTCAGATCCCAACCTTTGAGTTAACACTCCCAAGCCTATTCCCTCTCTTTCATGGACATAAAGTTGGAATGCTTTTTCTGGGTCTGGCAACCTCAAGGCAGGTGCCTGAGTTAAGGCCTGTTTTAGTGTAGCCTCTGCCTCCTTTTGAGGAGTTCCCCACATCAGTGGGATTGAATCATTTCGTCCCTTTAAGCTTTCATATAAGGGTGGGCAATTAGACCATAGTTGGGTATCCAGATTCTACAATAACCAGTTAGCCCCAGGAAAGCTCGCAATTGTTTTCGAGTCGTGTGGGAGGGCAACTGGAGGATTCCTTGTACCCGATCAGAGGACAGCCTCCTGGACCCGTGTGTAATGTGACCTCCCAGGTAAATGACCTTTGTCTCGACCATCTGTGCCTTAGCATGGGAGACTTTATATCCCCTTTCTGCCAAGAAGTTTAGAACCTGAATTGCATGTTGTTGGGCACTTTTTTCATCCGGAGAGCAGATTAGTAGGTCATCTACGTATTGTAGTATTTTCCCATTAGGTCCCAGGTCTAGATCTAGGAGATCTCGGCCAAGGGCCTATCCAAACAGGTGGGGGCTATCTCTGAACCCCTGAGGTAATACTGTCCAAGTCATCTGTTGGTGTTTTTCTCCTGGGGCCTGCCACTCAAAGGCAAAAAGGTATTGGGATTCTTTAGCCAGTGATATGCAAAAAAAAAAAAAAAAATGCATCTTTGAGGTCCAAGACTGTAAACCATTTGGCACTGGGTGGGATTTCTCCCAAGATTACATAGGGATTGGGTACTGTGGGACGGAGGGGAACTACAGCTTTATTTATGATCCGGAGATCTTGAACCATTCACCAGGTTCTGTCTTTTTTCTTTACTGAGAGGATTGGGGTGTTACATGGTGAACTGGTAGGGACCAGTAGCCCACAAGCAAGGAATTTATTTATTAAAGGCTGTAGTCCCTCCTGAGCCTTTCTTTTGAGAGGATATTGTTTCTGGTTAGGAAACCGAGTGGGATCTCGGAGGACAATGATGACAGGTTCGGCTTGGTAGGCTTGTCCAGGAATCCCCTGGTCCCACACCTGGGGGTTAATCTTGTCTTCCCATAGTTTTTGGGCCCTCTCTATTGAAGGTGTAGTGGGTTCTTCAGTAGTAACCAGGAGCTGTAGAGCTCTAGGGGCTGAAAAACTTCCCATCACAAGGGTGGTCCCCAGTTTAGTGAGTATATCTCTTTCCAATAAGGGGGTAGGACACTCAGGGACCACCAGAAACTGGTGGGAAAATATTTGTCCATCCCAGCAACAAAGAAGTGCTCGGGTGAATCTTTCAGTAGTTGCTTTTCCTGTAGCACCCAAAATGGTACAGGTGTGGGAGGAGAAGGCTCTGGAGATCAAGACAGAGTAGGTAGCCCCTGTGTCAACCAAGAAATTCTCGGACCTACCTGCCACATCCAGTTACACCCTTGGCTCCAGCCCCATGATGGTTATCTGTGACAGGCGGGCTGGCTGGAGCGGGCCGCTTCAGTCCTCTTGAACCATCGTGAGGGTAGGCTTGGCGCTTGACCTTGAGGCTCTTGGGTCCCGAGGGCAGAGTGCCGCCCAATGTCCCAGTTGATGGCATTTGTGGCAAGCCGTTCTAGGAGACTTGTCACGGTTTGGACACTCTTTGGCCCAATGCCCCACCTGTCTACAGATCAGGCATCTGTCTCGTGCCTTGTACCTCAAGGACTCGGGGTTTGCCATAGGGCTTCTCTGGAGGGCGGCCAGCATCTGGGCATGCCTTGTCTCTTTCTTTCTCTCCTTTTCCTGGGCCTTGGCCTCCCTCTCCTGTTCTCTGTTATAAAAGATATTGGTGGCTGTCTGGACCATCTCATCTAAAGAGGCAGCAGGGCCCTGCTGTTGTAGTTGCTGTAACTTAATTCTGATATCTGATGCACATTGGGACAGGAATTTGTCCTTTAAAATCACCCGTCCCTCGTAAGAGTCTAAGTCCAGGTTGGTAAACTTTTGGAGTGCCTCTTTTAGCCTCTCCAGAAAGGCATGGGGTTCTCATTGGGCTCCTGAGTTATTGCTGAGGCCCGGGCACAGCTAATTACTTTTTGTTGGGCTGCTTTCAGTCCTGCCTTCACACAGATTAGAAAATGATCTCTTTCCCAGATGTGCTCAGGGTCATTATAATTCCAATTAGGATCGGAGGAGGGGACTGCAGTTTCCCCTACTGGGTATCTATCACTGGACATGTGGAGCCCTGTTGCATACTTCTGGGCTTCCTTTAAGACCCTGGTATGTTCAGGATCAGATAAAGTTTGACTAAATATGACCATAATGTCTTTCCACGTCAAGTCAAAGGCCAAGGTAATATGTTGGAATGTATCTATATATTTGCCTGGGTCATCTGTATAACTTCCCAGGTCTTGTTTGATCTGCCTTAGTTCTAAGAGGGAGAAAGGCTTATGGACCCCGGTTGGTCCGAATTCTCCTCCAGTTTCAACTAAGGGACATACTCGAGCTGGCTTTTGTGGAGAAGGTGCTCCCGGATATGGGGCACGTTTGGGTACGAGGAAGGAGCACCAGGCAACTTGGGAGCTGTGGGAGGTGAGCCTTCACGAGGGGGTTCCTTTTCTTGGTTGCCTGTGCCTAGCACCATTTGCCTAGTGGGCTCACTTTTAGGGCGTACTACAATCCCATACTTAAGACAGAGTTCTTTCCTGTCTCTTAGTCGGAAGAAAATTTGGACATATCTCCGTAGCATTTTCCATGATGTAGCATACCAGCTGTTTTACTGTTTTTATGATCTTTCCCTTTTGGTAGAATGGAAGCTCCCTGGGGGCTAGGAGTTTTCTCTGTTTTGTTCTCTTTTGTGTCACCAGCATAGAGAACAGTGCATAGAGCTTAGGGAGCACTCAACCAACATTTGGGGAATGAAGTATTGAATAAATGATTGCTCACTGAGTGCACAGCACAAAGGATGGAAGTAGATTTATGCTAAAAGCATGATGAGGAGGAAACGGAAAAACTTCCATAGAGAAAAAAACGGGTCATTTATAAAGGACAAAGAATCAGAATGGCATCATTGTTGTTGTTCAGTCACTAAGTCATGCCCTACTTTTTGTGATCCCATGGACTGCAGCATGCCAGGCTTCCTTTTCCTTCATTATCTCCCGGAGTCTGCTCAAATTCATGTCTACTGAGTCTGTGATGCCATCCAACCATCTCATCCTCTTCTGCCCTCTTCTCAGAAGGTAAATGCAATGATGTAATTTCTTTAAAATTCCTAAAAAATTCCTTTCTAGAAATTTATACACAAACTGTCAATTAAATGTATATGTGCACTAAATACACTCACAGACATGCCTTAAGGCCTTGCTACCTGTTATCCTCTCTATGTGAAACACTCTTCCCCCTAATACCTTTATGGTTAATTGCTGCACCTCCTTTAAGTCTTTGTCAGCTTCTCAACAAGGCTACCCTGAGTACCTCTAACTCTTAGTGCCCCTGATCCCAATACTCCTCTAAGATCCAAACAAGAGGGTCTCTGACCTGGGTGCAGGTTTTGTAGGGCCTTTGGCATCACAAATACACACACACACACACACACACACACAAAACACGCACACATGCACACACACACGCACACACGCAATTATTAAAGACTATATGCACACCTCTGTCAGTTGGAATCTGGCTCTCCAAGGTGGCCCAGCACTCTATCTGACTGTAAATGCCCATGGTCAAGATGAATACCATTCAGGCCCCAGAAAAATGCATTTCTCCATCTCTTTCTTGCTGTCCTTGACATAAAAGGAATCTGAATACATGAAGTTCTGTGGACAGGGCCACTGCCAGCATCAAAGAGGAACACTGCTTTGGAGTTGAGGGAGGATTTGAGTTGCAGACACACTGAAACAAGAAACAAATTAATTAACTTGTCAAATCTTTTCTCTCAGATACCATGAATGCAGTTGATTCTTACATAAGAAAGCAGCATTTTCTAGCACAAGAGTCTGTTACTTTATTTGAATTTCAATTTTGTGGTTCTAAGGTACTCACAAACTCAAGAGATACCCACAGTAGTTGCATCTGACAGCTGAAGAACATTTTGCAAAATGAAATGAAGCATACTGCTCTTAAATTGGTCTATATCCGCTGCTGCTGCTAAGTCACTTCAGTCGTGTCCGACTCTGTGCGACCCCAGAGACGGCAGCCCACCAGGCTCCCCCGTCCCTGGGATTCTCCAGGCAAGAACACTGGAGTGGGTTGCCATTGCCTTCTCCAGTGCATGAAAGTGAAAAGTGAAAGTGAAGTCACTCAGTCGTCCGACTCTTAGCGACCCCATGGACTACAGCCCACCAGGTTCCTCCATCCATGGGATTTTCCAGGTCTATATCTAGGTCTAGACAAAACATAAATCAAGTGTGATGCTAGTTAAAGGCTCTCATCTGGTCTCTTCCTTCAGGTTCCACAGATATTAGGAGCAGAACTGATTCTCTCTACTCTTCTCTACTTTTTCTTTCTCCTTTGCACTTACCACTTCATATGTTAATAATTGACATATTCATTATGTTTGCTTTTGCCATTAGCCTCTAGTCTGCTAGAATATAAGGTCCTCAAAGGCAAGAATCGTAGAATATTACTCACTGATGAGTCTCAATACCTAGAATAGTGCTCAACCCTTAAAACATATTTTTTTTGTAGAATTCTTAATAAGTGCTCAGTGAAATTGAATTTGTGTGTGAATGAATGGCTTAATTCTGTGTGTTTTCTTTCAAGAAGCAACTGGAACACGTGCACCCCTATACAAGGGCTACATCATGGCAAGACATAGAGTTCAGAACCCACGGATCATATGTAAGATAGATTCAAAGGGCCTTTCCAGGCTGGTGAGGAAAGAAAAGCCCACCAACTCTGCAAAAGGCAGAAGGCTAACCAGTCCACACTGAAGCATCTCACAAGACTCCCAGGAGATATGAAGATGAAACTGACTCAATGACTAAGATAGTGGAATATATCAAAAAGAAATGTATGCCACTGAGGAAGTACTTGACATTGAAGTATTTGACAATAACAGGGAAAAACAAACAGGCAAGACAATTATTAACTCCAGGGAAAAACACATCTGACAGAAGAGGAAAAGTTGGCACAGAGTACCATAAGACCTATAATAGTCATAATAACGCAAGCTCAGAGCATCCGTGGGAGCATGTCATGGGGAGACCAGGGAGGAAGGCAACCAAACCTTCATATTCCATAAGGGAACTATGCTTAAAACGGAAAGCTCAGGAAGCAGTAATATAAGAAATGTATTTGGTGATCTGGAGATAAATACCCAAAGAATCGGCTAAGAGACTAGAGATTGTTTCCAGAAAGAGGGAAATGGAGGGGTTGGTGTGGGGGAGGATTTCAGTTTTTCATAATAAGCCTGGAGGAACAACTGTTTCTCTCAACTATATACATAGGAGACTTTGATTAAAAAAATGAAAACTGTTAAACACAAGCCAAGCAAATCACATGGGCATGTATAGACATATAGATGTACATGGATCAAGAGCAGGCGTGCGTGCCAACCACGGACAGCAGTTACTTTCCTGTTAGAGAAGGGAGTGAGATGTGGGCGTGGGAGGAAGGTGGATGGGGAGGAGGTGGATGACTCATGTTTTGCTCCATTTACTTCAATATTGTTTTTCATCTCAATGAGAACGCACTCATGAGAAATCAAACAAAAAGATACAATAGATGTGGGCAAAAAGAATGACATTTTGAAGAAGTATCAAGCTAACAGTTAATCTAGGGCAGCCTCTTATCTAACTGTAAGTTGAAATAGGAGACAGAAGAGGGAAAGAAGGAAGAATGTTCAGTGGATATTAGAAAATGAGAACTGGAGTTCTCCAGGGACTAGCACCTGGAAGAGGACTTTAAATCCTGAACAGAAACAGGAAACTTCTATAGAGGCACAGTACTTCTGCAGAGACCCTGGTACTCAGGCTGTATTTTAGATGGAAACCAAAATCATTTCCTCCCAGGCAAATGCAACAGCAAAGCAACCTCCCTCCCCACCCTATCCCAATCTCCAGAACTTAGGTTTGCCTCACTCTGTGGGTTGGGTTTTTTCTAAAGCAAGGAAAAAGTGCTTTCCTAGGAATAAGCTGTCTGACGTCTGCTTCCTGCCCTCTGGCCAGCCTCACAGATGGGCTACTCTGGCCGGCAGCCGCCCAGCGCTGCCCTTGAGTGTTCTCAGCCCACTCGGCCCTGGCCTGCTCCCCTACCAGAGGCCCCCGGGAGCCATAATGTCGTGGGCCATTACAGCAGAACATTGCCTCTGCTGCAGGGGCAGCTGGCTCGCCCCTGGAGAGCTGGGCCTTGGCAGATGTTACACCTCCCTCCCCACCCTCACCAATGAGCAAGGGGACAATGGCTCCTACTGGATAGGTCAGGGCCATCCGGCAGGACAGCAGGAGGCCCGAGAGGTGGTACCTTTGCCTAAAAGAACACTTCTTACAAAATGGTAGGTCAGAAAAGAGAACAAGATGATTTGCGGGTTTTGCCTGATTTTTGTTTGAGGTGGGGAGACAGAGGAGGAAAAGGAACTGTCAAATCACAACAAATTGTTATCCATCTAGGCCTGCATTAAGCCTTGCTAATTTCATGTATGGACTCAATCAACCCTAATTGAGAACTAGTGTCATAATAGTGAACATTTGTTGAACTATATACTGTCTCATGCTGAGTCTCCCTATCTGTTATCTCAGCTAATTATCACAAACTTATGAATTAGGATGTTGCGATCATCCTAATTTTATAGAAAAGGGCATGAGACTTGGGTTAAAATAACTGGCCCAAGATGACGGAGACTGAGTGCCAGGACTGCCCCATTTGTCCCTGGTTTTTGGATATATACCCTGCTGCTGCTGCTGCTAAGTCGCTTCAGTCGTGTCCGACTCTGTGCGACCCCACAGACCGCAGCCCACCAGGCCCCACCGTCCCTGGGATTCTCCAGGCAAGAACACTGGAGTGGGTTGCCATTTCCTCCTCCAATGCATGAAAGTGAAAAGTGAAAGTGAAGTCGCTCAGTCGTGTCCGACTCTCAGCGACCCCATGGACTGCAGCCTACCAGGCTCCTCCGTCCATGGGATTTTCCAGGCAAGAGTACTGGAGTGGGGTGCCACCTCCCATACGTTAGAAGCAAAGTTTTGAGCTAGACACTCTGTGTCAATTAGAAAAGCTTATGTTTACTTTAGACTGTTGTCTTTCAGGACCATTCGGGGTTGAGGACAATGATGGCTGGGGTTGGGGAAGAAGAAAGGCGCTGGTCTGCTGATAGCCCAGGTGGACTTCGGGCCAAAGGATGAGTCCAGACTCTTCTCACTGGTGGAATAGGAAATCCATTAACTGCATGCCAGTCCCTCCTTGCTTTAGGAACCATGCCAGTCTGAGCACGTCAGAAGCTGGCCTTCAGCCCCCACAGCGGAGCAAGATAAGGGCAGGAAGAAGCAGTGGATGGGAGAGGTTGAAATGGTCAGGGAGGGAGAAGAGAGCCTTAGAGGGTTAGTCAGAGAAGGTTACCTGAGATGCTATCAGAGCCACTGAAAACTTTTGAGTAGGGCAGTCATGATTTAAATTGCTTTTGCCTATCAACTCTGCATGTATAGCATTTGTATGCAGAATGAACTGGAACAAGAAAAGATGGGAATTAAGGAAGAAGTTCAAAGGGTCATGAAGCCATTCTTCTAAGCCTTAAAAACCTCATGGCTATGAAAATCATGGAAATGACATTTAAAATGATCAAAACAACCTTGCAAAGGAAGGAGAACCCCAGCTTCCACCACCTTCTAAGAGATGCCCTCTGAACTACCTCCTTGCCAGCTTTCTTCTTCATTCTGTCACTCCTCCTGCAGGAGGGTTCTCCATTGACAGTGACCACAGAGGGGGCCAAAGGCCAAGGAGGATTTCTGTTCTGTGTGGATGGCTTTGCGATTGCCCAATGCCAGCAATACACACGCAGTTCTGTGTAGAGAGGAGTTTGCATTGAATTTGGTAGAAAGGAAACTCAAAAAAACCTCTGTCGGAAATGACAGCTCTTGACAAGATGAAAGGAGGTGTCTTGCTCAGATCTTCACTTAAAACAATCTGGAGCTCCATTAGTATTCATGGAGGAGAGGCAGCGTGGAACAAGTGCAGCCCCATGAATAAAATTAAAACGGGTATTGACTCTCTGCGCAGAAGGAGGGTGGGAGGGGGCTGCTGGGAGCTGGCCGGGCTTCCACAGCCTTGATTCTTAGTAGCCAGATGGGACCCATTCAAGGCACTGCATGTACATTTCAATCGGGCAATTTATCACTGTCAACAATTGCCCATCACCGTGCCTTTCAGCCAATCGCATCCACCTTCTGACTTTTCGGGAGTGAACTCGGCCTCGGGTACCTCCTTTGTTCTTCACGCCATCATGATGTGCACTCTGTCCAGGTGCTGCCTCCAGCTGGCTCCTGACTTGCAGCTCCATTCTATGTTTTGATTCTTACCTTGATCTTTGGGGTCCTTGCTGGAATTTTTTCTCACTAATTCTGATACCTGTCTCTTCTGTTTCACATGTTTTTCCCTCCCCATCCTGCCACCTGTTTTACTCCAGAGCACAGAATACCCAGTCCTGGTCTGTCCACTGAGCTCCAATCCCCAGCTCCAGCCCCACCTGCTTCAGGTAACTTAAGCTAAGACTTTCTGTACAAGTGAGCAGTAAGGTAGGATCATCTTCCCCAAGCTGTCCCTTGTAAAGCCTATCGAGCTGGCACTGATCAACCTCAAGCATGTTACACCCACCTAAGAAGGATCAGGAAGGAAAAAGGAGATTTTTCCAGGAAAAAAAAAATGATGAAAAACTTCACTTGCCCTTTCTTGGCTGTCTTTCATGGTTCCTATGGTTAGGGTGACCTCGCTCTTTGGAGGCCTGCTATGTCCGCAGCACTTATTTGCAAGGCTGTGTGAGCCCTAGTTGTTTGCAGCTGCAATTCTAGACTCCAGAAGGTCCTCTGTTCAGAAAAGCACCTCCATCTGTCGCTGCCACCCGTAGGTTTCCCATTTCCTAGACCTGCCTGAGCAGCTGTCTCCAGTGAGCCGCAGACAGAATTTCTGCTCCAGAGAGTTCAAGCTGATCAGGACATTCCTGAGTGCGACGTCCAGCACTGGGACATGGCCGGGGGCTGTGAGCACTGGGAGCCTGGGAGAAAACAAGCGTCACTTGGCAGGAGCCCAGCCCCACTCCAGAGGGACCTCACAAGCTAACTCCCAAAGTGACAGAGGCACCATTTCCAGCCACTCTTAATACAATTTTCAAATTCATTTGATGGCAAAGGAAAAAAAAAAAAATGACTCTCTCAATAATATTCAGGAACTCCAGAAATTTGCTATTGTGGACCCAATGGGCCTCACTCCCTGCCCCCTTACCTGGCTTTCCTCCCTGGTCCCCTGCTCATTCTCACCTCATGCTACAGCATTCCCCATCTTCGCCTCTTGAAGGATCCAGTCTGAACCTGAATAGAATAACTGGTTCAACGTGACCATGGCTCTGCTTTTCAGGTGATGTGTACATGGCTCTTGGGCTCACCGAACTCAGAGGCTAAAGCTGTCCATGATAGAATGACAGGGACCCTCTAAAGGTTAAGGCTCAAGAACCCAAGCCCTGGAGGTGCTGGGACTCTGGAGCTCTGTCCAGGTACTGCGCACACAGTTACCCTCACCGGGACTCTCCCCATTGCCTGCAGTCTAGACATGAAAAGGGTGGATGTGGACCAGGTTTGGAAGGAATAGCTAAATGTCTCTCTATTGGGATCTGGTTAACTTCAGATGTCCTCAAGTCCTTGAAAAATGATTCAGGTCTAATAGATGCTTCTCTTAACTAAGCTGCATTTAACAAGATCCCTTCTGCACCCCATCACCTTCCAGAAGTTGCTACCAGAAGACACAGCTGGGAAAGGTGAGTGATGATCATTTTGGTGATAGAGGTGGAGACATTGGTAATATCCACCAATTATAAAGACTGAATCTCTCCTCTGAATGATGTAAGTACTCTCCTAATAATGAAGATATTTCTGTGGTGCTTCCTATGTGCCTTGTACCATACTGCATACTTTACAAGTATTGTTAACACATTGGATCCCCACAAAGGCACTTTGAAGCAAGTTCTATTACCATCATCTCTATATTTTAGGTGTAAAAATTAGCAGAGAAGGGAAGTAACTTTCTATGCTACCAAGCAGTGATGCCTGAATTGAAGCCTAGCTTTACAATTCAGGTCCCATAGGCATCACAATAAAATTCTTTCCATGACAGCTTGTCCTCATCCATTTATTATGTGTTACCGTTTATTCATTTTTGGTGTCTATGTTTCATCTTTAATTAGATAAAAAGATACTTGAAGGCCAAGACCATGTTTGATGCATCTTTGTATTTCTCACAGCATTATTATTATTTATTATTATTTCTTTCAGTGTCTCACATCTATAATTGCTTAATAAATGATTACTATGAACATGGTGAACAGAAAAAAAAAAAGAATTTAATCTAACCAATTTCAATCTTTTCTATAAGTTATTTTGCCTCCTAAGAATCCCTCCAAGAATATACTTTACTCCCCCAGGAGAAGTTATTTTAAAAACTAAATAACTCAGTACTTAAGAAAAATTCACCCCTCCTGATGAACTGATGCTCATGCTGTTTCCCTTTTTATTTCTGCTGCCAAGAAGCTCAAGGCTGTTTTTTTTCTTTAGAAGACTTGTTATATTTAGTCTAAATATTCTGGTGCAATTATACCCCCCTTTATTATTTGACCTTAAATATATGTTATTCTTATATTCTTATATGAAGAGCCTTATGAATTTTTTACCCTTGTATTTTATTGTAAGTCACTTCACTTTCTTTTTAGAAGTCTGATAGCAGTCTGGAGTTGGTGGGCCTCAGTTTCCTCATCTGCAAAATGGAGAATACAATAGTCCCTATATCATAGGGTTGTTGTGAGGAGTTTATGAAAAGCTTGAGAAAGAGCCTGGCATGTAACAAACACTCGCAGGTTAAGGAAGATGAGGAGAAGGAGGAGGAAGAACCAGAATGTCCTTCTAGGTATCCATAGAACATTTATGAGCACGTGTGTTGAAAATAATTCATATCTCTAAGCCAAGACTCTTCTTGAATGGCAGGCTTGTGTATCTAACTACTTGTTACCTGCACTACTGTATCTCATAGACACCTCAAATGTGTCCCAAACTGAACTCTTTATATTACCATCCCAAATATTTTCTTCCTACAATCTTCCTCTTTTCAGGCAAATGGTAACCCTACTCTTCCACTTGAGGCAAAAAACTGAAATCATCTTTAACTCTGCTTTGAGAAAAGCACCCCACGTCTAATCCATCAGGAAATCCTTTGGTTCTACCTTCAGAATAGACCCAGAAGTCAACCATTTCTCACCTCTTTGTTCCTGCCACCCAACTCAACAATACATGGATTATTGCAATAGCTTCCTAGCAGGTTCCATCTTCCCCAGTCCCCAGCCCTGTCCACTTCCAAAGCAGCACCCAGAGTAATCCTACCAAAATATGACTCAGCCTCTCATTCCATTCATAGTAAAGCTCTGGCTTCTACTACCTTTACCGTGACCTACCAGGCCCTGAATGACCTGCCCTATGGGTACCCTCTGACCCTCACTCCTTCCCTGCCACTCACCTCCTGCCCTTCCTGAAGACAGTGGGGCTTGTCCTCACGTTAAGCCTTTCTCTCTTCCCTCCTCCCCAGATCGCTCAAGGCTCTCCCAAACCACCTTTAGACCTTAAATATTACCTCATAGGCTCTTCCTTGACCGCTCTGCTTAAAATCACAGCCCCTCAACCTAACCACACACACACACACACACAAACACACATACACACCCTACCCTTCTGTCTTGCTTGTTTGCTTTGAGTAGCACTTAACACCACATAACATTCTATAGGGAGACAAGATAGAGCTTACTGATCAATTTCACAACGTCTCGAGCCAAATTACCTGGGTTGAGTCACAACTCCATCCATTTTAAGCTGTGTGATCTTTGGCAAGTTACTTAACCTCCCTATGTTTTCATCTCTTCATCTTTAAAAATAGGTTGTTTGGATGATTAGGTTGGTTGATAGGATGATTAAATGAGTTAACACATATAAAGCATCTAGAACAACGCCTGACATAAAGTAAGCACTCTGCTGCTGCTGCTAAGTCACATCAGTCGTGTCCGACTCTGTGTGATCCCATAGACGGCAGCCCACCAGGCTCCCCCATCCCTGGGATTCTCCAGGCAAGAACACTGAAGTGGGTTGCCATTTCCTTCTCCAATGCAGGAAAGTGAAAAGTGAAAGTGAAGTTGCTCAGTCATGTCCGACTCTTAGTGACCCCATGGACTGTAGCCCACCAGGCTTCTCCATCCATGGGATTTTCCAGGCAAGAGTACTGGAGTGGGGTGTTAGCTACTATGTCATTTGGTTTATTACATGTCTCTTTCACTAGAATGCAAATTTTCATATAAGAGGCAGTGTGTCGAGTATGGTTTTTGAATTAGTGTTTATAGTTTTTTTGGATATATACTGAGGAATACTGGAGAAGGAAATGGCAACCCACTCCAGTATTCTTGCCTGGAGAATCCCATGAACAGAGGAGCCTGGCGGGCTACAGTCCATGAGGTCACAAAGAGTCAGACACAACTTAGCGACTAAACCACCACTGAGGAATAGAATTGCTGAGTCATATGGTAGTTCTATCTTCAGAACTACCTATTAGAGGTATATCTTTATTACATACCTCTTAGAGAGGTACCTATTAGGGAACTATCTATTTCTCTATTTTTTTAGAAACTTCCATACTGTTTTCAGTGTTGGTGTCTTGTTCATCACTCTGTTACCAGTACCACAGAAAAGTCCTGGCACTTCTTAGGTGCTCAATAAATGTCAGATAAATAGAGTTAGACCCTGGGAGAGGGTCATACAGAGGGTCATCCACAGACTTAGTAGTCTTTTTTTTAAAGAAATGACATGAAGTTTAAAACTGAGAAAGAGAGAAAAGAAACTAGAACATAAAGAGAAATTAAGATCTGAATTTTCATTTCTTTGACAGCTACAGTCATGAGAGAAGTAGAAGAAGAAGAAACAAAGGCGGCCAAGAAATGGCCATCAAGCCTGGATGAGACTTGAGATAGTTTAAAATAAAAAGTCATAAAAAATAGGCAACAGAAAACTGTAAGAAGCAGGGGGTGAGAACTGTATTGAACATTAATGAGACTTGGGAACATTTACAAGGGAACAGATAGGGACCCAGGTACCACCCCTGGGTCTGGTTCCTTTCAAAAGAGCAAAGTTAGTAACAAGGTAGGAAAGAATCCAAGACCAGACTAAGCCAAGGAGAAATGGCAGGTTAGAAAGAGGAAGCAGCAACTATCGACTATTTTTAACAATAAACAGTGAAAGCAAATGGAAACAAATGGAAAAGGAAAGCTGTCAAAATAGAACTCTTCTCACTTCACACAGATTTGAAGCCAGGGCTTCACTGTGACTTTTCACGTTATTTTCAAGGGAAGCATGGTTATAATTTACTAATTATATATTCAATACATTTATTGATCACTACTTATGTACTGTTTTTACATATAGAAATTCTCTCCCTCTCTCTCTCTTTCTAGTTATATATTAGAAGAGAATTTCTTTTTTTAGGAATAGGTGCAGTCTGGGTATATGGGTACATAACTGGCTTCCAAACAAGACTGGTGGGTAACCTCAATAAACTCTCATTGTCTTTTCCCTCTTAGGACTCACAATCTCTTTGTGGACTGAACCTGTTAATAAATGAATACGTCCCGATGCGGGGAAAGTGCTGTTCTAAAGAAGGGGCTTGGAAGAAGAGCCAGTCCTCACCTGCCCTATACAGGTTTGTTGTTGTTTAGCTGCCTAATCTTGTCTGATTCTTTTGTGACCCCATGGACTGGGATTCTCCAGACAAGTGGATTGCCATTTCTTTTCTCCAGGGGATCTTTCCAACCCAGGGATTGAACCCATGTCTCCTGCATTGTAGGTGGTTTCTTTACTGCTGAGCCACTAGGGTACTAACTGGCTTTATAAATCCTTTCGAGGCAACAGAAACCAGCTTCAGTCCATCTTTCTCCACGTCTATCCTGTGCTACAATCATTCCAACAATGTTGGGAAGTAGTGTCTCTCACCCACAAGCACCAAGGGGGCTCTTGGGCTCCCTGTAATGGGCTATAGAGACATGGGAGAATGCAGAAGCCAGATCCTGGAAGGCCTCTGGCCTGCACAGAGGCTGGAGGAGTGTGCCAGCTCCTCAGAGTTGTACTCTGGAGTTAAATCCATAACATGACCAGGTTGTAAATTTCAGGCCATAGTTCATTAACTCCAGAAGTTCAAAACGATACCCCCTGCTTGCCCAGTCAATGCAGCTGAGAGTTTTCCCGGCGTGTGATGATCCATCAACAATTGGATTCAATATCTTTTGCTTCATTAATAGAGTCACACGGGCCCCTCCTATGGAGCTGAGTAAGGTTCCTGCCTACATGCCAGCTGGTGGCTGCGTTTGTGCAAGGCTGTATTTTGAGCCTCAAGCTCCAGGCAGAACCCAGGTGCACATTTTCCTGAACTCTGCTAGCCCAGGATCTCCAGTTTGACCAAAGTTAACATGAAAATGCCTTCCATGGGGCTGGTTTACTTTAACAAGATGATTCCAGTGCTGATTCAAGGCAGTGTAGATCTTAGAAAACCCTATGCAGCTTTAGGAATCTGCGGGTGTGGTGTGTGCACGCTCAGTCATGTCCGACTCTTTTGCAACTCCCAGGGACTGTAGCCCACCTGGATCCTCTGTCCACGGGATTCTCCAGGCAAGAATACCGAAGTGGGTGGCCATGCCCTTCTCCAGGGGATCTTCCCGATCCTGGGATTGAATTCGCATCTCCTGTGGTTCCTGCATTGGCAGGCAGATTCTTTACCACTGTGCCACCTGGAAGCCCTTAGGAATCTGTATTGCCTCATACCTGTGGCCTAGGTGACTTTTAGCCCAGTGGGTTTTTATAGTCTGAGATGCATGTCATTGACTCACTGGGCCCCTTGGGAAGTCACCTCCACTATACATGTTGAACAAGCAGAGATCATCCCCCAGAATGGGGCTGGGCACAAATCCTGCCAAAAATGGCCACGTGAGCCACAGCTGAGAAGGGGAGGCTCAGCTCAGAGTTCGTTAGGCTGAGTGTGAGCGAGCGCAGCTGAAAGCATGGTGAGCCTCAGGTGTGAGTACCATCCGTGTTCAGGGGACAGTGGTCACTGTCAAAACAGGAAAACCACAATCTAGCATTAAGTCTAAGGTCAAGCTTGAATTTGGAAATAAGTCCCAACCAAACTATCCAAGATGAAGGCACCAGTGAAGACAATGGAGTCCAGTTCAGTCCCTCAATCGTGTCCGACTCTTTGCGACCCCATGGACTGCAGCATGCCAGGCCTCCCTGTCCATCACCAACTCCCAGAGTTCACTCAAGCCCATGTCTATTGAGTCGGTGATGCCATCCAGCCATCTCATCCTCTGCTGGCCCCTTCTCCTCCCACCTTCAATCTTTCCCAGCATCAGGGTCTTTTCAAATGAGTCAGTTCTTCGCATCAGGTGGCCAAAGTGTTGGACTCTAAGCTGTGCTATAAACATCGCTTATCGGCTTGGCTTATGCGCACAGAGTCACAAGGCTGCCTCTTCCCAAATCCCTTCCCCTACTGCCAACAGCCCTTGAAACCATCAGGGTCCCCAATACAAACAGGAGGGCACCACTGCCACGATTTCCAAAACCTTTGTGAAATTCAAATGAGGCTCTTTTCCTTAGCAACCCGCTCCCACTGGGAATTCATTTTTTTTCCCCCAGCTCTTAAAATCTCTTGCCTTCTAAGCCACTGAAAGGACATATATTGTGGACCCCATAAACCTCCATTGCCCATAAGCAGTAGTAACATTTTCTGCCTCCTGTTAATAAATTGTTCCTCTCTTTGCACAGCAGAGAAAAGATGAAGACAAAATTGGGGGGAATTATTTCCCAAGTATTGTTTCTCTAACAATAGCAATCCCTGCTCCTGAGAACTCTATTTTGCTTAATACGTTCTTTCTGCAAAGTGGTAAAATGTGACAGTGTAATAACCCAAAAAGCAGCGTGAAGGGCCTGATTCCCCAAGTGTCCACTGAGAAAACGCACAAGTGTTTCCATCAAGAAGGAATTGTGTGTATTGAGAGAAGGTAAGTGCACAAAATAAGGGTCTGCTTCAAGTGGGGTCCAGGCGTCAAGGATTAAATGTTTGGATACTTTGCTTCACAATAGAAGCATTTGCAAGAAGAATGGGGCTCCATTTCTTTCCTTAATGGGGATATCACGCACATACACACACAGCAAGTGCATGTCTTCTTCAGGATAAAAAGAAAATTGGCTGGTTTAAACATCAAAAAAAAGCACCTGGCCAAAAAACACACCAATAATGCTGAGCAAAATCAGAACAGACTTCAAAGTGGGCCTCGGAGTTAGATACTGGGGAGAACCTCCAGACATCATGGTCTGAACCCCTGAGACATACAGCCAAGAGGAATTTTGGAGATGGATCCAAGGTGACCTTTGTAAGTCAGTTCAAATAGCTGCCGTCATCAGACTGGTGGCATGGACTAGATCAACAAATCTGTGGATTCTAGAAAAGACTTCCTTCTCCCAGTTCCTTATGATTTTCCCCTTTTCTGGTTCCTGACTCCTCCTCAACATACCTGTGGACCACAGCATTTGCTGGTATCCTTGCCAGGTAGGAAGAACGCATGTAGGGATAGAGGGGTGATAGAGAGGTGGCGATGCTTCCTAATGGGGGCAGGAGAGTCCATCGAGGAGGAGTGGATAGGGAAGTGGTACATCGGATTATCCCTCAGCCAGAAAGAAGAATGAAATAATGCCATTTGTGGTGACATGGATGGATCCACAGACTGCCATACTGAGTGAAGTAAGTCAGACAGAGAAGACAGATGCTGTTTCTTATGGTATCACTTACATGTGAAATCTAAGAAAACAGTACGAATGAACCTATTTACAAAACAGAGTCACAGATGTAGAAAACAAATTTATGGTTACCAAGGGGAAAGAGTAGTGGAGGGATAAATTGGGAAATTGGAATTGACATAAACACTACTGGGTACATAAAACAGATAACTAAGAAGGACCTACTGTATAGCACAGGGAAATCTGCTCAGTACTCTGTAATGACCTATAATGGAATAGAATCTAAAAAAAGAGTGCATATATATATATAGCGGACTCACTTTACTGTACAGCAGAAACTAACGCAACATTGTAACATCAACTATACTCCAATAAAAAAATCATTTAAAAAAGTGGTCAGAGGATGATTTGCCATGAGAGAAAGCAGGATACTGGTGTGAAGAGACAAAAGTCACCAGCAGTATGACAGGAGTTTGCATCACATCCCAAGTGGTAAAGGTAACTGCTTTGAGGTCAATACTGAACGGGTGAAAATTCAGGCTGGGCCTAGAGAGAAGGGCTGAGAAAGAAGCTCTGGGCCAGGCAGGACTGCAGTGTCTGGCGAGGTGCACTGTGTCCAGTACTCAGCGCCTGCATGTATTAATGCTACCCCTTCACTCTGTGACTCCCTAGTTCCTCTCACCAAAGGGTCCAGTTATAGCTCCCTACGCCTTGTCTTTGGATTTGGCCGTGGGACTTGCTCTGGCTGGTGGAATGTTAGCCAACATAGGGGCCAATGGCTTTGAAGCACTTGGGTCTGCTCTCTGTATTTGAATACTAGGCACAATCTAGTCTGTTAGTCCCGGGAGGGTGATGAGGCATGCATCTAACAGGGGAGAACTGCCCAGCGGAGCCCTGCCTGAACGCCCACCCCTGGCCACAGCAGCCGTGCAAGTGAACCTCTCAGAAGAGCAGAACCATCCAGCTGAACTCAGCCAACCCCTGATTAGGCGCTGGATTCATGACAAGACTGCTGTCTCTTGGTGTGCTCTGTTACATGCCATTTTGTGGCAATAAGTAGCTGATACAGAGGTCCAGCTGACGAAGCTAAGAAGGGGCAAAAATCCAGCCTGCACTCAGCTGTGCTGTCTTGCGCTGAAGCTGTGTCACCTTAGCCAAAGGCTGTTTTCTAGCTCACACAAAGGATCTGTTTAGGTGAGTGGTAGTCCCTGTAAAACTCCGTGCTTACCATTCCCCATCTTCTTCCCCATTGTCCCAGTCTACAAAGCCCTCCTAGGTTTTCTTGGCATCCTCATAACCACTTGAAATCCAAACTCAGCCTTCTCGATCTCATACTTACTAATACTCTAGGCTCTCCTCCTACCTGCCCTTCTAAAGCTCTTTCTGTAACTAAGCAGGAGTCTACGGAGCCTTCCTGGGACAGACTCCTCCCCTAAAACCTCTTCCGTAGCTCCTCCCTGATGCACATTTCCTAAGTTGTTTCACAGAGGCTAAAAACCTCAACTAGATGGAAGAAATGAACTACTTGATGACCTTGAGCTGGAAGCCCCCAGACCAACTGGCGCCTGAGGATTGACATTGCCCTATTACCTCACCATCAGCCAATCAGAGAATTGTGGATGAGCTGATCCCCTCAGTGACGCCCCTCCCTCACCTGGTCTTTAAAATACTTCCGTGAAACCCATCAGAGAATTCCGGTGTTTTGAGAACTGGCTGCCCTTCAATAAACACTGCACTTCGCTTCGCCACAACCTGATGTCAGAAGATTGGCTTTACTGAGCACCGGTGAGAAGACCCAAGCTTACTTTGATAATATTTCTGTGTCCCTCCCCAGGCTTTGCTTTCTTTTCCTGCCTCTGCACAGCTGGATGAAAGGTGTGGCTGATGGCTCCCCCGCACTCACCATCCCACAGCCTGGCAGGGCTGTTTTAAGCCGCTTTTTGCAGGAAACCGCCATCAGCAGGATGCCTCTTTCCTCGTCACTTACTAAAGCGGTATTGTATCTAACTTTTAACCAGGCACCCCCATGCTCTACTCATTTTCAACCTGAGCACACCTTTCAAATCTTTTAATCTCACAATTCCTTGCCTAACTTGGTTGTTTCTGTGGATCAAAGAAATAGGAAGGAAGATAAGTAATTAGCAGATGAGCAGATCTCCCCCCTGGGAGAAGGAAATAGCAACCCACTCCAGTGTTCTTGCCTGGAGAATCCCAGGGACGGCGGAGCCTGGTGGGCTGCCGTCTATGGGGTCGCACAGAGTAGGACACGACTGAAGCGACTTAGCAGCAGCAGCAGATCTCCTCCCGAGCTTCCCCTTCGGTAATCTCACAAACCAAGTGACCAAACGGGGTGAACAAGATAACATCTTGAGAAAGGTCATGAGGAGTCCACCACCCTGCAGGCAGTGGGGGATGGTGACCACTCTGAAGCACTAGCTCCGTGATTCACTGACATTACTTCCCTCCTTTCCTTTAAAACTTTCCTCCTCGAACAGATTCTTTGGAGCTGGTGTTCATGGGACACTGAGTCCACCATCTTTTCAGACTGCTGGCATTCTAATTAAAGACAACTCTCCCTTCCACGGATGTTTGTTTATCAGTTTGACTTTGTAAGTGGCGAGCAGCAGGAACGATTCATTCAGAAACACTGTCCCCGTGCTGAGCAGGCTCTGGGCTGCCCCAGGTTGACTCCCCACTGCCCTGGCCAGCTTCTGTGCCCCAGAGGCCAAGGTCAACCACGTCCTAAGAGCAAAACAGGTTTCAGATGCCCGGTAGGCAGAATGCCCCCACAGTTCCTCTCATTAGCTGGGAGGAGAGGCAAGACGACCCAGAAGAAAGCATTAGCTTATCCATGAGCTCCAGATGAAGGCCGTTGGCATTCTGGGGAGAAGTTTACTTTTAACTGAGGGTCTTTGGGGAGCTTTCAAGGAAGAGGTGACTTTGAAACTGATCTTGAAGGATGGAAGGGCTTTGCAGATGCAGAGAAGGGGGCCTGGGGCTTCAGGCAGGGGAAGCAGCAGGAGAACAGGCATGGACCCTTCCCCGAAGTTCCAGAATCACCTTAGTGCTGCAGAGAGCTC
This sequence comes from Bos mutus, assembly GCF_027580195.1. Classification (NCBI taxonomy): domain Eukaryota; kingdom Metazoa; phylum Chordata; class Mammalia; order Artiodactyla; family Bovidae; genus Bos; species Bos mutus. The sequence goes on along the minus strand of NC_091631.1, from coordinate 54,276,832 downwards.
TCTGGAGCCAGGCCACAGGCAGCGTTGGCACGTGGGGATGGGGAACCTCCTTCCGGAAACCTTATTTGTCAACACCCTGGGCTCAGAGGAGAAAAACAGGAGCCAGAATCTCGTTAGCTTTGAACGTGCACGGTCCCTTGCCACAGAGTGGCTGCCGTGATGTGGACGCAGCCCGTGTAAATAGCGCCGGACAGGATTGCAGCTAATAGGGTTATTAATACCTGTCACAGCCCCGGATAGCAGAAGAATGTGGAGGTTTTCCACTGTAGATTAAAACCAACCAACAGGGACTTTTCCGAGTCTGGCCGTCACAGCTCTCTCTTCAGACATCTTTTCCTGCAGCCACGCAGGCTGGGGTAAGTAATTGTCCCTGGGAAGGATTGTCACCATGGTAAATGCAAAAGCAGGAACAAACTTGCCTCCCTTGGCTTCAGGTGAAAACAAGCATATTTGAAATTCAAAAAGGTGAGCGCCAACCCTGGCTTCCATGGGTAGCTTTGACCTCTTTCCTGGCCCAGGCAGTCACCCCAAAGAAAAGCCACCTTTGTCTGGGCTTCATGTCTCTAGCTCCTGGGAAGAATCTGAGCAAGGCAGAGAGCTGAAGGGAGAAGGGAGGAGAATGTAGAGTCTGGAGGGTCTGCAGAAAGCCGGGCTCTGGAGCTGGGGCTCAGGCGGGGCGGCTTCTTGGGGACAAGATCACTCCTGTCCCTTCTGGGTCCTCAGATAGTCACTGGAGTCTGGTCCTCTCTATTGCACAAAGGTGCCCCAGAACCTTCAAGAAAGGGCTCCGGTAGCAAACAGGTCAAGGGGTAGAACCCTGCTGGAGGCTTTTCTAACAAGACCCACCAGCACCCCACTGCCCCACCTGCTACAACCTGAGAGAACTTGCATGGGCAAAGACACCAGGCGGGGACACAAGCTGCCCCCACTGCTGTGCCCCTGACCCGAGGGCCACCAGGCATTCCGGGGGAGGTGGCACATAGCTTTGTCTTGCTTCCCCTTCCAGGTCTATGTCACTCCTCTTCTCAAACAGAAAGCTCTGGACACATGACAGGGGCTTAGGGACCCCTGCTCCCCTCACAAGCTCCCTGTCCCTGGCAGGGGTCCAGGCAAGCCCTGGGGTAAATGGGGCTCGCTTTGGAGAGGGAGACTTGTTCGTTCTACCTCTGTTTTGGGGTCCTCCCTTCTTTTGCCTTTGCATTTTCAACTACTCCTGGGAGTCCAACTCTTCACTCTCTACTATCATGGACTGAATTTTGCATTCCCCCCTCCTCAATTATCAATGGAGCCCTAACTCCAATGTGACCTTATAAACATAGGACCTTTAGGGAGGTAATTAAGGTTAAGACAGGTCATAAAGACAGGGCTTTACTCCAATATAACTGGTATTTTTATAAGAAGAGATACCAGGAGTGCGTATGCCTGAAGGAAAGGCCAGGTGAGAACACGGTGATAAGGTAGTCGACTGAAAGTCAAGGACAGTCCTCACAGGAAACTAGCTCTGCCGGCACCTTGACCTTGTGTTTGCAGCCTACAGACTTGGAATAAATATCTACTGTTGAGGCCTCCCAGTCTGTGGTATTCTGTAAGGCAGCCTGAGCCGACTAAAATACCTGTCTTGTCTCTCTGCTTGATGACTTACTGGAGAGGAGGAGAAGCCGTTTTGACTCTAGAAACCACCGCAGATTGGTATGGGGGACAAATACTACATACTGATTGCAGGATGGAACTGCCTAATGGTTAAGGCCATGTGCTTTGAATCAATAAACTGGGCCCGCAGGAGGTTAATATTCTATTCTATGCCCAAGGAACTTCATCTGTCAAATGGGATAATAATTGTTCCATTACCATAGAGTTGTAGCAAAAATAAAAATAAATAGCAGCACAGAGTAGGAGCTCAATAAAATATCTGCCATGCTTATTGACATCTTGCTGCCTCTGACATATAGTTTGACCTTGGTCCTACTAGCTTCTCCACTCATAAATGATGATGAGAGAGGCTTCCCATCTCCCAGGTTTGGAGAGAAATTGAAAAGAAGCAAAGATAAGGAAGAGCTAGGGAAGAAAAATGCCTCAGAAATTCAAGATTGCCTCCATCACCATCATCACCATCATCACCATCATCACCATCACCATCATCACCATCACCATCATCACCATCATCACCATCACCATTATCATTACCACCATCATTATCACCACCACTCTCATCATCATCATCATTTGGCCCTGATGCTACAAGTGATGCACAACAGTATCTTTTTGAGATTCCACCCTATACTCTGGTTCTCGTTCCTGCTGCAGACGCACAGGTACGTCCCATGGAGGTCTGGTGGTCTGCTGCTTGCTTCCACAGCCTCTTGCACACATGGATATGCCCCCTTCCCCAGCTTTCCTGCACCACCCAGCTTCCAGCAACACAAACAGTAGTCAGTGGGAGGGAGGCAAGAAAGCAGAGTGAGTCCCTCTTGCACCTTCCCACCCCTACCCCTGGCGGAACGTGGTCCCGTGCCCCCAGGGAGGGCATACCCTTGCTTCTTTCCCTCCAGCGATGTGAGATACATGAGGTGGGGGCAGGGGCTGTTGGAAAGCATGCAGGGAACCCACAGGGCACAGTCACCCTCCAAACATAAGCCACGGGGCTGGGGATTGAATGACAGGCCTGCCCTCTTCATGCCCCCACTCTAGCAGGGCTCTGGGAAAACACTGCCCAGCAGCCAGTGGCCCTGAGAGCCTTCCTGGGTGGCTACTATTTACAGCCCAGCCCTTTCCTTCTTTCCTGGTAATCCTTCTGCCCACCCCAGTAGCTGTGGCACCATGCCAACCCAGGTCCAGCTGAACAGTCTTCATAGACATTTCCGTGGCTTACGGGTAGTGGAGTGGTCCAAAAAGTGGAGCCACTGGTGGGAGTGGATGTCCTGGGTGCCCTTGAAATCTCAGGATTGCGATCTGGACTGGCTTTGTCTCCAGTGGCCATTTGGCTTTCCCTCCCTGGCTATCAGAAAACTGGGAGACCCAGAGCAGAGGAAAGCAGGGCCTGCTTGGAAGAACACTCTAGAATGCATCCTCCATGGCCAAGATCAGCTTGGCCTCCCTCTTTCCCACCCCTCTTCCCCAGCTCCTCTGAAAAACAAACAAAAGAAAGAAAGAAAAGCGGTGAGAAGCACAATCAAATCAGCAGGTGACACTGGTATTAATCCCCAGGGCTCAGGCACAGGGAACAAGGTAAGAGCTGGTAAAGAAGCCCACGAGAAGTGTCGATTCTGAGTAGGGACTCAGCACTGTCAGGATGAGCCAGGCCCCACAAGCTGCCCTCTGCCCGGTCTGCTGTTTACAGTAAAACTTCATCACAAGATGCTATTAAGCTTGGCAGTTACTGTAAATGCTACTGTCGCTGTTGACTTCCACAGCCCCAGGAAATTTTATCCAAGACAGAGTGGCTTCAACAGAGAGGCCCCGAACTACCACTTGTTTCTCTATAGAAAAGTAGAAAGTGCCCTGGAGAGAGATCAGCCCAGTCTTGGGCTGGAGAACGGCGGCCCCTCCCCCACGCTGAGGGCTGGAAGGCCGATAATGAAGTCAGCAGGGCTGGTGGGAGAGATTCCAGAGCAAAATGAAAAGCGGTTTGTCCATTATGAGGAGGCCAGAGAGCATGGTCCAGCCGCTCCTATCTGTCTTCTCGGTTACCTTGATGGAGGCAGAGAAATTGCCTATTCTGGGACCAATAAATAAAAAATGGACACAGGGCCAGTCTGAATTATCTGGGGGAGGGAGGCAACAAGAACTGCACCTGCTTGAATGTTGGTGACAAGACACAAGGACACACCTGAATTTGTCAGCCACCTACCCCATTTCCCACCTCCCTTCCCCGGAGCAGGTACATAACCTCCAGATATAAGCCACCGAGGGACTTGTTTAAAATTCTCTGATTAATTCATGGCATTTATCTTACTTTCATCTGATTTTTAAAAGGGAGGAAAGCTTTGGTGCCTCACCCAGCATCCTGAAGCGAAGCCTTATTCATCTCCATATCTCGGGTGACACATCTCCGTGTTCGCTAAACACTGGTTGGATGGGTGGTGTTGCACATTTGAGCCAGATGGGGAAAGAGCAGTGGAGTTTTTAACAAGAAAACCTGGGGTCAGATCTTGGCTCTGTGATTTGCAAGCTATGTAACTCTGAAGCATAGGTCCAATTTCCTCTTCAGTAATTTGGGAATAATAATACCTACATTACCAGGCCATTGGGCAGATTAAATGAAATAAAGGTGTTAAAGTGCTTATCACAGTGCCCGACACATCAATAAACCTTGTTGAATCTGAATCTGAGGGATCAAATCTTGACCTCACCAAGACACATAGCGAAATGACCCCATACCTCTGAATGGGGCACAGCCAGCTACTGGGATTATCTGCTACAAATCTAGGGTCAGGAACCAGTTCCTCCCAGCATCCCTGAGCCACGGCTCTCTATTTCCTTCCACCCACTCCCCAGCAGATGTAGGCTCAGGGAAAGCTAACGAATTTTAATAACATCCTAAGTCAAACATCATTATGAAAGTAAACCTGCTGGAAAAAATCATATAATGCACCCCAAGGCCAAAGGTAAATGGTTTTTTTTAGATTTTCCATTATTTTAGGTTACCTGTGCCCAGGAGAGACAGGGAAGATAGCTTAAATTCATACAGATAATCAAGAACTGATTATACTTCTAGATGGCTTGCTTGTTCTAGATTCTAAAGCAAAGATCTTCAACCTGATCCCACAGAGAATCTACTGGTCACCTCCCAAAATGGTCCCTCAAGTCAGGGATGGTAAGTGGTGTGATGACTGCAGCTGTTAAGTGGTGTGATAGCTGCTTTAAGCAGGGGAGGGGTCTCAGGTTCTGGAAGCTTCTGAATGAAGTAATTTACCTAACTCCTTTAATTCTGCATAAATCTATCTGCAAGCTCCATTCTGCCCCAGTCTCAGAAGATCAATCTGAACTGTAAACAAGGGAAGACTGACCCACATTGGTGGTGGTGGTGTTTTGTTGCTAAGTAGAGTTTGACTCTTTGAGACCCCATGAACTGCAGCACATCAGGCTTCCTGGTCCTTCACTATCTCCTGGAGCTTGCTCAAACTCATGTCCATTGAGCTGCTGATGCCATCCAACCACCTCATCCTCTGTCACCCACTTCTCCTCCTGCCCTCAATCCTTCCCAGCATCAGGGTCTTTTCCACTGAGTTAGCTCTGGGCATCAGGTGACCAAAGTATTGGACCTTCAGCATCAGTCCTTCCAATGAATACTCAGGATTGATTTCCTTTAGAATTGACTGGTTTGATCTCCTTGCTGTCCAAGGGACTCTCAAGAGTCTTCTCCAGAATCACAGTTCGAAGGCATCAATTCTTCAGCACTCAGCATTTTTTTGTGGTCCAACTCTGAGTTGATCTCTCCCTATCTTGCATCAGCTGTCTCTAGATGACAAGTCATGGGTTATTGTTTCTTCCATGTGGAGCAGTTCCCGAGGCCAGTTTCCTACCTGATAATGCAGCTATGGTGGTGTTCTCCAGTCTGAGCCAGGACCCTAACTCTCCTGCATGCCTGTAGACTGCCACTTCCAGATCTTCCCTCGGAACCTCTGTACATTGTCAACGGGGAGTTTAAGTAGACACCCTGGATCTAACATTCAGCTTGGCTCTTGCCTGGTACCACTCCACAGACGATAAACTGAACAAAGGCAAATTTTTGTTCCATGCATTTAGGATCATATTCCTCATAACTGTGATACTAGAATACTACCTTGTACTGAAGAGGTCTCAATATTGAGATTTTTACTGATGGGATGTCCTACCTGTTCCTTTCTTTAATCTCCTGGTTTCTCCCAGCCTTTGAACACAGGTTCTTGTTTTCCTGTCCCTGGAACAGCCAGTCTCTGACTTTCCCGAGAAAGAAGGTGTTAGGTACAGTGGAAAGTTCAGGACTTTACAGGCAGAAAGCTCTAGATGTAAGTCTCAACTCTACCACCTTAAAGTTATGTAGATCTGGTAAGTTGATTAATTTTTAATCTGAGATTCCTTGTCTCTGTCTCTAACATGGCTATAATTGCACTCATAAATTTGTTTAAAAAGATTAAATTATGTACTTAAAGTCCCTCGTAGAATTCCTGGAGCAGAGATCAAGTTTAGCAATTGTTATTCCTTTCTCCTCTTTCCCACACACAGAGATGTCACTGATAGTCGATGGATAACTTAGATAACATTCCTTTCGTATTTGTGTTGCCTAATAAATGCCAGTTCCTTTGTCCCTGTGCTCATTCAATCATGAAAGAAAATGTTCACCAGGCCCCACGGTGTGCCACGCATTGTGCTGTATGCTGGGGTATGATGATGAAAAGACTTAGGCAGGGGGAGTTTCCTGGTGGTCCAGTGGCTAAGACTCCGAGCTCCCAATGCAGGGGTGGAGCCCCGGACTGATCCCTGATCAGGGAACTAGATCCTGAATGCCAAGACTCAGAGTTCTCATGCTTTTTTAGGGGACTAAAAAAGACCCCTCATACTGCACTGCAATGAAGATCAAAGGTCCTATGTGCTGCACCTTAAGACCGGGTGCAGACAAATAAATATTAAAAAAAAAAAAAAAGGATCTCTTGATCTGGGGTAGGGAGAGGAGCCAAGTCAGCAGAGAATTGCATAAGTCTAGGGCAGAACAACAGGAAATGCAAAGCAAATGTGGAGGTCCTGAAGAGGGTATTCACCTCTGACCATCTGACTCTACCTGTGTGTGAATCTGTGATCTGGCTCAGGCAGCCAGCACCCAGTCCTGACTGTGGAAATGGAGCCGATGATTGACAATAACTGGCTCCACTGAGGTACAAGATTAACTAACAGCATCTAGACCTGTAGCAGAGAAGGCAATGGCAACCCACTCCAGTACTCTTGTCTGGAAAATCCCATGGATGGAGGAGCCTGGTAGGCTGCAGTCCATGGGGTTGCTAAGAGTCAGACAGGACTGAGCGCCTTCACTTCACTTTTCACTTTCATGCATTGGAGAAGGAAATGGCAACCCACTCCAGTGTTCTTGCCTGGAGAATCCCAGGGACTGGGGAGCCTGGTGGGCTGTCGTCTATGGGGTCGCACAGAGTCAGACACGACTGAAGTGACGCAGCAGCAGCAGCAGCAGACCTATAGACATTCAAAGGCAGAGTTTTCCAAAACCATGGAGCAGATCATTCCAGACAACTGCGACCCCTCTTTCCACTTTCCCCTTGCCTTTCCATAGAATGAGGGACAAGGCCAACTCCTCCCTCTTCGTTTACCCCCTCCTGGGGGTAGGTTTAAAGAAAAGTCTCCAATATTATTTTGTGTGGGAAGAAGAAGGAAACCACCACTTACTATGTGCCTCCTTTATGCCAGGCATTCTGTTGGCATTTCACGTTTGCTGGCTTCCTTCTCACAGCAGCTCTCTAGGACAGACAAGCATCGCTTCACCCATCCCACAGATATGGAAACTAAGAGTTTAAAATACTCCTCTGAAGTCAGTTACTAAGTTACAAGGAAAGCCTGGTCTGGGCAGACCCAGCTGGCTCACACAGTTGTGCAGGATGTCCAGTGGCCAAAGGCACGCATCTGAGGGGCCAAAATCCAGGCTGGGCTCTGCTCACCCTGATGAGCCCCTGGCCTGTGTCTACAACCACCTGAGCGAAAGGACCCCTGTTTGCAGTTTCACTAGGGCACTATCTGCTTCCCATACCATCATCTATCAGGCTGCATCTGCCTTTATCTCTTTCAGACAATGGTGCCCTATGGGGGAGTAGCAGCCTCAGTTGGGAGCCCACTTGGCCCATCTCTAGAGTGTGAGAACACCCCAAAATTCCCTGCTGTCTCCCCAGACTTCAGCACCTTCACTTTATAGGTGAGGACACACAGCGGGCTACCACACACATTACCATGCACCAATTCTTAGCATTAACACTGCAAGTGAGACTTACTGCCCCCACCTAACACAAGAAAACAGAGACTGGAAAAGGCAAAAGGGAATGCCCTAAGTCATACGAGTAAGCGCCAGAACAAGGATTTGAACTTGGATTTCTTTGGCCCTGAAGCATAAGTTCTTTCCATTGTTCCAGGCTGCCTCAAGAAAAGAACTACTTGTTCAAATAGCTACCTAGGAGCACAGCTAGCCTTGGAACCTGGTTTTCTGATTCCAGATTCAATGAACAATTGTTATTCAGTGGTTGGGGACAGTCCTGGTCATCTACGGGTACATAACAAGCCACCCCAAAACACGGCGAGTTAAAACAAAAACAAGGATTGATTTTGCTCAAAAGCTTGTAGTTGGGGCAGGGGTTGGTGGAAATGGCTGGTCTCTGATCCATGTGGCTACAGCAGGAATAGCTTGATAGGGGTGAGAGAATTCCTTTATAAGATGCTGTCACCTGGGAGCCAAACTAGGACTGTCATCCAGGGGTCAGGATTGCAGCCCACATGGACCTCTCCACCGGAATGACTTTGGCTTCCTCACAACACGGTGGCCAGGTTCCAAGAACAAATGTCCAAAACCCCACAAGGTTTCTTCCCACCTTGTTTTGGAAGTTCCAGGAAATCATTTCCCCTGCCTTCTACTGATCAAGAAAGTCACAAAGACCAACCCAGATTCAAGAGGATAAAAATTAGACCACACTTCTCAAAGGGAAGGTAGAAAAGAATTTGCAGTCATCTTTAATCCACAGAAGAACCTTGGTTCTATTGTTGCTCAGTGGCTAAATCATGTCTGATCCTTTGAGACCCCATAGACCCCAGGGACACCATGGTACTGGAGAAAGATATGCAATGACATTTTCCAAAAATAGGCTTCATTCAACTGTCACAGCATCAAACTGCCTTACTAAACAGCCAGTTCAGTGTTCACAGGTAAACCATGGGTAAGGATTTGGTTGAAGACTGGACAGGCAGCCTCACCCCTGACCTACAGGGAAAGTGAAAGCTGGAGAAACTGAGCGGATTCTGAGCCCAGAGCTTCAGGGCATGTCACAATCCTGGCTGCCCCTCACTAACAGCGAAAATCACCGGAGCAAAATCAATCCACACAGCATCTGGTCTCCATACACTGGCTGACTCCAGCCAGGCCCTGGGCCCCCCTCACTGTCACAGGTACTAAATTCCCCTGGACATGCATGCCAGAGAAAGCCAGGGTTGAAAACTACTAATAAATCCATCTGAACACTGCGCTCTCTTGGGGCTTATCAGTATTTCAGTTCTAGTCACAAAAATAACATACTGTAAAAGACTGATTAGTCATCGGATAATTGAGTTCTTAAATGTCAAAAACAATATCGTATGAATATTCAACAGATCATGCTACTGAAACTTACCTGTTCCATCAACAATGACTAACATTTCTCCCCCATTGTTCTTTCCCAGAAATTATGTTAATATGACTTTTCCGAGGTGATGAATGTGGTTCTCTTTAAAACATATTGTCTTACAGGTTAATGCATAATGAGCTGGTTAAAGGAAAACAGCTTAGGGGTCGGGCTGGATTTGCATCTCTCTGCATTAGCTTCACCTCCCTGTACAGACAGAGGGGGGATCAGAGTAGAATTCCTTCCAGCAATGGATCAACTTCAGAGTTCGATTTTTTGCGGGTTTTAGTTCTTATTTATTTACTTACCGGTTGGTTGGTTGGTTTTTTACTGAGACCTGGGAATGATGCACTGTTTTCTTGCAGCTTAAGTTTAAACTAGTACTAAATTTCAAGTTTGGTTGGAAGCTGGCACGTAACTGAATTCCATGGGAAGTTATGGTGAATGCGTGTCTGACTCTTTGCAACCCCATGGACTGTAGCCTGCCAGCTTCCTCTGTCCATGGAATTCTCCGGGCAAGATGACTGGAGTGGGTTGCCAAGCCCTCCTCCAGGGAATCTTCCTGACCCAGAGACTGAACCCACGTCTTATTATGTTTCCTACATTGGCAAGTGGGTTCTTCACCACCTGGAAAGTCCGAGAAGTTAGGGTATGGTGGGCTAAATGTATTTGTAAGAACTTATCTATGTTTTTCTGAACTCTTGTGCAAACAACACACACAAACACACACACACACACACACACACACAAACAGGCAAGCTGGGAGGGTGTACAGGATAGCTGGAAGGAATTTTCTGAGCCTAGAGTCCAGCGAGGAGAGAACTCCCCCAAGCAGATCATGCTTTCTGTTCGCCTGGCCTCAGCAGATGCTGCAGCAGCTGGAGCCAGGAGCAGCTTGGTGGGGTGGGAGCTGATGTTGGGGTCAGCGTGCAGGCCCCGCAGCATGTCAGGGGCCTCGCTCTTGGTGGGAGCGACAGGATATGCCAGGCACTGTCTGCTCCTCCAGCAGACTCTGTCACCCCAGAGGCTGTTTTAGCTCTTTCTAGCCAGAAGCATTAGACCCTCTGACTGGAGTTTTTCATGTCCAGCCCTCAGCCAGTCCCAGCCTCAGGCCAGGCCCCTGGGATTATTCATAGAATGTGCACAAATGAAGATGTTTGTTGGTTCAAGGATTTACAATCACGCCCACCATCCTAAATCTCACTCCTGTGAGAAATGCCCAGCCTGTCTCTGCCGGTTCTAATCTTGTTACAGCATCATCTACCTAATAAGCCTTCAAGAACTTTATAATGCTTCTGTCCTCCCACTCCTCTTTCTCCCGGAAGAGCCTTTATTTCTCCCCTAGCCATCCTGGCAAACAGTTATTAAAACTCACACAGATGAAAATGTGCTTTCAAGTTGGACCACAGATACGGGCCCAGTCGTGATTCCCAATCCGTCCCCACCCAACTCCACACTTTCCCTGTTCTTCCATCCTACAGACGCCAGCTCCCTGATGAGAACAGCAACGTAAAACATCTGCTTACAACAGGAGGCTCTGCTCAGTGTTGTGTGGCAGGCTGGCTGGGAGGGGAGTGTGGGGGAGAATGGATACATGTGTACGTGTGTGTATGGCTGCGTTGCTTACTCTGCTGTGTACCTGAAAACTATCACGACTTTATTAATAGGCTATTGTTGTTCAATTGCTCAGTCGTGTCCCACTCTTTGCAACCTCATGGACTGTAGCCCTCCAGGCTCCTCTGTCCATGGGATTTCTAGTCCAATATAAAATAAAAAGTTTTTTTAAAAGATATTAAAAACAAACAAATAAGCATCTGCTTACAGAAAACACACGGAGAACCACTTCTTCCCCTGCCCGAGGTTCCAGGAACTCAGAGAATCTAAAGGAGACACTAAAATTAGTCATTCATCCCAGAGCTTCCATCTGCTTCCTGCCCAGTTTCACAAGCACAGGCCCTCCCTGCTTTATGTATAAATAAACTGCTTGACCTGGGGCTGTCAGGCAGGCCCTGAGCATTGAGTACTGACCCCAAAGTTGTCACACTAGGTCATCAAGAACCGGACAGAAGATTCTTCCTGCCCTGGAGGGGCTTACAGCAAGGCCCTGCGAGAGTGACCCTAAGCAACAAGCAGGCATATTCCTCCCGCCTCCAAGGAAGGGCCTGGGCTCAGCGGTCAAAACAGAGACCAGAAGCCGGGTGCTCACTCTTGCCGGCCACGTCTTAGAAGCAGAGGGCTCGTGTCTCCCTTAAGCATGTTTTTAATCACTGCAAAATTGTGTCCTCCGAAACGGCAGTGTGGTTCTCAGTTACCCGCATGCAGACTGATGCTCTCAGTATGGAGTGGGGAGAAGACATTTAAAAACAATTAGGATCATGGTGAGGCAGCTCCAAAGAGCTCGTTAGTTAGGTAGGGGAAAGGGGAAAGGAAGCCAGTATGCTCACCAGATAACGAAGTTATTTGTACTTTTGATGGGGAGGAGGGAGATGATTGGTTTCTTTATTATCTCCCTTTTGATGTCAGATGGGAGCTCTGGACACACGTGGGCGCAGGGAAACACACACACACACAAGCAGCATTCCCAGATGACGAGACAAATGCAATCTGAATGCTTTAGGAGGCATTGCCAATGAAGAGAGCTAGAGAAACAGCTGATATCTCTTTGGCAAACCCTCTGACATCCTGCCATGCCCAGCAGGCTGAGTGGGCGCTAAGAGAGAGGGCCAGGCCCAAGAAGAGCTGGGTTTGGGGTGTGGATGAGCTTATGGTGCTGAGAACACCCTCCCTGTGCAGGGACCACAAGGAAGTGAATGGCACCTGCCTTCTGGACTTGGCTCCTGAAGCCAAGAGAGTGCCTTGGTGGGGGTTATCTTTAAAGGAGCCAGGTGACACTAGCTCCACCTCCCTGCCCGTGTCCTTGGTTAAGGTCATGCTATACTGCTGTGCTGGAGAAGGCAAGGGCACCCCACTCCAATACTCTTGCCTGGAGAATCCAATGGATGGAGGAGCCTGGAAGGCTGCAGTCCATGGGGTCACTGAGGGTCAACACGACTGAGCGACTTCACTTTCACTTTGCACTTTCACTTTGCACTTTCATGCATTGGAGGAGGAAATGGCAACCCACTCCAGTGTTCTTGCCTGGAGAATCCCAGGGACGGCGGGGCCTGGTGGGCTGCCGTCTATGGGGTCACACAGAGTCGGACACGACTGAAGTGACTTAGCAGCTTACTGCTGTGCTCAATCGCTCAGTTGTGTCTGACTCTTTGCAACCACATGAACTGTAGCCCACAAGGCTCCTCTCTCCGTGGAATTCTCCAGGCAAGCATACTGGAGTGGGTTGCCATTTCCTTCTCCAGGGGATCTTCCCGACCCAGGGATTGAACCCACATCTCTTGCATATCCTGTGTTGGCAGGCGTATTATTTACCACTGTGCCACCTGGGAAGCTCAGTTAATGCCATGTGTGACCCCAGGCCCCCGGGTATTCTGAGATGCGGTGGTGGAAGGAAGGAAAGTGAGGGATCTCTTACCAGTCTCAGTATGGAGTTCCTCTATTACTCCAAGAGTTGTCATAACAAGCCTCTGAATCCTGATTAAATTTCTCCCCTCACCCCCCAAATTTCCAGGGGGCAGCAAGCTTTGTCTATCTTTCACAGCACCTAGGCTGACTCTTACTTGCCCATGGGGAGGCCTCATGTTAACCCACTTTGTTCCCATGTATATTCATTCATTCATGCAAGCATTTGTTGAGGGGAGCATGCCAGGAAGTGTGCTAGGAGTGGATGGAAAGACCCAGAAAGAACTGAGTGTGGTCAACAGACCCAGAAGCTGTGAAACACCCCTGCTTCAATGCACCACACTCCCCCTGACCTCCTGATCATGCTATGTCCCTGCAGGCTGTTCCCTGAGGTCCACCCCCTGGAAAGACCCCAGTTCAACCACATACAAGCTGTGTGCTGTGGTCAGTGTCTCAGCTGTGTCTGACTCTTTGTAACCCTTTGAACTATAGCCTGCCAGGCTCCTCTGTCCATGGGATTCTCCAAGCAAGAATCCTGGAGTGGGTTGCATTTTCCTCTTCCAGGGGATCTTCCCAACCCAGGAATTGAACTCATGTCTCCCTGTCTCCTGCATTGCAGGTGGATTCTTTATCACTGAGCCATCAGGGAAGCCCATACAAGCTATGAAATCTGGGGTAATTACTTGGCTTGTCAGAGGTGGTTTTCTTGCCTCTAGATAGGCAGCTGTTGGGAAGATGAACTAAGATGATATATAAAATGTGGCGATTGTAATAGTAATGATGATATGCTGTATGGTCTCTGCTGCACCTATGTTTTCCTTACAGATGGGAACTCATCGTCCACAAAGATTTTTTGAACTGATACCTTCCCCAGCTCTGTGCCACATGCCAAGGTTCTCAGTCTTTCTGATCACAGGTTAGTGAGACCTCTTGGCCCATCTACTTACATTTGCCATTTACTAGGAATTTTTAAAGGTACCCCAAAATATCAAGTACATGATGCACATTAACGGATTATTCTCTGATATGCCAGAAATATTATCCCAGCTAAACGGAAGAATGGTGCAGTTTAAAATAAACACCAGTGCATTTTCAACTCCGCTCTTGCTTCGCATCTGAGTGCACCACAGACCATGCTTCTAGATTTATTTCTAGAAGGTCTCTCTTGGAGCCCTAGGCCAGAAGCGGAGAGCTCCCAGCAGAGGGCACTAAACCAATTGATAGGATCCCCCCCCAGGGAAAGATCCAGACCCCAGGCCTTCCCGGTGGTCAGCCCCACTACAGCAGGCCCCCGAGATGTTGGGAGTATTTTTGAACATTGATGATCTTGTAATTTGCAGAAATGTTGATATCTCCATATGCCGCCTCAGAGTGGGATTGTCTCACAACAAGCATGAGAGAATCACACCTCGGCAAGGAGTTCAGTAAATTCATCTGTGAAACATATTTCAATTCCAAAGGCAATTTTCTAATTAGTAACGACACGCAAAGCCTTGGCATTCTGAAAGCAGTTCTCAGCAGAGCCGGTTTTGAGCTAATCTAAGCCTGAGAATGAGGTACCAGATGCCTCCCTGGTCCACGACAGGCTTCTGAAAACCCTTGGGCCTTGATTTGGAATGAGGTGGGGGCACACTTACCACCAGACAAAGAAGTGGATCTTTCCCTCCACCAAAACCCTTTATATTACAGCCAGGGCTGGGAGCCACAGGGGCTTAGAATAGGCAGTGCAGTGTATCTGTTCATTCAGCATTTAATGAAGACTTGTCAAAGGTATGGACCAGAAAGACATCATTCTTGCGCTCCTGGAGCTTATGGTCTACAGGAAAATTCAGACATTACTACACAAATAATTGCGTAACTAAGGAGTAGCAAAAAGGGCTCTGACCAGTATCCCAGCTCATCTGCAAGGTGGAGAAAATTTTCTCAAAGGACATGGTGTTTAAGCATACTGAAGTGGGTTTGAATTCCAACTATATGATTTATTTTAGAATACTTTGTGGTTAGCTAGTCATACTCTCTGGGTCTCAGTGTCTTCACCTATAAAATGATTACATAATAACTACTCACAGATCTATTATAAGGATCTACTAAGGTAATGCACTTAGAGTGCCTGGCATCATTTAAGGCACTTAATAGATGCTCAATAAAAAATACCTCTTGTTACCATTTCAGGATGCCTCCCAACCTGTGGCTGATGGGATGCCCAGGAAACACAGCTCAGTCTTCTACTTTCTCCTTCTGAAAGGAGGCTGACAAGGTATCTGAGCAGGTTTTCAGGGGCCTGGCCAAGAGAGCTAGCCTTGTTTCTAAAGAGAAATTGCACGACCTGACAGGATGAGCAAATAGATGCAGGAGAGGGCACGTCATTAGGAAGCGCACCTTGTTAGTGAATAAAATCCCACCAAGCCTTCCAAGCCTGGAACCGAGGCGAGCACTGTGAGAAGGAAGACCTGGGCCAGGACAGAGGACAGCATTTTGTGCACCCAGGCTGCAGGGCTAGACGCCCCGGGCTTTGCAGGAGCAGGGGCTGACTCACATCTGTAATGGGGGATCTTGGAGCCCCAGGTTACACTCCCTTGGGAGATAGGAGTTTTAATCCCACCTTCACCCTTTACTCAATGGTCTTTATCACACCCCACCCCCACACAGCTTTCCAGGTTCTCAGCTTCCCCATCTCTAAAGTGAAAAAGGATCCTTCCTGATTTTGTCCAACATCCTATGCAGATTGTTAAAGACAATGAGATCCTGAGTAGAAATGTGTTTTATGCTTGAAAGAAGAAATTCCAAGGAGTATCACCTGCAACCAATAAATCTTTCTCTCCAGGTGAAGCAGCTGGCAGCACTGAGCCCCCCAGGGATGGAGGCAACCCCCCCCCCCACCCCCATCTACATCGCTGAGATGCTTGCCTCGCTCGGCTGCATCCCAGGCTTGGCATCTCTAGAAAACCTTCGGAGCGCTGCCCCTCTCTCCTTTACATCTCATTTCATCCCATCTCCCTTCCCCAGGCTGCTCTCTCTCTCACGGATCCCAGAGCCCCGAGCCCTCTCGAGCTTCTGGCTGCCCTCGTCCGAGGCCCCGGGCATTTGTTTTCTCACTGCACGAGGTGGCACACTGATACATTTGTACCACAGGAAGCAGAAAACTAGTTTAACATCTCATTTATTTCATAGATGAGAAAGTAATTCCCTGCTGAATGAGTGTCCCAAACCAACAATTCAGAGAGGAGGAATTTACAGTGCTGCCAAGGACCGGCCTGCATTACTGTCACGCCGTTATATAACGGAGCTGGAACCTTTTTCTCTCTCTCCTGTTAGCCTGAAGAGAAAAGCCATTAAATATGATTAAGGTTAAGAGATTGCTAAAATTACAAACAGCCGCCATTCAATTATTTTGCTCTATAAAATGCAACACAGATTGGAGTTATTTCTCTGAAATGTGTTTTTAGAAAATAACATAACACAACTAATGTGGTTTGATCTAGCAAATCAGGTTCCAGATACCACTTCTAATGCAAAGCTAAAAGGTTCATAATTTAACTCAAAGTTTGTAACTTAAAGTCGTCAGGTGCTTACTTTATAGAAAGCTTTATAAAGAGAAAAAAAATCAATATCATCCCAACTAATATTCTGAAGTCATCTACAGCCAGAGATTCAATCAATTTTATCACCTATTAAAGGGACAGACAGAAAAAACTTTTTTTTTTAATTTAAAGAACCAGTAACCCCTTAACCTAACAGATACATATTTGGGGGTCAGGGGACAAGGGGCAGGAGGGAGTGTTAATCTCAGATATTTTCTGGCAACTTTCATAGGGCCAAAGTGGGATACTGAGGGTGTTAGTTTCACAAAGAAGTGGCAGGTAAATGGGAAAGTAACTCTTCTAAATCTGTTCCTCCCAAGAGCAGTCTTGGGGCAGGGAATAGTCCACAAGGACAGCCTCGCGCTGTCCTTGGACTTACAGTCACATTGCAGATGACTTCTCAGCTTAGAAAGAATCAAGAGCCCAACTGCATTGAAATGAATTTTCTGTCCAGTTTGTATTGAATGCTGAAATAATTGGAAATTTCAAAAAAAAAAAAAAAAAAACTCTATGCAGATATATTAGTGGCTAGAGACTTCTGGTTATTATGGTTAATAAAACACAAGAATGATATTACACGCTGCTCACAGACTCTAGCCCAGGCCTCACAGTCCCTCTAGACAGAATATAAGCCATTTATGAGAGTAAACTTTGTACACAAGCTAAACACATAAAGCCGTGTATTAGAATTGGACAAAACATTGCAAGCCAAATAAAAGCTAGCTAAATGCCATATTCCCAAGGGCAGCAGAGGCGACCTCCTGCTTTCATGAACCACACATGGATTTTTCTCTCGGCTGTTGCAGCAACCAGAACACAGCAGCCTCCCACAGCTGATGGGCCGATGAGGAAACTGACAGCTTCTGCCCTCTCTGATCATTTTTTCAAGCCTAGACTGACTCATACCCAAAATCCCAACACACTGGACAATGAACAGACCTCTGTGAAATGGAACTGGGATTAGGAGTGTCAGAAGTTTGTGAGAAAGAAGGCACCCGGGAGGAAGGACCGGGCTGCTCTACACAGGCTTAAATCGCCCATTGTTTACACTGATGAAGCTATGCGAAGCAGAAATAGAAGTACACACAGTCAAAGGACTTGATCTGACTTGCGCATGTACATACATAAAAAGAAAACTGGAGTAAGTACTTTAAGAGAGGTATGAAAATCAATGACAGGTAACCAACAGGAGCATTGCAAGGAGGCAAATCCGCCTCTTCCAGGCTCCTCTCAGCTCCCCATGGACCCACCCCCACACACCCTCCACTTGAATCCTGCAAACTTCTTGTGTTTATTCAATACTGTTGGCTAAGCACCTATAGTCTATGCCAAGTATCATGCTAGGAGTTGAGTTCCTGTACCCAAGAAGCCCTTTATTTAGTGAGAAAGAACTATACATGAACAAATAATTACAAATCAATGTGAACAAGATGCTACCAGAGCACAGAGAAAGGCGCCTGAACGCCCAGGTTGGTCCACAGAGGGTTCAGAGTGAAGGGAGGCAATCGACCTAGTCTCAAGGGTAGTGTGTCAGGCAGGTAGGGGAGATGGACGGAGGGAGGCAGGGGAGGAGGTGGAGGACAGAGATATACAAAAGGCACCTCGATGTGAATAGAAATGGCATGTCAGGGGATGGGGAGTAGTCCAGGGTGGCTAGAGTGCAGGATGGGAAAGGGAGAGGGGAAGAAGATGAGTCAAGAAAGACAGACTGAAGCCCAGTTGTTAAGGCCCTTGACAGACACCCCAGTAAGGATGATGGAGAGCCACTCAGAATCTTGCAGCAGGGCAGTGACATGATGAGGTGTGTTTGAGAAAGACAGCTCTGGAGGCGATGCAGTAGATTGAAGGGGGTGGGATGAAGGCAGAGAGAAAAGGTGGGAGGAGAAGAGGCAATAACCCTGGAAAGAAACCACGAGGGTCTGAGCAAAGGCTGTGGCTGCAGAGATGATCAGATGGTGATTGATTTAAGAGGATTTTAGACAGTAGAATCTATAGCACTTGGTGTTGATTGAATGTGAGCAATAAAGGAAAGGGAGACTTGGAGAATGAATCTGCAGTGGAGACATCCAGCAGGCATTTTGGAAATAAGCGTCTAGGACTCAGGAGGAATTTGGGGCTTCACAGGTGCCACAACCTCCGCTTAAGGTCACAGAGATGCAGGACCATCATCTGTCCTGGAGGACAGCCATGATTCCCAGAATCATGGGCCCCCAGGCACCCTGTGCTGTGGGTCCAAAGTCCCTAGCTCCAAATCAAAGCAGAGATTGCTGTGAGATGAAAGAGAACAAGAAGTTGGGAAACACCTAGGTCTTCATGTCAACTGCCCTCTCTGGGCCTCAGTTTCATTTGTTGCTGTTCTGTTGTTGAGTCACTGAGTCATGTCCGACTCTTTGTGACCCCATGGACTGCAGCACGCCAGGCTTCCCTGTCCTTCACCATCTCCCAGAGCTTGCTCAAACTCATGTCCACTGAATTCAGTGATGCCATCCAACCATCTCATCCTCTGTCGTCCCCTTCTCCTGTTCTCAATCTTTCCCAGCATCAAGGTGTTTTCCAATGAGTCCCCACTTGGCATTAGGTGGCCAAAGTATTGGAGCGTCAGCTTCAGCATCAGTCCTTCAGCTTCACTTATAAAGGAAGGCAATCATAAGACACAGAGGAGGTATACTGAAGTATACTGAACTCAAAAGTAAGGCCCCTTAAAAGTCCAGATGCAGAGTGGAGTGTGTGAGGCCAAGGGGAACACCAGAAGAGGGGTGATGCGGTCAGAGGCTCCCACATTCCCCACAACACTGACACAGCGTTGACACTTGTTCTGTCAGGTGAGTTCAAGATAATCAGACAGAAAAGGCCCTTAACAGAAACAAATGAGCAAATGAGTCACAGGGCATTCAGCTTCATGCCTTAGGGAGATACCCTAGGCTCCCCTATGTCTGTCTATAGATTTGTCCAGAAAGTCTCCAAGGACCATGCACTGACTCCTTAGCAATTTCTGCCACATTCCACCAGCTCAAGGGCAGCTGGACCACCAAGAGGTCTCACTTCCTGGACCCTGCCTTACACTTGAGATGCTCAGACTTTGCAGCGACAGACATCCTGCCTGGACCTCTGACAAGGCTTTGGTCATGTCTCTCCTGACTCTTTAGCACCTTCCTACTGACAGGGACAGCTGGTGCAGATAAGGCAGGCATGGTATGATCAGCCATGAAAGCCTTGAAGGCACTGGTACACTTCCAGAGGGGACAGAGGAGAAAGCAGCATGTGCTCCTGTGGTATCCACACAGGAGAGGGGGAAAGTGTGCTGACCTAGGATGCTGGGCATCCATTCACCTTTGGCATCTCTGTCTGACCCCAGGGCTCTCTTAAGAGCACACTCTCCAAATTCCTTCTACTTCTCCAGGCTTGATGACATGTTTTGGGGGTAAAAAGGATAAACAAAGAAGTGCTGCAGCCATGGGTCCATCTGAACTATAGTCAACCTCTGTGAGAAAACTT
This sequence comes from Bos mutus, assembly GCF_027580195.1. Lineage (NCBI taxonomy): Eukaryota > Metazoa > Chordata > Mammalia > Artiodactyla > Bovidae > Bos > Bos mutus. Next base: position 54,256,896 of record NC_091631.1, on the reverse strand, counting down.
TTAGGATACCAGCGTAGCTAACCTGGTATGCCTATTTCTGATTTTATTTTACCCCCAAAGCTTCACTCCTCTGCTGCCACGCTCCACGACCCTCCCTACACCCTCTTCCTCCTCCACACTTAGCCAGTTTGAGCCAAGGACCCAGCAGCACCCACGCCATGACAGGCAGGTCTCCCCCCTTGCCAGGAAGGCGAGTGAGAAAAAAAGATGCTCACACATTGCCAAGGCTTCTGTTGTATAATGTTGTGGCAGGCAAGGCTGGGGCTCCTTTATATACTTAATCATGTTCCATTTCCAGCTGACATAACTCAATGGTTTATGACACAGCACCACTTAATAAGACTCACTATCAACTTAGGAAGGGGGATGATGAAGCTGGGGGACGAAGCGATGAACAAAGAAGCTGAATAGAGAGGATGAAAATGATATGACTTAAAAAAAAAAAAAAAAAAAAAAAATCTGTTGTCAGTTTAGATTATAGTCTAAGCAACCAGGGCAGGTCCTTGGAGGTTAGAAACATCTCCCAAACAGAGCAGAATCTTCTATACAAAAGCATTGAGATGGAAGAAGCCAAATCCTTTCCTAAGAAAATAGAGTAACTCTGGGTAAAGGGTCAGGAAGCCATTTATCTTGGCTTCTGAGAGCAAAACAGACCAGGGTCAGCAGTGGTTCCTTTTCAACATTCCTGACCTGGGCAGTTACCCAAACTTCTCTCTCCCAACTAAATAGTAATTTCACCAAAGGCAAGAAGGACAGCCTTTTCTTATCTTTATAAAACTGTACACCATCAAACAGTTGCTGGCTTCACACTGGGCCACCAGTAAATACTTGTTGATCTGACAGAAAACACTGTTTCCACCCAGAAAGAAGAAAGTGAAGTTGCTCAGTCGTGTCTGACTCTTTGCAACTCCATGGACTGTAAGCTACCACACTCCTCCTTCCATGGGATTTTCCGGCAAAAGTACTCGAGTGGGTTGCCATTTCCTTCTCCAGAGGATCTTCCCAACCCAGGGATTGAACCCAGGTCTCCCGCATTGTAGGCAGATGCTTTACCATCTGAGCCACCAGGGAAGTCCACTCAAGGGATGGTCTTATCTCCCTTGATGAGGTAGAGAACAAGCAGAAATTCAGAATGCAAAAGAGCCTTCAAAATCAAATCATTGGATTTTCTCACTTCACTCATTGGAAAAGTGAGCACAAAGAAAATTGCAAACCATGACACAACTCTTAGTGACTCAGCCAGACCCCAAACCCAAGTCTTCTGAGTCCTTACCCCACTGTTCCTTCCATGACACCTGGTTGCCTCTTCATGCATCTGCCCAGGACTTCCTAGGCATTCCCTCATCCATCCATCCATCCATCCACCCATTCTTGCACTTACCCATTCCACCCTCTCATCTACAAGCCACGGCTGGATTGTGCCTGAGGTAGTGCAAGAGCATAAGAAGATGACTCAAACCACATCCCACCCAGTTCCCTGCACCCCTCATTCCTGAGAAGAGAAGGCATATGGACGTGAAAAATACACCCCAGCCTGATATGATGAGAGTTAGCTTAGGCACAAGCACTATTTAGCACAGAGTGTAGAGTAGTTCAGGTAGAATAAGGGTGGAAGGACTGGGAAAGGTTTCACCAAAAAAGGTCTAATTTTATTTTCTCAAATAAAGAATAGATGGTGATCATACAGAGCAAAGTAAGTCAGGAAGAGAAAAACAAATATTGTATAAGAACGCATATATGCGGGATCTAGAAAAATGGTACAGATGAACCTATTTGCAGGACAGGAATAGAGACACAGATGTAGAGAAAGGACTTGCGGACACAGGGCCAGGGTGGGGGAAGAAGAGGTGGAATGAGTTGGGAGATTAAGAGTGACACATGTGTAAAGACACAGCTAGTGGGAAGCGGCTATAGAGCCCAGGGAGCTCAGCTCGTGGTGACCTAGAGGGGTGGTACGGGGGAGCGCGGGAGGGAGGTCCAAGGTGGAGGGGATATATGTAAACACAGAGCTGATTCACTTCATTGTACAGTAGAAACTAATGCAACATTGTAAAGCAACTATACCCAGCCTCCTCCCACCAAAAAAGAGAACAGATGGTGGTGGTCAATCACAGGAGGGAAGGAAGGTGATCTGGGCAGAAAGAACCCAATAATGCCTCTCCCCACCTCAGCTTCAGGTGTACCATTCTGTCACGGCTCTTCCCCTGCCCTCTGAGCACGCCTTGACATCTCTCTCAAGGGCAAGCTCACAGTCATCTCACCTGTAATGCGTCTATCAGATTTGGTAATCAGTTGGCCACAAAGCCCAACATTCAGAAAATGAAGATCATCGTATCCGGTCCCATCACTTCATGGGGAATAGATGGGGAAACAGTGGAAACAGTGTCAGACTTTATCTTTTTGGGCTCCAAAATCACTGCAGATGGTGACTGCAGCCATGAAATTAAAAGACACTTACTCCTTGGAAGAAAAGTTATGACCAACCTAGATAGCATATTGAAAAGCAGAGACATTACTTTGCCAACAAAGGTCCGTCTAGTCAAGGCTATGGTTTTTCCAGTGGTCATGTATGGATGTGAGAGTTGGACTGTGAAGAAGGCTGAGTGCCAAAGAATTGATGCTTTTGAACTGTGGTGTTGGAGAAGAGTCTTGAGAGTCCCTTGGACTGCAAGGAGACCCAACCAGTCCATTCTGAAGGAGATCAGCCCTGGGATTTCTTTGGAAGGAATGATGCTAAAGCTGAAACTCCAGTACTTTGGCCACCTCATGCGAAGTGTTGACTCATTGGAAAAGACTCTGATGCTGGGAGGGATTGGGGACAGGAGGAGAAGGGGACGACAGAGGATGAGATGGCTGGATGGCATCACTGACTCGATGGACGTGAGTCTGAGTGAACTCTGGGAGTTGGTGATGGACAGGGAGGCCTGGCGTGCTGCGATTCATGGGGTTGCAAAGAGTCAGACACGACTGAGCAACTGAACTGAACTGAACTGGCCACTGGACACTGTCCCTGGCCTTCTAGGGTTGTGTCGTTATTGTTGCTGTTTAGTCACTAAACAACAAGTCGTGTCCGACTCTTTTGCAGCCCCATGGACTGAAGCCCACCAGGCTCCTCTGTCCATGGGATTTCCCACAGGCAAGAGTACTGGAGTGTGTTGCCATTTCCCACTCCAGGGGATCTATCCTACTGAGGGATTGAACCCACGTCTCCAGCATTGGCAAGTGGATTCTTTACCACTGAGCCACCTGGGAAGCACCTAGTAGGTCATATTTACCTGTTATTTGCTCTTGCAGCCCCACATCCCATGCCTTCTTAATACTTATCACTGTGGTCATCTGCTATTTGTCTGTGTCATCTGTGTTAATGTCTGTCTGCCCTACTAAGTGGGAGGAAGGTCCTATAGGCAGGGACTGCTTGGCTGTATTGCCAGTACCTGGGTGTGGAGGTTGGGGAGCACACAGTAGATGCTCAATCGATGTTGGCCAACTGAAGCAGACATGAACAGTGGGAGCAGAAATTCATTTTCATGGACCAGAGAGAAAATGGAATAAAAATTGGGGGAGATCCAACCAGTCCATTCTGAAGGAGATCAGCCCTGGGATTTTTTTGGAAGGACTGATGCTAAAGCTGAAACTCCAGCACTTTGGCCACCTCATGCAAAGAGTTAACTCATCGGAAAAGACTCTGATGCTGGGAGGAATTGGGGGCAGGAGGAGAAGGGGACGACAGAGGATGAGATGGCTGGATGGCATCACTGACTCGATGGACGTGAGTCTGAGTGAACTCTGGGAGTTGGCGATAGACAGGGAGGCCTGGCGTGCTGCAATTCACGGGGTTGCAAAGAGTCGGACACGACTGAGCGACTGAACTGAACTGAACTGAACTGAACAAATGTTGATCACTCTTTCAAGAAAAGGTATGGTGAAAGACAAGAGATAGTACCAAAAGGAAAAGGGGATGCAGGATTTAGGGAGAGTCTTAGAAGGAAAAGACTTTCTAAAGATTGAGAAGCAGCAGCAGTGGCAAGTAGAAGCAGAATTTACAAGGTGGTCCAAGGTGGGGTGATAACCCTGGGCCTGGTTTCCTGAGGAAAGAGATCATAAACACAGATGAAAGGGGAGGCTGAGGTCAGCAGATGTAAGTTTTTACACAAGGAATGGATAAACAAGGTCCTACTGTATAGCACAGAGAACTATATTCTGTATCTTATGATAAACCATAATGGAAAAGAATATTAAAAAGAATGTGTATATATATGTATAACTGAATCACTTTGCTATACAGCAGAAATTAATATAATATTGTAAGTCAACTATACGTCAATAAAAAATAAGAAAATAAAAACAAAGTCACCAGGTTAAAGAATGAGAGGGGATTAGAACTGAAATGTTCAGGCTGGTAGTCTATGGGGCCCTAAAACACCAGGATGGAAAGTCAACCATTCATTAAATAATCAGTAAAAGTTATTGGGCTTCCCAGGTAGCTCAGTGGTAAAGAATCCACCTGCCAATGCAGGAAACACAGGTTCAATCCCTGGGTCAGGAAGATTCCCTTGGAGAAGGGCGTGGCAACCCACTCCAGTATTCTTGCCTGAGAAATCCCATGGACAGAGGAGCCTGGCGGGCTACAGTCTATGGAGATGCAAAAGAGTCAGACACAGTTTAGCTACTCAACAACAACAGGTTATTAACATGTCATTTCTATAGATTCTTATGTTGGAAGATATTAACCATGTTTGCTGTCTTCTCAGTTCTTGGGATTGAAAGTTATCAAAGATTGTACTGCTGTGTCAACAAGAACCAGAAATCTTCATTTCTGAATTTGTTATTAATCCTAAGCTATTGCATGGCCTTTGCTTTTTGAGGTACATGATATTTGAGAGAATAGAATTTAATTCATGGTTCCCATTTGTCTCTTCCCACTCAGTTCCTTAAAATTATTCATTTTATTGTTGAACTTTTTGTCTTTAGAGAATTTCTCTATTTTTTCACTAATAATAGTTACCAATACAATTTAAAAGCACACACACACACACAGATGAGGGCTTTGCTTAGAACAGGGATGTCTCTTCCAGAACAGAAAGAAGCAGATACAGTACTCCACACACAGTTAGATATCCATAACACCTGTACTGGCATCTTCTCTGTCCTGTCTTGAAGTACTTTTTTCTACTTGAATTTACAAAAAAAAAAAGAAGTTATTTGTGGACTTTTTCAACCTTGCTCCCAGAGGAGAAGAGTAAAAAGTGTTCCTCCCCTAGAAAGCCCTGGTCCTCCATCCGATGTCTCGTGGAAGCCAGGGTGCATCCTCCCCAGCCAATCAGAAAGCCCTGTCCAAATGTGTCTGTCCCTCCCTCCCTGTCCTCGGAATATCCTCCCCACTCCCTGCCCCACCCCACTCTGCATGGAACCAACACCCTTGGGTGTGAGTCTCTGATCTCAGTCACTTGAAAGCAAAGCTCCAGGCTCTCAGGGGCCAGAAGCTTTGGGGTGCTGAAAACCCCTGTCGTGCCATCTCAGAACTGGGCGCTGTTCTCCCAGGATGGGTTCTGGTTCCTCTCACAGACAGCTCTCTGACCTGGGAGCGGACCACAGCTGGATGCCCCCACTCCTCTCAGGCTCTGTGGTGCAGGCTGCACTGTCCGCCTGTCTACCCTGTATCCACACTTCCATGTGACCTGAGCTGCTCTTCAAGAACTTTTTTATCCAGAGCTGTCTCCCTGCTCTTCACTAGAAGAGAAAATGGATTCTCTGCTCAAGAGTCTGGGAACCATGGTGATGGCATCGCTAAAGCGCAGGAAAAGAGGGAAGCTGGTGAGGCTTCCTAGAGACAGAGCCCTGCAGGATGGGGCGTTGGTGCCTGCATCTGGGTCCACAGAAAAGCCCCACTGGCAGAAAGCGAAAGGATCCCATCTCCATCCTGCTGTGAATCGTTCGTGCTAAGTCTCTTCACTCATGTCCGACTCTTTGTGACCCCATGGACTGTAGCCACCAGGCTCCTCTGTCCATGGGATTCTCTAGGCAAGAATACTGGAGTGGGTTGCCATGCCCTACTCCAGGGGGTCTTCCTAACCCAGGGACAGAACCTGCATCTCTCACGTCTTCTGCACTGGCAGGCGGGTTCTTTACCACCAGTGCCACCTGGGAAGCCATGGGATGAGGGTAAGGCTGCCAACTTGAGAGTTGCTGGGAGGGTTGGAGATACCATAGGGGAAGCATCCCCCATTGTGTGTGGCACCTAGTGGGGATTCAGTGCCTGGGAACCGGTTGTTCCAATGGGGCTGGGGGGTCTGCGTGAGAGTCAGGGGAGCAGACTCACAGATCAACACAGCCCGTCCTTGGCCCTCTTTTCCCTGATGCAGCTGTGTGCTTTGGAGGGAGGCTCCTTACCAAGGGCCCCGGGGACGGGTGGGCGGCGGGTGGGGGGTCAGGACCGGGAGCCACAGCCAAGGATGTGGAGGAGGGAGGGCGGCTCCCTCCAGCTCATCCTTCCCTCACAAACACAACAACAGCAATCAGCTTCTTCTCTTCCCTAACCTGTTTCCATGGTTCCCGCCCAGACTGCCTCTGAAATCTGACACACTTTAGCATAATGTGCAGCAAGCACCACGGCAAATATTTCTGTGTCACCCATGGGGTCTAGGCCGAGCCCCTTCCTCCTGTGTCCTGGGGATGCTTCTGGCCCCGGGTGGGGGTGGAGGGGTCAGGCAGGGCACCTGAAGCCTGGGTCTCCTTTGAGTGCAGCACTCTGTCCAAATTACCAGCGCTCGCCAGGTCCCTCTCACAGGTGGACCCATTAGCAGCACTGCGCGTGCAGCCTGTCAGCTCCCTAATTACACCTTTCGGTGGAAGGCTGGCTGGGAGAGTTCCATGCTTTCTGTTGGATACCTTGATCCACGTTGTTGTCGGAAATCCCTGGGTGGCCCGCCTGTGTTGGGGGAGCGGCTGCCTCTCTTCAGCTGGTGTCCCGTTTGGGTGTTTTGGGGTTTGTTTTTGTTTTTTGCCCTTTTCTGCCTTTAGCTAAGCTGGATTTTGAACTGAAAATGGCAAGTAGAAAGAACACACAAAAGAAACCAGAAAACATGAATTTAAACCTCGCCTTCATCGTTTGCTTGCTGGGTGATGGTGAGCAGACCTTTCTGGGTCTGTGCATCAGGCATATTAAAAAGACCTACTCCAGCAGCATCACTGTGACAATGAGATGTGATAGCACATGAGGAAGTCTTTCTTAACTGTAAAACAATCCATAAGTGCTTATTATTCTTGCAGAACCATGCATTTGGGAGCAGAGCATGTAGTTAACTTGTTGAATGCTTCAGATAAAGCATCTAACCTCTCCGAGCCTCCGTTTCCTCACCCACATTGTTGTTGTTTAGCCCCTAAGTCGTGTCTGACTCTGCTACTCCATGGACTGTAGCCCGCCAGGCTCCTCTGTCCATGGGATTTCCCAGGCAAGAATACTGGAGCAGGTTACCATTTCCTTCTCCAGGGATCCTTATCTATTAAAGAAAAAGAAAAGATTAATAATATACACCCTATCTTCTAGAATTTTTGTGAGGACCAACAGAGGTTCAAGACAGGGAATTATTTGAATGTGATTCATTTCTATCTTTGAAAAATATGTTTGAAACAATAGGAAGCGCTCCATACCTGTAAGGCAATTGTGTTACTTAAAGCAGGCTTGCAAATCAGAATAGGTCTGGGGAGGTGGGGGAGAGATGGGCTGGGAGTTTGGGGTTAGCAAATGCAAACTATTACATATAGAAAGGATAGACAAGGTCCTACTGGATAGCACAGAGAGCTATATTCACTATCCTGTGATAAGCCACAGTGTGAAAGAAAATGAAAAAAAATATATTTATATATATATGTATATATACGTGTATAACTGAATCACTTTGATGCACAGGAGAAATTATTAACCAACTATATTTCAGTAAGATATATTTTTAAAAAAGAATGGGCGACCTCCAGGTTTTGAAGACTTCACTGATCCCACTCTCCCAGGCATGTACCAGTGTGTCTGGGAGTGAATACCAGGAGGCAGTGGGCCACGGAGAGGGTCCTAGCGGGCAGTGCAGGGATCCCTGCATAATATTACACAAAATAGCAATTTTGCTGAGTGTTTGCCATGTTCTAGACACTGTTCCATATACTTCGGGTCCATCAGATCTCATCTAATCCTCCTACCAGCCCGTAAGACAGTCCCATGAGTATGACCATTCAGCGGATGAGAAACTGAGGCTTAGGGAGACAGAACAACAACCCAATTCACCACATCCAATTAGTGGCAGGGCTGGGACCTGACACTGAGTTCTGATACCAAAGCCAAGTAACAATAATAGCTGCTAACATTTTGTGAGCACCCACTGAGTTCCAGTGGCTCCCGTGTACTAACCCAGTTAGTTCTGGTCCAGGTTATAGGGATTGTATTGTCCCTGTTAGAACTTGAGGCACAGACAGTTCAGGTAACTCTCACAGGGTTTCACAGCTGGTGAAACCATGGCATCCTTTATGTCAAATTTGTGTTAAGGGCATCTCTAATGTCCCCAAAGGGGCTTCCCAGGTGGCTCAGTGATAAAGAATCCACCTGCCAATGCAGGAGACTTGAATTCGATCCCTGGGTTGGGAAGATCTCCTGGAGAAGGAAACGGCAACCCACTCCAATATTCTTGCCTGAGAAATCCCATGGACAGAGGAGCCTGGAGGGCTATAGTCCACTGGGTCTCAAAGAGTCGGACACAACTGAAATGACTAAGCAGCAGTAACAAAAGGCCCTGTCTGGACGGGGCAGAAGTCAAGGATTCTGGTTGCTTCCATTCTTCATCCAAAAGTGAAAATAGCTGCTTCCTCAGAATCTAACATAAAAGCTGTGTTACACAGATAAGAGTTTGCCCTTAGCAAAGATCCATTGCCTATGGAAATCATCCTTTTTGTCTAGTAAATACTACAGACTTATGAATGATGATTTAGAGTTAACACATATTTTTCAGCCTCTTGCCTTTTTTTCTTTGCAAATGCTCATAAGGACCCTTTATTGGGAGGGCTCCAGGCTAATCTGGAACTAGTTTAGGAATAGGGGGACCACCATTTAATACCTTGTTATGGTCTGTATCATGGGATCACCCACAACAGTCTCATACAGATGGGAAATCTGAGGCTCAGAGATATTAAGTTCTTATGACTAGTAAAAGGCAAACCTAGCATTTTAATTCATTCATGAACTTTCCACTAAACCCCAAGAAGCACCACTGAAAGCACCTCTGAGGTCTGTTACTAAACTCACCCCAGGAGATGGAGGGGGTTCAGCCTGGGCACAAATCTCCCGGGACGGGAGCTGGTACCAAATGCCTGAGGAGGCCGGGAAATCCTTAGCAAAACATGTAATAGCACTCCTCCCAGAGAAGCAGCAGACCACGGCCACTGTCCCTAGGGCTGTGTCCCTCCTCTAACGCGTGTGTGCATGTGCAGGCCAGACAGAGAGCATCCACTCTATGCGACTTCAAGCCCCAGCCTCTGCTCGCCGCCTCACCAGGATGTCACCTGCAGAAGCCATCGATCAGTGGCTCAGCCCCCATCCTCACTGACAGCAGGGCAACGCTCATCACTCACCTCTGAGAGGCCTGTCTCTCTCAATGGACTCTGCCGGACAGATACAGAAAGTGAAGTCCACAGCAACCTTACCTCGCCCCGAGATTCCCACTTCCTAAAGAAAGCATTTCTTTTTTAAAAATTTATTTATTTTTAATTGCAGGATAATTGCTTTACGTTATATCGGTTTCTACCATTCAACAACATGAATAAACTCTCAGTATACATACATCCCCTGACTCTCGAACCTCCCTCCCCACTCCCTCTTCATCCCACCCCTCTAGGTCATCACGGAGCACTGGGTTGAACTCCCTGTGTTATACAGCAGCTCCCCGTTAGCTGTCTAATGTACATATGCAGATGTTTCAGTGCTACTCTCTCAATTGGTCCCACCCTCTCTCACTGAAAATAAAGGAAGAATTGATGCTTTTGAACTGTGGTGTTGGGGAAGACTCTTGAGAGTCCCCTGGACTTCAAGGAGATCCAACCAGTCTATCCTAAAGGAAATCAGTCCTGAATATTCATTGGAAGGACTGATGTTGAAGCTGAAACTCCAATACTTTGGCCACCTGATGCAAAGAGCTGACTCATTTGAAAAGACTCTGATGCTGGGAAAGATTGAAGGCGGGAGGAGAAGGGGATGACAGAGGATGAGATGATTGGATGGCATCACTGACTCAGTGAACATGAGTTTGGGTAAACTCTGAGAATTGGTGATGGACAGGGAGGCCCGGTGTGCTGCAGTCCGTGGGGTCGCAAAGAGTCAGACATGACTGAGCGGCTGAACTGAACTCTCCTTTCCCTACTGTGTCCACAAGTCTGTTTTCTATGTCTGTGTCTCTATTCCTGCCCTGCAAATAGGTTCATCTGTACTATTTTTCTAGATTCCATATATATGCATTAAAATATGCAATAATTGTTTTCTTAATGCAAAAGAAGAGAGCTGGGGAGAGCACCGTCCAGAATAAAATGCACCCCTTCCTAGGTCAGCTGCTGAACAACTGTCTCCTGTCTGTCATCAAGGGTGCATCCAGCCCCCGTAACTGGAAAAGCAGTGTGAAAACAACCATGCACTCAGGGTCTAGAGAGCTGAGTGCAGGTCCGGACTTTGCTGTGTGCCATCAAGTAGTTTAGTTGCCCTCTCTGGCCTCCTTTTCCTTTCTCTGCAAAATCAAGAGATGGGACTCTGAGCTGTAAGCATCTATACCCACGGTCTCCACCAGAGCAGTTCATTTCCAGTGCCCTGCATGGAGTGCCAAGGAGCATTCAGGGATGACAAGAAGTCCAGCTTCTCCTCAGAAGCTGGGTGTTTGGGACCTTCGGATCCCACAAGTCCCATCTTGGGACATATCACACTGATGCCATCCTGAATGGTGGTGAATCCAGCTCCTGGCAAAGTGACAGACTCAGGAAGGCTGGCTGGATGGAAGGATGAGGAATTGAACACAGATCTTTGGCCTTTTGGCCCCCTCCCTCCATTATGTCCTGATTATCTCCAAGGTTACCCCTTTCTGGAGTCCACTTCAAGACCCCACGTGGCCCTATGGCCTGCACTCCGAATGATGGCTTCCCCACAAAGTTGTGGCCCTGGCCTTGCCCATGTCTTAATGGACAGATGTCCTCTGTGCAATGAGTAACCCTTTACCTGACAAGTAATTAGCTATGGAGAAAGCCAATTAAAAGAGACACCATATGAATAAGAGGGTGTGGGTGTGTACTTGACTACAGATGCACAGTGAATTACTTTAATATGCCAAGAAAACTCTTCTGGTCTGTAGAGCTTGTTTTTGCTGCCAGAAGGATGGAAAGCGCCAGAAGATGAGCCCCTACACTCACTTCACTCCTTTAACCAGCGTATTAGTCCAACACGCGTTCAGTTGCCTGGGTGTCAGCGTTCCTCCTCCTGAGACGCCCAAGTAGCCCGCAGCACCCAGAGGAGCCCCTGGCTGCCACCCACCCCCGACCTCAGATGCTATTACTACATGTTTATTTCTGCAGGCAGTGCGCTTAGGAGAAGAAGCGAGTCCTGGGACAGTCTCACCTGGACACTAGAGGGTGCCTGCGATTCAAATTGTGTGCATTTCTCTGGGAGTGTGCTCCCCACTCCCCGCTCCCCCGCCCCCCACCAACCACCTTGCTATTGAACAAATCCAGTGCTTTGGAGGACTCAGCTAAGACTCTGAGGACACCAGAGGACTCACCCTCTCTGGAAGGCCTCCCCCGCCAAAGCACGTTTGATATTGTTAGTTATCTAGAGCAGCTGTGGTAAAGCGTGAGCCTTAAGTCTAGGTATCTGGGTTCAAATCCCTGCTCTGTATAACTTGAGCCAGTGACTTCTCGGGGCCTGTTTACATCTGTTAAATGGGCCGACAGCATCTTCCTCACTGAGCGGTTATGAAAGTTAAATCAAACAGTGCACTAAAGCATCTGGAACAGCATCTGTCACTTGTTAAGTGCCTACTCTCACCCAGCCTCATTGTCTGCTTTCTTATTAATACCCCTCTGGGAACTTGCCAGTTCTGAGAAAGCAAGACACACACACACACACGCACGCACGCACGCACACACACCTTCTCATAGTTCCATAAGCACTTCCTCAGTGACAAAAGGAAGGACTGGGCAGCCTGACCCACCATCTCAGAGGCCACACAGGCTTCAGGAAGCTCACACCTTGCAGGAGAGTCTGACTTATCCCTCAGGGCGACTCTCCATCCCCACCTCCTTCCCTGGGAGAGCTGGTTCCTCCCTCCCTCCCGCACAGGTGGTATTTAACGCAATAAAGCAAAGTGAGAAGGAGAGAAAGAGAAACAGCTGAGGTAAACGGCTCTGAGATTCCCAGCCTCCCCGGGAGGGCCGGGGCCTCTGGGGAGGGACGCCAAGGCAACAGCCCCTGGGTGTGGAACCCAGGAGCTGCTGGAGACATTAAATGCCGATTACCCCCAGGGCTTGTGGTTACAGAGCTGTGGGAACCCACCCCCTGAAGCGCCTGATTGCTTAAGCATCTCTTTGCAGAATGTTTATTTTATTTATTTTTTCCCCATGAATGTTTAATCAGGTACCTTGAGCAGCACAGCGGCCCTCTTCAGAGCAGCTGGAGGCAGTGTGATCAACTCTGGTTTGTACAGAAGGTGGCAGAATGTGGCCACCGCCTGGCACTTGCCTCCTGATTGTCCCCAACCATGTCTCCCAGTCCCCCATCCCGCTGTGCCCAGCTCAGGGCATCCAGCACCCTGGCCAGCAAGAGGACTTGAAGTGCTGCCACTTGGGCCCCTGCATCCCAGTCTGGTAGTGATGGGGGTCCTTGCTCTCCCCCAATCTGCTGCCTGCAGAGCCTGGCCTCCTGCAAGGAGGAGGCGGGGGTCCCTCAGGCAACCCCTCTACTTGGACAACTCTGCCCAGACCAGGCAGGGGAATCCTCAGGGCCTGCCCACTTGAGGATCTTGAAGTAGTTTAATCCCTTTTTCTCCTGGTTTCCTTTCAGTTTTTATCTTTGTCCAAAGCCATCTGCATAAACAGGGGGCTCTCTCTGCCTCACCCTCATTCTAGGGGGAGGCGTCCCCTAGGTGGCTGTTTGGACGTCCTCCAACTCCAAGGGATGGGACGCTGGGTTCACTGGGGACTCCCAGCTGCAGGGGCGGCTGACCTCTCCTCCCTCCTTCTTCCGTCCCCGTTCACTCCACGCTCAGCTCCAGGCGGCCTCCTGGATTCTGCCTCCCCCTCACTTATCCCCAGCCTCCTGGGATTACGGGCAAAGCCATTACCTCAGGATTAAGCTGCAGTTTGATTCTCATCAAAGACTCTGGTCACCGAGTATTTGCTTAACACCAGACCTTTCAGGCCCCATCAAATTTAACAAGGCCTGACAGATTTGGGATTAAACAGAGAAACCCAGACAAATCCATACTTTCATAGGAGCCCCCGGTGACTGCGGCAGGACAAGCAGGATTCTCGAAAGCCAGAGACCCTAAAGTTAGCGTGTTCCTCCGGTGACCACGGCAGGGACTCTCCTCCCCAGGCTGGCAGCCCTCACCTCTGCCCACCCGCCCTGAGACTGGATTTCATGCTTTCACTCTTTCCAGTGAGAAGGTTCGGTATTGATTCAGGAACCAGAGGCTACAGGGAGAGTTGGAGGGGTGGGGAGGGCAGGGGACAGCATGAGAGAAACCCCGCTCCGAGGTCCGCTCAGTCTGCCCCTACCTCCACCCTGCACTCCGCCATGGTCCTCTGAGCTCCGAGGCTCCTCTGGGATGGGTATCCCCCTCGACCAGATCTGCTCCACCAGCCACAGACCCCCACCGTCATCACCCCAATTCCCAAGTCTCCATCGAGCCAGACATAGAACGGCAGCAGCATCACGCTCTGGGCAGCAGCCCAGCGCAGCCTTGCAAATTGATTTCAAAAATCACTTTGTGACACATGTAATCAAAGAGACAGCAGGATGATGTGGAAAGCTTGGAGGCCGCAAAGCAGGTTTTAAATCTGACCCACTGGTCATGTGGCCTTAAAGCCTTCAGTTTCCTCGCCTCTAATATGGCAGCTGATAGGAAACACCCTCTTCTGAAACTGTTAGGCGATCTGAGAGAAGCTCTGTAAAGTTTCCCAGGGCGGTGCCTGGGCAAGTTTGCAAGTAGATGCTTTCCGACTTCTTCTCTCCTTTACTTATTTGATTATATGTGCATGCATGCTAAGTCGCTTGGGTGATGTCTGACTCTTTTATGCAGCCTGCCAGGCCCCTCTGTCCATGGGATGCTCCTGGCAAGAATATTGGAGTGGGTTGCCATACCCTCCCTCCAGGGGATCCCCAACCCAGGGATCAAATGGATTCTTTTACCTCTCCTGCACTGGCAGGAGGGTTCTCTACCACTAGCACCACCTGGGAAGCACCACTATTTGGTTATGCAATTTGATGAATTAAAAAAAATAATAAAAATGCCTTCACCTCCTGCTTCCTCATTTAGTGTTTCTACAAGAAGCACGTACAATAAGCTTTTTCCCGTCTCAGCTCCTAAAAGGTGCAGTGTTAGATGAAAATTCTACACCATCAACACCAGGGAGTTAACACCAGTGCATTTCTCGGAGGCCTGTTACCCAGTTTCTCCCAGGCTCTCTGCCCAGTTCATTTGGCCCTGCCTAACTGCTAATTTGCCCTCCACCCAGCACCTGGCTTAAGTTCAAACTTCATCCTTAAAAGCCAGAGAGGTGGGGTAGGGGGGTGGGCGGCTATGGAGGCTTCATTTTAACTTTCATCATTGATACAAAGGAAAACAATGGCTTGTGTTTACGTGAAAATTAGTTTTTGGGGGAAATTACTTTGTCATTTGTTTTACTCTTCTTAATTAAAATTTACTTGGTGAAGAGAACACCCCATAAATTAACTCAAATGCAACAGCAAATTAATTAGCATTTAGTGACTAGACATTACTCACAGGCCGGACAAATTGTTTTCAAGCTGTTGTGCAGGGGCGGGGCTGGCAGGGTGCTGTGGGTTACTTTGGCTGGTTCTCCAGACAGTATCTCTTTGTCACCTTGGCCTTCCAGGGGCTTAGGTCACTGTCAGAGCAAGGGCCCTCTGAGTGCAGGTTCAGGCCAGACCTCTGTATCTTCACATCGGGGATATTCACTCCCCACTCGAAAAATCAGGACAAAGGCATCACAGAACAGAAAGACTGAGTTGGAGCAGCCCTGCCTGGGCCGGAAGACAGCACAGTGACCTCAGGGAGCCCCTTCTAGTCACAGGAACCTGAGGATCTCTACAACTCGGGCTTAGAGGATCCAGGGCCAACCAGCATCTAGTCTTAGATCACGTGTGGGATTCCTGGGCCTGAGGAAGAGCTTCCCAAAGGAAAGAACTGGAAGGACGGCAGGGAGTTAATACAAGAAACAAGCTGGACTGAACTGTTTCTGATGATAAACTGCCCTTATTTCTTGCAAAAGAGAATTGGAAGCTTAGTGTCAGCCAGTTGCGGACCTAAGCAGACTGCCTGGATTGGCATCCCAGCTCATCTTGCTACTTTGTGACCTTGGGCAAGTTACCTAACCCCTCACCTTGGTTCCCTTGATCAGGAATAGTTTCTATCGTAGCTGCTGGGCAGAATCAACCAGAAGGAGCACGTAAGGCCCTGAGGAGGGGTCTGGCATGCAGCAAGGGCTTGGGAAGCATTGGCAATGAGTTTGGAACCCAACCTGGCCACTTCCCAGTGTCTCAACTACTCTGTGCCTCAGTTTCCTCATCTGCATAGTGGACACAAAAGGAGGTTCTTGCTTTGAGGAATAAGTGATTTAATACATGCAAAGTGCTTCAAGAGTAGAATAGTGTCTGGTGCATAATAAATGTTCAGTAAGTGATTATTATTATGGTTTCATAGATATACTTTTTGTGACCAAGACAGGGACATGGAACCAGAAGCTCACAAGAGGCCAGTTTTCCTCCATTATTTTCCAGTGTACAGGAAGCTCCTTCTGAGAGGGAGTTGCCTCCAGGAAGCAGCCAGTCCTGCCAATGAATGGACAAGTCAACCCAGCTTGGCCTGGCTGGTGGCAGCAGCAATGCCCCCACTAATGCAGCCTGACTCCTTCCTAGCTCTGCAGAGTAGCAGCCCCATAAATAGTCCCCCTTCCTGACAAATGGGAGGAATGGCCTTGCTGGGGTGCTTGCTCACTGATAAACAGTGATGTATGGTGGTCTTCTCCAGAAAAACAATGCTCCCAGGGGAGGGAGGTGGACATGGGAGTGACCTGACTCTGTGATCAGAAGAAGGATCACAGGGGGCTCCTGACCCACCCAGGAATTTTCCTCCCCTACCATGGTCTCCTCCATCCACTAAGTGAGCTATGGGGTCTATCAGAAGCAGCTTGAAGGAGTAGCTTTGCTGCGTACTCTGTTAAGAGCAGGTACCCTGAGTCCCCCTGAGCTGGTTCACCACCTATGAACCACCTACATACTCAAAGCAAGGCTTCCGTGTCTCAGTTGTTCCAGCTGTAAAGTGGGAATTGTTGTAGTACCTAACTCACAGGAGCAAATACATATAAAGTGCTTCCTTATCCCAACATCTGGAATAGAAGCAGCACTCTGGAAGCATCTGTGATCATTATTAAATAATAACGTCTTCCATAAAATAAGTGCAATCCACTCACATTTTTGTGGAGCATGTAGGATGTAGAAGATGTTGTATCCCATGCAGGAAGCATGAGAGTAAGTGAGAACACAGCCCCGACACTCAGCAAGCAGTGTCTGTTACATAGTGAGCACGTCCACCCAAGTGCTGGTGTCCCATCCTATCTCGCTTTTCCTGCCATCTATTTCATTCAACAAATATTTTAGCAGCATCTACAACGTCCCAGGTACTGTCAGACTGGGGTCCCCAATCCCCAGGTCACAGAACAGGGCTGCAGAGCAGGAGGTGAGTGGCTGGCGAGTGAGCAAACTGTCATCTGTATTTACAGTTGCTCCCCATTGCTTGCATTACCACCTGAGCCCTACCTCCCGTCAGATCAGTGGCGGCATTAGGTTCTCAGCATCAATCATGGCGAACCCTATTGTGAACTGCGCATGTGAGGGACTAGGTTGCACGCTTCTTATGAGAATCATCCCCAA
This sequence comes from Bos mutus, assembly GCF_027580195.1. Lineage (NCBI taxonomy): Eukaryota > Metazoa > Chordata > Mammalia > Artiodactyla > Bovidae > Bos > Bos mutus. The sequence goes on along the minus strand of NC_091631.1, from coordinate 54,239,711 downwards.
ACCGTCCCCCGCCCCAGTCCATGGAAAAATTGTCTTCATCAAAACCAGTCCCTCATACCAGAAAGGTTGGGGACCACTGCTATAAGAGGCACTGGGGATATATAAGGCCACACAGAAACAGTCCCTACCTTCAGAGCATACAGTCTAATGAGAATAATGATAATTATCGGTACTAGATGCTATGGTATCTACCCAGCATTCATCACTCCAGTGTTCTTCCTGCTAGAGCCCCCATGTCCCACACCATCCCGCCTGCACACCCATGAATCTGACTGGCCCAAGGGTTCCCTGCCTTTGATTGTTGTAGGAATGGATCTATGAACCAATTTTTATAGAAATATGAGAGGAAGGTGCTGGAGGGCTTGGGATAAACTTCCCCTCTCTCCCAAGAGAGAGTCACAGGGAGAGAGAGTCTCTCTCCTTTCTCAGAATAGCATTGTCTCTGTAGGTGATGCCTGTATCTGCTAAGCCATTTTAGAACAGGCTACAGATCAAGCTGACATCCGGGATGGCAGAAGAGAGAGACAAAAAGAACCTAGGTGCTGAAGACACCACTGAGACCTTGAGCCCACACACCCTGAAGCTTGATCTACCTTTGAATCTCCTGTTATAGGAGATAATAAATTTCCCTGTTGTTAAGCCAGTCTGGGTCCTTTTTTTTTTTTTTCTGTTCTTTGTTGCTAGAGCATCCTGCGGAATCATAGGCTAATAAAAATACATATTACTATTAATAACTAACATTAAAAAGCACCTGACATTTCACAATATGCTTTCACATTTATTATTTTATTTGATCTTCAAACCAACACCATCAGAAAGGTCTTCCTTTCATCCTCATTTTGCAGATGAAGCAGCGAAGGCTCAGGAGGTTTGATGACTTGCCAGGTTGTACAGCTGGCAAGTGAGGAGCTGGTTCTGCCTGCCTGGGCTTAGGTATGCTGATTCCATTTCCTGTTTCTTGCTCTTGTCTTTGCTGGGCTACCATTGCTCCAGCATCTTTGGCGACCATCTCTCCTGGAATGGACTGTCATCAATCTAATAAATAACAAACAGCTCCTAAAGGGGTTTTCTGCTGTTTCTAGAGGAATCCAGGCGTGCTGGCTTGAATCACTAGGGTCTTTCCTTCCCTAAATCTTCAACAGATCTCATCAGAAATATGAAACTCTGGAGCCATCCAGAAGGCAGACAAAAGACTGAACCTTAATGTCTTGGGCAGTGACCTCCATTGACTTCTCCCAGTGGACAGATGGAGTTCAGTCCACGGACACTGTAAGATCGCTGAAGAAGAGGGATGATTCATTGTTGCCCTTAGCAGTGACCCTTGTGTTATCTCTCAGCATGGTTCCAGAGGGATGTGGTGTCAAGTTCATGAAAGGGGAGCATATAATATGAAAGCAGGAGCCACATGAAAGACTATGAACAAGCACTGGCTCGGAAAGAAGCAGGGGACACAGTGCAGCCAAGCTTGGGCATGGGGGGAGAGTCTTAGGATGACAGTTGTCCGGATCAGGATTGGATAAAAGGTGAAGCAGGCCAGAGGCCTGCACATGTTTGTGAATAGAGAGAGGTAAGTCAACAGAGCAGAAACCAAGGCTGAGCTCAAGGAAAAGACCAGAATCTAATAGTGGGTCTGATGTCAGGAGCTCCTCAGATAGTGAGAGGCAGGCCCCACAGGGAAAGTGGAGCTGAGGTCAGTTGCAGGGGAATGAGATGGTCCAGACAATGGCCGTTTTAAAGGTAAAGAGCCCAGGCTGCCTACTGTCTAGCCTCTCGACATCTGCAGTTGTCACAACTGTGACTTTTGATCAGGCAGCCCTACTTCATCTTATTTTGGGGTCTGGTACCTCTCTTCAAGAGAAGGTCATTTCTGTTTTCTCTTTTGGTCCCTGAACAGTCCTCACCTCCAACAGGAGAGTATCACCCCTTCCTCAGCGCCCACCCCATTCCCAGGACTAATGGTTCAATAGCAACTCTAATAACCCATCTTCTAAAACTTTCAGAATCTGTGCATGGCTCCTTTAAGAGCTAGAGGAAGATAGCAAATTGGCAATGTGGTCAAAGGGCCACATCAGTGAGATAAATCAACATTGTCTTCACTTTTGGTCTTGGTTCACACTTTCTGTAGTCTGAATGATACTGAAACTCTCCACGGTATGCGTGGGCTCGTAGCTTCAGCTCACAGCAGAAATGGTAGCAACAGAGAACACTAACCAGGCACCTTCTCTCGGAAGCTACTAAACTATTATTTGCATGTAATTTTATGTAACCTTCCCAGCAGGCCTATGAAGTAAGAATCCTAATTTCCATATTCTAGATGAGGAACCCAAGGCTCAAGAGGGAAATTAACTTATCCATGGTTACTCGGCTAGTTGTGGGAAAGGCCAGAGTTAATTCTAGTTCCCTCTGGTGCTAATGTTGATGTTGTTCAGTCACTCAGTGGTGTCCAACTCTTTGCAACCCCATGGACTGCAGCATGCCAGGCTTCCCTGTCCTTCACCATCTCCTGGAGCTTACTCAAACTCATGTCCATTGAATCCAGTGATGCTGTCCAACCATCCCATCCTCTGTCATCCACTTCTCCTCCTGCCTTCAATCTTGCCTGGCATCAGGGTCTTTTCTAATGAGTCACCTCTTTGCATCAGATGATCAAAGTATTAGAACTTCAGCTTCAGCATCAGGCCTTCTAATGAATATTCAGGATTGATTTTCTTTAGGATGGACTGGTTGGTTCTCCTTGCAGTCCAAGGGACTCTCAAGAGTCTTCTCCAGCACCACAGTTCAAAAGCATCAATCCTTCGGCGTTCAGACTTCTTTATGGTCCAACTCTCACATCCATACATAACTACTGGAAAAACCATAGCTTTGACTAGACAGACCTTTGTTGGCAAAGTAATGTCTCTGCTTTTTAATATGCTTTTTAGGTTTGTCATAGCTTTTCTTTCAAGGAGCAAGCGTCTTTTAATTTCATGGCTTCAGTCACCATCTGCAGTGATTTTTTTTCCCCATCTATTTGCAATGAAGTGATGGAACCAGATGCCATGATCTTAGTTTTTTGAATGTTAAGTTTTAAGCCAGTTTTTTCACTCTCCTCTTTCACTTTCATCAAGAGACTCTTTAGTTCCTCTTTGCTTTCTGCCATAACGGTGGTGTCATCTGCGTATCTGAGGTTATTGCTATTTCTCCCAATCTTGATTTCAGCTTGTGCTTCATCCAGCCCAGCATTTCACATGATGTACTCTGCATATAACTTAAATAAGCAGAATGACAATATACAACCTTTACATACTCCTTTCCCAATTTGTAACCAGTCCATTGTTCCATGTCTGGCTCTAACTGTTGCTTCTTGACCTGCATACAGGTTTCTCAGGAGGCAGGTAAGGTGGTCTGGTATTCCCATCTCTTTAAGAATTTCTCACAGCTTGTTGTGATCCACACAGTCAAAGACTTTGTGTAGTCAATGAAGCAGAAGCAGATGTTTTTCTGGAACTCTCTTGCTTTTTCTATGATTCAATGGATGTTGGCTAATGTTGATACTCTTCTTCAATACCACACAGCATCCCAAGTTAACTTTTTATATCTCAACATGTATTGTTTCATCTGTCTTCTTAAAACAAAAGTCAGAAATAAATGCCAAGACTTTATTGTTTCTCTTCATCATTCCAACTGTATAGTAGAAGTATAAAACTTCTCTCCAGTTCAGATTTCCTTTCAGGAAGAATTTATCCCTTTATCTAATTTGAACTCTTCACCTATCCTTTTTTCTGAATGTGCAAAATCTCTGACCTTTTCAATATTTCAACTGGGCCATGGGACAGCTGCTCCATGTATCACTATGGACAGCTTGATTTTGGTCTCCAGAATGTGGGTGCCTTCCCAAAAGTGATGCTGACATGACTCCATCTGCCTGTGCTGCTTTCAACTTGCTAAGGGTCTCACCTGCAGATTTATTTGCCCTCATCCAAAAAACATGACTTGAAACTTTTGCTAAAGCATCAGCCATGTACTTTCATATCAACACAGGACAAGATACACTTCTGGTCACCAAAGCTACTTCTTCAAAGACAGAGTGATCTACGATATTTTAGCGAGGGTCCGCATCTTCCACAAACCACTCAAAAATTTCATCTTAGCATTCTAGATTCACAGCACAGAGTGATACCCAGATCTCTTCACATAATAATAACTCTACTCTCTAATAAAATACAAGCTAAACATCACCCTTTGACTCAGTAATACCACTTCTAATAATCTACCCAAGGAAATAATTGAAATACAGACAAAGATTTATGTGATGTTCACTGCATGTTATATATAACAACCCAAAACTGGAAACCATCTGAATATTAACAATAAGAGAATAGTTAAATAAATTATAGTACCTAACTACAATGGAATAATAGGAAGCTTTAAGAATCATATTTTCTAAGAATATTTAAAGACACAGGAAAATATACACAGTATAGAAGTAGGGTTTTTTTCTTTTAAAGAAAGAAAACCACTTTCAGATATATAAGTGAAGAAGGAGTTGTAGCTTATTCTGAGTGGTTCTTTGAGGAAAGATAGAAGTAGTACCAATATGAGAAAATTACCTAGAAACATATTTGGGGGCAATTATAAGTGTTTCAACATTGTAGATTTCCTGGAAAAGTAATGATTTCCCTAATACAGGAGGAATTTCAAACCAAGGCTGGGCAATCATTTGAAGGCGACATTGAAAAGCAGACTTGGGCACTGAGTGTGAAATTGACCCAGATAATTCTCAAGGGTCCATCTACCCCCAATATCACAAGATTATGTTAGAGTTTTTGTATTCTACCTGTGTGTCTGAGCATGATCAGTGTTGGAGAAGACTAAACAGAAAAGGCATAAATCAAGGCATGAGCAGGGCAAGTATGAAGTCTGATCAGCCAAAAAGTTCCCCAAATGACAGCAGGTGGGTCCAGCTCAGAGGCTGCCCTGGGCTGTATTTTAGGAAAGCATGGCTGCCCTTCACTCAGCCCACATGGGTCAGTCTTTGGTTCTTTCAAAGAAAGAAATTCTTTTCTCTTCCTCAGTGACCTGTTTTGTATGGAACAACCCTCTTGCTCTTGTCCTCTTGGAGTCTATATTCACCTTTCAGCATGGAAAGTTATGGTCTTCATTGAAGAGACTTGCAATACGGAGATGGAGGGACAGAGCAGTCTGTGATGACTACTGCTGTATCTAAAAACAGCTTCACCGTGATGTGGCCCACTCCTTCATCAGCTGTACAGCAGGCTCATTGTGCGTATGTTTAGTTATACCAGGGACTTGGGAAAATAGTGGATTGTGAGGCAACTTTAAGTTGATGACAGACCACTGTGATAGATTGGAGGTGCTTAATTGGAAATGCGAAAAAGAGAAGATTTGTGTAAGACAAAGAGGGGGTCTGAGCTTTCAAAAGATCTAAGGAACACCCAGCACCTAGACCTTGATTTTTAATCCCACTCCCCAGTAAAAGGAATGAAAGTTCCATGGAGAAATGGTCGATTCTAAGGCTGGTGCTGGAAAGATGAGCCCAGAGCATCTAATATAGTATCAGAAAATAAGGAAAAGCACAAAAAAATAAAAGGATGAGCAGATCAGAGGGATACAGGAGCCAACCTGAATAGGCTTCCATTGGCTAAAACTAGAAAAAAAAATTGAGCAACCCAATAAATAATATAACACGCTATTATAACCCAAAATAAATATATAAAATAAATATCCATGAGTCCATACTGGTATAAAGAAATGATTGAATAAATAAATAAATGGGGAAGGAGAGACAAATCTCCTGAGGGAAAGAATTCCAAATAATCTACGTAGATGCTTTCCATCATGAGGGAGTGAGCAGAACTCCTCACTCCTTACATGTGTGTTGCAAACAGCGACTTCCTTCCAAAGAGTGTTGTATGGGAAGAAAGAGGAACTTCACAGGCAGAAACCTGACAAACACAACCTCAGCCAAGGGACCAAGGTCAGCCTCAGTGGTGATAGTATATGCCCGTGATATACTTGATGAGAAGGCTCCGTTACCTCTGTGGTCTTCCTCCCCATAATGCCAATCTAACCATGAGGAACGTGAAAAGTGAAAGTGTTAGTCATTCTGTCGCATCCAACTCTTTGTGACCCCGTGGACTATACAGCCTGCCAGGCTCCTCTGTCCATGGAATTCTCCAGGCAAGAATATTGGAGTGGGTTGCCATGCCCTACTCCAGGGGATCTTCCTAAACCAGGAATTGAAACTGGGTCTCCTGTATTGCAGGCAGATTATTTACTGCCTGAGCCACCAAAGCATAAGAGAAATCCTAACAGAGGCACATTCTTTCTACAAAAGAGCTGGCCAGTACTCTTCAAAACTATCAAGGTCATCAAAACTGAGGAGAATCTGAGAAACTGTTACAGCTGAGAAGAGCCTAAGGAGACAGACAGCTAAAGGTCATGTTGTGTATTGAAAGGAATCCTGGAACAGAAAAAGGACATGGGTGAAAAAATAACAAAATCTGAATATAACGCCAACTCTCGTTAATAATAAGGCATCCACTTGCTTGTTAGTTATGACAAATGTATCATCCTAATGTAAGATATTATCAGTGGGAGAAACTGGGATGGAGCATGTGGGAACTCATTGAATTCTCGTCCATTTTTTCCCGCAGATCTATAACTATTCGACAATAAAAACTATTTTTTTAAAAAAGTGTAAAGAAGAAACAGGAGAGGGTTTGACCTTCGTGAGCACTTTGTAGAAATTGACTGAGGCCAAATGCTCAGAGAAAGAAGCAAATTGGATGGATTTCCAACACTGGCAAACCAAGAAGAACAAAGCAATAAGCAAGGAGAAGCAGGGTGCTTGGGGGGGAGCTAGTTTCATCCTGAACCTGGGGTTTTGCCCAGCTCCTGCCAGAAACGCTCCAGCTTCCTCTGTCCTCTAGATCTGAAAGAGATTGCCTGCCTGCTTGTGAGGAAAGCTGGAGCAAAGATCAGAGGCTTTGTGTTAAGCAAGACAAAGCCATGCTATGAAACTCTGTCGTACACAAGTCATTTGAAAACCTGTGTTGTTCTATAGTCCAAACTCCAGGACTCACTCACCTGGAATGAAGTCACGCTTTCATTTTTAACAAATAGTGAGCAAGTCGATGTCTCAGGCACCTTCCAACAGAGAAGATGGGGGTATAGCCCAGAAGCCAGAGCAAGGTCCACAAGGCATGATTTGGTGTGGCACCAGGCACGTCTTCATTTCATAGTTGCCAATTAGTGTTTCTTGGAAGTGGAAAAACCAGGAGCCAAAGAGGATGGATAAGATCTCTGGCTTCTGCCTTCTAGGAACTTGAGTGACACTGAAGCCAGAAGACGGTCAAGGAATAGGGCACCCAGTAATGAATGAAACATTGGGAAGCCAAACACACTCCTTGTTCAGAGATCTTAAAGGAAGATTTGTAAAAGTTTCCTGGGATCTAAATGTCTGTGTACTTAGCCCTTGACTCGGGCTTCCTACTGCCTATGGGGTCAGCCCCGCCTCCCCATCTGTAATCTACCAGGCCTGCGGATCACCAACCCCGCAGAACATCCTCCTCCCAGAGGCTGCTCCAGGGCTGGCTGGCTCTTTGGACCCAGACAGTGCCCTCTGGCAGCACCTCCTCATCTCCCCCACTTGCTTACATCCCAAGGCAAAGTAGTAGAGAAAAAGTTTGGGGGGTCTTATGATTAAAAAATTGGCTAGGCGATGTTTTATGCATGCATCTGTTATGCTAAAATAACCATCCTTTCTAACCAGGCCCACCTGCTGTCTTTTTCAATTTTAAGTATTTCTAAGTAGCAATCAAATCAGTATAATTTGTTCTTTATCTCGGCAAAACCATTGTGAAAGAAAAATGTGACCATTATGTTACATCAGGGAAAAAATACAAGCCCTTTATTTGCAGCCTTCTCTATATTCTATCAGATCTCACAGTTGTCATTATGCCAGTTGTATTTAATGTTGTTCAAATGAACAGAGCTTTCTTTAATCACTACAGCCTTCTTTCCCCTAAATGCTTTTTTCCAAGGTTATGGTTTTCAGAGATAAATACATAAATACCAATGTTATGAATACGTTAAGGGTATCCAAGAGACAGCTTTCAGGATTTGTAGCAAGAACCTGCTGTCATTGGAGTTACACAATAGCTGGCTGATGTTTTGAGTACGAAGTTACTGGGTATTAGAAGTCCTGATACCCGCACAGAGGCGGAAGGCTATTTTGAGCCGATCACAATAGACCACTCAGCAAATGCTGACTTTATAAAGCTGGTATCAGGATCCTCGCTGCTAATAACCAAAGCCAGCAAGTCCAGACCTGTAAACGTCCATCCTTCAGATCTGGGTTGGGGTGCTCTGTCCTGCAGGCTTCTGTAGGCCTGGTCCCCCATGTCCCTCTGACACCAAAGGCAGGCAGACATGAGGACTGAGGTCAGCCTTTTAGACCATCCACTGTGATACACTTTCTTTGCAAATTAGCAATCAGAAGCATGAAGAAGTTCATGACTTGCCCAATGCATATGTCTAGTTGGAAGCAGAGCTGGGATTTGAACCCAAGTCTGTTCCCTGGTGACTCAGACGGTAAAGAATCTGCCTGCCATGTGTGAGACCAGGGTCCAATCCCTGGGTAGGGAAGGTTCCCTGGAGAAGGGAATGGCTACCCACTCTAGTATTCTTGCCTGGAGAATTCCATGGACAGAGGAAGCTGGCAGGCTATAGTCCATGGGGCCGCAGAGAGTCAGACATGACTGAGCAACTAACACACACACAGTTCAACATGTATTTTTCCTTTACTGCTATCTCAGGCACTTTTTAGCAGACATTACATGGATGATTCTGAGGTTATGTGAATCCTACATTTATTCATTTATTCATTCAGTCATTCTGTTAGCAAATATTTACTCTTTGCTGAGATGCTGAGGACAGTAGTTACAATTATCAATAGCTAATATTCTTGAGTGCCTGACACAGTTCTCATCACCTAATATAAATGAGAGCATTTCTCCCTGATGGTAACCCTCAGGGGTAAATGCTGTTCTCCTCCCATTTTACAAATGAGGGAGGAAGTCCCCGCAAGGTTAAGGCACTTACCCAAGGTCACACATCGAGGAGACCATGTCATCCACAGCCTGGGTTCAGAGTCAGCACTCTGACTTACTACAGAGGCAAAATGTGCCCATATCATTGTAAGTGCTGAATAAACGTTTGTTGAATGAAGCATTGTAACTTGCCCCTGAGAAGCTTACAATACAGAGAGGAAACATTTATGTAAACAAATAACTGAGATGCAGATATGATATAATGTGTTAGAAGAGAAACATAAACAAGTATAAACCGGTGGCGTGCTGAGGATGGCGCGGTGAGAGCCAACCAGGAAAAGTGGGGAGGAGCATAGTGCAGGGAAAGAGCGGCAGTGGGAAAGTGGGCGGGGCCCGGAGATCTAGCTTCCCTCTTGCACCGTCTGTCAGGACAAATCACGAGGTGTCTACACTTGCCTATGTCTAACAGGAGAATAATGCCTGTACTTTTTATCTCAAGGGGTTAGGTCCAGATTTATAGGAGAGAGTATAAGCAAAAGTGATGCATTGATATAAATTGCAAATCTCTTATCGATTTTATGTATGATTAGTGGTTTTTGAGCTCCTTGAGGGAAGGATAGACATCTTTTTCACTGATTGCATGCTCTTTGCTCAGAGCAGGGTCTGACATACAACAGGCATTGTTGAATCATAGAGAGAAAGCTAGGAGGGGAGAAGGATGGAAGGAAGAAAGGCAGGAAGGGAGAGAAGGAAAAAGAGAAGGAAGGAAGGAAAGGAGGAAGGAAGAAGGGAAAGAGAGGAGAGGGAGGGAGAAAGGGAAGGAGGGGACAATTAATGAAGAGGTCAGAAAAGATGCTGTTTCAGTCAGGGCTTTCCAGAGAAACAAAGCCAATAGCATCACTCATTAAGCATCAAATTTCATTAAGAAATTTATTTCAAGTTGTTCATCCAACCAATTGAAGGGGCTGGTAATTTCAAAATCCATAGGGCAGGTTGGCAGACTGGACTCTCAGGCAGCAGTTAATGCTATAATCTGCAGGGAGAATTTCCTCTTTTTTGGACAACTCTCACTTTTTGCTAGTAATGCCTTCAACTGATTGGATAAGGCTCACCCACACTATTGAAAGTAATCTTTTACTTAAAGGTAACTGATTGCTGATGTTGACCCCCATCTACAAGTTACCTTCAGAGCAGCACCTAGATTAGCATTTGATTAAATCACTGGGTACTGTAGCCTCGCCAAATGGATGTGAACATAAACTTTCACAGACGCTCTTCCCAAAGAAGAAACTGGAAGAGGGAAGCACAGAGGCAAGGAACAGATCTCAAAGCTAAAAACTAACTTTTACATTGGGATTTTGGTCTAGGTAGGAGCATGGACTGACAACTAGAGACCATGTCCATCACGGTCAGCTGGAGACAGCTGAAGGTACGTTAGCATTATGGGTTATCTCCTCTTCCAGGGATGGGTAGACTCAAGGAACTTGTTAAAAGCACAGCTAGGGGAAAAAAAAAAAAAAAGCTAGAGACCCCATTCCAAAACTGCTGCTGCTGCTGCTGCTAAGTCACTTCAGTCGTGTCCGACTCTGTGCGACCCCATAGACGGCAGCCCACCAGGCTCCCCCGTCCCTGGGATTCTCCAGGCAAGAACACTGGAGTGGGTTGCCATTTCCTTCTCCAATGCATGGAAGTGAAAAGTGAAAGTGAAGTCACTCAGTCATGTCCGACTCTTAGCGACCCCATGGACTGCAGCCTACCAGGCTCCTCCCTCCAAAGAATTTTCCAACCAAGAGTATTGGAATGGGTTGCCGTTGCCTTCTCTGCATTCCAAAACTGCTTAATCTGAATTGCTAAGGTGAGCCCAGCAATAAGAACTGTAGAGCTCCCTGGTGATTCTGATGTAACCAACAAACACCATTGTGTAAATCAGAAGTTGGGGAGACTTCTGGTTTCTTTAAGGGGATGGATTGAGGAGTCTCAAAGATGTGGGTTCAAATTTTGCACGTACCACTCATTAGCTATGTGCCCCTCAGAAAGTCACCTTCCCTAAGCCTCAGTTTCCCCATCTGTAGAATGGACCGCTTCACAATGCTTCTGGGATTGTGAAAGTGAAATAACACATGTAAGAATAAGACCTAGTCCAGGACCTTGAAGGCACCACTTGGACATTATGGGACTGGAATTAGTCATCTGGGGACAGTCAGTTCCTGGTGCTGCAGGTACCCCACAAAGTCTGCTACTGAAAGGCTCTGGGGTTAGGAGTGTTGGTGGGCCATCTGCCCCGACACAGCATCATGGCCTGTCCACTGTACAGAGCACGTTGGTCGTGGCAGAGGATCTGGAGCCCACGCCTAGGTTCCTTTATGTCACCCTAACCCCAACCCTGCGGAGAAGGCCATGACACCCCACTCCAGTACTCTTGCCTGGAAAATCCCATGGGCGGAGGAGCCTGGTAGGCTGCAGTTCATGAGGTCGCTAAGAGTCGGACACAACTGAGCGACTTCACTTTCACTTTTCACTTTCATGCATTGGAGAAGGAAATGGCAACCCACTCCAGTGTTCTTGCTTGGAAAATCCCAGAGATGGCGGAGCCTGGTGGGCTGCCATCTATGGGGTCGCAGAGAGTCGGACACAACTGAAGCAACTTAGCAGCAGTAGCAGCAGCAGCAGCAGCAGCAGCAACCTCAACCCTGAGCCCTCTGTTCCCAGCAAACTGCACTTCCCAGAGGTTGGCCTAGATGGAGGACTTCTCAAAGTCTTTTCTACACTAAAGGAAATTCTGCAAAATACAAAACCAACCACTGTGAACCGGAAATCCTTCACTTGTTTATGAATTCAGCTTGCCCACTGCTCTTCTCACTCACCTCACCATACATTCATATACCTTTGATTCTGAGTTTTCTCAAGACAGAGAAAGCTGGCAAGTTAACAAGTGGTGTAGGCTTTATTCTGGAATTCATCTTCCAGGGCAGGATATGCTCAGCTCAGAATCTTCTACTCTTTCTATGTAGCTCTGTGCAGTGTTTGGAGAGGGGCAGTGGGTCATCGAAGAGACAGATAGCCTATTTTGTTGCTAGCACTACTTGCTAAGGTGGGAAAATAGATTATACTCTGTTTTACAAAGATGTGTGGCTGCCCTGGTGAAGACAAAAGGAGTTTTCTCAGTAACACTCAGTTAATCAGAGAATTCAATTCACTGCCATAGACATTGCCACAAACATTGTGTAATTGAGATGTTAGACCCAGCGATTAAGCACTGTCTGGGAGGTGAAAGGGGGGAGAGGAGTGGGATTCATCTAGTTAGATGGTTCTCAGAACTAGGGTGGAATGTGTGCGTGCCTGTTAAGTCACTTTAGTTATGTCCAACTCTCTGTTACCCCATGGACTGTAGCCCTCCAGGCTCCTCTGTCCATGGGATTCTCCAGTCAAGAATACTGAAGTGGGTTGCCATGCCCTCCTCCAGGAGATCTTCCCAACCTAGGGATCGAACCCCGATCTCTTATGTCTCCTGCATTGGCAGGCAGGTTCTTTACTATTAGCGCTACCTGGGAAGCCCAGGTGAGATAGGGAAATCTCTTAACACAGTAAGTCCCCTACATATGATCCTTGAAGTTGCAGACCTTCAAAGATGTGAATGTGCATTCACATTTCTAATCATGTAAGTGAGTTCACGTGTCTGGTGTGCATTGCCACATGTGTGCACCCTCTGTAAGTGGTTGTGCTTTTGTGCACTTTACTGTACCATACTGTATACAGTAGAGTAGTACAGTATTTTATTTCAAGGCCAGGATGTCCAGAAGCAAGTATAAAAGCAGCAGTGATGTAGTTCGTACAGTACTACCCAGATGTCACCGGATTATCTTCTCAAGAAGGTAAATAGAATTGAATCCAGCAAGGAACCAGAACCTGTGCCATCGATGCCAGGCCTGAGTGACACTGCAGCTCACCCTCCATCTCCTGTTGCTGACGATCCACCAGCTCTACCATCTCCCACCTCCACTTCCTCCTCCAGTCAGTAACTCTTCTTGCCTGTTCACTTGATGCCAGCCCCTGTACTGTACTGCTGTTCAGTTCAAGGTACTGCACTATAAGATTAAAAATGTTATCTCTATTTTTGTGTTTGTTTTTAATGTGCCCTTTGTATGAAAAGTATTATAAATCTCTTAGAGTACAGTACTACATAGCTGATTGTGTTAGTTGGGTACTAGGTTAACTTTGTCGATGGACATGAGTTTGGGTGAACTCCAGGAGTTGGTGATGGACAGGGAGGCCTGGCATGCTTCGATTCATGGGGTCGCAAAGAGTCGGACACGACTGAGCGACTGAACTGAAGGTTAACTTTGTTGGACTTAGGAACATGCTCTTGGAATGGAACTTGGTTGTATGTAAGGAACCTACTTTAGTAAGAAGAAGACTTCTTCACTGAGCTCCTACCATGCACCAGATCCTGCACAAAGCACTTTGGGGATGAGCACATTTGCTTCTGGCAACAAGTCCATCTGCTTTGACTCCCATTTTAAAGATAAAGAAACTGAGGCTCAGAAAGGTGATGTGATTTGCTAAGGTCACAGAAATAGTAGAGTTGTCTGACACCAAATTTCCGTATTTTATCCTAGCGATCGAAATATCAAAGCCAAATAGCACAGTTTTCTTCATATTGAATACTAGAACTTTATACAGTGAGAGACTGAATCACAGTTCTTCCAAGTTTATTCTCAGATGCTGTTCCAGCTGAAAAAGAACCAGTTTCAGGGCTGAGGGTCCTTTGTCCCACGCCCTAAGAGGATCACTGAACCTGGTGGATTAAAGGGAAGGGAAGCAGAGGGAACTCAGCTCAGGAGTAGGGAGGCGGTCAGGTTCAAGAAGAAAAGAGGGGATCCTCTCCCCCTCTTCTTCCCCAAACCTCTTCGCCTCCTCCTCCAGCTCCTGCTTTTCCAAAATCATCCGTCACTCTCCAATGCTAAGAAAATTCCTTCAGGAACCTCTGACAGTTGATGAAGATCCAAACTGACTATGGAGAAAATACAAATCATTAATAACCACAAGCAAGAATGCCCAACTTCACTTGTAATACTAGGAAATGGGAATACAAATGAAAATAAGATGCTCTGGAAGATTTTTTAAGTGAGGAAGGATATAGTCAAATGCTCTCAATAATACTTCTTTGATTAGGAGTTTTAATGCAGCAAATCCCTCCCAGATGTCTCAGGATGTGAACAATTCCAATTTCATATTTTTCAAACTTTTGAAATAATAGTACTCAGTATTTATTAGAATATAATAATAATCTCTTTTAAATTTTATTTATATTATATAAACATTATACTAGTATGTAATAGCATAAGATTATATAAATTATAATAGTTAAATCCTATGATTTTACTATTATAAAAATAACAGTATTTCACACCAGCAAAAATACCAGTACTTTTGTACTTAAAAATAGTATAGTACCCATAATGCTGGAATACCCCAAACCAGGACTGCAGTCATGAATTATATTCTTTTTCTGTATTACCTCCCGTGAAGCCAGTAAATACTGTTATAGCTTCTGGAGAAACACCCTCTGCACATTAGCTCATTCACTCCTCATATCAATGGTGCGAAGCCGGAGTGAGTTTGATACACATTCTGCAGATAAAGAAAGCACTCAATATCACACAGTGTGAAAACGTCCAAGCCGAGCGAGACTTGAACCCAACTTGGAGAATTACAGACCCCAAACACTCTTGCCCCTGGGGTCTTCGATCCGTGCTTCCTTCTGACAGTGGAAGACCCTCTGTCCGAGACTTCCATGCACCCACTCTTATTACCTAACCTGCTCCGTCCCCGGTCCAAGACCTTTTCCAGGTGGAAAAAGAAAACAAGAAGAACTGCAGCAGCCAGGCCCACTGGGTCTGCAGACATTCCCGGACCCTGGCTGGCAATCAAAACCTCCAGATCGCTTCCAGCCAAAGCAGGAGGAGGGTTCCCCTGCTGCCAGGAAAGAAAGGTTACAGTCATTTTCCTGCGAAAGGGTAGGGTGATGGATAACATGCAGAAATACTTTCTCATGTTGGGAGACCTCTTGAAAAGCGCTGGGAGCGGGAGATGGAGGTACACCAGGCAGGAAAACATTCTGCTCACCTTTGGCCCCAGTTCCCAGCTGAACACCCACAGGGAGGCTGCACAGGTATAGACAGCGACCCCTTAGGCAGGATTGGGCAGAGGCAGGGGGCAGCGATAGGTCAGCCCCTAGGGATTCTGCCCAGCACCCAGGAGTGGCTGGGATGAAGATGGAAGTTCTGGGGGAATTCCCTGTGGGTCCGATCGCTAGGACTCTACCGCGCTTCCACTCCAGGGACATGAGTTTGATCCCTGGTCTGTGAACTAAGATCCTGCATGCCACATGGCATGGCCAAATAAATAAATAAATAACAAGAGGAAGTCTGAGGAGGACTAAGGCTGGGCCAGCAACAGTGGGATCATGGAAGCAGCACTCAGCAGAGTTAAAAGCGGGGCTGGCTCCACATGGCTTTCCAGGGACCTAGGCTCTGAAGGGTGCCCCTGGCTTGGGTTTTCATGCTCTGTAGTTGTCACCCTGAAATTCTTAATAATTTTATAGATGAATTTGCATTTTATAAGAAATTCCGACTGGACCATGGAGCATGTACTAAGACCTGGAGAAACAGCTCACATGTGGTCCCAACTACCCCACCTCCTGCCCCTCCAAGACCAGTTCTCAACAGCCAGGTCCCTCAAGGGTGCAGGTATGGAAGGGTCCAGAGAGCCTGCCCCATGTACCGAGTTACAGGCCAGGGCCCTGTGTGTCTGTGAAAGTCTGTATTTATTGCAAATATTAACATCATGTGTTCAAGTGCTGTCGCTGTTTAGTCGCTAAGTCATGTCCAACTTTTTTCAACTCCATGGACTGTAGCCTGCCATACTCCTCTGTTCATGGGATTTTTCCAGGCAAGAATACTACAGTAGGTTGACATTTCCTTCTCCAGGGGATCTTCCCAACTCAGGGATCCAACTTGCATCTCCTGCATTGGCAGGCGGGTTTCTTACTGCTGAGCCACCAGGGAAGCCATGCCCAAGTGAGCACATGCTATACAGCAAATAAAAACAGCATGACATGCCCAGAGAAAGGAAAAAGCTTTTGAACAAGAAGCACACATTTTTATATCTCACTCATCCCTGGAACCACGTCACCAACCTTGTAAGCGGAATGGACATTAGACAGGGAGCTTAGACAGAGACATAGTATCACTCCACTAGCCCCATACAGCAGATGTGACCAATGTGAAGGATTAACCATCTTATTCTCCACACCCTCACATTCTCTGGGGATTCCCTGATAGCTCCATTGGTAAAGAATCTGTCTGCAATTCAGGAGACCCTGGTTCAATTCCTGGTTGGGAAGATCCACTGGAGAGGGGATAGGCTACATCCTCTAGCCGGCACCCTCTAAACTCCAGGCTTCTTATCTCTCATTCTACTTCTCCTCTCCTCACCTATCAAAGTCAGATCTTAGCTGACCCCGCACTATGAAAGATGTAGTTAGTCATACTCTAAAGATACAAAACAATATTGAAGATGTAGATGATTTCAGATCTTTACCCTTCTCAGGGAAACCAGAGCATTTTTACCATAAACAATGCCTTAACTCAAAGAAGTGAGTTACTACTAGCGGGATTTCAAATCCTTTAGAAAGTCAGAATGATAATAATGATAATAAATAGCCATGGTTTATTGAATGCCTACATTGTCAGACACAGATAAAAAACATTATCTTTAATCCTCACATTAACTCTGGAAGGAAGATAATATTGCCTCTATTTTATAGAGGAAGAAACTGAGGTTCAGAGAGGTACCTTGCCAAAAGTTATGCAACCAGTAAATAGTAAAATGGGATTTGAACTTGCTTTTCTTCTGACCTTGACAAATTTCAGGCAGAATACAAGCTTTAAAAAAAAATTTTTTTTTTAAACTGGAATATAATTGGTTTGGGCTTCCCTGGTAGCTCAGTGGTAAAGAATCTGCCTGTCAGTGCAGGAGACAGGGTTTGATCCCTGGGTTGGAAAGATCCCCTGGAGAAGGAAATGGCAACTCACTCCAATATTCTTGCCTGTGAAATCCCATGGACAGAGGAGCCTGGGAGGCTATGGTCCATGGGATCAAAATGAGTCGGACGTGACTTAGTGACTAAACAACAACAATAACAAAAAATGTCTTACTACCCCTATGCATAAGGATGGTACTGGATTTAAGAAGGCCAGGAGGGCCTTGATGAAAAGAAATGGCTCTTCCAGCTTCCAAGCCCAGGCCCAGAGGCCTGCTGAGATGGTAGAGAGCTGCCCAGGTTCACTCAACCTGGTTTAGGAAGCAGGGGCAGTCTCGGCATTGGTCTCAGCCTGCATCTCCTCATCAAAGGAAATGAGACTGAAACCAGCTCCAGCCACCCAGGCTGCTTCTAATTAAAGTCACCGGTAGCTCAGATCACTGAGAATTCATTCATAAGCTAATTTTTTGAAAGCCCCTTGTGCGAGGCACTGTGATAGGCGCTGGTGGTCCAGGATAAATGAAACTGACTAGTCCCAGGCCACGTGGATTTCACAGATCTAGTAGGACTGTCTCTTCAAACAACCACAAAACAGATTAAAAGGTACATTTTACACGTCAACCTATACACAGGACCAATCCACACACCCATGTGCTAAAACAAGCTTCACAGACCTTTACTAATCCTTGCTGCTGCTGCTAAGTCGCTTCAGTCATGTCCGACTCTTCAGGACCCCATGGACTGCAGCCCACCAGGCTCCTCCATCCATGGGATGCTCCGGGCAAGAGTACTGGAGTGGGGTGCCATCACCTTCTCTGTATCATACACTATTTTGTGTTCTAGTAGTTTCAGTTTTTAAAATCCTAGACAGGAACAAGTGGACTGACTTTGATGGATCGCCAGAAAAACTTCTTGTAGGAGATACAGTCAAGTAAGTTAGTGATGTGCTAAGAGCTTCCAGGTTTATGGAAGCACATGGGATGAAGAGATCTTCAACCAGTCAGAAGGATCAGGGAGGGCTTCCTGGAAGAAATGACCTCTAAGCTGAGATATGAATCTAAGAGAGGTAAATAAGAGCCAGATAATGCAGAAGTTTTTAGTTCTGCAAAGGAATTTGGACTTGATACCATGCGCCATGGAAAGCCACTGAGGACTATTAAATAGGCATGGTCATCACTGGATCTATTAACAGCTCTCCTCTTAGGCTCAGGTTAGCGATGCATTTTCCTCTCCCTTTTGAAGTTAGACGTAGCCATGGACTTACTTGGTCCAATGAAATAATGAGGCTTTAAAAGCCAAAGAACAATTTACATATCTACTTCCTGTCATGGTGACACTCAAGATGGAACTTAGCAATCATAACTGAAATAGAGCAGAAAGTGACCTGATTCACTGAAGTTCATGCTGAGTGCTAAGAAAAAGATAAAGCATTGAAAGAGGATATCAAAGTGTCTTTTACATGTGAAGATCCCACTGCAAAGGTAATTTTCAGTAAAAGATTGAAGATGAAGAAGGAGTTGGCCATGTAGCTATCTGGAAGGAGGACACACCAACCAGAAGGAACAGCAAGTGCGACGGTCCTGAGACAGGTGTGTGCTGGCATATATGATAAAGAACTAAGGAGCCAGTGTGGCTGGAGCGAACCAAGGGGAGTAGGGTGGGCAGTGTTTCCCAGACTTCCTGACTACGCAGTACTTTCTCCAGGAGACACAACTTCTGGGACTGTACACAGGAACTCTGTGGAAATAAAGACCTAGACTCTCTCAGTTCAGAAAAGGGGCAATGATATGGATGGATCTTGAAGGCATTATGCTAAGCAAAGGGCTTCTCCGATGCTCAGTGGGTAAAGAACCCATCTACAATGCAGGAAACAGACACAGGCTTGATCTCTGAGTCAGGAAGATCCCCTGGAAGAGGAAATGGCAATCCACTCCAGTTTTCTTGCCTGAAAAATCCCACAGACAAAGGAACCCGGAAGGTGACAGTCCATGGGGTCGCAACGAGTTGGACATGACTGAGCAACTAAGCACGTGTTAAGTGAAACAAATCAGAGAAAGACAAATACTGTATAAACTCACTTACATGTGAAATCTAAAAAAGCAAACTCATAGAAAAAGAGATCAGCTTAGTGGCTGCCAGAGGGGGCAGATGAACTGGGTAAAGGTGTTCAAAAGCTGTAAACCTCCAGTTATAAGTAAGTACTCGGGATGTAATGCGTAACATGACGACTATAATTAATGCTGTTTTATGGTATAGTTGAAAGATGCTAAGCGAATAGGTTCTAAAAGTTCTGATCACAAGGGAAAAAATGTGTAACTATATGAGGTGATAGATGTCAAGTATAATTATTTTGCAATATATGCATGTCAAGTCATTACATTGTCCTCCTTCAACTTACACAGTGTTGTGTGTCAATTACATCTCAATAAAACTGGAAGGAAAAAAAGACACAATGAATGGTTGAAGGACTCATGAGAACAGAACACTCCTCTTCTTTCAGAGGGGTCCCCAGAGACTTACCTGCTAGGGTCAGGACTCTCGGGTGACTTCTGCCAAACTGACATTACCTCCTTTGGTCAACTCTCTCCTGAAGAGGAATGTGCTTTAAGCAAAAGAGGTTGTACTGAGTTGCTGGGATTTTAAGTCTTTTCTTGCTAAAAATACATCTATTGTGGAAAAATCCCAAAAGATGAAGCACATCACTAACCTCAGGGGGTCGAGCGGCCCTTCCTCACGTGCATGGAGCTGTGCTTCCAGCTCTTATCATTAGCAGTAATCTCAGGTCAGGAGGGGTTGCCTGGCTGTTCTCAGCTACGTGGGCTGCTTGCTGATTTCCTGGGGCCCTTGAGAGAGAGAAACACAAATTCTACTTTAGAACAGTGCCTGTGTTTGTTTATTGGTAATGATCCTTTTCTTAAGATTCTTGAATGCATGGTTGTCCCTACAGGCCCAAAACCTCCACCTCCTCCCTGATCACTCATAATGTCTGCAGTCCTGAGGGTCTAGGAGATCAAGGCCATGCGCCCCTCCCTCCCAGCCAGCACCAAAGGGAAAAACAAAAACAGACCCCATGGCTTCTCTTGGTTTTCTGGAAAATAAGGACAAGAAGCTTCTTCCCCCAGAGGCAATCTCCAGTGACAACGGGCCCAAACCACCTCTGCTCTTGCTGTCCCAGGCTCTGTGGGTCCTCACCAGCCTGAACATGCTCACAATAATAGGAGCGGCCATGTGTCTTGGCCAGGCTCTGTATGAAGGGTCCAAGTTATTTCGATCTTTCTTGGCTCCAAAGCCACACACTTATTCCCAAGTGGTCTAATGGTCACAGCAGGGACCTAGAGCAAGAATACAGATGGATTAGGAAAACCTCAGTACAAGAAAAGGAGCTTAAGGCACATGTACCACCAAGCATTTAAGCCATTCTATCCTCACGTATAACATCAATAGAACAGCTGCTAGACGCTGAAGACTAAATTATGAATGAGGGATAGTCTCTGTTCACTACTACAGATATAGAGGCGTAGATATATATGTAGAGTCAAGATATACATGTATCTATGTATATATGTATGTACATGTATTATGAATGAATGAATGATTCACGCCATTCGATTCGTGCATAAAAAGCTTGAGGAAGGAACAGTTAGAGGTAAGGGGATGTGAAATGGAGGCAGAGAGTCAGAAAGAGCCAAGAAAGCAACACAGGATTGGACCTTAAAGGAAGAGGAAGAGTAGGCATCTCAGAGGGAGGAGCAACTTGTGCAAAGACACACCAGTGCACAAGTCCTTGACCCATGTCACCGGACAGCATGTACCGTTTCCCAGTAGCCAATGTCAAAGTTCATGGGAATCAAGGAACTATCACAAGTGCCTGAACTCTAACCCCCTCAGAAAGGTTAGCTGCATCATTCTATCACGGTGTAAAAGACTCTTGTCATCACCACACAATTACATACATATCTAAAACCAACCATGTTCAAGGTCCATGCCAAGTAGGGAAACTACAAATACATTGTTCCCTACAATGTATTTGGGGGGATCTGGTTGGATCTCCTTGTAGGTTGCAAGGAGATCCAACCAGTCCATCCTAAAGGAGATCAGTCCTGGGTGTTCATTAGAAGGACTGATGTTGAAGCTGAAACTCCAATACTTTGGCCACCTGATGTGAAGAGCTGACTCATTAGAAAAGACCCTGATGCTGGGAAAGATTGAGGGCAGGAGGAGAAGGGGACAACAGAGGATGAGATGGTTGAATGGCATCACCGACTCAATGGACATGGGTTTAGGTGGACTCCGGGAGTTGGTGATGGACAGGGAGGCCTGGTGTGCTGCAGTTCATGGGGTTGCAAAGAGTCAGACACAACTGAGTGACTGAACTTAACTGTCTTTTCTCCATTGCATATTCTTGCCACCTGTGTGGGTTTATCTCTGGGCTTTCTATCCTTTACCATTGATCTGTATTTCTGCTTTTGTGCCAGTACCATACCGTCTTGATTACTATAGCTTTGTAGTACAATCTGAAGTCAGGGAGCCTGATTCCTCAAGCTCTTTTTTTTCTTTCTCAAGATTGCTTTGGCTCTTCATGATCTTTTGTGTTTCCATATAAATTGTAACTCACAATGATGCTTAACATTTATTGAGCATTTACCACGTAGCCACTCATAACAATGCCTAATTTCCAGTGGTCATGTATGGATGTGAGAGTTGGACTGTGAAGAAAGCTGAGCACTGAAGAATCGATGCTTTTGAACTGTGGTGTTGGAGAAGACTCTTGAGAGTCCCTTGGACTGCAAGGAGATCCAACCAGTCCATTTTAAAGGAGATCATTCCTGGGTGTTCTTTGGAAGGAATGATACTGAAGCTGAAACTCCAGTACTTTGGCTACCTCATGCGAAGAGTTGACTCATTGGAAAAGACTCTGATGCTGGGAGGGATTGGGGGCAAGAGGAGAAGGGGACGACAGAGGATGAGATGGCTGGATGGCATCACCAACTCAATGGACGTGAGTTTGAGTGAACTCCGGGAGTTGGTGATGGACAGGGAGGCCTGGCATGCTGCGATTCATGGGGTAGCAAAGAGTTGGACACAACTGAGCGACTGAACTGAACTGAACTGAACATTTATTGAGCACTTACAATGTAATAGGCGTGACACCATGGATTTCACATGCATTAGCTCATGAAGCTTTGCAATGCCCTTATAAGGTCGACACTATTATTATACCCATTTCCCAGAGAAGAAAACTGAAGCACAGAGAGTTCAATTAGCTTGCCCAACATTACACAGCTCGTCCAACTCTAGAGCCCATGACTCATAAGCTCATAAGTGTAACCCCTGTAGTTCATGTCCCCCAACCTCCGCCATGCTCCGGGTGCAGAGAGCAGGTACAATGGAACTTATATGAGGAAACACAGGTTGTTAGCCTTACCAATGTGCATGGCTAAGCTGAGCCTTCCAGAAGGACAGGCTTTAGATACAAGAAAAAAGCTTGTGGGCAGGAATAGGGTACCAACTGGTCTTGCTCCAAGTTGAGAGTCTCCACAGGGCTGCTCAGGGGGGCACCCGTGTCCTTTATGAGTTGCTCCCATCCAGGGTTTGATTGTCAGTCTTGCAGGCTGGAGCACTCGATTTTCTCAGCTCACTAAGAAAAGAGGCATATCTCAGAGGTGAGCTTAGCATATTAGAATCATATTGTCTTGAGACAGAGTAGTTCTGTTTATTTGACTAGTACAGCCTCTCCATATGAAGAAAGTCAGCTCATAATCAGAATAATAATAACAGCTGGTATTTGTTGAGTTCTTCCTCTATAGTACGTGCATGAAGCATTGTGTAAATAACGAAACAAAAGGGAGTTAAGATAAATTTAATATACAATGGCATCACCCTAAGACAAACTGATGTGCCCATTTCTCCAACATGGAGGGTCCGGCCAATGAGATGGAAATACTTGAAATATAATGGTCATGACGCCTGCTGGAGTCACCATAATAGGGCTCTTGGCCCAAACTCTGTCCCCTTTGTATGGTCATTGGCCTGGTGACTGTCTTTTCTTTATGCATTAGGTTGAGCAGTGTCACTTCTGATTAACACATGCTTCCCGTAGGTGTGTTAATACATTCAATCAGGTTACTGTCAAGTCTTACTGCCCAGGGAACCATTCTCTCTCCTGAAGGTGACTTTGCATATCTCTGCTCTGTACAGATCTTAAAGTTTAATTCTCAGCAGACAATCCTAGTTCTCTTATCTACAGATGCTTGGGAGATGCCTCATTTCAGCCCCCACATACAGGCAACATTAAAAAATGATACCAAATATACCAAGAAGCAATGTGTTTTACTGAGGCTTCCCAGGTGGCTCAAGTGGTAAACTTGTCGGCTAATGCAGGAGATGCAAGAGACTCAAGTTTAGTCCCTGGGTTGGGAAGATCCCCTGGAGGAGGAAATGGCAACCCGCTCCAGTATTCTTGTCTGTAAAATCCTATGGAGAGTGGATCCAGGTGGGCTACACTCCATGGGGTCACAAAGAGTCAGGTACAACTGATTGAGCACACAATGAGTTTTACTGAGGCAGGAAAATTGTGCAAGGGAGTTAAATTTGGAGAGATAGGTTGGATCATGGAGCACTGAATGCCAGAATCATCACTGCCCAAAATTACCACCAGGGTCCGCCATTGTGTTGGATGTGTGTGTGTGTGTGTGTGTGTGGGTGGGTGTATGCTCAGTCACTCAGTCATGTCCCACTCTTTGGGACCCCAGGGACTGTATGTAGCCTTCCAGGCTCCTCTGTCCATGGAATTCTCCAGCCAGGAAAACTGGAGTGGGTTGCCATTTCCTTCTCTAGGGGATCTTCCCAACCCAGGAATAGAACTCAGGTCTCTTGTGTCTCCTGTATTGGCAGGTGTATTCCTTACCCTGCTGCTGCTACTGCTGCTAAGTCGCTTCAGTCGTGTCCGACTCTGTGCGACCCCATAGACGGCAGCCCACTAGGCTCCTCTGTCCCTGGGATTCTCCAGGCAGGAATACTGGAGTGGGTTGCCATTTCCTTCTCCAATGCATGAAAGTGAAAAGTGAAAGTGAAGTCGCTCAGTCCCCTACAAAGCACAAATAAAAGTATGCTTCTGTCTGTCTGTCTGTCTCTCTCAGAGCATGTGTGTGTGCATGTGCACACACACACACACACACACAAAAGACCTGCCCTTTATGAGCTTCTATTTTAGAGCAGATATCACTGCATTACAACAAGATTATAAATTCATTCATTCATTCATTCATTTTTAATTCATTTTCATTCATTCACTCATTCTGGACATATTTATAAAGTACTTCCTGTGGGTCAAGGACTATTCTCAGAAAGGTATCTTCTGGTCTCACAGAGGCTCCCTCTCCTCCCCAGTCTTAACCCTGATAGAATAAAGAATAGATGCAGAAGAGGGAGGAGGAGGAAGTACCTACCCCTTGCCAGACCAAGCTCACTTCCTCCACTCCAAAGGAGGTATTGAAGCAGGGAGAGCACAAAAGACGAGGCCATATATCATTTCTGCTCCAATTCCAAAGCCTGGTTAGGACTGAGGGAAGTGGAACAGATGAAGTGTGAGTCTGATTTGGGATTTGAATTTTCAACTCGATTGGACTTGTTTTTTCCAAAACCAAAGGTCATCGTAAAATTAAAGATTTTACCCAAAGTATCAAGGGGAAGGAAAAAAGCCCAATTGAAAACAGGCTCTACAAAATAAGAAATTTAAACCAAGTCCATAAACATTTACATGATTTTTTAAATTGGTCCAATTCTTCACAACCCCACTCCCTTCACTATGGTTTAATCCCCCATCATTTCTCAGGGGGATTCCTGCCAAAGCCTCCCCACAGATTCATCTTTATCCACTGTTGCCCTGATCCAATTCCCTTTCCAGCAAGAGTCAGCCTGACTTTTGAAAAACCTCCTGATCATGTCAGCATCTCGCTTAAAACCCTCTGCTGCATTCCCATTGCTCTGGATAAAGACAAATCTCAACAGTAGAGTTTTTTGGTTAAAAGGACATATTTGGGAAACATATACTAAGGCATATATTAAATCCATATATGGATTTAATCATGGCTCTGCCATTCACTAGTTGTTAGTAAATTGTTGGCTCCATCTCTGTGCCTCGGTTTCTTCAGTAAGATGGGGATAATCACGGGATCACCACATCAGGGACAGTCACAAGGATCAAAGGAGTAGATATGTGTTAAGATCTTAGAACACTGGCTGGCTCACAGCAGTGAATGTGAAGAGTTCCATGCTGATGTTTCCCTGGGGAGCTGGAGTGCTGCAGCTTAATTTACAAAGAATGGAGGGAGCTGCCAGCTATGACTGGAGACTCATTCCTGATTCCTCACTACCTGGCCTGGAGCCTGGCATGCAGGAAGTGTTCACTGAATATTTGATGGATGGATGGATGGATGAGATAGAGTCCTCCTCCTACTCACATAGGACCCTGGGCCCTTCTGTGCCTCTCCCTTTCCTCAGCTTGAATGGCTGCATGGAAGGGGCTGTGGTAACTTAGCAACAAGGGCTTCTGCAGAGATGAAGTTGCAGACATAAGATCAGGCCCCTGGTCCCACCCTGCCCTTGAGAACAGGGTGTGTGCAAACAGGCTCCTGCACCTCTTCCCTGGCCCTCTTTAGGCCTTGACTCTGCTGGCAAGAGCAGTCCTGGCCCCAGGGATATGCTCGGGGAGGTGAAAGGACAGGACGCCCTACAGGCTGTCCCACCAGTCCAGGGGATCTGTGACGGGATGGGAACCTTTGGTACCCTGGACTCAATAGAGAGAAAAAGCTGAAGGTGAGGTATTATGGAAGCATTTCCCCCCAAACCCTATTTCAGCCATGATGTGAGGTCCAGGCTGGTAGTCAAAGAAGGATCCAGGATTCTTCAAAAGCCACAGTTAAACAGACAAGATGATCTCAGGATGAGGCAGCTGAGGCTTGTTATGGCAGGTGGGGCAGAAACAGCATCAAAATACAATAGGGTGGAATGTTCCAGATAAGATGCCTGCACACAGAAGGTAAGATTCTGGCCTGGGAGTGAAGGGACCGGGATTCTGGTGATGATCGGCTGTGGGTGTGCCGCCACTTTGTTCCAGGGCTCATTCTTTCCTTTGTAAAATAAGGAGCTGGACAAGATCTAGGTCCCTCTAGAGCTATTGGCCATGAATCCATGCCAATAACCACCCCACACACCCCCAAAACTGCTCATTTGTATTCCTTTTTTAAAAGAAGCATGCCAACTTGTTTTCTCCAAGTTCATTTTACATGTTCCTTGCTTGGAGGATACAAACATTGGCATAACCAATTCCCCCATCCTCCCTGCCCACTCCCCAACCTGCACCATCACCAACCAGACCATTCACTAGAGTGGGAGATGTATTCAGAGTGGCTGCTCCAGAGCCCAGGGTAAGAGAGAGAAGTTGTCAGAACCAGGAGGTGTCAAGGTGTCTAGAACCTAAAGGACCCCAGACAGGCCCTTTGACCCAAGCCTTTGAATCAGGAAAGATCTAGGGATATGATCAGATGCTAAAGAGACTCCTGATGGAGCCATGGCCATTGTGATGGAGTCAGGAATCAGGAGATGGGCTACTGTTAAATGGGAGGAAGTGGTCCTCGTACGTCCTACCCAACCTAGGTAATCATTAGTGAAAGCGGAGGCGGAGGGCTTGGTGCAGGCCCAGGAGCAGGGCAAGCTGCGGTAGCGTGAGGGTGACTGTGGGGGTGCAATTCGGCACGGCTGCACACCAGAACCTAGCAGCCCTGCCTGCTCCCTTGCCAGTGCTGAGAAGCCTGAGCTGGGAGGAGACCTTCCCAGGGAAATGCCTGCCAAGAGGTGGTCACCCGTAATGAGGCAATAAACGGGGTAATTACTGGGCAATTACTGGCCCTCCAAGTGTCTGGGAAGCTGCAGGTGAGAGAACTTGGCCAGCTTGAGGCTCACACATCTCTCGTGAGCAGGAGGCCCAGCTGATGATTAGATGGTGTGGATGGGCGAGGGCAAGCCTTTGAGAACATGCACTTCATCTTTTCTTGCTTCGTTTTTCCTTTCCCTCTCCTTCTGGCCCAAATTCAAGGCATCAGCAAGTGCCCGAGGCCTGGGTACTGGCCAGGAGACAGAGCCTGCTGCAGACTTTCTTGGCATCTTTGGAGACCACAGTCGACCCCACCCTACTTGCTTCCACCCACTCCACCTGCTCCATCCCACAGAGCCGAGCCCCTGTGCTCTTGGATGGAGGCTTCTGGGAATCCCTCTCCAGGACCAAGGCTGAGACAGGCCCAGTGGGGCCCCACCTGCCAGCAGAGACAAATTCAACCGTGCCGCTGCAGCCTAGCAGCCTCAGTGGTAAAGAATCCACCTGCCCGTGCAGGA
This sequence comes from Bos mutus, assembly GCF_027580195.1. Taxonomy (NCBI): domain Eukaryota; kingdom Metazoa; phylum Chordata; class Mammalia; order Artiodactyla; family Bovidae; genus Bos; species Bos mutus. Next base: position 54,212,222 of record NC_091631.1, on the reverse strand, counting down.
GACACGGCTTTGATCCCTGATCTTGAAAGATCCCACATGCCATGAGACAACCAACCCGGTGTGCCACAACTATTGAGCCTGTGATTTAGAGCCCAGGAGCCACAACGAGAGAAGCCACTGCAATTAGAAGCCTGTGTACACTGCAGCTCGAGAGTAGCCCCCGGCTCACCACAGCTAGAGAAAAGCCCACACAGCAACAAAGACCCAGCACAGCCAAAAATAAATAAATAAATAATTTTTTAAAATGCAACTTCTTTGTAAATGTCTTTTTCTCTTTTCTTATTCAAGCTTGAAGTTCTCATCCCTCCTAGCTCCTTTCTTCTAGTTAACCAAGTTGGACTAGTTACCCCAGGAAAAAAAAGATGGAAATAGTTAAACATGCAAAATGTCTGGAACTGTTGAGGCTATTGAATAAAATGGGTTTGTTTGCTCTGGCTGAGTGCAGGGTGGAGATTTGAGGGGAATGTGGAAATGAATGAGAAAATTTTTTTGGTCTCTTTTATATATTGCATGTCACTGTGTTAGTTTAGGAGCATTAAAAATGTATAACATAAAGCTTGTTCTGCTCATAAATGATCCTCTTTGGCATATTAAAATTTAAAGTATAGTTTATTCAGGCAGTAATTACACTTTTACTAATTGAATTTATCTTTAAATATTTCAAAGTTTTGTAATAAGTTGAGCTACAAGATACTAAGCCTCGAGATATTTGTATTCAATGGTGTTTCAGAAATAGGCAAAAGCTGGAGAACAGAAGAAATCACTAGCATTAGATTAAAATGAGAAAAAGGGTTTGTTTTCTGGCGTTCCCTAGTGCCCAGAAAGACAAGAAGCCAAACAATACATGACACGGTGCTTTACTTTATAAAGCTCCTTTACATACATTACCTTATTTGATTTTCACAACAGAAGTCTAAGCAGAAAAAGAAAAGGCTATGCATCTAAAGATAAGGAAAATGGAAATCAGAAAAGCTGAGTGACTTGCCCAAGGTCACACAGGAATGGCAGAGCTTAGATCTGTCTTCTAACCCCAAGGCCCTGGCTTACTCACCCTTGGAAAAGATTCCTGATAAAATGTCCTCAGTGGACGACTGGATTGACAAAATGTGGTCTGTACATACAATGGGATATCATTCAGCCTTAAAATTCTAATACTTGCTATAACATGGATGAAACCTGAAAACATCATGTTCAGTGAATAAGTCAGCAGGAAAGGTTTTATTACAGGTTATTACAAATATTGCAGGTTTCCAATTATATGAGCTATCTAGAATAGACAGATTCCTAGAAACCGAAAGCAGAAGATGGTGGTTGCAGGGGCTGGTGGGGTGGGAGGAGTAGGAAGTTGTTTAATGGGTGCAAGGTTTCAGTTTGGGACGATGAAAAAGTTCTGCGTATGGACATTGGTGATGGTTGGCATAACATTATGAATGTGCTTAATGCCACTGAATATTTTGAAACCATTAAAGTAGTAACTTAAAAGAATATGTCCTGAACACGATTTTTGCCCCCAAGGAATTTATTTTATTTTCTCAACTAGTCTTTTCAGCACATTCTGCTGCCTCCAGACCAGCCCCCCCCCCACCCCCCGCAACTTCCTTCCCATTCACACACTTCTTGAGAGAGAAAGCTTTGCCTTGGTTACTGTAAGCTTCTCTTCCATGACAAACCAACCTAAACCAATTTGGTTCTTTTTGTAGATAGCTGAGGGCCGTGCTCTCATTTGCAGATAGTATGTTACAACAAAAAGAACTTTTAGGCTGGCTTCTCCCTTGCAGACAGATTTATTAGCAAGCTGACCTCAAAGAGCCTATCCAACAAATTCAGTGAAGTCCGTCTTCTGACCTGTGAGGCCATGTGACAGACAACACCCTGCATGAATGTTTGGCCAAACTCTAGTGATGGTTAGGAATTAGGCTTTCAAAACCTGTAAGTGGCTTTAAATAAAACTTATTTTAAATCTTAGCACACCATTCCAAAGAGCACACGTTACCATTGGCCTTGGTAAACTGATAGACCTTTCCCACGCAGGGTGGGGAGAGCTCCTGTCTGATAGTTTGCACACGTCAAAGCCTACTTGTTTCACCAAAGAGAACCATTTCTAACATCCATTATGCTAATGAGCAAGGCCTCTAGTGTTGATAGGAGATAAAAATAACTGAAAGTAGCTGCCCAGAGAGTGTGGTTTCTGCTTGGAGTCTTTCAAATGTTAACTAACCAGCCCTGAAGTCTGTATTCCTGATTAGAATTCTTTCCGTGTTAACTAACTGGCCCCTAGAATTTAGATCAAAAGCATATCTCACAGTCAGGCTTGGCCAGATGAAATATACATAATATTTGGGACATACTTCTGCTAAGAAATTATTTGGTATTTATGTGAAATTCACATTGAACACTGCGTTCCATATTCTTATTTGCTAAATTTAACAACTCTGCTCAACAATACTCTATACAACACCAAAGTATTTTGAAATGAACAACAGATAATATAACACATAACTTTGAGAGGTAAAAAATGTTACAAGTTAATGTTTCTCTTGACTTAATTGTGAACATTTCTAAGCCTGACTCTTCTCTGGCTGCAGAAGGCAGACAGTTCTGAGCAGGTGTGACAATAAGCTACTTGTTTTAAAATCCACAGAAATGAAGGGATGTTCCTATCTCTCTCCGTGGTCCTTCACTTTCAATCCTCAATGCCTAGGAACACATCCACTGACGCTGAGATCAAAATACAGCAAGAGCAGACCCACAAGCAAAGAAAGAAATTCCTGAATCTCCTGTGTGTGTGTGTGTGTGTGTGTGTGTGTGAGTGATGGTATTGCCCCTGGATGCAGAAATGTTTCTTTTACTCTTGTCTGTGAGAATGATACTACACTGCTTGATCCTGGTGGACAAGAATTATAATGATCTGATAGTCCAGGTAGCTTCACATTAAAATCTTTTCCTTGCATGGAGGGATTTAGAATTCACTGGTAGAAGGTGGGGAGGCAGAGGAATAACAAAGACAGGATAATAGCACCTTCGCTGAAAGACTGTAGTCATCATTCTAAAACAAAATGAACATAATCTTTGCCCCTAAAATGAATTTTATTTTCCAAAGTGTTACTGATTTTCATTTTTACCATTGTTTAGGTGGGGAGGGGAGTGCTAAGGGTAAAAATAAAATAACATTGTCCCCATTCCCACCACTGAAGTATTTGGGGAAAGAACAGAAGCAGGAAAGAAACCTTGTCCTTTCTAATTGAGAATTCAATGACTCCTCCTAAAGGCCCCAGAGCAGGTGAATTGTTTAAAAAAAAAAAAAACATGCCCCTCTCTGGCCCCTGTACCTCCAGAGCTCCTGGGAAAGGTCACCCAGCAGGTCAGCCCCTCTGTGGGGCCCAGGGAACCTGGACTCCCACCACCTCACTCCCTGCAGCTGCAGCTTAATAAAGCTTAATAAAAGGTGTGATTGCCATGGCAACCTCAGTAACACTTTCAAATAGATAGCCAATTATTATTCACTCATTTACTGTTTATTGTGGCGATGCCAATCACAGTGAACACCAGGAGTGTATTAATGGAGATGTGAGTGGAACTGGGGCCCTGGGGACTGGCATTGTAATGCCTCATTCATTAGCAGCATGGCTTCAAGGTGGGTGGGCACACAGCCACTCCCTCTGGTCCCTCAGCCCCCAGCCACCCAAGCACACACACACACACACACACACACACACACACACACACAGCAAAAGGGACTCGGCCTAGAGGTCGTTGAAGGACTCAGTCCCCTTCAGGGTGGCCCCCAGCACACACCTAGATCACAAGACAAGCAGATGGACCCAGACCTTGGCTCAGCCCCAGAAGGTATTTTCAGTAGTACTTTTTATTATTTTTCACCCTTCCCTATGAACCTGTTCCCCATTTCACATCTGATAAATACAATGCCTCATTAAATTCCACCAAGCTTTTAGGGGAAGATAGATCAGCCCATCCCTCTTTCAGGAGATCTTCACAGTTGGAGGTTCAGGAGACGTGAAGGGGAAAATACTGGGAGTCCTTCTTTTAAAAACTCTACACTCTACTCGGGTGCCTGCTCCTTGCAACCTGCCTGCGTCTCCTCCCAGCCCGGCAAAGGGTCACAGACCTTCATCTCATCCCAGTGATGAGTGGTCTGGGCAGCGTGACTTAGTGAGATGCTCAACTGTGTTTCATTCTGAAGGTAGCCAGGCATTTCCTGAAAGCAGAAGATGCAGGAAGACAACTTCCACCCTTGGTTTCCTGGATGGATTTTGCCAGGCCTTCCCGGGAGAGGGAAGAAAGAGGGCTGGGGGCATCAGAGGGTGCTGAGGAATTTCCAAGGCCAGCAGGGGAGAGGGTCTTCCAGGGAAGGCTTCCGTGGCGTAGCTGCAGGCCTCCATAGGTGTCCCTGCTTGTCCCCAGATCTGATGTGAAAGCAACAAGATCACCTGCCCTCCCAGTCCACGCGGGCCTGGAAATGGCTGCATCAGTGGACGTGTGGGGACCGATGGTGGAAGGCTCCCCACAGCTCCCTCTGTGCCTGACCCTAGTCCAAGGGAAAGAAGGATGGGGAAGTGTCTCTGCCAACATGGTAGGGTGGGACCCAGCATCACATTTCCTTTGATTTAAAAAGTCAACACAGCAGAGGCATGATGATGCTTGTACAATACACTGGAGTGCGTGGTAAAACCCAGACTCATTCCACAGGCTGGCAGCTCCAGTTACCAGGGAGACATCACCCCCAGGCAGCCTGCTCTTCAAGCCAGCAGCTTGTTCTTGCCCTGCCTGGCTCCTTTCTAGGGTCCTAAGGCTCCAGGCCCCACCCCAATGCCTGCAGCAGCTCCCACTCACAGCTCCCTGTCTCTGGTGCCAAGCGGGACCAGAGACAGACGGGGGTGGGAAGGTGTGAGCGTGACTCACTCGCTTTTGCTTGTCTCTGTCTTTGCCCAGGCTCAGGATGTGGGGGCAGTGTTAAAGAAAAACATTTTTTCTGACACTCATTAAAGAAAAGACTTTATTCAGGACTATCCTGAGCCAGTCAGTCCTAAAGGAAATCAACCCTGAATATTCATTGGAAGGACTGATGCTGAAGCTCCAATCCTTTGGTTACTTGATGCTAAGAGCTAACTCATTGGAAAAGACGCTCATGCTGGGAAACATTAAAGGCAAGAGGAGAAGGGGATGACAGAGGATGAGATGATTGGATGGCATCACCGACTCAATGGACATGAGTTTGAGCAAACTCTGGGAGATGGTCAAAGACAGGGAAGTCTGGTGTGCACAGTTCATGGGGCTGCAAAGAGTCAGAGACAATTTAGTGACTGAACGACAACAATCCTGATAGGAGAGAGAGACTGGGACTCAACCTGGAATATGGCAAGGACAAGTGGGGGTTTATAGCTAAGGAGCACAGTGAGGGGGTCAGTGCATGGAAAGCTACTAAAAGGAGACTTCCAGGCTCAGGGCCACACCCTGTGGCTTTTGGGATCTCAATTTCCCTACCAGAGATGGAACCGAGTCCTAACCACTGCACCAGCAGGGAATTGCCCAGAGTAGGGACTCTTGCTGAAGGTAGGCCAGCAAGATCAGAAATCAAAGGACTTTCCTGATAGTCCAGTGGCTAAGACTCTGAGCTCCCAACAGGGGGCCTGGCTTCAAGCCCTGGTGGAGGAACTAAGATCCCACATACTGCAACTGAAGATCCTCCATGCCACAATTAAGACCCAGCACAGCCAATTAAACAAATAAATCTTATTTTAAAACAGATCAGAGATTTGTTTAGGGGGATTTTCTGGAAGTTGGCTTAGCAGCAGCCTTGCTAAAACTGAACCCTGCAAGGGACAGACTCGGAAGCCCCAGTGAGGCTTAGAAAAAGAGAGGGCTCAGAGTAGCCTGACTAAAGTTTGGTCAGGAGAGGCTTTATCTCTACCCCTGGGAAGGAGCTGGGGGACAGGTGGGAAAGGGAGAGCAAAAAAAGAAACTGGATGGGGAGGCAAAGCCATTCAATGGGCAGCCAGCTAGGAAGAGCAGGACTGTTAGGGCAACTCTGAGATCGCTGGAGAAACTCAGGGAGCCACTTCCTACAACTGTGTGTAGACCAGACTTAGGGATCTTGGCACCCATCACCATCATAAGTCAAGTCATTTCTGGTTCCCAAGAGACTTGATGCCCTCACTCAGAAAGGGATTCTAATCCTACCTCAACTTTAAATTTTATTGATGCTTATCCAAATTGGAAAACTACAGTTCCATTTAAATAGGAGTGTATGTGTGCATGCTCAGCTGCTCAGTCATGTCCAACTCTCTGCCGACCCCATGGACTGTAGCCCTCCAGGCTTCTCTGTCCATGGGATTTCCCAGGCAAGAATACTGGAGTGGGTAGCCATTCCCTTCTCCAGGGGATCTTCCAACCCAGGGATCAAATTCAAGTCTCCTGCATTGGCAGGCAAGCCACTTTACCACCGAGCCACCTGGATTCTTTTCCACTGAGCCTTAAATGTGGGTAGAAGGATTCTATTTCTTAACAAAAGTTCAATAATAACATATCTAGATCCTGAACTTTTTATGCAAATGACACCAGAACCTATTATCCTGCAACATTTCCTAAAGACTTTTTCATAAAACACCAATAAACTCATTAAAAGTTTAATATTCTATTTCTTTTTTTTTGATATATTATTTTTTTTAAGTATAGATGTTTACAATTTGCCAGGTATACAGCAAAGTGACTCAGTTACACACACACACACATATTATTCTTCAGATTCTTTTCCATTATAAGTTATTACAATATTGGGTATAGTTCCCGGTGCTGTACAGTAGCTCCTTGTTTCTCTATTTTTTACATAGCAGTGTGTATCTGTTCATTCCAAACTTCTAATTTATCCCTCTTCCCCGTTCCCCTTTGGTAACCATAAATTTGTTTTCCACGTCCATGAGTCTATTTCCGTTTTTGTAAATAAGTTCCTTTGCATCATGTTTTTAGACTTTTGCTCTCTGGTGACCATGAACACCCCCTTCCAGCTCAGTTTCCTCCTCACAGAGGTGAGGAGATAGAGGGACCACCCTCGGGGTCTGTGGGGTCAGTTGAGTGTGTGGTGTTTATAAAGCCCAGGAGAAGTGCTCAGTGAACGCGACCTCTCCATCCTCACCCAGACAGCGAGGACCCGATGAGTCCCAGGGAAGACCTCCAGCCCTTCCGAGGCACAAAACCTTCGTCTCAACAATGAGGGGCTGGATTGGGAAGATCCCCTGGAGAAGGGAAAGGTTACCCACCCCAGTATTCTGGCCTGGAGAATTCCATGGACTGTATAATCCATGGGGTTGCAAATAGTTGGACATGACTGAGTGACTTTCTCTACCACTACACTACCTGTTCATAAAAGATAAAGATGCATGTTCACTTCCGCTTCCCATGGTGGACAGACACACTGCTCTCTGGTAAAAGCGAGAGACCCCATCTGGTGAAGGGACTCAGAGAGGCCAGAGTCCCCCTGCTGCCACCGAGCAACACTGTGGAGCTGCCAGGACTTGACTCTCAGTCAACAGATCCTGAAGGAATGAGACCCTGGGGGAGGTTTGGAGGGAGCATGAGTGGGCCCATGGATCTCACAAAGAGCAGTGCCCAGAAAGCAGACCAAGGCAGGCAGTGTGTAGGGGAATAGCTCTGACAATCTGATCTTAACTCAGCCCAATAAGCACTCACGTCTGGCTCCCACGCTAGCTCATCATGTGCTGCTGGGCAGGTCCTGGAGTCTTGCTGATCCCCAGGAGCCCTGTCTGTAAAATGAGTATCTCGATAATACCTCCTTTGTGGATGGGCTGAGGATTAACTGAGAGAATATTATCAGCTGCCCAACAGGGTGGTTCTGGCTCACATGAGGCGTTCAAAAAATGATGGTTCGCCTTCAGGCAAAATCATAGGAGGGATGTGTTTGAAGTCAAAGTGAAGGATGTAAACGAGTGTCAAGCCAACAGTAGGCTCTCAAAAAAATATTTGTAGAAAGAATAACAAATTAAATCTGAGTGAGGGGGCAGAAAGGAGCTGAAGATGATTCTGAAGGTTCTAGAAGGGTCTCTTGGCTGGGCGTTGAAGGTAGACAGCAGAGAGCTGACACGCTGCCGGGGGTGTCTCCCCTCCTGCCATCCTGACCCCCCTACCCACTCTCCCCAATGTAGCCTCATCCCGCCACCACAGCAAGACCCGCCTGAGGGGACATTCCACCCCTATCAATATTTGGTTCCCTTTGGGCTTCCCTGTGGCTCAGCTGGTAAAGAATCCTCCTGCAATATGGGAGACCTGGGTTCGATCCCTGGGTCAGGAAGATCCCCTGGAGAAGGGACAGGCTACCCACTCCAGTGTTCTTGGACTTCCCCTGTGGCTCAGCTGGTAAAGAATCTGCCTGCAATTCGGGAGACCTGGGCTGGATCCTGGGTTGGGAAGATCCCTTGGAAAAGGAAATGGCAATCCACCCCAGTATTCTGGCCTGGAGAATGCCATGAACTGTATAGTCCATGGGGTCACAAACAGTCGGACACGACTGAGTGACTTACACTACCACTATACTATATGTTCATAAAAGATAAAAATGCATGTTCACTTCTGCTTTCCATGGTGGATGGACACACGGCTATCTGGTGAAGGCGAGAGAGGGGATAGTCATGATCAACAGGGGGAGGGGCTCAAGGGCATCCGTCACATGGCCTCCATGTGCTAGACTCGGGAATTATTCCACTTAGTCCCAACAATAAATTTTAGGTGTCTGGTACTAGTACCTTTATGCACATCTCACCGAAGAGGAAAATGAGGCTCAGAGAAGCTAAGGGGCTAGCCTAAGATCACACAGCTAGAAAGTAAGGAAGGCAGGGTCCAACCAGGTTATCTGGCTCCCGAACCTTTTCTTTTCCATCACCCCTTCTAAAGAAGCAGAGACTGAAAGAGAAAAAGATAGATGATAGTGTCTGAGTCCATTTGGCAGCTATGATAAAATACCATAGACTGGGTGGTATATAAACAACAGAAATTAATTTCTCAAAGTGCTAGAGACTGGGAAGTTCAGAACGGAGGCCCTCGAAGATTCAGAATCAGTGAGGGCCCTCCTCCTGGTTCATAGCCCGTGCCTTTTGCTGCATTCTCACACAGTAGGAGGGGGAGGGAGCTTTCTCAGGCTCCTTTTCTAAGGGTTCTAATTCTATTCGTGACCTAACCACCTCCCGAAGACCCACCTCCTAATTACCATCCTCTCTGGGTTTGATTTCTGGGTTGGGATGATCCCCTGGAGAAGGGAAAGGCTACCCACTCCAGTATTCTGGCCTGGAGAATTCCACAGACTGTATAGTCCATGGGGTCTTGCAGAGGCAGACACGACAGTGGCTTTCACTTCACTGGGGGTTAGGATGCAACATGTGAACTTTGAGGGGGACACAAACACTCAAATCATAGCAGATAATAGCGCAGATGCTGAAAGAAGTGACAGAGTAAGAAAGACTGTAGAGTGGATGTGAAGGTGGTACATTTAGGATGAGTCCTACCTTCCAGCCTTGATGGGGGCAGCTGACACCCACTCACCCTCTTCTTGACAACAGGTGCAGACTGAGTCCTGCACCGTCTGCTGTCTGTGTCATTCTGCTCTAAGCTCATCCCCTGTTCTCCTCCCACCAGCTGTCCCAGGGCCCCTGGGAGGCCCACCCTCTTCTCAGAGGCTCCTCCTACTCTCCACGTGCTCACAGTCCTAGGGAGTCCTGGTCCATAGACCTGGGACTAACCCCCGAAGAAAAACAGGCTGGAGGAGTCCACCCAGACACCTTGGTGCCCATCTCCTAATATCTGAATAAGCTTCTGAGGTCTCTGAGGCTCGTTCAGACCCAGTGAGAGAGGCCCCTCTTCGGTGAGGCCCTGGCTGACTGCAGTACCTGGAATAATTATTACTGTTACTACGCTGTTGTTGAGAGTCTAGTCTGCACCAGACATTCTATATATGTCCTTATTTAAGGTAGGTGAGATTGATTCCACCTCAAAGGTGCAATGATAGAGGTGTAGAGAGGTTAAATAGGTTAAGAGGTTAAAGTCCACATCAGTTAAGAGGGGCAGAGATGCCGTCTGAACCCAAGCTGACCTAACTCCAAAGGGTGCACTCTTGTCCTTTATAATGCAACTGTTCTTACAGGCAGCTCTGGGCCCCCCAAGGTGACTGGGCATAGAGTAGATATTTTAAAAAGAAACACACTGTTCTTTTCTACCCACAGGATACTTCTGACACCAACATGTAGACATTTTCCCCACATCAACTGATTTTCCGACTCTTCAGATGCTAACTGGGTGCCCGTCCATTCAATGCAGTTAGGACACTAACTACCTGAGTTAGTCCAGACCCCACAGGTTAAAGGTTCAGCCCCAAACTCCTCCCTCCTCTTCAGATGCCAGCTGCAAGTCCAGGTCGTCACCTGAACAACAACCTAGAAACCAGGCATTCCCATGACTCTCTCCTCAGGTTCCATACTTTTTGGTAATGGCTCACAAAACTCTAACCCTTACATCCACCTTTATTATAAAGGATTGGCTCAGCAGGTAAAGAATCCACCTGCAAAGAAGGAGACAGGTGATGCAGGTTCGATCCCTGGGTCGGAAAGTTCCCCTGGAGAAGGAAATTCGACCCACTCCAGTATTCTTGCCTAAAAATCCCATTCAGAAAGGAGCCTGGACAGTTATGGTCCATGAGGTATCAAAAGAATTGGACACGACTGAATGACTAAGCGTGCTAAGAACATATAGAACAAAGAATACAGATGAAGAGTCAGATGAACAGGCAGAGAGGAGGAGGTGAGAAGAGTTCTGAGCCCAGGACCTCCTGTCCCCATGGAGTGGGAGTCCTTCATCCTCCCAGCATGCGGACGTGTTCACCAGTCCAAAAGCTCTCAGTCCCTCTTTAGGAGCGCTGATGGAGGCTTCATCACATAGGCATGATCAGTGATTAACTCCAGCTCCAGCTCCTCCTGACCTCCCCAGAGGTCAGGGGGTGGGGCTGAAAGTTCCCACTTTCTAATCACACCGTGGCATCCTTCTGGCATCCAGTTCCCATCCTGAAGCTACCTATGGGTCCCCAGTCCCCAGTCATTCATAAGCATACAAACTCGGAGGGACTTAGGAGCTGTGTGTCAGGAAAAAACATCAAAGACTAAATACATGTTTCTTTTGTCACCATGTTATTCAACAAACATCTGATAAGTGACAAGCTGGGCAAAGTGGATACTGGAGCCGCACCATCAGCAGGAGTGATGACTGGGTCCCATGAAAGAGGACTGAGAGTCCTGCTTAGCCCTCCCCTCATCTCAGTCACTGCTAAGAGTGCCAGGTGGAAGGACAGGGTCCCTGGAACAGAACCAGGTGATGCCCTTATTCTCTACCCTGGTGGGCATCCTCAAACCATACATCCGAACAGGTCACTTAAATGCTCTAAGTCTTATTTTCTTCATCAGAAAAATGGAAGTGATAAGACGCACTCTGCGTAAGTCACAGGGTTTCATGGGGACTTAATGGGATAATGGATGTGAAACACTTTATAAACTGTAAAGTACCACACAAATGTGAGGCTTTTTCATTCCTTATAGATGAGCACACGCATGCCCACACACCCACATCCACAGGCGCCCATTCACTCAAAAGCACACACTCTGGCGCCAAAGAGAAATCAGCGTTGTGCTGCGATCCTCTGTGAAATCCCATGCTGGGACCTCCCCCTGCCCTCCATCCTTCCTGGGCCATTACCCACTTAGACTGAGTGGGTTCAGGAAGGTTGAGGAGGGGCTGAAGAGCTTCGAGGAGAAGCAGGTGAATCTGGAGCACAGACTGCTCAACCCACACCTGCCCGTTCTTCCTGGCGTTTGAGTTTGTCTGCCTCTCCCTGACAAAGAGACACGTGGGAACCATAGAAACCGCCCACCCCCTGGGAGGAAATGCTTGTCAGTGCAGGACTAACTCAGTAAGAGGCTCGGATTCAGCAGCTTTCTTTGGGGGTGTGGGGGGAAGTCTACCCTTCATTCATTCACCCTTCCAGTCAACAAAATTTATCAAGCATCTACCATATCCCTAGAGAAGCGCTCTTTCTGCTGGGAATCCAAAGACAAGCAAGTCATCCCTGCCTTCGAGGGGCTCGCAGGAGCAGTTATAGAGGAGGACCAGGCTGCCGAATACAGTGAGCACATTAGGGAGTGGTCGGCCGCTCTGATTGGACAGAGTAGATGAGCCAAGCCAATGAGGATGATGAGGTCAAAGGCAGGGGCCCGCCCCGAGAGGCCTTGGTGCCACACTGATGAGCTTGGATTCCATCCTGTGTGCACTGGGAGCCACTAAAGGAGGTTAGGAAAAGAAGTGACAAAACTAAGTAGATTTCCTTTCTTTTTTTTTTTTTTTAAGTATCTTTCCCCTCTGTTTCTCTTTTACTGTATTTCTCTTCAAAACTGATAACATGGCACTGATGAGCCTCTTTGTAGGGGAGCAACAGAGACGCAGACGAAGAGAACAGACTTGCAGACACAGGGGGGAAGAAGAGGGTGGGACAAAGGGACAAAGTGAGAGAACTGCATTGAAACGAATACGCTACCATATGTAAAATGGATAACCAGTGGGAATTTGCTGTATCACCCAGGGAGCTCAAACCCAGCGCTCTGTGACAACCTAGAGGGGTAGGAGGTGGGAGGAAGGTTCAAGAGGGATGGGACGTGTATACCTATGGCTGATTCATGTCGATGTATGGCAGAAATCAACACAATACTGTAAAGCAATTATCCAATTAAAAATAAATAAATTTAAAAAAAACTGGTAACAGTTACCTAAGTGTACGAAACTGGTGAAAGAAAAAAATGCTATGTGAAGAAAACTTTCATATTTTCTTTCACTTCATTTCTATTACCCCTCTACACCAGTGATTCTCAAAGTTTGTTCCCCGAAAGAATAGCATTCCATCATCCAGGAGCTTGTTAGAAACGCAATCTGATTGCAATTAACACTACTGTCTCAAACACTGGAAAGTTGCTAAGAAAGTAAATCGTAAAAGTTCTCATTATAAGAAAAAAACTTGTACCTATCTGTGGTGACTAGATCTATTGTGAGCATTTCATAATATATACAAATATCAAATCACTGTGTTGTACATTTGAAACTAATATAACACTATGTGTCAATTACACCTCAAAAAAAGGGAGTAAATAAATGCAAGGACGACCAGCCCTTCAGGTGACTCTGATACATGAAAAAGTTGAGAACCGTTGCCCTACACGCAGCAATTTTTCCACACTTGTCTCTGTGTTCATCAAGCAAATATGAGCATGTATACATATAATGCCATTTTTTGCACTGATTTTTTTTTAAACTATATCATATCCTTTACTAAGAAACCTGCTTATAGCAACACATCTTCTAGTCAATAGATAGAGAACTAGCTCATTTTTTAAAAAATGTCTATTTAATTCTCCAGTGCATGGATGTAGTAAATTTATTCAACCATTTACTGTTGGACATTTAGATCATTTATAATTATGTTGACACCACAATGGTGCTTCAATAAATAGTCTTACCCATGTAGTAGTACATATAGGTGCTTTTATTCCCATAGGATAGATTAGCAAAAGTGGGAATGCAGAATCAAAGATTATAGTATTTTAAATTTTTATAGAATCGCTAATTTACTTTTCCTAAAATTGTAGCAATATACAGTCCCATCAGAAAAATAAAGGATGCCTGTTTCATCTCATCCTCACCAGTCCTTGATATCATAGCTCTTCACATTTTAGAAAGCTCAATATAGCAGTTCTGTTTAAAATGGATTTGAGCCAATGAGGGGAGGCACAAAATTGGAAGTCAAGAGTCCAGTTGGAGGACTATTGGATTATTCCAGGTGAGAGATGGGAAAGGCCTGAATTAAGAAAGTGACTATGGGCACTATTTGTAATAGTCAAGACAGAGAAACCACCTACATGTCCATCAACAGAGAAGATGTGGTACATACCATGGAACACCATTTACCATAAAAAAGAATGAAAGAATGCTGTTTGAAGCAACATAAATGGTGCTAGATATTATACTAAGTGAAATAAGTCAGACAGAAAAAGACAAATATACAATACCACTCATATGTGGAATCTAATTTTTTTAAATGATGCAAACGAACTTATTTATGAAACTGAAACAGACTTACATATACTGTGAACAACCTTATGGTTAATAAAGGAGAAATGTGGGGGAGAGGGATAAATCAAGAGCTTGGGATTATCATTCACACACTATTGTATGTAAGATAGAAAATCAACGAGGACCTACTGTATAGCACAGGGAACTCTATTCAATATTCTGTGATAACCTATATGGGAAAAGAATCTAAAAACAGAATGAATATATGTATATGTAGGACTGAATCACTTTGCTGTACACCTGAAACTAACTCAAAGTTATAAATCAACTATACTCCAATAAAATGAAAAAAAAAAAAAAAAAAGCAAGTGGCCATGGGGATAGGGAGGAGGGACCTGATTTACCTTGGGCACTTTACTAACTGACTCATTTAATCTACATAATAATCTACATCATCAACAGATGAGAATTTGGAGAGTTTGATATTGAGACATTATAACTTCCCTACATGTCTGACAATGGCTGATCACTTCCTAACCCCTCTATAGTCCATTCTAAGGGAACTTCCCGCACCTTAAACCCCCATCACGTAAGTAGCACATGACCCCACTCTTCCAGCCTGAGATGAGTCCATAAGAAGTGGGCATGGAACCTAAGAGAAACTAATCCTTAGGCTAGTGATCCATGGTATAGGGGAATGAGAAAGATCAGGTTCTTCCTGGGGTTTGAGCAAAGACTGTCAGAGGAAAACCGCCATTGGTGGTAGTGAGTGGTATAGCAGAAAGCCTGTGCAAAGACAGGGCTGAGGAGGCCATGGGCACAAGTCGGGTGAAATAGGAAGTGAGAAGGAATGATGAGTAAGTAGTGTAAGGTGACTGAATGGAGGAACAGAGCAGGTGCACAGAGAAAGGCCAGATGCTGAGAAGGGAACACCAGGCTGCCGAGGGAGACAGAGAAGCAGTGCCCAAGGCCACTGTGAGCTCAGACTCACCCTCACTTTCAGTGCCCGTGCAGCCTGCAGTGCTGCAGCCCCTGCCCTCCGCCACCTATGAGATGCCTGTTTCCTCAATAACCTCTCCCCTCCCCTCTACACCACTTGAGTGTCCGTTCAGGGATCCCTGCTCTGCCCCACAGAGTTCATAAGTATTTGAGTATATTTTGTTTTTATTTAGTTGCTCAGTCATACATGACTCTTTTGTGACCTCACGGACTGCAGCCCTCCAGATTCCTCTCTCCATGGGATTCTCCAGGCAAGAATACTGGAGTGGGTTGCAGTGCCCTTCTCCAGGGGATCTTCCCAACCCAGGGAGTGAAACTTCATCTCTTGTGTCTCCTGTATTGGCAGGCGGATTCTTTGCCACTGAGCCACCAGGGAAGCACTAGTTGAGTATTTACTGAATCTAAAATTACTTTACTTCAATCAAAAGCTATGCAAAGCAAAAAATAATACCTTAGTATGTCATTTACAAAGTGCTTTTTTATCTACAATATCTATTTCAGCCTTGTCCCAAAGAGAAAATAGAAGTTTAGAGAAATGAAATACCTTCTCCAAATATGTATCATTAATAGATGGAGGGTAAGAGGCAATCCTGGAATCTGGGTGATTGGATGCAAATCCCATGTGTGTCCTACCTGGCTCTGCTGAGACGGTACCCAGCCCCTGGGGACCTATTGCCCTGTCCCATTTCACTCACCCACTTGCGTCCCCTTCATCACCTAGCTGTAGTTCTAAAGCCCCCTGCTCCATGTTTCAGCTGAAGAGTTCTACTTCAAATCAGGACCTTGGCAGACAGATCCAAACTTCAGCTGGTGATCCATCCCTGGAGCCTATGATGTCCTCTGAGGTTAGCTGAAAATGAAAGGCACTTAGTCATGTCCAACTCTTTGTGCCCCATGGACTATACAGTCCATGGAATTCTCCAGGCCAGAATACTGGAGTGGGTAGCCTTTCCCTTTTCCAGGGGATCTTCCCAACCCAGGGCTCAAACCCAGGTCTCCCACATTGCAGGTGGATTCTTTACCAGCTGAGCCATAAGAGGGGCCCAAGAATACCAGAGTGGGTATTCTTCTCCAGTGGATCTTCCCAACCCAGGAATCGAATCAGGGTCTCCTGCACTGCAGATGGATTATTTACCAACTGAGCTATCAGGGAAGCCCTTTGAAAGTGAAAGTGAAAGTTGCTCAGTTGTGTCTGACTCTTTGCAACCTACATAGTCCATGGAATTCTCCATGTGGGAGACATCACCACTCAAAGTGGTTCTGTCCCAGGGGAGTGTCTTGGGACTAAAATCTCCATCTCTTTCTGGTAAGGCCTTTCCTCAATTAGATCTCTGGAAAAACACATCTATTTTAACTTCGGAATGAGTGAATCATTAGCCTCCACCCAGATAGGAACATGAATAGCTTTAAAAACTAAAAATAACCAACATTTATCGGATGTTTATTATGCTTCAGGCATGGTGCTAAGTTCTTTACATAAATTCATTTAAACTCCCAATAACCCTATGAAGTAAGTATGATTAGTCTCATTTCTCAGATAAGGAAACTGCAGCTAAGCTAGGTTAATTAACTTGCCCAGGGATATGGGGCTAATGCATGGTGGAGCCCGGATTTGAACCCAGGCAGTCCACCTTCACTAAGCCTGTCAGATTAGCTGGATCCTCTTACAGAGGGCAAGCCTTGAAGAAATGGATCAGAAGAGAAGGAAGTTTGCCTGCAGGCGGAGAGGGGGTGGGAGATGCCCGCAGTATTTGCTGCTCCTTGCTTTCCAGGTGGCTCTAGTGGTAAAGAACCTGAACCTGCCAACACAGGAAGTGTAAGAGACATGGGTTCAATCCCTGAGTTGGGAAGATCCCCTGGAGGAGGGCATGGCAACCCACTCCAGTATCCTTGCCTGGAGAATCCCATGGATAGAGGAACCTGGTGGAGTACAGTCCATAGGGTCATGAAGAGTCAGACACAACTGAAGTGACTTAGCACGTAAGGGCACCGGTGAACAGCCTAGAGAGCAGGTAAATGGTTCCAAGAGGAGAAGGGAGGGAAGAGTGGTTTCCTTGGGGAAACAGAATAACCCTTCTTCACACATGGTTAGCTGGGGGCCAATGGCCATCCACACTTCATGGGTCACAGCCTTATTGTGGTGAAGGGGCTTGCATAACTTAATGAAGCTATGAGCCATGTCATGCCATGCAGACTCAAGACAGATGGGTCATAATGAACAGTTCTGAAAAAGTGTGGTCCACTGGAGGAGGAAACAGCAACCCACGCCAGTATTCTTACCTGGAGAACCCTAGGAACAGTATGAAAATACAAAAAGATATGACTCTTGAGAGTCCCTTGGACAGCAAGGAGATCAAACCAGTCAATCCTAAAGGAAATCAACCCTGAATATTCTTTAGAAGGACTGTTGCTAAAGCTAAGTTCTAATACTATGGTACCGTGATGCCAAGAGCTGACTCATTGGAGAAGACCCTGATGCTAGGAAAGATTGAGGGCAGAAGGAGAAGGGGGAGAAAGAGGATGAGATGGTTGGATGGCATCACTGACTCAATGGATATGAATTTGAGCAAACTTCAGAAGATAGTGAAGGACATCAGAGCCTGGCGTGCTGCAGTCCATGGGGTCACAAAAAGGTCGGACACAACTTAGCGACTGAACAACAACAAATGGCCGTCCCTTCCATCTCTCTGTTATCCTTTGGCTGCCTCAGGTCTGGTCTAAGCAACAAAAGGTACCACATCCCCAAATAGGAAGCCAAGGAACAAAACATCCCATCTGGCCACCACCAATCACTGCCCTAGTTGCTTCCCGGGGTTTTGCAGGCATGGCTTTTTTTTTTTTTTTTAATTGGAGGCTAATTACTTTACAATATTATGGTGGTTTTTGCCATACACTGACATGAATCAGCCATGGGTGTACATATGTCCCCCATCCTGAATCCCCTTCCCACCTCTCTCCCCATCCCATCCCTCAGGGTTGTCCCAATGCACTGGCCCTGAGCTCCCTGTCTCAAGGCATGGCCCTTTAAACTAGTTTGGGGCTCAAGAAACCCACACTCTGGACCCTGAGAAATTTGGAACCTTAACTAAATCAGCTCTCCTCTTTGGTCTTGAGATTCCCCTTCTGAAAAACCTAGGCATCTGTGATGATGCCTCACACTGCTACCAGTTCAACGCGTCCTTGGCTCTGGAGACAGAAAGACCTAGGTTCAAGTCCAACCCTGTGACTCTGGGTGAGTTATGGAGTGTCTTTGCAACTTATTATCTCAGCTCTGGAACAGGACAAGCTACTCTGCTTATTCCCCCAGCTTGCCTGGAGTGAAATCAAGACTCTGAAAGTGCCCTAAACTTGGTAAAGGCCTTTACATGTACAAGTGTGAGGAACCCAGATTTGTGAATTCTTCCTTCCCTCTCCTAAAGCTAGATCTGCGAGGATGGCGTTCATATCCCAGCTCCACAGGGAACAGAGTCCAGTAGGATGGCATGGAGCCAGAATTACCATCTTCCAGGCTTGGCCCATTTAAGACCCTCACTCAGGAGGAGCATCCTCCCAGCACCAGAGGTGACTTTCCTTTGCCCATGATTCCCCGAGGACTCTTCCTCCCCTCCTCCGCCCAATGTCACCTCTGAAAGTCAGATCTGCTCCCTGGACTGTAATCACCTCCGAGCTGAACTTGGGGCCATGTCAGCTTGTGACAGGCGCTGCCCAGGCCCATCTGCTCTGAAAAGCAGAAGGAGCTCACTGCACCACCATCTCACAGTCCATTTTTCAAAGTTTGACGTCAATTTGCGGCCTTAGATTGGTTTTTGTTTCTCCGTACTTTGTTTTCTTTTTTGTGATGAATGGTTATTGTCAAGCCAGCTTAGAAGAAGCGATAGGCAGGAGGCGGGGGGCCTGGTGTGGAGACGGCACAGCGGTGGGTTTTCGGTTGGGCTATTGTGTACGTTTCTCTTTTTAGGAAAGAAAATGGAGTGGGAGGTACCTGAGGTCATGACTGGGTCAGATGAGATGGATACCAGGGTCGGGCGGTAGCTGTCTGGTCCCTTCATCCAGGATGGGAGATGTGGAGACCTCTACCCTCTGCTTCCCCCACAAGCACATGCCTGGTCTGGGGGACGGGCGGCGTGTCACGGCTGCGGCGGCTGATGCTGTCAACTGCAGATAAATACAACCAAAACAGACCCAGAAAATTATTTCCTCTTAATGGAAAAATTATCAGGCCCTGAGCAGCCTGATCTAAGGGCTTTTAGAAGTGCACAGAGAAATATACTTGAGTCTGCTTTCAAGCTCCTCTTTCCTCCCCACTGTCCCTGGGTGGGGAGGGCTCTGCAGAAAGCACCCCCTCCCAGACTCTCTGCTGGGGCAGAGCACACACCTCTGGCTTGAAGACAACAGGATCTCAGAGGTCAGGGCTTAGGATCACAGAGAACGGTGTCGTAGAGTCTTCAACAATACGAGCTTGAAAGCACGTTAGAAATCACCCTGCCCACCTCTCTCATGTCCCAGTAGTTACACTGAGGCCCAGAGAGAAGTGACTTGCCAAAGGTGCACAGTCACTCACAGCAGGACGAGAAACTGAGACTGTTTTTAATTGAAGTATAGTTGAAATGTTGTGTTAGTTTCAGGAGTACAGGAAAGTGGTTCAGACACACGTACCCCAGGTGGCACTATGATAAAGAACCCACCTCCCAATTGCAGAAGACTTAAGAGATGTTGGTTCGATCCCTGGGTCAGGAAGATCCCCTGGAGGAGGGCATAGAAATCGACTCCAATATTCTTGCCTGGAAAATTCCATGGACAGAGGAGCCTGGTGGGCTTCAGTAAGTGGGGGTCATAAAGAATCAGACATGACTGAGCACGCACACACACACAATGCCTTATTAATTCTCTACAATCCTTCTTCCCTTCAGACTCTGCCGAGTCTCACAGTCTGCAGGGTAAACATCTCCACCCGATTGACTCTGGGCTTGTGACTTGCTTTGATGAATGGGATGCGAGTGGAGGCACTATGAGTGGGAGCTGAAGCCTGCCTGCGTGGTTTAGCTCGGTGGCTTGTGCCTCCGCCATCTGCCACGAGGCTGCGATCCCAGAACTGGAAACACATGGAGCAGATCTGAACACAGTCCTCAGCCTGAAGCAGGGCTGCCGCCCTATCTACAAACAAATCTGTGTGTGAGGCCTGTGAATGCCGCTTGTTGCAAACGGGAAGCTTTGCAGTAGCATCACAGCAGAAAGCTGCCTAGCACAGTTAACTCTAACTCTCCTCCTCCTCTGCTAGTCATCAGGGGCCACCTCAAGTTTATAGAGGAACAGAGAAGAAGGGCCCACAGAAGCTGATAAGGCTGAGCGTCGGCTCTATCCTTATGAAGCAACCTTCACAAGCCCTCGCTGTAGAGGCTAAAGGTGGTTCAGTCCACCTGCTTCATTTTCTTCTGTGTGTTCCTAATGTATACCTAATGTAGGATACCTAATGTATCAGTCAGGACAGATTAACTGCTGCCTCAAACAATCCCCAAATCTCAGCGGCTTGACATAGTGCATGAGTGAGATCACGTCACAATCCAACATGGTGGTACAGTTGGGTGTTCTGCTTCAGATACTCAGGATCAATCTATCTAATGTCTTTGTCATTCTCTAGAGCCTTGGAGTCCTCTCATGGATCCACTTCATTCAGCCAGATGCTGAGCAAAAGACATCATGTAGAAGGCCTCAGAAGTGACTTTCAGGGCTGGATCTGGAAGTGGCATGCATCGCTTCCACCCACATTTCATTGACCCCACTTATCTGCAGGTGAGTTGAGACAAGGTAAAAACAAGCAAACAAACAGAAATGGTGGTTGAACCATGCCAGGATTAGAAGGAGAAACGGGTATTGGGGAACAACCAGTCTTTGCCACAGCTATAGTGTAACCCTCTCTCCATACCAAACTGGTCTCTCCTCTCTGGCCAAGGCAGCAATTACCCTATAAAAATTCCCTGTGGTTAACTTCTCAAGGATCAAAAAGTTCCTCTAAGTATCACCTACAGTTGGATTTCTGCCTCTCTTTTAGATGTCTCGGTTCCTGCTGCCTCAGATCTAAAACCCGCTGTAGCTAGACTCCTCAAGCGGACCTGTTGCATGGTCTGCCTGACTCTGGTTGGTTCCACGCCAGGAAACTTCTTCTTGGAGTCACCTCATCTTGTTTTCTTCTCCAGACACTATAGCCACTCCTCAACTTGACCAAACTTCCAAGATACCCTTCTCTGGCCACTCCAAGAGGAAAATCTTACATTTAATCTGAACACTGGAAGTTATTTTGAGCTATTGACTAGGGGTGTAATAGTTAAGTGAAAGTAAGAACTTAAGAAGAGTCATTTATATACAATGGAATATTACTCAGCTATAAAAATGAAGGAAATAATGCCATTTGCACCAACATAAATGGACCTAGAGGTTGTTACACTGAGTGAATTGTCAGAAAGAGAAAGACAAATATCATATGATATCACTTATACGTAGAATCTAAAAAAAGGGTACAAATGACTTATCTGCAAAACAGAAGTAGAGTTATAGATGTAGGAAACAGTCATTTAGCTGGATGAATGAGAATGGACTAAAAGAGGGGTTCCCTGGTGGATCAGTGGTACAGAATCTGCCTGTCAGTGCAGGAGACATAGGTTTGATCCTTGGTCGGGGAGGATCCCATGTGCTGTGGAGCAACTAAGCCCATGAACCACAATAACTGAATCTGTGCTTTGGAGCCTGGGGACCACAACTGCTAAAGCCCGTGTGGCCCGGAGCCCTGCTCCGAAACGAGCCCGTGTGGCCCGGAGCCCTGCTCCGAAACGAGCCCGTGTGGCCCGGAGCCCTGCTCCAAAACAAGAGAAGCCTCCACAGTGAGAAGCCTGCACACCGCAGCTGGGGACTAGTGCAGCAGAGAAGACCCAGCACAGCCAAAAATGAATAAATCAATAATTTTTTTTAAAGAATGGACTAAAAGAGACGGAGTCTGGGAAGACGAAGAAATGAGGAGATGGTTGCCATCACTGGGAGACGGATGTCAAGGGTCTGCACTAAAGCTGAGCTTGGAGGGATGAAGAGAGAGGAGGCGTTCAAGGGTTGGCGGGAAGGCAAAGCCAATACTTGGAGGGACATCTGGCTTCGGAGAAGGAGAGAGGAGGAGGCGGGGTGCATCCCAGCTTTCTAGCCCTGGGCTGGCAGCGCACTTCCCAGTGCCTCTGATTACCTGAACCCACCTGCTGGCCTCCCTCAACTCAGCCCCACCATGTGACAGGACTGCCCGGCCCTTCCAATCTATTTGGAAGGAATGTGGAGTTACATTTAATTAAAAGTATCTACACAGAAACGAGATTAATTAAGTCTCTTTTACCCAGGAGCCCTCTCTTTGTGTTCACTTAAATGAGGTTTTAAATGTTGTCTCAATGTTATATCTGGGCAAGATTTCTCCAGACAACACTTCGCATGGTTCCGAGACTCCCACCTAGCTGCCTGGAAATTACTTAGTGATGAGAACAATCCAAGGACAGTCTTCTCCCCCCACTCATTCAGCTGAGCTCCAGGCAGGTGGAGACCTTGGGCCACAGAAAGCGGAGTTTTATAATGAAACGGAGGGAAGTTCTCTCAGACAAGAGCTGCCTCCCAAGGCCACCTGTGGATGCAGAACAGGTGGCCTGGGACGGTCTTTTGAGTCCTGTTTATGAAGTGCTCACCTGATCAAAAGTTTTTCTGAATGCAGACATGTAGATGTGGCCTCTCAGAACCGACTGTCAGAGGCAGCACCACCTACAGGCAAAGTGTCTCTTGTAGCCAGAATGTCAGTACAGCCCAGTGAGGGAGCGGGAGCCATGCTGAATGACAACCTCCCCCCACCGCCCCCAGCCACCAACCACTCTCACCATCCCTCGAGCTGCTTTCCTTTGCCCTGGTATCTTAAAATTCATGTTCCAGAAAAAGTTCATGGGCTGGGCTGTTCTCAGGAGCTATGAGTGGAAAACTGGAGATGCGAAGTGTATCACAGGCATCCACCATCACCCAGAGGAACGGTATGAACTCACAACGAGGCAGTGTGCAGACAGGAACAGGCACAGCTACCATCACTGCCTCAGCCCCCCAGCAAATCCTCGCTAACAACCAGCCCCAAGGCCCAAAGGAGGCTTGTCTATATAAGAACCCAGCCCTGAATTCATCCTTGAATCATCCTCATTAGAACAAAGGTCTCTACATAACCAGCCCATCTCTGCCTCTGAGTTCTACCGTGAAAACACAAAGGAGGTTTCCCTCTTTTGGGTCAGACGGTGCTTCTTGCAGTGAAAAAATGTAACTACTCGGTTTTATTTGTATTGCCCAGATTTGGATGATTTATTAATTTAATTTGAAAAGCATTTATTGAGCCCCTCAAAAAGTGTGAGGTATTGTGCTAGATGCTAACATTAGGAGAGCAGTGAGTCAAAGGCATCCTTCTTGGGCTTAAGGAACGTACAGTCCCTAAAGATGAGCAGACAACATCAGGGAGCAGAGGAGCGGTGCTAGGACAGGACCGGCTCAGGCGCCGCTGGAGCACGGAGGAGGGGCATCAACTCTGACCTGGGTGTGGGATCTTGGGGGAACTTCCCAGGAAAAGTGTACATCAACTCCTAAAACATGAATGGGGATGATCCAGAAAGAGGGGGCCGTCCAAAAGCGTGACACCTACTCCCTTTGGTTGGGCCATGGTGGGGGTGGGGGCAAAAGGACCTGGAGGGGCGTGGCATGGAGCAAGACCCAGAGGAGAAAGGCCGCAACCTAGCTCTCAAAGGGTCTCTACCACTTACTGTAGAGCCCACGGCTTCTTCAACTAGAAAGTGTAGGAAATGATTCATTAGGTATTTCAAAGAGCTTTGTAAGAATCAGATGGAACAATTCCGGAGCCCAGTCCATGCTACGTTCTCCAGAAATCTGAATTTCTCTCCTGACCTCCTGTTCTGTCCACTGAAATGCATGATTGTAGTCAGATGTGTTAGCTCCAAGCAAGAGAACCAACTCTGGCAGATTTAGCAGAAAATGAATTTATTTAAAAGATGTCCTGCTACTGCTGCTAAGTCACGTCAGTCACGTTCAACTCTGTGCGACCCCATAGACGGCAGCCCACTAGGCTCCTGTCCCTGGGATTCTCCAGGCAAGAACACTGGAGTGGGTTGCCATTTCCCTCTCCAGTGCATGAAAGTGAAAAGTGAAAGTGAAGTCGCTCAGTCGTGTCCGACTCTTCGCAGCCCCATGGACTGTAGCCTACCAGGCTCCTCCGTCCATGGGATAAGATGTCCAGGGGTTCCCAGTTTTCCGGAAGGTCATCAGGAAAACCAGGCTTGGAAATGGGTGACCGTGCAGCCACAGAACTAGAAACTAAAGGGATGCCTGGCCCTCCTCGGAGGGCACCAGCATCACCACCAGCTTCATGAACCTCCGTCACCCGGATCTCCCTTGTTCTCTGTCTTTGACGCTGGGCGGATCAGTCTAAGGTGGGAGGACCATATTGGCCCACCCGAGGACACGTGCCCACCCTGCTTAGAAAACAATAGCTAGAATTGTCCCTTTTTTTAGAGAAGAGCATGATCTGTGTCCCAGGAAGACTCAGAATGTGGGGACTCCCCATCCTACCAGCAAAGTACTCAGATGCCTCTGACCGCCCCCCACCACTGCAAAAAAAGAAACCACAGGTGTGCATCATAGCTGTCTACCACCCATCCTGTCTTCCACGGTGCCCCCCTCTGCATTGCCCGTGGGATGACCCAGCAGCAGGCATCTTCCTTGCACTTGCAGCGGGGACACTCCCCAGGGAGGGTGGCCAGAGCCTGGACCCCAGGAGGATGGGTTTCTCCAGCTCAGAGATCCTGCCTGTCAGTGTTTCCCCTTTCCCAGCTCGTTCCAGAGCCCCAGGCCCCTATTGATATGGTGAGCACGAGCCTCCAGTAGCCAAAGATTAATTGGTGGGGGATTGGGAGATTTCTCTTCCATAACAATGGGCTTTTCAGCTTGTACTAATGAGATGCCAATTAGGATATTTACATTTGGGGTTTTGCCCACTTTCCCAGAGGTGGGCCAGAGGGTTTGTAGTTTGTTGTTTAGTCCGTCTGACTCTTTGGAACCCCATGGACTGTAGCCCACCAGGCTCCTCTGTCCTGAGATTTCATGGGCAGGAATACTGGAATGGGGTTACCGTTTCCTTCTCCAGGGGATCTTCCAAACCCAGGGATCAAACCCACGTTTGCTGCATTAGCAGGTGGATTCTTTACCACTGAGCCACCGGGAAAGCCCGGGTCTGAGGGTAGAGCGCTCCCAACTGGGCTGTCCAGGATTGGACATCAGGATGGTCCTAGGAGAGCTGAGACTTCCCTGGGACCCTGGGAGTTTGGGGGAAGTTCACAGGAAGCTGAGCCCCCTCCCACTCCATTTTTTTTTTTTTTTTAGTTTAGTTCCAACTCCTTGGAGTGGCTTCAGACAGTATCTTATTACATATTCCAAATGCTGTTTCAGAAAAAAAACAAAAAGACACAGAGAAAGAAAAACTCCATTAGACACAAGAAACCAATTCTGTTTTAATTTATTTTCACTCTTCTCTTTATTGCCCCTACCTCCTCCTTGAGATCACATCTAATGTCACCCTCACCATCCCCTCCACTGGGTAGAGCCTGGACATCCGGCACTAGGTCACTGACTCTGCCTGGACATGGTCACTTCCATCCTCAAACAGGAGGAAAGTGCCTGGACTGTAGAGCGTGTTGCTTTGCACTAATCATATGCCTAAAGCAAAGGGTCTCAGAGGCTCTTGGGGGAACATGCTGTCCATGCAGTGCTCAGTCCTCTTCCTGGACCCTCCATGGAGAAGCCAGGGCATTTTCCAAGCTGTGCTAGAAGCTTGATGAACTCAGGAATTAAGGTGCCTGTGTCATAGGCAGGCACTTCATCAAGCACTGTCCTGTTCCCTTGGCTAATTGTTTCAAGCCTGTGTCTCTTTCTTCCTGAGCCAGCCCGTGAGCATCTTGAGGCTATGGACCACTGCTTCCCATTCTCTGTGAAGTTCTGAGCACCTCACCAAGGGCTCATTTCATATCAACTGATTGGCTAAGCTCAGCATCATCTCCGTAAGCCTGACCCTCCCGGGGCAGGAGTCCTTCTCCAGGGCATTTTCCACAGGGGAAAATTCAGGATAATGTCCCCCATCTCAGAATCCTTAATCACTTTTTCCAAATAAGGACACATTCACGGCTTCCACAATTAAGACCCAATATCTTTGGGGGTCACTATTTACCTCCCACACCCCCTCCCTACCTCTTCTGATCTTGCACGGGTGTCCAAATGTCCTAGATCAGACACTCTGAGTCTTGTTTATCCCTCTGTGATACAGGAACAATTTTTATGGATCTGCTGGCTTCTTCACAGAGTGGTGGTGAGGACGGAGAGGTAATATATATATTGAAAGTATTTTCTAAGCTGTAAAGCCCCACACAAATGCAAGACGATATTATTGCACTGGGAGAGTGGCAAGTTCAGCACTTGAGAAAACTATCAGATTTTAAAACATGTGAGGGAACGGGAAACCAATGTTATTCCAAAACCTCATTTACACCCACACCAAAGCCTCTCTCTCTGCCTACTTTGACTCTCCCCTGTGGCTACATGGGTGTGACAGAGGCCTGTCTTGGGGGTGGCTCTGTGGCCTGAAAACAAATCATTCTTCACAGCTTGCTCCCAAGTCCAATAAGCCAGAAGGAATTGGTAGAGAGATTTAACGATATGTATTTCAAGAAAAAGATGAAAATGTGTCTACTTTTAGGAGACGCAGTAAAAATGCATCAGCCCCACAATAAACTTTACAGTGAAGATGCATAGAGGAGAAACATAATGCAGTCAGGACAGTAATGTCTCATTTATAGGGAAATCCGCTCAGAGATTGATTAGAATTTGCCCTCCACCCATGCCCTATCCACAGCCTGAAAATTGCAGGTTCTTACCCCTCCAGCTACCTCCAGCCTCTGCAGGGAGCCTGTTGGCTCAAAGGCTCCTTGGCCCTTGGTCTCCCTTTGAAGTCCCCATGAGATATTCAGATTGGCACCTCGCTGGTCATCCAGTGGCTAAGACTCTGAGCTCCCAATACAGGGGTCTTGGGTTCTATCCCTGGTCAGGGAACTAGATCCCACATGCCGCAATAAGTAAATATTTGTTTTAAAGATATTCAAAAAAGAGTTTGCAGACCAATTACACTAGAGACATGATAGCCCCCAGAACCTATCCATCTGGCTTCCTGGTTCTTATGTATGTGTGCTCAGTCGCTTCAGTCATGTCTCACTCTTTTGCAACTCCATGGACTGTAGCCCACCAGGCTCCTCCGTCCATGGGATACTCCAGGCAAGAATACTGCATTGGGTTGCCATGCCCTCCTCCAGGGGATGTTCCCAGCTGAGGGACTGAACCAGTATCTCCTGTGTCTCCGGCATTGCAGGTGGATTCTTTACCTATTGAGCCACCTGGGAAGCCTTCTAGTAAAGCTATTCCTGAAGATAAAGCTTAATTGGATCATAGCCATGCTAGTTTTGTCTGTGACTGCAATGGTGCTCTAATAAGAGAGTTCAATAATTGCAATTGAGATCATATGGCCTGAAAGTCTAAAATGTATATTATTTAGCCTTTACAGAAAAAGTTTGTCTACGCCCGGATGATACCATTAGGTTATAAGTTGTCTTTAGGCAAAACTGCCCGTAAAGCTGATTACAGGACAACAGCTAACATTTTTTGAGCCTTTTTCTGTGCCACTCATGGTGCTGTGCCCATGGGAATGTTACCTTGTCTAATTCTCACATGCAGTCCTATGAAGGAGGTAATACTAGTTGTATAGATGGATGAGAATACTGAGGCTCAGGGAAGTGAAACAGTCTCAAGGTCTCAGCAGCGAGAAACTCAGAAGTGGAATTCCCAGCCATATCTGTCTGACTCATGGACCTTGCTTTGGCTGTCACTGTTTTCAGGTGGGCAATTCTAAAACCCTCTTCCAGTCTTCAGCACCTTCCCAGTTGTTTAGGATCTTCAGTTCAGTTCAGTCGCTCAGTCATGTCTGACTCTGCAACCCCATGGACTGCAGCACTCCAGGCCTCCCTGTCTATCACCAGCTCCTGGAGTTACTCAAACTCACATCCATCAAGTCGGTGATGCCATCTAACCATCTCATCCTCTGTCGTCCCCTTCTCCTCCCGTCTTCAATCTTTCCCAGAATCGGGATCTTTTCAAATGAGTCAGTTCTTCGCATCAGGTAGCCAAAGCATTAAAGTTTCAGCTTACTTTCTGCGTTTAATCCCCCATCATTAGCCTGCACACCATGGTCCCTCTGCTAAGGAGTGGAGGAAAGGAACTCTTCCTTCCCCTTCCCACTCTCTGTTCTCCCCCCCGTCCACATACATGCTCCCACCAGTCCAGCTGATTATGCACCACTTTTCTGCAGGACCCCTATCTGGCTGTCTTCCCTGCCTGCCCCACTCCCCGGTGAATTTCTGACTGCTCTGGAGCCTCCAGTCCACGAGCAGCGCAGAGGGGGCGCTGGCAGAGCCCTGGGAAGGGAGGCATTTGCATTCCACTTCCCGGGGCTGTTCTGATCTTTACCTGCAATTCTTCTGACAAATCCTTATCAGCGATGCCCATGGCGAAGTCTGTGGTGACTTTGTTCATTCTTATTAGCTCTGCACAGATTAGCTCTTCACAGCGCTTGGCTGGTTCATACCGATTCCTGATAAATGTTTTGACTGATTTTCCTGACTTGGGAGCGGCTGGGGACTGGAGCTGGGGTGGAGGTGGAGGACCTTGAGGAGAGGGGTGCTGGCAAGGGAAAGGAGAGAAAATTGTGGCCAGGATTACATCTGGGCTATAAAATATTCATCACATGCCTGCGAGAGCAGGGTCAGCACCGCTTCCCCAGGAACAGCTCCCTCCACCCAGGTAGCGCTTTGAAATGCACCAGCCCAGGCGGGCTGCTCCCAGACAGGGAGGCTTCTGAGAGAAGAGGGCAGAGAAAGTTAAAAGAAAAGAAGAACACGCCGGCTCACTTGGGCTTTCCTGTCCTCCTCGGTCCCTCCTTTCTCATCTGCTCTTCCAGAACAGCTTTTGATGGCGGAATGTTGATGTTCCAGGTGGGCTTCCCTGCGTCCTCTGCTGAGTTCCTCCTTCTCCCTCGCTGCTCCAAGAAGCCTTCCCAAGAATTCCAGTCCCCCTCTACTTCCCTTTTCCATGAGCTCCTCCAGCTCCCCTCTTTGAGGACTTTAGACAGTGCTGATTAACAGTGTTTCATCTCTATTTCCTGTATTTTCCCAACTCCGTGGGAGTCTGCCTTACACTCACCCCTCCCCCCAAGTTCCTAGCATAGGACTGGGCACCTGGAAGCTTCTTGAAGCATCTTTGCTGAGTTAGATATGCCCCTTTCCCTTGGCAGGGCCAACATACACCACTGACCATGCTGTACCAGTGCAGACATTGCTAAATGATTTTTACATGCTTTCTTCCTAAACCTAGATGAAGAGTTAAAATTTTCCTTAACACAAGGCTCTAAGCAACCACTTCTGCTGCTGCCAAGTTACTTCAGTCATGTCCGACTCTGTGTGACCCCATAGACGTCAGCCCACCAGGCTCTCCTGCCCCTGGGATTCTCCAGGCAAGAACACTGGAGTGGGTTGCCCTTTCCTGCTCCGATGCATGAAAGTGAAAAAGTGAAAGGGAAGTCGCTCAGTTGTGTCTGACTCTTAGCGACCCCATGGACTGCAGCCTACCAGGCTCCTCCATCCATGGGATTTTCCAGGCAAGAGTACTGGAGTGGGGTGCCATTGCCTTTTCCCATCCACTTCTAATCAAATGAAATTAAGTAGATTTAAAAGAAAATTGCCATCCAGGTTGTCAGGTACCCCTCTGTAAGTTTCTTGCAATTAGTCACTACCTTTATAGTCTAAGAACTTAGCACTGTGCCCATACAAGATAGGTGTTCCATACATATCTGGAGATGAAATAGATGACCGTTCCCCTGTTTAGACATATGAGTGTGCATTCTAACCCATCCCTGGACCTATGTGCGTGCTAAGTCGCTTCAGTCGTGTCTGACTCTTTACAACCCTATGAACAGTAACCCATCGGGCTCCTCTGTCCATGGGATTCTCCAGGCAAGAATACTGGAGTGGGTTGCTATGCCCTCCTCCAGGGGATCTTTCTGACCCAGCGATCAAACCCCCATTCTTAAGTCTTCTGCACTGGCAGGTGGATTCTTTATCACTAGCACCACCTCCCTGGAACTACAAAAGAAAGCTATTTTGGAACTTTTTATAAGTATCTGGTCAAGGCTTATCCTCTAAAAGTCCTTTCATGTATCTAACCCAAATTCCTCATGCTGCAGTGTAAGTACATTCCTGGGCTTCTCTCCCACGGGAGATAAAAGTCAGATGCTTTGAGAAGTGACATCCTTGCTCACTGCCTTTTGCCACTGCCCAGAAGTTTAAACTCCGGTGCCCAGTGCCTCACTGGAAAAACCCAACCCATGTCAACCACATGCCTGCTCACTCCAGCCTCCTGGAAGATGACCGCCGCCCCCTCCCCCGCACCCCATAATCTTGGAGGCCCTTTCTTGCCGCAGCCAAGTTTACTCATTAGCCTTTTGCCAGATTTATCTTCTCCCCAGTAGCCTGCAGGGCTTTGATTTGTCCTCCTGTCACCAGGACTAATGTTGATGGCAGCACCCCCCGGGGGCATCGGGCTCTCCAGCCTCCTGCCAGAGGCCTCAAGGAAAATGGATGAGCAACTGACCTGCAAAATAAATACCAGGCTTCCCGGTTCTGATAAAGATTAAATATTGGAGGAGTCATTTCAAATGAATATATAAAAGCACATGGAAGAAG
Organism: Bos mutus; assembly: GCF_027580195.1. Taxonomy (NCBI): domain Eukaryota; kingdom Metazoa; phylum Chordata; class Mammalia; order Artiodactyla; family Bovidae; genus Bos; species Bos mutus. The sequence goes on along the minus strand of NC_091631.1, from coordinate 54,181,203 downwards.
CCTTTTAGACACCGACAGAGTGAAATACAGGCAAACAAAGAGAGATGTCTTCGGGGGAAGTTCAGTGGCAGGGAAGTTGGAGGCTCAGAAAGCAATCTGCCCACAAATACCCCTGCTGCAGGAAAGATTCCAAAACCGTCATCCCCGCTTCCCCCCCTTCCCCACCCAGATCGCAAGCAAGGAAGAGAAAGTGCTAAGCTCCAAAAAGCCGCATGCCAGCATGATGCTGAAGTCAGCTCTGCCTCCGCTGGCCCATCCAACCGAGGGAGAAGCCCCATTACTCAACACCATCTGCCTTGGGCGTGGGGCAGCCAAGAGCCAGGATTACTGGCGGGGATGGGGCTCTGGGCCCCAGAGGAGAGAGGTACTGGGGAAGAGCAAGGTCAGGCATTGCTGAGACAGAACGGGGAACCGGGAGAGAAGCCAGATGACAGCAGATGGAGCCAGTGTTCCTTGAGCCTGGGGCAGAATGCTGTTTCTGGTCAGAAATGCGTACAGATTGATTGCGCATCCTGAAACCCCAGATAACCAGAATTCCATCTCTAGAGAGGAAAGCTGGGATCCTCTAGGATCAAAGCTGGAAGGGAGGGACTTCCCTCATGGTCCAGTGGTTAAGAAGCTGCCTTCACATGCCGGGGACATGGGTTTGATTCCTGGTTGGGGAACTAAGATCCCAGATGCAGCAAAGCAACTAAACCCACACGCTACAACTGGAGAGAAGCCAGCACGCCACAATGAAAGATCCCGCATGCCACAACAAAGATCGCACGTGCCACAACGAAGACCCGATGCCGCCAAAAATAGGTGAATGAATACGTTTGTTTTGCTTCTAAGTTGGAAGGGAACAAGCAGGGAGATGGAATAAAAGGAGAGAGGCAGCCTCAATCTGTCTGGTGCCTACAGTGCCAGGCCTTTTGCACCCATGCCCACTTCCTCCTCCCGACAGCCCTGGGAGACGGATATCAGCACCCACACTTTACAGAAAGGAGGCCGAGGCTGCAGGAGTGGATGACCATGAGGAAGGGGGCGGCTCACTGCCTGAGTGCTCACTCTAGCCTGGGCGCTGTGCAGATTCTTCCTCCAGTTCAGTGATCCCCCACAACCTGGCTGTGGCAACCAGTGACCCCATTTTTACAGAGTAGGCAGCGAGGACTCAGTGAGGTCCAGAGTACGCAGTCTCCAAGCAGAAGTCCCAATTGTGTCCGGCTCCAAATGCCATTCTCTAACAGAGGTGATGTATAGACAGCCCTAAGGGAATGAGGAGGTATGATGCCACTGAGTTTTAGGTGGCATTTCCCACTTGGTTTGAGCCATAGAAACTGAGCCTAAATGGGTTGATATGGGGGGATGGGAGTGAGGACCAGCTCTCCTCACCCTCCTTTTCAAGCAATGGAAAGAGCCCAGGCAGCCTCCAGGGCTCTAACTGTCCTGAGCGGTTCCCAGGTGGTGGAACTCAGGGCCCAAAGCTTTGGGCTCCTCAGCTCCCTTACTTCCTGCTCAGGCCTGCCCCTTAGAGCTGCCACTGCCTTCACAGAGTAACGAGCCTGCTTTTGGGTCCCTAGTGACCTTGCAGGGCTCAGGCTGGCCAGGTTTACTTGCCTGGCAATCACAGGAGAGGAGGTCTATTGAGTCAGGGAAGAATGAAGTGTCCAGAACAATTCCCATCTCCTGGCCTTCACTCCCTCCATATAACTGTGTGACTGTTTCCTAGGGCACCCGGGCAATTTAGCAAGTGTATTTCGCATCAGTCCAACAGTTTCTGATATTGACTCTCCTGGGGCTTTCTGCATCTTCTGCACAGACATCACCTCTCCTGGCTGCAAGAAGTCAGCAGCAGGAGCCTCCTGGGGCCAGCCCTGCTTCCCTGGGAGACAGACCCGCTCCAAGCCGGACTCTCCCAGAGCAAGGCCTTGGGGCTCTCACGGAGGGCCGGGACCTTTGATGACAGACTTGCATTGTTTACAAGAGCTACGGCTACAGATATGCTCAGGCCCATTTTGCAAAGGCTGAAGCCGAGTCACACAATGCATACTTGACCTGCCCCATTAGGATGCTGCCTACTGATTGCCACTTCCGTTTTTTAGTTTGTATTTCCCCTTTCTTCTCTCCATCTCCCCTAAGAGAAAAAGCAAAACTGCCCCCATTTTTTCCCCCATGATTTGGCCCAAGGTGACATTCAAAATGTTTAGCATCCTCTAAGGCAAGGGCACCAACCAAGCAGAACAAATGCCTTAAGGCTCAGCATGGTCTTGAAAGGCCCCTGTTGTGCCAGGTTAACCCTTTAGTGTCTAGGCCTGGAATTAATATCCTATGCTATGTTGGCTATTTTTCATATGAAAAATTTTAAAAAGGAAAAAAAGACCAAGAGTGTGAACTCTTTGTAGGCCCATGAGGTTTCAAGGGACGGACAAGAGCAAGAGGAGTGGGTGAAAGCCTCAGGGCAGTGAGTCCATCGTCATTTCAATATCTGCTCAACCCCCACAGTCCCATTGTTCCTCTATAAGCCCCACCTAAGAACCAGTTTCAATCACTTCCATTTCAGTCACTCCTTCCCCTACCCTCTCCCTCTCTCTTTCCCTCCTCTCTTCTATCATCCACCATTTCTCCTTCTTTCTTTTAAATATAAAGATGAAAGAAAGAGGCAGCTTCCTTCCAATAATTTGAGATTCCCCCGCACAGGATGAGGGCACGCCAGGATTTGCGGGTGAACAAAAGGGAAAGTTAGAAGAGGCTGAAAATTACCGCATGCCTATTAAAAATCAGCCGGGCTGAAGCAGTCCTGACTAGCAGACAGGGCCTGCAGCCCCAGGGAAGTGGTACTTAAGGGAATTTGCAATTAAGAGAAGCTTGGAGCCCTGCCACAGACTGCTTCTCTTGCCTTTATTTATTTATTTAAAAAAGAATCACGGTGCAGGGACCTAAATGGAAGATGACAATAATGTAGGGTGACAGATGGGTCTGGCAGAAAACACCAGGAAGACCAAGCCACTTACCTGTAGCATCCGCACAGAGTCCACGTGCTCCACTCTGCGTCTCGGTCTGGAAGGCAGGGTCTTGGTGGCTGTCCAGGGACAGCTGTCCAAATTCCCGAGAACCAGGCTCAGCAACCAGGTCCTTCCAGCTCGCCCTGGGTAAACATGGGCATCTGCAGGCAGGAGCCCCAGCCCCAGCGGGCACGCCCACTCCAGAAACCCTGCCCATCCAGCTGTCCAGCGGTGGGGGGGAGCTGCCACCGCCGCCCCCCACCCCCGGCCCCAAAGCCAGCCTTTCCAGGGACTTGGCAGCTCAGTCTGCCAGGAGTCACATAAATCTTTGAAGAAGGCTCATTTCTGTTTTCAGAAGCAATTGACACAGGGGCCTAGGAGGGACGGATTGTTGCTAAGGGCTGGGACACTCAAGAGAAAGAGGGGCTGCTTATGATGCTGTCTTTATGAGTCGATGGTCACTCTATTAGGGATTTCCAGCTTGCTCTGTAGCAGAATCATTTGGGACCATTTACAGAATTATAGCAGGAAGATTGCCTGGAGAAGGAAATGGCAACCCACTCCAGGATGCTTGCCTGGGAAATCCCATGGACACAGGAGCCTAGTGGGCTACAATTTATGGGGTTGCAAAGAGTCGGGCATGACTTAGCGACTAAACAGCAACAATAGAATTATAGAGTCCTAGGATCCACCTTCTGGAGAAGGCAATGGCACCCACTCCACTACTCTTGCCTGGAAAACCCCATGGGTGGAGGAGCCTGGTAGGCTGCAGTCCATGGGGTCGCTAAGAGTCGGACACGACTGAGAGACTTTACTTTCACTTTTGACTTTCATGCATTGGAGAAGGAAATGGCAACCCACTCCAGTGTTCTTGCCTGGAGAATCCCAGGGATGGGGGCGCCTGGTGGGCTGCTGTCTATGGGGTTGCACAGAGTTCGATACAACTGAATCAACTTAGCAGCAGCAGCAGCAGTAGGATCCACCTTCAGATATCTTGATTTAGAGGAGCCTGAGTAGGACCTGTGGATATGTGTGTTTTTTTTTTTCAAAGCTCCCGAAATGTTTGTGACATGCAAGCAGGTTTGAGAAGCAGGGGGACCATATGACAGGATTTGGAGGCCTTCTCTCCCTAAGAGCCCCTCATTTAGGGGGTCTGCCCCAGTGCCTCCTTCTGTGGGGTAACACTTGGTCAAGGTGGTGATACTGTGACACTTTGATTAGCCTTCTCCATTCTTTCCCCAGTGGCTTCTAGCTGAAGCTGCCATTGCTGGGCAAAGGTTGTGTGTTTGTGTGTGCACACGTGCACGCGTGTATGTGTATGTATGTAGATCATCATGTGCGTATCAGGGGGAAGGGATCACCCACAATGGATGGAGCAGGACACTGGCTCAAGCTTGTCTCCCTTGGCTCTGGGCACCCTGGCCTCCCTGACATGTTTCACTGCTACTCCTGAGCCCAGTTTGATCACCTGCCCAAGATGGTGATTGTCTCCCTCTGGACTATGTCCAGTCACTTTCCTGGCATTGATTTTTAAGACTTAATCCCAGCCATAGCCCCATATAGCACTTTATGGCTTACAAAGTAGTTTTCACATGCATCATTTCATTTCCTCTTTATGGCATCTGCTACAGACTGTAGGTTTGTGCCCCTCCCCAAATTCATCTTTTGAGCTCCCAACCCCAGATGTGATGATAGCAGAGGAGGGGGCTTTGGGAACTGATTAGATCCTGAGAAATCCTGAGAAACTGATTAGTCCTCAGAAATGGGACTAGTACCCTAATAAAAGAAGCCCCAGAAGCTCCCACATCCATCCTGCCATGTGAGGACATAGCCGAAAGACTTCATCTATGAACCTGGGAAAGGAGTATGACAGGGCCTTACATTGTCACTCTGCTTATTTAACTTATATACAGAGTACATCATGGGAAATGCCAGGCTGGAGGAATCACAAGCTGGAATCAAGATTGCTGGGAGAAACATCAACAACCTCAGATATGCAGATACTACCACTCTAATGGCAGAAAGTGAAGAGGAACTAAAGAGCCTCTTGATGAGGGTGAAAGAAGAGAGTGAAAAAACTGGCTTAAAACTCAACATTCAAAAAACTAAGACCATGGCATCCAGACCTATCAGTTCAGTTCAGTTCAGTCACTCAGTCATGTCCGACTCTCTGCGACCCTATGAATCGCAGCACGCCAGGCCTCCCTGTCCATCACCAACTCCCAGAGTTCACTCAAACTCATGTCCATTGAGTTGGTGATGCCATCCAGCCATCTCATCCTCTGTCGTCCCCTATTCCTCCTGCCCCTAATCCCTCCCAGCATCAGAGTCTTTTCCAATGAGTCAACTCTTCGCATGAGGTGGCCAAAGTATTGGAGTTTCAGCTTTAGCATCATTCCTTCCAAAGAATACCCAGAGTTGATCTCCTTCAGAATGGACTGGTTGGATCTCCTTGCAGTCCAAGGGATTCTCAAGAGTCTTCTCCAACACCACAGTTCAAAAGCATCAATTCTTCAGTGCTCAGCCTTCTTCATAGTCCAACTCTCACATCCATACATGACCACAGGAAAAACCATAGCCTTGACTAGATGGACCTTTGTTGGCAAAGTAATGTCTCTGCTTTTCAATATGCTATCTAGGTTGGTCATAACTTTTCTTCCAAGGAGTAAGCATCTTTTAATTTCATGGCTGCGGTCACCATCTGCAGTGATTTGGGAGCCCCCCAAAATAAAGTCTGACACTGTTTCCACTGTTTCCCCATCTATTTCCCATGAAGTGATGGGACTGGATGCCATGATCTTAGTTTTCTGAATGTTGAGCTTTAAGCCAACCTTTTCACTCACCTCTTTCACTTTCATCAAGAGGCTTTTTAGTTCCTCTTCACTTTCTGCCATAAGGGTGGTGTCATCTGCATATCTGAGGTTATTGATATTTCTCCTGGCAATCCTGATTCCAGCTTGTGCTTCTTCCAGCCCAGTGTTGCTCATGATGTACTCTGCATAGAAGTTAAATAAGCAGGGTGACGATATACAGCCTTGACGTACTCCTTTTCCTATTTGGAATCAGTCTGTTGTTCCATGTCCAGTTCAAACTGTTGCTTCCTGACCTGCATATAGGTTTCTCAGGAGGCAGGTCAGTATTCCCATGTCTTTCAGAATTTTCCACAGTTTATTGTGATCCACACAGTCAAAGGCTTTGACATAGTCAATAAAGCAGAAATAGATGTTTTTCTGGAACTCTCTTGCTTTTTCCATGATCCAGTGGATGTTGGCAATTTGATCTCTGGTTCCTCTGTCTTTTCTAAAACCAGCTTGAACATCTGGAAGTTCATGGTTCACATATTGCTGAAGCCTGGCTTGGAGAATTTTGAGCATTACTTTACTAGCATGTGAGATGAGTACAATTGTGTGGTAGTTTGAGCATTCTTTGGCATTGCCTTTCTTTGCGATTGGAATGAAAACTGACCTTTTCCAGTCCTATGGCGACTGCTGAGTTTTCCAAATTTGCTGGCATATTGAGTGCAGCACTTTCTCAGCATCATCTTTCAGGATTTGAAATAGCTCAACTGGAATTCCATCACCTCCACTAGCTTTGTTCATAGTGATGCTTATGGAAAAAAAGTGGAAGCAGTGACAGATTTTATTTTCTTGGGCTCCAAAATCACTGTGGATAGTGACTGAGGTCATGAAATTAAAAGACACTGGCTCCTTGGAAGGAAAGCTATGACAAACCTAGAAAGCATATTAAAAAGCAGAGACATCACTTTGCCAACAAAGTTCTGTATAGTCAAAGCTATGGTTTTTCCAGTAGTCTTGTATAATGTGAGTGTTGCACCAAAAAGAAGGCTGAGCACTGAAGAATTGATGCTTTCAAATTGTGGTGCTGGAGAAGGCTCTTGAGAGTCCCTTGGACTGCAAAGAGATCAATCCAGTCAATCCTAAAGGAAATCAACCCTGAATACTCATGGGAAGTCCTGATGGTAAAGCTGAAGCTCCAGTACTTGGCCATCTGATGCAAAGAGCCAACTCATTGGAAAAGACCCTGATGCTGGGAAAGATTGAAGGCAAAAGAATAAGGGGACGGCAGAGGATGAGATGGTTAGATAGCATCACCATCTCAATACACATGAATTTCAGCAAACTCTGGGAGACAGCGAAGGACAGAGGAGTCTGGTGTGCTGCAGTCCATGGGGTTACAAAGAGTCGGACATAGCAACTGAACATCATGAACCTGGAAATGGGCCCTCCCCACACAGAATCTGGAGGCTTCTTAATCTGGAGGCTTCCAGTCTCCAGAACTGTGAGAAATAAATTTGTGTGCTTTAGAAGCCACCCAGTCCACGGTATTTCGTTACATCAGATGGCAACTCTGAGACAGCTTGCTTATCTCCATTTCACGGGTCAAGAAACAGGTTCAGAAAAGACTGGCCCAGGCACACGCCTGGTCAGGATGAGGCAGAGGGGTCCTGTCTTTACTTGCCGTGTCTTCTCCGAAGACATGTGTAGACATTTGGTGAGCTGGGCTCAGGGCACCAGCACTCTGCAGGCCCAGGGCCCTGGGTGTATCAGGGTTGGAGGTTGGCATCTACCCAGTAAATAACCAGAGTAAGATCTTATGTTTTCTTGTGAGAAGACAAGAATCACAGGAACATTCATCTCTTGCCTGGTTCAGAGGACAGCAGACTCTTGTCAGGATCTGTAGCCCTTAACAAGATTCTCTGCTTGTCTCTTTGGGGCCTGAAACCATGGGGTGCATGGGGCCATTCTGGCAAAGTGATGACTCCTGGGCTGTGGAGACGACACAGGTTCAGGGTCAGGCTGGTGGCTGCCCTGTGCTTCATGATTACAGCTGTTTCCTCAGGGAGCCAAGTCTCAGTGGTGGGGCCAGAGCACACCTGTGCAAGTACACACACACACACACACACACACACACACCATCATGCCTCCAGAGCTCGGGCACAAGAGCTTGCCCTCACCATAGAGGAGACTACAAAGGCAAAGATGCAGCTCACCTCCCAGGCAGATGCTCAAAGAGACTGGGTTTGGGGACTTCATGTCCCGGGCCTGGGGTTATCATCCTGGACGGCTGCAGGAGTCTGGCTGAAACACGATGCATCTGGCTCTGCTGGGAACTAGGGATCCTGGATTCCAAACCACCTCTGTGCCTAGTGAACTGTGTGACCTTGCAGTAGCACTTACCCCCTTTTGTTCGGCTTCCACACCTGGAAATTGTAGACGAAACATCGTTTCAGGGCCAATGCAGTGAGTCTGTGATATCTTGAAATGGCTTAAAAAATAACAGCTCACATCTACCAGCTCTACGTGCTAAGTACTTTGTGCCCATGCTTTCACTGAAGGCTCATAATGAGAAGCAGCTTTTATTAACCCTGGTGAGTAGGTGGAAAACAGGTGCAGAGAGGTTAAGTCACTGACTCAATATCAGATGACTGTCAAGTGGGCCCAATGGGGCTTGAGAGTTTCAGGTCTTGCTTAACCACGGTGCTATACTTTTTTAAACTGCATATGAAAAGAATATTTTTTAATAAAAAACACAAATTTCCACTTCACAGAAATGAAATTAGTTTAGGTAAGAAGCAGGAAACTTGTAGTATGATTACATTCAGTGCTACCGTCCAAGCAGGACAGTCTCACACATGACAGTTTGCTAAGCTTTTGTTCCAGAAGCTCTTCTTTCAGATTCTATAGTGGATGCTTTTTGCATTTACACACCAGCAGCCATTCAGTAGGCTTTCTCTGGGGGAAAAGAACTCTACTTTCTCTCTGTGGAATCACTTGTACCCATGCCTTGGATGTAGTTGGCTCCATGCGGTGGGTGTGCTGGGTACCCTGGAATAGTCAGTTGTTTCCCTGGCCAGAGTGATGACTTTGGAGACGGCAGATCCAATGAGACAGAAGACATTCAAATACAATTTTTTAAAATGAACCTATTGAGAACTCTTTTCTGTGTGTGTGTGCCACTGGACTTGGCCTGGCAGGACATGGACTTAGAGCGGGGGCCAGTCATCTTGCCACCACCTAAATCCTGCCTGAGAAAGAAGCTGAGATAAAAACAGAGAGCAGAGGGGTTTCCCTGGTAGTCCAGTGGGCTTCCCTGGTACCTCGGATGGCAAAGCATCTGCGGGCAATGTGGGAGACCCGGGTTTGATTCCTGGGTTGGGAAGATCTCCTGGAGAAGGAAATGTCAACCCACTCCAGTACTCTAGCCTGGAAAATCCCATGGATGGAGGAGCCTGGTGGGCTGCAGTCCATGGGTACGCAAAGAGTCGGACACGACTGAGCGACTTCACTTTCACTTTCCAGTGGTTAAGGCTTTGCCTTCCAATGCAGGGTGTGTGGGTTCGATCCCCAGTCATGGAGCTAGGATCCCACATCCCTGGAGGCCAAAAGACCAAAACATAAAAGGGAAGGAATATTGTAACAAATTCAATATAAACTTTTTAAAAAGAGAAAGCAGAGCTCCTGGGTGGAAATGCCATACACACCTGAAGCCAGCCTCTCTTGAAAATCTAGGTTATCTACCCACTGGAATTTGCAGTTAGAAAAGTCAATAAAGGGCTTCTCCAGTTGCTCAGCAGTAAAGAATCCACCGGCAATCCAGGAGCCTCAGGAGACATGGGCTCAACCCCTGGGTTGGGAAGATTCTCCTAGAAGAGGGCATGGAACCCCACTCCCATATTCTTGCCTGGAGAATCCCATGGACAGAAAGAGGAGCCTGGAGGGCTACAGTTCAGAGGGTTGCAGAGTCGGACAAGACTGAAGCGACTTAACATGCCCGCACACATGCCAATAAAATCTTTTTCTGATTTTAAGCCTATTGGAGTCTTGTGCTCTGCCACTTACAACAGAAGAGTCCTAATTGACCGAGAATAAGCAGTTACTAGAGTCAAGAAGCCCAATTATCTGGCTTCAGCCTCTATCCTGGTGGGAGGTGAGCCACTTTCAGAGTGGAATCTCCATTCAAAGAAAGACCACAATCTGCCTGGCATTTCTGGGGATCCCCAATCCTCTGAACTGAGGGGTACCTGGGTTTTACCGGATAAGAGAGGCTGCTTCCGGGAGCAGTAGAACAACTGGGATGAACTGTTCAAAAGCCCAAGAGTTGGTTGTGAGAAGCAGATGGTGACACCCGTCATTGCTGCCTGGGGTGCGGAGGGGGAGCAGTGTATGTGTGACAGTGCCCTCCCTGCCACCAGGCCACTGCTGGGAAAGGCTAAGGACTGGGGAGCACTGCTGGAAGAAGCATTACAATTCATGAATTTATCAGTCAGTGTAAATCCATTGTGCCTCACCCCCATTCACATAGTGAAGTCCCAAGCCCCAGTACCTCAGAATGTAACTGTATTTGGATTTAGGGCCTTTAAAGAGGCTATTATGGGGAAAGGGTGGGGGGGATAAATCAGCAGATTGGGATTGACATATACACACCACTAGAGTTTCCCAGGTGGTGTTAGTGGTAAAGAACCCACCTGCAATGAAGGAGATGTAAGAGATGCAGATTCCATCCCTGGGTCTGGAAGACCCCCTAAAGGAGGGCATGACAACCCACTCCAGTATCCATGGAGAATCCCATGGACAGAAGAGCCTGGTAAGTTATGGTCCATGGTGTCAAAAAGAGTTGGACATGACTGAAGCAACTTAGCATGCATGCAGCCCAGTATAAAACAAATAACTAATAAGAACCTACTGTATAGCACAGGGAACTCCACTCAATGTTCTGCGGTGACCCAAAGGGAGGGAAATCCAAGAGAGAGGGGATATCTGTGTACATGCAGTTGATTCACTTTGCTGTACAACAGAAACTCACACAACATGGCAAATCAGCTATACTCCTATATATATATATATATATTTTTTTTTTTTTTTTTTTAAAGAGCTCATCATGGTAGCTCAAACAGTAAACAATCTGCCTGCAATGCGGGAGACCTGGGTTCAATCCCTGGGTTGGGAAGATCCCCTGGAGAAGGGAACAGCTACCCACTCCAGAATTCTGGCCTAGAGAATTCCATGGACAGAGGAGCCTCGCAGGCTGTGGTCCATGGGGTTGCAAAGAGTTGCACACGACTGAGCGACTTTTACTCACTCACTCTGTCATGGAAGAGCTCATAGGGGTGGGCCTTAGTCCAGCATGGCTGATGTCATTAGGGAAAGAGGGGATTAGGACACAGACACACCGAGAGAAGACTGTGTAAGGACAGGGAGAAGGCTGCCATCTACAAACTAAGAAGAGAGGCCTCAGAAGAAACCGACCCTGCAGACACCTTGACCTTGGACTTCCAGCCTCTAGAACTGTGAGAAAAATCTATTTCTGTTGTTTAACTTCCCTGCTGCCCCTCCTTGGCCCTCCCTGTCTGTAATACTTTGTTATAGCAGCTCTAGCATATTAACATGGAGAAGGCAATGGCACTCCACTCCAGTACTCCTGCCTGGAAAATCCCATGGACAGAGGAGCCTGGTAGGCTGCAGTCCATGGGGTCGCTGAGGGTCGGACACGACTGAGTGACTTCACTTTCACTTTTCACTTTCATGCATTGGAGAAGGAAATGGCAACCCACTCCAGTGTTTTTGCCTGGAGAATCCCAGGGACGGGGGAGCCTGGTGGGCTGCCGTCTATGGGGTCACACAGAGTCAGACACGACTGAAGTGACTTAGTGGCAGCAGCAGCAGCATACTAATATGATATATAAATTAAATCATACAATAGTGTTATAAATATGAAAATAAATATATACTTTAAAATAAAGATGTATATACATTTGTATGTATGTGTATCTATATATCTATTGGGCTGACCAAAATGTTTGGATTTTTCTATTGAATCTTGCAGGAAAACCCAAATGAATCGGCCCACTCCAATAGAAATGGCAACCCACTCCAGTATTCTTGCCTGGAGAATCCCATGGACAGAGGAGCCTGGCAGGCTACAGTCCATGAAGTGGCAAAGAGTCTGACACAACTGAGTGATCACGCAGACACAATATAGCTACATACCTAGGGCCCTATCTCTACCTGTGTATGTATGCATAATCTTGCATGAAGCCCCTCCATTGCTTTTCCATTGTCAGAACAAGTCCTAATCTGAGAAGTGGGGGCCCTCCTTGCCTCCCCAGTGACCGCCACTCCAGCACTTCCTGTTCACAGCTTCACTGGCACCCCACTCGTGGCCGTCTCCGGGACAGGTCACCCTCCTGGCCCCGCTGTCCCCAACCAGTAGCGCCGGGTTCTCAGCCTGCTCACTCCATGAACTTCTGCTCACCCTGCGGCTGCAGAAGCTTTCATCAGCTTTCGGAGAGAACAGGAGTCACTTCCTCCCCTGCTCCCACCACCATCTGGCACACACCTCTATTAAGACATTGATTCCATTGTGTGGTAGTTATTCTTGTATCGGTTTGTTTCCTCGCAATAGCGGCTCAGTTCCTGAAGGAAGGAGCTGGTTCCTTGTCATCTTGGCAGCGCCGGCCAGGTTTTGCGTGGGAGAGGGATGCTCCTGCCTCCCTGGGCAGCTCGCTTGTAGGGTGCGCTGGGGGCCTCAGCCCACGAGCCGCCCCTCCTGTGTTTTTTCCCTCCCCCTCTTGAGGGGGGATCAAAGGCAAATTCGGCGCGCTCCACCCCAGAGTGACGCCCCACCGGTGGGACAAACAAAAGCCTCGGGTTCAACGACAGGACAGCCGAGAGCGAATTGCAGGAGCTCTCGACAGCAGATTAGGTATTTAGAGCCAAAGCGCTGTGGCTTTCAGAGATTAAAGGCATTATAGATTTGCTAAACGCGAGGCGAGCCAAAGAATAGGTAGACAGAGCATCGCTACCCTTCAGGCAGCCGGGGGTGGGCGTGCGGAGGACGCGCAATCATGCCGGCGTGAATGCGAGACACGCGGGCTTAATTTTTCATTTGCAATCAAGGCCACGTCCCCCCTTCTCCTAGTTTCAGAAACACCGGTCCTTCCTCGGGCTCCTTTCACAGGCCGAATTGCCGAGAGAAGGGAAAATTATCCAGAGATAATGGTGCTGATTATGGGACAGCAAGTGGCTGCGAAGCGCAGGCGGCGCCTACAGATGAGGAGCGGCGCGGGCCGGGCTGCGGACGGATGCGCTGGGCGGGGATGTGCGGGGCGGTAATGCTGGGTCCTCCAGACCCGCATCTTTGGCGAGCTCTCGGGTCCCAGCGTTCAGGCCCTGACCCAACTGCACTTGGGGATCTCATGTCTCTTCCTTGAATGGGGAACACGTTTAGGCTTCATGGAAAGTTCTTTTCTACCCACTCCCCCCGCCCCTTGGGTTCACCGCCACCCCTCTTTTAATCCAAGAAAAGGAGCAAAGACTGTTCTATAATGGAGAGAATGCAGAGAAGGCAGAGTGCATAGGATTACAGGAGACGGGATCTCAGGAGCTAGACTCAAGGAGTCTGAGGACCTGGATTCTGCTCCCTGCCCCTGCCGCGGGTGCGCCTTCATGAATCTGGGTGGGGCAAGTGCCTCTCCGGACCAATAGTCTGCACTTCAGAAGCAGGCGTAGGACCCCGTGAACGTCACTGTTCTGCGCTTCGCAGCAGGAAGGAAAACGTCTCTATACTCCTGAAGAAAAATCAGGAGATGAGGTGATTGTCATTCTCTTCTGAAAAGGAGACAAAAGAAAATTAACTTGAGTTGCAGCCCGATGGACTCAGGCTAGACCTAAAAGAAGAATTCTCACCAGAGGGGCATTGTTAAAACATGAAACCGGACCCAACAGAAAGTTTCAAAACTTCCTACTGGGTAGCATTTTCAAGAATCGCAGTGCGGGCTAGACTCGGCACGTGCCTCTTCCGAGAGGCGACGGTGGATGGACCCACTGCCTTCGGAGCTTCCTGACTCACCATAATTCAATCTATGAAGTTCCTCGATGCGCTGGGCGCACATCCAGACACTCTGGGAATACTGTTTCATTACCCCTCCATTCAGACCTAGCAGGTGGATGTTTTATCCCTCAAACAAGCATGCAGAATTTGGCGGCTTTGCCAGGGTCACTGCTGGCTGTACATGGGAGCTGAATCTGAAGCCGAGTCTGATTGGTTTCAAAAGTCTCTCTCTCTCCCCCGGAGGCCCGCATCCTCTCTTGCTGGAAAGAGGCAGCGGGGAAGGTGGGCAGCGAGGGCTCAGCAGGAGTTTCTATGCAGCCTCGGGTAGGACCCGCTCACCACCGCTCACAACTGCTCACCACTCAGATGAAGAAACCACATTTCATGGCAAACAGGGGTGACACCTGAGAGGCGCATCCTGCCTACTCCCTTTACCGAGGTGGCTGTAGATTCCTGGTTGAGGGCTGTGGCCTTGAAGGGGCGGGGCGGGGAACCGGGTGGACTCCCAGAGGGCGGGAAGCACCCAGCCCAGGACTTCAGAGACTATGGGCTGACAGCAGCCACCTGTGATCAAATATTCCTTTTGCTTCTTTTTCGGGCTTGCGGAATTGCTTCCACGTGCTTCCTGACCGAGCGGAGGAACAGGTCATTAAGTTCTGGAAGACAGAGGCGGGACCATCAGCCCTGGAAGAATGGGAGGGTAGCTGGGCTCCTAGGCAGCTCCAGAGACCCACTCATAACCCTGGGGGCTCTGAGCGCCTCAGTGGCTGCAAGGACCCATGCCCAGGTCCTGCCACTCAGGCTCCCAGAGGAAAAAAACCCAACTAACCTGCTTCTCCTAACCCTCTAAGAACACAAGGCTGGAATGCCCTAGTGCTCAGTGGGGCTGTCAGGTCGGGGCCAAGAGGCAGGGCAACTAGAGTCAGACTACACTGAATAAATCTCCACCCACTAACTAACTGCAGGCTATGTGTGCTTAGGCACATGTAAACTCCTTTATCCTGTTTCTTCACCTGTAAACAATAATAATACCTGTATCAAGGAGTAAAGAGACAGTTAACTGGAACTTGGCTGCCAGGTTGTCAGCACTGTGTACAGTTAACTGGGATATTGCTGTGACCCCAGTGACTACCACCATACAAAACCACTACTGTGAGAGAATCGGAGAAAAAATGGTACAAATGCAGGAGCAGGAGAAAGAAGGATGAGGTCATTTTTTATTTTCCTTTTTAAGATGATCCCTCCCCACTCACCCAAGACCCTGGAGCCTGTCCCCAGGCTCCATGTGGGATGTGAGAACCCACCCTTGTTTAGACAAGGGCTTTGCTCTGAAACACAGGCTACAAGGAGATGGAACCAGGTGGACAAGGACCGCCAACTAACTGGTCCTGGTTTGAGCACTGAAAAAGCCCCCCGTCTCAGGAACCTCCTTTGTTGTTGTTGTTCAGTCCCCCAGTCGTGTCTGACTCTCTGCCACCCCATGGATGGCAGTACGCCAGGCCTCCCTGTCCCTCACCACGTCCCAGAGTTTGCCCAAGTTCATGTCCATTGCATCAGTGATGCCATCCAGCCCTCTCATCCTCTGACATCTTCTCCTTCTGCCCTCAGTCTTTCCCAGCATCAGGGACTTTTCCAATGAAGGACAAAAAGAAACCTCCTTATTCCCAGGCAAATCTGCAAAGTTGGTCATCCTATACCAAGAACCACCTCGGAGAAGACAGCGGTGGGACCACAAACTCAGTCACACGTGCAGCCGCTTAGTGTACACTGCGCTGGGAGCACAACATCCCCCACTCCATCTTCCCCTCCTCCCCTCCTCCCCTCACTCCCTCACTTCCTTCTTGTGTTTATTTAGCTAAGATTCCCTTCTCCCCTTTGGTCCTTAGTATGTTCACACTGGCAGGGCCAGACACACCAGGGTCAGCTATGGAGGGGTGAGGGAGCCTGTGAGATTAGCAGGCAGGGCCTGGGGTCCAGAAGGGGGCTCTGCCCACCCTTGTCGCTTTTTAATGCAATGGTTCTTGCTGGGGAAAACAGAGGCAGCATTTTCTCATCAAGTCCAAACTCCCTCTGGGTGACCCTGGAGACACTGGTGACCAGAGGTGACTGGGGGCGTGGAGAAGGGTGGAGAGCTGGAGCCCTAGCCCCCGGACCTGTGTCCTGAGGCAGCTGGAGAACAAGCAAAGGGCCGGAGTGTGGGCAAGAGCGAGTTTGTGTGTGCTTCTGCAAGTAGGCAGGTCTGATGGACCAGATCTTCCAACAGAGCCCTGGCCAATGGTTCTGAGAGGCAATCATGAGAGTGGAAAAGAGAACAGGGGTGGGAGACGAGGCAGGAGGTGATTGGATGGGACTCAGAACAGAGGGGTCCCTGAGTTTTGGCCCTCTCTCTTCCCTGACCTTCCCAGGGTCAGGGATCGGGAGAGGCTGGGGCCTCAGGGCATCATGCTGTCCGGGCTGGTTCTGACCAGGGACGCAGAGCTGCAGCCAAAAAGGGCGGTGGGAAACCCTCCCCTCCCAGCACACAGCAGGTACGTGGCAGGGCTTCCAGCCCTGAGAGAGGGGCCTGGGCTGTTCTTCGTCCCCTCTTGGGGACTTGGTGGATCATGAAGAACAGGGCGAGCACAGCTGAGTGCCTCTCCTCCGAGGCCCTGCCCTGCCTTGCTAGTGGCAACCAGAGAAGGCACTCCGGGGGGATGTTTCTGGGATTGCAAGGTTGTCTCCTGCTGCCTGTGTTCCCTGACCTCCTTCTGCACCCTGGCACTTTTCACAAGCTCTCACCGTGAACCACTGGGCCGGCGGAAGGGGGTGTCCTACCTCCATCAGCCAGGGCAGAACTCTAGGCAGGGGCTCCTCTGCTCTCTGCAGTGGAGCTGAACAGCACTGCCTCCCCCCAATCTGGGATGCCACTCAAACTTCTAATGCAAACTTCTCTTTGTAAAGGGAGCCGCTGGAAGGCCGGGGACGCACGGCAGTGCCGGGCACCCTACAGGCAGCGTGCTGGCTCGAAGACCTTTTCTGGTGCCAAAGGCTGGGAAGTCAGGTGTGGCACCCCTGGTTCTGAAGAAGTACAAGCCCATCACGAGTCCCCCTAGAGGCAGGGGTCTGTCCTCGTCCTAGCATCTAATACGGTGGTCCTCAGCCTTTTAGGCACCAGGGACCGGTTTTGTGGAGGGTAATTTTTCCACGGGGTAGGGGCGGGTGGATGGTTTCTGGATGATTCAAGTGCATTACATTTATTTTGTCACAGCTGATCTGACCGTAGGCAGAGCTTAGGCGGCGGGTGATGGGGGCTGTAAATCCAGATGAGGCTTCGCTCACTGGTCTGCCACTCACCTGCCATCCAGCGGGGGTCCTAACAGACCATGAACCTATACTGTTCTGTGGTCCCTGGGGGTTGGGGATCCCTGATCTAATATACTGGATATTTGTTTCTGTTTCTTTCCCCAAGAAAATGTAAGCCTCATGAGAGCAGGAACTTCATTTTTTTTCTTATCTTCTGTCTCCCCAGCTCCTAGAAGAGTGATGGGCACATTGTAGGTCTCAGTAAAGATTGTTGGGTGAAGGAATGAATTAAGTAGCGTCATCATTCCATTCCATTCCCATTTTACAGATGATGAAACTGAGGTTGAGTTGGATTAATTAACTCAAGGCTCCCTGGTAGCTTTGGGCTTTGAGGGAAGGCATGTTTACAACAGTCATTACTCCCTGGAAATTCTTCTGCTAGTCTGACTTGCTTCCCTCCAAATCCAAGGATGGCCCATGTCCAGCAGTGAAGACCAGCTGAGGAGCACATTCCTGGGGGGCTGCCCTCTTTAGGTGAAGAAAGAGGTTTAAGGTGAGGCTGCCATCATGAAGGGAAGGTCCTCAACCCCCATATCCATGTGGCTGGTTGTCCCAGGAATCGCTTCCTCTGTACATCTCCCTGTTACTGTGAGGAAGGGGAGGGAGGCTTTAAATGACTTCAGCTATAGATCTCACAATTACTC
This sequence comes from Bos mutus, assembly GCF_027580195.1. Taxonomy (NCBI): domain Eukaryota; kingdom Metazoa; phylum Chordata; class Mammalia; order Artiodactyla; family Bovidae; genus Bos; species Bos mutus. The sequence continues at coordinate 54,163,382 of NC_091631.1, read as the reverse complement.
TCCCTCTCTCTAATTTGGATGTTAATGTATTAGCTACAGCTTTGCCTTCTAGGCTAGAAATTGTTTTTCCCCCCCGCCCTGAAATTATACATCCAGATAGAGTAGTGTTCATTAAAGTAAGATTAGGAGAGGATAATATGTGAGAGGTATGTAATCTTTTGCAAATGGTTAGTAAATTGGAACTACCCCAATTACAATCTTGTTCATCACACAGGGCTGAATTACTCTGCCTGGGACGGGAGTCTCAGCCACAGCTCTGCTCGGCTCACATTTCATAAATATTGTATACACATGATATTCTCAGCCATCTGCTTTGCTGGTCGCCGAGCACATTTTCTGACTTTCTGGTCGACTGCAGAGAGCGGTGGGCGTGAGGTGGCCATCCTGCCGGCCAGCCTCAGAGCCCAGCCTGGCGGGCCCTCCTGGAGGGCTCCTCCCATGCCAAGTGCCGCAGGCACCTTCCCCCAGGCTGTGCCAGGCCCACTGCCCCCACTAACACCTCCTGTGGCTCCCAGGGTCTCACCCAGCAGGGACCTGTGTGCAGTGGGGCTTTGCCGGCAGGAATCTGCTCCAGAAGAGGTGTGTGAAGGTGATGGAGCTGATGCTGAGAAGAGCTCAGGGTGTGGGGTCTGGGTGACACCCTGGGTCATCTGAAGTTTTCCCTCTGCCTTGCAGGACAGACAGGGAGTGCGCACCCATGGTTCTCACAGGTTGCTGCTCAGCATTAAGGGTGAATCTGTCTCTTCCTCTCACCCCTTTGGGTTTGGCCCGAGCTGCTCCTTGTGATCACTTTGTGTCCTGTGTCTTTCAAAGAGGCAGTGAAATGTCATAATTAAGAGTGAGAATCTGTCCTCAGAGTGTCTGGATTTAAATCCTACTTTGCTATTGACCAGGCTTCCCAGGTAGCTCTCTGGTAAAGAATCCACCTGCCGATGCAGGAGGCACAAGAGACACAGGTTCAATTCCTGGGTCAGAAAATCTCTTGTAGAAGCAAATGGCAACCTGCTGCAGTATTCTTGCCCGGGAAATCCCATGGACAGAGGAAGGCTATAATCCTTGGGGTCACAAAATAGTCGGATACGATTTAGAGACTAAACAGGAGTAATAATCTGGCTCAGAGTGTCTGGATTTAAATCTTGCTCTGCTGTTGACCAGTTGTGATCCCGAGCACATAGTTTAAGCACTCTGCGTCTAGGTTTCTCCGTCTATAAAAAGGGTGTGATAATAATAACACCTATCCCAGAGGATGGTGATGAGTTAATATTTAGGACAGTATCTGGCATACAGTAAGTGCTCAATAAACATTAGCTATGATTTTTTTTGCAAAGATATTTTGAATCTCTTCCTCAGATCTCAGCATCCCCTGCAAAGAGCATGCAGAAGGCTTGTGCAAGAAGTAAACTCCAGGCAGGAGGGAACCAAAGATAAAAGACTGGATCCACCTGGTAGCACATTTCCCAGAGCTTATTTCATTCCATCCTCACAGGTCTTTGAAGCATATATATTTTTATGCCCATTGCACAGATGAGGATGGTGAGGCTCAAAGAATTTTTAAGAAGCAGATTTCTTGTTGCTTCCCTGTTCAAAACTTTCAGTTTACCCTTTGTTTTAGAGTAAAGCCCCACATCCTGAACAGCCTATAATATCCTCCATAATCTTGTTCTCATCCACCTGCGTGTTTATCCTCTACTCACGCCTGATCCTATCACCTCACCAAATTGTTCTTTATCCACATCACAAACCCCCCTGCTCCAGGGCCTTTGCACACCCTATTTTTTCTGCCTGGTCTTGACCTCCCCTTCCTGCTTTGCCGAAATAATTCCTATTCATCCCTTAGATTTTTTTTTTATTATTTATTTATTTATTTACTTATTTGGGGGCTTCACTTGTGGCTCAGCTGGTAAAGAATTCTCTGCAATGCAGGAGACCTGGGTTCGATCCCTGAGTTGGGAAGATCCCCTGGAGGAAGGAAAGGCTACCCACTCCAGTATTCTGGCCTGGAGAATTCCATGGACTGTTTAGTCCATAGGGTTGCAAAGAGTCGGGCACGACTGAGTGACTTTCACATTTTTGGCCGCACTGGGTCGTTGTTGCTGTGTGTGGGCTTTTCTCCAGTTGTGGTGTGCGGGCTTCTCATTGTGCTGGCTGGCACAGGCTCTAGGCTATGCAGGCTTCAGTATTTGTGGCTCTCGGGCTCTAGAGCCCAGACTCAGTAGTGGCAGTGCGTGGGCCCAGCTGCCCCACGGCACGTGGGATCTTCCCAGACCAGGGATCGAACTGGTGTCCCCTGCATTGCAAGGCAGACTCTTAACCCCTGGACCACCAGGAAAGCCCCATCCCTCGGGTATTAACCTGCACTTCTCCAGGAAGTCTTCTTGGCCCCACTAATGTATGCTTTGTTAGCAACCGCTGTGTCTCCTTCATAGTGTCTCTTACAACTGTGACTAAACACTCAACTCTGTGTGTGTGTGTGTGTTTTCTGTCTTATTAGAGTGCAAGACTCATAGGGCACAGCCTGTATTAGTCAGGAGAAGCTGGGCTAAGCTGTGGAAGCAAAAGTCCCAAATCTCACATTTCTCTCTGCTGCTGTATGCCCCATGCGGGTCAGCAAGGGCTTCTGCTCCAGCTGGTCACTCAAGGGATCCAGGAGGCTTTAACACTTAACACTTTAACACTTGCGGCTGCACCATCTGGCACACCGAGGATCCCTGGAGGCTACAGCAGGGGAAGGGAGAGACTGGAGAATCACGTGTGAGCAGGGACTGCGTGGGCTCAGCCCCAGATGTTGGGTGTCCCTTCTGCTCCACGTCACCTTGTCTGTCAAGCTGGTAGGGGAATAGGATGTATATAGAGGCCATTTGCTTCTCTGGGGGATTTTCCCGACCCAGGGATTGAACCCAGGTCTCCTGCATTGCAGGCAGATTCTTTAAACCACCTGAGCTACCAAAGCTCCAGTATACAGGGGAGCAAGAGGAATATTTGATCTGCTGCAAGGACCCCATCCAGCTAGTTCTCTTGTGTGTTCTCCATGCTGAGCACATTGCTTGGCATGTAGTAGGAGCCCCTGACCCCAAGTGTCTGCTGAATGAATGAAGGTGTCCATGAGTGTGGCTCAGGGGTCTCCCAGCGAGCCCGCAGTGGAAGAGCTTTGGACCAATGATCCTCCCGGGTTCCAAGCCTTTGGCCTGTGCACTCTACCATGTCTTCCCAGGTTTATGGCATGTTTTTTCCCCTTAGAATGGAGAAAACAGTGTATCATGCATTTAGGCACTTAATAGATTTGTTTTTCCTGATGAAAGTGATGAAAGTTGCATGTCCTCCAATCAGTCTCGCAGTCAGCCATTCAACCACTCACCCAGCCAAAGTGGCAATTCAAATTCAGCGAATGTTTCCTAAATGCCTACTGTGTGTCGGACGTGTCACCTGGGCTGGTGTCGGGAAAGCCTGGCCAGGTGGGCCCTGCAGCTCGTCTGCTTTCCCAGCGAGGACTCTGATGCTCCCTAGTAAGTAGGACCTGGATTCAACTCGGGTTTTCCGATAGCGCCCTTTCTTCTATGGTAACCAGAGGGTCTCAGATTAGAGCAGGCATCAGAATTGCCTGGAGGACCCTCCCACCCCTGCCCCGACATGCAGATGGCTGGACCCCATTCCTGGTTTGTCAATACCATAGAGATGGGCGGGGCCTGAAAATCTGCATTTTCTAATGAGCCCCAGGTGACGCTCTGCTTCGGTTCCCAGCATCTGAGAGCCACTAGCCGGTGGTGTGCTGCCTGGTGGTGGGCGGCAAGGTGCCCTTCTCTCCTGAGCTTGGCTCAGGAGTCCTGGCTGGGGGAGGGGGGTGAACAGCACAACCTCTGGGGAGCTGCTATTGGGTCCTTGTCTGTGAGGCTGCCTGCTACCCTGGTGTCTAAAGCGAGGGGGTTCAGCCCAGGAGCTCTGAGGCGTTCTGTAGATCTGACATTCAGCAATCTGTGATTGGATGAACTCAACCAGAGCCACAGGCCCATATGAGTCTCTTCCTAGGTGGGCAGTGGTACAAATGGAAACCTGCGTAACAGCCGGTGCCCAGGGAAGTCACGGAGCTGTGGAGTAGTCAGTGACTCCAGGACCAGAGTCGGGTGTGACCCCACTGCTGCGAAAGGCACTAATAGCCTGCCGTGGAGACAATACAAACGTTCGAAACCATGAGAAGAAAATGTGTCAGCCTATAACCAGGTGCTAATTGGCCTGAGTCTCTTGAGGGGCTCCAGGCAGGGTTTGGGAAGCCCCAGGAGGGAACCTAGAGGTTTGACAATAACCTGTGACTACCATCTTTGTCACAGCATGGCATTTACCTATGTGGTACCCATAGCCTGGCGGTAGGTGGGCATTTTAAGGAGCAAGAAACAGACTTGGAGGCCAGCCCAAAGTCAGCTTTTATTAAGAGAAGAGTTTTGGATCCAAACCCAGGTCTGCCGAGAACAAAGCCCATCTTCCTTGAAAGACTGGGCAGGGGAGCACAAGGGGCCGTGCAAGCGAGGAGATGCTGGGTGGGAGGAAGTCACCGAAGAGGCTGGGTGGGCGAAGTACCTGCCGACTCCTTGAATCCCAGAAGCCTCCCTGAGGTTCCTGAGCATGCTAGGGATGCTCAGGATGGTGGAATGGCTGCAAGAAGGGTTTGGTGTTGCTAACTTTTCCATCCAGGACTGTCCAAGGGGAGTGGCGAGGACTCAGATGGAGCAGAGCCTGTATAACTGGGCCCCTCTGCATTCTGGCAGCTCTACGTTTCCACTGCGTCTCTCCAGGCCACCAAGAGGTCACACGGCATCTTTGTGTGGAGTGGGGAAAAGGCGCGTCTTCCTCCAAGGAGGTGCAACTGGACATCACATTCCCGAGCTGCACTAGCAGAGCTGGGCTGAATCTCTGTCCACACATACCTGCTCGGTCTGACACTCTGGTCAAGGGAATGATCTATGCCACTGTGTCTGGGAGCCTGAGCATGCGCACACACTTGTGGACCTGACACCCTCTCCCTGCCCAGGGAATTCACTTCCCAGAGGGGGGACTGGAAACCTCTGTAACTTTAACCTGCTTCATCCCTCCTTCCCCACAGGCTTTCTAACTGAATCTCTTCTAAGAGGGCTGGGTGTCTGCGCTGGGAGCTGCGGGGAGAATACAATCCGCAAGGTCAGGGAGAAGCAGAGCCGGAAGCAGCGATGCTGTGTGTGACTTTAAGGATGGATAACAAAGGAGATAGTGCAGAGAGGCGCAGTCAAGGGCAGACAAGGCTTTCTAGGGGCCCCCTCCCCCATCAAACTGTTAACACGAAATACAAAGCTCAAGTCTTTATTACAAAAAAAAAAAAAAAAAAAAGCAAAAGGTAGCAGCAGCTGAAGAGTGCAAGCCAGAGAGAGGGGAGAGCCACAGTGAAATCAATACTGGCCAGGACAAGCATTATCCCATGTGGAACACCTCAAGCCTCTGCCTAGAAAATTTGATTGGATCTTCAGAAAAACCTATTAGTGTGTTGTCAGGACCTTCTGGTGATAACTGACCAGCTCTCTCCAATCGATGCTCTTCACTTGTGAAGCTCCTGATTTTTTAACAGCATAATTGTTTTTTTAATAACCGGCTGGCTCACCCACTCCAGCAAGCGGGGAGTCAAAGTCAGACTCCCAACTTAAAATATAGAGAAACATGATGCCCCAGCCACTTCTTCCTAATTGCACAATTACTTTATGGAGCACGGGGGACCGAAGGCGGGAGGGTGAGGCTTTTTTTTTTCGGCTAAGCCAAGTTGTTAAGAAAAGTCACAGAAGTAATTACACAAGTCAAAATTATTTACTAAATGAAATCCATTCTTCGCAAAGGAACCTTTATTTATTTTTAAAGAAAAACGGCCAAAAGGGGGATGGTTTCAGCATGGCGAGAATACCATAAAGCAACAGTAGAATCAGTCATCAATTATTACGGCATTTTCATTTTCAACTCAAGAACCGATAACACATTTTACCGGGGATTTTAAATGCACTGTAACGACAGCAGTATTTTTTTTTTTGCCGTGCTTTGGATCTGAGATGTCAAAGTACTTCACAAACAAATAACTGGAAACAGTTTGGGGTGAAGGCTCTTTATAACTGAGAGCAGGGCCCACAGAGGAAGCGATTCGCCCAAGGTCATGGGCTGAATTGGAGGGACAGCTGGAAAGAGCAGGCATGAATACTGGCTCCCACAGTCAGAGCTCAACACCACTAGTCTGCGCCTTCCCACACATACCAAAACAAGCCCCCAAAGTCGGGAGACAGCAGCAGACCAGAGAAGTCACGTGCCCTCCAATGCCTAAGTTGTCCATGCTGACAATTTGCTGTACAGAATGGAAGCTGGGTGTGCAGGTCAGAGGTCTTTACAGACTGCTGTTGGGCTAAAACCAGGAAAAGCAGTTGCTAGTGAAAATGTAGAGGGTTCTATGCTTGTTTGGGGCAGCCTGGCTTTCCACCTGAGCTCCTGAGTGTATTCATCAGATTCTTCAAGGTGTCAGCCTTCCAGGAGGGCCTGATGGCTCACACAACAGTTGTTCTCAGCCCACCTGGCAGGTCTCACCTTTCTCTGGTCGGTTCCCTCCAGAGCCTGGTCTGTGTACCCAGGGTTGGCAGGGGAGATTCAGAGGAGGAGGGGAGACAGAGCATGGGAGAGGGTGAAAGAGAGAGAGGAAAAGAAGAAAGTGGAAAAGAAAAAATAAAAATAGAGAGGTGGGCCCGTTTTAAAACATTTGCAGGCCCTAGGACCTCTTTGTAAGGAGGCTTTGTCCCACAAATATATTACAATCCAAATATATTACAATCCCACACTGAATACAATTTATTCATGATTATTTACCAGTTGAGTTTGGTTGAAGTTTGCTGGCTGATAATGTTATGGCTTTGTAGATATTTAATTAAACACTTAATAATTTTGATTTTACACTTTGCTTCTCTGCCTTTTAGAGCTCATATTTTTTTCTTTCCAGGCCCTTGAAATGTTTATAAGACATAGGCACTATATGTATTGACCTTAAAACAGCCCAGAGGGCTAGAGAAGGGAGAGATGGGGGGGTGGGGAAACAATGTTGATTAGGACAGCAAGAAACAGACTCGAAACCACATGGGGACAAATTTCACAAAGCAGACAGAGGGAGCCCTCAAAACTACAGAATTGTTGGTTAGAAAAAAGAAAGAAAGCAGGCTTTACCAGGATAGTTCCAGGAAGAAAAAGAAGAATAGATGAAAGACCAATCCAACCACGGATGAGAAAAAAAAAATCTCTCTCTGATTATTCAATAATTTATTGAACACAGGGCCAGATACTGTGCTTGGCTTCTGAGATACCCAGTCAGATCAGATACAGCCTCTACTCTCAAGGAATTTACTGTTTTATTGAGGGAGACAGAAAGGTAAACAGTTCAGATATGTGATAAGGACACAAATTGAAGTAAGCATGAGAGGTTGGGGAAGCACAGAGAAGTCACCTAAGGCAGGCAGATGCTCCTGGAAGGTTCAAAGGCACCGAGGTGTGACCAGGAACGAGATGGAACTGGATGGGAAGTCAGGTGTGGTGTGGGGGGTAGGGGGGCCAGGAGGAAAGTGGGTATGAGAGGAGATGGAGGGTCACGGGTCGGACTGAAAAGGGTCACGCTAAACCGAAAGCAGATCACGAGCACTTGGACTTATTCTGCTGTCTAAGGTCAGCCAAGAATGGTTTCCAAGCAGCGGAGGGACCACATGCACTCTAGTTAGGGCTGATTTGGGCTGAGGCACTGGAGATCCAGGGAAGAGGCCATTGCATTCCTGCCATTGAAGGAAAGGGCCTGGAGCCAGCCAGTGCCGTGGAGATGGTGAGGTGGGTCACTCGGAGACGTATTTAGGGGACAGTGGGCGGGGTTGGTAACCAGTTGGAAGTGGGAGATGAGTGCAAGAGAGGACTCAAGGATGACTCCCAGGTTTCTGGTTATTCGTTGAGAAAGGGGATGTAAGAGAAGGAACAGGTTTGGAGGAGAGACTTTTCATTTGCTCCAAACCTGATGATCCTCAGGCTGGTGCCGTGCCCCAGTAGGGCCCTTGGAAAGTGGTCAGGAAAACCCAGCAAAACTCTTTAAGAGGTGTGGCAAGTAGGGATGCAGAGTCACTAGTAGATTATGAGTTTGTCTATGGGGATTCTTGGCCAAGACAGAAACATGGCCCAGAGACCAAATACTAGAGATCTTTCCATTTGGCCTCAGAAGAAATGTGCAGGGATGAAGAAGGAACTTGATGGGCACCTCTAAGACTGCTGAACGCTGGACTGGGGCTCCAGCTGTGATTCATAATTGCAAAGGGAGTTTATTGGATGTTAGCTCATGAAAGCTCCAAACTATATCTAGAAGTCTGTATTCTCCCAGACTAGCAACGGAACCTACGTAACAGCATGTTGAATTGAGACACAGACATCTATCAATCGCACCAAAATTCATTGGCTTAAACTCCATCACCCAGAGCTGACCCTTTGCTACCGCAGGAAGTAATGGGCTAGAAATAAGTGCCATCAGAAGCTGAGTCTAAGTAGATCTGTGATCATGGACATTTTGAGACACGGATTCGGTGTGGGCTTTCAAACAGATGGATCTGCTAGCATGAAATTGCCAAGAGTAAAAAGAGAACGCTAGTTTAATACACACGGCTGGGGAAGAGGCCGGGACCGGATTCCCCAGTCCTGGCCCAGGACTTGCTCAGCATTCACAGCAAGTATGCAGCCCCAGAGCAAAGCAACCACATTTCTTTCCCTGGTTTTTGATGTTGGCAAAGGGAAGACAAATGAGGGTTCTCTGGTTTGGGGATGGCGTGAATGAACCACACGTGTCCATAAATAAACCAAGAGCCCTCCAAACACACTGCTCATTTGTTCGCACAAAAGCCAGGCTGGCAGCCCTCTCACCGAGCCATGTTCACAGTTGGATCCTTAATGCATTGCGAGCGTTCAATCAAACTTTTAGTGGTGAAACTCTGGGAGCAGAAAGCCAGCTAAGCCCAAATGGCCCCTTGGCTTTTCCATCTTTTGTGGCTGCCTGGCTGTGCTCTTATGGGTTTTGTTGTCAACAAACTCCTGGCTTGCCTTTGAGCACTCCAAATTATTGAAAATGACTACAGCTTAAGACTGGCAGGATGATTGTTAAAAAACAGCCCTGGCATTAATCATAGCTTAAGAGCTTTTGGAAAATGATTCTAATTCAGAAGGGGTGGCTTACAAAGAGGCTTGTCGAAAGCGAAGCAGGCATCAAATTCTGAAAGGCAAAAAAAAAAACCTCCTTGGTACCCACACCTGGCTTCTTCCCGAAACCCAGCTGGCAGGAGCATGGGGGGCGCAGTTCACCCCATCAGCTCATCCTGTCTGAGGCCACCTTGGGCCTGCCACAAGACCCACAGCATGCCACCCCCCGGATCCAGGGCTGTTGAGATCGGAAAGACTTCTGGGAGCGCCCACAGTCACAAATTTACTAGTGGTCCTCAGAATAAGGAAGAAGTGGCTGGGCGCCTCATATTCTGTCAACAGTTGGATGCCTTAGAACCAGCGCTAAAATAAGCTGTGTGCACAGAGGCAGCTGCGTGGGCAAACACACGGTCAGCATTTGCGAGGAGCCAGGCAGGGCAACGAGCTAATCCTTCTGCCTCTTGCCTGCTTGGCACAACAAAGGAGAATGATTTTTGCCATCAGCATTCTCCCTATCACGGAATCATTGCACAATTTAGTATGATTAATGGTTTCCATTTAGGAGAAGCTGAGAATGAAAACAGTGGGAGAGAGGCGGCAACCCGGCTGGGGGTGTTTGTGGCTGCACCTCGGGCGGAAGGGTGGGGGAAATCTGGCCAATGGCCTCTACCTTTCCTGCAGGCACGACTGGGGAGGCACTCTGGGGCGAAGAGACACATGGCTTTGGACATGCATTTGCAGGAACAGTCTGAAAGCTGCAAGCTTGTGATGCACTGTTTGCTGTTTCCTCCTTGCAGCCTTCCAAATGTTTGCGTAGGAGAAGCTACTCCCTCTTGACCAGCCCAAGGAAGGGCTTTTCCTCCCAGAGGTTCCTAACTAAGGACTGGCTCTGGGAGGCAGCGTGGTGACGGGGCTGGATGGCTGAAATTCGCAGAACTACCTATGCCACTTCTTGGCATTCCTGATGGCCACGTGGGGGTGCCATGCAGGGAAGGACCCCCACCTTTGCACTAGGATGGTAGCCGTGACCTTCAACATGGCCACCTCTGTTTCTGGAGCTCTGCGGGTGCACCTAGACTCAGCTCTGAGCGGCTGGCTCCCCCGGGAGTTCTTCTCTGCTCTGCAGCGTCCTTCCCTTTCCGCGTCTGCAGGCTTTGCTTCTGGTCAGATTTCACGGCTGCTGGAGGTGAGTGGTGAGACAGAGGCCACCGTAGCCAGAGACTTGTGGGTGCTGATAGAAACCAACCAGGAAAACAGAGGATTCGAGAGGGCCTGATTTTTTTTTTTTTTTTTTTTAAGCAATAGCCACTGTTACTGAAGCCAGAGAGGGAGAAAATTGGTGATCTTGGCTGGGTCTAGCGTGACTCAGAACCCTTCTTGATGCATTGGTGTCTCTGCAAGGAAATCTATTATTTTCCATAAACTGTCTTAAGCATCTCCCGGGCTACATTTCTGGCTGTGTTAAGAATCAAGCCATCAAGAACAGCTGTGAATGTTACACACTTTCAGCAGCAGCAATGGGCTTTGGCAGGGAAGTAGGAGCAAAAAAACCCAAGTAGGACATTTCAGTTGACAGTAATGGCATTTTCCCTTCCTTGTCCAAACGATAAAAGATTCATGCTCCTAATTGCAACACTATAGCTGCCCCCATCACTTTATTCTGGGAGAGGAGGTTAGAGAAAACAGGCCTAGAGAGAGGGAGAGAAAGAGAGAGAGAGAGAGAGATGGATAGTAATTTCATCACTAGCTAACAGAGACTGATTAGTGCAGAAGGCTTCCTTCCATAGCAATACTTTTTAATCAGGGCTGCTGTGTCTGGGCAAACAGCTTTTGTGGATTAGCTAGACTGGAGCCTGCCAGCATCCGTTGCAAGTTTAAACGATGAAATACACAACTACAGAGAAAACAAACCAAAAAGAGTAATAAAGTCACACATTTCAATATTCAGTAACCATTAAGGGATTTAAATATTTGCTTGCTATTAAAGGCTTGCATTAGGCTCTTCCAACACCAGCTCTGGAAGACTGAAATATCAATTACGGATCAATTTTCCCCCTAAGTAAACACTAATGCAGGATAAACAGTATTAGAAGATGCAATCGTAACATTGCTGACTTCAGGATGGACTTCCTGCTGGTAACAGCAAGTTTAAGCCTGGTGATTAATTAACCTGAGAAGATAGCACTTAAGGAAGATTTAAGACGATCATGTCTGAAATATGATTGTGAGCAGTGCGCGTCTAGAGGGCAGCTGAAGTCCTGCGTTGATTTCACCCTCAGTGACAGTCTTCATTTTCCCCGGAATCACCACCCACAGCTCAACACCTCCAAGGATTAGGAGGGAGTAAAATGGGAATTGAGGGTGGGTGTGTACGTGCGTGAAGAGAAAAATCAGTAGATTTTAAGTTCCTTGCTGGAATTAATTCCGTATTTCAATACGCAAGGTTCCAGTTGCATTTCCTAAACTGACCACCAGGGGCAGTAGACATTCTACGTCCACTTTGGAAGGAAAAATAAAAACACACAAAAAACAGATTTTACCTGGAAACTGAGGGTTGAAAGACTTTAAAATGATTCTTGATTTCAAGTCTCAGTTTTGGGGTGCTCACATTATTCTTGTGCCTATCAACCTCTTGCCAGCCCGTGGTGTGTGTTGGGGGGTTTGGTGCAGGGGTAGGTGGAGGGGTTGGGGGGTTGGCATGGGGATATTGAATACTGTGGCTCTTACTGGAGGCATATGTCGCAGTTTTGAGATGAGCACAAGGCAGAGATTATGGTGTGTATTTTTCCAACATGGCATACCTCATTCTAAAGGCTCCTTACAATATATGTGGGCAAGGGTGAGGGTTTGCTTAGCTGTTCCCAAAAATGTCATCCCTCACTGGGAAGGACGGATGTGCTGTTCCAGTAGGTCCTTGAGAATGATGGGTTGAATAGGGCCAGCTGGCTCATTACTGCAAGTCCAATCTGAAAGCTGCTATATGGAGGATGGACTTATGAATGTCATGATCGAAATGCAGAATTGGTGACCTGTTCAGACTAAGTGGAAAGTGAGATTCGGGCAGTCGGATGCCTGGCTGTCTCCCTGTCATGATCTACTGCTTGCTGAGCGCCCACTACGTGCCTACGACTGACTTCAATTTATCGGCCCACAGGTTCTTTCGGACCACGGCCGAGTCGCTTTCCCTTCTCTTGTACTGTGTCAGGACGTCTAAGTGCTTCATTCTCGAAATATTTCCCAACTATATATGTGTGGCTGTGGCCACAAATTTCACCCCGAATTTGGCTGCCAGTTCTTCATGACTAAGGGCCATGTACTTAGTATCCTGAGAAAAGGATGTGAGTGTAAAAAAGGTTTTAGGTAGGCATGATTTTATAATAAAACCAAAATGCCTTTGCTTTAGCAGGGTCCTTCCACCTGTAGCATGGTGACTGCCTGGTTGTTTAAAGGCTCTGGATGGCAGAATCAAAGGAACATTTTCCCATGGAGTTCAGTCCACAGCAGTGCAAGAATTACATTGCATGTAGACAGAGGACAGTGAAAGATTGCAATTAACACCCACATAGCATCTTGGGGTTCCAGTTGATGTATTTGGAGAACGCAAGCTGGCCAAAACATTTGTGAAAACTCTGGAGGAACTGAGGACCGTTTCACTCCTACACCAAAGGAAGGACCAGGCTGCCTATCAAGCTCCTGCTGACATGGGTTGCTTCGGGCACCTTCTTTGCATACCCTGTGGAACTCAATCACCACCTCACATTTGCCTCAGTTCAGTTAAGGTCTTTCTTGGGTCCCCCTTCTCTGCAGGTCACAGCTGCATCTGGAGTCTCATGTGACAGACAAGGGGAGTGGGTGTGGGACTCTAAACATCCCATATGCCATGTGGCCTGGAATAACTACGCTAGTGAGTGGTGAGGACAAGGGGATCCTTGGACGTTCTAAGACCAGCTTCACAAGGGCACGGGGTATCCAGATGCATAGGAGCCCAGATAGCTCCCTCCACTTGAGTCTTAACTGCATCTTGGTAGCCTTGGGTAACCTTCTATCTTTAACCACCATTTGCGTCTATCCTGTATTATGACTAACATGTAATGGGTGCTTAGTCCACATCTGGCATATTATTTGCTAAGCACTTCCAGCCAATCTGACTTCTCTCTCTTAACATGGTGACCCCTCCCTTACAGAGCAGGAAAACAAGGCCAGGTAGGTGGGGGGAACTCGCCCAAGGCTTCACAGCTAACAAATGATGGGGTGGGGATAGGGACCAAGGCAGTCTCTTAGATCTCTCCAGTCTCCCTTCATCTCTAGGCTTCCTCACTACAGGTCTTTTTACAGAATCTGATGATAGTACTCCCCACTGCTCCCTACCCTGGGGCAGAGGTTGGGAGAGGCCTCTGGAATCTTAACTCCTGTCTGGACTTTGAGAACACCCACAAGACTGATCCCACCCTCCATGCCTTCCTTGATTTTGCTTTATTCTTCCCATGCACATCAGCATGGCTGGGCTTAATGCTGTCTGTACTTTGGACACACTTCTCTTTCCACTAAACTTTCCTTAAAGGTTCAGCTGGAGTCCCAGCTCCTCCAGGATGCTGTCTTGAGTCTCCAGCCTCCTCTGAGTTCCCTTCTCCAAGAAATTCCCCTGGCACTCTCTGGGCTCCTTATATTTGGGATACCTCCCCCATGGCTGGGGACTGTTTCATGTTTTCCTGTGGGTGTCACTGATGCCCCGGTTAGTCTCCAGGGATGACCTTACAGTTCCCCGTGTTTCTCACAAGGCTGAACATGCAGCAGGAGCTCCATAACCACGTGTCTGATTTGCTGATTTTTACAGAGACAGGTGAGAGGCCAGGCCGGGATGGGAGAGACTGAAATGAGGCCCACAGCCTCATTTGGATTTTCTGGAGCTTACCTTTTCTCCCACTGCCGAGCTCTCCCCGTCACCTGCCTGAAGAGAGAAAAAGGGGACGGACTCAGCCACAGCTGGGTGAGCGGTGGGAAAGGGCGGTCTGGGGCCGCTCACGTGTGATTTGAGCATTTGCGAGATCGGTCACTGTACAGTGCGGTCACTGCTCGCCCGGGCCTGCAAGGCAAGGGGGAAGGTGACAGACCGAATCAGGCGGTCCACCCGGCCCGGAAGCTCCGGCAGCCTAGACAGTAACTGAGAACGATCTCCCGCAGGCAGCCAGGCTCGTCCTCTGCAGATCTTGTCTTTTTGTTAAAGGAGAGAGTACTTGAAATGAAGAAGGAAGGATGATTGTGAAGACACGAAATCCCAAAGGAAGAGACAGGTGGAGCAGCCAACACAGGGGAGTGGGTGGGGTGGTGGGTGGAAACAGGGGAGTGGGGGCAGGAGACGGATCCACTGGAGGGGCCGTTTCCCGCTGGCCTGCCACTGCAGCCGGCGCGCCTGCACAAATCACTGGGTCCCCGCGTGATGCCAGACACCTGGCCCACCTGGCCGCTAAGAGGGGAGGAGAGAACAAGAACAGGAAGGATGAGCAGAGGAAGAGAAGGCGCTTCCAAGAAGCCCGGCCACCAGCACCTCCGAGCATCTGCTGCCCGTGTTTCCGGCCCTGCGCGCAGTCCTAAGGTGGACGTTGGACCAGGGGCCCAACTTCTCCCAGGCTGAGGCGTCCGTAAGAAGTCCATAATGAGATGAAAGGATCACTTTGTAACATTAATTTTTTTTTTATTAAGAAGACAGATATTTTATAGTACTTCTTTTTTTTTTCTTTTTTTTTTGTAAAAATGGTATACATGAACCAATACAAAATGCGAATGGAACATATGGATATGGAATTTCTTACACCGTCACATCGTTCATGTACACCTTAAAAACAGAACTGGCCTAAAGGGAAAAGTCAGACGTCGGTGTGACTAAAGAACAAGCTTATTTGGCATCAATTATACATCCTTCATTATTTTATATTCCTTTAAAAAACACAAAAAAACAAGTTTGTTCTTTCTTCACTCTAAAAAAAGTGATCAACCTGTACAAAGTAATACTCAACAATACATTTCAAACAGTGCACTGTATACTTAAGAAAAAAATACATAAACCAATATACAACTAAAATCCATAATTTCCTGTTTTTGCTTTGTTTTATTATTATTATTATTTTTCCAATGCGTGGGGCCTACACTTTGCAATCTACCTGAGACGGAAAACACCAATCAAAACACGTGAACCTGAGACATGTCGACACTGTAAGCCATAGAGTCACGTCGGGGCACTGCACTACTGTACACGCGTCGGAACAGAAAGACGGGCGGTCCCCAGAGGTGAGATGCCAATTCGATGAGCAATGGTGGGGTTTTTTTTTTTTTTTTTTTTTTTTGTTGTTGTTTTTGTTTTTTTTTTCCTAAAAAGAACAGCTGAAAAAAACCTTTCAAAGACATGCTAAATGGTTCTCACCCTTTGATACGATTATACTATGGTCGGAATGGGCGCTAAGGGCTCGGAATAGAGCTGCACATTATAAAATTCGTTGAAAAAGGGATGTTCATTGTGGCTTTTTGTCTTGGTTAAGTGCCTAGGGATAGGAGAGGGGGAAAACAAAATGCTGCTCGATATGGATTTTCTTTTACATACCAGTCCGTTCCCAAAAGGCCCCCATATTGCAATGGTTCTATCAAAGGTTAAAATAAAGACAAGAAAAATAAACACGCTTTCAAATAACAAAGAGTTGACACTTTTTCCCCTTAAATAAATCAGCGTTAAGTTTTCCACATAATGTAACAATAGTAAAAATGCACCTTGCAAAATCCAAAATTACTCACTGAAAATGTTATATAATATATATTTATATATATATAGATCTATCTTTTTTTTTTTTTTTTTTTTTTTGATGCCATCTTTCCATAGGGACTGTATTCTGGAGTCTGGAGCCTTACCAAAGCACATGGTAAGAGTTTAGTTTTCATCCGTTAGGACTACTTCTAGATTTCCTAGACGTTTCAATGAAAATCCCATTTCTTTAAAAAAATGTCAATGGTAACTGGACTCCTCTTCCTTTTCCCAAGGCTCCCCATCTAAGATATGTTCAAGGTAACTTATTTTAGTAGCTATGCACTATGGCTGCCATCATGCGAGGATCAGTAATTTTTTGGCAGATGGTTCTTAAGGCTGAGGAAAGAGGCCAAGGCTAGTGTATGAAAGGTAAAAAGATAAAAACACTCACATCTGAGTTTTGATTAAGTAACTGAAAAACCCCTACATGCTGTTTTTCCACCTCTGCTCTGACCTTTCGAGAACTGAGATGGACGGCGGGCCGGCCTGAGAACAATACCGACCCTTCTTTTGTGCCTCCTGCCTTTGTCAAGCCAAATCGTAAGGAATGAAAGTTTCACACGGATTCGAGTTGGAAATCCCAGCATGACAAATATCTGTAATATACAGTACATGCAGGCCACATCCCACTGCCTTCCTAACTAAGCACAAAGAAAAAAAAAAAAAAGAAAGAAAAAAAAAACCTGTCCCATTCAGTCATTCAGACACCACATGGACTTGCTTTTTCCTACAAATTAGTGAGAAGTAAGGCCGATTGGGAAAGGTGGATGGAATCATTTGGAACAGAAATAACCGGAGCAGAACTATCTTTCCCCCCTCCCTACTTCCCTTCCTGTGGCAACTCAAATTCGTCCACTTATATAAAAGGAACAGACCTCACCTGTCAGGTCTGTTTAGGGCACTGAAAAAGGAGGAGCCCTTTCTGCCCCAAACCTTTCTGGACAGCGTGGGGTATTATCTATACTGAGCCGTCTACAGATACAGAATTAAAGACAGTTTCAATCTCATTGTGACACACCTCACTTGCAGATAACCCTGTACAGTAATGTGGTTCCACAGCAAACAGAACAGTTTCTGAATCACAGTCTAAGTTTCTAGTCTTCACTGCTCTAAAGTATTTGAAACATGGGCAGCAGCAAAGAGTTCTCATGGTTTGTTCACCCAAATCTTTACGACAACAGAGAAGAATGCATTATGGATACACTAAATTCTGAACTATGAAATCTAAACTGTGCTGGTTCTCCTTTTATGAAACTGAATTTTGAACAGAAAGCTTCAAAAATAAACAAAGGAAAGGAACAACAATAATAAAATAAGGAGGGTCAAAAGGTTCTAAGGAATCCCAGCAGGCAAATTCCAAAACGGGAGATTATTTTTGGGGAAAAAAAAAATCCAAAACTTTTTTGGGAAAAATAAATTCACACAAAGGAGGGAGGGAAAAGAAAAAAAGGAACACAACCAACAAACGAAAAACAAGGCACAGAATTTTCTGCAATCTATCCAAACTAAATCCAAGCGTCCAAGTTTGACTTGGTAGGAAGAAATAAAAATTGAAAAACCAAACAATCAGAAAAAGAGGTGTCAAACAGCAGAGTGTACTTTTCAAAGAACATTTCTTTTCGTTTTTTTTTTTTTTAACACAGCAAATCCCAAGCCTTCCCAGTCTCACACCTTTCCACCCATTCATAAAAAAACACACGAATTTCTCGCAAGTTCCAATATCACTGTCTCTTTATCATCTAAATAGGGCCAGTTGGACACCTCATTGAAACAAAAGGGCTGATCTAGATGAAGTACTCTTTCTTTTCTTCAGAGTTGTTCTGTCCTCCTTCTGCATTGATTATAGCTGTGTCTGCGTCTGCTGCGTCATCGGCTCCTTTGGCTTCATGAGTGAAGTATGTACCTGAAAGATGAAGGGGTAAAGCACCGTGACTGTCTGATGGCCGCTGTGTAAAGTGGTACAGAGATGGCAACTTGCTTTATGGCCATCATCAGCCGAAGTGGTGTGCAGGCAGCAGAGGGGAAAAAACAATTGGAAGAAGAGAGCGAGGTGGGTGAGACAAGTGGGGATCCGGGGGCTCCAAAGGCACCACTCCAACTGAACCGCTGCGATATAATTCAGCAAATGAGACATTAGAGCCGTGATTATGACCAGAGGATGCCAGCAGAAGAAGACGTGAGTGGGAGCTAAAAATGCAGGAAGCTGGAGAGCTGCTGACAGTAAACGCCCAGGACCAATGGCCAGATATGTGCACGCACATGGTTAAAGACCAAAGCAAGGAAGAGCAATTAGCCAATAAATGAATTAGGGCCCTGCTGATTTCCTACCGTCATCTCACATGGTTTATTTGAACCCTTGCCTCCTGTCTTCAGGAAGCACTGCGCCTGTCCATTAGTGAGCATGTGCTTGAACCTGCACAAGTAGGTTTGATTTTTCTTCTGCCTCCCATTGCAGAGTGGGGTTCCAGATCGAGAAACAATTTGATGTTGTATTAGCTGGAAGCAAGGCATGGGATCTGCCTTAAGAAACAAGTGATTCTTGTTTCTGATGTCACTCTAGCTGGGACCCAGATTCATGGATTTGCTAATTGGCACAGCCACTTTATAATGACAATAGACAGAACATTAACGGAGTTGGTGATACTCTTTATCAGCAAGTCCCAACGGTTTACATGGAGAAAGACAAGGGTTGCACCTCTGTATGAAATACAGGTAGAGCTGGCACTGCCCATCATAATCAAATCCCCCTCCTCCCGTTAGGTATTGTACTCGCAAAGATTCTTAAGTAAGAAAAGGCTGTTGAACTTTCACGTTTTCAGAGTGACAGATCCGAGAAGGCAGGTGTTCGGATGGCCCTCCCACGTCCTTCTTTTCTCTGTAGAGTACACCCTCCTCCCAGCAACTCGCAGTATTGTGCAGACTTCAGCCCTGCTTTCTCGCCTGACCTTCCTGGCTCTATCAAGCTTAACACCAAGAGGCTGGGAGTTCTCTGCCAAACAGACTGCCTCTTGGGAGTGGGCAGAGTGTATACAGAGCCCTGGGTGTGGGCAGAAGGACCCCCAGTACGGAGGGCCCCGAACTGTTTTACATTCGAGATGGGCACTTTGGATTCTAAAGGTGATTGTCAAGCACCTTGGACCTCCACTGCTGTGCTCAGGGGACCCACCCTGAACCCAAGGTCTACCATCCGGCAGTCTGCCAGCACCTCGAGTTTATACTACAGGAAAGGCCCGGAAGCCCACTGCACAGTGCTTGAGAAAAATACCCGAGAAAGACCAGGGCCAAAAAAGAAAAGGAAGAATAAATTACCGAGAGGGAGAAGAGGCTCAGAGCAGCGTGGGGTAGAGAGGAGCGCTCGCAAAGATGATTGCCCATCCAGACTGCACGGTTGATAAGTGTGATGATTAATGGCAATTTAAATCAATTGCACTGATAATTTTAAAAATACATATTTATGTGGCTTTTAAGGCATATCAAACCAAGGAAGTATTCCAGCCGCTGTGACCAGCTTACCCAGCGTTGGGGGCCGGGGCACAGGGCTAGCCCACATGTTTCCCGCAAAGCAGGTCACGGGGGTGCTTTTTCCCTGTTTATCATTTTGGGGTTCATGCCACACCTCACACATCAGCCCCTTAGACTTTTTACTCTATCCCTGATGATGGATTGTAGAATAATAAACCTATAAAGCTTTTTATTTAAAAAAAAATCCAAATCAAGGAGTGCTACTCATCAACTCTCAGAGTCCTTCCTAATCAGCGGCTGCTAAGATTTTTGTTTTTTTCTTTCCCAGTTCCAAGAATCAAAGAGGCTGTGTGGCCCCAGAAACCAAACTGCCTATTCAAGGACAAGCTTGCCAAGTCCCACAAAGGCAGCGGCCATGGTGACACGAGGCCTCCTGGCTGCCCAAGCTTACAGGAGGCCCCCTGGCTTACCTTTATGTCTGGCAAAATAGCGCCCCAGAATGATGAGCAAACACAGCATGGCAAACACCACCACAGCCACGACGCCGCCAATCACGGCGTGATCCACCGCCCTGATCGCGCCTTCTTCACCTGCTCGAGAATCTGTTGAGATCAGAAGAGGAATAGGGATGTAGAGTCTATTAGGAGACACCAGAAACCCTGGAGACACTGCCTCCAGGATCAGAGGTCACCTTCTTTCTTAATGGAGGAGTCAGGATAGTCGAGATGGATCGAGTGCCACCGAGGGGGCCTGTCCAGTGCTGAATTGACCTGTTCTCCCCTCCAGGCAATTTCATTCTAAGCGGCATTGGATGCTAACACGTGTGAACACGCTTAGGGAGCAGAGAGAGAAGAAATAGAGTCTGTCCAATCCTGGCCTGGTCTTGGCGTTCACCCTCTCTGCAACCAGCTGCAGATCCTATGCAGGAGGCTGACCTAACTATTTAAGGGAGTTCGGAAAGGTACCTTCAGGCAGTAACAGGAGCTGTGGAAGGGTGGCTGGAGCATCTTTCTAGAGATGCCCTGCAACTTATTCCCCACTAGGCATTTGCATGGGAAAAGCAAGGAGCTCAAAAGCCCCAGCTGCCTAGAGATAAAACAAGGATTAGGGGACTAGAGACAAGTGACATGCCTGCTACATTTAGGATGTATGAGGGAGTAAGCCTCTGTTTAAAAACCTAAAAACCTATTTCAAAAAAAGACAGCAAGGAATAATTGTCCATTGCCACAGACGGTTTTTCTTTTATTTATTTAACACTCCACGATGCAATTAATTTTCCTTTATAAGCATCACTCCCTTAGGGATGTCTTCTTTCGACTGAGGAACGACATGTTTGGCTGGGGAACAACTCCAAAATGAACCCCGAATGAGCTATGGCCATGCAGAATGGATGTATGGCAGTGTAAACAATTTTAATTTAGGAATGTGGCTACATCACCCCTTGCTGAAATTCTAATGGCACCCGAGATTTATAATGTAGTAAAAAACAATTATTCTCCCGTTGATTAATACATTAACATTTTCGAGTGGAAGCTAAACCATTGTCTTTTTTTTTATTGAGTCAAGTACGACACCTCCATTAAAATGATTTACTAGCTGTACCTTACAATTTAAGCACAGCAGCAACAGAAACGGTAAAAATCTTTTAACTTTACATGATTTGTGAAGTCATATGTGAAGGATTTACCATTTAAATCTTTCAGTACAAGAAGCACATGGCCTATAAATCTGTCCCCGTAGCAGTTGCTGGACGCCTAAGAGAAATGCATTTCACCAGGAAGACGGAGAGTGCAAATTCGAGTCAATTTTTAAGAAAGATTTATCTCTGTCTCTCTCCAAAGAACAGAGCAAATCTCTGAAGCCTCCACCTCTAATAATATTTGAAGTTTATCGATCAAGTGTACAGATCCGTGACAGCTAAAGGTAATGGTGCTCTTTTGAGCCGAAACCTGATACAACGCTTTCAGCAGGAGGGCATGATTTACACTTTCTATCGATATTTCCAATTCTGCTCTGAGATTAAGTACTGAAGGATGTGGGGAAATAACTCGTGACTGAGGGTTCCATGAAAAGTGTTTTAATTAAAAGAGTTTAAATTAAAAAATGGAGTATTTAAAGTGTTTCATTAAGTTACCATTGGAAGGACGACCAAAAAAAAAAGAAAAAAAATATCCCCACTCCAAACCCAAACAGAAATGTGGATGGAATCGGAGGCAGCAGCGGGTCGCCCAGGACAACAGGATGATGGGAATTTAATTGGAGAATGGAGATGGGTTGGAGGCAGAGTGCACTGCAGCCAATTAGCCAGATCTGTGACGCACGGGCCCCTCCAGCCACACGTCTAATAAGTTCGCCTTGAAATGTGGCAGAGAGGAGTCTCCCCTTGTATCCCAAAGTGCTGCCTACTGCAGAGGCGGCAGCCTCCGTGTCTTGAAAGTCATTTCAACAAGGCAGAACTCAGCTACGGAAACTTTTTTTCTTTTCTTCTTTTAAGACAACAGGGCTTGTTGAAGGGGGCGCGCTCCCAGGAGGACATACCACGACACATGGTACCTGCTGGAGGGTAATGCTTTACACACCAGAGACTCTCACCCCAACTGCACAGGTTCAAAATTGCTCACAGGGAGACCAAAGTCATGGATAAGCCAGAAAGCTGTGCTTCCCTTAGGGAGCTGTCAAAACAGGGGCTCTTGTGGGAATGAGAATTAACTCCTCTCCAATGGCCACAAGCTTCAGACCTATTGAAATATGAGGCTCTTTCAACTAACTGCCTGTGTCTTAGAATGGGGTAAGAAAAACAAAGTGATTCCAGCTACTGAGCAGCGGGGAAAGCTGGGTTCGAGAGGTGAGAGGTGAAGAGAGGTCTGGTCCCAGGAAGATGGAGCAGAGAGAAGCTGCCCCTTCTAGACTTAACCCACTGAGGGAAGCACTCTTGTGCTTTCTGTTCCAAGACTGCCTCCTCCATGCCGAGGCGCAGGACCATCCTAGAAGCCTAGGGAAAGAAAGCCAGAGAGAGAGAAGTGGGGAGGGAGGGAAGAGAGATGAAGAAGGAGGGGGAAGCTCTGATAAGAGAAACCAACCAACCAACATCATAGGGTACACAGCTATGGGATTAATTTATCTAGCCCAAAATCATTCATTTGACCTTTGCTTTCCAGGAACTCAGAGATGAAGAGGCTCATTTCTCCTTGTCCTGTGCCCACATTAAATACCTGGGTTCTAGTTATCTTTCCCATCCTCAGGGACATACATATTTTATAGATACTTATTTATATGGGTAATCTCTCCAGCTATCTTCCGATACTCACTTTGATCAGAAAGTTTACTACCACCACTTAATCACTGAGACATCTCTCCTGCCTTCAATTATTGTGGACGGACACAGAAGGTAAGTGGTGTTGAATGTACAGGGAACAGAGTGGGCTGCAGCTCTGCCCCACCTCTTTCCATCCCTGGCCTGCCCCGGAGTTTACTGCGGGAGGCCCTGATACAGTCCTGGCCGTCCTCCAGCGTCTGGTGTGGCCTGGCATCCTCTATGAAGAGTGGCGCTGTCTCCAGACTTGTCTCATTCCTTTCTGTGTGTCCACGTGTGGGCTGAGTGGGGAGTTTTTCTAGTGTCGTTGATTGGTCCAAGGTTAGGTAACTCAGTTAGTAAAGAATCTGCCTGCAATACAGGAGACCCTGCTTCCATTCCTGGGTCAGGAGGATTCACTGGAGAAGGGACAGGCTACCCACTCCAGTATTCTGGCCTGGAGAATTCCATGGACACAGGAGCCTAGCAGGTTATAATTCATGGGATCTCAAACAGTCAAACGTGACTGAGCGACTTTCACTTTTTGGGTAGGGGGCCCAGGTGAAGGCTGGTTCCCTACCCCTGGATGCAGTGGGCTGGTGCCTCACTCACAGCCCTAAGCAGTTACACAGGATGCTATACAGACAGGAGCCAGGCTACAGGAGTAGAGTGCAAACTGGAGCCCAGAACAGTGTCGCCAACCAATACAGCATAGGTTCCCACAAGGTCCACTGGCCAAGTGACCTTCCTTGTCCTGCTCACAACTGTTCATTAAGCAATTACCTCACAGAGAAAACTGTGGAAATGCCCCTGCCTTTCACCATTGCCCACACATCCTTCTCCTTGCGGGGTTCAGAGCCTTTCCCTAGAGTCCCATCAGCTTCCCTGGGGAACATCCTCTCCAGATTTTAGGCTCGCTTTTCGAATCAGGCAGAGAAGGAAACTGACAGATTCTACAGCCGCCCTCACTTCTACACTGTTGTTGTTCAGTCGCTAAGTCGTATCTGACTCTTTGTGACCCCACAGACTGTAGCCTGTCAGGCTCCTCTGTCCATGGGATTTCCCAGGCAAGAACACTGGAGGGGGTTGCTATTTCCTTCTCCAGGGGATCTTCCTGACCCAGGGATTGAACGTATGTCCCATGCATTGGCAGGGGGATTCTTTATCGCTGAGCCACCAAGGAAGCCCTAGCTTCTACATTACCTAATGTATAATCTAGCTAGCTGCTGGGAAATTGCTGTATAGCACAGGGAGCTCAACCCAGTGCTGTGATGATCTAGAGGGGTGGGGAGTGGGTGAGAGGAAGGCTCAAGAGGGAGGGAAATATATGTATATTTACGGCTGATCCACATTGTTGTACTGCAGAAACCAACACAACATTGTAAAGCAATTATCCTCCAATTAAAAATTTAAAAATTACTTATTAAAAAAAGTATGTGGGCATTAAAGCAGTAGTAAAGCATTAAAGTGCATTAAAGCACTGATCCTCAGGCAGTGGGCAGCTCTTGGTTTAGAAGGGGGTGTTTTCCTATCTTTAAGAGACATGATTGTCCCTCTCAGTACAGGTGTAAGTGTTCACTTCTGCTGAGAGTTCCTCATCCATCACTTCTCACGGGACTTCAGGTAACTCAGGCCCCATCCTTCCATGAGCCGGATTTTCAGGGGCACTATGTAGCTGCTGGGAAGTGTCAACTCAGAGATGGGGCACAATCCTTCCCGCATCGTCCCGTGCTGCAGGCCCTGCAGGTGCTCAGCATGACATGAGACTCTTTAAGGACAGATCAATCATGGACTGTTTAGTATTCGTGAGTTAGCTCTTCTTTGGGCCAAAAGCTGGGACAACTTGACTCCAGGTGAGGGTTTATGAGCAGCTTACAGAATACTAAGTTGGCTACCACTGCTTGTTTCAACTACCCGGTCACAGTTTCAACTACCAGGGGTTCCCATCAGCATCTTAGAAACTGCAAGGACAAAAAATTTCAAAGACTGTCCCAAAAATGATGCCAGGACCTGCTCAGTTTTCTTTACTTTGGGCCGGGCGACCTGGCTTGATCCTTTTCTCATGGGCAGTGTGCAGGGGGTAAATTCTAAAGGCACTCGTTCCCTAGGGCCCGACAAGAAAGTGACTGCTAGGGAACTTCGGTCTCCTTCTTCTCTCTCTGGGGGCCTCCACTTTCTCTACTTGCTCTTATTCCCCAAATGTCTTGCCAGGGTCTCCTGAGCGCCGGGCTCTGGCAGTCACACTGCCTGTGTTAAAACGGGGTACTTTAACAGATCCCGGTTTCTATGGCTACTTTACCACCTGGCACGGGACGCCTGACATCAACTGCTGTGTGAATGCCTTAATCATGGATCTGTGAAAAGCCTAGAAGCCTCCTCTGCCAGAGGCAGAGATCCATGGATAGCCACGAAATGGCCAGGATGTCCTAGACAAGCTCCTGGCAGACAGGGATCTTGGCAGGGGGGTCGCTGAGCCAAGTGCCCACTGCAGCTGTAGCTGGGCTACCTTCGGCCCAGGCCACACGGACAGGACACTAAGATTGTCACCTTGGAGGAGCCGAAGTGTGATATAGTCATACAGTTCAAACACACGGACGACCACCCTACCTTAGCTTCCTTCATATTTCTCCCCTCCCTTGGCCTTGGCTAGAAGGCATACTCAAAAACTTGGGGAGAGCTAATACTCCCCTTAAATGCACATACTATTTTTTAACAAAGGTTATAAACTACCCGAGGTCTCATCTTTAAAATGAATACCGAAGACATGGGGGAGGTTCTAAGGAGATGGGTCTTCCTACCTGTGCTTATTGGACTATCCTATATTTAACCTTCTGCCATTTCTCTATGAATGACCGTTGCCTGTTGACCTTCGGGAAAAGGGAAACTGTTGACTTTTCCCAACAGTTCTGTCTGTCACTTGCTTTCGTTCTATTCTTTTTTCCTGGGCTGAGGTCTGATTGGACAAGTGAGTTTAATTAGAAACTTCGAGAAGCAGTGTTCATAGCGGAAATGCTGCCCCCTGGGCTACAGGGATTACTCGATCTCAAGAGGATGCTTAATGACTATGACGTCATTTGCTGCTTTTTACCAGAAAGAAAGAAAAAGCTTGACAGTGGATTTTTCATGTCTGGGACGAAACCAGAATCTGACCTCAAAGATAAAACCAGTCCCCAAACCTGGCACCATCTGAGAACTGCAGCTTCTCATTCTCATCACCTACTGTAGCTCCCATCACGACAACAAAAATAAGTGTGCATTTTAAAAAGCACAACTTTATTACTGAAGGGGAACAAACTGAATGGCATGCGCTGACAAAATGCCACATTATTTGCTAATCCTAATATGTTATTCTTCTTTAAGATTTGCTTTTCTCAGCACCAATTCAATTATAGATGCTACAAATCCTTCTGACATTTAATTCCCTCTTGTCAGAGAGTAGTAAATGTACACAGTACATGCACAGCTTTCCCATTAAGATGTTAATACATATTGGAGCACACCGGCCTCCATGCAGCATAACCTTTCTTTTCTGTCTTCTGAGAGAGTGGAAGGGAAGGAATAAATGTAAGGCAAGAAAATCATGAAGGTTCTCAAACAGCATCCCAGGCATCTAAGACTATCCCTCAGCTGCATCTCATTCTAGCAATGTAGCTCCAGCTATGCTAACATTTCAAAAGAAGTATGTTAAGCTACTTAAAGAAAAACTGCAGTCATCATCATCACCATCATCCTGCCGCCCAGAGCTCCGTAGGCATTCACTGACATCAGAAGCACTGCTCACGGGCTCTGGTTGTATAATGATCAGGACCGTGCTCTTAGGCAGTTACTATTTTTTCCTCCAGAAAGAGGCCCGAACAGCAGATGCCAGAAGAGGTAGGAGCTCACCTTCTGTGTGGCCTGCTGGAAAGTGCACTGGACTTGCCCACAGCCTTCTAGACCAGGCTAGAAGCTGGGCTTTGCTGCTTTTCTGTGTGACTTCAGGCAGGTCAGTGAGCCACTCTCAGCCACTGAGCAGAGACATACAATTCAGAGGACTGTTTTGAGGAGCCAGTGTGTTGCTGAATATGAAGGGGCCTCTCTGGGCTGGGGCTTGGCATGTCACAGCCACTCAACAGGTGTCTGTCAAATTGAAATCCACTGTCATAAAGCCCAAGGCAGGCTTTATTCCAGTTCTAATCACTGATTCCAGGCAAATACTACAGCACTTTGGAGTAAGGGCTGTACTGCACACAGTGCTGTTCTCAGAGGCTAAGATGCCCCAGAGACATTAGCTGAGGTGAAATCACCAAGCCCCTTCTTTTCGTTTATGCAGAACGGCACACAGTGTGACTGGTGGTCCGGGGTGGTGGTCAAGGCTGTGGGCCTGCCGAAGGCCACCCCGTCCAAGTCCCAACTCAGGTGTACCATTTAAGCATCAGGATATTAAGCTCTTGTTGTCAGCTAAGCATGAGAACAAGATTTTTTTTTTTCCCCAAATGCTGATTTCTCTCCCTTCTCAAGTGACTTGATTTTGTTAATTTAACCAACAGTGGAAATGACTTGATGCAACAGGATGCAGATGCTCCCAAGGCATTAAGCATCACCAGAGAGACTACAAGGCACACTCCTGAGTCCTCTCTACTCATCTCATGATGAGGGCTTAGAAGTGTGCTCGCCCTTTCCATTTTAAGCAACAGGAAGGCACTGACGATGAGACTGGAGTTTCCCTTAAAGGAGCAGACATCTGATAAAGAGGGCAAACTTGTGAAGTATTTCCAAACATACATTTCCCACTCGAATCTCTCTCTAGAGAAAGATGCGTCAGTGGACCTCAGGCATTTGGGGGTGTGAGGATGGATTAATGAATATGGTGAAGTCACCCCAAAGCAGTGTCCAACCTGTAGAACTGGAATTCACATTTTGTGTTGGAGCCCGCCAACTTATCAATTTGGAAGGAAAAGTTCCTATTTGATGGTCTCCTTCCTCCCCATGGGGGACACAGTAGCATGTTGGATTATGGGAAGATCAGCAACATCACGAAATTCAAACTCACGTCATGGGCGAGCTGGCACGGACCCAGTATGATTTGCCAGTCTACTGCCTTATATTAAATGGGATTTTGAAATAAGGGAATCTACATGTTTTAATCCTCTGCAACCCAACACCTTCCCATGGCATTTAGGACCGGCTCAGGGGGCAATCCATCCCACAATTTAGGAGATCAATGGGATAATGGTACTGAAAGCAACTTAGCAGTTTAAGGTCGACACTGGATGGGAAAGAGCTTGATTCAATGCTGGAAGACATCTTTCCTGGTTGTCAGCAATATGCCTGATGGGCTCTGGAGAAACCAACTTCCCCTGCCTCTTTCTTTCCAAGCACAGACTGAATCAAAAAGGGCCCAAGAGGAAAGGATTCTCAAGATCCCAGAACAAAGGGAAGTGTGGATTTCACAGGGGAAGGATAGTCACTTTTTAAACCAAAGTCTCTGTATCCTAAAAAGGCAGGAAATTCTATGTTTAAATTCTGATTCTGTCTCTTGAGTAAATCATTTAATCTCAGGAGCCCCAGCGTCTTCATTTGTAAACAGCCCTTCCTCAATGATCTCACAGGATTTTCGGGACGAGCCTCCCACACTGGCTCACGCTTGTCTCTTGGTCTTCCTGTCCCACTGGCCTCCCCTGGTGCGCACTGGTGCCCTCCACCTCTTCCCAGGAAAGTTATTTGCTTTCATTTTACCCAGCTGTATTTTTCTGACATTTCACTGTGCTTTGAGCCTGTCTCCTGGACAAGAGCGTAACTGTGTAAGGGCAGGGTCCTGGCGTGTGAAATCTGGGGCAGCTCCAGCCCCTGGTTGGTTTTGTTCACTGCTGCATCCCTGGTGCCCAGAGCAGGGCCTAGCACATAGGAGCTCAAACAACTGCTGAACGGATGCAGATCACTGGGACTACGTGTGTGCATGAGCTAAGTGCTCAAGCACTATACAAATACAAGCTAAAGAAAACCTCACTTGAAATTTAGGGGCCATATCTTAAATTTGTCTACATAGTCCAGCTGGGTTTTGATGTTTTTATCATCATTATTATTACTAGTCTAACAACAACAACAAAAAATGCAATTGCCTGTTTGCAAATCTAGGCCATACTTTATGTGGGAGCCAGTAAGGAAAGAGTCCCCCCAAATACTAGGTCTACTGACAGTTCCTTACACATATTTTAAGCAAGTTAAGTCAGACTTTGAGGACACCCACCAGACAGATGGCTGTATATTCCACCCCAGAACTGACAATCTGGATCTGAAGGCCTTTCAGGGCTTCCATTAAAGGAAGTGTTAGTTGCTCAGTTGTGTCCAACTCCTTGCGACCCCAAGGACTGTAGCCTGCCAGGCTCTTCTGTCCATGGAGTTCTCCGGGCAAGAATACTGGAGTGGGTTGCCATTTCCTTCTCCAGGGAATCTTCCCGACCCAGGGATCAAACCCAGGTTTCCTGCACTGCAGGTGGATTCTTTCCGTCTGAGTCACCAGGGAAGCTCCATTAACTAAACCATGACCATAGTTTAAGCCTGTGTTTTCTCTGTAATCCATTTAAGGGACTAGAGCTAGCTCACCTAGATCCTTCCTTAACAACTAACATGAATTATCAGGGCCACTTAGAATTTGCCTTCCATCCACACTTTCCTATGGATTGTGAGGGAGAAGTTTTTTCTTCCAGATCACTTTCTTGTATTAGGGCCGGAACTGAAAACATGTCTTTGGGAAGAATGAGAGCTCTGAAAGTTCTTGTTGGTGCCTTTGCTTCAAAAGCAGAAGCCTGATGGATTGCTCTGATTGTGCTGGAGGGCTATTCTCTGGCACGCTGTATATTTACCACCGTACTCCACTAAACAGTCCCCAAAGGCCCTTCCATTGCTGAAGGGAGCAAGGCAGTTGGAGACATTTTTTAAAAAGTTTTAAAATAAAATAGAAGGATAAATAGGCTTGAAGCCATTCTATTCCACATGGGTGGCAATAACCACCAGCTGTCACAGGGAAACAGCAGATGTAATTGATAAAACAATTTAAAACTCTTGTGGATCCATCATCAATAAAGTTAACACCCAAAAAGTCAATGAAAGGGTTCAAAGTAGAACTGGAGAAGCTCCCCAGGCCCACCAATAATTAAATCACTGAACTACACACAAGCATAATTTTTTAATGCAGATTAAAGAGGAGGATCAGCTGGGCAACGTGCTTTGCTGGGTGAGGCTGGGGCACCATATGGTGCTTATGAAACTGTCATTAGCCGAGGTGGCAGTGGTGAATGGGGGAGGAGGGGGGCAGGGGCGAGCAGAACACAGACCAGCGTTATTCTGAAGGAAAAAGCAGGATGTACCATTTATCCATAGCAAGAAAAGAATGAAATTTCTACCCAGATGGAGTAGGGAATGGATGGTAATATTATTCATTACCACAGTTTAGCATTAAATGTGCAACACCTCCTCTAATTTATTGATGGACTGTTTAAGACGGGTGTTAACCTGTTTGTCTTGTCTTATAATTGAATTCAGTCTCCAGGCTACAGAAATTTGAGAAGTTCATCCTTTCTCAATCAATATGCTCCCCTTCAGTGACCCATTTCAAGACAGCTTCATAAAAAATAATGTATTTTGTTTTAATAAATTTAAACACTATGACAGCTGCTCAATTTTTATTGGGTGGTTTTTTTTTTTTTTTCAGACGTCTCTTTGCTGCCGAGTGAAGCCATGCTCACAATCAATAGTAATTGATTAATCAGCATCCCCTTTGAACAAAGGTGCTAATCAGTTTTTGATTAGTTCATCAAACCAGATGCAAAGGCAGCCCAGCCCCTGCCTGATGGATCATCAGGGTTCTACTTGACTTATGGCTTCCGTGCAATGTGTGACTGCAGTGTTCCTGGATAGGGAGGGGGGAACAACGTAATTATTAATTTAACCGAATTATTATGAACACAAACAGTTGTTGGTTTATTGCTCCCGACTCAGGGGTGATTGATAGAGCTGCGGCAAGGCTGCATCTGACTTGGTGCAGAGCTGAGAGACCCAGAGTAGTCTTTAATTGATGATGCTGGAGGAAGGGGTAATGGCTGCTTTAGTCCCATTTTCCTAAGGAGGAGAAAAATGACTTCTGCGTATCTGAGTGATCCTTGTCTGGCTGATATGCCAAGAGGGATCAGGGCCAAGGAGAACTCAGTCCCTTCTTAGGATCCTTGAGACGATCCAATTGCCACTGTGTCACAGGGCTGTTTTATTTAGGGTCAGGATCAGAAATGAGTGGACTACTTACACTCAGCATGATATTCTAAGTAGGGAGAGGACTCATCTACTCTCACTTCAAAAAAAAAAAAGATCAGGCTAACGTTTTTGCAACTTCTCTAAATCCATCACAAATGGGAGGCAAAAATAAAACACTGCTTTGATGGCCAGCTATCTTTCTAATCTTCTATTTATTTATCTATCTAAATTCCTTGGGATTTGGAATTTATTTATTCACCCAACAAGCATCAGTTGAGAGCTTACATAGTCTACACCCTGACAACAGGTGTACAGCAGTGAACGAAACTGATATGGCCTCCTAGACCTTCCACTCTGTGGGAAAATCCAACAGTTCAAGTTCAAACTGGGACACGCTACATAGCAGAAAAATAAAGGCATCCTTGAGGCTTCACAGCACAGAGGAGGCAATATATCCATTGACTGTGAAAGACCGTGGTATTATCTCATTCTCTCACTGGATAAGTAAGACCTGTAGTTAAAGCCACACCTCAACAACCAACTATTCCAGGGAGCTGCAGTGAAATCTCTCCAAGAAGGGCAACATGGAACCCTTGTTTCCAAATGGCTAGAGTCAGCATCTACAGTCCTATGCCTTGGTTTCTCCTAATGAGGAAGGGCCCTTCCTTACAGACTTATTAAGAAGCAACTGATCAAAATGTTTCAGAAGCTGTAGCTGGTTGGCAGTGAAGTACCAGGACATCATGGGAGATCATATAATTGTTTAGCTCTGACCATTTTAAATCTCCTTCCCCTCCTTTTTAGGATATGCTTCTTCTTCTGGATTAGTAACACCTAAATCCTAGAATCAAGCATGAAACCTACTTTTGCAAGAGCTCAGTGTGCTGTGAAAAAGGTCTGAGGTGGATAATTAGTTTACATCATGGTGTGTGACAAAACAATTACCCCCCTCCCTTCCTCTCTTCCCCTCCCTGCCCCCTCCTAAGATTAACTATGACCTGGCTTTTCTAGTATATTCCACAGAAGGGGATGATCAATATGAGCTTTTTTTTTTTTTTAAATAAAGATCTTGTCTCATAATCCAACATCCTTAAAAAGCTTTGAAATGCAACAAATTTTCATGAACCATTATATACTTAGAACATAAAAACTATTTTAAGCCACTGAACACAGTGGCTTTAGCGCAATCCCAAAGATGATTTGACCTCTACTGCTTTACAGAGTCAGCCCCAATCTGAAATATACATGCAATATACAATCAGAGAAATACACAGGGAAGAGAGGTGGGTGGGGAGGAAGAAAGTGTTAATAAAAATCTGTTCTTTCTTTAGTCTCAAAACCCACAGTTTTGAATTAACTGCTCAGTGATCCAAATGGCCATGTTGTGGAAATGGACGGAGGGCCCACAGGTTGGACACTGCAGAGCCTTTTACCTAATAACTAGCCCTTACCTGAGAGGTCCTCACTGTCCAGTTCTTCTGCGGAATTGGGCAACTGAGTAAGGCCTTACAAGTAAAAACAAATCGTTTTTCTTTTCATTCCTCAAGGGACATAAACAAAACACTTAAAAACTGAGGATGAATTTCTTAAAAAATTAAAAAAAAAAAAAAACATGAGCCAAATCTCTTGCCATCTCTCTCTCTTTTGGAGAGCTTAAATGTATTAATCCATAAGTACATTTCTCCAATCATTTCATTTTGTTATGGATACGCAATCGAGGCAGAAAGATTCCTCAGTCTCCACTTTCAAAGCACATGAAACATGAAGGTGAATGTTTCAAATCACTCATTCATAACAGCATGCAGAAAGAAAAAAAATAAAGCCTGATTGTTCGCTGTCGATGCTCTGATAGAGCTCTTAAATACAAATATATTTAGATGTTACATACTGATGTATGTAAGTTTTAGTTCACATTTTACTATAAATTGAAATTCCTGGCCAAGACTGACAAACACAGTTCATTATCAGTTGATGATGATCTTGGATCATTTATTTCAAAATGGTGCGGCATCTGCTAACTGCAGATTGCAGGTTATGCTTTCATCAGAAAATCTGATTTGCAAAATATTTTTCAAAAAGAGATTTAAAAAACCAGTGGTATTCCTGGAACAAAAAAAAAGTAACCCTCAAAGCTGAAAAAGCAGTTAGGTCAGGAGATAATCAACTGGAGCCTGAAATGCCTGTATCTGAGTTAGCACCAATGCTGGCCAGCTAGGACAGCTCTCAGCTAGCTGTGTTTGGAAGGGAAAGAGGTGAAGGTAGAAACAGATAAACCACGGGGGGCTTAGCGAGTAGACGGCCTCCCTTTCCTCTTGCTGTATTTGCCGGCTACTCCCTTTAATGAAGTTAAAAGCACCACAAAATATTAGGCAATCAAGGGGGCCTTTACTTGTTTCTCCCTGTTTAGCTCAAAGTCATGTCTGGTTTGAGCAGACCTGCTCCAGGTCCCCTTGTCTGCACAATAATTGGCTAATATTTCTCCAATGAGATTTGTCACTTTTGAAGATACCTGTGGACCTGTTAAACTGGAATGAGGGGCGTGCTTTTTTTTTTTTTCCCCCATCTTTCTCTTTTCTTATGGTCAAGCACAAAATACACTCAGTAAGTATTTGCTGAATTAATGATTTGGGAGTAATGCTCAGTGAACTGCCAGCAAGAGCATAATAGCAACTAAAACAAATGCTCTAGAAATAAGCAATGTCAAACTGATCACATGATTCAAAAGGTCCCAAATCAACAGAAACACTTATGTAGAAATGGACAGTAAAAGCTTGGATTTTGTAAGTTGTTTTATAAAGAAACCAAATGAATATTGATAGCTCAGTCATGTCTGACTCCTTGCGACCCCATGGACTATATAGTCCATGCAATTCTCCAGGCCAGAATACTGGAGTGGGTTGCTGTAGATCCAGGGGATCTTCCCAATCCAGGGATCGAACCAGGGTCTACTGCATGCAGGCAGATTCTTTTACCAGCTGAGCCACAAGGGAAGCCCAAGAATACTGGAGTGGGTAGCCTATCCCTTCTCCAGCAGATCTTCCAGACCCAGGAATCAAACCAGGGTCTACTGCATGCAGGCGGATTCTTTACCAACTGAGCTATCAGGGAAGCCCCTTTATAAAGAAGCCAAATGAAAATTGATAGTTAGGTTGGTGCTGTGAAAGAGTCACATGAGCTCCTGAAGAATTTCTATCATGACCCTTGGGTGCCAATATTCAAGGACATGTGCCAATTAAACATGGGAGGATTCAAAATTCATGGATGTTCCCAAACTATGCATTTAGGCAACCATGGGAAAGCAATGAGTAATGCAATAAATTACAGAGGCAACTGAGTAGGGATGTTATGCACTGGTTCTGAAATCTGATTGGTTGAAAGTGTTCCCATTTCTAATTGGCTTTATTCATTGTATAAAGACGGATGAACACAATTATTTGAATAATTGTTATAAATGGGCAACATAAAGAACTTCTTTGTAGTTAATTATGAATTTGCAGTTCTCAGGAGGCTAATCCCTCACTTTTACGTGGCCCAATGAATATCAAAGCATTCTACATACGTGCCTGGCACCCACTGAACCATATTAAACGAGGATGTTTCAAGTAGGCAGCTCCACTGCTGAAGGCTTGTTTCCCTGGGGAGGGCATTAGAAAGCTAATTTTACAAAATAAAGACAAATATGTTTATGAAATATCATTGATATGCAAAGTTTCCCATTAAAAAGTGACAGACAGTTTATACACACCTCATTAAAGATGAAACTGTCATTTTTAATGGCATAAACTTTAAAATATACCAAATCATCTGGAATCTACTGCTCATATTACATCTGAAAGTGGGAAGCCATTTAGGTTACTGGTGTTAAATTTATTTTTGCACGACTATTGCTCATTTTATGAAACTATAGTGCTCCTCCATAGCTGGCTAATTTCAGAATAAATATAATTAGGAAGAGTTTACTGAAGCACTGAGTGTACACGTAAAGACAAGCAAAATTTACCTCCTAAAATTGCTTTGGCTTAGGTAGTTTTCTTTCATGATAAAAATTATACAGCTCTCATTTTCTCAAAGAAAAAGACAAAGATGCATTTTATGAGGCAGAGAATAGTCTTCAAAAGGAAACTCCGCCATTTAACAATAAGTGGGAAATTACTTCTGAGTTTTGCTCTTATCACTTGTTGAAACCTTTCCTCGTCACTTCAATTAAAATGTATTCAACACATTTCTCTAAACTTCGTTAAACAAATGAAAGTTTACTTTTGGTCCACATGGAATTTTCTTTTGAGCAATTAATAAAATCCTGAGGTGCAAACATGATGATTTAATGCATGAGACTCATCTCTTCCACAGACAGGAATCTCACTTCTTTGTGATGCGATTATGGGCTGCCTATCCCATGCTTTTCTGCAGACAGTGCTTCTGCTATTGGGATAGCTACTCCTCCTTTCCAGCAGAAATCACTGGCTTCTAAAACTGGTATGAATGGCATGGCAATTTTAAACCAGGTTAAGGAAAACTTCAAAAATTAGAAACAGCAAGAAATCCTAGAGATATTTAAATAAATTCAAAGTCAAGTGAAATCTGAATGTTTGGGGTTGAGCTCATCAGGGTTTCCCCCTTTTTTTTTCCTGAAACTTCCAAAACAGAATGATCAAATAAAACCTCTAGGAAACAAACAACTTCCCACTGGCCCTAGTATTATTCCCATTATGAAAAAGTAGGCGATGGTCTCTCTCTTACCTAAGCAGCACACATCTGATCACTTGGCCATATTATGGAATCTGTTACTTCCATCACCAGCCATTAAGAGTTCAGACGCCCCCGGTTGTTTTATTCTAAAAGCTCAGTCAGTCATCCTGTTCTTCCTGCTTTGTCAGCTTTTCTGGAGAGTTTTCCCCTTCATCCCATTAGCAGAAATTTGGTTCACGCCGTTAAACAGTAGCATATTGTTTGCAAACTGCATAGCAAGGCTGAAACACAATCTTCAGGTCCTGCAGCCATTCGTAAATCGTTAGCTTGGTTCTTGAGTAGAACACACATGTCTGCAGAGTCCCTTGACTGAATGACAGCCTTCGAATGCCATTGTTGTGCACTCAAACAGAGAGATGTGCAGAGGGGTGCATACACAGGTGGCGGACATAGAGGTTGTAATAATGCGCACTGCTGGCTATTGCTCCTTAAAACGGGCTTCAGAATTTCCCCACAATTGAACAGAAAGATAAGAAATTTCATGTGATTTTAGACTTCCATCACGGCTTGCGCTACTTATAAAATAAGTCAGAGAAAGAGAGATTTGTGGGGCAGTTACCTAAGGGCAGTGGTCTAGGAGAAGAGCATGGATCTGGCACAGGGCAAACATTTTGGAACCAAAACTGAAAATGAAAAATTATGTCAGAGGGGTTCCCGGTGTGAGTCTCGCTACACTTGCAAACTGAATTAAAAAACTAGTTACCTCCTTTGGGGTTATAAATCATGAGACCATCAGCCTCTCATGTATTAAGAGGTGGAAAGCAAAAGGACAGGTAGCCTTGAAAAAACAAAAAAAAAACAGCAGGGGGGTAGAGAGAGAAAGAGAAAGACAGAGAGAGAACCCCACACCCAGAGGAAGCCAGCTGACCGCAGTGCAGCAAAAGCACAAGCGCTATTCCAGACCGTGGGCATGCTGTCACCCAGAGCCTCACACGAGGGAGGCGGGTGGGGGGGAGGGGCACACAGGGCGCACACAACAAGGCACTTAGGGAGCAGCGCCCACGGGAGACACACAGACAGAGACCATCACACACACCCGCACGGCAAGGGCCAGAGGAACGACGACACCGTCCGTGCTCACGTCACTCATGCATTTCTGCCATCAATTTCAGACCATACGGTACCAGGATTTGGCAGAGTGTTTTTTTTTTTTTTTTTTTGGCAATGCTCAACATGCACACATGACACAGGATTCTTCCTGTCCAGGCCTTAAGGATGAGCTCCAAAAACACAAATGCTCAAGATCCTTCTTCAAAGAAGATCCCTTCAGTCACCCTAGGCTAGGAATCCCATTCTTACACTCACATTTATCTTTACTATCAATTAGATCCTTAAAGCAACACTGTGGCCGATTGTTGTTTGGTTTCTTTTTGGAGAAAATCCATTTGCTTTTGAATCATGCCCATGCACTTCTAACCTTCCAATACATGCTTATTTCAATCAGATATTGGTAAGAACAAAAGGTCAACATACATCAACAACTGATATACTTCATACGTACTCTAGCAACACAAGCTTGAATAAAACATTTTAATGAGTCTTCAAAGGGAAAGTATTTTGTAAAAAAATTTTTTTTTTTTTAGAAAGGAGAAATATGGAAGGAAATCCACTATGAAAACTTTAGGACCAGTACAATGGTCACAACTGGCTGATCTAATATGTCTTGTCATTTAAGTTGCCAAGTTATCAAACCACATTTTTCTAGGCCCAGATCCCCAACACGAACACCTCAAGATAAGTCTCGAGTGAATCTTAGTCACATGGGCTTACCGATAAATCACTTCAATAAAACCAGCTCTATATCCTCATCTCCTTGGAAATCTGGTCCCTTGCTTTGTAACTTCATCACATTCTATTACCTTTTCTATCCTGGCAACTGACCTGGAAGACTTTTTTCCCCTCTGTCAAGTCAAATTCTAGATACTACTTTGGCTTTCATTTAAGCTTTCTGCTGTGGGCTGGAGAGTATGCTGTTTAAAAGTGGTAGGATCCCTTTGTGAGGATGCTATGAGGGTTTTAGATAAGTTGGGGCATGTATTTATAAATGCGTTTTATAGGAATCAACCTGGATTTTCACGTCTCTCCTCTTGCTGTTAAGGAATCATATATGTACATATATATAGATATATATACACACATATTCTTCTTATTTCCTTTTTTTCTCCCCGAATTTCTTGGCTCAAGGTATGCTTCTCATGCACTGCTGGTCAACAGCATACTGCCTGAGATATTGCTGGCTTGAACACTATCCCTGAACTAGTAAGAAAGTGCTTGCTTCTCACGGTACACAGGCATCTCTTGTTTCCTGTCACAGGAATGTGAGTTCTATTCCAAGTGTCTCTTTATTATACCCTCAAAAGAGATCACCTTCACTTTCTCTTTCTCCATAGAGAAATATATGATCATATGGAGAAAGAAAAAGTGAAGGTGATATTTTTTTGATCCTATTAGTATCCTAAAATCAGGACTGGCCTCAAAGTTAATTTCTCATTTTTCAGGTCAAGGGACATATTTTTTACCTTGATTATCCCACCCAACTCCAGGACCTAAAACTATTTGAGTCATATAAGTACACAAATTTTATTAAAGGGACCTAGAAAACAGAACTCTAGAGTCTTAGGAGATGAATGATCAATATTTCTTCAAAAGAACTCACAGACTTCAGGAATCTTATGGTTACATTTGACCCTGGAGTTAATTATTGAAAGCTCAGAACTTAAAACATCCTAAAAAGAATAGAATAAAATCTCTTGAACTACATTAAAATAGCCTTAAAGCTCTGAGAATAATCGATACAAGTCAGGAAGTGCTCAATTAATGATGAAACCTACAAATAACCAAGCTTAATGGAGTGCGATGCCTAAGATGTAGCAGGCACTATGGGGCATTACCTTGGAAAGTGGAAGTTTTATACCTAATTGATTTCTCATGATTGTTGGTGTTTCTGGCCCTTTAACTAATTTTATGAACTTTTGCCTATATGCCAATAACAGAAAAGGGTGGGGAGAGGTGGATTAGGGCCTGAAAGGGTATTACCCCATACCCACCTTTGTTCTGCTTTCTTAGAATTTCTAATCAGAAGGTCCAGGTATGGAGGTGGTCTGCCAAGTGCCGAGCCCTGACCTTCAAGGCCCGCTTACACAGGTTTTGCCGTGTAAGGTCTAACCGGTAAGGTCTAAATGTAGGTCTATTTAAGAAGGTCAGTCGTGCTTGGAAGAGCTGTTTCTCTAAAAGTTGAATGAACAACATAGGCTTGGCTGATCACTTTTTGTCATTTAAATGATGGATTTCAACTCTGCCACAGTATGCAAAGTGATTTAAGTAGGCCCTTTACCAAATAATTCCCTTGGATTCAGTTATTAAAATTCAGCCTACTTTTGACTAACATATCTTTCTCCAAAGCACAATATCAGCAGGGTGAGATTTGAGCTAAGTAATAAAGCAATATACAGATGAAACACGATTCTCATTTTTGAACAGGAGAGACATAGAAAAGTGAATAGACCGCTTCCAACCTAGGAAGTCAGAGGAGAAATTGGGGAAAGGATTCCCTGATACCTGCTCCTGAGCTTCACTTACTCGATTTTAATCCACTTTTGGCTGAAATCATAATGAGTTTGTTCTTTTAGTATTCTGTCTACAAGATACCTCCCCACAAATATCTTTTTCAAGTCTCAGTTAATGCTGTTGAAATGTATGTATGGTATCTTTCTTAGTCTGGAGATGTTTTCTGCCAAATGTATAAACTTATATGCACACATGGAGATTAAGCGCAAGTGGTCATGGAGGTAAATACAATTGGGAGTATAATTAAAGAACAAAGTTCTTCCTCATTCCTATGTCATGAATTGAAACAGGAATCTTTTGCCCTGATCTGTCCTACAAATGACTCCTCTTCAAGATGTACCTGGGACTCTCTAGCCTATAAATGAAGAAAGCAACTGGGCCTTTAATTCAGATGCTGTGATTTTAAGGCAAATATTAGTTCTTTTTCTGGAGTCCCTTATGTTTCAGGGTCTGGTGGCATTGTAGAAATAAGGGCTACATGCAGCTAAAACTTCCTCTAACCCAGCTAGCCAGCGTGGAGGTGGCCTCATCTCAGACTGCAACCATTGGCCGCTGAACTTTCAACAGAAATGACAAGACTCGACATCCTTTCAAGCCTCACAAATTAGAGTACATTTATGAGATCAGTCTACTCGGAACACAGTTTCCCTTGAAGACTACATTGCTCTTTTTCCCAGGCTTGCCTTGCCGCTCAGCAGTGCTGAGAAAGTAGATAAACAGTAATGTGGTACCAACCGTGAACTGCTGGTTCTGTCGTCGCCGTGGTGTCTACAGACGGGAACAGAGGATTGGAGGAAGGGAAGAAACAGGAGGAACGGCATGCAAAAAAAGGGAAAATGGAAAAAAATGGAACAGATAATATATGAGCAAGCTTTCAAAGAACATCGCGTGACAAGCAATAATAAATGAAAAGCCAAAAGCATTTGAAGTGAGTTGCACTGTTTTAAGACATGCCTTCAGCTCAAAGCTGCGAGCCAGTGAGGATAACAGTAAATTCTTTGGTTTTGGGGGCTTGCCAGGACACATCTATTTGCTAGTCAAGAGTCAGGAGAACATGCAAAGTGATGAGAAACACCAGTGCAAACTCAGTGACTGGTGGATGGCTCTGAACGTATCAAGGCTCAGGACTGCGACACAAATGCTCAGTTGAGAGGCTGGCCAAACAACAGATTCATACATTCAAACATTGCCTTTGTTTTAACCCAACCCACCCGGGCACTTGGGCTTTACAACTCCCAATCAGGCGTCACTGAGTCGATTCCATGTTTACGATCCTTTTACGACTCATAGGTAGATGCCTGCAGATGAATACAGGGGTTCAAGTTTTTCATCCAGTGTGTTATTTCAGCAGAGTTCAGCTGGAAAGTTCAGTTAACTTGGAGGCCATGGGGATGAACATGTTAGAGGTTTTCGGACTGGTCTTTATACACACACACACACATACACACACAGAGACACTCACCACTCACCCAGCCTTCACTCTGCAGATCTTACTGTGTTACACTCTTAAGAGCATAAGTCTGGTATGGAAACAACCAGGTCCACATAACTTGTGAAACGCCACTTCTCATCACGTGACATTCCCAAAGTGAAAGCATCCAGTCGTCCAGACCCATGATCCAGAACCACTTTCACTGCTGTGAGCTGCCAGGAGTCCTGCCTCCAGGGTGAATCAGGAGATGGCACGTGATGCTTTTTCACTGCCAGACGCACTTGCTGCGGGAGAGACCGTGGTCTGTCTCTTTCTTCTTCTATTTCTAATGCTGTTCAAGCTTTCTCCTTCAAAACCTTTCAGGCTTCCAAATCAGGCCTGCTGTATTGGCTCCTCTTCATGGAAAATTCCCCAAGGGGCTCCAGAAATTTCCTTTCTCATTTTGGCTACAGGGGAAGTGGGATAAATATCTAACAAAATGCATGGTGACATTCTTTTTCCAAAGTCATGTTAACACCACTCTTCTAGCCAACTTCATTCCACCGTCAACCCGTCTGCCCGGGTTTTAACGTTCAGTTCCACCTCTCAAGGGGTCTCCCTCCATGGTTCCCTTCTGGCCAGACCAGTGGTGACACCCACACACAGGCTGGTCATGTTGAGGGGAAGTGGGATTTGGGGTTAACACTGTTGAGTAGTTATCTGTACTTTTTTTTTTTTTTTAAATCATGCAGCTGGTAATTATTTTCATGAGTTTAAGAGACTCCAAAAGACTCTTTCGGACTTGACACAGGCAATGTTTAAATGCACCATAATGCCAAATATGACTTTGTTTTTGGTCCAAGGAGCCTGGTGCTTCTGATTTATAAATATGACACATGAATTCACACTGGTGTTCCCCTTCATTGGCATGCCCTCCTCAGAATCCTAAACCATCAAAAAATTAGAGCCCTTCTAAGGAGTCAGAATTAACTACAAGTCTGAGAGGCCATTGCAGCTTAATATAACTTATAGCTGAGTTTCTGAAGATCAGATGAAGGAAAGAAAAACATAAACCACATCAGAACGCAATACTTACTGACAAGTCTGTATGCATAAAATAGCAGTTAAAAAACAATCCTGAAAATTGTACAGTTGAAACATCTCTACATCAGATGCTCACGACACATCTCCTTACTTGAAACATCCAAATCAATGTTAGTTTGCGGTGCTTTTAAAGGAGGGGCAAAATCAAATGCACATTTGCATAGAAACTCTTAAATGCAAGTTTACACATTTTATGGCT
Source organism: Bos mutus (assembly GCF_027580195.1). Lineage (NCBI taxonomy): Eukaryota > Metazoa > Chordata > Mammalia > Artiodactyla > Bovidae > Bos > Bos mutus. The sequence goes on along the minus strand of NC_091631.1, from coordinate 54,121,378 downwards.
AGACACTGGTTCTCTTCCAAAATTTTTTTTAAAAAAGCAATAAACATTTTGGTTCATTATTTTTGTAGCAGCATTCTAATATGCTTTATTTTCACCAGTTAAATCATTACTATAAAATGAAAGAAAGGGATTGGGGTAAAACCTAAGGGTCCTCAAAAATGACGTCTTAGCATTAACAGATGACTTGTAGGAAGACAAGTGACTGTCTTCCTACATCACAACATCATGTTGGCTTTATGACAAGATCAAATGAACAGAAGCTGGGTGTACACTACTCTGTGGGTACCAGAGGATAAACAAAAGAAGTTCACAGTGCCGCTTGCCTCCCTGGTCTGGGGATGCAAAATCCATCAATTGCACCCAACAGGGAAGAGAAAGGGAAGTTGAGAAGGAAAACACACAGTTCTAAAACAGTTAAAAGCAAGCACGTGTTCAAGTAAACAACACAGTTACTGCAGCTGGGAGTGGCAGAAACCACGGATCAGCAACGGAGCAGAGACCGCAGCAGACACACAGGCTGGCTACAAAGTTGAGACCGAGATGGAGGGTATACTGCGGGAGTTGCTGATTCCATTTCTCTAAGAGCATCTGGTGTGGTATCTGAACAGAGGCTATTTCAAGTAAAGAATGAAAAAAAAAAAAAAACCCTTTAGAAGTGACTTTGTGCTCTCCACAGGACAGCACTGTGACAGAATCTAATTCTCCTTCATAATTGCATTACGACTTCACGCAGAAACCACAGACACCCTGGCTCTGAAGTGAGTGTGGCTCTGTGCAGTAGGATTTATTAAGGTATTGTAATCAGAAGGCTGGAGAGATGTGCTAGCCCACCCCTGTGAATCAACTTGTGGGGTCACTATATTGTTTTACAACATTCTAAGCATACAGGCAAGACGCAAACAGTAACTTTCCAGTAGAAGATAACATAGGCTGTAATTAACTTGAAAAATGAGAGTGCCTAATTGCCCTAACAGAGGCTTTCTTCAAACTTCATTCTGTGGCTGTCTTTAAAAAATAATCTTTGCACTAAGCCTAGGAGAAAAATAGGTCACAGAAAGTTGAGGTGGACTTAATGGGGGTACAGGGCTATGAAATTAAAAAGGCCTTGTTGAGCTATTGTCTCTATTTTAATTTTAATTACAATGAGGGAGAAATTTATCGTACATTTATTTTATATGGTCAAGAAAAGACAATCCCACGTTCTTGCAAAGCCAGTAAGTGTGTATGGTCTTAATAGTCACTCCCTAGCTGTTTTATGAGTATAATTAAACAAGGTAACCAAGGGCAGGGCCTGGACTGCTGTTTGAAAGATGAACATTTCACTAAATATCGACTTTCAGTCTCCCAGCCATACAAACAGTTTATGGAACTCTACCTTGAATAAATTAAACATCACCTATATTTCACGTGACAGTATATTTTCAAAATCAAAAGGCTCGGACGATATGTCAGATTAGAGACTCTAGCTGTTTAACCAAGAAGCAAAAAAAAAAAAAAAAAAATCCCCAAAACAAAACCCACCAAAAAATGTGTGTGAGGCAGCTGGACACTATTTAGTTGAAACAGTCATGTGTAAGCTCCACTGTGGCACATTCTAATCCTTTCATATGGATTCTCTCCAACTTAGAATTGTTCATTGAGTGTGACAGACTGGGGGTTTAAAACTAATCCATAAATTAGTCTGTGGTCTCAAACACAACGGGTGCCATAAATGAAAATGAAAATCCAAGAACAAAATTAAATTTACAACCTTAAATACTTTTTCTTCTCCAATTGCTCTGTGGTGCTCCTGCTTTACAATACCCAGATTCACTGCAAGGCTGACTTTTTGGGGGGTGCAGGGAGGGGTGGGTGTAGGGTATGCATTAAAAAATGCACAGGGTAATAACCCAGAGAACCCAATCTGCTCGAAAGCAGAGCTTAATTGTAAAGAATTTAAATTCTGCCATTTTGATTGTCATAAGGTTAGATGAAAGCATGCTAAGCAGTCAGACATATTTTAAAACACTTTCCCTTGGTTTATTTTCTTAACTAAAGTCAATAAGGAGCCAATGGGTTTTCTTAATTGAATTCCCCTTCGGTTTGTGTTATGGAACTGCTTTAAATCTAGATGCCGGGGCAGGCGAGGAATTCCCCTGACAATTTTATTCTCACAGTTGTGCCGCACTAGCCAATATATATTATACTTTTTTTTCCCCTTTTCTTTCTTTTTGACATACTTGAAATCTATTGAAAGCAAACATATATGCTGAAAAATTAAACTTTGAAATTTATTTTCTACCCATTTCCCAGTTAATTTTCTTCCCATCTATGTTAAGTTTTAATTAAACTCCCATTTCTCAGGGATGGGCGAAGCAGATAGGAATGAAGCTAACAGTCCCGAGTATGAGACTCATGAGAAGCTCCCTTCCATCTTCACGTCGCCTCTCCTCTGAGGGGAGAGACTGACCCGTGAGAAGCTCCCTTCCGTCTTCTCGTCGCCTCTCCTCTGAGGGGAGAGACTGTGCACCAAGGATCTGAAAGAAGGGGACTAGGTTTGGTTTTTCCTTTGGTTAATTTCAAGTTTTGTGAAAACCTTCTTCAGAATTGTTCACACGTGCTGCTATGCCCCTGAGATCTTTGCATTGGCAAACCAGATGTTCTGAAAACAATAGGAATCTGTACCGTGGTTTCACTTAACAAGGAGAACAATTCCTCTCCCACGGTGTATGTCAGTGCTGGGTGGGAGGAGTGGCAGACAGGGGTGAGGCACGGTGACAGGAGAAGAGAGGGACATAGGAGGCTGAGGGTGGACAGTGGGGAGCAGCTCCAGAAGTAGCAGCTGATACTCCTCTCCGGGTAGATACTCCCAGGGCTGGGTCCTTCCTGCCAAGTCCTACATTTCCCAACAGTGAGATAACTCCAACTTTCTAATTCTAAGTAACCTGTATTTAAAGTGAGATGATTTTTTTTTTGCACTGTTGTGCATCAGTCTGCAGTATGAAAACATGTCACCTCCTTCTCTCTTGGATTCTTTTTCAACAAGGAACATAAGAGTATGGATGATGACAGGAATGATGATTAGAAGCATTAGAAAAATTCTCACTTCCTATCCCTCATCCCCTTTTAAAAAAAAAAAATACAGAATCTGGTGCCCTTCACCACTAATTTCTTCCATTCTCTCGTAAGTCAATATGGGTCAAAACCAGTTGGCTATTGATGGTATCTGTAATAAGCTTATCAGCAGCAGTAATATAAAAATGGGCACACTTGAGACAGTATGGAAAAACAATGGTCAATGCACTTAGGGGGCAAAAACCTAAAAAGGGAGCTCATTGCAACAAAGATGGCTCCTGAGTGTCGGCTAGTGCCCTAGTAATAGTCTTGTCACCAGACATACTGGCACATATATCAATAACATTTGATAAGTATTCAGTAAATGATGAATGAAAAAGTCTTAATGGAGTAGATACAAACTCAAGAAAAAAGGCAATTTAGTAAACATTCTAGGATGAGAGATGAGTATCTCCTAGCAACAATGGTTTAGTATATACCCAGGATATAAACACACACGAGACATGCACACACGCTGAAGATAGATGCTTGACGTAAAGTTAGGTCTTCATGCTTAATTTCCAAAATGCCATCCTTTCGTATCCACTTTCTATCCATTCCCTGATGGCACAGACCGAATTCTACTTCTGTGATGATCTCGTCAATCTTCTGCATCAGCCCTAAGCGCACAGTATCTCTTGCTATTGAGTTCCAGTGGGTATAATCTATTCCCTCAGCTATATATATTTCAAGGGGTTCCAGGAATTTACTGTCTCCATGGGTGTTAGCACACCGCTATACATATTATGGGTCCTTGATATTTGGTGACTGAATGCCTTATGAGCATTACCCTTGACATCACGCAAATGTCAACAGCAGAGTGTAGGGAATCATGAAGGTAGGATTCTGGAGAACACACAGCTCAATGTGGAGCAAAGCTCTGTAGTCAGTCTTAAGACAGGTGTACTTCTTTCCTTTGCATTTAGGAAGCTAAAAACATGTGCCAGGGTGTTGAGTTTCCCCAGTTTGGCATCTTCTACAAATATCCCCGAAGGATAAAGGCTGCTCTCACCTCCTTTATTTATGTGATCTGACCCACAATACACACAGAAAAGCTTACGAACAGGAGACTATGAAAGCCAAAATAATAGTGCGAGCCTGGGGGACATACTTTCTCCAAGGTATACTGAATACTGGGTGCTCAGATGCCAATAAGAAAATCCGTGCTGTTTTCTTTTCCAAGAAATACAAAATATTTAATTGGATATGTACTTTCAAAAAGAGAAAAACTCATTTAGAAATGACCTACTTCATTCTTATGAAGGATTTTTAAATGTGTTTCAGATTTTGGCCCTATAGCTATTCATTTCTTATTCTAAGGTGATTTTAATTTTTTAATTTATGACAGTTGCATGTAGAAGTGTGACCTACAGGTTGAACTCCTCCCAGCCTGAATTTTATATTTAGGCTGCTAAGGGTGTTTAAAACTGAGTGCTGACTATTTTCTATGGTACTTTTCTCATCAAGCATCTAACCCAGGGCACAACCAAGCAGATCCAATACAATATCCACATTAACTATGGAAGGAAACACAGAATATTTCCCTAAGGTGACTGACCCAACTGGCAGACAGGGGCGGAACTATACCCAAACACAAAACAGGTATTTTTATGTACGTTTGATATACAAAATCAGCCAATTTCAAAGAAAGCTCAAAACAAAACAAAACAATGCTCCCGCCTCTATGGCGATAGATTTTTCTTTGACTCTGGTTTCTGAAAGGAATCTCCATGGAGGACTGTTAGCATGGGTAATGGTTGGCTGTCTCTGTATTTTAGAAGAGGATGCCAGGGACAATTTAAATTATGCAGTTTGCACTTTCATATTATAGCGTGTATCTTCCATGAATGAAACCACACAGACTTGATGTAAAAAGAAAAAAAAAAAAGTAAGTGGGGGCCTGCCAGTAGCAATAGTCAAAACAGAAATATGTGGTTAGAAGATCAATATACACGAAAGAGAACAGAGACACCAGAGAATCTTATGGGACATCACAGGAGGCTCTATGTGGCTCCCATCCCAACTTCATCCCTCAAATGGCTTCTTATTCAGAAAAAGATTCTAACGGTGGGTGAATAGTTACAAAGCCACAACAATGCTCATATGGCTAACTGACATCAAGTCATCCTTTCAGGACTCTAGAGCCTGCAAAGATCTTCCAAAGATGAGGCTACCTTTAGATGTGGCCTTTGCATGTAAGTCGGGAGAGCTTCCCCATGCAGAATGCATGTGAGGCAGGGATGCCCTGCTCCTCCACCCACCTATGATTCTGGGTGGGGAGCAGCAAGTTAGGCTGTCGTTGCTGAATAGCTAAGTCATATCTGTCTCTTTCGCGATCCCATGGACTGTAGCTTACCAGGCTCCTCTGTCCATGGGATTGCCCATGGCAAGAATACTGGGGTGGGTTGCCATTTCCTTCTCTAGGGGATCTTCCTGACCCAAGGATCGAACTTGTTTCTCTTGTATTGGCAGGTGGGTTTTTTACCACCAAGCCATGTGGGAAGCCCCAGGTTGGGCTCACAATTCCTCTTTTACCAGGACTTCCAGAATGAAGTGCTAACATGTTTTGAGGGAGTCAGGTGACTGAGAACTCATGAAGGCCTGCCTCCCTAACAAGGGGAACAATTCGATTATTCCGGTTGTGGAAGATAAAAGACAATGCTGGAACACTTCCTTTCAGAGACATCAGAAATCATCTATGACCTTTCGAGTTTAAAAACATTTTTTCGACTGCATTTGTACAATTTGGTTGTAATGAAACTCTGACCTAGGGAATGTGTTTCAGTCATTGCATTTGCCTGGGAGAAAAGAAATAAGATGCCTGTTGGCTTCCTCTTCCTTTTTTTTTTTTTAAAGCCAACGCTTTATGTTACTGTCACTAGATTTAGCTGTTGAAGCTTTTAAGGCTAATGGTTAGCTGTAATGTACCAAATAGTACAAGAAAGAAGAGGAGTAGAAATTAATTTAGCTCTCCATTTGTCAAGATTCAGTCTGGAAGATTTTTTAGGAACCAATCTAAATCTAGGGGATGGCCTGGACCTTTAAAATGGGACATGGAATCATTCGGCTCTGTAACCTTTAATCTGTTTGAAGAAAGGAGCAAATGTTAAATTCCACAAGTACACTTTCTGGGTAAGATAAATATATATAACACTGCTTGTTAAGACATAGCAAGCCTGTGAGATCACATCCATTAAGGCAACGGATTCTCCAGTGTTGTTTTAGAGGCAATTTTACTTTAACGACTCTTGGGTGTGCCACTGAGAAATCAGGGCATTCATCACCACAAGTGCATTTTGTGTGTAGAGAGGGTTCAGCTAGGAACATCAAGAGGCCAAAAGTGCATCTATGAGATCATCTTTCGTGACCTTGAGCTGAGAGGCCAGGAGATGAGAAGGAGGAGCAGAGAAGTCCCTATAAAGGTACCTGTGATGTGGCCAGAAACATAGCATTGCTTGTTTTTAAAATTTCCTCTTAAATGGAGTCTCTGTGGTTGGAACTGTGATAACAGCGAGTTGTAGCTGTTTCAGGACGGGCGATGAGCTTCAGTCTGGACTGAAGGATTAGGAGTGTGATTGAAGCGCCTCTGCCGAGTTGCTGAAATTGACGGCGAGAGGGGAGGAGGTGAGGGGCTGTTAAGAAGGGTCTTTAAAACAAATAAAAATAGGCTAAGCTAGTGAGAGGCCACCCACAAATGAAAAGTACTGGCTCCACACTAAGGAGAAATGTGGCGCTTATGCTGTAAACTTGACTGGTTACCTAGATGGAACCTTCTACAAGGAGAGGTAATCAAGGTGGGCTCATACCTGGGCAACTTCTGTAAAGAAAAAAGACCATCGATGGGTTTTCCCAGTGGATTCACACAGGCAGGGCAGTGGCGAGTGGGCTGGTGTAATTTACAATGACATTCAAAGGATCATTCATAGGAAAATTCATGAAAACCTGGGAACAGGAGCTCAAGCTTGATTGGCTCACTACTGGGATGAGAGGTAAGAAATCATGAAAGGCAAACACCTGGTCCATCGCATGGAGAGACGTTAGCATGGTTGCTCTAGAAATCAGAGTCAGGAAGGAGTGTCTTTGCTGTCCTTATTAACGATACAGAAAGTGGGAGGAATCTATTTGCTCTACTGATAAACTGAGTTTACTTAAGAAGCAGAAGAAACTAACAGAAAGCTAAAAAGGGAAATACACACAGATAAGAATTTAGGAAGCAGCCTGGCTGGAGCTGAGTTTAGAGCGAGACACAAACACCAATTGATGGATTTTCAGAAGCTTTTCAATTAAGGGCACACACTGAGGTTTTCACAGACACCATTCAGAACCATCCTCACTAGCGGCTTATTTCAAAGTTCTCTGTTCCACTGTAATACTTAAGAAAGGTGAAGAAAACTGAAATTAGACCATCTACTGTTATATTTCATAAACTGATGAGGCCTCCTCTTTCACTAACCACTTAGAATTTTCATTTTGTCTATCTCACCGAGTCCTGTGAAAACTGAAAACATCTCCAGAAAGTTAATGTGAAGGATGTTTGTCATATCTAGGGTGGTAAGGAGGCTAAAGATGAGGATACTATTCAGCGATTTTAAAGAAGTCCAGTGATAGGATTGTACACCAGAGCACATGGTTCAGAGATGGAGTGCAAAAGTTAATTTTTAAAGAGATTTTTTTTTTTTTTTTTTGGGTCTCATAGAATAATTACTTTTCCGTGTTTCTGGGGCAGGTACCTGTCGACAGCAGGTAGGTGCAGCCTTATGTAAGGAAATCTTGCAAAACTAGCTGACATGGTAAGGCTATAACCTTTCCCACTCTGGTTGGCAGAGAAAACTCCAAGCCTCCCAGACAAGCAACATCAAGCATTGAGAGCTGCTGAGGACCAGGAAAAAGGGACTGGAAGGCACACCTCCCCTCTCAGTGATGGTCAGAAATAGGAGACAGTGTAACTTTTTGAATAAGTTTCAGAGAGTCCAAAGAGCTAAACCACAGAGTGATAACTGCTGTGGCTGCCTCTTGCACTCCTCCAGTGTTTAACGGAGGGCAGTGAAGGGTACAGGAGTGCCCAGTGGGGAAAGGACGGTGGGTCCCCAGGCGACACAGTCTCAGCAGGTACTCTCTGGGACAAAAAGGATGATGCATTTAGGAACATGGCCCACACGGGCATGGTAAAGGGTGGGTATTTTCTTTCACGTGGATTAAGATGAAATTAAGACGAGGAGAGGATCCAAAGCCAGGATACTTACCATTTTGCCAACCGTGGCTAAACACAAGCTATCCAGCCTCTAAGAGCTAGGCTGCCATTTTCCCTAGCATTTTGCTTTGCATGGTGATGCTTACAAGAGAATTCTGCAAAATAGCTGATCCTACTGTTAAATTGCTTGGATGTTAAAGATTTTTCTGAGGTCCTTAAGATTCAACTTGAGAACATAGTATGTAATGTCTTTCAAATTACCAAATGAAGGAATACTTCAATTCCAAGGATCCAAAGAGACCTTTTAAGGCTTCTTTTTTTTATACATACCAGAAAGACAATATACATTCAGGACATTTTCAATGGCAATGAAGGTACCGTACCTGTGATGATGGTGAGGATGGTGGTGGTGGTGGTGGTGGTGGTGGAGGTTGTTGTGGGAGGAGGGATAGTTGTGGGGGGATCTGGATAAAAAAAAAAGGAAAATCAAACCCACAATGCTGAACACAACAATGACCAGTAATGACAAAACAAAGGCATGAAGACACTGAGGTGTTTGTTTGATGACTTTCCTCTTTAAAACTCAAAATCCCCATCCCCCCACAAAGATTTATGTCTTCTAATCATATCCCAAAGCCTTATCCGGAAGAGCTAAGAAAAGAAGAAAAGAAAATTTGTACTAATGAAGTGAACTAGGGATGAGAAGACGAGGAGTAGGAAAGGGAGGAAAAAATAAAAACATACGACACCCTCCCATCCGACTTCAAAGGGTGGGGTTAGACCGACTCAGGCCCCGAGAGGGTACAGTGTTTGCAATTTCTTTTATACTTTTACCGGTGGGAGAAAGGAGGAGATGGCGCTGCTCTATCTAAAGGGCTCCTATCGGCCAAGGAACAGTGCTCGCCTGCCTCTTGCTCTCTGACTGTTAACTTCATTATTCTCCATCAACACATCCCAGCAGGAAGTAAAACTACTTCTATACTTGTAATAAATACAAAGAAGAGAGAATGTCACCACTAAATATCAAGTTCCAGGCATGTGAGATTTTACTGAGATTTTATTTCTTAAAAGTCAATAAATTTTACAACTTATAAATATTAATGAGTTCGTCGCCTTTGCTTAAGCCTGACCTACGTGGGCGACAGTGATAAACACTGAAGAACATTTCCATCTTGTAAACAAGAGAGCTAAATATAAACAAGACTTGACCCTCGAAACCAGGAAATCTGATAGGGAATTCTCTGTCAGGTGTTTGATATACTGTATATTCTTCTATAATCTCAAAAATTATTTGGAGGGGAAAAAAGGGAAGGCAAATATGAAAGAGAAAAAAATTTTCGACCCAAATGATCAAACTGAATGTGTTAAATTGTCAGCAAGACTTTGAACTAAAGCAATCATTCTGCTATAATAGAGCATTAGATGACTTGAAGGCTTTTGATTTTAAATTTTATCTAAAGCCCGTCAACTTTTTCTCCTTGACACATCTGGTGTCCTTTCATCTCCAAGGGAGCTCCCCGACTGTCTAATTAATACATCCGAACTTTAATTACATAATGTACCTTTATTGTTGGCACAACTTCCTGGAAGTTTACAAAAACATTACCTTGGTGTTTGGTTAGATGGTCTGCTTAAAAGATTCTACCATTGATCAATAATCCGAGGTTTTCATTTTTCTCACAAACTTCTCTCACACATACACAAATGCACAAATTTGACAGGGAAGAACCAACAGCAGACGGGTCTGTTCTAGGAGAGACTCTGTTGATTTAAGCTGAGGGTGCCAGCAAACTACTAGTGAAAGCAGCCTCACACAAGCGCCAAAAGGACCCGTTAAAAAAAAAATTCATTCTCCTCCAAGAAGCAGAAATGATTAAATTAATAATTTCAAACGGCCTTTTTAGAAGAACAGACAGTACGTGCAGTCGAGCTTTGTGGATACTTGCTTATGGAGGCCACAGGCAGGGAAGCATTTTGTGACCCGGTGGACCACAGGATGCATGCACGCCCTGTGGCAGATGCAGGTGAGGTGGGGACGCAAGGTGAGCGAGGGCACGGGTCCCTCAAGACATCCTGCTCTGCCCACGCCCCAGCTCAGCTGCACCCAGAGACATGTCTTCTTTGTTCTGATTCAGTGACGATATTTATCACTCAAAAGGAACATCTGTAGCTGGGAGACCTCCCCTGATATACTATAAAGCTATTTCTGTTCCTATTTCTAAATGCATTGGCACAAAATATGTGATGTCCACCACACAATCAAAGTGCACCTGGAGGTGATTTGAAACTACGATTACGGACACGGAGAGGTACAGAGACTAACGAGGGCAGAGATTTCAGAAAAAAAGGTCACCAGTCCCTTTCAGTTTGTGAAAATCACACACTTTCAATTATTTTTACCACTACTGGGGTAATTTGTCCTTCACATGTGGCTCAAGTGACCTAAATGAATTAGATTCTGTTACCAGGTATAATGCTTAGATCACTTCTAGTGTTAAGAGCAATGTGAGGTCACTATTTAAGAAAATACAGAGTGGAGCTAATAAGCTATTTGACACATAGAGGCTAAAAGAACAAAACCAATTGGGGCTGAGGCACTAACTAGATAGATTCTCCAAGTAAAGAAGTTACTTCCAGAGAATTAAACATTTTAAAGGCATGTTAACTCTGAGTTTGTAAAGAACTTTGAAAGTTACTGTAGTAGTGCAATCAATTGGCTTTGAAAAGAAAACCTACTTACCATCTTCTCAAATTGCTAGAATATTTTATCACTAGAGCAGCAACAAGTGGAGTGTGCATTCTAGCCTGCATCCAAGTGTTACTGCCAGCATAGGTTACAGAGGGAGGTAGCACACTGAGGACCTAGCAAATTGCCTAGACCAGGCAAAGCGCCCCATGCTGGGCTGGGGAGACAGGTGGGTACAGATGCCCTTGCCTAAATGGATGCGTCTGTGTTTCTTGTCTTTTAAATAATGCACTCTGGCCCAGATAGTTCATTCCCAGAGAGCAATCTTGTCCTACCAGGAAGCAGAGGGAAAAAGAGGAACTACAAAGAAAGACACACATTTCACTACAGACTTTGGAGTCCAAGTATAGTGACTCTAAAACACACTTAGTAAGCTTGTGCTGGGGCAACTTATGTGACCCTTCGTAGCTTCATTTTATCATCTGTAAAACGGGAGGATGATGCCATTACCTGGTCATCCTGTTACTATGGAGATTAGAGGTGATCATGCACGTCAGACTGTCATCTTAGCACGTGGAAGGAAGTGAGAGAGCCCTCAATAAACGCTAAGCCAGAAGCTGGGATCCAAAATTATTCAAAACTACCTGTCCATCAAATCCACAAAATGTTTCTCATCTTGAAATGTTGGAATGGTGGGTACAATAAATCAAAGTTGTTTTTCCACATAACTTAGTCTTCTGAATCAAGGAAGCATATAATAGACTGGTGAAAATTTGTATCTGCTTTTTTAACATCTGCCGTTTTTAAAGAGTTGAAAGAGAGTCTGTAAACCTGTATAACAGCAAGGTTGGGGCCTTGCATGAGGCTCAAACCCTGATGTTAAGGGGCGGGTGGGGGGGGCGGTTCATAGAAGTAAAAAGGGGGGTGGCTGAAAATGGGGGCACACAGGACCTCTTTGCACCTACATGGAGAGCCATTCCTTCCACTCTGATCTCCTTAACTACTGGGGAGAATTAATGCTATAATGTGTGGACAACAGGCCACATGGGTTGTGTGTAAAGAAAACACACCTCAAAAGTCTACATATAAAGTGATTAGATGTGAGCTTTTAATTCTGCTTTATGCTAAGGGAAAAAAAACCTCCGGTATAGTTAAGGATAATATTTTAATATCCATGTAAACATGGGGTAAATCATTTCATTAAATGATTTTTCTAGTTCATCAGAAAGATTGTTCTATTTTCTTCACAGGGAAAGTGGTCAGGTTCTAAGATGTTACGGAGTAGATTTCCCATATGTAGATTTGTGTGTGTATATATCACATACACTTATTCTTGGATTATTTACATGGCTCACTTGAGAGAAATGCACATTCCTGTTCATATATTCACACGACACTGAAATTGTCATGTGTATGGTTATTCATTCTGTGTCAAGTCAGCTCATGACTATTCTTCCTGGTGTAAAACTAACTGAGAGATTCAATTGGACAGGAGAGACTCAATTTGTCATCATAAGACTAGACAAGCAGTGCACTCCTCAGCTAAATAGAGAATATTCACTAGACACAAAATTGACCGTAAGCTGTAAATGGGAAATAAGTTTAAAATGGCTGGTACAAGTAGATGCACAATACATATTTGTTGACTAGAGAGTGAAATTCCTGATCACGTGCTTTAATAATCCTGCAAAAAGATATTAAGAAAACAGACAAATAAGAAAAAAACAAAACAAAAAACATTTGTGTCTAAGGCAGTCGCTATAGTGGTTAACGGAGCTACCAGGGACCTTCTATTTTTTTTCCAAGTATTTACTGGCTTGCGACATCTGGGATGTAATAGCTTCATGCTGAAAATAGGATAGTTCTGCTCATCAAAGCAGGAGAAAGGCTAGCCCAGGTATCATCAGAAAATACCACTGGGAATAGACTTTCTGAGCTGAAGAGCCATTAATTGGTAAGGCTGAATTTCGCAGTCATTATTTCTAACATAATCTCCATAGCTTGTGCCTGAGGACACAGCTTTCCTACTCAGCATGACCAGAGTCTGTGATCGAGTGGGAAACCCCACGGTTAGAGAAGGAAAAGAAAAGGCGCTGTCCTCCCAGTGGAGGCACCGGGGTCCACCTCGGGCCAGGCTTCTTTAGTTCTTGAAGGAAACAAGCTGGCGTTTTGGCTTGCAACTTGACCAAAAGCTTTAGGAGTGAATTACAAGCAGCAGCTATACAGTAAATGAGTCAAATGGAAGAGGGCTTCATCTTCTCACGTACCGTATACATACAGCATATAATCCGAATGAGCTTTCCCCACTATGTTGGAAGCCTCACAGCGGTATGTACCATTATCTGTTTTGTTTAGGTTATTGATGAACAGGTTGGGCCCCGACAGCACGGCATGTTGAGGCATTTCATCATCGACTCTCACCCAAGTCACCATCACAGGCCTGCAGAAGGAAGGGAGAGAGACAGGTTGCATTATGACTTCCCACCAAGATGTCTGCATCAAACTTCTCAGCCACGCAGTAAATGAATCCCATGCAGGGTGACACAATTAAAGAGGACCTACTGGAGATAATTTTAAGTTCACAGAATTACAGCTGTGAAGGCTCCACAAATCTGTTTGGAATATAATTCTCTTAAAAATATTATCAGATGTTGTAAAACTTTCAACAGGCCGCAAGCAGGAGTCTCATTATTTCCAATCCATCTTCAACAAACCAGCAAATAAACCATGTGCCCTATTTTTATGCCCTGCTGTGTGGTTTCACACCAATTCAGATAGGACAGAGCTCACCCATTGCTAATCATCTCATTAATTAGGGGGAAAAAATCAAATCCTGGGCTAGTGATACATGCATTAATCTCATGGTTACTAACACACAGAGATACTTGGCTTAGGAAGTTGTGATACGTAAGTGGATTTCTTGTTTCGCAGAAAGGAATGGACTTTTACCTCTGAATAGTGCTTTCTTTGGCCTCTGCTGTTTGAAAAAGAAAAAAAAAATCACCTCTTCTCATTCTGGAAAGATGCAGTCACTTCCTGTCCCCTTATTCCCTACCCTTAACCTACCCTCCACCAACCCAAGATGCCACCACACCCTCCTGGGCCAAATTCCACCGATCTACATGTTCCTTGGCAAAGTGCGTGCACTCCGTGGCCCTCCAAGGCCCCCAGTGCTGCTCCCCTTGCCCAGTGTGTTCACCTGCAGGGGCCGGGGACAGGCTCCCAGATCAATGGCTGTGGAGTGATGACACCTCCATGTGGACCCCTGGGGGCCTCCAGTACTGGCTCATCACAGGCAAGTTTGTTTTCATGATTAGAGACCACATTTATATCCATCAGGAAAAGCAAATTTCACAAGGTACTCCAGAGCCCCAGTTGCACACACACACAGAGTCTCTTTCAAACTCACTGAATTTATGACCCTTCAAGGCAACCCCTATGCAATCGAGGCCACATCTAGGACCGGGTCTGAAAGCTGCCATTTTCCAGGCAGGGTCACAGGGATCCGAGCACGGAAGCAGCTTCCTTTCATTTCACGCACCACCTCCAGGAGCAGCATCAGGACCAAAGACCCGTGCTTTGTAATGAACGGACACTCAAGTGGGCCCTGCCAAGCAGCATTCCGGTTTTCCAGGGGGATGCAAAGTCATGATTTTTCTTTAATTACATGTGGGTTTGTCATCGCCACCCAGTAAATTATTTAAAAATGAGCCTTGCATATGTCTTCCTCGCAGGCAATGGCGAATGGGTTTGCCTGGCAATCAGACCTACTGCCCGCTGCTTGACAGCTGAAACCATCAGTGGGGGTAAGCGCTGAGAACATTCACAACATTTAATGGCAAGTTAAATTACCATTTTTATTGTATGCAATTTCTTGAGAAAATAAATAGGTAATATGCTAGGAGGGCCAGCAGCGAGTAACGCGTGCTTGCTCAGAAAACCGTGCACCCAGGCCGATTGGAGAGGAACAAACAAATACCCTCTCCGGCATCAATGTCCCGAAGGAAACATGTAATTTACTGTCCCCGTGGCACATTCAATTGAACACAGTACCTTCTTCAGAGGAAAAAAAAAATACAGAAACAAAATATAGGTTAGCAAGCCATAGTCTGTAAATGTGGTTAATGTGGCTGGTACTATGTGCGGCAAGAGGCCGGGGAGAATTTATTTTTTTCCGCCACTGGATGGTTTTGGAGGGGAGGTAAGCTGCTAATGGGGACCTAATTCAAACAGTTTACACAAAGAAACAGCTGAAGCTTTTGCAGTGCTCAAAGGAGAAGACGACTGCTCTGGTAAAGCTGGAAGCACTTAAAACCAAATAACTTCGAACACCTGAGGAAAAGGAAAGCAAAAGGAAGACCACCTCCTTCCTAAAGGTCATTTTTACAGCTCCAAACGGTGAGTACAGAGAGAAGCAAATTCTCGGCCCTGGAGAGGTATGCATTAAATAGGCAGGGTTGACGTGGGAAGAGGGCCCACAGGCCCCCTCTGGCTCTCTGTTCTCTCAGAGTTCATCGCTCAGCTGTCACAGGAAGAATTCTTTCCAAAGACTTGGGGGAAGCTTTATGAAGATGTGAAGATGCGCGGAGGTCCTTGTATGAAAACTGTGATAAAGATGCTGGTTAGCAAAACTCTGAGAGGGGGAGATAACCACAGCGTGGGGACAGCAGAGGGAGCTCAATGCTGTTTTTTGTTGGGGATGAAAAAAAAACCTGAGTGCTCTGGATCCCCTCACTGACCTGTGGCTCCACACGGTGAGTCCACACAGCGTCTTTGCCCTCAGTTTGTTTATTCCCAGGTAAAAACCATCTTTTTCTGTCTTAGAAAGATGAAAAGACACCTCTTCCTCACCAAATGAAACCAAGAGCTAAAGTGGTACCACCACATGGCTTTTGCTGTATCAGTGGTAATATATGTGGTTTCTCTAATTCACTTTCACTCATTTATTTAGCAGGGGCAAATGAAGTAGCTTTTTATTCTTTTATACTTTTCAATAAAATAAGAGTAAAAGTCAGTTCTTCTCCCTTCTGCAATTATATATATATATATATATATATATATATATATACACATTCCTTGAGAAAAATTCCCAAACCACTCCTTACTAACAAAAATATTTCTAGGAGTCACTTTTCCTTGAGGGAAGAAGCAAAATGAAAAGTAAGGCACATTTGCCTACAGCTGGCCCTAAACACAGCAGCTTAATTTAAGTCTGAAAACCATCTTTCCAGCAGCTTAAGACATTAGCACAGAAGGTAGCAGATATATCATTAGATTGTGGGCACACTAAAAATTTATTAGGATTATTTTATGTGGGTAAGAGAAAATAGTTCTGACAATCATGCTGATGATAATAAAATAGAATTAGCTGAGATTTCAATCTTAGCTGGCATTTCATTTTTCTCCCCATCCTCACCCTTAAGAACCACAGATATTTATTCCACTATTCACTGAATATTCTTTTATTTCCTGAGAAAGATCTTGCATCCTTTACAGCAGGAGACAGGTGACAGGCCGAGGAGTTGTGAAGGCACATGTCCGTGTTATGACATTTACTGCTCATGACCCTCTGCCAACCTTGGCCTTCAGAACTTACTGGGGCTTCCCGATGGCTTCACATGTTAACTCAAGCGCGTCCCCTTCCCGGGTTAGGCCTTGTAGAGGGTAAGTCATCTGAATATGCACTTGAGGCTTATCTGTATGACAACAACACAAAGTATAATGTTTAGCAAATGATATCATCAGGCAGAACCAGACTTGCATGCTGTCACAGACCCCATTCTACCAGCACTCACACACTCCCCATCCTCATGCTTTCAGTAACATCCTTCTAATTAGTGAGTAATCCCGGCATTTGCTCAAATTAAATTGCCTAATAACTCTAAGGAGTGAACCACAAAGAGATAAGAGATTCATAAGCCAACTGTGCCACATCAAACATTTCCTGTGAAACACATTTTGTTACATTGAAGTTTATCTCCAGACTCACTCAAGCTAAAGGAAACTCATTTGCCTTCATGCTGAGGTGAAGCCACAGATATTTGTGGTGCTCAGAATTGATACATTTTATCATAGATCATATATTACTATGTGACAATATGTTGTGACACTGCATATTAATAAGTTTGCCTCTTGTTTTCAAATAGGAAAGGCAAAACTTCTGAATTCCATTCGAGTGGCTCCAAGAATAAAGAACTGGGAGGTTTTGCTGGCCCCTAAAGAAACTCTATGACATCTCAAGGTAAACACATCAGACGTAAGATGACTGACAGTTACTGAGGGTCTACTAAGGGAGGACCCACCCCTGGTGGTGGAAAATGCCCTTTTAGGGATGAGAACACTGGTAGGTACCTAGAGAATGATGTAGGGCGTCCAAGGTCATAGAGATAACATAATGAGACAGTCCCAAGAAATGTATGTTTATAGGAATTCAAACCACATTTCCCAATGGCAATCCATAATTAAAGCCAAGTGTATCGAGTAGAGCTTCCTAATGCAGTCAAGTACTTAGGTATTCTGAAGTGACACTCTCCTAAGGGAGAGAACTTTCATGATGTCAAAGTTTCACGATGAACAGGTATTCTTACTTCCACTACCTATTTAGAAACTGTGAGTTTGTGGGGGTGTGGAAATGAGCGAGGAATGCTAGGAGGTACAGGTACTAGGGAAGGAAGGGGAGGGGTCAGAATTAATTTGGATACACACACAAATGTATTTACAAATAAAACCTGAATGGGTTTGGGAGGGTTTTTGTCCCCCTATACTGAACTAACAAGCTAGTGATCCCTAAATCAGTTTTCTCATTTAATTCTGTGGCTCCATAAATGTATATTTTTGGAAATGTACCGAAGAGGCAATACATGTGAGAGGGCAAGACATCAGTTGGCTGAAAGGTCAAGCCAATTTCCATAACTTTACTTTCTTGGACAATCACATCATTCAAACAACAGCCCCTTGGCCTTTTATAAGCAGTGGTTCGCTCATTATCATTCGCCCTGTGGAATGAGGGCGCAATGAGAAATACGGTGGGGTTCAACCGTCTCAACCTGCACACAGCCAAACAAGCCACATGAGGTCCTCTCTAGGGATGGCGGCGTTGCAGATGCATTTTTACAGTCGTGTTCCTAGCACTGGATCTTTCTGACTCTTGAAAACCATGTGGCATTGAAAACCTTTTGAGAGCGGCTTCCTGTGCATCGGTGCGCACTGCGTGCTGAACTGGTAACGCTTTCCGAGGAGCTAAGTCACTTGCCAGAGAACATAAGTTAACAGGACTGAAAGCTCCAGCTGACTCCTGCAAGCAACACCATTCTATTCTTGGACTTGTTGGCAAAGGAAAATGGCATAGAGGTCTCCAGATACTGATAACTGGGTGGGGATGCTAGTCATTAAGGAAAGGCAGAAATCCTCATAAACAGGATGGCCCTGAATGAACACTGACTGCTGGTCAAGAGCTCCTGGACACCCTCCTTTGAAAGTTACAAATAATACTGTAGGCTATATGCAACCGGTGGGTGACATATGGGGGTCTGTTATTTGGGGTGGTATAATACATGTGCACACAGAACTGGGTGGTAAAATTTATTTTTAAAAACTCCACAAGATATCAAAGAAAAAAGGGGAAGAAGGTTATGCCATTGAAAACACAGACAATAAAATCCTGGCTCCCTTACAATTCATACTCAAAACCAGCAGCACTTCTGGAGTTTCTGGTTAGGAAACCTCTGTCATCCTTACCCAGGAACTGTTCTGAGGAAAGCTAAATTCAAAGCCTCAAATTTGGGCTGAAATGTAATACTTGCTTATAGGTTAATCTCTGATCCAAGCAAGGTCTACATTTTCCACGCCCCGATGACTTCGGTCCATTAATTAAGGAGAAGCAGAGTGTTTGCTGGCCTACGTGGAAGGCTTTTTTTGGTCCTTTTTCTGCTTTGTGTAATTTACAAGCAAACAGACAGAGCATATTTCTCAGCACAGTGCACTAAGGGTTTTACATGCTCAACTTCCATTAATAATAAAGACAGTGTTGAAAATCTATCCACCCTGCCTTTTCAGTACTACTGAGTTTGTTTTAGTTAAATGCCTTTTATGCTTCTAATGGCTATTTACCAGTTGTCAATGGCTCACATAAATTAGGAAGAACATGCTAAGGTCTTGCTGTACCTGGGATTTACATAAAAAAAAATCATATACTAACCCTTAGAAAATACACTTTCAATTTTGATAACTGATTTTCCCAATTTACTCTTTAGGTTTCTGGAGAAACATCTACCATCTACTTATAGGTACAGCTGCCACAGTTACCTTAATAGCTGGCTAGAAAGGTGAACATTAATCTCACTTGTATTATACAGAAAAATGCCCTCCTCTGTTGACACACGTAGTATTTACAGGCATATTATTCGACCGTGGGCAGCTGAGCTATATTTACGCCCAACCTAGAAACCAAACAGAGGGTTTATGTGCCAAGATCCATCTCCGGGTGAAGGAAACTTAGAAAACAAATTTGATCTCCACTCCTTTGTCCTGAAAGAGGAACCTGAGTCTTCTCAACAGGTGGAATAGAAACCCTGGGGCTCTGCTGGCACCTCTAGAACCCAGGGCTGTTAGATTTCCCCAGGAAGATCCTGACTACAATCTGAGTGTGTCAAAATACTGAACAATCCAGATGGCTGATGGAATAGTCCAGAGCTCATCATTTATGCTTTAATTATGTTCATAAATCAAATGTTATAACCCACCAAATCTTTTTTGAAACAGAACCAGACTCCAAGATTTATTTTTAAGTAATGAGCTAAGTAAGGCCTGGTACATTTTCTGGGTGATCATTTTCCGCCTCAGTTGGTGTTGGAAGGCACAAGGCTAAAAGCCAGATGACACTTTCTGCCCAAGTGCAATAACTGTCCAGAAATGTATCGCTCAGAATGGCTTAATGTCATTATAAAATGGAACTGCTGTATAAAAATAAGAAAAATAGTTAGGTCTATGCACTTGTGGAACATTACAGTTACAGAGATGGCATCACCAACAGACAATCAATTAGGTCGAGGGATCTGAGGTTTTCATAATACACTGTAATTTTTAAAAACCCCTATAAAAGACACATTTAGCAAGACTGCTATAGCAGATAAAATTTGGCCATTAGTCAAAGTCGCACAGAGGGTTAAATACCAGGAGACTTTAGGTCACACTACAGTAGCAGCCAATTAAAAAAACAATATTAGAAAGACATTCTGATTTGATGAGACTTTCCTTAAATGGACTTTGCTCTCTATAAAGGGGGGGATATATATATATAAAAGGAAACTCTTAAAGAGGTTAGAATGGCTTGCTGGCAGATTACAATTGATTTCATGCCAGTTTGACCTTGCACCGTATTCTATGATCTTTTCAGAAGATGAAACTCACGACTCTGGAACCTGTATTTCACTTTCCCATGTAAATGAAAAGTCACAGTCTCCTTCTCTCTAGATTACTGCGCTAATGTATCAGGTCTTTACAATTTCTTATTTTTAAAAAGAGAACACTGTGGTTTCCTTTTGCCTGGGATATTATCCTTCCCAGGTACCAGAAAGGAGCATTGCTGAAATAAGACAGCACGGTGGGAGAAGACCTGTTAGCCCAGGGGCTCCTGACACTTTCCCTGCCTGAGAATTTAAGTCAGAGGATGTGGACCTCACATATTTGCTGATGCGCTGACTGCAAAGCAGATCTAGAAACACGAGCCCCAGTGTGCTTCTCCAGGCTCTTCGTGTGACTGAGATTTCCTCCAACATTCTGAAACACCTGTTAGAGTGAGACTGGAGGCCTCTGGACCAAGTGTTCATTTTTTGGGCAAAGACAAGGGCAGGGTGGGGGCCCAGATGAATCAGACTGGCGGGAGGCAGTGTGGGTCTGTGCCTGTGCATTCAGGTGGGGAAGCTTTACCTGAGGGTCTTTGTCAATCATGGAGGATTACTGCAGTTCAGAGGAGCATGGGGATGCCAAGATGAACCTGAGATTTGGTGAGGGCTTAGAGGTAAGAACTGACCCCTATAACACGGCTGCCTAAACTGTTGGGCAAGGCCGGTTTTGCTCTGAAGGAGGGCGATGTCTAGTGACACAAGGAGGTTGGGACTAGTCAGAGAACAGAGTCACAGCAAGCTCTCCGAGGAGTTAAAGAGAACATCTTGCAAAAGGCTTGCTTTCCATTGTCATCATACATTCATGAATAATTTTCACTGCCGTTTATTTTGTTTGTTTGCAAGGTGAAGGCCCTCCTGCTGTTACATCTGCTGTATGAATCGGAGCACTTAAACGGCACTTCTTCGAAGAGGGCTGAGCTATGATGAGTGGGATGAGTCAGGCCTTGGAGGACGGATGTGGGACCGAAGAGCATGTGCCACATCACACAGTAAAATACAATTTCCTCTTGTTGCAACTTGTAAGTAGCTTTGTGGATACTGAAATGACTGTTTACTCAACAAAATCAAATTTTATTCTGTGATGTTGTGGCAGAGAGTTGCTCCCAGTGCCTTTGAAGTGGGGTGCACACTCACCCACACAGCACTCTTCCAGATCTATGAGAAATCTTCAAAATTTGAAAGTGAACACTGGGTGAGAAAACCCTCATAGCAAGAGTGTCCGCACAAGAATGTAAGCTCTGTGACAAGAAAGGTTTTCGTTTTTTGTATCCCTGGTGCCTAGAATAATGTCAGTGACTGGAACATGGTAGGCATTTAGTATGTATTCACCAAGCAGATGAATGAATGAAAAAGTTGGGAGATGTTGGGGAATGGAAGTCTAGCTCTGCTACTGGTTAAACGAAAACTAGGAGACCATGAATTCACCTTAGCCCTGTTCTAAGACAGACAAGTCACATTAAAATTTTCAAGTGTTTCTTTGAGCAGACATCCAGTTCAACAGGGCAGTCCAACTGAAAATAATTCAAAAGGAGCTGGGGGAAAGGTTTCTATAAAGATGACATGGAAGAAAAGCAAGGGAATTATTTGATTGGCTAGAGCTAAGCAGTTGCCTTCAGAGAAGGCAATGGCACCCCACTCCAGTACTCTTGCCTGGAGAATCCCAGGGACGGGGGAGCCTGGTAGGCTGCAGTCTATGGGGTCTCGAAGAGTCGGACACAAGTGAGCATCTTCACTTTCACTTTTCACTTTCATGCATTGGAGAAGGAGATGGCAACCCACTCCAGTGTTCTTGCCTGGAGAATCCCAGGGACAGGGGCGCCTGGTGGGCTGCCGTCTATGGGGTCGCACAGAGTTGGACACGACTGAAGCGACTTAGCAGCAGCAGCAGCAAGCAGTTGCCTTATTTGGGAAGCCTGGTTAGCTACCTGTGACTGGCTGGGTTTTATAGTCCTGGAGTGCATTGAGTTTGGTTTAGGTTTTGGTTTGCTTACGTAAGTTACCAAGGTATTAGAATCACCTAATTAGATTGGTCTAATGGCCTCCTTTTTAGTCACTTTTAACAGCTCTTATTGCAAAACAATCTAGCTCCCCAAATTTGAGGTTCAACCCATGTGTTCTGATTTACATACTTTCATTTCATTACACATTTCTTTAGCATTTTGGGTATTATTCCAAGGTGGTATCTTAAGGGAAATCATAAACAATGGTGTTGAGCCATTCTTTTTATTTACTTTTTTGTTAATCACCTTAAGTATAGGAAGTTTTCTTTGGTTGTTCAATATTTTTTAAAACTTTTTTTTTAATTGAAGTATAGTTAATTTACAGTGTTGTGTTAGTTTCAAGTGTACACCAAAGTGGTTCAGTTTTATATATACACACATTTATATATATATATATATATTCTTTTTCAGATTCTTTTCCATTATAGATTATTACAAAATACTGAATATAGTTCCTTGTGCTACACAGTAGGTCCTTGTTGTTTATCTAGACCATATATACTAGCATGCATATATTAATCCCAATGTCCTAATTTATCTCTCCCACCCCTTATCCCCTATGATCCCCTTTGGAGCATTCTTTTTAGATTTTGAGATGTTAACTCTACAACCATTTAAACTTCCACAGACTCAAAATCTGACCTTGAGTTAAAACCATTGAGAGTGCACATTAGAAGACGAGTTTCACTACACGGTATTCAACGTTCACAGCCTCAGAGACTCATCTTTCCTAAATACATCAGGTCAGACATTGGGTGAGATGTGGGGAGACAAGCCTCTTTCTGCAGGGTGTGCCTGCAGGAGGCAGGGGTGACGGCAAAGGCTTTCTTCCCTGGGAGTCATGTCATTCAAGTCTTGCTCACAATGGATTTGGCCCAATGTTTTCTCTTTGATTTTTCAGTATCGGTGACTCAAGCCTCTCGCCCCTTTGGGCACTGCAAAACGCCTTGCTAACACGCCAAAGAGTTAATAGCATCGGAAAACTGGACCTGCCTCTACTCTGTGTTAACACAAAAAACAACAGTTTAAAACATTAGTTTCAATCAGGGGGTCCCCCATGCCTTCATTAATTTTCAGAAGGAATAGTAAATACTGAAATAACTTTCCTGAAACTCAATTCATCACTTTAAAAAAAAATAAAAGAAGGGGACAGTGGGAGGAAGAATATATATTCTATTAAAAAAGAGAGAGAGAGAGAAAGATCAGAGGAACAGGCCAAATCTGAAAACGCCAGCTATTATGCTTTGAAGAATACAACTGGGGAATAGAATTGATGGGGGAGAGGATGGGACACGGGAGCTGCCGTGGCAAACAGTGTCTTATCCTCCACTCCAAAAAGGAAAGATTTTCCTATTTCCAGGCTTTTCTCCCTCCTTCACTGGAGGGCTCATCAATACAAGAGAAACATTTATTTTGGCCCAGATAAAGAACAGGTTTTGATCATCTCCTCAATGCCTGATTTTCCCCTAATTGAGGGAGGGAAAGAAAAAAAAAATCTAGCCTTTGGTGGACCCTGGATGAACAAGAATATGGATTTACAAAATACCTGGCTATATCAAGTCAATAAAACTCATTTTGAAAATGATGCCCATGAACACGATTAACCGGCAGATGATAATCAGAGCAGGGAAGGCGTTCAAAACACCCATTTTTAGAGGCTTTGTCTTCACTTGCCCTTTCAAAACTCATCTCTTAAATTTTTTTTTCAGATACGTGCACACACAAACCCCTCACTTAGATGAGGGTTTCT
Organism: Bos mutus; assembly: GCF_027580195.1. Classification (NCBI taxonomy): domain Eukaryota; kingdom Metazoa; phylum Chordata; class Mammalia; order Artiodactyla; family Bovidae; genus Bos; species Bos mutus. The sequence continues at coordinate 54,097,254 of NC_091631.1, read as the reverse complement.
GCAAAACATTTTAAAGAGCAAGGCTACGATGGGAGAAAGCAAAAGACACACAACAGTGATTCCAGAGCTTCGGATTCACCTCGGTCCAGAGTAAGGCTCCCCCCCTTGCACAGCAATGTGAATTCCACACTGAGGGTCACAGCTTCTCTTTGAATTCCCAGCTTATGTCTCTTTGTGTTGCCACCTTGATGCTATTTAGACAGTTTTCTTTTAACGCTCAGACAGTGAACTGTTCTCCTTTAAACAGGCTTTTATTTGACAAGAGTGTTGGCTCAGATCTGAGGCTCCACTAACCGCGCTACAATTCTACCACGTTCTGCTATAATCAACCCTGTTGTAAATTTCAGCAACGCTATACACACAGACACGGGAGAGAAAGAAAAAAAAACACCGCACAGAAAGAGTTTAGGGTCATACATTTCAGAACATTAAAGAGCAAAACTGTTCTCTGCCTGACATCTAAGGAAAGAGAGCTTTGAATTCCAGCTCGCGAGCATAATTATTTTCTGTTTTAAACATTTAACTGCGTGCTGCTGCCGTATCCTTGCTGAGTCTCAGAATGAAAGCTGGAAAACTAAGAGCCCTACTGTACGTTCTTCCTTCCCGGCAACGGTCCTATGAGAAAACCTTATTAATGAGCTTGCAAACGAGCACCCAACAGGGAAATGTCACAAACAAGAGTGGCTAATGCCCCAGAAAATCAAATAACTGAACACTTGGCTGATTGTGGTGCTTTTCATATTTATAATAAAAAAAGGGAGGGGGGACTTTAATTCACTAATTCTGAGAGGTCAACACCTTGCTGAACAAAACAACTCATTTATTTATGTTCAGAAATCTCCAGATGATAAATTACATCGATGTTAATCACTTCAATGCATACTACACAATTAATAGCTGTGCTCACCAAAAACGTAAGGATTATTAAAAGTATGACAGCATACACATCTGGCTGATTTTTCACGTAATTGGGCACAACAAAATTCTCCTGGTACCACAAATAAGTGTCCTAACAAACAAACACTGCAAAATTCTGTGTTCAATTAATTAGGTCTTAAATCCACAAGAGCAAAGGATTTCCAAGTTGGAGCTCAAGCCTTGTCTTCCAGGCAACATGGTGGCACTCTGTGTCCAGGGGGTGGGCAACCCTTCCCTTCATTTTATCCCTCCTCCTTGCCCCTGTTATTTAAAAAGTAAGACATTCAATGGCATACAGTGTAGGTTTTCATTATTTCATTTCCTTTTTAGAAATAGTATTTTCTAAAAGGACATAATTTATACAGTATTCAAAGCCATTATGTGTCATTTTACACTGTTCTTATCCTGATTAATATCTATCCATCTTAGAAGAGGCACAGAGAGGCTTCCATAAAATTTCTTGCAGCAAAAAGGCCACGGTTGAACTCAGTATCTTTAATACCAATCCTATCAGGTCATATTTGCCTTGAAGGTAGTCTCATTTACCCAGGGTAGAGTAATTCTTAGTCTGAGGTCCATGGACCAGCTCAGGATGTCCTGGTGATAAACTAATGTTTATCACCGATGGTATAAGAAATCTTTTTATGTGGCAAAGGGAAGGAAATTCAAAAATAATAGTTGTATGCTTATTTTACTGTTTACTAGATAGAATACACCTAGCAAGTAAAACTCATAATTTTATAGGTGTTTTTGCACAGGTCTTGGTTAGGTTAAAGTAATAAAATGAAAAATTCTACATGAGATAAGGACACAGATGACCTGTGGATTTGCTAAAGCTTGTGATGAAATTGGCCCTCGAATAACTAAACTTAGTAAAATTGTATAGGATAAATAGATTCCTTATACTGGAAGCAAAACGTGGTGAATGTTCATCATTTCCAGCTCTATAGCTGGAAAAGGATTTAATTTTTAAAGGGGTCAATGATCCACAAAAGGTTAAGAACTGCTGATGCCAGGGTTTGGGCCAATTAAAAAAATAATGGTCTATTGTAAATAGTGCTGCAGTGAAATAGAGAACTAATAAAGACCTAATATATTGCACAGGAACTCTACTCAATACTCTGTAATGGCCTATATGGGAAAAGAACCTAAAACAGAGTAGAGAGAGATATGTATGTACGTATGTATGACTGATTCACTTTGGTATACGCCTGAAACTAATACAACCTTGTAAATGAACAACTGCTGTTGTTGTTTTCGTTCAGTTGTGTCTGACTCTTTTGCTACCCCCTGGACTATATCCTGCCAGGCTCCTCTGTCCATGGGATTTCCCAGGCAAGAATACCAGGGTTGCCATTTCCTTCTCCAGAGGACCTTCCTGACCCAGGGATCAAATCAGAGTCTCCTGCTTGATAGGCAGATTCTTTACCACTGAGCCATCTGGGAAATCCATGAACTCCAATTAAAAAAAATAACGGTCTAATGTTACTCCTCACAGAGTATCTGGACTAATTCACCACCCAAGAAGACTGGCTACTGAATCTTATGCATTCAAGTATCTCTTCTTTTCTCAAGCCATCCAGATATGGTGTGGCTTGTCTGTAGAGTGGGGGCGACCATGAGAGGAATGGAGTTGAACCCCCAACACCACTGGCCAAGGTATGAGAAAGTTCTAGCACACAGTGACTGAATGCTTTAGGTATCTGAACCATGAGGCTTCTTGTTATCCATAGCTGCTGGTGTTCAAGCAGAGTAAAGCTGGTAGGTAATGAAGTACAGAATTCTGATCATGTCTGAAGATGCTACTTAAGGAATTTCTGGCTGACTGGGCAGATTTTTCAGTAGTGCTCTAGGACAGCAGGTAAAGAACGGCCAGGTGACCTTCTTGAGAACAGAGCATCTTATTTAAGGTGCCAAACCAGACTATGAATTCCATTCAGATTAACGTAACACTTTGTAATTCTTAACCCTCTTTTACACAAAAAGACATGACATTTTCCCTCACATACATTCCAAGAAGCAGAATATCAAGGATAAGATGTGTACATGGCTTATGCCGAGTAAAAGAATGCAGGCTCCCATAAAAAGGTGCCATGTTAGAGCTAAAAAGGATCCAAAGACGTGTCTTCGATTTGAGGAAGGCATTACAGTCACTTTCCTGCAGTTAAGGGCTAGCAAGACTTTGTAAGATTGAAGTCAAATGGATTCAGATATGCAGCTTTATTCCTTTTCTTAGAAGGACCAATCTCACTTGAATCTTCAAAAGAAAAGGCTTTATAAAGATCATTAGCAAGTCTTCCAAGGGGTAGGAGGTGTAGTGCTTGAAATATTTTGCATTCGGGAGAGAGTATAACTTTTTAGGTGGGTGGGGCTATATTCTATTTAGAAGACGCCCTGGGAAAGTAAGAGTTTAGGGGTGGGAACTGGGTGAATAGCTACTCAAGTCTCACAAAAGAGCTAATGCATTATTAAAGCTAATGGGCCCCTACAAGGAAAGTTAATGGATGTTAAGTTTGCTTAAATGAATTACATATTAACCAAGTCACAAGAAATCTACTATCTGCCAATTTAGGTAATATCTGATCGTTTCTGTTTTCCCATTATAGGGACATTACACCACAATAGTTTTAGTGATATAAAAATTATAAGCATGATGCCCATAATGAAGGTACATAATGAAGTAGATGAAATGAGTTAACAAGAAAAACCTGCATTATGTAATGTTAAATTGAGCCAGGCTCATAGGGTAGCTTGCAGTGGGATAGCCTGGTAGAAGCAACTTTTTATAATTTTCCCCATTCCCTGTTTTGCAACTTAAATAAATGATAAAAATTGTAGGGGGTGTGAATGATGGCCCCTCAAATATAGGCCCACTTCCTAATGTCTGGAACCTGTGGCTGTGACCTTATTTGGAAGTGCGATCTTTGCAGATGTAATTAAACTAAGGATATTGAATTGAGACTATTCTGGGTTATCTGGGTGGGCCCTAAGTCCAATAAGTGTCCTTATAAGAGACACATAGAGAAGAGAAGATGGCTAGGTCAATATGCAGACAGAGACTGGAGTGATGTGGCCACAAGCCAAGGAACACCTGGAGTCACCAGAAGCTACAGAAGGAAAGGAAAGATCCTTTCCTAGAGCCTTTGGAGGGAGTCTGCCCTGCCAACACCTTTATTTCAGACTTCTGTCCTCTGGAACGGTGAGGGAATAAATGTCGTTTATTAAGCCACTGAATTTGAGGTAATCTGTTATGGCAGGCCTAGAAGATTAATAAAATAATCATAGAGAGTAACGCTTTTCCTTTATTCAATGCTCTGTCACTGTCATCCAATCAAACTCTTGTAACATTTCACTAAGCACACTCAAAGAGCACCTGGATCTGTAGAGGTCAAGTTACAGAAGCCTTTTGATAAAAAGTTGAGAAGTTGACTACTTAGCCACAACCTCAGTGCAAGAAGAACTGTGTGCAGAAAACACCTTATTCTTATCCACAAGTAGGAGAGTCCAGAGGAGAAGATGAGGAGACAGGGCTCAGAGAGGAGAGACCTCACTTATCATGATCCAGCTTTTATTGATGAAGCCATCAAAACTGTGGCACCCATCCCAAAGAGTTCCAGTTTTAAACTCGTCAGTATAATTTAAGCTAAAATGGAAGAGAATGTGCAATTTAAAACAAGATGCTGATGTTCATTGGGAATAAAATCCCTTCTATAAAAAAATCCAGCACTTATGATAGGGTTAATAAAGCCAGGGGGTGGAAATTACCCTAGATTTTGAAGTTGGCATAGAAATGATTACAGTCAATATTCACAAAATTTAATTAATTAAGTCATGCGCTAGAGCAGATTGGAAATATTTTCAAGTTTTACATTTGGGTTAAATGTAGCATTTTCAAAATCCTCATTGGCATTCTGTAATATGGCAGTGTTTCAGTAAAATAATCCTTTGATTATTTTTCTATGAAGACAACAAGATAAAAATTCTATCTAAACTATATAAAAACATATGTATTTAATAAGTGGCTTCTGAAGTGTGTTTTTTTTTTTTTTTTTTAAACTGCTACTCTATATCCTCAGAATAAAATACTTGGGTAATGCTATGGTTTTAGTATTTGTGTCCCACCAAATTTTGTATGTTGAAATCCTGATCCCCAGTGTGATGGTAGAGCCTTGGGGAGGTGATTAGGTCAGGAGGGTGGGACCCTCACGAGTGGGACTAGTGCCCTTATGAAGGTGGTTCCAGGGAGATCTCTAGCCCTGCCACCATGCAAGGACATAGCCAGAAGGCACAAGCCAGGAACCAGGAAGAGGGATCTCACTGGGACGAGATCATGGTGTTAACTTGACCTTAGACTCCCCAGCCTCCAGAACTGGGAGCAATACATTTCTGTTGTTTATGAGCCACCAGCCTGTGGCTGCTTGTCACCGCAGCCAGAGGACTGGGACAGCTACTCACACTGTACTTCCAGGTACCGCTGGGTCTGCAGGTTTCCGGTGACAGCAGGGTGCTCCACCTGACAGATGACTGGAACCCCGTCATCCTCCTTGTGCACCTTCAGCATCAGCTGACTTGTCACAGTGTACATGTCTGACCACTCCTCCACCTCTGACTTGCCTGGGGGGCGGGGGTAGACAGGAAACATACCAGGAAACCAGGGCTGAGTCAATTTCACTCTTTTCTTAAATATCCCCCCCTCCCTCCGTGGGCCCACTATTTTAACAAACACACATAATGGAAGTCACTTGGGATAAGGGTAATCTGGGGGTACATAACTGATAAAAAGATAATTTCCTACTTTTCAGCCTCATGGGGAAGTATTTAAGATAAAATCACCTCCACATACTATTGACTATTATTTCTATTTTTGGCTGTGCTGCGTCTTCATTTACGTGCCCCCGCTTTCTCCAGTTGTGGTGAGCAGGGGCTGCTCTCGCGATGTGATGTGTGGGCTTCTCGTCGTGGAGCACAGGCTCTAGAGTGCTGACTCAGCAGTCGTGGTGCGTGGGCTCAGCTGCCCCACAGCATGTGGGATCTTTCCAGGGCTTGACCAGGGATTCAACCAGAGTCCCTTGCATTGCAAGGTGGATTCTTATCTCCTGGGCCACCAGGGAAGCCTACTATTTACTGTTTTTATTTAAATACATGCTGCTTCTATCTTAAAAATCTCCCACGAAAAGGCAGCTGCAAGTTGACCCATTTTGACATCTGACTGCTCAAGGCATTTGGGAGGAGGGAAAGAGAAGCACTTCTTTTCCCTGACAACCATCTGAACTTAGCATAGCTACTAGGCTGTCGTGCAGTTTAAAAATTCCAGGACATCATCCACATCCTTAAATAATTCAATTGGAGTAGAGATATAAACAACCCCCTTCACCCACCCCCATCAGCAACAATTAAGAGGGAAAGTAGCTAGATGGATTGGCATAATTGAAACTGTAATTGAAATGTTTAAACTCGGAGACTTTTGGAAGAACACAAGTGCAGTGGCAGTGGGCAGAGCAAAGTGAGATACAGGCTTCAGGCCAGAAGGGGGCCACGTCCAAGAACACCCAAAAAAGGAGGGAGGAGGCTTCCGGATGGGATGAATAGGCCAAGGAGGCCCTTTTCCTGAACTCAGCACTCCCTGGGACATGGCGCACCATTAACTTTCTTTTAATGTTTTGTACTTATCGGTACACATTTAATGGCTCAGTTCACTTAGACAGAAAAGCAGAGGGGAAATGAGAAACGCCTTCCTTCCAAAAACCATACCTAGGAAACAGGAGATTAAAACAGAGCAAGCTTTTTGAAACTTAAGCCGTTATATATAGATTTTTCTGTTTCTAGATATAGATTTTTATATCCCCTTTCTAAAAGGACTTCTTTTCTTCCTGGTACTCTTTATTTATTTAACAAGCACATAGAGAGCACTTTACCTCAGCTTAGACATCAGCTCTGTGTTTTACAAATATTCACTCATTTCATCTTTATAAGAATAACACAAGGTATGTAAACATTAATATCTCCACTGTAGAGGAAACTGAGGCACACAGCAAGCATTCCTGTCAAATGACCAGGCAGGGGTGTTCAGCCCCTGAGTCCTCTGTTCTGGGTACTACTTGCAAGACAATCTTTTGCAAAGAAAGGAATCAGAATGCAGACATGCATGAGAAACTTAGGATAACTGACCAAAAAAAAAAGGATCAAGAGGGGACTAGCTGTATCCTTCAGCCAATGCAGTGCCTAAGAGGGCAGGTATCCAAGGATCCAGGAAGCAGATCTGGATGGCCCAGTGCCGAGGGAGAGACAACAGAAGCAGGGTTAATGGAGCCGCCTCTGTTGCCAGCACAAAACCAGAACCTTGCAAAAGAACCGGATGCTGACATGGGCAAGTGAATTACAGATTTCATAAGAACGGTGGTGCCTCCAAGTTTACAGTTAAGATAAATTCTTCATCCACTTAGCACAACCACCGTTGCAGGAAAGGAGGTTGTCAAAACAGCCAACAGATACTACAATGACTTGGTATTCGCTATGGCCAAAAGTGCTATGCATTGTTTTTCCCCCAATGTACAACACAAGTTTGGGGTCCTGATCTACTCTGGGTCATAGGGTAAAAGCAAGGAGAACTAAGGGTACAGTCAGGGCCAGTCTGATTTCAGAGGGTAACTCAGTGATTCTAACTGGTCTAGAGAGTGCTGTTGGGTTGGCCAGAAAGCTTGTTTGGATTTTCCCATAACATCTCATTCATGGAAAACCTCAAATGAACTCTATGGCCAACCAATAGTTTATGGGTCTGGTTCTCTCTAAGCCTTTCAGTAAGCATCTAGCAACGTAGATGCTTATTATCACCAAGCATCATATCACCATGAACCCTCAAAACAACAGAATAAGGATATGAATAGAACAATAAAATGCCGTTACACTCTGGCCTCAGACACACTTAGTAACTGATGACCAACCGTACATAGATTTTTGTTTTGGGGTGTGTTTTGTGTTTGCTTTTAAGTCCACAAAGATGTACTCCTTCTGGGACCAAGTGGGAACTGGCTTCCTCGGTCCTGGGCAATCCATGTCTTACCTTTGAGCTCCTTGCTCCCTTTGAACCACCGGATGGTCGTGGCTGGCTTGCTGGCCATGGCGGTGCAGTTGACTTCAATCTCCTCACCTTCCACCGCAGTGTCTTTCTGGATGTCGATCATCAGATTACGTGGTGGGACTACAAATTAAACATATCCTTTTTAAACACAGAATCTATTTCTGGGCATATTCTTCTGTTCATTAGAAATTAGGACCATTGCTCTTAAGAAAAAGAGATAAATAATAGACATTCTTGCTGGGAATTTAAAACGAACTGCCACTGCAGGGAACAGAAGAAAGACAAAGTCATCATCAAATAAAGTTATGTAAAATCGCTTAAGTTACAATTTGTGTCTAAAGTTATTTGATAAAACAACGAGTCTTCCACTCCTAAGTTATGCGTGACCAAGCTATAACAATATAGGCACTAGTGAAAGTGGTAGTCACTCAGTCGTGTCTGACTCTTTGTGACCCCATGGACTGTAGCCCCCCAGGCTCCCCTGTCCATGGACTTCTCCAGGCAAGAATACTGGAGTGAGTAGCCATTCCCTTCTCCAGGGCATCTTCCTGACTCAGGAATCAAACCAGGTCTCCAAACCATCTAAGCTACCAGGGAAGCCTCTATAGACACTTGGTTAGTTATCAATCAGTCATTAGAAAATTGACCAGGGGAAGCAGATTAAAAAAATAAGAGGAAATCACACTACTGACATCCTCTTTATCTGAAAGTCTCTGAAAAGAATATTTCTCCTTGAATTCAACCCTTAGATTTCACCCTTCATATGAAAGATTCTGCAGTCAACCAGCAAAGATCTAAAACAAGGAGTCCCTTAAAAGAATCATTCACCATAGACATCCATAGATGTGCTTCATAACCAGTTACATTCAATTAAAATTATTCATAAAATCCAGAATATGATCATGACCTCTGATGGGTGGTGTAGTAATAAAATCTGTTAGCTATGAAGATGCAGTAATATAGGAAATGCCAGTTAATTTGCAATGATTTTCCATATGCTGAAAGCCAAAGCTCCAGATTTTAGGAAACCAAAGGTGAAAAGGATTATTGAGTTTGTAAGTAAATTTCATCTTCAGAATGAAAACCACCCTTCTCTAAGCCTATTAAACATATATGTAATAAAATGATTAGAACAAAATATTGGGGCTTAAAAGGCTGAATGAAGTATGCAGGATGATGGTAATGATGAAGAAAGCATGTTTTCTTTTCTGAAAGTGAGGTGACAGGGAAGCTTCACATACGGTGCAACCTTACCTTACAACTGAGCTTCTAGAAATAAAAATCAGTGAGAATACTGTATTCAGCGGATTGAATCTAAGAATCTGTGCCCTGACCACCATGAATAAGCTAAGATGGTTCTAAGACTTATGATTAATAAGTTTCTCAACTCCGAAGAGAAACAAGAAATTAAATATGTATAAACATGCCATCCTGATGATCAAGTTGAATAATAAATCTCTGATACAGCTTCAATAAATTATGGGATTAAACCATGTATTTGGGATTTCCAACTGTTCTAGTCCAATGTGAAAATTCTACCCACAGGAAGAATTTTACACTGAATTGAAGCAGTTGAAAATTCCTATAGTGAATGATGGAAAAGGAAAAGGAAAATGATTTGTTGTATATGTTTCCCAGCAAGATAGATGGGGGGGGGGAGTATAACCGTCAGAGCAAAAGCAAGCCTCTCCTTTGTTTCCCTTTGTAACAGGAAACTAACACGGTTGCTCAACTGGATGTGTTGCTAAAGTGACATTGCCCCAATGAGTAGTTAAACATGGCAAAGAACTACCCTAGTTTACATTTTAAGAAAAAATAAGCATAAAGAGACACAGTCAAAGATCCAATTTGGAGCTGCATGTCTGCCAGTATTCTAAGAGACAGAAGGTGAATGGGGTGGCCTCAGCTAGTTATTTCCTCAATGCACTTTACTCTTCCTAGAAGACAATCAGGTAGGTTATAGATTTTCATTACACATACCTAGATGGTTGATATGGAGTACACAAGAGATGTATCGAGAGACTAGATGTGTAGGGCCAACAAATACTACTAAATTCTGAGTGAAGTATAATGGGAATATTGAAAAAAATGTTATTGTTAGAGCAAATGTCAGACAAAAAGATTGTCTGAGATTAAAGAAAATAAGGTCTCAGTGAGCTGTGAGGAACAGAATAAGAGGCTTAGACAAAAAGGGACTAAGTAAGGAGTAAAAGAGTTACAAATGTCTTCTCAACAAATGTAGGGATGAAAGTCAAACAGTATTAGTTCTTTTCAAGGTCCAGGCAGAAATAAAATAGAGGGATGAAAACAATTCCAGTGTGCATGGATAACTTTGGGGGAAACACCTAGACAGTCATTCTGGTAATCTTCCCGAGGGGAACAGATCCAGGAGTTGTTGAAAGGTTCCAGCAAGTATCAACCATCGGGTCTTGAGGGCATTAATGTTCAAACACAGTGTTGGTCAGCTATCTGTCTTCTCTGTGTTCCTGGGTATCTTCCCGTCATCTTCTTTTTCGTGATCCCAAAGGCTCCTCCTCACAGGCTCCTTCTAACCGCCACTGACAATTCACCTTCAGCGGTGTTTCTTAGTGAAAGCAGGACTTAATTCTCTCCATCAGCTGGAGATCGGCACAAGGATGAGTGTGTGTTCTTTCCCATTACCAGTAACGTCCAGGGACTCAAAGCAAGGACGTGGCGATGGGCAGGTATAAATCAGGGCTTCCCTGGTGGCTCAGTGGTAGAGAATCTGCCTGCCAGTGCAGGAGACATGGGTTCAGTCCCTGAGTCAGGAGGATCCCCTGGAGGAGGAAATGACAACCCACTCCAGTATTCTTGCCTGAGAAATCCCATGGACAAGAGGAGCCCGGCAGGCTGCAGTTCATGGGGACACACAAGGAATCAGACATGACTTAGTGACTAAATTACAACAAAAACATATAAATTAGGCCAGAGGAAAATTTACCAATGTCTCTTAGATTTTGTTTAGGGGCTGAGAATGTGACTGGCAGCATCCTTATCTGAGATACCTTATCTGAGATACTGAGAATACCATTGTTTGGTATTACTTCCTCTACTGCAGCAGGTACAATCTACAGTTCCCTAACCCTTCCTGGTAATTCCTGTACCAATGCTAGCTGCTTCTGCAAAGTTGACATCACCTTTTCCTTGACAGGTGAGGTAAACATGTGGAAAACTTCAAAAGTATTGGAAAATATGACCAGTGTAGAAAAATAAAGGACTTGTTTATTGTTGAGAAGAGCGTCCTGAGAAACGGCTGAATGAGTGTTTTCAAGTCCATAAACAGTTTTCTCAAGATTGTGAGCAGTATTTCTGATTTTTACTTAGTTTAGAAGAATAAACAGTTAAGTATAGTAGGGGTTGTTTGGTATACAAATACAAAATAAAATCCAATAATGTGAGTCAGAATGGTTCATTGATATCAGTTATGAAGTTGACTTCTTTCAGATTTTTTTAAAGCAAGAAAGCGTTAGAAAATATGAGGTGATTTAAGTGTATCTTTTGAGGGAAAAAGGGGGTTTGGACAAGAAAATCTTAAAGTTTATTTTGGTCTATTCATTCTCCCATTTTCCCTTTAACTTCATAATGTCTATTCAAATATGAAAGAGGTTAGTAAAGTATAAAAATCCATTTATAAGGAAAAAGGAATTAAAACTGCTACTAACCAGAGAATACACTTATACATGGTACACTAAACAGACACATTTAGTAAAAACTGCAGCCATTAATGAAAATAACCAAAGATATATGTAAGGAGATGCATAGAGGTGGAAATACAAATAAAAGTCACAGAGAGGGAAATACTAGAAAATAGCAGAGAAATGCCGAGGTTCTTCTTAGCTAACCTCAAATCTATGAGTGCTAATTATAAACATTACACCTACAACATAAAAAAAAATCAGCAATATCAAGATGAGCCACATTAATTACAACAAAGAGGAGCCTTAAAGCTGATCAGTATGTGGAATCTCACTCTAAGACCCTTTAAAATAATTAGATTCTCCTGTTCCTGGAATCTTAAGAGTGAACACTAATCTTAGAAGGACAGGACTGTAATAATATTAGTGATTATTATCAGTAACTATATTAATCATAAAGCAGTATATTCTCTCTCTTGTTCATCTCCTCTTATGAATAGTAGTATGAAGAGAGTCCTACACAACGATGCCTTTGGATTCTCAGGTGGCTCAGCAGTAAAGAATCCGCCTGCCAAACAGGAGACACGGGTTCAATCCCTGAGTCAGAAGGACACCCTGGAGAAGGAATTGGTGGCTCCAGTATTCTTGCCTGGGAAATCCCACTGACAGAGGAGCCTGGTGGGTTACAGTCCATGGAATTCCAAGAGTCAGACATGACTAAGCAATAATACTATGATCTGGAGACAGGAACAAACTCATCACAAGTGGAGGGAGTGGATGAATATCCTAAAAGGCACCAAAATGCATGTAAAATATCATAGAAGAGTTTTAAGTTTTTACAGGGGTAAGATAATAAACATAATAGTAACTAACAAATCCCCATCTCTATGTCTTATAATTATGCTGAAAGCTTTAAGCGACTAATAAAGATGCGTGTACTAAAATGAGCATCTTCAACCGATCAAGAAGTTTGACAGCTGTGTAAGTACAAATGGGGTCCTTTTCAGAGAACCACAGATAGAAATGAAGATGATGCTAATAGATCATTCTTCATTCATTATAATATCTGAAAATGCTAAACCTTAGAAGGAAGCTTTGAATACATGAGTATCAGTGGAAATTGTCAGATTTTGGAATATGAAAGACTCAAGCACTGATGATAACAATTTGACTCCATCAAGGAATCCTAGAATAAATTCAGTGGAAGGAATATTAAACGAACGCATTATGTGTGCAAAAGGAGCGTCTACCAGTATTGCCTTCAAGTACCTTTAAGTTAATGCTTCTAAACAATACAAGCAAGAAATGTATTACTTCTAGGATAAGCAGACCTCCAAAAGGATTACAGACATGAAGTGAAGTGAAGTGAAGTCACTCAGTCGTGTCCGACTCTTTGCGACTCCATGGACTGTAGCCCATTCTCAGTCAATGGGATTTTCCAGGCAATAGTAATGGAGTGGTAATAGTAATTACAGACATAATGCCTCTCAAAAGTCTAGTGCTGGGTGTATTCAGTCCAACTGGACCGATCCAGTGGGTCTGGGAACAAATGTACCAAGTACTGAAAACTGACAGGCAGGAACTGCTTGCCAAGACCAGATACACTCCTGCAAACAAAATATGTTACCTTCAGAGGGAAAATCTTGAAACAGCAACATTCAGGATTTTATTGAAAACAACCTAGACGAGAAGACCCAGAGCTATGAGCCAGAAGAGTAAGGTCTGTTTCAAACTCTAAAATTCTTGATTCTCATCATGTGCTTTGTCCTGGGCAAGATGGCTAATATCTATTGTTATCTCTTTCTTTGAAATAAAGACATTCATACTTAAAGGTATATGAAACAAAACATTCTGAAAATTCAAAATGCCTTAAGTATATTTCATCTAGCTTTCTACTGTGGGCATGCCATAGACAATGGTGGGTCAAAGGGAATATAGTCAATTTGAAGGTTAGGCAGCTAATGACCTACTCCAAAATCACTGCAGATGGTGACTGCAGCCATGAAATTAAAAGATGCTTACTCCTTGGAAGAAAAGTTATGATCAACCTAGAGAGCATATTCAAAAGCAGAGACATTACTTTGCCAACAAAGGTCCATCTAGTCAAGGCTATGGTTTTTCCAGTGGTCATGTATGGATGTGAGAGTTGGACTGTGAAGAAAGCTGAGTGCTGAAGAATTGATGCTTTTGAACTGTGGTGTTGGAGAAGACTCTTGAGAGTCCCTTGGACTGCATGGAGATCCAACCAGTCCATTCTAAAGGAGATCAGCCCTGGGTGTTCTTTGGAAGGACTGATGCTAAAGCTGAAACTCCAATACTTTGGCCACCTCATGTGAAGAGTTGACTCATTGGAAAAGACTCTGATGCTGGGAGGGATTGGGGGCAGGAGGAGAAGGGGACGACAGAGGATGAGATGGCTGGATGGCATCACTGACTCGATGGACGTGAGTCTGAGTGAACTCCAGGAGTTGGTGATGGACAGGGAGGCCTGGCGTGCTGCGATTCATGGGGTCGCAAAGAGTTGGACACGACTGAGCTACTGAACTGAACTGAACTGACTTTCTCCAATAAGCAAACAAAGACATCTACTGAAAACTTTTGGTGCATCTGCCAAATACCAAAATAGTCATCCCAGCCAAACCTTCCACACTTACTATTTCTGTCTGTCTAAAAGGGATCAAAGGTGCAATTAGAGATAAATATATATATACCATCAAACACAGACCACGGAGGAAGCAGAATGGCTGGACATAAAACACGACTTTCTAAAATCAGTGTTCCTCTTATCAATAACATATATGTAAGCATTAGGGATACGTTTTAGTTCAATGAATTAAAAAAATGTTCCCTATTACAGCTGTGTTTAAATAAAGCAATGAGGCAGCAGCTTAATACATACATCCATAAATACATACATGTTCACACACACTAAGCAAAAACGTCCTTCATATTTATCTTTCCCCTTTAATCTTCATATCATTACACTGAAAAGCTGCAGTCTGCTGCCTCAAATAGACTTTGATTCATCATCTTCCCAAAGGTGTAAATCAGAGATCTTGCCTCTTGTTATATGTACGTCCTTGAAAACTCAGTTTCAAAAACAGCTGGTGTTATGTACTGGAGCATATATTTGTCTAAAAGGTGACTAATTCAGACCACCTTTACCACAGGAATATCTGCTCATTCTGTCAAAACACACACATGGAAACCTGGCTGCCGGGATTCTGCTGAAAGTCACAACCTAGTGATCATACATGAAGATGGGGTCCCCAGTCTCAGGGCCGTGGACTGGTACATCCTGTCAGATCAGTGGCAGCATTAGATCAGAAATAAAGTGCACGATAAATGCGATGTGCTTGAATCATCCCCAAACCATCCCCCTCCACCCTCAGTTCATGGAAAAATTGTCTTCTCCGAAATCAGTCCCTGGTGCCAAAAAGGTTTGGGGCCATTGAATGAAGACACTCAACTTGTTAGAGGAAGAAGTGTACCCGACAGCCAGTCCACAGTCCTTGCTTATTATCAGCCTTCTCTCCCTAGAAGCTCTTCATTCTTTTCTGTCCAATGGTTGCAATTTGTGGCAAAGTATGTGTTCATGGGGTATGATTTTTACAGCATCATCTTGAGTATGAGCAATAAACAAGGCAATAAGTCAAGCCGAAGAAAAGGAGATCAACAATATTAAACGAGATGTAACTCAGAAGGAAAAATCATTAAGCGGATTTCATCACAGAGCTCTGCCACAGGGTGCAGATGTAGGAGCCCATCACCCCCTCTTCTGCACAGAAGGAAAAAAAATCCTGGAAGTTAGAAGCAATGACATTGCATGTGGTGAGTGATTCATTTGAGGGCTCTAAATTCTCTTGATCTTTGCTTCTGAAGCTTGAGGGTTGAAACCCAAGAGCAGGTGGAATCTATAAAGCCTGCTGATTGCCATTCCTTAGAGTGTTTGGTAAAATAGGCTATTTTTAAAATTCAGCAAGATGGGCGGTGAGTCTTCCTAAAACAGTAAAATTTACCATTAACCTTTTCCTAGCTGCTGGAAGCCACCTGGCAGTAAGTGCTACCCCTCTCATCTCCGAGGACAAGCCCTGATGCATTCCTTACCCAGGACTGTGATTGTGGTGTAACTTTCCTGCGGGGGGTCAGTGTAGAGCTGGCAGAAGTATCTTCCTTCATCAGAAATGGAGACATTTGTCAGCGACACTTTCAGTTCACTGCTCGAAAAATTCAGCAGCTGGAACCTGCTGTCCTTCAGAGCTGGGAAACAAAACACAGAGTTAGTGAATGTGAGAAAGACGACTGTCTATTTGCCTTCCGGAGGGGAGGAAAAAGCCAGGGGACTAGAAAGCCAGCTACAGAGTAGACACACGGATTAAGTCGTTCTGCACCTGGTGGGTACTACTTTGTCCTTCTTGAGTTCTTATTTAGGGCTTCTGCATTATCTGCATGTAGACAAACGTCCCTGCTGGAAAAGGAAACTCACATACGTGGCTGTGTGTTTCTGTACACACACACACACACACACACTCTCGCACACACACCTCTTGCTGTCAGTTTTGAGCACTGATTCATAAATTGTTTCAAATCTTCTATCAGAGATAGGCAGAATGAAAACAGGAAGAAAGGGCAGGCCAGGAGGCCCCTTTGGGCACTGAAATTTCAGGGAGTAGAACCCACAAGCTTTTAAATTGTCTCTAAAAATCTAAGGCTTTAAAAGAAATAGAGGTTCTAATGTTATGAGAGAAAAATTTTTTTAAATCATTAGTAATTTCAAAAGCAAAATGAAAATCATTAAAAAAAAAAAACAAAAAACTTTATAGCAAAACAATCCAATTTAACCGGGATGCATCTTTGCGTTTGATGTGATTTGAGGTGGAGCTGCCAAACGTCTGTGACCTGGGGCTCAGGGGGCCCTGAGCTCTGACCCTGTTTCTATCTGTATTCAGCTTCATGGTATGAAACCGATTAGGTATAAAGTAGGAATTCAGAGTCATCACAAAAATAACATATGTGGGCTTTTTACTGATTTCTAATATCCATTTAAAATCCTTTTATTAATTTGATAAAGGTTAGATCAGTATATACTAATGATAAAAATTCATTCTCAGAATGAGAAGCTGGCTTCTCTCCTCTTACCCTCCTTCATCCCCTTAATGTTCCTTAGGTTTGTCGACTCTTTCCACAGGCCATGAATGTTTTGAGGTGTCGGGGATAATGGAGAAAAGCAGGTAGGAAGCGACATGTCTGAACCCGCTTTGTAGGCAGCAGTGCTCTCAACAGCAATCTTTCGAAAGACCTAACTCTTGCTCTTGCCAAGCCCTGGCACCCATATGACCACTGCTATAGTATACAATTAAGTTTCCATTATTGGCTTTTGTGGTCTTACATTTGGAAGGATTTCAGCACATGGGCACCTCCATCTTCCACAGGCTAAGATGACAGGAGATTTGGTTTTGTCTTTATGGGCACAGATTACCTTGAAAACTTCAATCTTCAGACCAAACAGATTACCTTTGAGAATGCTATATTTTCCTTGCCTAACCCTATTTGAGTTGTTTGTGTCAGCTAAGTATTTGGGACTCAATTGCAATTCACCTTGAATTACTACAATCAATTCCTATTGCAAAGGAAGACTGCCTTACTTTTAAAAAGGACCATTCAAGCTTTCTATTAAGTAGGAAGATTATGATTGCATGTCTCTTCTTCCCTCTGAAGAATTGATTAAACTTTAAGCATCTAACATTAAATTAAAAGAAAAAAAAAAAAAAGGCCTTGGCAATCTCTTTATCAAGACAACATGTAGGGAAAAAAAATTGTCATCTAATGCTATAGAGATGGAAACTTACGCCGGAAGTCCCTGAAATAAATGGTCTGTCTGTTGGGATTCAGTAGTTGAATAACAGAGTCGTCACTCTTATTGACTTGGCAGCTGATGGTGGCAACTTCTCCTTCAATCACTGTCACGTCTTTCGTAAACAAATTCTGTCCATCACCTTTGAAAAGAGGAGAAAAAAAAATTCCATCAATTAAAACTTAGTTAATAGGATCAGTTAAAATTAGAAACAAGAAGCAAATTAGAAAATAGACACAATGGGAATTTCCTGGTGGTCCAGTGGTTAGGACTTCATGCTTTCATTGTCAAGGGCTAGGGTTCAATCCCCGGTCAGGGAACCAAGATCCTGCAAGCCACATGACCAAAAAAGAAGATAGACATAAGCAGCAACATTTGCCAAGGCTTGTACACCTTTCTCCATAGTCCACAAAAAGAGTGCATTAAGCTGAGCTAGATCTAGGGGCAAAAGGCAACGAAGCCTGGAATCAGTGTGCTCCCAGAAGCTATGATGCCCATACTCCAGCCTCTGGTGTCTTTACTTGCGGTGTGTATGCTGGAAAGGTAAGGAAAGCAGAGTATTCGCTGTCATGAGGGACGGCACCTCTCACAAAGGGAGTAAGGGAAATACACAGATACCAGCCTTCCTTATCTGAGAGTTGGGCATCTGTAAATCAACCAAGCACAGATAGAAAATACTAAAGAAAACAAAAAATTCCAGAAAGTTCTCCAAAGCAAAACTTGATTTTGAAACACGCCAGCAACTATTTATATAGTACTTACATGTATTTACCACTGTTTACAAAGATAAGTTTTCATTCCAATCCCAAAGAAAGGCAATGCCAAAGAATGCTCAAACTACTGCACAATTGCACTCATCTCACACGCTAGTAAAGTAATACTCAAAATTCTCCAAGCCAGGCTTCAGCAATACATGAACCGTGAACTTCCGGTTGTTCAAGCTGGTTTTAGAAAAGGCAGAGGAACCAGAGATCAAATTGCCAACATTCACTGGATCGTGGAACAAGCAAGAGAGTTCCAGAAAAACATCTATTTCTGCTTTATTGACTATGCCAAAGCCTTTGACTGTGTGGATCACAATAAACTGTGGAAAATTCTGAAAGAGATGGGAATACCAGACCACCTACCCTGCCTCTTGAGAAACCTGTATGCAGGTCAGGAAGCAACAGTTAGAACTGGACATGGAACAACAGACTGATTCCAAATAGGAAGAGGAGTACGTCAAGGCTGTATATTGTCACCCTGCTTATTTAACTTCTATGCAGAGTACATCATGAGAAACGCTGGACTGGATGAAACACAAGCTGGAATCAAGATTGCTGGGAGAAATATCAATCACCTCAGATATGCAGATGACACCACCCTTGTGGCAGAAAGTGAAGAGGAACTAAAAAGCCTCTTGATGAAAGTGAAAGAGGAGAGTGAAAAAGTTGGCTTAACACTCAACATTCAGAAAATGAAGATCATGGCGTCCGGTCCCATCACTTCATGGCAAATAGATGGGGAAACAGTGTCAGACTTTATTTTGGGGGGCTCCAAAATCACTGCAGATGGTGATTGCAGCCATGAAATTAAAAGACACTTACTCCTTGGAAGGAAAGTTATGATCAACCTAGATAGCATATTCAAAAGCAGAGACATTACTTTGTCAACAAAGGTCCGTCTAGTCAAGGCTATGGTTTTTCCTGTGGTCATGTATGGATGTGAGAGTTGGACTGTGAAGAAGGCTGAGCGCCAAAGAATTGATGCTTTTGAACTGTGGTGTTGGAGAAGACTCTTGAGAGTCCCTTGGACTGCATGGAGATCCAACCAGTCCATTCTAAAGGAGATCAGCCCTGGGTGTTCTTTGGAAGGACTGATGCTAAAGCTGAAACTCCAATATTTGGCCACCTCATGTGAAGAGTTGACTCATTGGAAAAGACTCTGATGCTGGGAGGGACTGGAGGCAGGAGGAGAAGGGGACGACAGAGGATGAGATGGCTGGATGGCATCACTGACTCGATGGACGTGAGTCTGAGTGAACTCCGGGAGTTGGTGATGGACAGGGAGGCCTGGTGTGCTGCGATTCATGGGATCGCACAGAGTTGGACACGACTGAGCGACTGAACTGAATTGAAGTGACATAACATTTACATTGCACTGGGTATTGTAAGTCACCAAGAGATGACTTAAAGTAAACATTTCAAAGGACTTGAGCATCTTGAGATTTTGGTGTCTATGGGGAACCTGGAACCAATTCCCCGTGGATATGAAGGAATGACTGTACTCAACCTCCTCACATCCTTTAGCTATTTGGTCACCTCACAGAAAACTCAAGGGGCCACTTAATAAAAGTAGGAGGGAGGGTTCGGTAAACAATCTCACCTTGTTAGTGGATGTCAAGATTCTTGGAATATAGGCAGCTCTGTTATTCATTGTGTAGGGGTGGAGAACTGACTATGACTGGAATTTCAATAAAATCCTAGGAAGGCTTACACTTCAGTTTGTTATCCTGTTCTTCATGACTCACCCAAAGCCCCAGGCAACCCTGAAACACGCCCTCTCTATAGACTACATTCTTCTAGCCAGTTAGAAAATCTCTTTGTTGTTGTTTAGTGGCTAAGTCCTGTGCAACTCTTTGCAACCCCATGGTCTCTGGCCTGCAAGGTTCCTCTGTCATGGTGTTTTCCAGGCAACAGTACTGGAGTGGGTTGCCATTTCCTACTCCAGGAGATCTTCCCAACTCACAGATCGAACCCGTGTCTTTTGGGTAACCTGCATTGGCAGGTGGCTTCTTTACCACCTGGGAAACCCCAGAAAATCTGCAAAAGTCTATGCTTTCAGTCCACTGATATCTGGATTATCTCCAGATCTGTTCTAGTTTGTTGCTTCTAAGACAAGTGAAGCAGCCAGGGCTCCTCAGAAATGTCCTAAATGACCCACAGCACAGGTAGGAGGAGAGGAGACTTCAAAAGCAAAAGATGAAATAATGTTGAATGTCCAACTCTACACCTGGCATAGCAGGGGATACAGAAGTACATGACATCATCCTAGCCTGTAAGAAGCTGCAGTATTGGTGAAAACTGACCTCTAATCCCCACTTACAGAACAAAAGGTAGAGTACAGGCAATACGTATGATGGCCTATCAGGAAGGGGACGGGAGAGATTGCTTTTCAGCTGTAAGATCTTAGGTAAACCATTTCAAGTCCCTGAGACAGTGTCTCATCTGCAAAATGGGGACAGCAATGAAAAGCTATCTCACAGGGCTGCTGGGAGGATTAAGAAAGATAATAAATGTAAAGCATTTGGCCCTGTGTCTGGCGTCTCATAAAACTGAATAAATGGGAGCTGTTATCATCACCATCATCACTTCTCTAGATGTCAGATCCCAACTAAGCAACTATACGTGTTGGGAGTAGTGTGAATACAAGAATGAAATCATGATCCCTGCACTCAAGGAGCTCTCTAGGTAATTATATATCAACTCAGGGTGGCTTATTCACTCTCTAAAAAAAACTTTGTCACATTAAGAAACAAAGGTCAAAGATAAATACTATTCTAAAAAAGAAGTGAGACCGCATAAATAGAGGTGCAATTAGAGTAAATGGAGGATTTCCACCTGCTATCATATTTCTGCTGAAGGATCCTTTTTTGGCAGGACACAGTGGGGAAGTATGAGAAAGGGTGTCTCAGATGGCTTTAAGCCAAATCCAACTAGAAACAGACCAGCCTCTGGGAGAGGATTAGAAAAGAGGAAACTAGAGGGATAAGGGAAAAAAAATTATTAGAGCCACAGATAAACAAAAATTCCTGATGCTTGAGGAGCAAACCAAAATGAAACCCAACCTTGAGGCCTCTGATCCAGGGAATTAACCTGAGTGTGAGAACGAGGCCCATAGGGCTTGTAACGAGTAAAAAGGTAAATTTTCCCCAGCTTGATTCAGCAGTGAAAGCTTAGTGGGCTGAAGAGTGTGAGAGAATAACAACAAAGAGGAAGAGTGATCAGAGGAAAAGGAGAGACGTTTATTTTCCTCTCGGTGGATTACTGTGACAATCACAGAATTTAGAACCCAGCTGGAGGGAGCAGCTTATTCCCAGATCTGAGAACAGAACAAGAGACAGGGAATTCCTGCCAATCAAGCGTGCTTTTCATGGTGGTTTCGCTGGCCCTTGAGAAGGTCTGTACAGAAAGGACCATACCCTATTTCCTCTGGTAACCCAATTTAGTACAAAAATTAAGGAAACATTAAACTGCATGATTCCAATGCTATACAGTAGCAAGTCATGGGACTTGCCTTGAGGAGATCAGAATACCAAACTGGTCCGCCGGATTGTGGAGATTTCTTCTACTTCAAGGAAGTTTATAAGCACCAAATAAGAATCTTCAGCTTATAAAAGGAACACATGGAAAGGTTATCCAGCAAAAGGCCTTAATCCCTTTGGCCTTATAGATCCTGACTACATCCTGCAGGAGGCTTTTCCAGGTGGCTCAGTGGTAAAGAATCCACCTGCCAATGCAGGAGATGCCTTCGATCCCTGGGTTGGGAAGATCCTCTGGAGTAGGAAATGGCCCACTCCAGTATTCTTGCCTGGAAAATTCCATGGACAGAGGAGCCTGGTGGGCTACCGTCCATGGGGTTGCAAAGAGTCAGATACGACCGAGCACACACACACACACCATTGCAGATACTAGGACTTGAAGCCAACTGCAATTCAATTATGCTCTAATGGGATGGTTTCTGTGGAAATAACTATCCACTCTTAATTTTAGTCTTTACTCAGAACCCTAGTATATTTGGTCTGTATTCATAGTAAGGTTATGAAACATCTGCAAAGGAGTTGGGAGCAGAGGAGTTCACCGTGATTTTGTATTTTAAGCAAGATAAGTATTACAACAGAACCAGAGAAGTTTACGTTTCTTTGTTCATTTCTTAAAAAGTCTCAGCATTCTTATTTATTACTTACAATTAAGTAATATAAGATCAGATCCCTTTAATATGTCATTACTGAATAAATCATTCAGGTAAAATGTTTGCCATCTGCAAATGTTTGCCCTGGTGTGCTCTGGCACATAATATGCTCTGCAAATCCATGGTGGTATCATCGTCATTACTGTATTTTTTTTATGAAATTGCTAAGGCCAACCTAAAGTCCACTGTCTCAGGAAATGACAGTTCCTAGCTATGTTAACATGGTTACAATACTAAGGCTAAAAAGTTAGAAGTGCTGAAAGATATCAAAGTGCCTTGATGGATGGTGGTGGCCCAAGGGTATCAGTCTGTAAAAATCACCAATAAATTATACGGGTCAGTTGGACAGTAGTTATATGAAACAGAGCTCCATATTTGGAGCATCAGAAGATGGCTGCAATGGAATAATAATGACCTATTTATTGGAGGCAAAGGAAGTGAATGACAGTGATGAAAATACGATATGTATGTCAGGCCTCTTAACCGCCTGAAGCCTTTATGTAAAAATAATTTCTGCTCACATCCTCAAATATTTCTTCCAAACAGAAGGGTGTACTGTGACTCGATAAATTTCCCCTTGACATAGATATCATGACAATTAGGTTGTTACAAAACACAATTTGATGTGTAGCAGAAGGATACAAACAGGCAACTCCAGTGCCTTTCTTAAATAATCCATTTAAAAAACCTTTCTGATTTTCTAAAACTCAATTAGCAGATATACTGTCAAGGTAGAAAATAGCACATGTTCTGGGCAAAAGAAATCAAGGAGGCTTCAAGCAGGTACGATATAACCGTAGCCATTAAATAAGGCTGTTAGCAGCAAGGTAATTTATTTTAAGTGTGGAACAATGTCTGACACATACAGACATTTTTGACTGCTAACTGGTATATGTGGGTGAGGTTTAAGAGACAGAACCAAACTAGGTTTTAATTTATACCAGCAACTGAATTCCCTATAACATGCCTACTTGCCCCACAAATTCTAAAAACAAAACTTCAGCATTAGAGAGGCCCATTCACTCACAAGCAAGTCTCCCATAGAACTCTAGAAGTTGCCAAGATATTCATGACAAGAATGAAAAAGCATCTTATCTAAAGCAGAAAAAAAGCTAAAATTTATTCTGATGATCACTAAAGACCGTTTCAGCTGAGGTGGTTCGGGCTGGAGTGGATGCGGTGGACACATAAATCCCCTATTAATTCAATCATCAATTCCTGGATTCCTTCCTGAAACCTCATTTAGTTACAAACACTATGTAAATGGCATCTCAGAGAACGCTAGCCTGGGCTGGAATCTATCGGACCAACAAGGGAACTGCCTGGACTGGGGGATGACGCAAATCCTCAAACAAGGAGCTGAAAGAGGAAGCGGCATTCTCAGGCACAGGGGCGTGGGGGAAGGAAACGTGTGTTGATCTGATGCTAGGCGCTTTCTTAGTGGCTTTGAATGTTTTTTCTTCTCAAACTCTTGGAGTTTTCAACATCCGCACTTTAAGGACCTGAGACACGAAGAAGCTGAAATAAGCTGTCTAATGTAACCCAGCAAAGTGGCCGAGCTGGTGTTAGAATCCAGTTCTGTCGGTTCCTCCCGCCCAAACAGCTTGTACTTTTCAACCAGCCAACCCCAGGGTCTGTTGCCAAGGTTCTACTGTCTCTGCCTTGGAAAATTTACTTGTTTTTAAAGAGGGTGATTTCCCTATGAGCAACTTCTGATTTTTTTTTTTATTTCCATAATTTATCCAGAACACAATTACACACTTCAAGATGAGAGAGAATCTGTCCTGAATGTAAAACACCTTGTTTACTACTGCTTCCTGCTTTCAGCACTCGGCACACTTTGCCCCTGGAGAATGCTTTTATTACCACGGCATGGCCGGCATTTGCCAGCACCGAGCGCTCTGGCCTCCGCCGCCTGGCTGTTAATAAATAAAGCACTTCATTTACACCGGGGGAGTCTCTCCAGTCAAGTCTGTAATAAAAGGGCAAGTCACAGTTAGAATAGGATTCAGCTTATACTATGGCAGCTATGTAAACTCTTACTGACTTCAAGAAGCACCAATGACTCTTCACTGCGAACAGTTTGCCCACAGAAAGAGCAAATAAAGTCCCTTGACCTATTCCTTTAGTAGCAAAATCATATTAGGGAAACCTTTTTTTTTTTACCCTCTGCTGTATGGAAGACTGAACCTAACATTAAATCAGCACAGTCAGGTTGTCTGAATAGACAAAAGTGAACCATCAGTACAGGCTGCCCCAAAAAAACCAACCAAACAAAAAAACCATCTTACTAATGATCATGGTAGTTACCAATTTTAAAAAGCCACCAAAGTTCTTGAAATTTCACACCAATTCAAGGTTTGGGATTATCAATTCTTTCCCTTTAAGAGGCATCTGAGTTCAGATTCTCCGGAGTCAAAAAAACATGCATGATTTTGGAGCCCTTCTTTCCTGTGGTATGTGAGCTCTGTGTCTTGAAACTTCACATGTTTTCTCCCCCATTCTCATTTCTGTTGGATCCCATTTTTACAACCATGTCAGTTACGTACTCAACTTGAAAGACAAATGCCTTTACCCCAACCCAAATACAACCATCACCCGTACAGGCACTGCGATTCCTGCTAACTTTTCTGAGAGCTTGCACTCGAACTGAGTACGTTTCAGGAAGAGAGAGAGAAAAAAAGAGAAGATTCTGCTGAAATCCAGAGGGAAAAATCTTTCTAACTGCTTATGTTCCCCCAAGTCAACGTAAACACAGTGTTCACTACAAATCATTAACAAAGCCATTAAGATGTGATTTCTATCTAAGCAATTATTGTCAGCATGTTTTGTACATTTCCTTTAAAAGACTCAACCCTATCTTTCATTTCATTAAACTGTTCCTTGAATTTACAGAGTTTTATATCAAATCAGAAACCTATTTGAATTAATAAGAATTACAGTAAAAGTAATTTGAAAATAAATTATATGAAGTTCAAGCCATGAAAGCTTTTGATCAAAGAATTTAGTCCCCTTTCAATATTACAGTAACATTTTCGGTCACCCAGCGTGCAAATAAAAGGCAGTGAGAACCAGTGTCGAAAAAGATGGGCCCATCAACCATGGATTAAGGTGAAGGGTGCGCACACTTCAACATAAATACAACTCTTTATTTCAAAGAGAGGCAATACTTCAACATTTGTGAATACGTGAATATTTATTTAAAATCAAAAGCATTCAATCTGTCTGCTGTTTACAAAGCTACTTTTAACCTTTTTGATCCTCACCCATGTTTTGCCATCCCAAACAGTAAAGTAGAATCTGTTGGTTGTCTGCTCCAAGGACTGTCTACTCAATGGTCAAAATAATTATGAATGCGAACCATACAGTTCATAAACTTAAAAGTTAAACTAAACCAATTCAATAAATAACTGAGTGGGCAATAGTATGTGGCATGGACCAAAACATTTCCTTTATGTCATCTTCTTTCTCATGGAACCCTTGTGGAATCAAAGCAAGCCAACTAAAAGGAATCTGCCGATCAATTCTCTCATTTACAGATGAAGACACTGAGACCCAGGGAGGAGATCATGTGGCAAGTGTGAGGCCACAGTTCCTAATGGCTCATCAAGGTATTTCTATTCTTGGCTATTTCTAAATAACATTTATTGATTTGTTTCTAATTACAAAAGTAATACATGTTCAAGGTTTGTTTATATGTTTATTAAAGGCTTGTTTCAAGTGTAGTATTCATAACACTTTATCCTATGGCATGGAGATAGTCAGGATCGCCTAAGAATCTCATGTAATGTAGTAACTGTTATATCACTGGCGCTTATGGAGGGAAAAAAACATTGAATTTAATCTAATCTCCTCTTATAATCAGTAAAAGGTGAGGCAAATTTTTGAACAGCAAGTTAAAGAGTAATCTTCCTTCAGTGCTGGTTTTTTCTTCAATTAAAATTGTTGATTTCCCCTGAATACAAAACAAAAAATATCATCTGACACAACATTAAGCTATTCATGAATATTCTGTATACACATTCTTGTTTAGTTGACTAATGGCAAATTAACGCTCTCTATTTTAGCTTAAACACATACTATAGGTATGTTTGATTAGCATTGAATTCCAAAAGCTGATTACTATGCATGCTTTGATTATGTAATTACATAATAGAGTATAATGGCTCCTTTGGAGTCATTATGATCTATATGGCAAATATGTTTCAGTTTTGCTATAGTTTAAATACACGTTGAGATGACAGCTCATAACAAGGCTCCACTTTTAAGTCTTATCAGCTAAATGGGCATTTCCTCATTCATCCCAACATCTCCTTGACACCAATTAAGGCCTATTGTGTCAAGCTGCATATACTTCTGAGAAATTCCCTTTGTTTTCTTGGCATTCAAGAAAGGACATTAATTTTAAAAGCTGTATGATGCAAAAGCCCTGTGGTTTTTTGTTTTGTTTTGTTTTTTTCAAAAAAGAGGCTGAAATTCCATCCTTCATCCACCCTTTGAAAAGTCTGCAAGGAATCATATCGAGTTCATTAATCACTGTTCAGGCAACCACAAGGGGGTTAAAGATGGAATTTCACCTTTAACTCCAAAATGCACACGAAGGAGGGACAGCTAAGAATATTAACGCTCATAGTGGTGACTTCCCACAGCACATTCGGCCACATCAACTACACAAAGGTCTGGTTCTGCAAATCTCATGTCTTGGCATAATATCCTTTTTAGAAGGGGTAGCTCTGAAACAGCAAGGCCAGATTTTGCCTTCAAATTTCCAAACCCAAGATTTTGATGGTTCCAAGGCCAAAAAGTCTACCTAACGAATACATTTTTATAATTCCACCATCAACTTACAAACTGGAAAGTGGCTGGGATTGAAAACAGGACAAATGTTATTGTACAGGATGATGTCAAGATTCTCTTGTCCCCATGAAATCCTTTAATCTTGCGCTATTTCATTTGTAAGAAGAGCTGTTTCTGCTTTTCTCTGCCAAGAGAATGAGCCCTTATACCATGCCAAACCCAAGGTGACCCGAATCTTAACTTTAAAGGCTAATAAGCATCAAGCTGTTTTTTACCTTTGGGTCTATTGGTTTTCAGCATTAAAGCTGAAGAACTGCGGTCAAGCACTGTCCAACTGATATTTACATATAGGATGAGAATCTCTTTTGTGAAAGGAAACATTGATTAGATGTGCGAAAACTCTTTTCCAGGAAGACTGTGACAAAAGAAAGTAGTTACAGCATCTTCGCCTATGCTATTTCAATTTTAACCGTCACATTAGCTGCCTTCCTCTTAAAAGACTCTGAGCTCAATAGGACTTTTTAATCAGAGCCCACAGCACTAAGGGGGCCAAGCAATTACGATGCTTATGATCTGAGCTGCCTGATTCCATAAAGTGGAGAGGTGCAATGCCCTCTATACAATGTTTGTGGGGAGTGATACCCATCCACAAAACGTGAAGATCTGAATTAGCTTTTCCATTAAAATCCACTTATCCAAGAAGTGAAAGGCAATCAAAGAAAGAGAATAAAGAATAAACCATGCAAGATAATAATAATCACTGAATCCTTTTGCTCCTCACACAGAAATGTTTTTTCTCCTCTTACTCCTTTTCATGGCTGGGTGGGTTTCATGGTCTTTTTGTTCATCAAAAAGATAGCATCTTTTTTGGAGAGAAGATATCCTCACCCTGAAGAAAAAAACTCCCTCCAGTGGACAGGATTTTGGAGAATTAAAAGAGAGGGGGAAAAATTGAGCCAATAAAGTAGGAAAGTCACTGTTTTCTTTGCTTGTAAGATGGCATTGAAATCACCTTGTGGAAGAGTCATTTTAAGCCTGCTAAATCTGCTTAGAGGCTCTTGGGAGAAAAGGGGCTCTTAAAAAAATATTAATTAAAAAATAACCACAGCCATCCAACTTGGATTTTGGAGGAGAACAATCTGAAGACAGAGGCTTCTTACAAAACTAATTGTGTTGGCAAAGCAAGGAATTTCTTCTCAATGGATTTGATTCTGTGATGCTCGTTTATGGCAAAAGAAGAATAAAAGAGCAGTTTTATATTGGGCTGCTTCAGTAGCAATTCAAAGCTGGGGAGTGTTCCAGCATTTCAAAATACGTTGTCTCTTTCAGATGAAACAGTGCTGAAGCCCAACTGTTGATCTTCTGCAAAAACCACTTTGCTAATGAACCGATAATTCAATACTCTATTCCCTGGGGTGTATTAAATGGTTACTTTGAGAGTGAAAACTAGTTGTACAATCCTGCTGTCCATGAGCATGGACTACTGGGAAAGAAAATCACATTCTAAAAGGGATGATCTCTGTAGGAAGAAGAAGCTGGTAACTAACGGAGCACAGACCTTCACAGCATCCAGTGGGGTGGTCACTGATCCCAAAGTTAGTTGACAGCTGAAGTAATGGGAATGGATGATTTTAATTCACATATAGAACTATCTGCATTTCTCAAATCACAAGCTATTCATAACTAAAACAAAAGGTTTACATGATGAAAATGCAAAATACATATTAAAATATTTGAAAACCACAAACAACAATACACATATTAGGCTCTATTATTCCTCTAAAGATTTAAGGGAACTGGGACTTCTTCCATACCCCAGAAGAGATATTGGTAGCCAAGCCAATATACACGCTGAAGCAGTCTCTGATGAACTATACACTATACTATACACGCTGAAGCAGTCTCTGATGAACCCTCACTCTGTAAGAAAGTATAATGTTGCCTTTTTTCTAACCATATGAAAAGAAATTTAGGATTTCAAAGCTACGGACACAGCCAACTCTACTATGCTCACTTCTTAACTGCTACTTCTCAATTTCCTTGTGTTCTAAGCATATTAGAGATGGAGATTGTTTGCAATACTTGCTGTTAAGTAACTGTCCCTCTAGAAAGTGCTTTATACTGAATTTCCTTAGAACCTCAATGGAGACGGCACCTGTAGCTCCCTTAATTTTTTATATCCGGCTTTTAAGCAGCTAATTTAATATCACCTTTCCCATTGATAAGAGATACCATTATTGAACCAGATCACTTGCTTCAACTTAATAAAAGCTATTTTTTTTTTCTTTACATTTGCCTTCAGGGTATTAAAAGACTAACAATTAGTGTAAGATACTTAAAATCACAACACAATCACGTATAACAATAAGTACTACACAGAAAGGAAAAGGGAAGTGACTACTTTTCTCCATGTGTGGAGGCAAGAGAGACAAATTATTTCTTTTCTATAAGGTTCATTATTATTTTAATTTTTTAATATCATGAAAACACCCATTATTTCTGCAGGGGGCATTATTTTAATTGTGTGCATGACAACAATAGCTAATATACTTTTAAAATGTTTTCTATGTCCCAGGCATTGTTTTTTCATATTATCTTATATTACCATTTTATGTTATCTTATTTAATTCTCACAACAGTCCTATGTGGTTCAATATCTTATCATTATCCCCATTATACAGATGAGGAAACTGAGATTTAGAGAGATCAAGTAAGTGGTTGGAACCAATATCTAAACCTCCCTCTACTTAACTCTGGTATTATTCACAATTACAGTATGTTAATGAGGCTTTAATTTATGATGCTAAAAGAGTGGTGGGGAACTAATGAAAGAATCTACTGTATCTCATTTATATGATTTAGGAATAAAACTAAAATAATATTTTCAGCATAGAAGGAATTTGAAGCCTATCAGCAATCAGCATGTTACAATATGCTCCAGCGATTGAATTAGCCCTATAACCGGAGTCTAACTACTGGGCCGTTGGTATTTAGAGAGAGGGAGTCTGTTCTGCCGAATGATTCTGACTCATAAGGCAGTTCAGCTCCAACTTCAGGCATTTACAGTATCCGCTTCAAGGGCATTCATTAGTCTTGACAATCCATGTGACTGAAATTTGGCTGTAATAGCAGTCTCTCTCTGCATCTCCTGGTTCATTTTTTCCTTCCAACAAGAGCCATTGAAAACCTTCCAAATTTAAAGCTCAGCGCCAACAGGACAAGCAAGTAAGGATATCAGTTGGAACACATCAGATATGGACTCAGAGTGAATGTCAGCTTCAACTGACATGACTACAGAAACAGAAAATGGGGAAATGGGAGGGGACGGATGTTTCACATTCTTATTCTAGAGAGTATGCCGAGTGAGTGTAATATGGTTTGTTCAAGAAACACCTGTAAAGCCGTGATAATCATCATGCTGGATAATGTGGCAACATTCAACTCACTCACATCTCCTATCAGGAATTCAAGCAGCTTTGGACTACTTTATGAAATGACAATTTCTTAGCTGGAAAGTTGGGTTCTGTGACTAAGGCCCTTATTATTACTAAGGCGAGTGGCTTTTTATTTATTTATTTTTTAAACCTCTGGGCTCTTGAGTTGCTGGTCCCAGTGAGTCTGGGAAGAAACATACAGGTTAGAAGGTGCTTCTTTAGCCAGGGTTTGATGAAGAGATTGCATATGGACAGCGGTCAAAGGAGATTCCAGATTCTACTTTCCTGACTTGTACCAAGTCCCCAGTGCAAAGCCAATGTCAGTCAGACGTGCACTGCAGCTATCCGAAGTGGTGTTATTATGAAAATAACTTGATTAGTATCATCTGAATGTGGGCTGCTGATTAATCATCATTGAAATTAGAGCTATGTGATAAGGACATCACTTGTGCCTTATTTTTACTTGTTAAGAGGGTGTCTAAGGAAAATGAGACCATATGACTTGAAAAACAGGAATAAGTGCTGTAGTTCTGAGCTTACTGGTGATGAAACTGGGAAAAACTCCGAATTTGTTTTCACATTTTACAAAGGGTAAATGGTGTCTCTCCTCCCAGAGGATTATGAGAATCGAGTCAGAATATGTGTGTAAAATTATTTTTCAAGCTCTATGAATGCTAACTAAAGGATACAATCTTCCCCTTCTCCAACTTCTTCATTAGCATCATCACTATCTCCATGCAGTCTCTGTCTATATGGCTTCTTAGGAGCTTCCATAATGTGCTGGAATTATTTTTTCAATTTCAGAGCTTTAGCTATTATTCTTTTCATTCTAAGGCTAACTTTAAGAAGCACAGAGTAAATTAAAACATCTCCATCACTGATGTTAAATTGCAAACTAAAACCATTCTCAGTAAGAAAAGTATAAGGTAAATAGCAGATGTTGGCAGAGGACTGGACATTTGAAATTAGGTTCAATCTATGATTTATCTTCTGGTTTCTCTCCTTTAATTATATGGCCATAGTGAGTTCAATGAACACTCTCCCTGCTCTAAGGTTGCATTAGGTTAGTCATGTAATACATGACATCCTTGCTGGAAAACTTCAACCATCAACACCTCAGATACCTAGCTACCAAATATGCTGTTCCACAAATGTGAGCTTTCCATATCATTGAATCTTTCTCTGAAGGCCAAAATTAAAACGAAATGAAACGAAACAAAAACAATTTTCACAAAGCTTGCTGACTTGCCACTTCCTTTGTCCTATGCTTCTGTCTAGAGAAGATGCCATGAGTTAATGACATACATAGGACCACGTGGCCCTTCTGGACACAGTCGCATCCTGTTAGGCTTGTGTATGTCCTTGCTGCTCCCTCCCAAGGCTGCCTGTCACTTCTGGAAGATAATTCCGTCCTTGATTACTAGTGCAAGAGTTTTGAGAAAGCTACTGGTGCTAAGACATTTCCTGCTTACTAATCTGGGATGTCTGAGGTCTCTAGAAACCTAATCTTCGTACTGTGGCATGAAGTGGGGTGTCGCTTTCCCCTTTCATTTAACACTGGAAGAAAGAAAAGTGTGAAGACAAAATTTAATTAACAATAATAGTTGGCTTAGTTTGATAATTATACTTTGACACTAATAGACATTCTTAGGGGAAAATATAGTTTGAATGCAGGAGGCAAAGCAATAAAAATTGGTAACTGACACTACTTTGTTCCTGACAGTAATTTCTAATATTCGTGCTATTTGATCCAATCCATCTAAGCTGCGTCTAAAGGCAGGTAAACTGACCACGGAGGATGCTGCACGATTCCACTGGAAGTCATTCGCTTTCCCTGTGAAGCTCTGATACCTCCCCAAGTTCCTAGACTTCTGGCTCACAGTGCATTGTAATTGTCAGCCTTGGTGCTTATGACCCTGAACAGTTCTTTGATCATTCTTTAAAGGCTGGTTTCCTTTTCTTAAAAATCCTGATCTAGATGCAACTGCTAGCACTGCCAGTTATTAGCTAAGACTTGAAAAAGTTACTTAAGCTCTCGCAGCCTCAGGTTTTACACATATAAAATGGGTCTAAAAATTATTATTTTAGCTCCTTGAGAATAGTTATACTATCTATATCTTTGTATTCTCAAAGCATAATACAGGGTCAGTTTATAGAGCAAGTATTCAATCAATGCTTGTTGAATGGAGTTACTAATGAAGGGCTTTTAAGACCTTTATGCTGAGGCACTCTCATTTGTGGAGACAAGTCTCTTAACATCAAACAATAAGTTGCACCTGTGTGTGTGTGTGTGTGCGCGCGCGCGCGTTCGCACGTGTGCGTGCATGTGTTCAGTTAAGTTTAGTTCAGTCGCTCAGTCATGTTCGACTCTTTGTGACCCCATAAGCTGCAGCACACCAGGCCTCCCTGTCCAACACCATCTCCCGAAGCCTACCCAAACTCATGTCCATTGAATCAGTGATGCCACCCAACCATCTCATCCTTTGTCGTCCCCTTCTCCTCCTGCCCTCAATCTTTCCCAGCATCAGGGTCTTCTCAAATGAGTCAGCTCTTCGCATCAGGTGGCCAAAGTATTGGAGTTTCAGCTTCAACATCAGACCTTCCAATGCACACCCAGGACTGATCTCCTTTAGAATGGTCTGGTTGGATCTCCTTGCAGTCCAAGGGACTCTCAAGAGTCTCCTCTAACACCACAATTCAAAAGCATCAATTCTTCAGTGCACAGCTTTCTTTATAGTCCAACTCTCAAATCCATACATGACCACTGGAAAAACCATAGCCTTGACTAGACGGACCTTTGTTGGCAAAGTAACGTCTCTGCTTTTGAATATGCTATCTAGGTTGGTCATAACTTTCCTTCCAAGGAGTAAGCATCTTTTAATTTCATGGCTGCAATCACTGTCTGCAGTGATTTTGGAGCCCATAAAAATAAAGTCTTTCACTGTTTCCACTGTTTCCCCATCTATTTCCCATGAAGTGATGGGACCGGATGCCATGATCTTCGTTTTCTGAATGCTGAACTTTAAGCCAACTTTTTCACTCTCCTCTTTCACTTTCATCAAGAGGCTTTTTAGTTCCTCTTCACTTACTGCCATAAGGGTGGCATCATCTGCATATCTGAGGTGATTGATATTTCTCCCAGCAATCTTGATTCCAGCTTGTGTTTCATCCAGTCCAGCGTTTCTCATGATGTACTCTGCATAGAAGTTAAATAAGCAGGGTGACAATATACAGCCTTGACGTACTCCGTTTCCTATTTGGAACCAGTCTGTTGTTCCATGTCCAGTTCTAACTGTTCCTTCCTGACCTGCATACAGATTTCTCAAGAGGCAGATCAGGTGGCCTGGTATTCCCATCTCTTTCAGAATTTTCCACAGTTTATTGTGATCCACACCGTCAAAGGCTTTGGCATAGTCAATAAAGCAGAAATAGGTGTTTTTCTGGAACTCTCTTGCTTGTTCCATGATCCAGTGAATGTTGGCAATTTGATCTCTGGTTCCTCTGCCTTTTCTAAAACCAGCTTGAACATCTGGAAGTTCATGGTTCACATACTGTTGAAGCCTGGCTTGGAGAATTTTGATCATTATTTTGCTAGCGTGAGAGATGAGTGCAATTGTGCAGTAGTTTGAGCATTCTTTGGCATTGCCTTTCTTTGGGATTGGAATGAAAACTGACCTTTTCCAGTCCTATGGCCACTGCTGAGTTTTCCAAATTTGCTGGCATATGGAGTGCAGCACTTTCACAGCATCATCTTTCAGGATTTGAAATAGCTCAACTGGAATTCCATCACCTCCACTAGCTTTGTTTGTAGTGATGCTTCCTAAAGCCCACTTGACTTCACATTCCAGGTGTCTGGCTCTAGGTGAGTGATCACATCATCGTAATTAAATGTGCTCAGTGGTATCCAACTCTTTGTGACCGCATTGATTGTAGCCTGCCAGGCTCCTCTCTTTATGGACTTTTCCAAGCAAGAATAATGGAGCAGGTTACCATTTCCTACTCCAGGTGATCTTCCCGATCCAGGGATCGAACCTGAGTCTCTTGCATCTCCTATATTGACAGATGGGTTCTTTACTACTGAGCCACCTGGGAAGCCCTGTACCCATATCTCACATTAAATAAAATTGTGAGTAAGAATTAAAAATATCAAGAATTTTCATAATTTTGCTTTTGAAATGATTAATTCCAATCATCTGTTGTATTCTGAAGCTAATCATTTTCTTTTCCATGGCTTGACCATGTTCATAAGGCTCTTGAAAAGAAAAAGGCCTTAATAATGTGCCTCCAGTGGTCAACAAAGCAACCAGCCCTGCTTCCAGAAGTTCCTGACATTCTGAGAAAGACATAGGTATGTACAAGGACAGCACAGTGTGGTGAAAACTGTGAATCACAGGATGCTAATGAACTATGGGAACTTGAAGGAGGCGGTAATGACCCTATCGGGACGGGGGTGCATATTCCAGAGAGGATGAAGAGGAGACCTTGGAAAGAAGGATCGTGGCATGTTTAGAACAAAGGGAAGAGTGTGATATGCTCTGAAGAGGCACAGGAAGGGGCGCTTTCTAGAAAGGTCATTAGGTCCAGATATTGAAGGACACTGTATGCCAGGCTAAGGAATTTGCACTTTATCTTGTAATTAATAGGGAGCCATTAAGTGATTTTAATCCAGGGAGTGATATGATCACACCTGTGTTTTGAAAGATAACGTCTGTGCAGAGAGGGAGGGAAGACAGGAAGTGGGAAAAGGCTGGAGCCAAGAAGATCAGTTAAGAGACTTCAGTCACTGAGTACTTTGCAGCTGATAAGAGCCAAGTAAGGGAATCCGGAAGGGGATGGCAGAGCTCAGGGTGGGAGGAGGGAGAGATTAGGAGGGATGGGAAGCCCTTCCAGGTGAGGCACATCAGTGGGCTTTCAGCTTCTTCAAGGGGGCCCTAAATACTCCTCAGTCATCTCTGCTTAACTCCAGCTAGTGTTTAGTGACCTTCTAAGAAAAGATCAGGAGTTGGAAGGCAGATTACACACCCGTTCTCATCACTGATCACCAATGTTCACCACTGAGAGGGGTTTTTGTAGCCTCACTTGTACCAGAAAGAGAATCAAGAAACCTGGTTGTCCCACCCCCACCCCAACCCTCATCTCCAACGTGTGTATGCGTGTGTGCTGAGTTGTGTCAGTCATGTCCGACTCTGTGTGCCTCTATGGACTGTAGCCCTTGGGGGTTCCTCTGTCCACAGGATTCTCCAAGCAAGAATCCTGGAGTTGGTTACCATGCCCTCCTCCAGGGGCTCTTCCTGACCCAGGGATCAAACCCATATCTCATTATGTCTCTTGTGGTAGCAGGTGGGTTCTTTATCACTGGTGCCACCTGGGAAGCCCTCATCCCCAATAGAGCCTTGCTATTCAGTGTGGTCGACCAGCAGTTCTGAAAATCCCTGTGAGATGACTGAAAATACAGACTCTTAAATCATATCAGACCGACTGAGTCAGACTTTGTAATTTAACTAGAGACCTGGATCATTCATACGGACATTACAATTGGAGGAGCTCTGGCCTAGAGTACAGTATTCTGTCATGATCATAAACATTGAGACTGATGGCTTAAACAAGGAAGATCACAGAAAGAAGTGTGTTGTTCCTGGACAATAGTTTTCAAGGAAACTAGTAATCAGTGAGTCATGGGATGAAGAAGAACGTGAATCTCCATGGCCAAGTGAGGCCCACCTCCAGGGATAAACACAGCTTCAGCGACTTCTCTGTATATAAACACTGACTTAAAAATTCAAGTTTGCATCACGGTGATAAATTGACATGGGTGCTCATAAAGTCAACAGGAACTGGAACCTCGGGTTCTTCTCAAGTTTCACAGAACAACCACTACATAAATGAAACATCCTCTCTCAAAGCAGCTGGCTGACTGCAACCAAAGCAAATAGATTATTCTGCATTCAGTTGCAAAAAACCCCTGACTTTTCCCAGTCGGTGTTCTCACACTCAGTGGGTTTGTCACGTTGCAAGCTGCACCCTGGTTAATTTTTGCTTCTTCAGTTTTATTGTTACTGTGTTTTGTGCTCGTGTGCATTGAGCCAGTGAAGACAAAACAACAAACAGGAAAATAAAACAAGCAGTCCAAAATGGAAACTGAAAAGAGGCTGCCTAGGTTTGTTACGAAAGTGATGAGATTCAATTATATGATCTGAAGGGAGGGGGGAAAAACAGCTACACTATCCCATTAGAGCAGGCCTTTTCAATCTCTGTCCAGGAGATAAAATTTGCTGCAAAAATACAGGTAATGACATAAACAGACATTTAAGGGAAATAATAAGGGTCTTAAGCTGGAGGCAGAAAAAAGCGGGCACAGAAAGAGCCTCGTAGAATGCTCAGGGGAAGAAAAGGTAAACAGGAGATTCACTTTTCCACAGCCTCTTAATGAACATCCATGGATCAACCTGGACCGGCTGCTGGAGCGAATGTGCCTTGCTTTCCGGATGCAGGCTAACAGCATCCTTAGCAGCTGCTCACTGGAAGAAATGACACTTACCTTGAAAGCAAAGAACAAAGCCTTCACCTAAAGCCTAAGAACCTCAGCTTGGAAAGGTTCTCTCCTATCACTCTGAAACTTTATATACTTAGAATTTTGACCATATCCATCCCAAACTCCCCAACTACACCTTTCCCCACCCCAGCAACCATAAGTTTATTCACTGCTATGTTTAAAATGGATAGCCGATAAAGACCTACTGTATAGCACATGGAACTCTGCTCAATGTTATACGGCAGCCTGGATGGGAAAGGAGTTTGGGGGAGAATGGATACATATATACGTATGGCTGGGTCTTTTTGCGGTTCACCTTAAACTGTCACAACATTGTTAACGAGTTATGCCACAATACAAAATAAAAAGTTAAAATAAAATGCCTAAAACATAAAAATAAGAATTTTGACCACTATGTAAGTTTCTTAGCAAACTTTTATAATTTTTTTAATGGGAGGGAAGAGAGGATGGACCAGCACAATAGTCATTGCCACCACTGAGTTTCTGTTCTTCTGGTCGCTTAATACAGGGTGATTGCAATCGGTTCTCACTTCATCCCCCTAACTTGTGTGCTACATGAAAGCGTTCAGGATTCTGACTGCTGGCACACCCAGATGCCTTTCTTGCAGTGGGAGCAGATCTCTGAAGGGTTTTCTGTGGGGTTACCAAAGTGCAGTTTCAGAGAGAATGCTGTTCTGAATTTCAGTCTCTTAAAAAATTCGTTAGGTTTACGGCCAGTCACGCTTGTCACATTTAGTGTGTGAATTACGGACTTTGGTGGAAAACAGTTAAAACTCCACAGTTGTGCACAGCCATAATTTCTGCAGAGAAAAGACCAACAATTGTGGAAGTTTATTACTACTACTTTTCATGTATAAGATGCAAAAATCAACTCTTCCGACATTATAAGGTGTTCCTTTTAAAAAAAAAATACAGAAAAAGAAAAAAGAAAACCTCTAGTGGGCTACTTGCTGTTCTATTCACTTTTTAGATTTGTCAATTTTTGAGTGACTGCCAGCACCAGGGACTCTTTGTAACACCTTGTACTTGGGGTATAATAAAAACATGAAATGATTAAAAATACTGTGAGTGTAGCCACAGAAGGGACTATATATTCTGGGCCCTAAGGAAGGACGTTTCTTTGCAGTATCAGACAGACTCCATTTATGTTATTAAATTGTTGCACCATTCACTATCCAGGCTGGAAGCTTCCTGACATGTCAAAAGCACTAATATGTCCAAAGCACACACTAGAACATTAACCTTTAGGATGCTGGTGTCCTTTAGCCTTGTAATTCAGACTGCTGGGATTAGACATCCAGTTCTATGGCACTGCTTACATGTCCCCAATGTTGATATGTCAGAAAATATTTCATTTTCCTAATTCATCTGTGAGTCAACAAAAGTATGATGACTGTAGAGTTTGTAAGCAGAATACATTATTAATATAAATGGTAAGGCTAAATAATAATAATAAACGTCAACTAAATGCTGCTTCTCTGAACCATAGCTCCGTGCCAGGCACTATGTTGATCCTTCTGCCACACCTAATGGTTCTGAACATGTTCTGGCATGCGTGAGAATCGTGGGCCCCACTCTGGGGTTTTAAATTTGGCAGGTCGGGGCCCAAGGATTGGCATTCCTGGTAAATGCCCAGGCGATGTGATGCTGCTACCCTAGGGACCATAGTTTGAGAACTGGCATGCATCATCTTACTGAATCCTTCACTGCGTCCATTTTACAGATGAGGAAACTGAGGCTCTGAGAAGAGCTCTGATACTTCATAGCTGTCTACATCAAGATACTTAACTTCTCCAGGTGTCCGTGAGGGTGACCATTCCCATTAGGAGTTTACTCATGGCCAAGTCTTGTCCTTTCTCTCTAAACGTCCCCCTGACTTTATCCGAATGTTAATCCGTGTCCCTTTTCTACCACCCATTACTATAATACCATATCAGTGCAGATTTATGATCTGCCAGCAGTGCTGTGATTAGATGTCATCCCTGTCTTTCTATTACTCCGATATTGATAGACAAAATTCTGTGGTGATGCATCGCCTGCCCTTTCAAAGGTTACTGCCAGCAGATGCTAGGAATCAATACAGTTCTTATCTGTCACAAACCACAAGAAAACCATGGTAAACAAGGCTCAATGAAAGGCCTGTGAATAGGTCAAAGGGAGAATTCCAGAGGCACGGTGTCACCATGGTGTCCCTACCTAACCGAGAACCTGCTTTGGAGCTCAACTATCTGTTGAAGATTTGGGCCACATAATATAGTGGGGCTCGGAACTAGGCCCTGGGTCCACACGACCTCTGGGGACCCTTTGTCATGGGAGCTAAGGTCAAAAGAGGTTAAAAATCTACTTTTATTATAACATGCGGCCAAGATCGATAAGATCATTTGAGCTCTTTGAAGGCAAAGGCTAAATAAATCTAAGGAGATACGGTAGGTTTACATACCTGCTGTTTTCTCCATCCATCTTTCAATGGAAGAGTCTTAGTTTAGGCAAAAATGAAGATAAAAAGCACAATATTTTCATTTTTTAAATGCTTGTAACTCAATTTACATTAAGAAAACCAAATGGTAGTTATAGATACCCTAGAAAAACTTTTTTTTGTTTGTTTTAATGAGGGCAAGTCAACTTTCTAACTTGATTTTTTTTTCCAAAGGGAAAAGTTGCTTCATCTACAGAAAAAAGCACGCCTAGGGTCCCGCTGAGCCTTCCTCGGCGATCAATGCAAAGAAATAGAGGAAAACAATAGAATGGGAAAGACTAGAGATCTCTTTAAGAAAATTAGAGATACCAAGGGAACATTTCATGCAAAGATGGGCTTAATAAAGGACAGAAATGGTATGGACCTAACAGAAGCAGAAGATATTAGGAAGAGATGACAAGAATACACAGAAGAACTATACAAAAAAGATCTTCATAACCCAGATAATCACGATGGTGTGATCACTCACCTAGAGCCAGAAATCCTGGAACGTGAAGTCAAGTGGGCTTTAGGAAGCATCACTACGAACAAAGCTAGTGGAGGTGATGAAATTACAGTTGAGCTATTTCAAATCTTAAAAGATGATGCTGTGAAAGTACTGCACTCAATATGTCAGCAAATTTGGAAAATTCAGCAGTGGCCACAGGACTGGAAAAGGTCAGTTTTCACTCCAATCCCAAAGAAAAGCAATGCCAAAGAATGCTCAAAGTACCGCACAAAGGCACTCGTCTCATACGCTAGTAAAGTGATGTTTAAAATTCTCCAAGCCAGGCTTCAGCAATACATGGACCATGAACTTCCAGATGTTCAAGCTGGTTTTAGAAAAGGCAGAGGAACCAGAGATCAAATTGCCAACATCCGCTGGATCATTGAAAAAGCAAGAGAGTTCCAGAAAAACATCTATTTCTGCTTTATTGACTATGCCAAAGTCTTTGATCATATGGATCACAACAAACTGTGGAAAATTCCTAAAGAGATGGGAATACCAGGCCACCTGACCTGCCTCTTGAGAAACCTGTATGCAGGTCAGGAAGCAACAGTTAGAACTGGACATGGAACAGACTGGTTCCAAATAGGAAGAGCAGTACATCAAGGCTATATATTGTCACTCTGCTTATTTAACTTCTATGCAGAGTACATTATGAGAAATGCTGGGCTGGATGAAACACAAGCTGGAATCAAGATTGCCGGGAGAAATATCAATAACCTCAGATATGCAGATGACACCACCCTTATGGCAGATAGTGAAGAGGAACTAAAAAGCCTCTTGATGAAAGTGAAAGAGGAGAGTGAAAAAGTTGGCTTAAAGCTCAACATTCAGAAAACGAAGATCATGGCATCTGGTCCCATCATTTCATGGCAAATAGATGGGGAAACAGTGGCTGACTTTATTTTCCTGGGCTCCAAAATCACTGCAGATGGTGATTGCAGCCACGAAATTAAAAGATGCTTACTCTTTGGAAGGAAAGTTATAACTAACCTAGACAGCATATTAAAAAGCAGAGACATTACTTTGCCAACAAAGGTCCGTCTAGTCAAGGCTATGGTTTTTCCAGTGGTCATGTATAGATGTGAGAGTTGGACTATAAAGAAAGCTGAGTGCCAAAGAACTGATGCTTTTGAACTGTGGTGTTGGAGAAGACTCTTGAGAGTCCCTTGGACTGCAAGGAGATCCAACCAGTCCATCCTAAAGAAGATCAGTCCTGGGTGTTCATTGGAAGGACTGATGTTGAAGCTGAAACTCCAATACTTTGGCCACCTGATGTGAAGAGCATTTGAAAAGACCCTGATGCTGGGAAAGATTCAGGGCAGGAGGAGAAGGGGACGGCAGAGGATGAGATGGTTGGATGGCATCACTGACTCAATGGACATGGGTTTGGGTGGACTCCGGGAGATGGTGATGGACAGGGAGGCCTGGCATGCTGTGGTTCATGGGGTCACAAAGACTTGGACACGACTGAGCGACTGAACTGAACTGAACTGAAGCGTCCCCATGTGCCTCTTAAAAGTCTACACCTTCAAGTCTGAGTACAGCCCAAATGGAGGTAAAGTAAAGTTTCCTCAAAAGACTACGATCGTGTCAGAAATCATGTCATCCAAAGAGCTCTTGGACTCTTCTGCATCCTTGCCTGTCTGCACATCTCTCCTCCACTTTTCACCTTGGTGTCTCAAGACCTGGTGCCTTTATCAACTGACTTGCTTCTCCATCATCTACTCCATTTTCAAGATGGCAGCTCTTCTACAACCTCTTGTTTGCATGTGCTTGGTAAGGCCTGTCTGGCTTGGTCTTAAAACAGCCTCTAATGATCTAGGGACATAGAATAAGTCCGGGCAGGCAGGGCTCAGCATTTTAAGAACTGGTCCCTTCCTTGGTTTGAAACCTAAGCATATTGTTATCAGGAAGGTCCCAGTGTGGCCAGTGGACCTCTGTCTTTGTGCCTGATGGCTCGAGTGGCCTAGGTCAGACCTAGGCTTTTGGAATAATGATGGCCACAGTTGCTGACAACAGGTGAAATGGCCACATGAGAATGACTGACACCGAAAGATGAGGCATCATGCTTATTTACCAGCTTATAATCGATTTTCAGAAAAGATTTCCAAATGCTTTTAATGATACTATCAGTCCATTCTGAAGGAGATCAGCCCTGGGATTTCTTTGGAAGGAATGATGCTAAAGCTGAAACTGCAGTACTTTGGCCACCTCATGCGAAGAACTGACTCACTGGAAAAGACTCTGATGCTGGGAGGGATTGGGGGCAGGAGGAGGAGGGGACGACAGAGGATGAGATGGCTGGATGGCATCACTGACTCGATGGATGTGAATCTGAGTGAACTCCGCGAGTTGGTGATGGACAGGGAGGCCTGGCGTGCTGCGATTCATGGGGTCGCAAAGACTCGGACATGACTGAGCGACTGAACTGAACTGAACTGATCGGCACCTTTTAGGAATTTGCAATGTAAAATTCACTCACTTGTTGCACAGGCCAAATACTTTTCAATGCTTGAGACTTACAAGCCATGAGACAGGACCCATGAGGTGGGCTAAGCATCCTGAGAGTGTACCTCAGGACTGAAGCAATTACCGAAGTACTGCCGAAGCAATTTTTTTTTTCCTTGCATGAAACTATCAAAAACATATTTAAAAACATACTGAGAAAAGGTACACAAAAATGAAGCTAATATGAGCTTATTATTCATGCCACACAAGACAACTGAGGCTAACTTTCCTAAGAATTTTCTGGGAAGGATTCTCCTCTTGTGTGGTTAGTTGATCAGTCGTGCACAACTCTTTGCGACTCCATGGACTATAGCCCATCAGGCTCCACTATCCATGGAATTCTCCAGGCAAAAATACTGGAGTGGGTAGCCATTCCCTTCTCCTGGAGATCTTCCTGACCCAGGGACCAAACCCAGGTCTCCCACACTGCAGGCAGATTCTTTACCATCTGAGCCACCAGGGAAGGCCCATCTTACTGAAGGCGTTTGTTATTAAACCCCTGCATTAGGAGTCCTGAGACCCCTACATGACCACTTTTAAGAACTAATATTCTTCTCAAAAATTTATTCTAATTATAAAAATCATGCATATTCTGAGTAAAATAAAGTATAAACAAAAAATCCCACAGTTCTGAAGTAATTATTATTAATATTTTAGTGTAGTTCTTTACATAAATGGGGTGTACATGTGAATCTGTGTATGTGCCTGCCTGTGTATGTATAAAATTCTTAATTAGTAAATTATGATACATCATAAAAGTATACCAGAAAAGTAATTTTGATATCCTGCTCTTGTTATAAATTTAGATTGCTTCTAAATTTTATGATTCTAACAACTGCTACAAAGATAATCCTTTTGCAAATATATTTGTTCTGATTTCAGTGTATATCAAGAACATCTTTTTAACATCAAAAATTTCATGGACTCCAATGTAGTTTTACTACTCAATTTTTTAAAAATCACAGCGGTGTCTATATAGCTTATATTACATATTTTTACATATAGCTTATTATTGCATATTTTGAGTTGTAATAATAATAATGATTCTAACCCACAGGGATTTGAAGATGCTTCAGTCTCATACAAAGACTATGTAGTGGG
The DNA here is from genome assembly GCF_027580195.1 of Bos mutus. NCBI lineage: Eukaryota > Metazoa > Chordata > Mammalia > Artiodactyla > Bovidae > Bos > Bos mutus. The sequence continues at coordinate 54,053,439 of NC_091631.1, read as the reverse complement.
ACTTCTCTGGTGGTTAAGAACCCACCCTGAAAATGGGTTCAATGGCTGGTTGCAGAACTAAGATCTCACATGCTGCAGAGCAGCTCAGCCCAGGCAGTCACAACTACTGAGATCACGCATCACAGAGAGCTCGTGCACCGCAATGAAAGATGCCGCATAACGCAACACAGGTCCCACACGCCGCCTCCAAGACTCGAAGCAGACAAGTAAATTAACTAAAAAACAAACAAACAAAAAACCATGTCGCATTCCTCTGGATCTGAGGAACACAAAAACAATTATGATACTACTCTTATTTTAAAGGCATTCAGAAATTAAGAGGATGAAATCAACTTCTAAATTTAGGTCATAAGTATGTTGTTCCTATAGAAAACACTGAAAACCCTTTAACTGAAAGACTAAACAATGAATTTACTCATATTGCAAGGGGTGACCAGGGAACCCTTCTAGTCTTTCACAGCTGGGTTAAGTGCCACTTTTACGTGCTCCCATAAGCACACCACTTGTCCTATTTCAGCACCTGTTTAAAGCCCTACATGCCCCACGGAACTGTGATACTAACAGAAACAAGGGATGACCAAATATTTCCTCTGACCCAAGCACTGTTCATTTAGTCAAGGCTATGGTTTTTCCAGTGGTCATGTATGGATGTGAGAGTTGGACTATAAAGAAAGCTGAGCACTGAAGAATTGATGCTTTTGAACTGTGGTGTTGGAGAAGGCTCTTGAGAGTCCCTTGGACTGCAAGGAGATCCAAGCAGTCCAGCCAAAAGGAGACCAGTCCTGAATATTCATTGGAAGGACTGATGCTAAAGCTGACACTCCCATACTTTGGCCACCTGATGCCAAGAACTGACTCACTGGAAAAGACCCTGATGCTGGAAAAGACTGAGGGCAGGAGAAGGGGATGACAGAGGGTGAGATGGTTGGATGGCATCACTGACTCAAGGGACATGAGTTTGAGTAAACTCCGGGAGTTGGTGATGGACAGGGAAGCCTGGCGTGCTGCAGTCCATGGGGTCGCAAAGAGTAGGACACAACTGAGCAACTGAGCTGAACTGAAGCACTGTCCCAAGCTCTGCAAAGGAAGAGCACGTGTGTATCTTCTATACCACCACCATATCCTCAGGATTCCATACAGTGTCTGGCAGCAAATATTTGCTGAATGAATGAAAAAATAAATAAGTGAATAAAAGAGAATTCAACTGACCTTTTTTTTTTTCAACCTTAAATTTTCTATGCCCTTGAGGTGTCATATTCTTAATATTTTCTTTGGAAATGCTTTAAGGCTTATAGAAAAGTTGTAAAAATAGTAGAGTTCTTATAACCTCCTTTCTCCTAATGTGAACATCTTATTTAAACAGGGCACAATGATCAAAACTGTGAAATTAACATTGTAAATGCCACTGCATATCACCTGGACAGTTTAAAGAGTACTGGTCAGCTATTTTGTAACACGTCCCTCCACTTAGGTTTCATTGATGTTTTCACATAAATTGATTGAGGTCATGGATCTGGGGCAAGAATACCACAGAGGTCATGTGCCCTTCTCACAACATTTTGCATGCGTGCATGCTCAGTCATGTCCGACTCTTTGTGATCCCACAGACTGTGGCCCACCAGGCTCCTCTGTCTGTGGGATTTTCCAGGCAAGAATACTGGAACAGGTTGCCATTCCCTCCTCCAGGGGATCTTCCCAACCCAGGAATCAAGCCCACATCTCTTGCATCTCCTGCACTGGCAGACAGGTCTTTACCACTTGCCACGGGGGAAGCCCTCCTCACATCATGTCAGCCTAGACATGATATCAGTTCCTACTGGTGATTTAACCTTGGCCACTTGGTTATGCTGATGTATGCCAGGTTTCACCTTGGAAAATAACTATTTGTCCCTCTCTGGTAGAATTAGAGTCACTAAATTTCTGTCCATGAGAGGACAGAACCTCTGGGTCCACCTCCTAGAGGCAGAAATCTAAAGAATTTGTGGATATATATATACACGTTGAAATCACTAGAATAATTAATAAATATTTGGGGGAGATACTTTGAGGCCATGCAACTCTCCTGTTTCTCCATCAACTTTTGCTCATTAATTTTAGCATTCATGGATGGATCTCACCTGTAGCAATCACTACTATGGTGTTCAAGTGGTAATTTTCTGTTTCTCCCACTCCTTTAATTGAATTTTTCTTCCATATTAGAGTTTTCCCTTTCTTCCTAACCATTTATTTATTCAGATATTTATTTATATTAGTATGGACTCAAATGGATGTTTATTCTTTGATTTTAATCCAATACTATCATGATTAATATTATTGAGCAAATTGTTCCATCTTGGCCAGGGGGTGCTCTTTCTATTACAGCTGGCCCAACAAAATTAGGGAGAGCTTAAAACTAAGTTAGCGGGAACCAGTGAAAACAGGCAAACAGTGGGGGAAAAAAAAAAGCCAATCGAACATCATTTTTGAAACAGATTTTAGAAAAAGATAAAGAGAGGAAAAGTGCATCATTGCTTCAAAATAAGAACAATAATAACAAAAGATTTGGGAATCTGGCTTAATACTATATTTACAGAAACCTTTTCTAATTCCAATGAAAAGGACCGTTTACATTCTTATAAGGCAGCTGGGAGGTAAGAACACACTAATAAGAGGAGGAAGATGAGATAGAGAGTCAAATTCTGAGAGACTCAGATGCTCCCTGCAGACTGCAGCCTCCACTCTGTATGTTTAAATATTACTCACTTAGAATCAACATTCATTTTTTATTAATGTTCTTCTGAGACAATGGTTCTTTTATCTGTGTTTTATCTTCCAGCTACATTAAGACCAAGGACACTTTTGCAGAAGATCTAAAGGAGGAGACCCCGATGAATTGGGAGTTTAAAATACAAATGGAGCTTCCTTTGTCTGTCTTGACTTGTTTTATTAACATCTGAAGGTTGATTTATAGCAGATTAGCAGGCAGGAGAGGACTGTTTGTCCAATCACTTTACTTAACACACACAATTAGAAAAAACAAACATTAAAAAACCGGCTCCCTTCTATGGGCTAATAGGTGGCACATTCAGTTCTAAAATAGTCACTTCCATCCCCAGTACCTACTGCAGTGACCAAGGACAGGTGCACCCTATCTCAAAACCACAGAAAAGCACTGTGTACAAAACACTGGTTTAAGAGACCTAGTTTTTCCATAAACACAATGAAAGCTCCTGTCCAAGGATGTCTGTGGTGGAAACGGTGAAGTCAGATGGATCCAGGATCAAATCCTGTTTCCACATGAAGCTCTGTGACCTTGAGGAAGTAATTTCACCTAAGCCTCAATTTTGTCACCTACAGAAATGGAACTTTTGAAAGAAATATCGTAATGATATCGCTATATGTGGAATTTAAAAAAAAATAAATAACAGAAATGAATTTACATAGAAAACAGTAGTAGACCCAAAGATATAGATAACAAACTGGTGTTAAATGAAGGGATGACTGTGCCCAGGGCCTGACAATACAAGGGTTCAATAAACACTGGGACTGTACGATAATAATGATGATTTCTCTTAAGATCCTCATTTCCTAAAACACGAGGATAAGCTGTAAGTGGGGTGACTTCAGTTACCAAATAGGAATGCCATGAAGTAAGCAGATGGTTGCACTTCTCTATCTCTTAGGAAGGAAATGGATATATGCAAAACCATTACATCCATTAGTAATGAAAAGCTGGTCAGAATGAAGAAAACTTATGGCATGAAGTAGACTTGTATTTGCACTTGAAATGAAGTAGGTTAGACTGCCTCGGGTTTATCTGCAGCACAATGGTCTGATAATTCTTAAAATCAAGGAATGCTAACATCCGTCCACTTGTTTTTAGGAATCCAATAAAAGTGAGTCTAACCTCTGTGAGGGGAGGAACTTGTATGGTTTGTCCTTGGTTCCTTCTCCAGCACCTAGAAGGATGCCTGGCTCTTTTTAAAAAAAATTTATTTTCTGAAAGTATAGTTGATTTACAATGTTGTGTTAATTTCTGCTGTATAGCAAAGTGATTCAGTTATACGGATTTATGCATTTTTTAAAGATTCTTTTCCATGATGGTTTATCACAGGATATTAAATATAGTTCCCTGTGCTACACAGTAGGACCTTGTTGTTTATCCTTCTTATATGTAACAGTTTGCCTCCACTAATCCCAAACTCCCAATTCATCCCTCCCGCACCCCACTCCCCCTTGGCAATAGCAAGTCTTTTCTCTATGTCTGCGGGTCTGTTTCTGTTTTCTAGATAACTCATTTGTGTCATATTGTATCTTAAGATTGCACATAGAAATGATGCCGTAGGATATCCGTCTTCTCTTTCTGACTTGCTTCACTTAGTATGATCCTCTCTGGGTCCAGCCATGTTGCTGCAAATGAGAAGAATGCCTGGTTTTAATCGTCCCCGGCCTCTGTGTCTTATGCCAAAATCTGGGCCCTGTGGCTGCTGCATGCCTACTGTTGTTGTGTTTTTAAGTTCCTGCAGTTTTATCCCTCCTAAAAGCAGCCACTGCCCTGTTTCCCTCCAAAAAGAAAATGCTTTTCTGCATATATGTCTTATGTTCTTAAAGGCCCCAGCTCACTGATCCCTCATAATATTGTGGCAAAGACTTCCTCCTCTCCGCCACTGACAATCCCTTCCTGTGGCTAAACACAGACGCTCCTCCTACAGTACAGAACATTTTATCAGATGTTTTGGGGGCCATCAGTTCATTGGTCAAAAACATGGCATCATGAGAAAGCACAGAAAATAATACACGTTGTAAATATTTTAATTTAAAAGTAATTAGCCTCCAATTAAAATAAATAAATTAAAAATAACCATAGAGCTGTACTTTTACTGACCAACCTCTTATGTAAAACCCAAGCCTTTTCTTTCAAGTGCTTTGAGAATCAGTGAGGTTGCTTCTTAGTGAGCATATAACTCAACTAGCAGGAGACCATCCTTAAACTATGGTTCCTGGACCACAGTCTCACAGTATAAGGAAAACCTGTTAAAAATCAAATTCTCAGGCTCCCATCAAGATCTACTGAGTCAGTAACTCTCAGTGTGAGGCCCGGCCATCTGTTTCAATAAACTTCCAGGTGAGTCTGATGACTCCTGAAGTTTGAGCAGCACTGTGGTGACAGATGAGATGTACAAGTGTAGATGGGTGGCCTCTACCTGCCAACATCCGGTGCACCGTGGGCATCAACCAAGGATGTGCAGAGTGTCTGGGTGCACCAGTCACTCCAGTGAAACAGGTACTTACATTAAGATAAACAGCATTATCAGCCGTGCCTTAATATCAGGCAACTGTCCTTTAGAGTGTCTTTGACAGATGCTGTTCATAACCACAAGATGCATCTTTTCTGAGCCATACCTAACATTCACAACTCCTAGTTATTCTGGTTCTCAGCCGGGATCTCTGAACAAGGCTTACTGTGCTACCCTACTCTGCCCGTGGCCTCCTGTTAGGAGAGATGAGAGAAGCATCCATCAGCCAGTGGGGGTGGTGGGCTCATACCTCCAGCCACGCACAACTGGACCACAGAGGAGGTTGGGTACCTCGTCATGAAGCAAACCACGACATACATGGTGTGTTATTTTCCATATTTACCAACTTAATACCTGCTCTGTGCAAACCAAAGAACAGCACTCTTTCCTTCTACTACTCGCTAATTTATAGCCACATGAGTATAAACATTTTCCTGGGTTCTTTCATCATTCATAACTTTGTTCTGTCAGTAATATCTGTCATCCTTTGTAGTTCACTAAGCTCTTTCAAACCTGAGATAACTTTATTTCTAAATGGAATCTGAGATGAATTTTGATAAACATGCATTTTGTAGCTTAATAAAAAAGGGATTTTCCCCCTTAACTACCTGAATACATAAATGTTTAAAAAGTTTCTGAAACCTGCCTTTGCATCAGACATTGAAAATTCAATGTCAAAATAATATTAAAAATACACAAAACTGCAGGAAATTGTTTTAACCATGATGTGATAAATAATAAATCAGAGTACAAGTTACTCTGCGATTATGGGTTTTCTCCATTCTTGAAGCTTCTTGCCTGTTCCACATCAGTGGATCGACAGCCCTTTAGTTTAACAATTATGCACAGAGGCGATCTTGTTAGGACTTGATAAAACACCGTCACTGTCTTTGTTCCTGCCATGCAAAGATGCTACAGCAAAAGCTAGAATGGATCGAGCTGCCTCCACTAAGGCGATGTGCCCAAACAAGAAAGTTAAAGCAGAGCTCCAATGGACTGAACGTAAGTTGAAGGACTTGAGGGCACATTAGGTGACATCACTCAAGTATGATTTTGTTTGTAGGTGACTCTCTAATTACAGCTCAGACTAACCGTTAGCTGGTTGGGCTGGCTGGTCCACCTTGCCCCCTTTTGGAAGCTAACACGTTTCAGGTGTGCAGCCTTTTCCCAAGAGCTGAGAGCTGCATTTTGAGCAGTGTGTTCTCAGGCGAGGCCAGACAGTCTGCTATCTCCTTGAAGGATATTTACCTACATATTCAGTTCAAATTTACAGTGCCTGGCTTGCGAATGAAATGCCACTTAAGAAGAGAATGCCATACCATTGTGGGAGATAAATCAAACAAGCACTTCTTATTTTAGCCCACGCTGGAAATCACACATTGCTAAAGCTGTATGTAGGTTATCGGCCCAACAGAAACACGTGCCACCCCTTTCAGCGCATTTCCCCAGCTACTACACAAACGAACCTAAAATTGCTTTCTTCCGCAGAAGTCTCCTCCCTGAAGAAACCAATTAACCCCTTTGATTCCTTTAAAGAATATGGTGACTGAAAGGCAATCGAATTGGGTGGAAAGTGTAACCTTTGAGAAGAACACTTTCAAAAGAAGGAAGATTTAAGAACAGCACCCCCCTCCACCCCGCCCCCTGGAGGTCAGAACTGTGTTTATGATACAGTCACGGGGCTGAATTTAAACCTCAGGGGAACAAGACTCAGTAACTAAGGTTGGTCTTCTGAGCAGAAGGGTTATTTACTTTTAGACTATATCGTTAACACATATCAAACTCGGAGGAGTGGTGATGTCACATAGCAGCTCCCTTCTGCCGAGGGTTTCACGGAATCATCTTGCAGTGAGTCTTTACTAAGAATTGTTTTGCCGGTGGTGTTGATGGCTTTGCTCTGAATCGCTCACACCGCTGGCCTTGCAGGCGACAGCCCACACATTTAGGGGGCAGCTAGCTGAGGGTAGGAGGCTGGTGCCTAGGATTCTCAGCTGTGGATATCTACTCACAATATAGAGATGCTCCGTGTCCTTTCTTTCTTTCTTTTTTGCTTTCTAAAACTTTATTGCAACATAACTATGCTTACAGAAATATACTCATATGGGTTAATAGAATGCAACTTAATTTATCCTATACCGTTTGGACCAAAAACCTGGTACATCAGTTCAGTTCAGTTCAGTTCAGTCGCTCAGTCGTGTCCAACTCTTTGCAACCCCGTGAATCGCAGCACGCCAGGCCTCCCTGTCCATCATCAACTCCCAGAGTTCACCCAGACCCACGTCCATCGAGTCAGTGATGCCATCCAGCCATCTCATCCTCTGTTGTCCCCTTCTCCTCCTGCCCCCAATCCCTCCCAGCATCAGAGTCTTTTCCAATGAGTCAACTCTTCGCATGAGGTGGCCAAAGTACTGGAGTTTCAGCTTCAGCATCACTCCCTCCAAAGAAATCCCAGGGCTGATCTCCTTCAGAATGGACTGGTTGGATCTCCTTGCAGTCCAAGGGACTCTCAAGAGTCTTCTCCAACACCACAGTTCAAAAGCATCAATTCTTGGGCACTCAGCCTTCTTCACAGTCCAACTCTCACATCCATACATGACCACAGGAAAAACCATAGCCTTGACTAGACGGACCTTTGTTGGCAAAGTAATGTCTCTGCTTTTGAACATGCTATCTAGGTTGGTCATAACTTTTCTTCCAAGGAGTAAGTGTCTTTTAATTTCATGGCTGCAGTCACCATCTGCAGTGATTTTGGAGCCCAAAAAAATAAAGTCTGACACTGTTTCCACTGTTTCCCCATCTATTTCCCATGAAGTGATGGCACCAGATGCCATGATCTTCGTTTTCTGAATGTGTTAACCTGGTACATGGTTTGCTTCAAAAAACACAAAGCATTTGCAATCTGGTTTTTCATCTATTACAAATGTATATAAAAGAGTCTTCATCAAATGCTGCTAAAGCAAACAGCTAGAAACTTGAGGAATTAACCTTTGGTTTGCCTCTGGAAACTAACATGTATTGCACTGTAAAAGTTTATAAAACTGGTGCAATAAAACACTGCTGTCATGCTTCAAAGCCAGTTTACAAAGTTCAATAACTAATGGATATTGGTTGAAAAGGGTGGGAAGAGCCTATGTATACTTGTGGAAACATAGAAGGTATCCAGTCTAGTTAACATTACATGTAGATTCCAAATTACTTGAACCAAGATTCCGATAAAATTTTAAAATCTGAATGAACACTACCAGTCCATTGCATCTGCTGAAGTCAACAAGCAAACTCTGCATAGTAGGTGTTTTTCTGATTTATGCAAAAAAGAAAACTTTCTTCCCCATAAAGACAATCTTGATTTTTACATTTGAGCTTTGGGTCCATTTGATTTGGCCACTGTCCTAAAATATTCGCAGACCTGAGGATATGTAGTTCAGCTTGGGAGGTGGAAAAGATGCTGAAAAAATGATGGAGGAGCCTGGTAGGCTGCAGTCCATGGGGTCGCAAAGAGTCGGACACGACTGAGAGACTTCACTTTCACTTTCATTCTGAGACCATCCTTTTCATGCAAAGAAAAAAGAAAAAACCTCTCACCATCACAACAAAACCAGTTTCCCTTCCTCTCCCCAGTCACTCTTAGAGTACCTATTGGTGCCAGGGAAGTGTTAGTCACTCAGTTGTGTCTGGCTCTTTGCAACCCTCATGGACTGTAGCCTGCTAGGCTCCTCAGTCCAAGGGATTTCCCAGGCAAAAACAGTGGAGTGGGTTGCCATTCCCTTCTCCAGGGGATCTTCCCGATGCAGGGATCGAACCCGGGTCTCCTGCATTGCAAGTAGATTCTTTATCATCTGAGGCACCAGGGAAGGCCAGGAAAGGGGCCACCAAAAACCTCTGGCTCTGTGCTCAGTAAAAAAGCCCCAGATGTGGGAGGAACAAAGGATCGCTGGCCCCCCGGCTCAGGGCCCTGCAAGCAGTAATGAGAGGACCCAGAGCCGGGCCCAGCACTGCGTCTGTTTATTGTCTGCACGTTTTCTTCTTTGCTTTCTTGATGAAACTGTCAATCTTCATAATGGTGTTAGCAATCACAGGGATGTGCTGTGAAGCGGTTTTAAAGGCATCCGATAAAGAGAAAACCTGTGCTCTCCCGGTCCTGAGCCCCTCTTTAGAGTCAGTTACCGGTGATAAGGTTGGGCATTCTGACTTGTTCGGAGGACGAGAAATTTGACTTGGCAAGTCAAACTGCCAAGGTGGCCCCTGAGCTGGCCTCCTTTTAGTCCCTCACACAGGTGAAGCTGACATCACATCACTGCCCTGTTCTGGTTAGCTGCACTGACCAGAAGGGGGTGAAAATCCTTGGGCATCACATGGGGACCGGTATGTTTGGATGCCCTGATCTGAAGTCTCTCTCTTGGCTCCTAGACTGGTGTTCCAAGAATAACTTGTTCCTTGTGGGAATTCCATGGTGGTCCAATGGTTAGAACTCTGCGTTTTCACTGCCATGGCCTGGGTTCAATCCCTGGTCGGGGAACTAAGATTCTGCAAGCTATGAGGCACGAACACACACACACACACACACACACACACACGAGAGAGAGAGAAGGAAAACAGAATATCCCCACACATGACTGAGCATCATGGTGTGACGTCAGCAGGCCGACTAAGCACCTTCAACATGCTGGCACGCAAGCAAATCCAAACTAACCTGGTGCCCACGCTGTGCTCCTGGATGGCAGGACAGGGACCCCGAGTGGTCAATGAGAACGGCCCAGCTCCCTAAATTCCCCCTAGCCACTGTCAGAAACAACCCACAGACCTGAGCGCCTGGCGCTCCTTCCCAGAGCAACTCTGTACCAGCAGCCTCCTCCGGCCAAGTGGGCAAGCCATCAGACTGCAGCCCGCTTCAATGCCTCCTTTGTCGACCCTCCATTTCCGTTACTCAGGTCTCCTAAACTGCAAACCATTCAAGGGCACAGTGAGGTTGGTGCTCCCAATTAGTTATTCTTGAAAACCAGGAGCAGTATTGCACATTCAAAAAGGAAAACTGCTTAGTACATACTCTGTGGGGGCCTCCGAACGGCAGGTGATTCCACACGCCATATGCGATGCAACATCTACAGGCGCTGGGGGGAGCAGGGAGCAGAGCTAGAGCCTCCACTCTGCCTCCCAACCACAGAAGCCAAGAAATGCAGGTTCAGAATTGCAAAGTAGTGTGAATTTCACACACAATAATACCCATCGAGTCATGTGACTGAAAGCATCTGTCACCTGCCCGGCCCGCTTGCCCTCTGCGCGGTGGAAGTGCGCACACTCGCTGACACAGCTGGATAGGGGCCCCCGGAAGGGAAGCTGGGTCCCTCTGGATTTTATGAGGCTTTTAAGGAATAACTTCTCTGCTCGAGTATCTTAGAAAGAGTTGACTGCACCAAAATAGGCCATTTGTCAGGCAGTTATGTGCTGTATTTTTCCTGCTGGAAATTATGCCTTCTGCGAGGAAGGTTTAGGTGACGAAGGATTTGTGTAAAACTGTGCAATAGTCAGCTCCCACAATTTCCTTCTCAAATACATCCCAAAAGGGACATGCATTTAAGCAGCACAGCAGGCCAGTGTGACCAAAATGACAGTGCTCTTTCCAATTTATACTTCTAGAAGAGAATAAGCAGACACACAATAACAAAAGCCTTTAGTCTAGATTTCATATCAGACACTTTGATGAATAGTAGCCTAAAGGGCAACATATTTATAAGTTTTAAGTCTCTCTTGCAACACAAACTGTCCTGATTTATCCCTATGATAAAGGCAGTTCTGAGAGCTACTTTACTGTATTTATTATTTTACAGAGGGGGGGAAATGTTGATTCAGCCCTCAATCTGCCACTGTTGGCGTTATAAATGTTGGTAAGAGACCAGCGCTGATGTCTATAAATATTAATCTCTTCTCCGTAAGTTCTCGGCAGCCCCCTTCCCTTTTCTTCCAGAACGTTTCCCCCTTATTCTCGCTGCATCTACAGGATTTGCTTTATTGGCTTAAACCTTAAAAGGACTGGAAAGGGTAGCCTCTTTAAAGCCCATTACTGACTGGGTAGGTGATGGCCCCGTACAGCTCCAATTCAATGTTTATTTAAAAGAAAGCTCTGTGGACAAATATCGATAACTCTTTTATGAACTGATAAACAGGCACTCTTATCTGTCTGTATATCCTTCCGACTCTCACCTCTACTCCCAATAAAAACTTCAATATGGAGTACAATCTAAGATGATTAAGTTCCTTTATTTAAGATAGAATCCTCCTTACTCTGATCCTAGAACTGAACATACACACACACACACACACACACAAAACACTCCCACTCTCTCTAAAATCCATTTTCTTGGTTTAAGGCAGTTAATAAATCATTTTGGGGACACACCTCAAGTCGTGGCTTCCTTCAGCTACCTGTGAACCATGGGGAGTTTATTCATTAGCAGGTACAAAAAACATCTGAATACGACTGACAGCCTGTGTTTTTCTACCGTGTCAAAGTGAACTGTCCATTAGCATTTGTGAGAAACGACCAAGTCACCAAAGGGTATTAAGCCAACCGAGATGAGGGACAGAGGCTTAGGGACTGATGTGTTAATTCCCTGTCCTGGATTACACACCAGAGACAGGTCCTTAACACAGCTTCATCTTTACTGGGCTAAGCACCAGGTTAGAAATGGATGCCTTCCCAGGAAGTAAAGGGCCAAGATATATAATTATAGCTATTGCCAAATTATTAAATTGAAGCTCTTCTACATATAAGATCTAGGGCTAGCTACAGTCAACTACTTACTCTACACTGCTGTATATTTGTACCCATTATAGGTGAACACGAGTTATAAATTATTTCTATTCAAAGAAGTACTTCTTGGAGATGGAGACTCTTAAAAGAGAAGACTCTACAATACAAAGACTAAGGATTTTCAAGGCAGTTTTCAGAAGTTTCACTAATACCATTCTTGGCTAAATTAGAAAAATGCTTGGCATAAACACTCTATGTGCTGGTTGAATTGGCTGCCAAAGATCCACTGAGATGTGGTATTCCATGTGGATATGCATCTTTAATTAGTCTCAATAGATTTTATATGTATTCAACATTAATCTATACCACCTGTCCCAGACTAAAGGCATGAAAATGGTTCTTCCTAACCACTCTTCCACAAAAAATTATTCTGTTCCTTTTTCCAATAACTTCTGAAGGCTCTCTGGAAGGTCTTAAATGTTGGTTTAACATTACATCTTCTATTATAGTTTTTTTTTGGAAATTGCAAAGACTATTGCCCTATGATTTTGTTAAAGGCAAAGGAAAGCAGTTCAGAGATGTGTTATTAAAATCCTGACCTGAGACAATAGTCTCACACCTGCATTTTAATTGTAGTCAGTGCATTTCTCATTTCTATTAAGCCTCCTAGCCAAGGGATTATAGTCAGCTGCAACATGTCTTCAACTGTTCTATCTCAGCTCAGAAATCGGTTTATTTGAGCTCAAGCGCTATAAACAGAATTTTTGTCTCCTGTCAAACAGTTCACTAGGGTTTCAGGTTTAGTCAGGTGTACATAAATAGCTGGTGCTCCTATTTTAACATGCAAAAAACAAAACCAAGCAATTAATTTAAAAGTCACTAAGAACTACTGGATTGTCCAAAAAAGTTCCTTTGGGTTTTCCCTGTAAGCCATGGAAAAACAAAAATGAATTTTTTGGCCAACTCAATAAATGAAATTTATTAACTAGATTGTGATGAACGTAACCTCAAAAGAAGAAAATCTTAACCCCTTCAGAATTCCACGGAGTTTAAGCTTTCAACAGGATCCGACATGAACTGTTTCAGGGGGACAGATTCGACAATATTCAGGAATCATTCAGTAACTGTTTTTCAGAAGAGACTCAAAACAAGAATATTCCTATGACCAAACACTTTAGAAGCCACCTATTCTGACTGAGCTTTATTTCTGGGAGAAAGAAAAAACCATCACAAAGTTTATACAATGGAAAAGCATACAGAGAAGACAACTTTAACTTCTGCTCATTGCTAAGCAGGTCAGAGGCCTTCATTTTGGGGCAGTAGGGTCACGACAGCACTGGAAAGATAAACCACTACTATACTAGCCTGTTTCCTTGAAAAGTGCTCAGCTGTCCCCTTGTGAACACACAGTAGATATCCTGGCCAGATACTGGAAGCTGTATTTCCGGTCTGACATGAAGGCCAGAGAAGGAAACTGTTTTGTTGTAGTAAGTCACCTCCTTTTTGACCGTAAGTGGTCCCCAGACTTTTGGGCACCAGGGGCTGGTTTTGTGCAAGACAACTTTTCCACAAACCACGGGTCGGGGGATGGTTTCAGGATGATTTACGCACATTACACTTACCGTGCACTTTATTTCCGGTATTATTACTTTATGATATATAACGAAATAATTTATACAGTTCACCATAATGCAGAATCAGATCATCAGACATTAGATTCTCCTAAAGAGCCCACAGCCTAGATCCTTCACATGCACAGTTGACAGTAGGGCTCAGGCTGCTATGAGAATCTAATGCTGCTGCTGATCTGACAGGTAATGGGAGCGATGGGGAGTGGCTGTAAATACAGACGGAGCTTTGCTCACTCCTCTGCCACTCACCTCCTCCTGTGTGGCCCTGTTCCTAATAGCCACAGTTCTATAGTGGTCTGTGGCCCAGGGGTTGGAGACCTCTGCTCTAAAAGGTCCAAACAGCTCTCTCCAGGCTAGATGTCAGCACACGTGCATGTGTGCTCAGCTGCTCAGCTGCATCCGGCTCTTTGCGACCCCACAGACTGTAGCCCTCCAGGCGCCTATGTCCACGGGACTTCCCAGGCAAGAATACTGGAATGGGTTGCCATTTCCTCCTCCAGGGGATCTTCCTGACCCAGGGATGGAACCCATGTCACCTGCATTTCAGGCCGATTCTTTACTGCTTTACTAGCCACCAGGGAAGGCCTAGATGTCAGAATACAGAAAATATCAAATCAAAAAGTAAAAGCCCACAAACCTTGGCCTGACCACAACCAGCAGGCTTGAAACATCATCGCTGTCTGTCTATACCTCCACGCTGGTTTATCATTTTGCTATCACATTAATTTTAGAAACTCCTCTTAAATGTTCCTCATTAACTGAACACATTATTCAATTCTGTGCTAAATTTCAAAATAGCTCTTTTAACTAGAAATGAGAAACAAGAAGTCATAGCAGATATCAGCTTGATAATTCAATGAGTTCACCCATGTTTCAAAGAGAGAGGAGAAAAACACAAAACCCACTGATCTTTGTTACTAGAAGCATCCTGATTATCACAGATTTAACCAAAGAACTAGGTACCTTAAATGCCAGATACAAAAATAAATTGTGTTGGGTTTTTAATTAAGTCTTTATCTTTGTGTTAAAAAAAAAAAATTCAGGCCTGAGGCTTTAGATTGTCATTTTACACAGAAGTAAATGGTAAATGCCTTTCTACATGTGAAGCCATTAGATGTAATTATGCAATGGGTAAAGCATGTATCACGCTATAAATGTCATTTGGTTTTACAGTTATAAACTCATCAACATTTATCAAAACATCGCCTGGAGAAAGAAGGAGATGGCTAGAGCTAGTGACAAATTTAATGCCATCTTTGAAAGTATATGACAAAGAAGTGTCACTGAAAAACATACAGCTGACGTACTGAAGTGGTGATCTTCATACCCATTTAATAGAAATTCTGTTCTCTCCAGAACAGTCTCCTGATCACAGTACATTTCAGTGGGGTTTCAAGGTCTATTTTCCTCCCTGGAAGATCATTCCCCCTGCCCCACGCTCCTAAACATTGCCATCGGATGTATGCAACCCCAGCCAACTTCTGCAGGTAGAGGAACGTGTGAGTTCATCTCAGTGAGCTTGCGGGTTTGATTTCAATCGGTTATTCAACCACGAACCTTAGTGCTTCTTAGTTAGTAATCTCTTAATGGAGTTGTGTTCAGACAGAAACCCAGGGACTATTCCTGCCAAGTTCTCTGTAGACGGCGGGGGCTCGTTTCCTATTTCTTGCTCTGAATCACGCAACAGCCCAGGTGCTTAAGCACGGGCACCAGCTCGGCTCGCACACTGGGTTAACAGTTCTCCTTTCTGAGTGCCATTTCACTCTCCCCATCAATCTGGTAGTTATCACCCAGGGAGATTTGTCCCTTGAAAAACAAAATGGCTGGGCTTAAAAGAGTCTCCTTCTCCCCTTGTCCCCATTTCCATTTCACACAAACTTGTTAATATGAAATCTTGACAATGGGCCAGGGTAATAATGCTACTGGCAATGTTTCTGTCCTTTATAGCTCAGTGCCTGAAAACTGGGGGGTGGCTGGGTGGTGGATGACAACAGAGCAACAAAAGCTGGGGGAACAATAACTAGCTCTTGGAGTGGTACAGAAAGGAAGTGAGCAGATCCCTCTGAAGAGATGTTGATGTGTACAGTCCTCACACTGTTAATAACTTCATTTTATCTTTCCTCACCAGCTGACGGCTTCAGGGATTCCAAGGGTGGGGTGGCAGTCCACTTCCCAGGGGCCCAGCAGCTGCGGCAGGAGTGCAGACCCCGTGTCCTCTCCCCAGCCTGGACTTGCGGCACCACGAGCGCTTCTCCTTCTGTCCCTGTCCTGACTCCTCTCGCAGGGACTGGTTCCTCTTCAAACCCCCTTCCCAGGAGCTTGATTCAGGACCCCTTCCATCCCCACCACGGCCCCTTTCAGCAGAGGCATGTGAGGTCTTTCTTCCCCATCAATCAAGATTACCCATTTGGGGACTCGCCCTGGTGGTCCAGTGGCTGAGATTCTGTACTCTCAATGTAGGGGGCCTGGGTTTGGTCCCTCATCAGGGAACTAGATCCCACATGTGCAAGAGTTCACATGCTTCATCTAAGACCCAGCAAAGCCATATATATATTATATATATATATTAAAAAAATAATAATATATATATATAAAGGTTACTCATTTCAACCACTCTAAAGGGTCCATTCTCTCAGCCAGCTGGAGATGGAGAATCATCAAAAAACACTTGGGAAAACCCAGCTCCTTTCACTCCACAAGTAAGCCTTTCCTGTGCTGCCTCATTGCTCAGAATCAGGTCCTCTTACAGCATCACAATGCCCCTTCAGCTTCGCCATGGTTGCAGGGACTCGGCTATTTCTGTGTGTTCCAAAAGCAACGTGCTCTCTCCCTACTTCCTTCTCAGCCTTTTGCTCATTTTGCAGACTTTGGCTCAGACACCATTCTCTTCATGAGACATGACCAGACTCCATCCTCCCCAGACAGGCTAGGGTCCCTAGAGGGCAGGCCCCACGGCACCCTGTGTTTCCCTGTCCTGGGACTTACAAGCTGTTTAATCACTTCATAACATGACCTTAGGAGACAGATGCTTTAGTGCTTCCCATCTACAAGATAGAGAGAAAAATCTGTCAATTAAATTTGCGTGGCAAATAAGATTGAAGATAAAAGGTATCTACAGTTCTTTGATAGCAAAGAAACATAAAAATTCAAAATATTATTATTTGCTCCTCTTGTATTTTGTAAGTCCCTTATTAAATAATAAGTGAAGCATAACTAAAAATAAAGGTATTTTTAAAGGGATTTTAGCGGGGGTTGGAGGGGAAGGAATAGAAATGTATTATAGTTAAAGATTCATTTTAACTATTGTAAGAGGACTCAGTAAGCCTTAATAAGGAGACAAATAAGAATGCATTAGAGGATAATGGTGCATTTGCTAGTTAAGGTTCTACATTTCTTGTTTTCCAAGAAGAGAAATGTATTTTTTCTTCAAATTCAAGCTGATCCCATTAGCAGCAATTTTCAATTTTCTAGTCTTTTCAAATAGCCACAGACCATCTAGAAAACACAGGAAAGTGTCTATTCCATGACTAAGGTTAGCAGAAGCTTAGTTATTACCATTACTTGTATTTAATTTCAAGCTTGCCAACTCATAGCTTTGGAAAGAGGGAAGGAGAAAACAGGTTATTTAAAATTGATGTGTTTTATCATGACCCATCATTAAAAAATGATGCTGTTGTACCATTTCAGAAGTAGTAGGCAGTGAATATTTAATGCTTATGCTAGTATTTATTAATTTCACATTTCTACAGTTCTTTATAGAAGGACTATTTTAAATGACTATGATTTTTATTTCTTAGAGATTTTCTGGCATTTAACTTCTATTCGCAAAGCATTTGTATCTGTGCTTAAGAAGCTACCCAGTCACACCTATAAATCGAGGAACTGTTTGAAACAACAGGCACCATCAGGATTAGGAGGGAAGAAAGTCACATGTGTGGACATTTGTTAAAGAGGCAGCATATGGGAGAAGAAAGAGGAGGTGCAGCACGCCACTCACAACTCTCTCTGTAGAATACATTAGACCAACATAACAGAGCCAAGGCAGCAGACAAAACTAGGTGGAGACCAATCGGGACGTGCATCTGAGAGTAGGCGGATACATCCTCACAATGAAAAACAGAACATTATATATGAAGATATATATGTGTCTGCCGTATCACTTGGAGGGTTATCAACACACACATTAGTTTTGTGTTCTCATTATATATATATATCTAGAGGGCAAAAGCTGTCACTCACATGTACGGTAAATTTACTGTTCAGGTATCTAGAAACTAAGTTACTCCAGTTTTATTGACAAGTACATTTCCTTGTGATTAGTCATTGATCAGAATGCCCCCAAAAGCCCCGTGGGTGCCAATGAGCCGCCTCTACACGGTGTGCTCAGGCCGTCTCTGTGTGAAGCTGGGAGTCCGGTTCCGAGCACCGGAAAACTCCCGTTCTCCTGTGCCCTTACTGTCACCTGTCCTGTCTCCTCCCCACACTGAAGCATCTTACCAGTCCTGCGGAAGCGGGCACAGAAAAGTCGATCTGTGCCGAACACTAATAAAGACCACATTTTCTCAACAAGATTGCATCCAGTAAATTGCGAGCCTGAGGGCAGAGTACAGAGTCGGGGAGGCTTGTCAGCACAGGAGCATCTCACAGCTGGCAGCCAATAGTCAGCCTGAGTAGACAAGAACATATTGCTGACCGGCAATACCATGCCTACCACAAAGTCGGCCCCAGAACTCTCTTGTGCTGTGACGAGTTTTTGCTTTGTTTTCTCTTACCTATTAGTACCATTATGTGGCATGGGTACCCTGAAAGCAGGCGTTCAGTCACCTGCTCTAATGGTGCTACAGAGACTTGATGAAAGCACAGCCTCACGAAATACACAGGGCGCACAGCTCTCTGAAATGCGGGCTAGAAGAGTAAGGTACGCTTTCTTCTTCAATTTAGTAGCACAGAATTGCAGGACACCATCATTAATATCAACGACAAAACAGTCCGCTGAAATCATGGTGACCATTCCACTGGATGTCAAGATGAAACCAGAACTTAACTAGCAGGAGTGCTAGTTATAATCACCCCAATCCATCCCTTCTGATAACAGAGGTTACAGCACTACGAGTGCGGTCAAACTGGTGAAAAGGGAAAACTGA
This sequence comes from Bos mutus, assembly GCF_027580195.1. Classification (NCBI taxonomy): domain Eukaryota; kingdom Metazoa; phylum Chordata; class Mammalia; order Artiodactyla; family Bovidae; genus Bos; species Bos mutus. The sequence goes on along the minus strand of NC_091631.1, from coordinate 54,034,640 downwards.
GAAGCCCTTCTGCACTCTGTAAAGTCCCTCCTCCAAACAGGGTTTCCACACTCTTCTGCCTGCTTCACAGGAAGGAGGCTTCTATTAACAAAGGGAAGGCTGCCTGTTATGATAGTTTAATTTTTTGCACCACGGACATCATTAGACGACACTGATTGTGCATGTACTACAGAATGAATGAATGCTAAAACTACAAAAATGAATCAGCTATGTTTCCCTTCCTGCAGGACCTCAGGGCTAGGGGTAGAGACAGGATACACAAGCAAAAAGGAGCAGAAGAATACAAAACCCGTTGTGCTAAGTCCTGAGTGAGTGCTGTGGGCACGGAGCTCTGTGGGATTCCTTTCCCAGCTGTTTGCCAAGGTGCGGTATTTCCATCGGCGCCTTCTTCCACCCCTGACACCATACTTACAGTCCCATGTATTTCTCCACCTACTCTGCAACTCTTGCCTCCTCTCTGATCATGTTATCAGGCCCCTGTTTCATGGCTGCCCATCTGCACAATAAACTTCCCTACTGTACCCTATGGATTATCACGAAGCCTTGCCTGACTATGTTGCACAGAAGTGATCTTGTCTGCCTCTTTGAATTCCATGTGCACTGTTATAAAAGGAAATAACAATAATAATACCTTTTCATGAACTAAAATAAGAAAAAAAAGTATGTAAAGCACTTTGAATAGTACTGTAATCAGCACATAGTTAATGCTCAGTGAATGTCAGCTGTATTTATTATTGATCTGTTGATTACATGGTAGCTATGACACGTGATAGATATAAGTAAACTAAAGAAAAAGAATTTGCTCTCCAGGCACTCAAGATTTAGTGGGATAGACAAGATGGGTCTTCAGAGAATTAGGATAAAAGATAGGGTGTGATAAAGATCCTGTGAATATTTTAGAGGAGAGAAGGCCTTAAGATGGGCGAAGCAAGGCCTTACTTGGAGGTTACTACGGAGGGGTCTGAACATTTGGGACAAAATAGAGACTGTAACCTTTGGATGCTGCAGAGGGAGAGGAGGTAGTTAAGCTTATGAGTGTGGATGGAATGGAGTAAGAGGTATAATAACCACACCATACTCAAGAAGAGGGATTCTACAGAGGTAAGATGGACAGAACGTTGTGTGTGTGTGATAAGCATAGTAAGCAGGGGACCACGGACACGAGAGACTTTGCTGAGAAGTTACTAGAGCACCACCAGGCAGGCCGAGGCTGGCCTGAACAAGGGTGGGAGGAGCAGCAGTCGTAAATAGGAAAGATCAGATCCTAGAATCACAAAGGAGAAGCTATACAACCTGGTCCATCTCTGAACCATAGTGTGGGAGAAGCATGGTGACGGTGGAGGTAAATGCCAAGAGTGAGTCTGAAGGGCGAGGACTCCTCCGTGAAGACGGGAGGCCTGGGGGGACACGGGCAGTGGGGAACAGATGAGTGATGTGCAGCTCTACATTTTCACAGGACGAAGAAAGATGCAGACTTGGGCGTCAGGTATATCAACTTCACAGTTGAATCAGGCCCTCAGAGGTCACCGGAGAGCAGGCAAACAGGATCAGACAAGACAGTCACTAAAAATGTCACCCCTTCCAAGCTCGCCTCCCACTGCGCCCTTCGGCAACAGACCCTATAACAACCCACAAATCAGAAAATTAGATGCACTAGCACTTATTTCTAATTACAGTATCATCAGAGAGATGTTTCAAGGTTACAAGAATGGCATTTGGGTGTGATCAATGCCTATCAATGGGCTCTCAAGTGAAATTGGCCAAACTTAACATTTTTGACCCCTTAAGTCAAAATATTTCACAAAGGACATTTAACAGAAAAGTGTCAGGCTAAGAAGACGAAAATCCTGTGTTCAGCTTTGACCTTTTCTTGAATATTCAAGATCTACTTCATCCTAAAGTTGCTTTTCTTTTCTAAATGAAAACATGTTAGAGCCCACCAATCTGTACATGGGATTCTGTATCAGATAATGCATAAAAAAATAATGCTCTTTTGTTTTCCACCTTAGAGGAGAAGCCTGAACTCATATTCCCTATTCATTCAAAGAAGAGAAACATTTCGGAGCTAGGGTAACTGTCACGAGTTTCTAGATTTTATTATGCTGTCTGGTAACAATAATGAAATAATTCTTCTATGGCAATTCTCCAGGCCAGAATACTGGAGTGGGTAGCCTTTCCCTTCTCCAAGGGATCTTCCCAACCCAGGGATCAAACTCAGCTCTCCCTCATTGCAGGCAGATTCTTTACCAGCTGAGCCACAAGGGAAGCCCAAGAATACTGGAGTGGGTAGCCTATCCCTTCACCAGGGGATCTTCCCTGACCCAGGTATCAAACAGGGATCTCCTGCATTATAGGCAGATTCTTTACCAACTGAGCTATCGGGGAAGCCCTCTGCATTAGATAATGGAGAAAAAATAACACTCTTTTGTTTTCCACCTTAAAGAAGAAGTCTGAACTCATATTCCCTATTCATCCAAAGAAGAGAAACATTTCAGGGCCAGGGTAACTGTTACGACTCTCCAGATTTTATTATGCTGTCCCGTGTCAGTAACAAAATAATTCTTCTGTGCAAACAATATTCAAAACAAAAGCCCTTCAGCAAGGATGAGAGAGGGAAAAAAACCAGTTTATGAAAATACATGTAATTTTTCACACATACCCCAATATATTAAGCACATACTTTGCCACAGGCTCTAGATTCAGTTTAATTAGAACAATATTCCTTCCTCCATCTGAAATATTTAGTTCCTACCCAGCTCGCCATGCTGCAATGTTCCCTGGTCCCCAAATGAAATTACAGCAAAACCAGCATCCTAGGACGATATGAGACTTGCACACTGCAGGGTGGTACAAAGCTGAGCCCTTCCCATCAAAGTACAATGGACTTCACCACACTGTATGCTAACATCAAACCACTGCATTTAACCCAGTTAAATACAAGCCTCAATTAGTAAGACATCTGCTATGCAGTTAAGAATGTGAATCTCAAGTTAATACCTTCTACAGACTATCTTATTTCTGTTTTAAAAACTATAAACAAGAGAAAGAGAACAGACAGTCGGGTATGTGCAGAAAATGCACTGGTAGTAGAAATATCTCAAACAGATTCACCATCTCTTCTGGGTCACTCTCAGAAGACCAGACACTTGTCCCAGTCGCAGCTGGCTGTCCTATGTGTCCAGCACGTGGTCTGAGCAGTACATATAAATGCGGCCACATAATGGAATGCCTTTTTTCACTAAAATGGAATCTGTGCAGTTTTCTTTCTAGAGGGGTTATAAAAATAAGCTTTTTATTGCTTGCATCTCCCAAATTGCTTTATTTGGCATAGTGATGAAAAATGCTAGAATTTATATATAATGTAGCCACCAGACAAGAAAGCAGAAAAGAGAAAAAGAACAGGGGATTAATTATCAGTCCGACAGAATGAACTTTACCCTGATATGGTAATATAGTTCCTGTAGGCGGAGAAGATGAAAAAATTACGGCATGCCTAATACACAGACAGTTATTCATATTGTATACAAATCAAAGCGGGCCTCGCCCAGCAGCGATGACTCAGATCTTCACAGATCCACAGTGCATCACCATCATCAGGATGGAACGAGGCAGCCGGCTCGGGGTGTGCGGCAGCACTGCAGACCAGGCCGGCAGACAGGAGGGTGTCAAAAAGGTACATTTTCTACCAAGATGTGGCTTTATCAACAAGGTTACCGATTTACCTAGGAATGTGGTCCCCCTGTGATTAATGATGAGCAATTCCACCATGACAAGTGACTCATCCTTAATGCGTCCTGCTCAGAAACAGGCAGCAAAGAGCCAGGCAGCTCTGCAGACACTTTGTCAATTTCAGCTTCTCAATGGAACAGAAGTAAGAACTCACTAATGACAACTGCGGGGACCATGGCCCTCTGGCCATGACCTAATGCTGGCTATTAATGGATTGGACTCCCAGTAGACTGGGAAACCCACCCAAGTACTGAGCAGAATCTACTTCCCTCATGGAAAAGGACTGAAAAAGAACAGGGCTGTGTCTTTCTGCCTGAGCCCTCCTAAAGCCATGGCTCATGGAAGACCCTTGACCACAGTTATGTCAAACCATTCTGAGCTACCAAACTTCTCTACAGCATAGAAGGTGGGCTCTTTTGAAATACAGGGAAGGCCACAGAACCCTCAATGAAAATAAATAATAAACAATGGGAGTATTAATTTCATCAAATCAAGAGATTGGCTCTGGGAAAGTTGTCCCCCTCAAGACTCGAGCTTAAAGAGAATATCAAGATAAATGTTAATTTTACCTTTGGCAGGGGGAATGGGCTTTTTAAAAAGGGGGACATTTTCAAAACAATTCTTCAATATTTTTTAGACACTATCCTATTATTACTAATGCATAAAATTATTTCAAAGTTGCTGAGGTTTAAAAATTCATTGCTCTCCACCTTATGATTCTGAATAGCCACTGCCAGTCTCATCGACCAAATAGTAAAACTTGTTCTTCAAGGAAATCACTTAGTTCTATGAGAGTCTGAAATGAGTCTGCTAAAAAAAGATGGATCTTCAGATTCAGGGCAAATATGCAGTACAAAGTACACCTTAAGTGGAAATACATGAGCTGTCTATAACTACAATGAAAGAAAAGCTTAGTTCCTAGGACAAAAAAAAAGTTTCCTTTTCAGCTAAACAACTGATGTGCAAGGAGTAAAAGTCACATTACTTCATTTAATGGCTAACTGAAGAAAGACACAAAACACCATGCCGTCGACATTTAATCATGGAGTTAAATAACGAGTTCATTTTTCAGGTGGACTTCTATCTACACCATGTTCTGAACTGGCTTCATCAAGAACAGCATGGATCAAAGACATACAAGTCATCCCTCTTGGAGTTTCACTGAAACTCCCGAGTTTATCTGAATTTGGTAAGTCCCTTCTGAGTTCCTCTCCTTCTAATAGCTATGCCTAAAATAAGTGCCAATAAACAAGTATTGGTGATTATTGTATGCCAAGCACTACTGTGATTTTTATGTGGATTATGTCATGCTTTCTTCACAGAAATCTCATGGGACAGGTTCAGCGATTAACCTCATTTTGCACGTGAGAAACAGCGAGGTTAAGTAACCTGTCGAAGGTACACAGCCAAATAAATGTGTACACCAGGATTCCAGCCCAGGTTCATCTACTTTGTGGCCTAAACCCTTAACTTCCAGAATATTATCACATACGTACTTTCTTAAGTGTGATGACCTAGATAACGTGATCATGAAGAAACATAAAAGGTCAGACACAGGATCTATCCTCGGGGTTCAGATACGAATCACAATACAAGAGTTATCTTAAGTTTTACTGAGGACACTAGGGTTAGCAACCTGGGTTAACAGTCAACACTGAGGTTCTACTATGGACAGTGTTCTTTCATTCATTTCCAGGAAAATGTTGGAGAAGTGTGAGGGGAGGACCACAGGTTCTCCCAGGGATTGTCAGAGCTGATAAATGACCCAAGTGATTCTCCATGAGGCTGCACTCTGGGTTTCTAGCCAATGCATCGTCACATACCAACCTCAACAGCTGAAGACAGCAGATATTAGAAGGGCCATGGATGAGGGCACAGTCAGGGTCCTGGCAATAATTTATAGGGGAAAGAGAAGGTCTATAAATGAGGACACATTGATATTAAAATGGAAAGGGAAACTAAGTGGGATTAAGAAAGAGCTCAGAGTTTACAGCAAAATAGGGTCTTCCACAGAGCTTAGAAATTACTGGCCTTTGCTGTAGACCAAGGCAAACGGCCCCATGAATCCATCTTTTGCCTTCTCTGTGGGCTGAATTATACTCCACGTGATATACTAAAGACAACCATGAACAGTTTTTATAGCTTTGAGGAATGGCTTTTTAGTTTAGGTTGCATTATGAGAACAAAACAAGTGGTCGTGAATCATAACATTTTATGGGTGTACTGCTTCATATAGTTTTCTAAAATTAAGCCCTTAAATTATACTCTACCCTCATTAGGAAAACAGTCCCAGAAAGAGGACACCATTTTAGAGGCTATGCAAAAGAGGGCATGGTAGATCTGTGCCTGGAGAGCCTGAAGTATAATTAAATTGATGGGCCCCAGTACAGAGTCTGCCTGCAAAGCAGGAGACGTGGGTTCGATCCCTGGGTTGGAAAGATTCCATGGAGAAGGGAATGGCTACTACTCCAGTATTCTTGCCTGGGGAATTCCACGGACAGAGACACCTGGAGGGCTGCAGTCCATGGGGTTGCAAGAGTTGGACATGGCTGAGCGTCTAACACTTTTACTTTTTCTCTTTCATGAGGACAGATGGATGTAGTAGCAGAAAAAATTCACATGTCTGCCTGGGAACCAACCTGCTGGAGCTCACTGGCCAGAAGCAAACAAGGGTCAGAAAACAACCATTTTCAAAATATGGGCTCATGCAGGAATGCAGCCAAGGGAAGCATTCCTGGGCAAGTCAGAAGAGAAGGAGGCGAGCGAAGAGGTGCTAAGTAAATCCGTGTTTACTGTGTATTGTCCATCCGCTAGTGTTAAAAATCTTCATAAAAATTAAAATAAGGCCATTACCCTCAAAGGAGTTACCATTCAGCTGGGGAGATAGCACACAAGAAAGAGAGCGATGCAAGACAGCATCAAATTAAATGCCAGTTCCCCGGAAGTTCTAGAGCTACTCTAGATGTTCAGCGCAAGGTGAGATCTGTGGGAAGACTGGGCAAGGTCTGGACAAGGCGCCCCGTCTGAGTTCCCCCAGCACCCTGTACCCCGTGTCTCAGCACCTGCCATGCTGGTGCAAAGCCTGACCTCACCCACCTCTCCCCTGCCCTGAGGTCTCTGAGAGCAGAGGCTAGGCCCACTTTGCTCAGTGTGGGAACTCCAGGGCCTCTCACAGTCAAGAAATACATCTAGAATTGGACTGAACACAATCTAGGGAGGAAGAATACGGAGAAGCTCTTAAGGGGATTTGGCCTTGGACTAGCTCCTAGAGATGACAGAATTACTGAGGCTGAAGGAGGCATTCAGGGCAGGGGGACATTCAGGAACCAGGGCAGAGGCTCTTGAGCACGGGCTCTGTGTGTGCGCGTGCGTGAGCGCACGTGTGCCTGGGGAAGAAAAGGCAAGGCATATAGACTAGGGCTAGACAGAGAAGCACTTTCAGTGTGAAGACTTTCTGCTCCTAAAATGGGTCACTCATCTCAAGGCCTAGAGATGATGTATTATTGTATTATTATTAACAGAAATAGATTGCAATATTTTAATACTACTACTGCCGATGTTGCCTGTTGCCAGAAGAAATCATTCCCACTCAGAAGGAAATGGGGGATAACAGGCTGGCCGGCCCTTTACTAGAATAAAGCTCCCTCCTTCTAGTCTGTTCATTAGATTTTAATGTCAGTTTCAGTGCTTCAGTTTACCAATTATTTAAAGGTTATAGTCAGTCAGACAAGGTTGTGGGTTTTTTTTTTTTTTTTTTTTTTAAGGAAAAACACAGGGGAAGATAGTCATCAAGAAAGAATAAAGCACATTCCCGTAAGTTTGGAATCTGTCACCAGTCACAATGCCAATGGCTCAGTTTCTTCTTTCCCATTTTCTCCTCACCACCACTCTACCCCAGCATCCAATAAACAGTCACTTTGATGAATTACAAAAGAAAGACAAGGAACAAATTTTTTCTAATGCCTTAAAGGTACAATTTAGGTTGTATGTTAAAGTCAAAGGTTACATATTCCTTCATGCCTTAGTATTCTCCTAAGCTCAGTAACATTCTCCTATTTCCAACATGCCCAAATGGTTAACACAGGGTTTTCTGACTTCTTTCCTATTAAATGAACTGACCAAAGTCTTTACTTCCTAGTTAAATGGACTCTATCCAAGAATGCCATGGAAGACAAAGAATCCAACTGGTTCAGTGACTCAATCCAATGAAGCGTTCACCCTCGGCCTCTGACAGCTCAATCTCAATGCTTCCTGACAGTATGAAGGATTGCTAATTTCTTACGCTCTCACTGGTGGTTCTTAAATGCTCACCAATGAACCAAATGTTGATCAGTCAATGCCAAGGAATCAGAAACCAAATTGCCAACCCTGTGATTTATACAGTCCAAAGACTCAGGCTTAAAATAAGCTCAGACACATCAGAACTGACTAAAATGTTTTAATAGATGCACAGTAAAAATATTTGTGAATTCAATTTATAAAGGAGAGAAATATTATCGCTCATCATATTCAGTAACGTCTTGAGCACGTACTCTGATAGGAGCTATTCAAAGTACGTCAGTTGCATTAACTCGTATATCCTCAGCAAAAACCCAATGAAGTAGTGCTCTTATCCCCATTGTACAGATTAGGACACTGAGGCACAACTTGTTCAAGGTCACCAGCTCGTAAGTGTTGAAGCCTGGAAACTTAGATGGAGGTTTATACGTGTGGTATCTGTGATGCAAAGTGGGGTTACCAGGGGAAACATTAGACTTGGGATAGAAATATAAGAAAAAAATGAACTTTTGCTTAATGATTATTAAATGTTTTCACTTACTTCATTTAATCCTAGAACAAAGACAAAGTGGGTATCAGTAGCCTCATTCTGATAGATGAAGAAACAGAGGAATTAAGTCATTTGTATGAGAGCCCACAGGTGATGATGGCTGGGACCAGAACTCATGGCCTCTGATGAAGCCACCGCAGGTCCCATCCTGCAGGACAGAACTTGGCTCTTGGAGACCATGAGTCCTCTGAGCCCAGCCAAAAAGGTTTCAAAAACTGAAACCTTGACACTCAGTATTTGCTTTTACCTGGTGATGTTAACTCTTCTGAGCCTCAGCATTTTTCATCTATAAAATTATCATAGACGTGGCTGTTGTGAGAGGAAATAATTTTTCCACCCAGCTTTTGTTGTTGAGTCACTAAGTGGTGTCTGACTCTTTGTGACTCCATGGACTATGGCACTCCATGGACTGGACTGTGGCATGTCAGGCTTCCCTGTCCTCCACTATCTCCCGGAGCTTGCTCAAACTCATGTCCATTGACTTGGTGATGCCATCCAACCATCTTATCCTCTGTTGCCTGCTTCTCCTCCTGCTCTCCATCTTTCCCAGCATCAGGGTCTTTTCCCAAGAGTCAGATCTTCGCATCAGGTGGCTTGGAAGTATTGGAGCTTCAGCTTCAGCATCAGTCCTTCCAGTGAAAATTCAGGTTTGATTTCCTTTATTGGAGCATAACTGATGGATATATATTGCATATATTTAGGCTGTATGTATGCTTGGTCACTTGGTCATGTCCAACTCTTTGGGACCCTATGGACTGTAGCCTGCCAGGCTCCTCTGTCCATGGGATTTTCCAGGTAATAATACTAGAGTGGGTTGACATTTCCTCCAACAGGATCTTCCCAGGCCAGGGATCAAACCTGCGACTCTTCTATCTCCTGCATTGCAGGTGGATTCTTTATGGCTGAGCCATCGGGGAACCCCCATATATTTAGGTTATACAACATAATTTTCTTTAAAGGTGTACAACACGATAGTTTAATGCAGTATACATTGCCACTGTAGACGTATAAATTAGCATTATATCCATATAAATTAGCCATTGTCATTGTATACATATAAATGAGCAATCCTCAAGAAGCACTGAGACACATGTACACATACTACAATCAAGGTGAGTAACACATCCATCACCTCTCTTAGATCCTGCAGTAATTTCTCAGAAAGCATCATGGACCCTCTAAAGTCAAAGACATGGGTAAACTGTAAAAGTATAAAGAATAATAAGCATAATGAGTTTTTAGCTTTTCTGTTTTTCTTCTGAAGGGAGTGATATTTTAGAGGTGTATAACTAATTCTTTTTATTCTAAAAATCAGAGAACTTAAAATTGTTACTAGGCCTATGCCCATTGAGGTTCATTTTGTATGCTGAGCAAACACGCATCACTCACTGAAATATTCAGCGAGGGGTAATATAATACTACATTATAATATCTTTTTCCATACACATAGACACACAAACAAATAAACAAAAAAGGACATCAAAGGGGGTTTTCTTTTTCTCAGGCCATGGAAACACCTATTAGTCATTTTGTTAAGGCTCAGGGCATTCAGCTTATATACAAAACTCATTACTGTCTGCATTTTAAGGGAAATTTAAATGCAGTGACCTGACCATGGACACAATAATGAAACAAGATTCTCATTACCATGCTCTAAATAATAATCTAAAAAAATTAAACCTCGGTAATATTTTAACGTTCAGATAAATGCCTGCTTTAAACCCAGTCCATGGATGCTCGTGATTTCTAGTTGAAACAAAACCTGACTCGGGTAAAACATACACTCTGGTAGTTCGATTTGTTATGCTCTGGATAGCGCCTGTCTTTAAAGAACTACCTTTCCCTCCAATTAAGGAACAATTTTGCCAATCAGTTTTCCTGGCAACTCAGCCTCACAAAAGAGAGAGGGAAGGGGAGAAGCAGGGGGTGTCAGGAAGGTGGCTGCACCTCCTGACACAATGCGACTGATTAAAGAGGCTCTGAAAGAACAGAAGGAAAGTGCATCTCAAGAACAACAGAACTTTCAGTGAAAGTACATTCACCTAATTGAAAAGCGGCTCGAAGCTGTTATTTTTGTACCTCAAAATGCGGAATTATTCTTCAAACAATTTCACAAAATCAATAAAAGAGAAGTAGTGCTCTCCCGACTCCTCATCCTAACAGTTGCCGGTCTGAGATATAGCCTCTCCTTTTCTCTGTTTAGATTTAGGCCCAAGTATCTAAAGAGAGGCAAGAGCAAACTGTGGTCTCTCACTTAAGGAAGACACCATGAAAGAAAACGGCCATGTATGTCTTGCACCAAAGTTTTTCTTCTAATGTTTCTACATCGATAATCTACAACACCAATAACAAGGTTCTCCGGGATGTGACTTGAACACGAGACTCGATAGGGATTGTTTTACTATTAGCGTCATTATTCTGTTGAAAAGTATGATGGGAGGAAGAAAGGGGGGGAGGGGAAAGAGGCAAGCCCGGACCGTCTGGCTTAAAATCAGAGCCACAGGGTGGTCCTGTGACAGTTCCATGATCTGGCCACACATTGCCAGCACTCCAGTCACGTGCCATTGTTCAAACGCAGCAAACTGTACTTGAAGGCGCCATCCTAGAGTCCACCTTGGTGTCTGACGGGGCAGTACAGGCCATCAGCTTTGCCAAATGGTTACTTGGTGCAGTGAAAATGGGAGCAGACTCTGATCTGGTTATAGGGAATCACGGAATTATAAAAGGGAAAAAATGGGAGCAGACTCTGATCTGGTTATAAGGAATCACTGAATCATAAAAGGGAAATATCAGCTATCTTTTCAGAAGCTATAAACAACAATCGAAAGGATAGTTTAAGAAAGTTGGAATTGATAATAAATATCAAGATAGAATTTATTCACTCACCATGTATTTATTGAGACCTACTCTATGCCAGGTGCTCTAGTGAGTGCTGAGCATATGATACTGAACAAATCTGAGCGCTGTCTTCGTGATGCTCATGTTCTCAAGATGGGAGTCAGACCATGAAGAGATAGTAACACATAATACTCCAGGTGACGATCAGGTTAAGGGGCGGTGGGCAGTACCATGGGTGGGAGGCTAATATTTACGTAGGCCTCATATCCCTCCTCGTATATTATTAATAGAGAGGCCGTTATATAGGCAAGGCCTGTGAGATGAAGGAACACTTGCGCAGAATCTGGAGGACGGGTGGGAGATAGTAAAATGGATATCTGAGAGGAAGCGTGTTTTAGTTCCAGGCAAACGGAGCAATAAAGCAAGGGCCCTACGGGGAGAATGGCCTTCGTGTGTTCCAGAAACAGCAAGGAGGCCAGCATGGCCAAGAGTAAGAGATGGCAACAGAGAGAAAAATGGCTCATCTGCTAGGAACTCACACCTAGAACAAAATAAAATAATACTCCCTGTCCAGAACACCAGCAGCAAAGTTACATTTTACAGCAAATATTTCAAATGAACTACTGAACTTTGCTACTTGAAGAATTTTATGATGGCTTATTTTATTATAATTCACAATCACCAAGCCCTGTCTCTACAGAGCCTAGAGTTTTAAACTAGCTTATGCTGAAGAAGGGCACACTGAACACAAACCCCAGGGACGCACAGACCAACACCCTCCCCGAGGGGCCTCCCCCGGCTTCTCGCCCTCTTCCCACGTGCCCGGAAGGCGGGGTCAAGGCCCTAAGAGACTTTCATGCGCTCCTGCACCATGGCAGCCACCATTGTGTCCTGTCACTGTTTAACACCTGCCTCCTTCCACTAGATACAAGGGTTTTACTTCCTTCACTGCAATGGCCTCTCAATGCTTAAGAAAAGTTTGTGGAAGAGACGGATGAAAAGTTGGATAGGGCTCAGCCTTCCCATTTTAACCTTGCTCACTCCACCAGGAGGGGTGATTCAGACAGCTCACAGGCAGCTTCAGCTCTCTTGGGCCTCCTCCCCTCCTGGTCCCGGGCGGTCCACCTCACCCTGCCCCCAGATTACGATGAGCCCCATGTTGATTTTGCTTACAAATGGTGTTTCAGGATGACTCTTCAAGAAGAATTGAGAAACCCAAAGAAGCTTAAACATTTCTGGAGGTCAAAGATTACGAGTGTTATTTATTTACATATTTGCCTCTTTGATCATCACGTAGCTATAAGAAATGGGGATGTTCCAGAGCAGCCCGGATGGTAGAACTTCCCGTGATAACTGGAAGTTATCCTGTTCTCCACCTGTACCGTCCAACAGTGTAGCCCCCGGACGCCTGAGGTACTTGGAGTGTGGCTAGAGTGCATTACGAACTGAATTTTAATTGTATTCGTTTTGCTCGACTTAAATTCAAATACCCATATGGGACTGAGTGGCTTCTGTGAGGCACAGCACAGTTCTAGAACTTTCTATCATGATGTCCTCTCCTTCAGACAGGTCCAGATTGATTGGGATGCAAGTTCCACGAGGACCAGAGCCTTGTTCTTTGTGCTCACAGCCCATGTCGGGGAGGTTCTCAGCGGGTGTCTAAGGAATCACGTGTGCACCCGTGCACCGTGAACGAGCAGAAGGATGAGGTGAGGACTGCGTCTGCAGAGGCCCTGCTGTGCTGACTGCGGACACAGTGACGTTTTCTACTCCAATGGGGCCATTTTTCTACACGGACTCTACAACACACAACTGTGTTTGTCTTTTTAAACAATATCTTTAAATGAAAGAAAATTTTCTTATATGAAAGCTGACTCTAACTGCTGACCAACCTCGCTATTATTGGCTGCTGCAAGGAGGCTGGCAGGACACAAGTCACTAGGTTCCCTGCTCTCTAAACATTTCAAAAGTTGGATACACAGAGCAGGAGGGCATGCATTTTTTTAACCTCATTTGTGATTTTGAGTAGGAAATTAAAACCTGTACACAGGAAAAGAAAGAAGATCCAATGTATCTGATCAGGGGTGCTTTATGAAGAATTTATTATCAGGGAGGAATATCAAACGACGAGCAGAAACAGCACAGAAGCCCAATAAACCACCAGCATTTGACAAAATAAAACAGATGCTGATGGGCTGGAACTGTTGATGGCTGAGGGGATAAGGGAAGGAAAAAGAGGAAATTAGAACAAATAAGATGAATGATGTAATTAAGAACTGAAAACAAGTAGAGAGGATGAGAAATTTGAGCTGGTTGGCCATAGGAAGTAAGCTATTTCAACCTTTTTAAATACAAAGGGGGGCAGGTTTAGAGTCTACCTACATCATAAAAAAATCTGCTTTAAATATCCAAACATCAAATTGGGCCCAGGGTGGATTGAAGGTTTGTACTGACCACCATCTGGTCTTCAGCAAACCAAAACATCTCCAGATATAATACTGCAGCTCCCCTCCGGCCGCCTGACATTAACTCTGCATTGCTCCCCACTCCTTGTTCTCCTCTGATTGCCTTCAAGATAGCGCAGGGCCCAACATGAAAGGATTACTATAGCAACCCGGGAAGCTCTTTTATCGGCCTGGAGGAGGTTGTGCAGAGTGGAGCCGGATGGAAGATCTGGAGGGGAGAGCCCTGACGACTGCCCACTGTCAAACCTTCCTGGAGATGCTTAGCATGAGGATGTGTGTTCCAGAAAATGATTAATGCTTTGAGGGGGAAAAAATGTTCTAATTGAACATACAGTAATTCTGAATTTTCTTTTTGTGTGACAGATAAGATATAATCATTGAATTTCTTTCTCCAGAGGCTTTGGAGGGAAAAAAAAAAGGAAAAAAAAAAAAAAAAAACCCTTTGTGGAAGCAGTATCTTCAGTGTCTGAAAGATAGTCTTTTTATATGAAACAAATTCTGCATTGGGTTACTAAAAGCATCCACCTGCTTATCAATCTAAAAGCTGCATCTTTAAAGGTCACAAGTGAAGGAAAATCAGATAGACTCATTCTAATTCCTAGCAAACGGGAGCTCATTTCTCACCAATCCACCCTGCAGCGCTCAGTAGCATGACCTTTCACTTACAAAGAGAACAGCAGATTTCTGTCTCTCATGTGCTACCCTTCCTTCCTCTTCACGAATTAAATGCGGTTTTGATATTATCATTACACCCTTCCAGAATATTCCACTGAAAGGACCTACGAATTAGCATTACTTTGCCAAAATGGCCAGCCAAATCTCACAATCATTTGACCCTGAAAAGCAACATTAAGGAACAGTAATAATAATAAACAGAGTTGACTGCTACAGAGTCAGAGAAATCTTATAAAATCTGTGATCTGGAGCAGTTAAGTGAATTTAAAAAAATAAATAAAAATGGGTATCTAACTACATGTTGCTCTTTTAAATTTGGCCCAACAAATTCAGCCAGGAAAATAATTCTGAGAGATTACAGAAGAGTCTTTCTTTGGCACTTCTGAGAATATGGGTGTCTGAGTGACATTAGCAAGTAATCTGTATGTTGGGAACCTATGGAAAACACACTGGGAGAATTTCAAGCCTGAGAGTCATGATGACTGGGGGCTTGTCTTGGTTTCTTACCGCCCACTGAAACGACAGCTGGAGGGGTCAGTGACCTCGTGTGATGGCAAAAACACTCATTTCTGAACAGTCACTGCCAACCTTGTTCAAGTCTGAAGTTCAGGGATTCCAAATACATATATGCACAGCCAGATGGGAGAACTGAACAGAATGCAAGCTGTCCTGTTTACGTTAAAATGGCAGGCATTTGTAAGACTATCGTTTAACTTTCAGAAGAAGTTCTTTGTTGTAGCTTCATGCAGCAATTTCAGGCAAGCTGAATTTGATTTCTACTAAGTGTATTAAGTTCATTAACAATAGGCAAAAGAAAACTATTCAAACGAAACAGAAAAAAGCAGTCGATTTTATTTCTATGTGCCTCAGTTTCTCTAACATGAGAGAGTGGAAATCCATCACAGCCTTATCCAAGGCCAATGTAAATTCTTTGTGGAAGCCAGAACAAATCAGATGCTTTATACATTTTAAATGAGTGATAATTAAGAATTCATAGATGACAAAGTTTCTTCTGAAATAGTAACAATCTACACTTGTCTGGTATATTACGGAGTACTAGGAATGTCATCACATTTGATCCTTCCAGGAACCTGTATTGGGCAGGACAGACAGCAAACAACTGTTTCGTGGATGAGGAAAATGACACGAGAGGTGGCAGCTCGGCTAATACTTTCCAGACGATCACTCGCTGGGGCAGTTAGAACTCAAACCCTGATCAAATCTGGACATCCAGATTTCACTATCCTGAGACGGGATTAACATTTGGTCAAAAATATTGTTTTCTTTTTGCACATGTTGAATCAATATTGATATTCTAATTTAGGAGACAAGGACGCCCCTTGCTATTTGCATATTGTAATAGCCTTCAGGATAATTACTGGATAGATCTTCTGAAAAAGGAAGCCACATGTTTACACTACTTCACTGCTTTTAGAAAAGTAGGGTACATGACATTTACCAAATGCTGCAGCACGGTTAGCTGTCATTTAAACTACTGTGAAGAAAACACATGAAAAAAGGGAAATAAGCAGAAAAATCAAAATTTTCAATGCTTTTTTTTAATAGCTAAAAGATTAAGTATAACTCTTCTGTTCTACAGAGATCCCACAAAACCCATTAAAGATCTCAGGGGTTCTTATCCTTTATTCTACTACATGAACAACAAAAGCTAACTTGTACCTAAAGTTTCTACATGACAGTCTCCTCTAACTCAAAAGCATTACTTTGAAGCAAACAAATAAATGCTATACTGTACTGCTCTGCAGTTAATATTGCTGATGAAATAAACAGTACTTTTTGTCTGATCATCATTTAATACTATTTATTATTATCGGCTGTAATTAGTTCTGATATTATTATGCTGCTTAAGTTTAAAAACAGCCCTGGATTTTTTTCTAATTTCGATTAGTAATCAACATTATCTAATTTAAATCCTCATTTCAGGCCTACGAACAGAACAGAAAGCAAATCTTTTTTCTTCTAAACCATTAGGCTGGTTATACCCCATAAACAACCTTTTGGATCGGGCTCTATAATTAAGAGAAGTAAATAAGAAAATCAAGACAACACATCTTAAGTTATTTCACAAGCACAAAGAAGAGAGCCAAGTTCTGAGATGTGGCTTCCCACGGGCTGCCGTGGTACAGTTTAGAGCACCAGGTGGAGAGATGCATCTTGGCAGAACAGGTACCAACCAGGACAGGGCTCATATGGTTACTGGCAAGGAAACGTAATCAGAGCCAGTCTGCCTCTTCAGATGCTGCCTCTAGCAGGCCCCTACCATGGGCCCCTGAAGACTCCTCATGGAGAATCTCGAGTCATAGACATCCGCAAGGAGAGGAGGCTGAGGCTTGTACCCCACAAAAATCTAGCCTGCTCTCCATTAGTGTCTATACTCATGGCTTCTACTTCCTCACCAAACACTCCTTCCTCAGTTTCTACATTTTTCTTTAAAATTGATGTACAGTTGATTTACGACATTGCCTTAGTTTCAGGGAATACAGCAAAGTGACTCCGTTTTTTACACACACACACACACACAAAATACACATTTATATGTATATGGGCTTCCCAGGTGGCCTAGTGGGTAAAGAACCCGCCTGCAATGCAGGAGATGCAGGAGATATGGGTTTGATTCCTGGGTTGGGAAGATCCCCTGGAGGAGGGCATGGCAACCCACTCCAGTGTTCTTGCCTGGAGAATCCCATGGACAGAGGAGCCTGGCAGGCAACAGTTCATAGGTCATAAAGAATTGGACACAACTGAAGTCACTGAGCACACATGCATATATTTGCATACAAATATACACACACACATATATATGTATATACTTAAATATATATATATATAGATACACATGTATTCTTTTTCATATTCCTTTCCATTTTAGGTTATTATAAGGTACCAAGTATAGTTTCCCATGCTATACAGTAAGTCCTTGTTATCTATTTTATATACAGCAGTGTGTATATGTTAATCCCAAACTGCTAATTTATCCCTCCTCCCTTCCCCCTTTGGTAACTGTATGTTTGCTTTCTATGTCTGTGAGTCTGTTTATGGTTCACAAACAAGTTCATTTGTCTCATTTTTTAGATTCCACATGTAAGTGATATCATATGATTATTTCTTTCTCTAACTTACTTCACTTAGTATGATAATCTCTGCGTTCATCCATGGTGCTGCAAATGACATTATTTCATCCTTTTTCATGGTTAAGTAGTATTCCATCATACATATGTACCACATCTTTATCCCTTCATCTGTTGGTGGACACCTAGGTTGCTTTCATGTCTTGGCGATAGTAAATAGTGTTGATATGAACACTGGAGTACACGTATCTTTTCAAATGAAGGGTTTTCACCTTTTCCTGATATATGCCCAGGAGTGGGATTGCTGGATCATATAGTAACTCTATTTTGAGTTTTTGAAGGAACCTCCATTCTGTTCTCCATAGTTGCTGCCAGTTCTTACAACTGCAAACAAAACACAGAACCTACCCTCTTGAAACAACATCCTTCCAGAATACTACATCCAACAGACTGTTCTCATCCACCTTAATATCGTCCAGTATTTAACCCTGCACTGACCCACTCCCATCTCAAGACTCCCCCTCCCCTCAAATTCGGGAGTCCCCTTCCTGCCAACTTTTCTGGTTTTTGTTCCTTCCTCCTCAACTCACCTCCTCTTCCTGTCTACTAAATGTACCAACATTTATTCCCAAGGATCCTGATAAGCAATATAAAGAGAGGAATCTCAGATAATTGTCCAATTTTCAAAACGTATTTGTGATAAAGCTCCTAACTCTTGCATAGCATTTATCAGCTCAATGAGACACAATGTTTATTACTTAATAAATAGTTTCCATAGGCAAATTTTATCAAAAATTTCCTATCAATTCAATTATTAATTGCATATAGAAGACTCTCAAATCCCTCCCCATCAGCCTAACGAACTTCATCCACTCCCATGTCCATAATGACAACAGGGTCTGGGACATTTCCACCTGGGTCAATGAGTGCTCAGTAATTCAACAACAAAGACCATCACATCCATCCATAGAGCTGGCCCTCTTCCTGGCCCCCATTAAGGGCATCCTCTCAAGTCAACTGACCCCTCACATTGCCCTGAATTTGCGCATTCTACACCCTGGAGGTCATATCTGTCCTTCACTGCGTTGGCCCTGGTTAAAGCTCTCACTACTCCCTGGCCGGACCACCATGATCCTTCAGCCTTCAGTTGGTCCCTTCTGCAAGTCACAGGTACTTCCACTATTTCCCCTTCTTAAATGTCTTCAACAACTTCTTGGTTTCTACTGAGGAAAATCCAGAGCTGCTAACATAATACTGAAATCTTTAAAGGATCCTCTGTAATCCCCCTTTCCTGCATTATTTCCCCTGATTAGTTACCCCAGGTTTCAGATAAACTAGCCTGTAACACACCATCCTCCCAACATGAGCTGGGATTTTCTGCTTCCATGCTTTATCTCATGCTGGTCCCTCTACTTAGAGTATCTTCAACTAATTGTAATCTTACATGTTACAATCTTCCCCATTTGTCAATGTCAAACTTCAGGGTTTCTTCTTTTATGAAGCTGTTTTTGACCCACTCAACTAGAAGTGAGTTCTTTCTCCACTGAATTTCAGACCACTTTATGAGTACTTTTCTATCAAAATCAACATATAACATTTCTCTTATAATTAATCTATACATAGCTCATCTCTTTTTAGAATGGGTGCAGTATCTCACTTATGAATGAGGCACACAGTCCTACACATAATGGGCTTGTCTTAATAAGTGTTTAACAAATGAACAAATCGAGTGAATTAAATTCCTGCCTTTCTACTGTCATTATTTTAAACGAATCAGTATCTAGTAGATTGCTGCATCTGAGAATGAGCTCCTTTTGTATCCAATAAACATAATGCTTCAAGTACTCCTAAACCACACTCCCCTCCTTGCTATACACTATTTGGCTTTGAAGGATAAATTAGCACAAGGGCCTCACTGGATCTGCAATAGAAAATTAACTTCTCCTAAGATGGTTTGGTTCACATTTATTAGAAAGTTTTCGGTTTTACTGGTTTGCTTTGCAGAAAATTTTGTGTTAACTATGATCAGAAATGGTAGAAAGCTGAGCTGCATTGACAGAGCCGTTGAGGATCAGAGAGACGGGGATGATGCAATTAAAAGGTGGACAGACAGGTAGACAGATGCTCAGCTGCATCATCAGGAACAAGACAGTGTAAAAAGGCTTCTTTGATCATTAGCGATACTGCGGTAATGAAGCCCTGGATACCTACTCGGTGTTTCTGCCGGCTCTCATCTCCACCAGGCGTCTTATAGAGAAAATAAGGCAAACACAAACAGATCCACCGCCAGCTAGTCAAAGCCGCTTGGCATTTTTTCCTGTTGATTAAGCCACAAATAAAATCATACATGTTGTGCTTCTGACACAGGCAGAGTATGCAGTTCGTGAATCTTTACAAAATACATCTTTCTGAAATATTTCAGCATCCATTACTCTGCTGAGATCAAGAAACTAATATATATTCAATAGTGTATCCTATGTGATCTGAAACATTCCCAAGGGCCAAGAACACGACACAAACTGTAAGTGCCAAAGTGGATTTAAAAGCCAAGCAAACTACAGGATGGCAAATTTGGAAAATGAAGGTAAACTGTGAGCCAGTAGGCAGGATATGGAGGCTTAAGAAGGACTACTTCTTGATTATTTAGAAGAAAGGAGAGCTGCGCTAATGGGGGCCAGTCAAAATGGCAGCGCTTAATATCATTCCTATTTGGCTCTGGTATGCACGTCCCTTGTGGCTCAGACGGTAAAGCGTCTGTGTACAATGCGGGAGACCTGGGTTCGATCCCTGGGTCAGGGAAGATTCCCTGGGGAAGGAAATAGCAACCCACTCCAGTACTCTTGCCTAGAAAATCCCATGGACAGAGGAGCCTGGTGCAAGCTACTGTTCATGGGGTCGCAAAGAGTCAAATACGACTGAGCAATTTCACTTTCACTTTTCATGCACTGCATGGTCCCTTAGAAGTAATGCTGGCTTCTCATTTCATTTCTGCATAGTTTAAAATGAGAGCAGACTCCCTGATCACACACCAACTGACAGGGATGTAGGTGGTAATTAGGGATTCTTTGGGGAATCATAGTGGCTGTGAGTAATCCACACGGAAGAGACTTGAGCATGACTCTCAGCACTTCAGCGCTGTTACCGACACCCTTCTGTGTTAGGCGTCCCAATTCATCTCCTTGTCTTGGGCTCCTCCTCTGACACACAGAGACAACTGTAACACTTGCTATCTCTCTGGGAGGGATTTTAGGGATGTAAGTAAGGTGCCGGTATATTGCATCCCACTCTTTAGAAGAAGCTATATGACTCACGACAGCATCATTTCTCACAGAATCTGTTGACTTCTGGCTGTAAGGTTAGGTTGAGGAGGGCAAGGAGAAAGGGAAGAAGGCAGAGACAGAGAGAGAGATCCAGTCACTAGGACTATTTTTATGGCTTGGGGCAGAGGTGAATGCCCCAGTAAATCATACTTTCAAAGACAGATGGCCTCTTTAACAACAATCTCTCCTTCTAGAGTCATCACTTTATCTTGTAAAAGACTTTAGCTCCATATGTTCATGAATCACTGATCCTGTGACAACTGTAAGGGCACGGCTCTGAGAGGTCTGATTTCATTATACCAGCACGGGGTGGGGTGGGAGTGGGGCTCTTTGATGAGAAAATGGAGAGAAACAACATCTTCATGTACAGGATGGAAAATCAGCTAAGGCACCTCGATGTTTTCCCCTTTCCTTCTCTCCACTTTACGGTTTCCAAGCCCATTCCCAACACACTTTAATCAGCCACTCAATATCACACAGCTTTTGCTAAATATAAAAGTATGTCACAGAGCACGAGCCAACAGAAAAGCATGACTCTCTTCTTCAGTCACTGTACTGAGTAGATTTCCACGAGCAGCCCTTTGCACAACCACTTGAAATCTCAATATGATGGCCCAATCTGTGATGTTACCTGAACGCTGTCAGGTCAGACTCTCTCGGAATACTAATGCTAAGAAGATCACCATGACATCTGCCTACTGTAGGCAACAATGACCAACCACAAAGGTAATCTTAAATTAGGTTCTCTTTCAAGATATCAGTAACTCAAATTGCTTTTGTCATAGTTCTTTTCAAAAAAGAATATTTTCAATTTAGAACTGGAGGGAAACATGAAAGAGTAGGCCTGAATGCCCATGAAGTTCACTGCTATTGCAGTGCTAAGTGGGCACAGGCTGGGAAGACAAATGAAATAAGACAAATGCACTCTCGCTTATGCTCAAGTACGGTATTTAATACAGTTGAACACTGCATTTATTTTTATCTTTGACAGGTCCAGAAATGGCCACTTACTTTATCTGCAGCTGGGATAGTCTCAAAAATATGTTTTCTTGCCCTACAGGAGAATAATTTATTTTTTCCAGAGTTCATTAGCAGAAAAAATTGGCGAACACTGAATATGGACTTTTTCCCCCCTTCAACCATCATTAAAGATTAAACATCAGTAACTTTTTAGAAACAAGAGCTAAAAATGAGTGAGACGGCAGCCTAGACACCAATATGCATCATCGTGCAAAAGCCGTTTAACAGGTATTTCCTCTCAGTTAAGAGATATTTATACAGCATATAGAATCTCAAAGTTGGACTGCTTTATTATTTTGAAATTCATTCTTCCATTCCTGCAGAGTTTTGCAGTCTGACCTATTTGTCTTAAGGTTGGACGGCATTATACATTCTTAAGAAGCAGGAGCAAGTTGGAGATGGCCTTGAAAATCACCATCAACATTGTAATCAGTCTCTTTGATAGAGGTGATATAGAGCACTGACACTTTAGCAGCCATTTTCCCTTAAAATGGTATTCTCATTCATTTGAAGACAGAAGCAGAGGCCCCTATCCTGAATTTGCAATGTTTAAAAATGGGAGAAACATACTGTTGGATTCAATGTTCAAACATTAGCTAAGAGCACTCAAGGAATCTAAATCAGAAAAAAAGGAAAGCAAACTTAGTTTGTAGTAATCTTTCCATAAAGACATTCAATATTCCTTTCTGATTGAAAAGTGTGATTTCAGATTAGCTAGTCTAAATGCATTATAAAAAGCAAATGCAACAGACTTTTCAGCTGATCCAGCCTAAATGAGGCTACAAATAGGGAAGTAAAATAGTAAAATAATGAAAAATAACCCATACTTGCCTAAATAGACCCATAAAACGCACAGTACTATTAGCTGCTCAATGATAATCGTGAATAACATTACTAGGGACAAGTTAGTGCAAGATAAGAATTTTCAGGGGGCTCCTTCAGCTAAATTATGGCAATAATTCCTACCCTCTTCATCATGAATAGTTTTACAAACAGAAGAAACTCTTTTTCTGGTTTTAGACTTTTAATACTCACATCCTCACTTTAAAAACAGACCTTGTCATCTGTCTATTCCAACAGGAGGGAAGGTCTACGATGCTGCTTTGAGAAGGATCACATTAAGGGATCAAGGAATCTAAAAAAAAGATTTCATGTTAATATCAGGCATCTTTCCTTTTTTTCTTACTAATATGAGGTGGATCTTATTTCTTAATCACATATATGTATATCACACAAAGGAAGTACTAACCAAGTTCTGTCCTGAAGAAGAACTCGAAACAAAATTTCGGGAGGAATATTCCTGAACTTGTAAAGGGGATGCTCATATTTTTTATTTGCAATGTATCTTAGCCTAGATCTATTATGATTGTATTAAAACTAAAACTAGAAGGAAACAAGAAAATGAGAATATGTGGTTTCTCCATGATTACCAGCAATTGTGGCCACCCTAAAGAGGTAAATACTGTTTAGTGTGCACGTATGCTCTGGTCATAATCACGTTTATCCTCCTCAAGCTCAATTTAAGATGGCACTCTACACTAGGAAAGTTTTGAAAAGGGAGCTTCTCTGACCATCTACGAAGCACTCGCCTATCCCTGAACAAAGCATTTTGCCCCCTAATTTTTCTCCAAATACAACTTTACTACTTCCTTTATTGCTCATAGTTTCTTTTGCACTTCAGGGGATTTATACTGAATGATGACAGAAGAATCCCTAATCTGAAGCAAAATTCTGTATTGATATTTAGGATGATTCGGGCATCAGCACATCAGAGTGAAAGCGTGGATGAAAGATTCTAGTTATTATTCCTAAAGCTGACTCACCCTCACAGAAGAGCCCACAGCTACAGAAAAAGGTTTTATTTTTGAAAAGAGAGATAGGACAGTGTGAGCTGACCGTGGCTAATGGAAAAGCCCAGCTCTGGTTTCTGTGTAGCTTGGGTGACGCAGCCTTGGGGGAAGGGCAGCATGACAGGAATGAGACACGGGTGTTGGGCAGTTTGGTCTGGTCTAGAAAGCATTCATGGTTTCTAGGTGAACCAAGAAGATGTTCAATTCAGTCCTCTTACGTGACCCCGTGGATTGTGGCCTACCAGGCTCCTCCATCCATGGGATTCTCCAGGCAAGAACACTGGAGTGGGTTGCCATTTCCTTCTCCAGGGGATCTTCCCAAGGGATCGAACCTGGGTCTCCCACGTTGGAGGCAGACGCTTTAACCTCTGAGCCACCAGGGAAGCCTCTTACCAGTCTTACCTGAAGTCAAAACAAAGGAAGGAGGTCCCAGAGGGAGGGGATATATGTACACATGTGGCTGATTCACTTAGTTGTATAGCAGCAACTAGCACAACATTGTAAAGCAATTATACGCCAATAAAAAAATAAAGATAAAAAATAAACACATGAAGCCCTAGTCTACTAGGGTCTTTGGAGAGTGCGTCACATAAAAATATCCATGATCCTTTACAAGATGCAACATCATTTAAAACTCATATGAAGACCTTAGAATATGACCCCAAGCTGCTTTTTGTAATTGGTAATAGGAAACAGTGCCTGAGAGCTGCAGTTCTAGACTTTAGACAACCTGGGTCTCAAGTTCCAGGTTTGGGTTCCAATCCTGGCTTTATTCTTTATTAGGTGTACAACCTTGACTCAGTTGCTTCATTTCTCTGATGCTTGTTTTCCTCATAAAAAAAAAAATTAAGAAGAGATATAATGGTACTACCCCATAACATCATGAGGATAAAACACATTCAAAATGTTTATCATGTAACATGATAAACTTTGGGGTGACAGAAATGTTCTGAAGCTTGAATGCATGAACATTTATTAAAACTTACAGAACTGGACACAAAAAAGGAAAAAAATGGAAATCTTATCGTATGATAATTTAAAATGAAAATTTAAACATATAATATGTGTGTGTGTCTGTATGTATGTATATACACACACATACACAACCTTGGGTAAAGCATTCAATAAACACAAATAAACAGCACAGAACTGTTCACAGTTCCTGGCATACACTTGGCACTTAAAAGTGCCCATTACCAATGGGGCCTTTGCTGCTGAGGGTGTTGCTGTGATTGTTATTAGCAAGTCAGAAGAATATGAATAACAAGGGGGAGAAAAATAAAGGAGGCAACTGGTAGACCCAGGTAAGGCTCACCGATGAAAGGGGATGGAATGGAAAGGGAAACGGAGCTGAACCAACTGCCACTGGGCTCCAGCTGGAAGCCGGGCTGTGTGTGAGTGGGAGAGTGCAGTTGTCTCTGTGCTGCTCCCAGGTTAGGAAGAAGACACATTACCAGTCGCAATTACAAGATGCCAGAAGAAAAGGGAAAAAAAGGGAAGAAAAAGAGCAGCTATTTCTGCTGCTAGACATGAAAACAAACCAGCTGAGAAAAGTGCTTTGATGAGCGGAGTATATGCTGCTGGGTGTGTGGGCTGGGTTCTCCCTCATCCTCCAAAAGGGAGGGGACGAATCATCCTGCAGGTTCAGACTCAGATGGGTGCGGTACAGAAAAGCCAGCCAAGTATACACTCTGTTCTTAATAACATTAAATTCTGCTCTTTTTGGTGTAAAGGTTCAGCATACAAAGTTGGAAAGAGGAACCTTTTTTTTTTAAGGAGGCAAAGGATATGGGAAAAAATTTCAACACCAGATTCCAGTATACATGTAATCACTGAGATTTTCTAATGCCTGCATTTAAAAAAAAAAAAAAAATGATGTTTCTTGCTCAAGAGCCAGTAAGCCATTGGCTGCCACAGACCATATAATGTGTTGACGCTCCCCGAAGGGCAAGCAGATGACAGGAAAGCACTTATCTGGTTGTAAAAATATGTTCCCTCTCAATATGCAAGTCTATTTTTCTTCCTGCAATAAACTACATTTGTTTGATGCTGTATCTGATAGTTTTATAGTATTTGTTCACATACTCACTAATTTGCAAGACTGGGTAATTTGCAATGGGTCTCATAGGTCATTAGTACAAATTAACAGCATTCTGTAAAAGATAAAGAAAGAAAAGCAGATACTTTGTCATACTACATGGTTAAGCATCATATTTCAATTTAGAGATCTGATGCCTTGTAGTCATTCTTCCATAGTAGAAAAAAATGCATTTCACCACCACCATGTCCTGGAAGGGAGCAGGGAAGCATTAATGAAAGAGATTGTAACCCACCTCTTTACTCTCCAGGTTGTGATATATTTTGAAAATATACAACTGTATTAACATCCCTTCCTGGCATTGGTCCACCCTAAACAGTTTATTTATATTTGAACCTGAAAAGAAGGCACAAAGGCCTTCTTTCCACACAATCCCCTAGGCCTTCTTTTTGGCATGGAACACACACACATTTCTGCAAAATTACTCAATGTATACAGCTGCCTTCTACAGTCTTCATTAAGAATTCAAGAGACGAAAACTGTTGGCTTCCATAGGAAGGTGACCAAATCTACAGGGATATTAAGTACAAATAGTCTGGTTAGAATAATAAAATGCTGCATGTGCTTTATAATGTTAGACATGTGCAACATGGATTCCTTTGTGATCTGAGTCTCAGATTTTTAAAAACGGATCCTTACTTGCCTTGAGATAAACTTAAGTAAATAATGTTTGCCATCAACTCTAAATGAAGAATGACAGTTAAATTTTATAATCATCTTCACAGCTTCAGGACTTACTTTATATTTTCTCAGGCTCATGACCCAAAGGTTGCCATAGCAACTAGGAAATCCTACCTTATCAAGCGCTTACATTTACATTCCTTGCAGCAGCTTCCCTTTATGAATTAAATCCATCATGGTTTTCTATTCTCAAAATAAAAAGTTCTTAGGATTATCTTGCAGAAACAAGGATCAAATGCTTTGATAGAAATACACTATGCAAAAGTTAATTCAATGGTGGTTTTCTTTAGGAAGAGATACAACTATGGCATAATAAACAGCTTATGCCCAAACTTCCTAGCTTCAAAGGAAACTTAAATAGAGACATTGTGCTAAAAATGACACATCCACTGCCTATGCATTTCATCTTGGAATTATCAAACAAATAATCTTATTGGATAGCATACTTCAAACAGGTATACAGACATACAAAGAATTAAAAACTGCCTACAATAAAGCCCTATTACACACACACATAAATATTGATAAAATGGGTAACAAACAAATATATTTCAATTCACAACTCACATAAGGAAAACAAAACAAATGACAAGCTTCACTTTATTAAGTCCTCACGTATATAGAGCCAATTTTTGTCCTTGTTTTTGGACTAGTTAAGTTACCTGGTAATATGCAATTACTGCCTTGTGTCCAAAGTTTTGCACAATAATTATGCAGACAGGGGGAAAACCTATCAACCTGCCATCTCTGATGATAGATGGAGAGTGAAGGAATGACTACTCTTGATCATGGGTACAGCAGTCCAAGATGGCGAAGATCGTCTCACCAGGGAAGAAACAGAACCTTAGGGGGCAGGCGCAGAAGCTCAGACAGTGAAATGAAGACTCACTCAACCAAGTGTGAAACCAACTTCTGAGGGTTACGCTAGAATCCAAGTCACTTGGAGCCCTCAAGTCACTGTGTGACAGGTGCTTAATGGAGATGATGTCAAAGACAGAAAAAAATTAGATTCTCGCCTCACCTGCCATCCAACTCCCAGAAGGCCGCAAGATTTATCTAGTCTCCCATTCATGGGCTTCTTCCAGCTCAGACAAGTCGCTGATTGTGTACACAGAGCTCAACCCAGTTTGCATTATCCAAAAGAACTTTCTTCTCTTTCTGGTTTCAACATGCGTCCACCCAATCCTGTCTTTGAAATGCCCCTCCCTTTCTGTGTTGGCAGTCCTCTGCTTCCTCTAGTCAGTTTTTGCTTTTTTGTCCTTTTGGTCTCTGCTTCTTATCCACACTTTGATTCACAAGCTTTTCTCTCCCCTCTAGCTTGGAGAGTCACAGCACAATGAGATAAAGGATAAATAGAGCATTGGCTGGCCACAGTGAAAGAGGGATTCTTTAAAGTTCTATTAAAACCTAGTTCCTTCCACCATCACTATCTCCCTCACTGCTGTATTTTTGGAGCCAACAGGTAACTGGCATCTTGATTTCAAATTTGGGGGGATGGGCTAAAGCATTCAAAGGGGTGAAGCGCCAAGAGTGCACTCAATGTTTTATCTGTGACTCGTGTTAAAGAGAGAAACACTATTCATTATTCATTTTAGGATGTTTAGTTCTGAAACAATTCTGTTTCAAATGAAACTGAAGAATATGCAATGCAAACTTTCAGGTGGTGTAATATCCTATTTCTAGTATATTCAGTTTCAACACATTTTTCTAAGCATCAAATCACTTTAAATAATAAGTATTATGTAACTTCAAAATTTTATTTAAGGTATATTTGTGGGAGAAATACACAGATATGCACACACAGCACACACACAGACACACACACGTCACCTACTAAGACTACTAGTCATCCATTCACTTTAGCAATGCACCGTTTAAAAGATTCCCACATATAGACCATCAATATAGACCAAAATCTGAGGAAACGTTTATTTGTGTACGGAATACAGCTCAAGAGAAAATGCCTGTAACCTTTTTTTTTTTACAATTCCGAGTCACTGATACTTAGAACTGTCTTACATAAATTGGTGAGCAAGATGAACTGTCACAGAATTAGCGCCCCCTAACCAATTTCGAAGTAAACCAGAACTTTAATACAAGGGAAAGTTCTGGGAAGCTCTTTGATGAACATGATTCCACTCTACAGTAATGAAATTCACAGTCACATCAATAGCCAATATATAGACAGGCAAGAGTTTTAATTTGGCTAATGCACTTTTTATTCATTATTGGGCTTCAGTAAAAACCTGATTTCCAACTTATGGATGCATCATTTAATTACTCATGCTTCACTTTTCAAAATGAGAAAGATTTAACTTGCCCATGAATAATCGATCGGGTGAGCAAGCAAGGGGTGCAGAGTCAGAATGTCAGAGTTAGCATCATGCCGTTGCAGTAAAACAAAGAAAGTATTTCAGACCTGTCACTTGCTTGTTACAAGATATATATAACATATATTTTAAATGTTTTCATATCTGTTGATCTGGATTTCCATACTTAAGGGCAGATTTAATTTCCCACATTGTAGAGATATTTGTTATGGATTCTCCCCAACCCATTGAAAGTATTTGTTGGTCTTGCTTTCTTGATAAAAACTTCAAGCAGATGTAAGCATGTATGATCACGAGAGCCTAAATAATTTTTTGACGACATAGTTTTCCTTTTCAAGAAGCAACTTGGAAAGGTAAAATGCCCTTGGTGGCCATATTCTGCAAATGTGAAATTCAGAAATATGTTCTGAAAAAAGCCTTACCTTCCATCAGTAGGAAGAGGACCAAAGAGCACTTACTGTTTCCAATGAGATGAGAAGGCAAAAAATATAAACACCAAAAAACAAGGTCAGAAGGAGATTTTAAAATGGATTTTCAACTACTTAAGCCAGAAAAACAATATATGCTGTGGCCCAATTACTAGTGTCATCTAATGCCAAGGCTGATATTGAACCTTACGTTCACCTTCACGTCTTTCAGACCAACCAGGTCCTAAGTGGGCTTCCCAGGTGGTTCGGTGGTAAAGAATCTGCCTGCCAATGCAGGAGACATGGGTCTGATCCCCGGGCCGGGAGATCCCCTGGAGAAAGAAATGGGAACCCACTGCAACATTCTTGCCTGGAAAATCCCATGGACAGAGGAACCTAGCAGGCTATAGTCCATGGGGTCACAAACAGTCAGACATGACTGAGCGATGAAACGACAGGTCCTAAGGACCTAGGTTCTTCTCGCCCTAGTGCTGCACACCACTGTTCAAGGCTTTATAGGGTGAGGCTTTAATTAATGAGGTTAAAACATTCAAGAAAAATCACTGGACTTTATAGATTTAAAAATTTAAATGCATATTGTCCTTAAAATTGTATTACTATTATTGGCTTTATTTTTTTTTTTTAATTTTATTTTATTTTTAAACTTTACATAATTGTATTAGTTTTGCAAACATCAAAATGAACCCACCACAGGTATACATGTGTTCCCCCATCCTGAACCCTCCTCCTCCTCCTCCCCCATACCATCCCTCTGGGTTCCCAGTGCACTAGCCCCAAGCATCCAGTATCGGGAACCTGGACTGGCAACTTGTTTCTTACATGATATTTTACATGTTACAATGTCATTCTCCCAAATCTTCCCACCCTCTCCCTCTCCCACAGAGTCCATAAGACTGTTCTATACATCAGTGTCTCTTTTGCTGTCTCGTACACAGGGTTATTGTTACCATCTTTCTAAATTCCATATATATGCGTTAGAATACTGTATTTATGTTTTTCCTTCTGGCTTACTTCACTCTGTATAATAGGCTCCAGTTTCATCCACCTCATTAGAACTGATTCAAATGTATTCTTTTTAATGGCTGAGTAATACTCCATTGTGTATATGTACCACAGCTTTCTTATCCATTCATCTGCTGATGGACATCTAGGTTGCTTCCATGTCTTGGCTATTATAAACAGTGCTGCGATGAACATTGGGGTACACGTGTCTCTTTCCCTTCTGGTTTCCTCAGTGTTATTGGCTTTATTTTATGCCTGGAAAGGCCATCTGCGTACCCAGTTTATGCTGCCATGACCCCCACAAAGCTGAACTACTCTTTTATCTTCTCGTCCACGAGAGTCAACATGACACACTTGTATCCTAGCGTCTCAGGGCTACCCCTGGCCATTTATTCTGAAAAAAGCCACAGCTACAATGCCCACCTCAAGGCATGATTTCAAGTGACTTTGGGCTGCTTCCAAATATATTAATTTTCCCCAAAGGATAAAGATCTGCTACTGCTGAGACTATTCGAATAATCTAAAATAAAAAGCATAAAGGGAAGTAAAAAAAAAGGTTTTGCTCAATGACAGCCTCAATGAAATATCACTATGTGACTTTCTAAAATGACAACTGTAAAAAACACAAAGTATATTATGTATTTTTTTTAACCTACAACAAGATTTTTGTCCTTAACTGGAGAAAGTTTTAAACATCACAACAGAAAACTTCCACACTCTGGAGCAAAACATTCTACCATCAGCTAAATAAATAAATCCAACTCTGTTTTCTAGAAGTAATTTTGGGGCAACCCATGGTTGAAGTTCAGACTTAAGAAGAGTAAGTCATAGACAGCAGTAAATGTATTTAGATATATAGAACCTGTAACCATTATTTATTCTAAATCTGAGTTTTCAATCACTAAATATATTAGAAAGCGTTTAAAAGTCCAGGAGAGAGAACTTCCACTTAGTACAAAGCTGACCTTTGAGGTCTCTTTGGAAAATATTAGAATCTTAAGAGTGAATTCTTTAACAAAGCAACATATTTAAAAAAAAAAAAGCAACATATTCCATTTTTCATACTTGGGTTTTCTTGTAGCAAGGTATAGGTATCAATGACACAAAAGACTTTTTTCTAGTTTTTATCACTAACTTTTGTAAATTATAACTGTTACACATAGCCTAAATGCTAATATATCAATTTTTACTTTTTGAATGAAATTTGTTCATTCATTCTTCTATTTAGTCAATCAACAAATATTTATTGAGGCACTGTGCTGAATATATTTATGGATGGTGATTTACCTCTTTTCACTTTAAATTATCTATATAGACAATGAGCACTGAATTATGCTACATTTTACACAAAAGGTAGGGATTTGCTTCCACAACCTGGCAGGAAACCTTTAAGCAGGGCATAAACGGTATTCACAGTTTTGAATTAAATCAGAAATGCTCTGCTGAAACCAATAATTTGGGGTTTCATTTTTCTTTTTATCTTCTTTATTCTTATTCCAGCTATGAATCATATCACTACCCATTCATTCTTCTAAGACATGGGAACATTTAAGTGAAGGTTCTGTTTATTCTTTCCCCAAACCAGTGACTAAATTTAAATAAAATGTTCTTGAGGTTGAAGGAACATGCCATTTCTTTTCAAGTTGTCAACCCTCTAAAAAAAAGTTTCAAAAAGGAAAGCCAAAAGGAGTGTCAATGTATAATTTTAAACACACAGATTAGCTTTAACTCATGGGCTTTTCAGTGTATAACCCAAGAATTCTGCCAAAGTAAAGAAAAGAAAAGAAAAGAGTAGTTGAGTGGGGCAGGGGTGGGGGGTTGGTTTAAGCATGAAATCTCAGAGGTCTCAAAATAGTTCATTTTCTGAGCTAGGCAGCTATGCCAATTCAATCAACCAGAGAAGTTTAATAATGGATTTCAATCAGTCTTTTTTTTTTCTTTTTGTCAATTAAGAAACAGGAACTCAGTTCTTCTAAGTTATGAAGAATTGAAATGGCAAGTCCAGGAACACTAAGCTTCTCTTGAAGTTGAGCAGTGAGCATAGCAGCTAATATAATACAGCCTTGGCAACAGGGACTACTGCCCATGCTTGCTGTGGCTGTACCCTCTGGCTGTGTGACGCGAGGCAAACCACTCTGTCTCTCTGAACTTCCAAATCTTCATCTGTAAATGGGGATAAAAACAGTTTCTATCTCAAACAATTGTTGCTGCAAGGATTACTGAGCACTGTCTCTGTGTGTGGCATGGTGCTAGATTCTGGTGATGCTCTGTAGAATAATCCCTTGCCTCAAGTTTCTAATTGTAGTTACGGAGGGGAAGTAGACATTAATACAGTGCTTTTTTGTGGGTTTTGGTTATTGTTCTGTATTTGGGGTGAGAGTGTTAATGCAGGATGGGATGCTTAACACTAAAAAAATCAAACTTTGACAAATTCAAATATTCGAGACACCTTAAGTTTCTCTATAGCTATCTTACCTGTTTTAAAAATACCTGTTTTAAATCCTTTAAGGGGAAAACTAAGGTTGAGGAGAATCATATATGAACAATGGGGAAAAGCAAAAGAGGAAACTTAACTCGAAAATAAAAAACCAAGATTTATGCCTCAGGAATGCCATGCTATTAATAGCAGAAAATGCCACAGAGAAAGGAGAATTCTTGATTCATCTGGAATCGTCATGAAGTGTTCCATAAAATCAGTTTCTTTCTTATTTAAACTATATTGAGGACAATGTTCTACAAGTTTATATAATACCTATCATTTTAAATGAGCAAAATAAAAAGAATTTCACTCTCACAGCTGGTTTAGGTCACATAGGCATCTGGCCCAGCATTATCAGTGAACTTCTCCTTCTACTTGAGGCTACTAGAATCTAGCAACATCCCCCTATCCTGTACCTCTCAAATCTCCCATCTTCTGACTCCAATGTATGGACACTGGAGGAAAAAAAATAACAAGATAGATAAGATTTTGTACAAGTTCTATAGGATTGTAAAATTCAGAAATAATTTGGTGTTGGTGAAACCCTGGGGTGCTTTCTTTGAGTGATTTGCATACATTTTAATACAAAAGACTTTGTGACATTTTTTATGGCAGGCAGTTCAAGAGGCTTTTCTGGTTTACTCAGGGCCCAGCCGCTGTGTTCCAGATAGCCGAGGTCATCTGATATCAAGACCTCCAGATAAGCGAGGAGGCACTGCACCGCAGCACTAGAGCCTTAACAGAATAGAAAATTCCTTAACACAACTGTCGACCTAGAAATCTGTTCTTTAAAACGAAGGAAAAACAGAGTAATATTTGTCGGTAACACAAAA
This sequence comes from Bos mutus, assembly GCF_027580195.1. Lineage (NCBI taxonomy): Eukaryota > Metazoa > Chordata > Mammalia > Artiodactyla > Bovidae > Bos > Bos mutus. The sequence continues at coordinate 54,000,975 of NC_091631.1, read as the reverse complement.
GTCTGTGGCACCTTATCTTTTCACTGGGCTTTGAGCAAGCTTACAGAACCATCTGACAGGAAGAGATTCTATTCCATTCAGGCAGTATATGTTGAAAAAACAAACAACTGCCACTTTACATAGTTCATCCGACGCATGATCTGACACCTCTATAAAGCGGGGAGAAAGGTGATCTTATTACATCCTGCTTTTCGTGAACGAAGAGAACCAGCTTCACCTAACTTTCCCTAAGCCCTGCTCCTAGGTATGCAGGATGCCACTTGATTTCTAGGGAAACAGTTCTGTTTAAGAGCATAATAAAGGAAAACAACCACAAATAAGTCATAGACCTTGTAAATATTTAAACAAGGAAGACTTCTGAGGAAAAGAACAAATCATAATTATCCTCGTTATCTTTATAACTAATGCATGCTGGAAGCTTAGTACCTGTGAGCCCCTGGACTAAAGTGTCTCCTTCGGTTCACACAGAGCCTGGTGAGGTTGTCAGTTTCACAGGGGAGTAAATAGGCTCAGGGTGGGCATCAAGCTTGCAGGGCAGGGGGTGGGTCAGACACTTGTCACAGGAGAAAATCCCCCCTCCCCAAAAGCTTCTGCTTTTACAACGAGGAGACTAAAAACATCAGATCCATCATTTTAGACCAATCTACCTGGTGTGTATTTTTTCTTAATTTTTAAAGAAAAGATTAAGTAATCAGATGGGCAGATGAGCAGAGATGGACAACGAAAGATTCTCAGTGTCCAGAAAACGTATATAACATTTTTTTCCCCAAACTCTGAGGGTCTTTAGATTAGTTTCCAACAACTGACATAAGGACAAGATTTTCCTGCTTGAAGATACTTATCCCTCCTTTAGTTCATTCGTCACCCATTTATTGAGTAGATGTGCCATGCAAACTTGAAATGAACATGTTGCCTCCTTCCAAGAAGCTCACAGTCTGGTACGGAAGACGGAAATATAAACACAGAGTTACAGAATGATGTGACAGAGCAGTGACAGTCACACGAGATGCTGCAATAAGTGAGCAAGGCAAGGTGGCAACTGGTTAAATATCAGGGGGGAAAAATGATCTGTTTCTTGCTCCAATGCTACTTTATTTACATTTCAAGAACTTTATTTTTGGATAAGTCCTATTTTAATAATGTCCATATCCTAGACATTAAGCCCATTCACAAGACACCGAAGATAGATTAATATCAGCACTGGAAGAGTGTACTTTCTGCCCATCACCTTTAGCAAGCTCTTCTACACTGAAGCATCTCATGGTTTGATCACTGGAGGGTAGGAGGCTATATGAATACACTGCAGATATGTACTCATTCATTAATAGTAGCTTCAATATAGCTGAAATCACAGAACTGTGACCTTATAATGAATCATACTCAGAAAGCACTTCACAAACAGCAACTCCTACTTTATGCACTATCTATAGTGGAACAACAAGATGTATCAAAATATTGTGTATTTAAAATGAAACTATCCCCTACATCAAATAAAGAACATCTACAGACCATGGCTTAGAATATACCTAACTTATTTCTTGGTCTTCTCTCACCAAAAATAAAACAAAACTCAAGGTGATTTGTGTCTGCATAAAACCAAAACTGTCTAGTTGAGCTAAGACTTAAAAAGTCAGATGACTATCATTTAAATCCTCTCTTTAAAAATAACATTTCTTGCACAGCAAGAACTGACAACCCCTCGTTTGTGGTAAAGTAGCAAAGGATACTAAGCCAATCTCAACACAGGTTTAAATGCCTTAAAGATCTTGACATATTCCATCCTAAAGCATCAGGAGATGGCTTGGAGTATAATTTCTCTGAACGGTGTGAGCAGAGAATCAGACATTGTCTCTAAAATCTAATCAAAGTAGGCGAAAGTCTGTTGTCGATCCTTGGAGAAAATATACTAGAAAAGTCAAAACTGATAATACTGGCAACAATTTCTCATGTCAACTCAAGAACTGTTTCTGAACAAAGATCCTGAATAGAAACCTAATTTTACATTAGGCAGTGACCATCTGTATATACTAGACAATAATATTTGCAGACAACAGTATTGATGCTGTCCAAGTTTTCCTGAATAACGATGAACATACCGACGGTATGTACAATATCTTCCCAGATGAAGAAAAACGGATTACAAATCTACCAAAACGTCTCTATACTACCATGCTTCCCAAAGACAAAAAAGTGGAGGGAAATCACACAAGCATTCCAATGTGATACAAGGGGCAGACAAGCTGGTCAGAGGATTGACGTTGCTTTCAAAGTGTTAAAAAAAATACATACGTGCACTGATATTAACCAGAAGGACATAAGATAGCTGCTCGACCAGGATGTACATCATCATCTTCATAAACAGCCTGACCCCAAGAAACGAAAGGGGGGAGTAATCAGACAATGTAAAGTCTATGGTAAACGATGGAATTTTGCAAGACCAAGCAAGCCTGTGGCCCAGAGCCTGCTGTCTGTCACTCACCCACTCTCACCTTCATCCAGGCAGCCTGGCACAAGAGTGGCTGTTACTCTGCATTTCCCAGCCGTCCCCGCAGCTAGGCTGGTCGGGTGACTATGTCCTGCCGGAGTGAGCAGAAAGGATGTGTGTCCAAAGAACAGACTGCTCCCCTCCCGTTTCCCTTTCTCTCTTACAAGAGGCTAAAAGGGTGTGACTGGAATGACTCCAGAATCTCCTTGTAGAAGGCGGCAGAGCCACTGTTAGCCTTGGTCACTGAATGGCTGGGTAGAGCTAGACTATCCATAGAACCAGAGCATCCACCCCAAACTATTAAGCAAAGGAAACTTAATTTCTAAATATCCAACTCACTGCAAAATTTGCAGCTTTCTAACTTCACTAATAGGTTCTCAGAGAATTGCTATTGGAGATGCAAGAGTATCCATGACAAAATTATGAATAATGCTCTCAACCGACTTGTCAGGAGCAACCTGCTAATCGTCAAGGTCAACAGAGTGAGTCCATGCAGCACTAGCGCCTCAGGACACCCCTGTACAAACAGCACTGTGAGCCTCAGTTGGGTGTGGACCCAAGAGCACAGGGAAGGGCAGGGGTGGAAGCCACTCTGCTCGGCATTCTCTAATCCAAGTCCACGGGTAAATACTGCATAAGGGTAAGAGGGTGATCACAGGGGAGAAAAGCATTGTCAGGGACCACTAAGTAATTAAATTAACGAGCTCCGGTCCCTATTATGCATCAACAGAGTCACTTTTCCTTCTCATTCCCAGTAAATTATTTCTTCTGTGAATGTAAAAAGTTCACATACACACAATAATTGCCCCTGTCCTTCAACTTCAAAGGACATACCTCACTATAATTGATACAAGTGAGCCTTCCTAATTCCTAAGAAACACAAGGGTAGACAAGCGGGCCCTCGGAGTCAAGAGTCTAAGACGACCATGTGATCATGTACAAAACGCTCATTCTTCATTCATTTAGTGCCTCCCAGATATTACGCTGGGTGCCCTGGATACAGCTGCCAACAGAGTACATGCAATTCCTGTGCTCAGGAACTATCACCAACCAGCAGAATTCCTGGTGCCAGATTGCATGATAGACACAGCACCAGGGGGAAGATGAATAGTAACAAAAACACCCACCAAACCATCATCCACCAACCCTGCCAGGAGAAATACAGACTGAAGACAGCATTTCGTTTCATAGGCAAAGTGACCGTACGAAAACAAATAACTCTAAAGCTCAATCGATTCTGACCATGACATATTGGCATCTAGAACAAATGGTCACTTTGAGTGAGAACTCGTTTCGTAAATTAGGGGAGGAAGTTCATGAAATGCTAGAAATTCCAACCAAGCCACTGGATGTAAATTGTGATCCGATTCAGAGCTGACACGTTCAACAGTTTAATTTAGGTACAGCTCTCAGCTGCGCTGGGCACATGCAAGAGAAACAGATGCTTTGAATCATTTCAACGTACATTCCTGTCAGAAATGTCCTCTGTGACACTAAAATCAATTTCCTACGCCTTTAACTAACTGTTCTACCAAAAGAAAAAGGGGGGAGGAGGAGAGGAAAAAAAGATTCTTTTAATCGAAAGCCTTCCCACTGAAGCAAAATTAAACCCAAACCTATTAAACAGTACAAATTTATGTTCAATTTTTATAATTAGTGTTGCTTTCATAGAAAGGATGGTGATAGGACAGAATGGGACACGATCCGTTATCACCGTGGTGACCAATGGAAATTTTTGACTTGTCCTGGAGAAATGAGGTAAATTTGACAGAGCTGATATGTGAAAAAGGCAGACTCCGATTCTTGTCCAAACTAGCCCAGAAAACTGCAGGAGAACAGACTTGGTTTTGCTTGGGAATTTCAACTACTGATCCAAACTCAGAACCTGTCCTCCTGCCCCCTACAGATTCTTAAATTCGCATGGCTGCCTCTCTTAAAACTCTGTAAAGCATCTTTAAATATACTTTATGAGGGCGCCTGCAGAGTTGGCTTGGAAATTCAATTAAACTCATGTCTCATATGTTTAGCCAGAAAAAAAAAATCAAAACGTCATCAAACCAAACAAAAATGGGAACACACACTGAGTATCTAAACACTGCAGCGTGTCACATCTCTCCTGGAGGAGGAGGACGTTCCCCAGTACCCCCACCTCAAGCCACACCAATTAAAGACACAATCGTTTTTTCCTTTTCTATTGCAGTTATCTTGTCCTATATGGATGTGAGAGTTGGACTATAAAGAAAGCTGAGTGCTGAAGATTCATGCTTTTGAACTGTGGTGCTGGAGAAGATTCTTGAGAGTCCCTTGGACTGCAAGGAGATCCAACCAGTCCATCCTAAAGGAGATCAGTCCTGGGTGTTCACTGGAAGGACTGATACTGAAGCTGAAACACCAATACTTTGGCCACCTGATGCGAAGAACTGACTTACTAGAAAAGACCCTGATGCTGGGAAAGATTGAGGGCAGGAGGAGAAGGGGACAACAGAGGATGAGATGGTTAGATGGCATCACCGACTCAATGGACATGAGTTTTGAGTAAGCTCCGGGAGTTGGTGATGGACAGGGAAGCCTGGCATGCTGCAGTCAACGGGGTTGCAAAGAGTCAGACAGGACTGAGCTACTGAAGTGAACTGAACTGAACTGACCTACCACAAAAGCCCATACTCTAGCTAAAAGCAGAAGCGCAGTTTTCCTGAGGCCTGGAAGGTGTTTTCTAGCACATGTCCTCTCTGCCTGCTTTCCGCTGTTGATTTAAGGCAAAGCCTGCTGCCAGCTCCCCCTGCACTGTGAAGATAGTGCCTGCAAAGTCACATTCCACCAGAACCCAAATCACTTTGCCAGCTGTGACCATGCCTCAGAATACCCTTCAGGAGTTGTCATTTATTGGACTGAGATATACATGTGTGTGTGTGTGTGCATGCACACACACATATATGTATATGTATATATATATATATATATATATATATAAACACACAAATCTGTTTTTAAATGTTCAAAATGTGAGGTTTTTCAAGTTATTTGACTTTTAGGCACTCACCATTTGGGACCAGCAAGCTAACCTGTATCTGAGAATATCTGATCACAATGAAGTTGGCTACAAGAATCTCTAGAGTCACTTATCGACAAATGATGAGAAAAGGAGTAAGGAGTTCATCTGAAGTAGAGAGTCAGATGACTCAGTAGCCAGCATTTCAACATCAGAACAGGGCTCTGTTCATACCTGAACTTGCTGACATTTTTCATTCTCTGTGACAGCCAATGAAGGCAAAATGAAGAGGCAGAGGTTTGAGCCACAGTATGTGTGTGTGTGTGTGTGTGTGAGAGAGAGAGAGAGAGAGAGAGAGAATTCTCATCCCTTCCATCCAACACCTCTTGCTAAAGCCAAGAGGAGACCCAGGCGTCAAAGAGAGCATTCGGCAAGTGCAAGAAACCCCCCAACACAAGGAGCAAGAAACCCATCCTTCTTACGCACAGTGTCACCATGAACAGTCATTGTGAACTCAAACCCAGAAACCTGTTGATGTCCCCTGTTTAAGGGTAGGTGATTGACTCTGATGTAATGACACAAACTCCAGGGATCCCTCCTTAGGGCCCCAAAAAGAAGATTTAGTACCCTGGGCATCAAGAGGAGTTGTGCTTAAGTTACTTGGAAGTGTTCAATGAACATCTCTTACAAGGAATAAAACTGACTAGATAGCAAGATAAAGCAAGAGAAAATGCACAGCGTAATACTGACTTTCCAGTCAGCAAAAGTTAATGAGTTGCAGATCACGAGCATCTCAATGTAAAACCACCGTGTGTGCATGTTATGAAATTACTCTACAAAAGATTGCTTAAGCAAATTTACAATGAAAAACAACATCAAAACACCAAGGAAGTGGAATGAATATAAATAGGAAGCACACTTAGACACCTAGGGTGTCTTATTTTAAGGAGGAAAAAAAAAAAAAAAAGGATCCTCAACCTTCAACAAGGACTTTTTAAACTACAAAGCAAGATCAGACAAGCATCCAGGTCATCTTCATAACAACATAAATTTTACACAAGCAAATAAACCCAACTACAGAAAATTGATCTTTCATTGGCCCTGCAGCCACACAAACAACGTGCAAAAATCCATCCACGGGCACTCTTCAAAGTGCCGAACTGAATCTACAACACCTGGAGATGAACAAGAAAAATTTAAATGGGGCCTGTGGGTCTCTAAAGAGCAGTTTTTAACTGGCCCATAAGCTAATAAGAGCGGTTATAAACTGTGAACAACCAATGCCCTACCAGGAGGAACATTTATCACACTAACATGCCTGGAAAAGTGGAGAGGGTTCATCTACACTCTCTCTGCAGCTTCTATTAGAATGTTAATTGTTCAAACTGAAGAAAAGGAGACAGAAGGAATGGCTTTTACCATCATGTGTTAAGTTTATTTTTGTTCATCTGACCAGTTCCCAAGGGGCAGGAGGCTAATGACGGTTCTTCATCATCAACTGCAAAGGATATTTACATCCATCCCGTAACCATGACAGCTGTGTCACTAATTCCCTAACTGCCTCCACCACATGAACCAATCATCTGGCATGAAGCTGCAAGATGGAGTGCCCTGCAGTCATTATTCACCAAGCACTTTCATTAACAAACTGCCCTTAATTACAGCGGTAATTGCAAAATTATTTCATAGCAGCAATTATTTTTCTCAGCCAATCCAGGCTATTTAAGTAGGACATTGCCTACGAGAATGGCAAAAGGCCAAGTAATCTATGACCAAAGATATGTTTTAATTGTACTACAAACTTAGTTTTCCAAATATTGCATCAGAGGGCTTTGAAATTACATTATACATCCCTTTAGGCACTCCACACACAGAGACACACACAACCTCAATAGAGCTAACCTTCTCTACTTCATTTCAATTTGAAAGCAAAATGCATCCATAGCATTCACATTAAGTACCTAAACTAATGCTATTGTCTAGCAAAGTAAAAATAATGAGTTTCAAGATCTAAACCAATACTTTGAAAATTGCTGAACATGCTAACCTATCCATTTGAGAGACATCAACTCCCCTCCCCCCAAATGCACTCCTTTCACTCAAGAGCCCTTTGTTCTTTTATCCTTACACACTTAGGTACCTTGTTATGATAAGGAGTGCCATGCCGGTGTACCTATCTATCTGCTGGCCTCATAAACAAAATCCCAAAGTAGTTGCCAGAAAGCAAATCTAGATATTCAAAATTACTGACTGAAATGCATCTGTGCTTAGTTTCTTCATGTTTCAACTTGAGAATTCTTCAACAGCTATCCTGGAGATGAAATGAGAGTCACAATGCCCCATCTGGATAAGAGGGAGTTTTCAGTGGAGCCAGAGAACAAGAAAGGTGTGATCTGGAAAAACTCAGAGGGAGCGGTTGAATCAAGGCAATGCCAGTATTGCAGTCAGATTACAGGGATTATACGAAGACTTCGACTACTGTCCTCAGGAGTTTGGATGTTACCTGGTAGATAGTGAAGACCTGTGGAAAGCGAGGGATGAAGACAGCTTGAATTCCGATAGTGGTAATGGACACGGAGGGACAGGGTGGAGAAATCCATGAACAATTTTGCAGGCAGAATTATACTTGGTGACTGCTGAGTACAAATGGGAACAGAGAGCTATTCAGAGACTGTTCTGTGGTTTCTAGCTTGTAAGACTAGATAGATGGTGAGCAAGGGAAGGCAATAAGCATCTGCAATACATTTGAACATTTCAAGTTTGCAATATCTATGTGATATTAACCTAGAGATATTAAGGAAATAGCTAGAAAGAATAATAACACTTATGGCTTATTTATTATATGTCAGGCATTGTGTTAAAGGCATTAGATGTATGAACTCACTTGATACTTGAAATATTAGGGTCTATGAATTAGATTCTATTTTCACAACCATTTTTAAGGACAAGGAAGCTGGGGCTCAATTACTCAAGGTCACTATGGCAGAGGATGTTAGTTGCTTAGCAAATATCTATTCTTCCCTGCTGCCGCTGCTGCTGCTGCTGCTAAGTCGGTTCAGTAGTGTCCGACTCTCTGCGACCCCATAGACGGCAGCCCACCAGGCTCCCCCGTCCCCGGGATTCTCCAGGCAAGAACACTGGAATGGGTTGCCATTTCCTTCTCCAATGAATGAAAATGAAAAGCGAAAGTGAAGTCGCTCAGTCGTGTCCAGCTCTTAGCGACCCCATGGACTGCAGCCTACCAGGCTCCTCTGTCCATGGGATTTTCCAGGCAAGAGTACTGCAGTGGGGTGCCATTGCCTTCTCTGATTCTTCCCTTAAGTGCTCGGTTAACAGAAGCCTTCTTCTTTGGCTGGCTGCGGTGAAGATAGCATTTCCTACCTCCCTCAGGGGTCGGTCAGGGACTGTCAGTGCAAAGGGTTGTGTGGGATGGGAAAAGAAGTCGGTTCTGCCTGGAGTATTCTTCATTGTCTTTCCTTCTGCCTAAGGGGCAGCAGCTCTACCTGCAGTCCCCGCAGTCATCCTGGACTAGAAGGTACCACCTGGGGACTATGAAGTAGAAAGGAGGAGGCTGAGTTCCTGCAGACTGAGTGGGGGCCCTGAACTGCCCACTTCCAGACTATCGTTAGGTGACAAAATAACCTAGTATTTAAGCCATCATTTGGGGGGGTCTACTGCAGAGCCAAAAGGAATTCCTAAACGATATAGTAGCACAGCCAGGATCTGAAGGCAAGTCTAATTCTAAGTCCAATGCTCTCAACAAAACAGTCAGACCACTCAGGAGAGAATCAAGCGATATGTGCAGATTGTCAATTACTGGTATATGCACATCTTGATAGACTTCATTACTTCCTCTAATACAAAAATAATGCAAACTATTCAGCATCATCATAAAAGGGAAGTATTATCGTTAGATAAACAATCTGGATGCTAGAGAATTAACATATTACTGATTTTAGAGAATGAAAATAAATAATTCTAACGTTCCTAAAATTATCAGGCATGATTTTATCTTCCTGGTAAGGTCTTCTTTTGGAGTCCTGTAGAATATTACAAAAAAAAAATGAAAGGATTTCCTTTGCATTTAAAGGGTGTTGTCACCACAAAAGCCAAAAAACTATATCCTTCCAGATAATCTTCGAGGAAACCTTTTAAAATTAATTAAATGAAGCATTTCTTGAGAGTCCCTTGGGTAACAAGGAGATCAAACCAGTCAATCCTATAGAAAATCAACCCTGAATATTCATTGGAAGGACTGATGTTAAAGCTGAAGCTCCACTTGATGCAAAGAGTTGACTCACTGGAAAAGACCCTGATGCTGGGAAGAGGAGTCAAGAGGAGAAGAAGACAACAGAGGATGAGATGGTTGGATGGCATCACTGATTCAATGGATATGAGTTTGGGCAAACTCCAGGAGATAGTGAAGAACAGGGAAGCCTGGCATGCTGCAGTCCTTTGGGTTGCAAAGAGTTGGACATGACTGAGCAACTGAACAACAAGAATATATATACTAAGCAGAACTACAAAAGAACTGGCAAGATACTTACATACCAAGTAAACGGGAAATGATCTAGTCTCTTTTCTAAATTTTAGTTGGATAAATAAAAATCCAGTTCTGTAAAGAAATGAAATACTACTGATTTTGCAATGAAGTATGTTTCCATAACAAAATAATTTGTAATTTCTCATATCAAAATCATTAATAATTTACAGGCTAAAATAAGTTATTACATTGGATTTCCTATGCAGTTAGGTGTTTATAGATATTTCCCTGTATTACACACTGGTGAATTTTAACTAAAAGGTTAAAAATCTTGTATTCCTACAAGAAAAATTGCAAGATTAGTGTGTACACCTTCAATTTCATAACTTCAATGCCAGAATATGCTGGAGTTGGTGGGAATCCAGAAAAGAAATGCTTCATTTTATTAATTTTAAAAGGGCTTCTAGAAGATTATCTGGAAGGATGATGTAGTTTTGGCTTTTGTGGTGACAACAACCTTAAAAAGCAAAAGAAATCCTTTCTTTATAATTAAAAAGAAAAATCAGTATAAACATGGGTTTTCCCAAAGAGAAATTATATCCTCTTTGTTAAAATATTACTTTTGAAGTTCATGATTTAACTAGAATCCCAGTCTTTGTAGCTAAGAAACAAGACAAATGCTTTCTTCTACCTAAAGCAATGATAGCTATATTTTAGAATATCCACATATTCATACTTTTAACAACATTATAGCCAGTAAGTGATTGTATTTCATTTTGATGATTTCATATATTTTATTAATGAGGAAAATCGAGGTATATTATCTTAGGATCTAAAACATTGTGTAATTACAAGTTTTATACCAGCTTTCAAGTAATTCCATTTTTCAAAGACAGTAAAGGGAAACGAATCTGAACCAGAAAGATATTCTCTCTTAACAATAAAGAGAAAGTAATTCAACTTAACATTTCAGTTTTCTCCCCAAAGAGCTGCATGATCAGTGAGAAGAACTGGATTAATCCCATATTCTCCCTGCTTATGTATGTTTTTAAACATCCTCTGGAGTGAATATGCTAGCAGTAAGCACACAGTATTTGGGGAGAAAAAAATGCATATTGTGGGACACTCTCTGGGCTCTCCTAGTGACTAAAAGCAAACATAATAAAACAACCTGCCATAAATTCAACGCTTCCCCATTTACCTATTCTTCTCTGAGCACTTTAAAACATGTACATCGTATTCCAATGCATTCTTAACGTTTGACCCAGATTACATAAAAGAATAGCAGGGTAATAAAAGTCTTCCAATGCTCCACTTGCAAATATTGGAGAATAAAGATAGGCAGTAAACTACTACAACCATGTCACGTCACGGATTCCTCTTCGGAACACTCTAGTTCCAGTCGCTGCTAACTAGCAGAACTTTCTGCGGTGGTCAGATCTTGTTGCAAAATGTTCCCTAAGATTTTCTAACTATGTTAATGCCACTTGTTTGTCTTCCAAGTCATTTTGCATCAGTGGTGTGACACTCTAGGCAACGCATCCCATGGGGTTAGAGCCCTGCTTGAGGGAACCAGAGGAATGCAGTCATCACCCACAAACACACCATCTGCTCCGTCTTACTGCTTAATTAAACTAAAACTGGTAGGTTCTTAATTCTCACAGCTCATAAAAATAAAGGTCACAACAGAGTCTGAGCATCGTGCATCATCCGCATAACATACAGTTGCTACAGTATATTTTGTCAAGCTATCACTCAAAGGAAAAAAGGAAGACACCAACTAGCTGACATCAAGGTATCACATGATTCTATCAGTCCTGGTCGCAGATCAATGACAGGACAGCTGGACTGTCAGCCTGAGTGACCAGAAGGTTCCATTCTTGGCCGTTGTCTTTACCTCTTTCCTGTAGTACTTGCCAAAAAAATTCTTCCACATATTATAAGTTGTTGTTGCTGTTCAGTCACTCAGTCATGTCCGGCTCTCTGCAATCCTATTGACTGCAGCATGCCAGGCTCCTCTGTCCTTCACTGTCTCCTGGAGTTTGCTAGTGCACATTATAAGACTACTCATAATTTTGTTATTTCATTAACTCATTCATTCATTCATTTTTCAACCATTTATCTAAGGCTTCCTTTTGCAAGGCATTGTTTAGTACTTTAGAAGATACAAGGATGAATCAGATGCAGACTCTAAGCATGCACAGCTATTAATGAGATATATGTGTGTATACATATATGCTCATAAGTATGTACACACGTCTTTATGTGTGTATTATATAAGCTTTAATTAAATACAATTCATAAGCATACAATTTATTCAAAGTATACAATTCAATTGTTGTTCGTATATTCACAGAATTGTGCAACTATCCCTCTTAATTTCAGAAGATTATCTTCATTTCAAAACTAATTTTACTCTCAGTAGCAGTGACTTCTGTTCTTTTCCTCCAGCCCGTAGCAGACCACTGATCTATGTTCTGTCTCTATAGACTTTTTATTCTATACATTTTATATAAATGGAATCACTTAATAAGTGACCTTTGGGCTTTTTTCACTCTGCATGATGTTTCCAAGGTTCAGCCATGTTACAGCATGTGTCAGAACCGTGTTCCCTCTTGCTGCTCAATAATATTCCAGTGTGTTTGTGTGTGCATACATTCTGTTTATTCATTCATTGGCTGCTGGACATTTGGGTGCTTCCCACCTTTTTGGTTATTATAAATAATACTGCTATAAACATTCATGTACTTGTTTTTGTGTGGACATATGTTTTAGTTCTCTAGGGTATGCAGTTAGGAGTGTAATTGCTGGGTCATATGGTAACTCTATGTTTAACTTTTTGAGGAACTGCCAAGCTGTTTCCCAAATTAGCTATTTTACATTATCACTAGCAAAGCATGAAAATTCCAATTTCCCCACATCCTTGCCAACACTTATTATTGGCTGTCTTTTTTTAGTTTAGTCATCCTTGTGGATGTGAAATAGTATCTCATTTTGGTTTTGATTTGCATTTCTCTAGTGACTAATAATGTTGAGCTTCTGTGTTTATTGGCCAACTATATATCTTCTTTCGAGAGATGTGTTATATATTTTGTGCAACTTTTAATCAACCATTCGGTAGAAATATATGAAGCATTATATTTGTGATATTCCAGCACCAATGTGTGACATTTTCCATCAAAGCACGAATATATCTTCTTACCCTAAAGTTCCTTTTGATGTTTAAATGAAAACACTAACATATACGTCCAAATTAAAAAAAAATGTCTTAAAATTCTGTAGCATAATTTAATGTGGGTTGGGGAGTAAGAATGGGTGAGTGAAATTTCACTTGACTAGTATGTTCTTTCTAGCCAATGGCTCATTTTCCAAATCTAGTATAAGTCAACTAATAAGAATTTCTAAAGAAGATAAGTGCCTTGGAAGTGGCTGAATTAAAATTCAGTAAGAGGAAATGAGAAGAAGGAAATGGCAGCCCACTCTAGTATTCTTGCCTGGAGAATCCCATGGACTGAGGAGCCTCGCAGGCTGCAGTCTATGGGGTTGTAAACAGTCGGACACAACTGAGTGACTAGGCAAGAGGAAATGATGGTGAAGAAAATGAAGGACAAATTCAGCTTCAGAACAAAGAAATCCAAGAAATGTTAGAGAGGTAAAACAACAGCTCTGGACAGTAGTGTGGAGAGATTTTGTAGATAACTAAGAGTTATTTCCTGGGGTTTCCCGGGTGGCTCATGGGTAAAGAATCTACCTGTCAATGCAGGAGACCTGGGCTCGATCCCTGGGTCAGGATGATCCCCTGGAGAAGGAAATCACAACCCACTCCATTATTCTTGCCTTGAAGATCCCATGGACAGAAGAGCCTGAAGGGTTACAGTCTATGGGGTCACAAAAGAGTCAGACATGACTTAATGACTAAACAAGGATGACAGCAACAACAGAGAGTCATTTCCTAGGAAAGTGGATGAATTATGGTGTCACTAGCCCAGAAGAGGAAGGATCAGGAGCGGGAGGAGAGGAGCAAACCAAAAAGCAGATCCACTCAAGAAGGACCAGTTATATGGTAATGGATTTTGTTGCTCTTTTAAAGAAAGGGATATGAAAAAGGAAAATAAATGGGATTAATCCAATTTGGGCCACAGTGGATTTGGTCTGTTATTTGTGAAGTGCTGTCCCAGGGTAGGAGAGGGGAGAGCCATGTAAAAAGCCCTGCAAGACAGTGCTCAGGAGAAGGTGTGGGAAAAGAAAGAACCGCAGTCTCTTCACACAACAGAGAAAAGCCCAACATTGTTCTTAACTCCTTTCAAACCAAATCATTCTCGTTGAAAACAATGGAGTAGTTGATTCAGTGATATAGTTATGAGATACTGATGAATGAAACTATGCTCCGCATTGTGCCTGTAAAATTGATCACGTGTCTCCCTTTAGACATCTCTGAACTGACTCATGCACCTTCAACTTCTTCTCTGTGTAGGTTTTTTAAGCTTCGTAACATTTCTCTCCAAATAAGACAAATTAAAAAAAAAAAAAACAAATGAACGGCATCAACAATAAGCATGATGATTTGGATGCCACGTTCTCTATAAGAAATGGGGAAAAAAAAAAAGCAAAATTGTAAAGGAGTCAGCAGTCAGACGATATACTCCAGGCTCCTAATCCATCTCTGTTCTCTCCTGTTGGAGTGTCAGTGGATATGGTGCATGACAGCAGAAACAGAGACCTTAAAAAGCAATTAAGGGTGAGCAATCTCCTGCTAAACTGCTAGCACAGATGTAACCTTTTTTTCCACTGAGCTTAGCTTCATTCCATGGTCAAGAAGCAGCTTGATAAATACTATATGATGAGCAAGTGATCAAATTTATAAAAACTAAAGATGAGGAATGACCAATGGGAGAACCCCAGGTGCTACGGAGAGTGGCTGCACTGATTTCTGTGCTTCCTGCTGCCGGTAGGTGGCGCCAAACTCCTTGAAGAGGAAACGCAGAGAGCCAAGTTAAAGGGCGGGTGTGTGTCTAGAGGGAAGCGCTGAAGGATTTGCTTGTTAGTTGACAATTTCTCTTTCAGGGCAGCTTTTCTTCACTTGTATCGGCAAGCTTTAAATTTCAGAAGTGATTCACCCACATCACGTTATTTATGCACTTCTTTTTTCCCCTCTAATGTGAAGTGCCTAGCTTCACATTAACAGTGTGACCATCTTCACTGCACACAGCTCAGCTGTGTCCATCAGATAAATGGAAGGTTCCTTACAGCATCTATTAAAAGGGTTTTCAAAGGGAAAATAGCATTTTAAAGCAATTTGGATCCCGGAAGTTAAAATCTACAGGAAGAAATGTTACAAAACTGCTACTTACAACCACCAACGGGAAAGAAGAACAACAAAAAACTGTTTCTGGTCCCCACCATAGCCGCAGGTAATCAACAATAAGGTAAATCAACCCTCTGGATTACCTTCTCCGAGGGTTCTCATGCCCTTAGAAGCTCCAAGTCTTTCATGCCTTGAGGTGAAAGAGCGTCAACTTCCAAAAATACACTTCAGACATGCATCTCCTGGTGGCCCTATTCTGGGAGGCAGCCACGGGTCAGATCTCAATGGCACCTCAAACAAGCAGTAGTGATGAGCTGGGGGTTGAGTGGGGATGGGATAGGAGGTTTGGTCAAGTTGGGATAAAAGGAGGATGAAGAGAAGGGCGTGTCTCTGAGGACCGAAGCTAGCAAGTTCTTGCTGCTAGAGTTAGATATTTTGTCCCAGGTTTTCACTACCCTTCCTCTAGATCCAATTTTTATAACAAACAAACATTTCCTGCCAACCTCCTAAAAATTTTAAACAGCAGCCAAGGCTGACTTCTATTCGGCACAATTACATAAGACCAAGCAGTGCACTGCTCTCATTTTTGGAGCTTTGTTTTAAGCTCCCTCATTAATCTTTCAGTCTTTTGCCATCTCTGCTTGACTATAACTGCCCTGAATTTATCCAAGCCTGCAGCATGCCAGGCTCACTGGTGTCTAAATCACCGGGAGCTGAATACACATGCTACTCATGGGACTCTACACTTCCATCAGAAAGAACCAATCACAGCTCAGGAGAGGTAAACCTCTTTTTAATTGTATTCTATGATACTAACAGGCATTCATTACACATGGACCTTAAAACAAGATTTGCTCTTGGCTGCTCATAATTGTATTTCTACAGCAGTTTAAACCGTTGGCACCTGCAGTTGCTAGCAGGCCTAAGCTAAGAATTTCTATTATCCCGGTTTCAAGGGTTACATTTAAAATAAAACTCAGAGGGGCAAAACATTACATACACACATATTTACACAAATTAAATACTATGCACAAGTCAATACCTTCTGCACACAAAACTACATTAAACTCAATTAGCCCTAAGCAAAACTACAGGAAGCAGGTTTTCTGTGAACCAACGTAGGAGCTGTTCTGTATAATGAAGAATATAAAAGCAGCGAGATTACAGACTTCTGCAGAATTGTCAATAAATACTTTTAAAAAATCATTACCAAGACTGATTTCTAAATTAATTAACGTAAATGAAATTAACATAAAACAGTCCAAGCTAAGGAATTTATACACAAATAACCTCCGACTTCTGGATTCTAAGAAAGAAGGGCTTTTGAAGTGTGTTTCTGTTGTCCGAGGTTTTTCAGGCTATTCCAAATACTGAGGCACAAAATAGTCCCCAGACTTGTCCTGGTTACTGTTTCCTACTTGATTATGACCAAAATTAAATTATACAAATATTTCACTAAATATCTTCTCAACCTTATAAATATTAATATGAACTCAATCTCCTATGTGCCCAGCATTTAAAAATCCATTTAAAAATCTTGGAAACTAATTTAAGATTTCCATCTAGAATACAAATCAGTACGTCCTCTTCCTCGCTCTGTTTTGCTCGGCACCCATATCTGCACATTTAGTGCTGAATGTCAGTTGGTAGCACTTAAAGATGATGAATATTAAAAGCATGCTTCTGCCTGCTAGCATATTAGAGCCTAGCAACCAGTGAATTTGTCATAAGCTACGTTTTCGGTGAACAAACTACTGCCTTGAAAGCACCACAGTGTTCTGTTAATTGCCAAATTGTGAAGAAGCTACACCGAGGGTGAAATTTTACATCAGGTGAGAGCATTGCAGGAAACCAAAATCTTTTTAATTTTTAATCTTTGAAAACTTACCACCTTACAGCACCGCTTGGCTGTATTTTCTAAAGTATTTCCCTGAGGACTACATTTGAACAATGCACACTAACACCACCAACTGCTAAGAACTGAACAGCTGTTATGTGCTGGACACTGAGCATTTTACCTACATGTATATGTGCATGGTTTTGAGGTATACATGGTACCTTATCTACATGCCGTCTTCACATGTAAACTACCCTGTGCTGGGCTGTGTTCAGTCGCTTCAGTCACGCCCAACTCTTTGCAACCCTATGGACTGTAGCCCGCCAGACTCCTCTGTCCATAGGATTCTCCAGGCAAGAATACTGGAGTGGGTTGCCACACCCTCCTCCAGGGGATCTTCCTGACCCAGGGATGGAACTCTGCATCTCCTGCATTGCTGGTGGATTCTTTACCACTAAGCCACCACAGAAGCCCTATAAATTACCTTATTTGCATATAGTCATTGGAGAAGGCAATGGCACCCCACTCCAGTACTTTTGCCTAGAAAATCCCATGGACAGAGGAGCCTGGTAGGCTGCAGTCCATGGGGTCACTACAGTCGGACACGACTGAGCGACTTCACTTTCACTTTACACTTTCATGCATTGGAGAAGGAAATGGCAGCCCACTCCAGTGTTCCTGCCTGGAGAATCCCAGGGACGGGAAGCCTGGTGGGCTGCCGTCTATGGGGTCGCACAGAGTCGGACACGACTGAAGCAACTTAGCAGCAGCAGCATATATTCATGCTATCTTTACATATACATCACAATATGAAATTTCCTATGCCATAAGCTAAGCTACTGCTTTCCTTGGAGAGGTCAGATGACTTATTTGAGGTCATGAGCAAATGAAAGGTAGAGCAGAATTCCCCACCCGGGTCTAGCTCTCCAATCCCCTATATGTTACTATGCAGCCAATTTTCTGTCATATAAAACCTCCTGAAGGGCTGACACATGCTGGATACGCTTACTCTGTTGAGTCCTAAAGTTTAATGTCTATTTCTTTTACATTTGCATTAAGTAAGTCTTCTAGTATACAGATCTTTTTTTTCTGTAAGGATTCATTCATCCAGAAGACTGAACAAAAATGCAACTTTGATGGGACCACAGAAGATATTATTATTACTATTATTTTTTACTCAATTATAAGTGGATTGCTGAGATCACCTATTTAGCATATGGAAGAGCAGCTGGTTTACTCTCTCAAATCTCTGCACAATATACCTCTTCCATATACCCAACTCTGTGCCATATGATCCAGCACTCCCACTGCTGAGCATATACCCAGATAAAACTATAATTTGAAAAGATACATACTGACAGCAGCACCGTTTACAATAGCCAAGACCTGCAAACAACCTAAATGCCCATCGACAGATGAACGGATAAAGAGGATGTTCCAAGTATCCGGGGGAATACCACTCAGTCATCAAAAAGAATGAAATAATGCCATTTGTGGCAACGTGGGTGGACCCAGAGATTATCACACTGGGTTGGCCAAAAAGTTCATTTGAGTTTTCCTAGAAGTTCCAAAAAGCTCCAAATGAACTTTTTGGTCAACCCAATACTAAGAGAAGTAAGTCAGACAGAGAAAGACAAGTATCATATGATATCACTGATACACGAATCTAAAGTATGGCACAAATGAACATATTTATGAAACAGACAGACTCACAGACATAGTGAACAGACCTGCAGCTGCCAAGGGGGAGAGCAAGATCAGGAGTCTGGGATTAGCAGAGGCAAAGTATTACATACAGGATGGATACACAGCGAGGCCCTACGCTATAGCACAGGGAACTAGAGTCAACACCCCATGATAAACCGTAATGGAAAAGAATATGAAAAAGAATATATATATGTATATAACTTAGTCATTTTGCAGTCAGCATAAATACAACATTGTAAATCAGCTATACTTCAATCCATTTTTTAAAATATACCCAACTCTGTCAAGTTTCTGCAAATTGTATCTGTTCCATATATCAACAATATACCCAACTGCCTAGCTTGGAAGGAAGAAGTGTATGGTAATTGGGATTTGGCTATGTGACAGGAGCTGAAAAATAGGTGCTATTTCCTACCAGCCATGTGACCAAGCCCCAACATGAACATTTAACAAAGGAGGCAATTAATATCTAGTTTATAGATTACTGAGAAGGTTAAATGAAGTCATGCATATAGGATACCAGACACACAGCAAGGGCTCAATAAATGTTAGCTGTTGTCTTCCTTTGGGATACCAGATTTTATCAAATCATCTTTACTACTTTCCTTGGATGCTATATGGTTCTTTAATTTGTCTATTAAGAACTGTCTTACACTCAATAAGTATTTTTTCTAAATCAATTTTATGCTATCAGCTCTACAGCTCTCCAAATCATTCTAAATTATCCTTCTGTTTCTCTAGGCTTAGAGAGATTCAAATTCTTTTTCCAAATTACAGACTAAGATCTTCTTTTTGAGCCTGATTTTTCTAGTTGCTTAATCATTTCTGTTGACCTCTGATTTCCTACCAGATTGGCCAAATCTTTCTGATATGATGACATCCAGAACAATCTCAATTAACCTTTTGAGAGCCTAAAAATTAAGACTTATTTAAATTCTGATTTCTGCCTTCCCCAGCACTTACCAACATGTTCATCACTGCATGCTAATCTCCATATCTCCTCCATGTCTTACCTCAGGACAGATGTTTCGTCCAGATTTCAGAGTAAAAAAAAATTTTTCTCTCTCTTACAATGCAAGAGTAACAGAGCAATTACTTATAAAGTTGTTGTTTGTAGATGAAATTACATTTTCCAAGAATATAGTTAGTTAGTTTATATACGTCTTTGTGCATTTCTTTAACTAATACCATAGTAGTTGGATCACATACTTTTGAAATGAAAAGATGAAGGTTTAGGCACTAAATTCTGTTGTCTGCCTTGATCACACAAGTTGTATGAAAAGAATATTTAAAACTTTTAAGTGTCAAATTAATTATTCATGTATTATCTAAAAGTATATATGCATATTATATTTATATTTCAAAATTCGATCTCTCTTTGAAAATGAGATATAAAAGTGAGTCTGCTAATAAATAAAAGAAAGAAATATAAAACTATTCTGGTTTTCTATAACTATTCTGTTTTTCTATCCCTAGATGGGATTATCGTGTTCATTTGATTCTATTTTCTGTACTGAGTTTTATAGGCATCCTGTTTTTTTACTTAATTATAAAAACTTTTAATAAGTCTTAAAACATTATGTGGTCTTCACATTCAAAAAACTAAGATCATGGCATACGGTCCCATCACTTCATGGCAAATAGATGGGGAAACAATGGAAACAGTGAGACTTTATTTTCTTGGGCTCCAAAATCACTCCAGATGGTGACTGAAGCCATGAAATTAAAAGATGCTTGCTCCCTGGAAGAAAAGTTATGACCAACCTAGACAGCATATTAAAAAGCAGAGACATTACTTTGCCGACAAACTTCCGTCTAGTCAAAGCTATGGTTTTTCCAGTGGTCATGTATGGATGTCAGAGTTGGGCCATAAAGAAAGTTGAGCACCGAAGAATTGATGCTTTTGAACTGTGGTGTTGGAGAAGACTCTTGAGAGTTCCTTGGACTACAAGAAGATCAAACCAGTTAATCCTAAAGGAAATCAGTCCTGAATATTCATTGGAAGGACTGATGTTGAATCTGAAACTCCAATACTTTGGCCACCTGATGCGAAGAACTGACTCATTTGAAAAGATCCTAATGCTGGGAAAGACTGAAGGCAGGAGGAGAAAGGGACAACAGAGGATGAGATGGTTGGATGGCATCACCGACTCAATGGACATGAGTTTGAGCAAGCTCTGGGAGCTGGTGATGGACAGGGAGACCTGCCATGCTGCAGTCCATGAGATCGCAAAGAGTCAGACACGACTTAGCGACTGAACTGAACTGAAAACGTTATGTCTCTACTCTCAACATAACCTCAAAAGATCACACTAATCTTTTAATGGAAGACTCATAATTTAGCACTGTTATTTCCCTTACTGTCTACTAGCTTTCCACTTAAAAAAGAAAAAGTCATCAGAATATTCTTGTGTTGATCTGAAATTAGAAACTCCACCTGGAATGTAGGATCAATACCTAAGATCAAGGTAGATCTGAAAAATGTCCCTCCAATAATTATCATAGTTGATACATTGGCATTGCACTTTCTCAATACCCCTGCCATTTCTAGGATGGAGCTGTATCTTTCTGGCTTCTCTGTTGCATTCTGGGTGGTTTCATGAACTTTATTCTCCATCACTGACTGTGTTTTTCTTTTTTTAATTGGAGGATAGTGCTTTACAATGTTGTGTTAGTTTCTGCTGTACAACAACAAGAATCGGCTGTAAGTATACACATATCCCCTCCCTCTTAAGCATTCCTCCCCCCTCTCCAACCCACCCCTCCAGGTCATCGCAGAGCACCAAGCTGAGCTCCCTGTGCTGGCTGCGTTTTCCAAATGAAGTCTCCTTCTAATATTTAAAACGAAGATTTATTCTACCTATTATAGTTTTCGTTTCATTATACCCTTTCTAAAAATTCTAATTTACTAGATGCAACCTCTTTATGAATCTCATTGAATTTACACAGAAGAGCTTTTCTGACAGATTCTTGTTTCATAAAGCAAATCTGTTTCTGAAAGATTTTGCTGCAGATTCCTACAACCTCTTTGCTTTAGAGCTTTATTGCTTTTTGTTTTAATTAGTCATCTATAATATGTGCACTGCTTCTGTTTTTACATCATTAAGCTTGGTTTGTTGACCTTGGTCTTCAATGCTTACCCTATGTGAGGACTGCTTTAAAGCCCTTACCAATGACTGAGTTTCGTTAACGCATCTGACAATCTCTTCAATGATCACCTCGTACTAAGAGCTGAGCAAGCTGCAGGGGGTTCAACAAGAAAGGATCCACCGCCTCTCCAGCTTCCCTCCCAGCCCTTATGGAGCTTACCAACCCGGGAGATGAACAAAATGCACACTCCACGAAGGGAGACAAAGGGTGACGGGTGGAAGGTGTGGCGGGTGCCAATGCCGGAGGACCGAAGGTCACAGACAAGCCAGAAACTGGATGGGCCCAGAGGCCACCTGCAGTGAAGTCAATCTGCATTCCCTTCCCTAAACCCCACGGAAAAGCTAAGTAGAAGGAGCAGGTAGCTGATGTTCACCAGCTCAGCTAAAGCAATGAGCGGCGCTGGAGATGAGCAAAAGGGAAAACAGGCCGGTACAGGTAGAGAGGCAGAAAAGGACGGGAGTGCGGGTTGCGGGGGCAGTGGGGGTCAGGCCAGGATGGGGGTCACTGAAGAAGGGGCATCTCTTCCTCTGTTTTCAACCACAAGGAAGAAGCAAAATTCCTCCCGGAAACTAGAATGGGCTCCATGCTTGATTCTCACTGTGGTCACTTTGGGGGACGTTTTTTTGTTTCGTTTTCAGACAATTTCATGGGAATTTGAAAGGAAATAAGGAAGACGTTATTCACAGCACTTCCACTCACTCTGCCATATTCTTGGAAGTCAGTGGTTCAATCTCAAAAGAAACTTACTAACAACATGGTCCTTATTTCTGCACTGAAACAATGAGTGCTGTGGAGCAAAGATTTCCTGGCCCACCCAACCAAACAGAAGAGCATGCCCCACACTCAGACACACAATTCCTGCCTACAGCCCTGCGGGCGTATCTGTGAAGCTCGCCATCATAAGACTCACTTAATTTTAAATTAAATTAAGGGCCCAGTAGGTAAGCACATAGTTCGGGTTATTCCAACTAATGTCCTAAACTTACAATTTCAGTGATTCTCCATCCAATTGATGACTCCTGCTATAATAAAGAATTCATGAACCATGGAGCCGACTGACAAAAATAAAATAAATAAGTATCGCTCAGACTTCAGAAATAAGAAAAAGCATCTGCAAAGTCCCATTCCTAACTGGAAAAGGGTAAGTATCTGGGGGAGATTTTCACCTAGATTTTTATCCCATCTATACCTGTTGAGGAAAAACATGAGGATACAAAGGCTGATTTTCTAACAAAAACAAAGACCCTAAATTTTTGAGATATCAGTTGACACATACAATATATTTACGCACACACACACAATGATCAAATGAACTAAAATGAAATACAGATCTATTTTCTTCAGCACAGCTCTATCGTTCCCTTCTCCCTGAGTGTGTGTGCATGTGTTGCAAGCAAGGGGGGGATGTTGATAGATTCCTTTATTCACCATACATTTATTGATCCAATTGCCCCAGTTTTCGTGAGGTTTTCTAACAATGCCCCATTGCCAGAGAGTAGGAGGGGAAAAACAAACCAAAAAAAAGCAGGTGATAGGAAGGAATCTGAGCTGGAAATTCTCAAAGCACACTGTGTGAGAGGATACACAGCACAATCGTGCCAACCATCTGATTATTTCTGAGCTGGACACAGCTGAAGGGAGTAACCCGCCTTCTCTTGCCCCACGTCCACCCCACCACCTAAAAACAAAGAAGAAAGGATGAGGGCAGGGACAGGGAGGAGGAGAGAAAACTGCAAACTCAGGAGCAAAAGTGGGGGCGGGGTGTGGGCAGATGGAAGTAAGGAGGCTTTTTCCAAGAGGAGCCTAATGGAGTTTGAAATATTGAAAGTGGAGCTGGTCTATTAGGTGTGGCGTGTGTGTGCACACCTGAAGTGGACTGCAGATGAAGGTCACTTCAGCGGAGGCAGGAGAACTATGAGATCTGGGTATCAGCAGAATCATCAAAAGGAATGCTATACACACTTAGTGAGGAGCCTGCCTTAAAAATCACTGAAGAAACTGAGACTCTCTTGAAGCGATTGTGGTTCTGGAACTGCTACTGGGAAGGTGAGGGGCTGATGGAGAGTGGGGAGGTGTTTAAAATTGGATTGGTATGATATTACATATAGTCGATGCAGTGTCAATATCCACATCTAAGAATATGCATGTGTGCTCAGTCGCTTCCGTCGTGTCCGACTCTTTGAGACCTATGGACTGTAGCCCACCAGGCTCCTCTGTCCATGGGGTTCTCCAGGCAAGAATACTGGAGCGGGCTGCCATTTCCTCCTCCAGAGGATCTTCCCAACCCAGGGATCAAACCCGTATCTTTGGCATCTCCTGCATTGCAGGCAGGTACTTTACCCACTGAGCCACCTGGGAGTCCTGTCAACACAGCCTTGGCTTGATGTCTCCACTGACGTGAAGGCAGATTACAGGGATATCAGATTTATGGAAATTTTACTAACGCATATATATGGAATTAATAAAGATGGTAACGATGACCCTATATGCAAGATAGCAAAAGAGACACAGATGTAAAGAACACTCTTTTGGACTCTGTGGGAGAAGGCGAGGGTGGGATGATTTGAGAGGGTATCGTTGAAACGTGTATATTACTATATGTGAAGCGGGTCACTGGTCCAGGTTTGATGCATAAGACAGGGTGCTCAGGTCTGGTGCACTGGGATGACCCAGAGGGATGGGATGGGGAGGGAGGTGGGAGGGGGGTTCAGGAAGGGGAACATGTGTACACCCATGGCTGATTCAAGTTGATGTATGGCAAAAACCACTACAATATTGTAAAGTAATTAGCCTCCAATTAAAATAAATTAATTAATTTTTTTAAAAGTAATCTGGTAGTAAATAAAGAGAGTCAAGAAGAATCTTTAATTCCTATGTCTCTACTCGGGACTAGAGGGAAAAAATGAAATTATGGTCCTCTTGGATTTCCCGGGGGCTTCCCTGGAATGTCACTGGCCGGTATCTTCTCACAGTTCTGTCCCTGGCACCTTTCCCTGCTTCGCCTACACACTCAAAGCAGTGTCAACCTCACCTCACCAGTCCCAGCCCAGCACTCGAAATTGATCGCTCATCTTTCTCTCTGGCTGTCCATCAGTTCTTCAAATCAGCATGATTAAAACTAAGTTTATAACCCTCCTGCTCTCCCCTTATCAACCCTGCTTGTGTTTACTTCATCAAGACAGAAAGTCATCCTCAAAAACTTTTGCCTCCCCCTTACACTCCCCATCCCTACAAAACCAGTAAGCGAAAGTCACTCAGTCATGTTTGGATTCTCCAGGCCAGAATACTGACATGTAGCCATTTCCTTCTCCAGGGGATCTTCCCAATTCAGGGATCGAACTCAGGTCTCCCTACAAAACCAATGGGTAAATAAATCCCAAGGATTTCAATGACTTTGAAAATTTATCATGTTTTCAAATCTGACTACCACAAACTTAGGGTCAATCATCTTTTCTCACCTGATCTTCTAAATGACCTTCTAGCCAGCTTTTCACTCTTCAGAAACATCCTCTACACCCTCAACAGGGCATTCTCTCTAAACAATGATCTGATCAGATCATTTTCACACTTAAAACTTCCAATGGCTCCCCACGCCTACAGGAGGAAACTCAAATCTACCGAAGCTCCCAGTCATGTTCTCCTTTAAGGGGAGAGAGAGAAAAAGAGAGAGAATTCCTGCCACGTCTCCCTCAGAACCGTTGGGAGAATCAAATAAAAATGTATGTAGAAGCACTTTCAAGGCTATAAAACATTATCCAGTGGTTCTTAGCCTTCTATGGGGTCACAATCCCTTGGATGAGTCTGATAGAAGCTCTGGGGTTTTCTCCAAAACATAAATATCACCATCTACCTGCATGTACAACTTGGCATCCAGTTTCAGGGCATCTGTGGATGTTCAAAGACAATCCCGATTAAGAATTTACTTAGGTATTTATTATCTTCACGTTGGTACCCAGAATTAGAGTCAGCAGCATCTCGATGGCATTTCCAGCCTCATAAACAAGCAAGTGGCTCTCCTGTGGGCAGTCTGATTATTCACGCAGATGTCTAAAATATTCATCAGCAGGGTCAGTGCGTACATAGTGAATAGAGGCAGAAAATTAGTACAGTAGTTAGAGGGTAGGGCTCACAGTCATTTCATCGGAGTGCAGCTGTCCCTAAACACACAACTGTTTGAAAAGAACAGGTTATTTTGAAAACAATCAGCTGAATTGAGTCCAAAAAAAAAGTGGCCAGTGGGCCTTCCTCTAACTAAATGAAAATGAAGCGAGGTTCCTTCCATTTCACATAGCTCATCGATGCAAAAACAGGCACACTGAAGCTATTCCATAGCATAAATGTTCATTATTCATGAGCCGGTTTCTTGCAGCTGCATCTTCCGCAATGTGGTTTTGACTCTATCTGTCTGTATGTCCTGCAGCATGTCTGTGCATATTTCCACGGTATATTTTAGTCCTCAGAAACCAGAAGGCAAGGAACAATGCCTACACTGCATGTCTGTCCAGGACTCATCACCTGGAGCTGCCAGGACGTATCCAACGGCAGCAACTCCAAATTTCACAAGTGTGGGCCTAAATTCCTCATCACAAAAAATTGGTCACATCCTCCTTCAGAAGACTGTGGTCATCAAAGTTGTGTTATTGACCAAGGACTTAATCTTAAATCAATCACAGATGACGATGCCACCAAAATGAAATACCGCCCAATCAGTAAATTTCAAACAGTAGATAACATGTTTCATAGCCTATAACACCATATATGAGGCAGCTCCTATACACTATGAAATATACCTACTGAATACAGAAACTAAGTATGTTCTTATTTAAGACTGGCCTAAAACCAATGTTGCTGCTGCTGCTGCTGCTAAGTCACTTCAGTCGTGTCCGACTCTGTGTGACCCCATGGACGGCAGCCCACCAGGCTCCCCATCCCTGGGATTCTCCAGGCAAGAACACTGGATAACCATTTAATTACCTGTTCTTTGCTTGACTTCTGAAAATTAATATTTTGGGCACATATATCTCCAGACATGTCCCAGCAAAATATGAACTCTTGGTTTTTTTTTTATTTTTCTCTTGATTAATTTCCAAGAAGCAGTCATTCAAAAACGTTAAAAGAGCCTTACTGCCGAGTGCTTTTAAAAGCCTGCATTTCCCTATTTTGTCACGAGATGGCGATATCATGCATTAGTAAATGGTAAAAATCATTAAGTCTTAATTTCTCTTTAGAAATGGGGTTCTCAAACTTCAGGATGTCAGGGCCCTTCAAAACTCTTCAAAATCATTGAGGACCCCAAAGAGTCCTGTTTATGTAGGTGTGTGCTCAGCTGTTTCAGTCGTGGCTGACTTGGTGCGACCCTATGGACTGCAGCCTGCCAGGCTCCTCTGTCCATGGAATTCTCCAAGGCAAGAATACTGGAGTGGGCTGCCATGCCCTTCTCCAGGGGATCTTCTCAACCCAGGGATCGAACCCATGATGTCTCCTGCGTCTTCTGCATCGCAGGAGAATTACTGCTGAGCCACCTGGGAAGCCCTTATGTGGGTTATATCTATCAATTTTACCACATTATTTAAAACCAAAAGTTTACCTATTTCTATTAATGAAATTACTGCTACTGCTACTGCTAAGTCACTTCAGTCGTGTCCGACTCTATATGACCCCATAGACGGCAGCCCACCAGGCTCCCCCGTCCCTGAGATTCTCCAGGCAAGAACACTGGAGTGGGTTGCCATTTCCTTCTCCAATGCATGAGAGTGAAAAGTGAAAGTGAAGTCACTCAGTCGTGTCCAACTCTTCTCGACCCCATGGACTGCAGCCTACCAGGCTCCTCCGTCCATGGGATTTTCCAGGCAAGAGTACTGGAGTGGGTAGCCATTGCCTTAAATACCAATAAATCCATTACATGCTAACATAAATAATATATTTTTTGTGTGTGAAAATAACTATATTGTCCAAAGCAAAAAGAATATGGAGAGATTTTTGCAAATCTCTTTAATGTATGCCTAGCATAAGAGACCTGGATTCTTACATCTGCCTCTTTATTCAATCTGTTGTGATTGAATTCAATCTGTTTTGATTGAAGTAAATGAAGAAAACTCAACCTCATGCAGATATGTAGATGAAAAGGGAAAATATTTTAATAGTCTTTTCAGATAATTCTGAATATTCTTCTTTGATACTATGCCAAAACTCAACAAGGGGTAGTTGCTTAACGCTCAGTTAGAATGTAGAATCAGAAACCCTATCGTAAGAACTTTCCTGTGCTGCTACATTAAAATCCATTGGTCTATCTCGCATTTTGAATGGATCTTCTACCCATGCTTAGGTTTTCTTGGCATCATGCATTGGCCCTTTGAGAAATACTAGTTCACTAAGTTACATGGATCTTCCAAACGTTGACATATTTCATTATTATTTTAAAAAATTACATACATTTATCACCACCAAGCTTATCAGAAAAGTCTTTAAGTACTGGAAAGCTGTCAAATTCACAGTCAGATTCAAGTTTTCTAAAATTCTTGTTTTCATTCGAAAGCTTGAATTTTACTACAGACAACAAACACTGGCCGTTGTTTCCCTTAAAATGACAGGTTCACTTGACTTTCAAGGAAATACCATGTGTGACACCCAATTTTGAATACCCGTGGTTTGTTAATTGTTCCTTTGAGTAAAACGGCGCTCCGTGAAACATTCAGCTAGTTCAGCTTGTAACTCAATCTCAGGAATATTCTTCCTTAGACGAGCATCATACTGACAGAGGCAGAAGTACTTCATCTGTACCTGCCCTTTCATCACATGGACTATTAAAAAGATGTATACTCAAGGTCAGGATTTGATAAGAAGTTCTATTGCTTCACCAGGACATTCTTTTTTACTCAGAGTGGAATGTATAGAGGTGAAGAATATAATGACTTCTAGGGTACTTTGGTTGCCACTGACTTCATTCTGGTTAAGGTGCCAGTAATTTTACCCACCACAGCTTTTGTGCCATCAGTGTAAATATCAACAAGTCAAAAAGGACAAATGATATCTTTGCACTGTAAGAATAGTTTCTATCTTATGGATCCCCAAAAGGATCTCAGAGATTCCCAGGTATCCATGGGTCACATTTTGAAAACCACACTTGAGTTTATAAAAGATATAAAACATAGATTCAATATGTGCTATGTCATGTGCTAAGTCCATTTAGTCGTGTCTGACTGTGTGTGACCCCGTGGACTGTAGCCCGCCAGGCTCCTCTATCCATGGGATTCTCCAGGCAAGAACACTGGAGTGAGTTGCCATGCCCTCCTCCAGGGGATGTTCCAAACCCAGGGATCGAATCTGCATCTCCTGCATTGGCAGGTGCATTCTTTACCACTAGTGCCACCTGGGAAGCCTCCTATTACATATATAATATATATATATTCAAATATATTATTCTAGTCCATCCTAAATACTTTGTGAAATACGTAGGTTAAGTATCTTGACCATCCTCATTTTATAGAAGGTGAGACTCAAGTTTATGAAATCTTTAAAAAAGCTTAAAAACGGCTCAGAGGAAATTTAACTTAGGGTTTTGTTCAGTCTGTATTCTTTTCATTTTATTACACTGCATAGAAAATTAAAGTGGACTTATGATGATATTTAAAAACAAACTGAGTGACAAATCTAGGGAGAAATAAGAAGGAAGAATTCACAGTACAGAAAAATCTCTCTATTACAAAAACACTTGGTAAAGGGAAACTCGTATTTAATTTTATCCTTAACTCTTCCATCACACCTGCTCTTTTGATGCCTACTCTTCTTAAAAAGTTAAAATATTTTAATTGGGACCAAAACATGAACTTAGTAAAATATCAAATTTAAGTCCTTTCCTGAAGTGTTTGTTCACAACTTAGTTCTTTTAAAAGCATTACTGTATCTCATAGCCGTAACTGGAAGCATTTATCATTTCACAGCAGTAAGGCTAAAAAGTAAGTGTATACCAGGAGTGTCGTTCCAACTTTTTCTTAAGAAGTGGAACACTAAATAGTTAACACTTTACATGGCATCTCAATATGGGGGGGAAAAATGAATCACAGTTATTCTCTCTGGTGGAAACATACTGTGTTGCTGTTATTAGAAGGTACCCTTAATTAAGTACTCACCATATATGTTTGAATTTGTAAGAGGTTTACATATATTATCCACCTCATTTAATCTTTACATTTCAGAGTTGCCACTTTCCTTTAATATTACCACCATTTTACAGATGAGGCAATTGAGGTTCAGAGAATTAACTGTTTTCTAATGCAAGTGGCTAGTAGCCAGGCTGAATTTAAAACCAGTCTAAGAACATGGAAGCAACCTAGATGTCTTCTGACAGATGAATAGATGAAGCAGCTGTGGTTTATATACACAATGGAATATTACTCAGCCATAAAAAGGAACACATTTGTGTCAATTCTAATGAGGTGGATGAACCTAGAGCTATTATACAGAGTGAAATAAGTCAGAAAGAGAAAAACAAGTATTGCGTATCAACGCATATATATGGAATCTATAAAGACGGTGCCCATGAGCCTATCTGCAGGGTAGCAGTGGAGATGCAGACACAGAGAAGAGACTTGTGGAGGGTGGACGGAGGAGCCGGGGAGGGTGGGAGCAGTTGAGACAGGAGCACTGAAACATGTACATCATGCAAAAACAGATAGCTAGCGGAAGTCTGCTGTATGATGCCAGGAGCTCAAATCCGATGCTCTGTGATGCTCGCTGACAACCTAGAGGGGTGGGGTGGGGTAGGAGGCGGGAAGGAGGTTCAAGAGGGAGGGGACATATGTATAGCTATGGCTGATTCACGTTGATATATGGCAGAAGCCAGCACAATACTGTAAAGCAATTATCTTCCAATTAAAAATAAATAATTAACAAAAATAAATAAATAAACCCAGCCTATCTAAGCGTGACTGACTCCAAAGATGAACCTATTAGTTCCTGCCTCTGTTCAGGGGTTCCTGGGCCAGCAGCTCTCATGGGTACCTGTGAATAGATCCCTGATGCTCTCCAGTGAGCTAGCTTCCTATGGAGATGTAGTTGGTGGAATCAGTGCTAAATACATGTGTTAATTTGATGTTCTATAGACATTGTCTCATAATCAACACAAATTTCATTCCACATACTGTATATTTACACAGCTTACCAACTTGCTATTCAATTATTCCTCGATATAAACTCTCTTTTCCAGTTAAAACTAGGTGGCTCGTGATGTCTTCAGTCACACCACAGTCTTCCTCTACCATTCAGTCTGCACCCCTTGATTTTGCCTGTTGAAATCCTGCCTTTTATACCTCTGTGAAGTCTTCCCCAAGACAGGATGTAGGTATTCTGTCTCCTTACTATCTACCCCCTCACTCTGTATCTTTTCTTTTTTTTTATTTATTTGGCTGCATCGGGTCTTAGTCTTGGCATGCAGGATCCTCGTTGCATCGTGCAGAAACTTTTGCTGAGGCACACAGACTCTCTAGCTGTGGCACACGGGCTTAGTAGCAACTTCATGGCATGTGGGATCATAGTTGCCGGACCAGGGATCAAACTCGCATCCCCTGCCTTGCAAGGTGGATTCTTAACCGCCAGACCACCAGGGAAGTCTGTCTTTATCTTTCTTAATGCTACTTAACCTTCCATATGCACTTGCTGTATCTCTGCAGTGAAGCTGTAATTGTTTTTGCCCTCTTTGTATTTCCTACAACTTCTATCACAACAGTATATATAAACTAGAGGCCTGCAAATGTTGTTGAATTAATACTCTATGGAGTTGTGATAAAGATTTATTAAAAATCCATTTCTTAAGGAACTTGTATTAGATAAACATGTTTTAAGAGGGTCACACTGGTACTTCTAGTAATAAATCACTTCCAAGATAACCAGAGAAAAGCAACTACCATTACCGAACTAAGACTGAATTTGTAAGACTTGCCTCCAAGAGATTAGTTGGGAATAAGCACAAAGCTGGTGACATACTGACTGGTCCTAAGTGGACTATAATTATTTTGGGATATAAAATACTAGTCTGGAAGCTTGGTTCTCCTAAAGCAGGGAATGACTGAATTAGGAGAAAGCTCACAGCTCTATGAGTTTCCCTGGTGGCTCAGATGGTAAAGAATCTGTCTGCAAGGCAGGAGACCTGGGTTTGATCCCTGGGTCAGGAGATCCCCTGGAGAAGAGAATGGCTACCCACTCCAGTATTCTTGCCTGGTGAATTCCATGGACAGAGGAGCCTGGGGGGCTACAGTCCATGGGGTCACAAAGAGTTGGATATGACTGAGCAACTAACACTTCCACACTTCTATATATACTAGAGGAAGAAGGAGGAAGAGAATACCATCATCCTCATTCTTATCGTCACCACCATCACGGCTAACATATTCTAGTACTACTCTTAGCCGGACACTATTCTAAGCACCTGACATGTTCACTCACTTAATACTCACAAAACTCTGAGAATTTGTAATTGGATTTTATAGATGAGAAAACTAAGTCACACTCAAAAAAATATACAAGTGCCTAAGGTTACACAGCTATTAAGTAGTAGAGCTGGGATGCAATAAATTCTCTTAAATGGTCAAAATATTTGTCCAGTACTAAATTACCTAGGGTTTTTGTCTCAAATTTTAGAGAAATTATCATTTGGAGAAAGATTTAAAGGACTACTAATATCTAGAGCACACACCAGTGCACTCTCCCCATAACCTTGACGTTGCTGTCTTTTGAAGAATATTAGAAATCCGTGAACCCAACATGGCTTTCAAGTATGATAATCACTTAAGCCCTCTGAAGGCTCCTGGTGACCCATGGCAGATGCCCACACACAGAAGCCACACTGTGCAGGAAGCACTGTCTCTGCCTGCTGCCATAATTGGTCACAGCATCCCTACTCTGGTCTCTGCCACGGCTCAACTCTCCTTAAATACTGGGCAATTACATCTCACTCTGTGTTCTCTCCAAATATCCAGATTCCTCAGTCCTTCCTGGCATAGAGCTGTTAAGGAAGGGGAAGAAGACTGCAAGTCCTCTACATTTTATGAGATCCGATACCTTGGTATTAAAGAGGTTTGTTCCATCTTTTTTACCATTTAATGATGTAATTTAAAAAGCAAACACATCTAAGTTTCATGGAGCTTTGGTCACATCTGCTGTATAGAAGCTGCCCTTATCTTTTGCCTCTTCACTCATTTTACTTAGTTCAGAATTTAGTTTTCATTTTTAAGTTCTCCATTCAATGATTAATGACCATACAAATAGATACCTAATATCAGAATATAGGGAATGCCGAAGAGAGTATTAGCTCCAAAATTAATTACCAGTTGGGGAACTTTAGTTTTGCCAAATCTCTTAACCATCAAATAAGAGAACAAATTTCCTTTCAATCTACAACATAGAATAAGAGCATCAAAGCTTTTACCAGAGAGTTTAGGCATGAACCCTCTTCAATCTCCATTTCATAAGCCCAGCTGAGATTCATAATGTTTTAGCTGAAAAGAGGTAGAGGAAAAACGTATTGATCTCTCTAGGTATTCTAAATTTTGTCTGTTTTGCCAATAAGATCACCAAATTACCTGGGATCAAATTTAAAGTAAGTTTATTTTACAAAATAAATTTATTTGACATGTGAGCTTCACTACCCTAATGACAGCATCTGAATTATAAGGATAGGATTCCAAATTGCCCAGCGTGCATACTGAACCCTGGCTGACTTCATACATGGTTATTTCCGAGTCCACTCTGATCATGTCTTTCTCCCTCAATGACTGAAAGGTTGTTTTGAGAATGCTGCTAAGTCGCTTCAGTCTGACTCTGTGGGACCCCAGAGATGGCAGCCCACCACGCTCCCCCGTCCCTGGGATTCTCCAGGCAAGAACACTGGAGTGGGTTGCCATTTCTTTCTCCAATGCATGAAAGTGAAAGGTGAAAGTGAAGTCTCTCAGTCGTGTCCGACTCTTCGCGACCCCATGGACTGCAGCCTACCAGCCTCCTCCGTCCATGGGATTTTCTAGGCAAGTTTTGAGAATAGTGACTACTTAAAGAGATTCCTATCTAACATACCTAAGTGGTTTATTAAATAAAAAGAAAGCGAAAGTAACATGTAGCTTTATGGCTGCATTTTTGCTTTTATGGCATTTGGGTCACAACTACAATTATCTTAGTTGTATCTTTGGCTGCAAATGCAAGCTCTATTGTTCCTGTGAGGAGATACAAAACCCTTTAGGACAATTTCTTTTATGATGTGTCTTTCTAGGAACTCTCTGACAAACAGCTAGAATTGGCTATACTGAAAAGAGTTTTAAATAATGAGGCTTATGCAGTAGCCAAAATGTACTAGAATTTTAGGGTGGAGCTGCAGAAAGAAAAAAAAAAGTCAGAGCATAATCCATGTGAGATAATGAGATGTATTTAAAATCAGATTTCCCATAGTCTAAGAGTTACAAAACAAAATAAACTTTCAATCCATGCAGATGGAAGAAAATACTGGTATGAAGTCCTAAAAGGAAATATATTTCGAAAATAACATGAAGAGGAGCTCCCGTACGTAGTTAAGAACTGGTGACATATCCTACCTGAAAAAAAATTAAATTCATACTCACTCAAATAGAAAAAGGAAATGCCCAAAGTTACTAGCTCTCAGACTGATGGACAGGTCTGCATATTCTAAACTACTTTTCTAGGTTTACATCCTCCTAAGTCAGAAATGTAATCTGTTTACTCATTCAACATTTCTTGAGTATTTTCTGTGGCCAGGCACTGGGTATATTTTAGTGAGCTGAACGGGCTTATATTCTGATCAATTTAAATAGCCTCCTGCTGGGCTATAACAAAGCAAAAATAAATAAAAGTGAGTAAACAATCAGTAATGACTACTAACTAGTTCAATTAACAAGATTTGAAACCCTTAAATAGGATATTTATTCCACCTGCTGAAAATTTAGACTTAAGTAGAACAGAAAATAAGCCACTAGATAACCTCTGTATAAACAAAGCTCTCCATGGAGGAATGTGAGAACTAGAAAATTCTTTGTTTTGCAGTTTCAGTTTAAGTAAGATAAGAAAGTTTACAAAGAAGCAGTGTGTTTTGCTCAGTAGATAAAACATTAATCTAACTGTTGGCCTAGAAATAACATATAAAACTATAAATTTGTCACATGAAAGCTTTAAGGAAACAAGCAGCTCACAACATTGGTTATTGGTGGATTCGGTTAGACTGTGGATTTACCAGTATGTGGCAGAGAATTTTATGAGGATCCTTTTTTCACTGTTTTGAACAGAAATTAAGTAGCAGAACTTCTCCTTTACCTTCTGGAATTTAAGTCTAACGCATGCTGAAATGACTGTCAGCTCTTATACATGTAGCTCAAGTCTCACAGCAATGCAAAATTACCCATACAAATATGGTGCAATGGGCTGCACATGATTATACACACTGGATCAGAAAACAATTTACTTCTTGCTTGTCAACACAAAAGCTTTAGCATCTAATCTGAAATTTTATGAATTCATAAAAAAACGCACACCTGATATAGAAGATCCCCAGTTAGACCCATCTACAAAGCAAAAATAAATTATGCCAGCCATTTTTCACAACTGTCACTGAAAAAAATAACAACTGCAAAGCTTTAACTTAAGAATTTTGACTACATTAAAATACTTCCACTTGCAAAGTCTCAGCATAACACTATAACAAGAGATTCACTTTTCTTCAGAGAAATCAGAGGCAAAAATCATAGAGAACCTAGAAATGAATTTCAGTTTGAGGAACTCAAGAGTCACATGTGTAGTCCAGCCTGAATAAGACTTGAGTGACACATGGCATGGGCTTCCCAGATGATGCTGGTGGGGAAGAACCTGCCTGTCAAAGCAGGAGACATAAGAGACATGGGTTCAATCCCTAGATTGGGAAGATCGCCTGCAGGAGGGCATGGCAACCCACTCCAGTATTCTTGCCTGGAGAATCCCATGGACAGAGCAGCCTGGTGGGCTACAGTCCATAGGGTCGCCAAGAGCCAGACAGGGCTGAAGTGACTTAGCACACTTGCAACATATGATGTAGTATCACGTTTCTAAGAGAAACTAGGAAACCCAATAACTGCCTGTGTTCTGAAGGAGATGCAGAGAAGATAAAGAGAATCTAAGTGGAGGAACAGTGAGTGAGTGGAGAAGATATGCTTCTTACCAGTTTTCAAGTCTCCAAGGCAATGGCTAGTATATGTGTTTAAACCCCAGGGCCTCAATGACAGAAACAGCCATATGGCAAGTCTTGCTCTGTCAAGAGTAACCTTTCTGCTCTCCATCTATCAAAAGACTAAGTGCCACCAATATTCAATTCTGTCATCTCTTTCATGAAGCCTTTCTTAATTTTCTCCAGGCAAAAAGTAGTCTCTCCAATTGATGTTCCTCCATAGAAACTTCTTCCTGTTCAATGACAAGTGTTATGTTGCACATTTTATCACAGCTAGTTTAATCTCTTAACTGTCACGAGTGTGTGTACGAGTGTGTGCACGTGTGTGTGTGTGTGTGCGCGTGCATGCTCAGTCGTGTCCAACTCTTTGCAACCCTATGGACTGTAGCCCACCAGGCTCCTCTGTCTGTGCTATTTTGCCAGGGAAGAATACTGGAGTGAGTTGCCATGCCCTCATCCAGGGGATCGTCCCAACCCAGGGATCAAATCCATGTCTCTTGCATCTCCTGCATTGGCAGGCAGATTCTTTATCCCGAGCACCATCTGCGAAGCCCACGTTAGATTATAAGGTCATTATAATAAGTAAATGTTTATTCTTTAATAACTTACTATGCCTAGATCAGTAAATTGCACACACTACATGCTCAATAGAAATTTACCATTTGTGAAAACACATGAAGGTTTGTTAAGGACATTTTAAAAAGTCAAGAGGAGCACAGCAATTCTACTTCTAAGAATTTACCCTAAGGAAACATTCACAAAGAATACAAAGGCTTATGTGTGCAGAGGTTCATTACAACATTATTCATAACTATAATGATTATCATGGCAATAATAAAAACAGTTACCATGTATTGTGTCCTTATTTTAAGTCAAGCACTGTGAAAGCACTTTATCTATATTACCTCACTTAATTCTCATAGCTGCCCTATAAGAAAAATATTATTATATAAGCTCAGAGAAGTTTAAGGTAACTGTCCAAGGTCAAACAACTGGTATAAGATGGAGCTAGAATTTGAACCCAAAAGGTCTGACTCCAAAGTCTATATTCTTACTACATGTGTGGGTGCATGTCAAGTAGTTTCAGTCATGTCCAACTCTTTGTGACCCCAAGCACTGTAGCCCCAGGCTTCTCTGTCCACGGGATTCTCCAGGCAAGATTACTACAGTGGGTTGCCATGCTCTCTCCCAGGGGATCTGCCCGACCCAGGAACAGAACCATGTCTCCCGTATCTCCTGCACTGGCAGAAGGGTTCTATACCACTACCACCACCTGGGAATTATATAGAGCTTGCCAAGCACCAAAGATTGTCCTAAATACTTCACACATCCATCCTCATTTAACGCTCATAAGAACCCTCTAAGGTCAGCAGCATTACTGTCCCCATCCTACAGATAAGGGAACTGGGACACGAAGGTTAAGAAACGGATCAGAGATCACGTAGACAAGAAACGGTGAGCCCTGTGTTTAATCCCAGACAGTCTAGCTCTCTTTTCCTATTTAAAAGAGCAAATGACTAGAACCTACCTACTCAAAGACTGGCTTAAATATAAATATTTATGAATGTATGAATGAAGAAGCAAAATGTAAAGGGCAAAAAGGCAGGGACTGCCAGTATCTCCATTTCTCCAAATTATTCCATCAGAATATACACATCATTTATCCTTTATTTTCACACGTAAGGTTTATTTCTGTATCATATACATTCTAGAAAAGCTAGCATGGAATAAGAGAAAAAGCACATGGAAGGAGAATCAGAAGACCCGGGTTTCAGATCCAAGCTACCGCCTATTATCTTGGTGGCATTAGTCAAAATCTTAACCTCTCTGAGCCCTTGTTTTTTCTTCTATAGTAAGAGTTCAGATAGAGTTTCTTCTTGGCATCAATATTCTATATAATCTCATGATAGTAGAGAAGATAACTTTTGTTCAAGTCAACACTTAAATTGCCCAATTAATATACAGTTAGGTAACAGCTTAAAAAAAAAAAAAACTTCAATGGAGTTTTAACAAAATTTATATGTTGTCCAGATAAAGTACCCTAAACATCTACTTCCAAATGTTTACTACACCAGCATTAATTATAAGATTATTCTTGATATGCTTGCAATATGACTGGAGATGTAAAAGTATCCACATGCAGAGTTCAGCACCAATATGGACATAACAACTTGAGTTGTCTCTACTAATTTATCCCTAGCCTTCTGCTCCCCACCCCCAATCAAACTGTAAGAGCAAAATAAATTTCACATCTCTACAAACTATCTCCAGTCTAAGTCTCTGGCACTGATTTCTGTCCCAAACTTTAATATTGTAGCTCTATTTACTGGATGTTTCTCCTTTAATTGGCATTTTTCTAAGTCAGGTCCAGGCACAGTTTATTACTCCAACATCCTGATTCTCTACTTCAGGCTGTCACTAATTCCTAATCTTTCTTCTATTGGATTGTGGGTTATATTTAGCATGGGCAACATATGCACACAATACGTGTACCATCCCCTAATCTTTCACCCATGACAGACATCACTAACAGATCACAGAACTCCCTCGACTGAGCCCAGACACGGCTCTACGATCCATACTATCGTAGCACTCCAAGGAGCCATAGCCATTGGCTGGAGCTGGGATATAAGATGAAACCCAGTTCTCATCCCTGGTCTCCATACTGTTAACCATGACGAGTCCTGTCTCTTTTCTACGAGCCATTTATCATGGCACGACTGCACTACCGCAATAGTCCTCTAACCAGACTCTCCAGTTGATCCTTGCATCATCTCTCTCCAGCCCAGTCGTCCTCAGTGGCTCCCCATTATCTGTCTGCAGGGAAAATAAA
This sequence comes from Bos mutus, assembly GCF_027580195.1. Taxonomy (NCBI): domain Eukaryota; kingdom Metazoa; phylum Chordata; class Mammalia; order Artiodactyla; family Bovidae; genus Bos; species Bos mutus. Next base: position 53,961,995 of record NC_091631.1, on the reverse strand, counting down.
AACGTGTTCACCTCTGTCAGATGTTCAGGAGCCTCTACAATTTGGCCCAATCTTCCTTTCTAGGCCTGTCTCTCATAAGTCCCCAATATCAGGCCTTTTCAAATATTTCTCAGTTTCTAAACTCTTCCATCAAATGAAATCTTGGGCAAAAAAACCAGTAAGTTCAAATGACAAAAACATCACTGCCTGGGCTGAAACAGACGTAATGGTCCAGCAGCAGCATGCTACTCGGGGGGCCCTCTGGCTGCTCAGAAGGGGCTGAGGCTCTTCTGTAACCCACCACAAAGAACCAACCGCAGCCATGCTGGCCAGAGAACATGAGAATCCAAATTAAATTCCTAACCAGCACTTATTTATAAGCTCTTCTCAGACGACAAAACAAACCCAGGACGGAACTAATCAAAAGAGCCCAAACACTTAAGACCAGAGTCTAGCAAAACACACAGACACCCCCCCTCCCCATACATAAATTTAACATGATTTTCTTCTGCTCTGAAAATGTCAGTGCTCAGCAAGGGACAGGACAAGGTTAAGAGAATCTGACAGGAAGGATTGGATGGAGTTGAAAGCTGAAGTCCTGCAAGTTTATCTACACAAGCAGCACAAGTTCCCCTGGCATATTCCCAACTCAGCCCAACGCCCCGCAGCAACATAAGAGCAATAATTTTTTTAAACACCCTCATTCTGTCCTACCACATCTCATAATGTGTAAAGCCCAGCTGGATGGTGTGTAGGATTTTGTCAAGCTGTCTTCAATCTTTAGCTTTACCTCCATTCCTAACAACTGAGCTGGCGAGCACTTAAGTTGCTGATGTTTATTTACATCCTGTTTTTTTAATATTCTTTCCAAGAAGCGCTTCTTGTTGACAGGGCCAGGGGCAGGGATGCCATTTGTCAGAGTTTCTTTCACCACGGTGCTCCTCACCCTACCAGAAGCTAAGAACAAGGGACCCTCTTGCTTTATCTCCCAGATGCTCAAGTATTTCTTTACTCAGTTATTTTTGGTTGCACTTCCATTTTATTTATTTATATTTGGAATTCTAAATTTACAAAGAAAATGTATATGCGTCTAACTGATTTCTCTGAAAATATAATCTGAAATTTTCTTCATTAGATTTTGTGGATGTCCTTTCTTTTTATCCCACATTCAGTACAGTATCTGTTGGTTATCACCACTGAAAGCAGACATCACCTCTGATGAATCCTTTTGCTCATATGAATCGTATTATTCTAAAAAGTTCCTCTTCCTAGAAATCCTCAGTTTGCAAGCTAGACAGGGACACAGAAAACACAGTCCCCTCTCCAGTATCCACGTGCAGTTTAGCATTATCCCAGATAGCCTTATTAGCCCCACACTGATGCACTGGGTTTCCCAGGTGGTAAAGAGTCCTTCTGCAATGCAGGTGACTTGGGAGACTCAGGTTTGACCCCCGAGTCAGGAAGATCCCTCGCAGAAGGAGACAGCAACTTACTCCAGTATTCTTGCCGGGGAAATCCCATGGACAGAGAAACCTGGTGGGCTACAGTCCACGGGGTTGCAAAGAGTCAGACACGACTGAGCATGAGCGTGCATGTGGCAGGACTTGTCTTCAGAAGTTTTGGGTTTGGGGACTGTACATGAATGCCAATGTGAGAATAAGCAAGATGGGTAAATTTTACAATACACCACAAAAATCAACTCTAAATAATTTTAGGAACCCACTGTCAAAAGACATTCCACAAAGATTCATTTCTGTTGGGGTGAATAATGAGCTGACCAGCATTCTTTTCGGAACTCCACTTTTCCCTGGCTTCTTTGGGATGAATAGAAGCTGCCAGGGAGAGGCCTAGATTGGGCCAGATGGGGAGATGGACTCCCCTCTGGAGTCCTCCAGAATCCATCATGTTTCATGAGGACTTTTATATTTTGTTTGTCATTAAATTGCTCTGGTTTGGGGTGTTCCTGGCATCTAGTGGTTAAGAGTTTGCCTTCCAATGCAGGGAATGTGGGTGTGATCCCTGGTCGGGGAACTAAGATCCTTCTTGTCTTGCAGCTAAAAAACCAAAACATAAAACAGAAGCAATATTGTAACGAATTCTAAAAAAATTGTTCAGGTTTGGGTTAATGACCATTACTAGAAACAACTGCTAGCAAACTCTTCAAAGTAATTCCTTCTATCTGATTAGATTATGTACAGCCCTATATATCCCCTACCTCGTCAGGGGAAAATACCTATGCTATGCTATGCTATGCTATGCTAAGTCACTTCAGTCATGTCTGACTCTGTGCGACCCCATAGACAGCAGCCCACCAGGCTCCCCCGTCCCTGGGATTCTCCAGGCAAGAACACTGGAGTGGGTTGCCATTTCCTTCTCCAATGCACGAAAGTGAAAAGTGAAAGTGAAGTCGCTCAGTCGTGTCTGACTCTTAGAGACCCCATGGACTGTAGCCTACCTCGCTCCTCTGTCCATGGGATTTTCCAGGCAAGAGTACTGGAGTGGGTTGCCATTTCCTTCTCCAGAGGATCTTCCCGACCCACGGATCGAACCTGGGTTTCCCGCATTGTAGGCAGATACTTTATCGTCTGAGCCACCAGGGAAGTCATAGAAGTATACATTTTCAATGCAACACCAACCTGAGCCAGGGGTATGAATAAGTAAAACTATACTCACTGCCAATACATCTATCCATGATAGACTGCTATTAACAATCCAAACTTCTAAGCAAAAGACACCTAGCTTACTCGTAATGTTGCAGCGCATCAGCCCCTCTCAGAGCTTCTTCCCAGCATATGTCTCACTCCCCTCCTTCACCATTACACTCACCCATTCAATAACCTAACGAGACTGACATAAAGCAGAGAGCAGGTGTGTGCAATATGTTGTTTGCGTCTCCCCACTTGGAGTTATTAGCACCTCCCATCACTCAATTTGGCAGGTCCATTTTAATATTAGCATCACACACAAGCTGCATCCTTGAGAAAGGAGGCCGTTTCAGACTTTTCTGGTGAACTATTACTCAGATAATAGAACAGTTATTTCATGTCATTATAAAATTAAACTTTACCTTTGGGTCTTGAAAAGGCTAACAGTTCAACTTCCCTTTTTGACATGCAGGAAGATAAGATTCTTCTGACATGAAAATAGGAAAGGGCATTTGTAAGCACACTGACAGTTTTACTAGGCCGCTCAGGGCAGTGTATTATTTTCTTCAACTGTAACAGCATATGTACACTAATATACTTTTAGACACTGTACCGTATTACCCACGTGAAGCAAGCTGAACTCCCTTTCTTTGCCATGCTACAATAGTTTCACATCTCAGTTATGTACCTCCAAAGTAGGTTTCAGAATCATTCACAATGTCAACTGCATATTATGGCTGAGCTTTCAACAACAGTTTTGTCCATCACACACAACTACAACCCGTTTTAAAAGAAAGAAAGACATCCGACAAAGTGGGGCATGAAAAATAAAATTAATATAATGCTCTGCTTCCTTTTATACAACATTATGTATTTTGAGGGAGTTCTTCAGAAACGTATTCAAAAGAAGGGAGCATTCATTTCTGGAAGTTAATTACATTTTATTAAGTTTCAAGTTTCACGGGAATTCAGTTTGAGTGGTTAGGCTGTGCTTGAGGACTGAAAAGAGAAATCACACCCAGAATTATTTGTTAAAGGTGAGGTGGGTTCATAACACCTCTGAAATTTCTAGATAAACTTTACCAGAACAAAGTTGCTGTGAGTAAAAAGATCACTATTAGAAGTTTTCTAAGTTTGCTAATAAAGATGGCAAATTACCAGGCTGAAATCTGTCATTTGTTAATCAAATTGAATAGTAATTCCTTCCTGCAGACACACGGAGAAGACAAATTATCAATTTCTGTAAATCATAATTAGTTCAGAGGCAGATTCCAATTCTCTAAAAGATTAGCTCAGTGTAGTTTAAATGAAAGGCACTCAGTTACCATACACATTGTAGAAAACCTGAGCCTTCAACTGAGGTACTTGAATCTTGGATTATGACCACTTGAAGGTTTGCAGTAATAATTCAAAACGCTTTTACTTTGTTCTCTTCGCTGAGGCCAATTTTCACTAAGTGTGCAGGCAAGGGACTGGGGAGACAAGTGTTCACCGCAGTTCTCCTCTGTGCTGTTTGTGCCCCAGCCTGGATGGATGGCTTGGCTGCCACTGAGGCTCCGGGCCCTTTCCAACCTTTAATTTTCTTTAAGAGTGGATAAGCGTCCTGAGCAAAACGGCTCACCACTGCACTTGAGGTGCTTACTTAAAAAGAAATAAAACATGATTAATTTCAAGGGCTTTACAATTAAAAATATATGACAGGAGGGTTGTCTGGGCAATTTAACTACATCGGGAAGGGTCACAGGGCTACGAAGTTTGAGAAACTCTCAGCGAGCCTCAGCGCGTGGATTCGCTATCACTGGTAGCATCTTAGATTATTAAAAGGGACATGCTAATGTGACATTTTACTATTACAAAGGAAACTCAGTACTAAAATTAGAGCATAAATCAGGCAGATATGCTTCCAGACATGCAATCAACTCTGTCTTCCACTCATTTTCTTCTATGCATCAAGAAGTTATATTAAATTTCATTTTGTATTTATTTATTAACTATGTGTGGCACTCCTTCCTAAGTTCAATGTGAGGAACAAAAATTTAGCTACATTCTCGTAAAACATCCCAGGAAAGATGAAGTTTAATGCAGACAAAGGTGGACGATTATGGTGTCACAAAAATATACTTTCCAAATCAAGACTAAAATATAAACCTATTAGTTTTGAATATTTATCCAGATTGCATTTCATATGCAAGAAAGCTCTCCTTTTTATGGCAAGAAAGTATCTACACCCATAAAACAGTAAGATTTGTCTTGGAAAAAGAGCCTGACAGCCCAACCAATTCTGTTCTCAAAACAATGGCTAGTTTGCGGGTATAAATGGCAGACAACATAAAGTAAATCACTGTCATGAAATAATAATTAGCATTGTAAAAATAACCTCCACTGCCTCAGCTGACTAATGCACAATCCCTGCTCAAGCCCATATTTCAAGTCTGAAAGTCACCAAATGAAATTAGCACTTTGGTTCCAAAGGCGGATTCTGTTGGTATTTTTGCCTGGAAGGAAAGGGAAACCATTTCAGACCTTCTCACTAATCCAAAATAGCAAAAACTTGTCATCTTTGTGGCTTAAAGGGAAAGCTGTTCCAGGGCTTGGCAGAGAAGATCATAGTTCAGTCCAACAACATTCTCCTCCCTCTCGTCCCCATCCCACTGGTCTAGGTCCTCCCATCAGCAGAGGGATTAATGATGCATTTCTCACTCAGACGGTACATGTCCACAGAACTGTGAGGTTGGGCAGTTCGGTGACAGAGTCCTTAATTACAAGGTCAACATCATGGGCGTGACACCCACGTGGACCAATTTGTTTTCATCTGTTTCACTGCCTTACCATCTTTAGTGCTAGCCATCCAATCACAGTCGCATGCTGTTGGTCAAAAGGTGATTCAGGAAGTGCATGAAAATGGTTCAGTGGATCCCAGTCACCAAAGGGAGGGAAGAAGGAAGATGGAAGGGAGGAACGGAAGAACCACAGAGAGAAGGACCCTGCAAAATCTTAAAAGCACTCTGCCTTCCTGTCTCAGAGCCTATGACCACTATCTTTCTATTTAAAAGGACAACATATTCAGGCCATATGTATTTAAACATCAAACAGGGATACACAGTGATAACAAAAATGGCTAGCTAGCTAATTTATTCTGAGTTTGCCCTATACTAACTTTCAAAAAATTAACTAAATCTATACAAAATTAAACAATGCTTATGAATTAAACACTATATTTCATGCCTTAAAAGAACTCAGCACATTAGCAATTAGCATTTTCTTTGTTTTGAATTCATTGAATTTATATCACCCTTCCACACTGTTTAGCTAAAGCAAACAAAAACAAGAAAATCACATTATTCTTTCTAAGCCATATAAAAGTGATCTGGAAAGTCACGTTTAAAATCGCTATCATGGATTAGCTTAAGGCAATTATTTCACTTGCTGCATTCTTTTACGAGAAGTTTAAAAAAAAAAAAATCAAGCTTCTTGCCTAACAAGAAAAATGAAATCCCATTAGTTGTGTCTCCAGTGTATATTAACATTCCTTTTGTTTAGAAAGGTTAATATCCCCCAAATAAAGGAGCATACAGTGCCTGTTAAAATAATTACATCATGACATTTTAGAAAGGTTGGCAGACGTGGTTCCAAGCAAAGAAACAAACAAAAGTAAAAGCGAGTACTTTTTAAAATATCCATGACTTCAAAAAATGGAAAGCACTGGAAATTCCACCATGTTTGCAATTTCCTGCCAGCTTGTCTGAGGTCTGGTATTTGGCTTTTCTCCCTCATCCTCAATATCTTTCTGTCATAGGAAGGTGTATCTTCATGCTCTAAATCAGATGCTCTATTATCTGAAAAGGAAACTACAAATCTGACAACAAAAGAATTTCACAACAGATAGGTGGCTGAAGCATGAGGTACCAACATAAGCCCAAGTATTTCATGGCCACTTGGGAGTCCCGAAGGACAGTATTTAATGTCCTTAAAGAAAAAATAGCTTTTCTATTCTAGGCAAGTTGATCTGAAGGCCCAGCATCAGTAAGACTGAAGCCAGTGAACAATTTAAGTCTCCAAACTCACTCCTCTAAGACCTAAAAGAAAGTACTTTAAATTGTATGCAAATAGAATGTAGTACTCTGATTCTGATGCCTGAGGCAGAAAGACACAAGTCTCCACATAAGTAAAACAAATTATTAATCTCTCAAACCTCTGGATTTAGCAAACATTTTTTAAATCAAAAATAGGCACATCAGTAATATAACACCTGCCTGGCTCTCCCTCTCCAGGGCATGAACGCCCCTCTGGAGCTCCAGAATAGGGTGCCCTGCTCTTCCACCGCTCCCGGGAGACAGTCAGTAAAACAGGCAAGACAAAGGTGAGGAGAAAAGCAACGGTTTCCCCACCAGCACTTAAACCATAGAAAGCTGCCTCAGTTAATGATGCCTCAGCCTCTGGACAGCAGGTCAGTGAATCTAATTGAACAAGTGCTTTAAGAGGCTTATTAATATTCCCCAAAGTCACAGAATGTTTAACAACGGAAATTCCCAATAACACCCGTAACAAATTGTACATGTGCAGTGGTGAAAAGGATTCTGCCTAAAGAATCCAGGGGGGAAAAAAAAACTCATAAAAAAAAAAATTTACAGGGCCCCAAGTTACCATAACAAAAATTCCCAAATAGTATAAGTCTACAGAAGGGAATTCAGTGCAGCATCTCAGCCGAGAGTCTCACAACAGACCTTAAAGGAAAGTCTATCTCAGCTTCGTACAAAGGGTAGATATCCCTTCGGCACAGGGCTTTTCAGCATTGAATGATGCCACTGCGTCCAAGCTCATGCAAATGTAGCGCCCTGCGTGCAAGAAGCAATCCTTGCACACTTGTTGAATGAACGAATGCACGAACAATTTATACGGAATAGTCTTCCAAAACAGCCTCTAGCACCTCTAAATTGACACAGGCTATGTAGAGTGCTGGCTGAAATAGATGGATTACTTTTTTTCCCCCCAGAAGCCAGATAAGAGCACATCTCCAGGAGAGAAAAAGAAAAAAAAGCAAAAAACAAAAAACTAGACAGTGAGCAAAGTAAACTCATTTCTCTTCCATATTCAAGGAGCATGTTTTTCTTAATAAGAAGAGAGAAAATGATGATGATGGTGGTGGTGGTGGTGGTGGTGGTGGTGGTGGTGGTGGTGGTGACGGGAAACACATAGCATTTGTTTGGTGCTGGGCACTGTTTGAAGTATCTTATACGAATTAACTAGTTTCACCCACTCAGTTGCCTGTCGACAGCAAGGAGATCAAACCACTCAATCAACTCTGAATATTCATTGGAAGGAAAGATTGAAAGCAGGAGGAAAAGGGGGCAACAGAGGATGAGATGGTAGGATGGCGTCACTGACTCAATGGACATGACTTTGAGCAAACTGAGATAGACGTTGAAGGACAGGGAAGCCTGGTGTGGTGCAGTCCACGGGGTCGCATTGAGTAGGACACGACTTAGCGACTGACCAACAACAACTGCCTGTGAAATTGGAATTAGTATGCCCATCTTTCGGCTGAGTTGAGACAGAACTAAGTTTCGTTCAACTAGTGCCTGGCACAGCCAGACTGCAAGGCCAGACGGTTAGCGCCAGAGCGTGTTACACTATTTGTAACAGCACTGGTTCAATAGAACTTTCTGTGATGATGGGAATGTCGACATCTGCACTGTCCAATACAAAAACCACTAGCCATGTGTAGCTACTGAGCCTTTGGGTGTCACAAGAGCAACTGGGGAACTGAAGTTTTCATTTTTACTTAAGTCTAAGTGTAAATAGCCACATGCTGCTACTTACACTTCAGTTTCATTCTATGACATAGACAATGTTCAGCTAATGAAATATAAGATGCTGTAGATGTCACCCTTTGTGAAATCATCTCTTAGCAATTTTCTGCCTCTGAGTTCACAAGTCAAAGTTCAATAACTACTCATTTTGCCATAGAAGTGATAAAAGTATTCTGACATACATAGAGTCTTTGATAATTTGTGTCATATTATCTATATTTCCTACAAGCATATCTGTTTGTTGGTGGGGGGTGATGGAGTCAACAGAAATTATTTTCATTCTAAGTAGTATTTCTCAAACAATCTTCCAGGAATCTTTCATCTAATTCATTCAAAAATATTACCGGGCAACTACTATAGGCTATGACAAGGATAAACACAAAATATTACAAAAGCACATTGTTATTGCTGTTCAGTCACTAAGTCGTGTCCGACTCTTTGTGACCCTATGGACTGTAGCATACCAGGCTTCCTTCATTATCTCCCAGGGTTTGCTCAGATTCATGTCCATTGGGTCGGTGATACCATCCAAACATCTCATCCTCTGCCGCCCTCTTCACCTTTTGCCTTCAATCTTTCCCAGTGTCAGGGTCTTTTTCAATGAGTTGGCTCTTCTTATCAGAAGCAAAGATGTACAGAAGCTATACTCACATACTACATACACATTTTTTTTTTGGTCCAAAATTTGACACAGTATATATCCAGTAAATGCCTCATTTCATTTGGATCTTTGTGATGGTCTCTGTCCTGGGCTTCCTTCCTCTAGTATTGCCCCTTTAAAATCCATCTTTCACAAAACTCTTAGAATGAATTTCCTAAAATGTAGATCTGACCTGGGTACACTTCCGGTTAAAATCCTTCAGTGAGTTCTCACTCTTATAAAATCCAAGCTCCTTAGTATGGTACCTCCTGGACATAGTAACTTAGCCAGGGATGATCTTTCTAGCCTCATCACTCACTTGAATCTTTTGGGGAATTAATAAACATCTTGCAAAATTCTGTTTATATGTTTGTAGACCTTAATTTTTTCAAGGAACCCTACATTGTATATCTCCAGAATTGAGCACAATAGTTCTCAGGCAGTAGGCATGAAGAGACACTTATTGAACTAAATAAAATATAAGAAAAATGATAAGGACAGATGGAAGTTATATTTGCCATAATGGATACAAAGAACTTGTAGACTGCTCTGGGCTGACAGGAAAAGGAATAAAGAATAAATCGGAAAGACATTCTAAGGGGCACGTGAGCTACAGTAAATTTTAAGCAAAGGGAATATCACAAACATTATCAATTATCAGCTCATGTCATATAACAGGAGTCAAGAGAATAAAACATGTATCCCATTTTTTTCCATACCATCCATTTTTACCCACTGCCTTTCTAGATACCATCCAGCTCATCTCCAAGAAAGCAGGATTTTTTCCACCTATAATGAGAGCACAGAGTCTACAGCACTGAGGTTCCAAGTGGATAGGCACTGGGTGTTAAAGGTTCGGCACCTGTTTTGAATACTCCCTTTAACCTCTTGCTTCGTGGCTTCATGTAGTAAGCAGAGGTAGAAAAGGCTCCATCTCTTGAGGCAGACTGGCTGTCCTATTTGTACTCACTTTGACTTCAGAGCTCTAGCTGTTCCTTCTCTCTTCTCAGTCTCAGTTTGTCTTTAGTGTGGTTGCCAAAAAGCAGTAAGATTCCAAGATTAAGACTTGGAACAGACAGAGGGGTTGAAGGCATCCCTTGCGTTCAAGCCTAAACCACCGATCCTATCTAGCTTCTATCAGAGCTCTGCACTGCAGTCTCGGATACTAGTACTTAAGATTCCCATCCTGTACCTTCTTGCTCTGGAAAGAGAGGGTAGTAAGTGGATGAGCTGATTGACAGGACAGGGTCTGAACCTACCTGGGTCCCTGGATATCTCATCCCAATCCCTAACAACTAGAAAGAACTGAGGGTTCAATTTGTAAGGATTGTAGAGTGAAGGCAAAAAGAAGATGAGGCTGGATAACTAGATTTGGTTCAGACTGACTACCAACCTAAGTAAATTTTAGTCTCTAGGTCAAAGCAGTGAAGCTTTGTTTATTTAGAATCATGAACTGGACAGAAAAAGCCTAGTGCATATCATATAGTCAATAATTAATAAATATTTAATCTGGCAGCTACACCTAACCTGACCTGAAAGCAGAAGAGACTGAAAACATCAAGGAAAACACTTACGAGGCTATTATACTCTGGTGTGAAGAAAGATTTTTTAAATTATTGAAGAGGGTTAACTGTTATATAAAAGGAAACTATCATTTGCTGAGGACCCACTATGTGCAACCATTATGCTGATCATTATTTTTCTTAGCCTTCACAAGTCTACAAACTAAGCATGATGATTCATGCTTTCAAATTAAAAAAATGAAGGCCCTGAGAATGTGTAACTTACCCAAGGTCTCACAGCTGATAGGAGATAAGCAAGCTTAGATCTGTCTGCAGTCTCGAACCAAGGACTCTTAAGTACCTACGCAATCCTGATTCTCAAGTCTTGGGAATCAACTGCTCAAAGCAGGACAAGGGGGAGGAACAAGAAATACTACTGAGGTTTCTGAGCATTTTCTGATGGACCTTTCAGTTAAGTGAGCCAACAGTTTCTAAAGCTGACTGTATAAAGGGCCTTGATCAAAGTCCTGGAGACACAAACTTTAATGTGACATAATCTCGGCCTTTAAGGGATTTGCAAGTGGCCAGATAATTACAATTTAAGATAAACTAAACCCTAAATAGCAACAGGGAGGTCATGAGAAAAAGCAAGTTTATGTGCATAAAAAATTTCCCTGGAAACTATAGCACTATGGTAACTAGAATTTTTCAAAAATACTGAAATTAAGGATAAACACCTCAGAGTCTCCAGAGTGTTTCTCGATATCATTAAAACGAAGGACTCTCTACAAATTAGTGATCATTAACTTAATTATAACATATTATGCATTCATTTTATTCACCGCCGATACACTGCAGAAAGGATTCCCTAAACATCTCTAATGTATCCACCTATGTCAGTTAAAAGGAATCGTGTCCGTGCTAATTTCCCTTCTACTTGAACAAAAACACTTCTATGCATCTTGGAGAAGTATAATTTGGAGAAATGACACTAATTGAAATTATCAAACCCCCAAACTTTCAGCATTTTCCATCCAGAACAGAAAGATAAGGAAATAATTAATTCAAAGGTCATCTCAAGAGAAACCATTTCTAGGCAAACTACCTAGAAATCAAAAACTAAACCGACTTAATTCAGCTTCAGATCTCATGCTTGCACACACACACACACATACAGTCACATGCACAAACTCAGAAATTGGGTTAATCACTAAATTATTCTCTTATACCTTGTGAATTTTTACAACTCTCTTCCTGAAGTACGTTATTCGTTATATAACTCACATGGGAGAAGCAGTTACTATGCCCATTTTATAAAATAAGAAATGAGGGCAGTAAGGCCAAGCAACTTGACCTAAATAACCTGTGATTTTGGCAGAGCTGACAAGTCAATATAAAAGGATTAACAATTCTGATGCTTCTAATATCTCCAAAAGCAAAACTACAGGCAGAAAGGACAAATTCCCTCCATGAAAGCAGAAGGCATTTATGAATGTACCATATATTAGCCATACTTAACACAGACCCTGGCAAGGAATGTGGCCTTGATAAATAATTTCTGAATGAATAGATGGACAAATAAGAAAATGTCAATGAATGATGCATCTAATGAATGGTACATTATACTTTTTTTAAAAAATGGAGCTATAAAGCATAGTTTTTTTGTTTTTTTTTTTAAGTAGCACTTAAAGAAAAAATAGCAGTCCACATAAAATCCCAAAGTGACCACCTACCTAGTAGTATATAAGAAATGACACCACTGTTCAGGAACTACTCCTTTCAAACTCAAAAAATGTAGGCAGCTTTTGTAACTTTAATGTACTACCATTAAAGACACATACACACAAACCGGAGATAAATGGATGTTATAACAGGCTTAAAAAAAAAAAACATAATTACCTAAAAAAGAAAAAAAAGTATGTATTTTCAGCAATGTATCCATTCTTTGTATTCTACAATTCAAACAGGATGGGTATTATAACCAAAAGGGGAAAAGAATGTATTCCAACCATGTTATAATAGTACAATGCAAACATTTTTGTAATCCCTTTTTGGAATTCTAATGTTAGCTTACAAAAATCCACTGGCTTTTAGAAGACCCTTACAAATAACACAACTGTGAAGGAAATTTAATGTACGCTTTCTTCTCCCCTCCTGGCACAAACTCACAACACAACAAGGGAGAGAGGACCTGCTCAGGAGCCCCCCACTGGAGGTGTGGGCAAAAGCCCACCTGGAAGGGCTTTCCTCTGCTTGCCTGGCCCCGCACCTCATTCAGGTTTCACGTAGTACAAACAGAGCGACATGTAACATGTCAACTTTGCTCTGTTAATACTGGGAAAATAAACAAAAGGAAAAGGGTTTTCCTGGAAGAAGACCTTTCAGCACCAGGTTCATTCATTCATTTTTAAATGTTTACTGAGTGCCTATTGTGTGGAAGGTGAAGTGCCAGGAACTGAGTCTTACATTCTTGCAAATTTCCCTGTCATAGCTTCATAAAAATCCACATAAGCCATAAAGAAATGCCACAGAGTTCAAGGGCAAAGGTTATCACAGACTAACTCAGACAGCTTGCCCTTAGCTGCCCCTCCACCCTCAAGCCAGTGATGTCCATCCAGCATGTTACCTAACTATTCCGAGCACTGTTATCCTTTCTGTTAAATGGGGCCCAAAAGATTGTCTATCTCAAAAAGTACGTTGAGAAGCTTAATAAAATATCTTAGCGAAGTACCTGGCACATAGCCAGTGATCTGTGCATGAGGGCTGGCTGTGTGTCACGGGACATGAGTGCCATGTCCCTTCAGGCACTCACCACACTGAGATGAGTCCTTAGTAGGTTCCACTCACAGGAAACACTGAGGACACAGAAACAAAATAGCAAAAGCCTACCTTCCTGGAGCTTACAGTCTGGTATAAGAGAAAGATACTGAAGAAATTAGTGGATTATAAGTAATAGCCATAAGAATGCATTTTCCCTAGCAACTTTATTAAGGTGTAACTGACACACAGTTGACTCCATATATGTAATGTACATGGAGTAACATACACAGCACAGCTGTGAAACCATCACCACTATCCAGATAATGAATTGACGCCGGCCCCTGAATGTCCTTGTACACACTCGGAATCCCTCCTTCTGGGACCGCCACCTCCCCATCACCTCTCAGTCATTAATCCATTTTTTTTTTCTCACTGTAGTTTCTTTTGCATTTTTCTAGAATTCTACATAACAAGAATCATAGAATACGTACTCTTTTTACCTGGCTTATTTCACTCAGAGCAATTACATTGAGATTCATTCATGACGTTGTTTATTCGCTAAGCCGTGTCTCTTTCGCTACCCCATGGACTGTAGCCCACCAGGCTCTTCTGTCCATGGGATTTCCTAGGCAAGAATACTGGAGTGGGTTGCATTTCCTTCTGCAGGGGATCTTCCCCTCCCAGAGATCAAACCCACATCTTCTGCTTGGATTCCTTACCCACTGAGCCACCTGGGAAATTCTCATTCATATTTCATCAGTAATTTTAAAACACACTAGACAAGAGGGTCATTTCATCTACTCCACCACACACAAAACTGTACCTTTTGCTTCAAATCTCATCTCTCCCACTAAATTCACCCCTTTAAACCCCGAAGAGTACAAATCAATCTAGAATTAACCACTTTTCAAAAGGGTTGCCTCCCAAATACAACATGCTGAATACTTTCTCCCCATTATTCAGTGTTTCACATCCCCTTTGAGAATTTCACACGGACCACTCTTTTTACTGTCAGAGCAGAAGGAGAAATGTTTTTTGTTTCTCACATCAAGTAGGCAAAACTAAGATGAGTAATCTTGAATCAATCATCAAAGCAGACTCTCAGAATAGCTCTGTATACATAGATGCATTACCATTTAAAAAAATATTACAAAATAAGAGACAATCTGTATGGTTTATCATAAAATGGTGGGGATTTTTGAGAAACTATTCCATCAGTGTTCTAGGATCTAAAATGTTATTCCTATGAAGACTGACTATTTTCTAGCTGAGTGCTCAAGTACACTGCTCAAAGGCATGGGCTTCCAATAGACAACTAGGTAATGTCAGGATATAAAATCTGGATTAAAAATTATCTTTCAACATGAAATTTCTTATAGTTCTAACTAGTGTCATATACCAAGGTGAGACGATACATTTTAAGAACTAAGTACAATGGTTGGTACATGATAAGTACCTCCATAGAAGATCAGCCCAAAGTAAAGGTAAGACATAGTCATACTGCAAGCCTCCTTAGAGATATGGGTCCTTTTCTTGATTACAATGAATCCTACATTTTCATTGACTGTCTTTTTTCTGCCCCCACTGTGGTGGGATGCAGACCTTTCCCAACCAGGGATTGAATCTATGTCCTACAGCTGAAGCGTGGAGTCTTAACCACTGGACCACCAGGGAAGTCTGTGGATCCTACATTGCAGTCATTCTAAAAAATTGCACGTCCCCCATGTATTCAGTCCTGAGCTAGATGGCCAATAAATAATTTACTGAGTGCTTCCTGTGCCTAGCACTGAATAAGGCTCTTTTACACACTGCTGCTGCTGCCAAGTCACTTCAGTCGTGTCCGACTCTGTGCGACCCCATAGACGGCAGCCCACCAGGCTCCCCCGTCCCTGGGATTCTCCAGGCAAGAACACTGGAGTGGTTGCCATTTCCTTCTCCAATGCATGAAAGTGGAAAGTGAAAGTGAAGTCGCTCAGTCTTGTCTGACTCCTAGTGACCCCATGGACTCCAGGTGGTGAAGTGGTAAAGAATCCACATGCTGTGCAAGAGATGGAAGAGATTTGGGTTCAATCCCTGGGTGAGAAAATCCCCCAGAGAAGGAAATGGCTCCAGTATTCTCACCAGGAAAATTCCAAGGACAGAGGAGTCTGATGGGGTTGCAAAGAGTTGAACACATCTGAGCACACATACACACAAGACAAAATGATCCTGACTCAAACTTTGTTGAATGCTCCAAATTTCTTTAGTTTAAATACACACACACACACACACACACACACACACACAGGCTTTGTACTGTTCCAAACACAATTCTTCTAGTAGGGTTAAGTTTGAAACTCTCGAAAATAAGTCATACACTAAAAAGTGTACCGGGATCTTTCAGTTCCTTGGTCTCTTTCACTCAAACTTATTTTGAGAGGCTTGAACTACAATCACATTAACGGCTGGATCTATTGTTGTTCGTTGGGTACCTACTACATGCCCAGCACTGCTATGTCAGCTGGCTAAGAAGATTAATCACACAGAGAAGGGCATACATAAGCCTTTCTTTGGCAACAAAATAATACACCTGTTATTTTGACTTTTTGCTTAAAGCCCATAGAAAAAGCTGACAGTGATGTTGCACTTGAAATTGAAGACTCACAAAGCAGCCAAACTGTATAAACACAACTACAATACAAATGAGCTACTTGAAAACAACGAGCTTTTTGCTGACTTTGTGGCTGCATCCTAACCAAAAATATACGGTGAAATTAAATTATCTTGCTGATCAAACTTTTCCATTCTTAGGCATAGATGAAATTCAGGAGCATTTGCCAAAACCTGCTAACACTGCTTACGTGATTATGAATGGTAACGGGGACTGCACATGAACTCCATCCAATGAGTAACTGGAGAGAGAAAACCACACACACACACACACACACATTCCAGATGAAATCCTAGAATGAAATGCTGACACCCAAAAGCCGTGCAGGTTCAGTGACTGCAGCAGACGAAAATATTTCAAAGCTAGATACATTTCCTGTTGCAAATTCCTTACATTCCATGACAGAATCCTAAAGGCCTAGAGCAGCCTGGCAGTCTCGGGTTGTGCTGATGCACAGAAAGGGAACTCTAAGTGTGTGGTCGAGCTGTCAGCAGAGCCCCTAGACCAAACACCGCTGAAAGCGAAAACAAGTGTCTGGGAGGCACTTCACAGGTTTTCAAAGAAAGACTGATGACTGTGACCTTGAGCCCCTTCTAAAAGGTATTCTTTCTTTAAAGTCTTACTGGGCCCCTGCAGCCTACTCGTAAGATTCAACAAGAATTTATTTTTTTGAGATTTTCATTTGACAGTAAGATGAAGCTGCCTGGGTACATTTGTGGTCCTCCTGGCGATCACTAATATTTACCAAGTAGAAATGGACTTGGCCTTCAAAGTACTCAAGGTATATTTTAACCTATAATTTACATTTTGACTAAGAATCTCTAAAAGACTGTGTCCAAATGTAATTGGGAATGCTCTGCTTCTTGGATTTCAAATTCTGCTAAAATGACAAAAGGCTGAGGGGCATGGGGTGGGGTTGGGGGGACTTCACTAAAAAATGAAAAATAAAACAGCACCCAAGCAAGTAAAACACCATTCATATAGCATAAGACACTGAATCCCCCTCCATATCTACTATTTGTCTCTGAAATATCATTAAACAGGTGCTACGACAGTCTTCCACACATGCAAAGCTGGGTATGCTGGTAATTCTCTTACCAGAGAGAAATCAGTAGGATTATAATGAAGTAGCAGTCAGTGATGTAGTTAACCTCCAGCTCATAAAGGAAATCAGACTGTATAACTCAGATTCTACCTATGACTAGCCAGGACTCATTGGAAACATTTTAAGAGTCCCAGAGTAGATTCAGCACTGGAGTCTCTGAATGTCTTGAGTGACCTGTGTCTTGTTGAAGGTGACCCTGAATCGTGTATACAGCCATTATTTATGACTGCTTATAGTTCACCATATTTTGCATCTGAGTGAGAAGAAAGCAATTCTAAGAACTGAATTTATGCCAAGAAAAATCCATACCGTATCTTCAGATTGTGCATGCCTTGGGGCACATGTGCACCCATGCCCACACGCACCTGCACACACACACACACACACACACACACAAGCAAGCAACACTGTCCCAAATCACATACTCAAACCTGATCCTTCCACGTCCAAAACAGGCTTAAACTCTGTTGGTTCAGTATGGGTATAGCTTGGTGCAGTATGTCTCATTTACATGACGGAGTAATATTATTCAAAAACAAGTTCTAACAATAGCTTGTAATAAACTCTTCACTGAGGTTAATGATGCCTACCCCTATGGAATACTGATGAGGCAGAAATGCCTAAGAAGCACTTGGTATAAAATAAAATGAAATCAGATGCCAAAACATGGTCAGCCCCCTTTGCCCCCATCTTGTACCACTGAGAATTAACTAGATTAGCCATTTGGAATGTTGATTCTCAAAATAATATACCTCAATACCAGAAAACTGACAGTTTTGTGTTTTACCTTTTAAACCTGACAAGGTTTTCTTACTATCTTAACTTCAAGAGAAAAAAGAGCAAAAGGCAATTCCCACAGGCCTCAAGAGTACTGAGACCTAGTCAACAAAAATAGTTTTAATTACAGATAAATTTGTGGTTTAGCTGGTAGGAAATTTACTGAAAATTGTTCTAGGGAAATGCTTGGAGAATAACAGTATAAACCGATTATTAGAGTTTGTCTTTTTTTTTTTTTTTTTTTTTTTAAAGTATCTCTATAATACAGTCTTCCATATCTAGGCAGATCTTGTCAGAGACAGATGGCCTAAGCCTGTATTTAACAATGAATGATTAAAAGCAAAGTAAAAGAGGCTAGATACTATTTAATCCTTCTTCACAAATAAGCATCAATAAAGCTATGAGGTCATTGAGTATTTTTATGCTTATAACCTCAAAAGAAGTACACCTTATTGCTTATCCATAGTTCCATCATCACTCTTGCAAATCCCATACAGGAATTCATTTTATTAGACATCGACACAAGGGGTCTTATCCAGAAAGTGCAGTGCCACTGATCTTTCATTCAATAATCAAGCACCTACTATGTGCCAGGGGAAAGGAACACAGAGAAAGCTGCCATTATCTGCTAAAGGATCTGAATTTAATGTTTATCTCATTCAATCATCTCTTCAAGTCTCTGCCAACAGAGAAATCATACAGACATGCCCAATCCAGATAAATCTTCCCATAAGGATCAATGGTACAAGCTGAGAGCTCAGCTTCCTTTGCCTCTTGTCGCTACAAAGTTCCTTTGGCCGCAACACTACACCTGGCACCAGTTTCACAATCAGCGGGACATGGCATAACTGGTGCCAAAGTACCGCATGCATTCAAGCACCAGTGACCTTAAATGGCGGTCATTATTACCATCTCCTACCGCTTTTTGACAGTTGGCCGCTGTTCTCTGAATGTCAGAACCCTCTAAATTCTACCGAATCACTGAACTTGTGGACCAAGGTTGATGAGGGGTGCTCCAGGTAATGGCTTTTCAGTATTAAAGAAAACAGTTCCTTCTCTTCTTGTAAGAAATATGTTAAAAAAGATTCAGAAACCCCAGACAGTGATAGATCTGTTTATTTGCCAAGTCCATTTTAAGGTAATTTCCCTTTTTAAACAGCAATCTGGATGACTAAGTTAAGAATAATGGAAAGAATAAGATGAATGCATGCAAAAACACAATAGGGGAGGTTTAAGATAAACAGAAATTTGTTTCCTTAGATTCAAGGTCCACTGATCAGTTCATCAGTTCAACTAGGAAAAGCTGAAGAATGTACTTTGCTCTTTAATAGGAAAGGCTAAGATTCTTGGATTATTCCAGGGCTTTCACTGGGGCCTGAATCAAATGATCTTGGGACTGTTTCTTCTGGTAATTTTCAATACACGTGTGATCCCTCTCAGTGAAATCTAAGCTATGTTCATTCTTATTCTGGCATCGAGTGTCTCTCATTTTCAAAACCTATTTCAGTTCCTGAAATACGTGCTTCTATAAACTCTAAGGCCAAGTTTTCCTTTCAAAAGTGTTCCTAACATTTACATTTAGACCCACCATTAAGTCTCTTTTATACATGAAACCCTCCCAATCAACACTCTCTTATATCTTTCTTTCATTCCTCCTTTTTAAGGAGGTATTTGTTTAAATCAATTCCTTCCTTCCATTTCTAATGAAAACACCTGGACTTGGCCTGGTAGAAGCACACATGTATTATGACCAGAAATACCACCATTTTAAAAGTGCCCCATGCATTTTCTCTAGCAGAGTAAGTTATAAGGCAAGAGGAGAAGAAGAAGGAGGAAACGAGGACGGGGAGGAGGAGGTTATTTATTTAACTTGTTTGGTAGGGATCAGATCCACTCTGGCAACATCATATTTCTGACAGAGTATATAAATATCCATGACACTTCCAGAATGTCACAATCAGTCCTTTACTTAAGTCATTGGCTATTTCACCTCTCATACTCTATTATGCATTTGGCAAGCTATCACTCTGTACTCTTAAATTTTTTAAAATAGCATCACAAATCTGGTAATTAATATACTATATATAATAAATGCTCAAAGTAGTAAAATTACCAATTCAGAACTTATAATATCAATGTTGACATGTATCTCATTTAATAATGGTTTCCTTAATTTCTACATCACTATATCTGGCTTTTAATTTGAAAAACAGAAAGGAAAACAAGGGTAAAAATTAAATTTTTTTATCGGTTTTCAGCTGTAGCTCTTTGTAGGTGTTTATAGAAAACCTTAATAATTGATTAAACAATGCTCCCTATCTCCCTGTAGAACATCCTAACCGAAGCCAGGGTATTCTGCAGAGTCATACGTGTGGGATTCTCTACCAGCTGAGTTGCACAGTTACCATGCATTCACTGGGTCTGCTCCCAAACCTTTTTATTCTAGTTCTCTTTGTTAATGTAATTTCAAAGTCTAATTAAATCATATGTGAACAGATGATACCATATAAATCAATGAAATATGAGTGTAAAAAGAGAGTGATTTGCTGTTTCTACCAAAATTAAGCAGAATATTTGAAAGAATTTCATACAGATGAGTCATTTAACAATTATCACTGACTACATGGAGGTTAGATAAAAGTTTCAGGGGAAATTTAATAAAGTCTAGAAGGATTCTGCATGTAGGTATTTCACAGCATTTTTAAGCAACGTGCTTGATTCAGATAAATATGGATTGGAAAACAGAGGGACTGCACTGTGGGTGTGGTTTACACAAGAAAGACATAGGGAAGTCCACCCAGCAAAGAAAGTGCTTTGTTTAGTTGCTGTAGATGTTTAGTGGCTGAGTTGTGTCTGACTCTTGACTTAACATCAAACACTGGCAAATACAAAATGAAAATATTTATGTGCGTCATAAATATAACTATGAATGTTAAAAAGCTGAAAGTTATGTATTGATAATTTTTAGATTGGTCAGAATCTAAAAAATATGTTAGAATTTTTTTGATTGGTCAACTACTGGAATCAACCAAACTGGACAAGAAAACTTCTACTGTAACTTCTTAATGACTTCATATGATAGATAGCTCAGGTGTCCCTAATGCAGCAAAAAAAATTGGAGGGGGGACACAAATTTGTATTTTCAAAGTATCAAACTCAAAATGCTAAAATGATCACTCTGCTAATCTTGATTAAACCAGGAAGCAATTTTCAGGATCAGAACATTTAGAAATTCAATCTTGATAATATGGGGGGATTTTACCCAAGTGCCTCTGCCCTCCACCCCTCCCCCACCCCCCCCAACCATCACAGTTAACATGGTTTAGCCATCTAGTGACCTGGCAACTTGTGTGAGCATGGAATAGGTTTTCTGCATAAGGGCTGCAGCCATGAAAGGGCCAGGATTAATCGACACCTGTGTGGTAATATTTTCATCTAGATTAATGGCTCCTTTTTTGCCAGCGCCCAGTGATTTCTGTCACTAGGGTCACATGTTATCATACAGCCTTCCACAGATAGCGCTGGCATGCTCTAGACTCTGCTCTGATCATATAATGCATGCGCATTTGGAATCATCAGAAGCAAACATCACACTTCTCTGCGGCACAAAAACAGGCGAACAAAAAGACTTGCTAAGCAAATTGCCTGTCTCCGTGCCTCCTTGATAGGAAAAGTCAGGAACCTACTTAAATATTTATTTTTAATTCCTCTGGCTAAGATTCTGACATGCAAAAAATCCAAAATGCATAGCTTTTTAGTGTCAAGTGATGTCCAAAGCAACAGGCAGCATATTTTACATGCAGGTCATCTGTACTGCATTCTTGTAAGGCTGTAAAGACAGTTAGTCTTGTAGGACCTTGAGTCCACATCCCCTGGGATACCTTAAAAAAGTCTCCTTCGAAATGAGGCAAGTTTCTAATCTTTTTCTTTTACTCCTCACAACATGCAGAGCAGTAAGTCTTTTTGTTACTGAGTTTGTGTGATGTAACAAGTGGCACTAGAGAAGAAAAGAAGAGAAATTGCATACCAAGAAGAGATGTGTTCAAATTTCTTAGAACATGCATTTCTTCCAAGTAGGTCAAATAATTTTACCAAAAAAGAAAAAAAAGCTTCCTTAAGAAATCAAATGAAGAATATAATACAGAGGAAAAGAGAAATATATAATTTGACTTACTCAAGGTCATAGTGTAAGTCCATGCCAAAAAAAAAAGTAGTAGTTCTAAATTACCTTCACCTCAGAAGTAATCTTTCTACATTATTTCACCAAGAATTAATGTGAAATGGTCTGAAAAGAGCTGAACACTTTGAAACTACATGCAGTCAGTCCTTCCCCCTAGTATCCTAGCATCATGGCAGTGGGAATGTAGAATATTTTGGACCTTGGATGGGTCATGCCCTCATATATATTGAGGAAACCAAAAGTCTCAATGATTTACATAAAAATTGTCAAGAATTACTTTTCGCATGACATTCTGAGTACTGTTAAAGATGAAAACAAACAATAGGAACTGGCTGGACAGTATGTTTTCTTTTAGAAAAGTGTGCAGTGCCCACCTGGAACCAGTCTTTATTCAAAGAAGCTCCTTCCCACTTACTTGAACTAACGTACAAAGTATGGACTCATAAATCAATAGCTCACTTTAATATGTTCTTTTTTAAGTGATAATTTAAGTTTTCTTTTTATTATAAGATGAATTCATATTCATCATAGAAAATGAGACAAAAAAATAAAGGAGCAAAGTGAGATCACAGGAATCTCACCACTCAGAGTCAACCTCTGTTAGCATTTTGTTTTACTCTAGGTTTTTAACATTTTGTGCATTTTTAGCACATTAATATATGCATCAATTTTATAAATTTTAACAGCATTTTAAGAGGATTATTCAGTTGTCTTCTGATTTTATTTTCATTGGTTTAATAAATTTGAGACGATTCTCCTCTGTGAACAAAAGAGTTTCTTAGAAAAAAAATTCAGTGAGATCTCTAGAAGTAGACATTAAATAGGTCCAAATTTAAGTGAATCTTAAAGGTAAGAAAATTTCCCTTTTTTTTCATATGAGATGATCCCCTCAAAACATGAAGTTTTGTTTCATTTTGTTTTTAACTTGACTATAGCATACCTTTTAGGTCTGAGATTGAGATGGCTAAATGTCTAGGTATATTTCCTCCTTTAGTTTTATGTACATGTTCAAAATCACATGGAATATTGCAGAGTATATTTAGGAAAGTGCTTTGCTGTTTTATCCTTTCACATTTCATGAAGAACTCCTCAGGAACAAAATTGTCTTACCATCCCTAGAGCTACTTTTTTTTAGGGACACCATCCTGAGCAAATCATTTCTCCTTAGAGGGTGTTTTAGACACAGCACTTGTAAAACGCACGTATGACACAGCTGCCACAAGCACCAAGTCACTCAACAGTGGCACAGTTGCTCACACATCTTTCAGGCACACAATTGAGATCTTCCTGCAAAGACATTTGCAATACTTTTATCTGTTCTTTAAACGACTTGTTTAATAGAGTTGCCATATGATCTCATCATCCCACTCCTGGTCATATATCTGGACAAAACTATAATTCAAAAAGATACATATACTCCTATGTTCATAGCAGCACTGCTCACAACAGCCAAGACATGGAAACAACCTATATATCCATTGACAAATGAGTGGATAAAGAGGACGTGGTGACACACGGTGAAAGTGTCAGTTACTCGGTCACGTCTGACTCAGTGCAACCGCACAGCCCGGCAGGCTCCTCTGTCTATGGAATTCTCTAGGCAAGAATACTGGAGTGGGTAGCCATTCCCTTCTCCAGGCGATCTTTCTGACCCAGGGACTGAACCTGGGTCTCCTGCATTGCAGGCAGATTCTTTACTATCGGAGTCACCAGGGAAGCCCGGTGGAATACTACTCAGCCATAAAAAGAATGAAATAATGCCATTTTGCAGCAACATGGATAGACATATAGTTTATCATGCTAAGGAAGTAAGTCAAAAAGACAAATACCATGTCATGTCACTTATATGTGAAATCTAAACTGTGATACAAATGAACTTAACTATGAAACAGACTCACAGAGAGAGAGAATAGACTTGTGGTTGCCAAGGGGGAGGAGGAGTGGAGGAAAGATGGAGATGGAGCTTGACTAGCAAATGCAAACTAGTGCATACAGAACGGATAAACAACAAGGACCTACTGTATAGCACAGCAAATGATATTCAGTATCCTGTGATAAACCATAATGGAAAAGAACGTAAAAAAGAATGTATATGTGTATAACTGAGTCACTGTGCTGTACAGCAGAAATAAACACAACATTGTAAATCAAGTTTTCTTCAATAAAAAAATTTTAAGGGATTGAAAAAGGCTTGTTTACAATAATATCCAACATGTCATCTAGAGGTCATACCTAAATCATTAAGCTTGTACTAAATTTCTATCTCTCTTTTTGAATCTGACTCTGCATATTCAGCAAGCATTCATGAAGGCTGATTTGATGTTCAAAGTAATTGAGAGACTGATCTACAATATGAGAGACTTTTAATAAACTTGAATATATATAATGACTTCTCTCTTGGAGGAATAATATTTGGGGGGAAGAATCCTAATGTTAGCAGCACATATAGTGACAAGAACACATCAATAGCCCATGGTAATTTTCCTTGTAGCATGTTTTTGGGTTTTGTTTTCCTGTCTCTCTTCTGGTTACTGTGATTCTAAGACTGAAAACAGCACTACAACAACCACATTTGGGGATAAATGAATTAGTATAATAACCTCTTGTGCAGTGCTATCCAAGAGGACTTTCTGCCACGAGAGAAAGGTTCTTATCTACACTGTCCAACATGGTGGCCAATAACCACACGTAGCTATCAAGCACTTGTCAAGGAGCTAATGCGACTGAGGAAATGAACTTTAGTTTTAAATTTCAATAGCCACAGGTGGCTACTGGCTATCCAGCTTGATAGTGCAGCTCTAGGGCAAAGAAATGTGTCAGTCCTTCCGACAGCTTCCTCCCCTCACTGTTCAGCAGAGCGAGAGGGATCTTGTTCTTGCTTTATCTTGCAATAATAATTTTTTAGATGAATCCTAAGAAGAGAGGCCTCTTTTTCTTAATAAGGGCATGTGGAATCACTGAAAGGAGCAGAACAACCCAGTCTCATTGCAGAGCAGCCCCTGAAAGAAAAACAAATTCCACAATCCAAAATTATTTCTTATGGTACCTTCTTTGCAACCCGTCGGCAAACCTTCAAAACATTGGAGAGACAGTTATTTTTAAACTATCTAGGATTCTATGGGCATGGTTAATCATTTGTTCAGAGAAAGAAATATAAACTGGACATGCAAGATTTTATAATCCCATTTGCTAGAAGAAGCTGGCAGAAGATGCATTAGCTAACAAAACATAGTCATCATTTTATTTTTCAATTAATTGTTAGAACTGCAAAGAAAACTCTCAGACTTCTCAGACTTGCAAAGGAAAGACAGCTAACAAGCTAAAGAGTAAATTAAAATATAAAATTCTGATGCCACAAAAAATTCCAAACAAAGCTAAGGGCATACTGGCTTCCCAGAATCTCTGTAACAAAACAAGTATATTTGCATTCACAACATTAACAACTGAAATAAAATTCAGCCACCTCACTCACAGATGATTTTTTATTTTATTAATATCCTCACAGATTTCACCTGTCCACAAGCATTGATTAGAAAGAAAAAAACAGCACCATGTCTGATCAGGCTTCTGACTCTAATATTAACTGAAGGGAGAAGCACAAGCAAAAATCGAGCTACAATACATTATTCTGAAATGCTGCCACAGGAAAAAAGACACAGCACTGATTCCATCCACTTCCATTTTCTTTGCAACAAATCTGTCACTTAAGACTAAGATGTTAAGATATGACTTATCCTTGCAGAAGCCATCTTCTTATAAATGCAGATCTCCCAACAGGCTTCATAGCCCTGATCTCTTCCCACAAGTTGCTCCTGATTCAAGCAGATAATTTTGCTCTCTTTAATCCAGTGGAAGTGAGTTCTTGACACTTTAAAGAGAATTATGAGAACAAAAAAATCTCTTGCCAGAAAAGCACAGGTAAGGCTCTAGTCCCTTGATGGGTAAGTGTTCTTTATTTTGCCACAGAGCCTGCTAGAGCAGTAAGAGAGATCAGAGCAGATGTGTGGTTCAGGGGGCCTTAATGATATTCAAGTTACACAGAGAAAGATTCAGGTTCATAGGACAACACTACACTTCCCTTGGATTCCCTTGTGGATCAGCTGGGAAAGAATCCACCTGCAATGTGGGAGACCTGGGTTCGATCTCTGGGTTGGGAAGATCCCCTGGAGAAGGGAAAGGCTACCCACTCCAGTATTCTGGCCTGGAGAAATCCACGGACTCGATAGTCCATGGGGTCGCAAAGAGTCAGACCATGACTGAGCAACTTTCACACTCATACTTCCCTTACGGCTGCTGTTGTGAACTGAATGCTTGTATTCCCATAAAATTCATATGCTGAAGTCCTAACCACAACCCCCAAATGATGATGTTTAGAGATGGGATCTGTAGGAGGTAACAAGGGTTTGATGGGGGTCATCAGTGTGGAGTTCCCACAGTGGAATTCCTGCCTTTATAAGAAGAGACACCAAAGGGCTTCCTCTCCCTCTTTGTGCATAAAGAGGTCATGTGAGCACACAGCAAGAAAGCACCTAGCCACAGCACTGGTTGTGCATGTGCCTATTCCCACCAGGCAGCCAAAGGAAAGGGTCTCAGAATTCAAGCTGACTATCACACGTGTGTAACAAACTATCTGGGGCTACAGGGAAGCTACCTGAAATGTTAGAGGGAACGGTGAGCAACAGGCTGGAAGTAGTGCCTATTCCCACCAGACAGCCAAAGGAAAAGGTCTCAGAATTCAAGCTGACTATCGCAGCTGCACCCTTAATTTGGATTTAAAGTTGGTCTCCCTGATTCCTACGTACCCACCTCTGAAGGAAGAGTTAGAAGAATCCCACGGTAAAATACCCAGTACCATCACAACTCCGCTATTAAAGAAGTCAGCATTAAGTATTGGCTACTTAACCTACATTTAAAACTAACTAAGACTTCTGCTTCCTGCCAATATGGAGTCACAGGAACCAGGCTGACCCTCCTACCTGAAACAACAACAACAAAGTGAGTGAAAAAACAATGGTTTTCAAGACACTGGACACGAGAAAACAAAGGACACTGGTTCCTGAGAGACAGGAATCAAATGATGTGAGCTTTACTGCTGTCCCAATCTTACTTCCTAGAAGAGTTTCCTGGACACAGCCTAGGGAAGGCAAACTGAGGTGAAGTTCAGAGAGACAAAGGCAGCTAGACTGTGCAGGACCAAGTACTGAGGAGAAAAGAACAGCCTAGCGAGGGAACCCCAGAGCTCTGTAGAGGGTCCCTCTCAAGTACTCAGCAGAACACTAATCAGGGCATAAGTGTGATTAACTACCTGGAGCTGGAGAAAAAAAACTATCTGAGATGTTAGAGGGAATGGTGGGCAACACACAGCAAGCTGGGAATAGTGCTCTTTCCCATCTGACAGAATAAAAACCCTAGAAAGGTATTGCCTCAGTAGTGGTAATAATTGGTCATAGACTAAACACTGCTCCAGTTCCACCTAACAAACCTTAAAAGCAGAACCAAAAGGATCAAACTATTTCCAAGTAACATAACTCCATACCAAAACCAAGCTCAAGAGTACACACAAAAATATCCAGCACCAAACAGGAATATCACAATGTCTAGCAACTAATCAAAGATTAGCAGGCATGCAAAGAAGCAGGAAAATAAACCCATGTAGAGAAAAAAAAAAATCAACCAAAACTGACACAGATTGACACAAACAATAGAATTAGCAAAGATATCAAAAGACACAATATAACTGCACTAGGTGAGTTCAAAATAGAGACAAAGATTTAAAAAAAAAAAAAAAACCTCAAATAGGGAATTTCCTGGCTGTCCAGTGGTTAGGACTCTACACTTCCAATGCTGGGGCCCAGGTTCAATCCCTGGTCAGGAAAATAAGATCCTGCAAGGCACACAGTGTAGCCACAATAAATAAATAAAATACAAGCTCAAATAAAACATCTAGAAATAGACTTCAAGAGGTGAAATGAAAAATACACTGGAATTAACAGCTCATTAGACATTCAGAAGAAAAAAAAAGTTTTGAAAATAAAGCAATAGAAACTTTCCAAAATGAAATAGAGACAAATAAAGAAAAAACAAAGGAAGAAATCAGAACAAAATAAAACAAAACAAAAATAATCATTAAGCTGTGGGACAACCACAGACATAATAAGTTCAATGAGCTTCAAGCACAGAAACAAGATGAAAATTACACCCAATCATGTCACTCTAAAATTGCTCAAAATCAGTGATAAAGAAAACGACATGCTATTTATATAAAAAGGAAGATAAAGATAACATCAAATTTATCATTAGGATCATGTAATCAAAAAGACAGTAGAACAATATCCTTAAAGCATATAAAGAAAGGAAATCTGTCAACCTAGAATTAAATATCCAGTCAATTGCTCTTCTGAAAACAAAACAAGAGGTTTTTAGAAATACAAAAGTTGAAACAAGTAATCATCAGTAGATCTGAATTACAAGAAATGTAAAGGAAAGTTGATAAGGCAAAAGGAAGATTATTATCACCTGGATATAACTCTACAAAGAGGAATAAAGTATACCAAAAATAATAAATGGATAAATGAATAGGAATGTTCTATTACTATTTAAAAGATACTTTAAAATATTTATTTTAAAGCAAACTAGTAGACTATTTACACAAAATAATAATGTGCTGTGAAGTTTCTAGCATATGTTATAAAAGTAAAATGTATGGTCAAAATAGCATATAAGCTGGGAAAGAAAATTAGAAGTCTAGGATTTAAGGTCCTTGTACATGAAGGATTTAAGGTTCTTGTACATGAAGGGTTATTATATCACTTGCAGATGGATTTAATAAGTTAAAGATGTATACTATAAACCCTGAAATAGCCACAAATATTTCTAAAAGCAATTATAGCTATAAGCCAACAGAGGAGATAACTGGCATCATAATAAGTACTCACTTAACATAAAAGGCAGAAAAAGAAGAAAAGGAGAAGAAAGTACAGATGAGACAAATAAAAACAAATAGCAAAATGAATTAATCTAACTATATCAATAATCACATTAACAGTAAATGATCTAAATACTTCAATTAAAAGGCAGAGATTGAAAAATAAAAGGCAGAGATTGTCAGACTGCATGCTTCTCAAAAAGCAAGCCTCAGCTATATACTTACTACATGAAAAATACTTTACATATAAAGACACAAATAGGTTAAAAATAAAAAAGATGGAAAAAGGCTTCTCATGTCAACACTAAAAGCTAGCATAAATGCTTTCCATAAGCACTGTATTTCTAGTGTGTAATATACCTCACACATAAAACTCTATCAAAGAATTCACATAATAGTGGTTAAGAGAAGTATGAAAGTAGCTCTTTTGAATTTATTTTTATATCATTTACAAAATCATCTGGGGAGGTATAATTCATTGTAACAAACAAAATATATATAGAGAAACATATATTCAATTTATATTCTCCTTACATAATTCAGTGCCTGAAAAATGTCTGGATTCCATGTGAATTCATCTGCTTTCTTTAATCGTAAGTACTATAGGAGCCAAAGTCTTCCTTTTATGTCTTGGCTAACAATCAGACAGCCAAAGCTCAATTTAGTGCCAAAGCCTAAAATTAAATTCACTCCCCCGCACTTAGGCTTATTTTCACTCTCTCCTTCTAATTGGTTGTTGAAGTCTCCTAAAATCATCTTGCTTGCACTATAACACTGGAAACTACTTTGGATTCTTTACAAGTCACATTTTACAATAGAAAGAATATCAGGATATAAGATATGAGTAAATTTGTTCCACCCAAAGCTCTGAAGTTTCATTCTGCACCATAAAGTGAGAGTAACAGTGGCCACTTTGTCTCTCCCTCAAGAACATTAATAAAATGTGAATGTTTACAAATGCAAAACAAAGCTAAACTAATATTAAATGAAGCTAAAGGATGATCAACATTGCGGTTAGATTTTTAAACTGAAATCTGATCTTAAGAAGCAGTCATTTCCAGATTAACTCTTTTTCCCCCGTTTTTAATATTAATTCAAAACTGGAGGGACCCCTGGAAAACTAGAGCATGTTCTAAGACAGGAGTAATAAAATGACCAGACAGTCAGTTTCAGAACTCTGAATGCAGAAAAAAGAACAAGGAAAACACCAGCACTCTCGGGTGAGCATGGATGAAAGAAAGCTTAACCCAAACTAGGACTGGATCTGCAGAAGTATTAAAGATAGGCCCCCAAAGACTTGTGAATTCAGGTATGCACTTGTTACTCCTTTGATTGTCAATTAACATTTCTGCATAAGAGGAAAGGAAGGGAACAAGGGTACAAGGACATAAATTGCTCTGATATTTTATCAAATGAAGAACTGCCCTTAAGCAAATCTACTCCAGTACCAGGCACTCTGCTCTAAGCAGTGAGAATTCTCCCTCTGGCCTCAGGCACAGTCTTAGTTGTGAGGTTCACCTGTATTTTAGCATTCCGAGTGGTCAAATATAACAGCAGCCTAGCTTTTATGGGAGTGCAATACTAATAACTGTAGTCTTTTCTAGTAGATGTATAGAGCAATGAGTTAAACAAGAAAAGAGACTTCAGATGGTACACAGGTGACTCATCAAAAATACAGCCAATCAAAAAAGAAAAAGGGCGGGGCAAGAAAAGGGAACGTCTCAGAAGATAATTGGAGGCATAGTTAAATATCTATACCGTAAAAGGATTTTATAAAATAGTTCTGCAGTTCTTACATGTTGGTATTAGAATCACCTATGGAAATTTAAAATGCAGATGCCAAACTTTATCCACCAGAGGTTACATCAGTGTGTGTCTGATACTGAGAACCCCTAATGTTAATCTCATTAGGAACCAGGATTTGAGGTATAAACAAATAAATAAAAACACAAATGCACGCTTTACAGGGCAGCATGCATAAGCCACTTCCAGCCTTGCAGCACTGTTCAAGGAGAAATCAGAAATGGCCACAGAGCTGGTAGATGGGGAAAAATATGTGATTTAAGTAAATGTGTGATTTTTAAGTAAAATCTGTGTAGTCCTGAACTAGAAGAGACAAGATGAAGTCATCATGCATTTTATCCTTACGACAATAACAACAATGCCTCCCCCAGCTCTGTACACTAAAAAGATCTAAACACAATGATCTACTTGGAAGCAATAAGCATCCCCTAGTGACCAGATTATAGTTTCTAAATAATATTTCCCACCAAAAGGAACAAGTCCCTAGAAGAAATAATTGATTCCAGGTGTGAGGGGGAAAGAAAAACAAAAATAAACCTTATAAAACAAACCTGGAGTATATCATCATATCAGGAAAAGTGACATTAACAAAGAATCTAGAGTCGTGTTAAAAGGTCTCAGGAACCAACATGAAGAGGCAAAAACAGGATAATGTGAGCATCAACAGAATAATAATTGCAATAGATGAAAGTATGTTTCAAGCTATGAGTTCAAAATACTAAAACAAAACAAACTCCCCATGATTATCTTTAAAGGACACCAGAGAACCAACTAATTATTTGGAAAATTAAATGATCAATGATTTATTTGTCCTTCCCATACGCAGCACCTTAGGGTAATAAAAGGAAGTTTCTCCTTATGAAGTAGGGATAACAAAGTAAGATTACCACTATCTTGTAGGTTCTATTGAAAGAATCTAAACACTGATCTTCAAATAGTTACCAACATCATACAATCCACAAAAGGTACATTTATGATGTGCCTATTTATGGAGTATTCTTGCCCTTCATATACCCCACCCACCACCAAAAGAGAAAGAAAGCCAAACCCAAATCAGATATACTTCAACAATGATTTATGGGAAATTAAGAAAGAACAAATATGCTGAAGTTGAAACTCTAATACTTTGGCCATTTGATGTGAAGAGCCAACTCACTGGAAAAGACCCTGATGCTAGGAAAGACTGAGGGCGGGAGGAGAAGTGGGCAACAGAGGAAGAGGTGGTTGGATGGCACCACTGACTGAATGGACATGAGCTTGAGCAAACTCTGGCAGACGCTGAAGGACAGGGAAGGCTGCTGTGCTGCAGTGCTGTAGTTCATGGGGTTGCAAAGAGTCAGACACAACTCAGCAACCAAACAACAAGAGACAGATACACTAAACAACATCATGAGGACATAAAAACCAAAATCTGATTGTAGGAAATGCTATAGATCAAACAGTCTAGTTTCTTCAACAAATACACTTCAAGGGGGAAAAAAGGATGAGGGAGAAGCTATAGGTTAAAAGAGACAACATTAAAATGATTCGGCAGTGTGAAAGCATAGAAATGGGTGAGATTATTAATGAAATAATGTTGGCCTTGAGTTAATAACTGATGAAGTTAAGTGATGGGAACATAAGGGGGTTCAATACACTATTACCTCTACTTCTGTATGTTTGACATTTTTCAATAGTAAGAAGTTTAAAAATGTCAAAATAAAAAACTAAGAAAACTACGAACTATGGCATTAAAGTTATCTTTGAGGAGAAGAAAAGAGTAGTAATTTTGAGAGGGCATGAAGGGAGACTTCTGGAGTATAGGCTAAAGTCTAATTCTTGAGCTGACTAACAGTTACTCAGTGCTTATTTTGTGGTATTACTGAGCATTTATACTTTGTGCAACTTTCTGTTGTTGTACATCAACCAAAATTAGTTAAGACTAGCATGCAGAATCTAGGTTACTATCCATCAATATAATTAATCAATAAGATGGGGATACTTAGTATTCCATAATGCATAATATTTCCATAGTGTTTAAGAAATTTATGGATGTTCATCAAAAGGAAAAAAGACAGTGTGTTGTGAATGCTATATTGCAGCCTTTAATCTCATAGGAACTAACCATAAGATAGAATCAGGACATATTAAATACAAGGAATACACTAAAAATACCTATCATGAATTGAGTTAAAAGATGGTTATATATTTTTTAACTATTCTTGTAGATAAAGTATAAATACTCAACTTTGACTTATAATTTTTTTTTGCTGGTATACTAACCAGTCTACATTTATTTACTGTATATTATACAAAGGTAAAACTAATAAAACTATTGTACTGCACAAAGATGAAAGCACAACAAACACATAACCTATTTTGAAAAAGCCAAAGTGAGTTGAAAGTCATGTTGCTAAATGGCTACAAGCAAGATTCTTGGTGTTACTCAGTCTTAGACAGGAATCCTCACTCATCTACAAGTTCTGAGACATCAACCAAGTACTTAATCTATTTGTGCCTTTGTTTCCACATTTGTAAATGGAGTGATATCGTCCCGTCTAGTTACTATGAGAATTAAATGAGACAGAAGTCTTA
Source organism: Bos mutus (assembly GCF_027580195.1). Classification (NCBI taxonomy): domain Eukaryota; kingdom Metazoa; phylum Chordata; class Mammalia; order Artiodactyla; family Bovidae; genus Bos; species Bos mutus. The sequence continues at coordinate 53,928,645 of NC_091631.1, read as the reverse complement.
GCTCAGTGCCTGGCGTACAGCACCTGCTCATTAAATGCTAATTACCCTGTATTTATTACTGTTGCAATTATAAAAGGATACCCCTCTGCAATATCTCCCTTGGTAGTTTCAAAATATTCCTCTCAAAGAAATTTGATGAAGAAAATTACAAATATGTTTATACATCATGGGCTCTGCAAAAAGGAGAGAATGCTTTACTTCAAATCAGAGGGGGGAAAAACATACACAAAAATAAGGGGGGCTAGGACACAGCACAAGTAGATGGCCAAAAATGTAAAAGCAAGATATCAGAAAAGCTAGGATCAAAACATAATCACTGGTTTTAGGCTGAAAAAACAAAACTGCAAGGCAGATTTAGAAGAAATTATTCCATAGTCATAAACCACTAGTCAACAGAATCAGGTTATGCGGTGCAAAACCCTTGGGAAACCCCCTGAACCAGAGAGCCATGAAAAGTATATTAGCTCTTGACTGAAGCAGGTACCACTTACCTGAGTATGAAGACATAATGCCAGTCACTGGGAATCCATCAGATAATTCCGGAGGACAGTGGTGGCCCTGGTCTCTCTCTGAGGCTCCACAGCCTCTCAGAGCCCACAGGACTTTTAAGGTACTTTTAAATATGTGGTATATTTTGACAACAGCATGTTTTATAAGTCATTTGTCATCAGCAAACTTTAGACAAGGTTAATGAAAGTTCTGTCACTTTAATGTCTAGCCGGCTTTAAATTACAAATGTCATGCACCATGACTAAAGAAAGGGCACTGCAATAATACCATAAACCATCATCTCCAGGGACATACAGGTAATTGCATAGCTCATTAAAAAACTGTTTTAATTATTAATTGACCGTGTCAGAGTTGTCCTTTGAAGTCAATTTTAATTTTTTTTTTCCTTGCAAGCATTATGATTTCAAGCTGACCTAGAGAACTTTGTGTACCACCTAAAAACTACCAGCACTGGTTACCAAGAACGCTCTCCAATACTTGGGAGTTACTTTCAAGTCATTTGCAAATAATTTGCTTATGGATGGGGGAAGGAAATGGTAGAACTTTTCTGAAGAAGTCAGCTATGTTTAATCACCTTACAGAGACCACAGAAAAAGAAAAGTGAACCAAAATAAAATGCCAGGAGTTAGAGCAAGCACTCGTCTTTTTGTTGATTTTTCTTCCATGATGATGTGAAACAAGGAATAAAAGTTTTTGCAGGAAAAATACAAGTTTTGCAGTCCTTCTGATCAGGAAGGACTTAGCTAAACTTACAAAAGAGAGAGCTAGATAAATGTTTTAATAAACAATTCTAGAAATAGGCTAGTTGCAATTACCAAAGTTGAATAGTCATCATTCAAAAATGTCAGTAGTAATAATTCATACACTTAAAGACAACAGAGGATGAGATGGTTGGATAGCATCACTGATTTGATGGACATGAGTTTGAGCAAGTTCTGGGAGTTGGTGATGGACAGGGAAGCCTGGCATGCTGTGGTCCACAGAGTCGCAAAGAGTCAGACACAACTGAGCGACTGAACTGGAATGAAAGGTATATTTAAGTTCCACCAACCAAGAGAAAAACTAGTAGACTTGCTTTTTTTTTGAGTAAATCTAGAAGGTATCTTCGAGAAGGCAATGGCACCCCACTCCAGTACTCTTGCCTGGAAAATTCCATGGACGGAGGAGCCTGGTAGGCTGCAGTCCATGGGGTCGCAAAGAGTTGGACATGACTGAGCGACTTCACTTTCACTTTTCACTTTCATGCATTGGAGAAGGAAATGGCAACCCACTCCAGTGTTCTTGCCTGGAGAATCCCAGGAACGGGGGAGCCTGGTGGGCTGCTGTCTATGGGGTCGCAGAGAGTCAGACACGACTGAAGCGACTTAGCAGCAGCAGCGGCAGAAGGTATCTTGGAGTTTCCCTGGTGGCTCAGATGGTAAAGAATTCGCCTGCAAACGCAGGAGATGAGTTCAATCCCTGTGTCAGGAAGATCCCCTGAGAAGGGAATAGCAACCCACTCCAGTATTCTTGCCTGGAGAATTACATGAACAGAGGAGCCTAGCGGTCAATAGTTCATGGGGTTGCAAAGAGTCAGACATAACTGAGAGACTAACACTTCTGTTTTTTTTTCAGAGGTATCTTTTAGAAAGACAAGAGCATGTCCACTCTGCAAAAGATGCCAGTGGCAAGCTTAAATGACTAATTCTATATTTATAAAGAGACAAGCATCCATAATGTCAAACGACAGAGTTTTCACTGATTTACTGGCAAATTGAACTTTCACTATAAGAGAAAATAATTTCTCAAAATCTGGATCTTATAAATTAATCCAGTCCTTCTTGAAAACCATTTTAAAAAGACAACGCCAACCTTAAGTTTCAATGATTCATTGCCTCGTAAAAATTTGAGGTGAATATGTCTGATAGCAAATTTCCGGAACAAGAACCCTATTACAACACAACCTAAAAATCCACTGTCATGGGCACTAAACAGTTAGGCTGCAGTCGGGAAGCCGCGCTCAGAGTATCCATCAACACAAATACTGACAGCAGAGTCTGCCCACCAAGCTTACAGGGCCAACAACTTACAACTCAAATCTGGGACCAATTTATGGTCTCCGCTGTTGTTAATGACCACACAGGGTGAGGAACCCTGGAAAAATGACGGCATTCTCAGGACTAACATATCATCTCTCAGAATGTGAAAATGAGATAAGTCAATTCTGCTGCATTGTCTGCACCTCGAGAATTAAACAGCAACTACCAACTGATAACAGAAATTACTCTGATGGCTCAACACCGGATTCTCCTTTCCCCCATCAAGCGGAGACTGGCAGATAATGGGATGACAGGAAAAAGTCAGTCGGCCCCCATTTCCTGCATTGTGGAAAGTGTACGAGCAGAGATACAGAGCAAATCACCGAAATCAGTCAGTAAATATACAAATACATAAAATAAAAATAATGCCTGGGTCGGAAAGATCCCCTGGAGAAGGGAATGGCAACCCACTCCAGTACTCTTGCCTGGAGAATCCCATGGACAGAGGAGCCTGGCGGGCTACATGTCCATGGGGTCGCAAAGAGTCAGATTTGACTGAGCAACTAACACACTAATGTTATCTGCAGCTGCAAGGACGGACCTGGAGATTATCATACTAAATGAAGTCAGACAGAGAAAGACAAACGTTATCACATATTCAGAATCTAAAAAAAAAAAGTTGATACAACAGAAACAGACTTTATAGGCTTAGTGAATGAACCAGAGAGGAGGAGTGGTATGAAGGATAGCTTGGGAGTTTGGGATTGATATGTACACACTCCTATATTTAAAATAGAACCTATTGTATAATACAAGTATTGTAAACAAGAACCTATTGTATAGTACAAGGGACTCTGCTCAATACTCTATAATAACCTAAATGGGAAAATAATCTTAAAAAGGATGGATATATCTGCATGTTTAATAAATAGCTAGATAGGTAGGTAGATAGATAGAATAAGAAACAGGACCCGACAGCTCAGGCATCAATAACTAAGGCTCAGGAACCAAATCCGGCCTGCTGGCTTGTTTTTGTAGAGCCCGTGCATTAAGAATAGTTGTTACAGTTTTAATTGTTAAAAAAATTTTTTTAGGAATAAAGCTAAAATCACAACAAGAAAATTACATGAAGTCCACATTTCAGTGTCCATAAATAAAAGTTTTGCAGGGACATATCCATGCTCATTGGCTCTAGGAGTGTAACACATTTACTGGCTTGCCCTTGACAGAAAAAGTTTGCCAACCTCGGCTATAATGTAGTGGTACCTGAACTCCGTGCCTTGGATGGCATATCAAGTGAGACAGTCTCATCTTCATACCTTCAAGCAATCTTGATTATTTAATAATTTAAAGACTCCCCCAACCTTAAAGAGGAGAGTTTACAATAAATGATAAAATTCTCTAGCTGCAGGGTACAGCATGAATGTTTCCAAATTGATGATCAAATTCTGTCTCTGGTATACACATATAAGTACAATACAATGTACAATATTCTAATTAAATTGAAAAATGGCTGCACAAGCCCTGTTTCTATTAACCAGGTCTTATTTGATTTAGCAGTAGTAATGAATGCTGAATCAGGTCAGGGTTGTTAAGCTTATCTGGCTTTGCCAATCTACTGAAATTAGGATAATAAAACTGAAGATATAAAATATGGAAGACATTTAAAAAGAAAACTCGTTTATCTTCAATTAAAATATCCACAATACTGACAATAAACTTATTACTCCTCCCTATAGAAAGGTTAGGTTGAGGAAAACAGCACATTAAAAAGAATTCAGTCCAGCATGGGGACCATGGAATCACATTTTAGAAGACCAAAAATAGCTTGGTTTTCTTGTGATACCAACATTTCACACATTTGTAGGGGGGGGGGAAAAACAACAGGCAAAACACGGAAGCTCAAAATATTCCTCTGACAAAAAGCTGCACTAGATTTTTGGCTTCAATAAAGCTAAAATTCTCTACGTGGAATAGGGAAGGAGCCGTGAACCAGTTTCTTGAAATGAGCAGTGTTCTAGGTGGGCATGTTGAATCATCTGCTTGTTTGAGTCATTGGGGGAACTAGGTAGTCACCACCTCTGATTCACTTTACCTTTTCAGACTAAAAACGAAATTCTGGCTCGTTTCATTTTCTAGATTTTATGTATTTATTGACATAAACACACAGAACATAAAACTCCATACTGAAACTGTATCAGTCATCTTGGTATGTTATAAAATAAAGTATCTTTAATAATATTTGTTTTAGGAACCAATTAATTTTATGAGGGAATAATAAAACAGCAGCTTCTTCCTCCCTCTACAGTATAAACCATATAATAATATCAACAGATGTAGGCCAAATCAATGGCGTGAAAACAACCTATTTGACATTGGCTATGAAGATGCACTAATTCCAACTCTCATGAGACACTGACTCCTAGGACCCAGTACCTCCATCCCACTCAAAACCAGAGCAGCTAAAATCTATAATCAAAAAGCAAGATATGCAGTTCCTCTATTTCCCCATTTCCCATAATTTAGAAAATATAAAATGAATACAGTAAGGAAGCCACGCAGGAAAATCAAGAAGGATACAATCTGGGAAAAAAAATAAAGAAATATAAAGTCCTCTGGGTCAGAAGCTGAAGAGAAGTTCCACAAAAGTGCACTTACACGAGCTGAGATGTCCAACTCAAGCAATTCACATCCCTCACATACCAGTCCTGATCATTCTCTTAGAAATGCTATTGTGTGCTATATTCAAAATACTAAACCATCATCAATGTAAGTGATCCCATTAAACAATCTCTGGATATGCCATCCAGCTGAATGTAAAGGAAACTCTAATAATGATCTGAAATGGGAACCAAATAATTTAAAGGGAAATAGAAAGTGTTTTTTTTTTAATTTATCAAAAGACAAATAGTAATTTTAAAACCTTTTTCTATTTTCTACCACCAAAATAAATAAGTTGAGTAAGCAAGCATTAGGCTAACAACTCTTAAATATTAGGAAATTTGTCTTGCTAAGTACTAAGTTTCAGTTCAGTTCAGTTGCTCAGTCGTGTCCGACTCTCTGCGACCCCATGAATCACAGCATGCCAGGCCTCCCTGTCCATCACCAACTCGCAGAGTTCACCCAGACTCACGTCCATCGAGTCAGTGATGCCATCCAGCCATCTCATCCTCTGTCGTCCCCTTCTCCTCCTGCCCCCAATCCCTCCCAGCATCAGAGTCTTTTCCAATGAGTCAACTCTTCGCATGAGGTGGCCAAAGTACTGGGTTTAGGGTCGCCTAAACCCTCTATCAGTTTTCACTAACAGAGTAGACAGTGAGACTCCATAACTGGAGGTAATCAAGCAAAGGATCATGCATGTGTGCTGAAGAGGGATTCAACACTCATTTTAAATATGGCTGGTGAATTGGATCAGATCATCTCCAAGCTTCATCTTCAAAGTATAACATGATTGAAGCCACATAAAATGAAAACTACAGAGATGACATTCACTTAAATAAGGAGCTTAATATTTGTTTTCAAGTCTTAATTAGTGATACTTTTAAAAAATAAAAAATGAGCAGATTTCCTCAGAAGTGCTGAGAGGCTCCCTTTCACACAAGACCTAAAAGGAAGGTGATAACAACAACTTTCAAGATCATGTAAAATGCAATTCCAGAGGAAAATCACAAACTATAAATACCACTCAGAGGAAACTATTTCAATCACAAAGGAGTAACAATGGGTAAAACCAACCATTATATTAATGCATGCATAAGGTTAACTCATTAATCTTATTAGCCAACAGGGAGTCAGCAACATGTAGCAAAAATAGCATAGAATTTGGAATCCAGTGGCCTTGGGTTCATATCTCAGTTCTAATTTGTATTCAGCTACTTAACCTTAGGAATGTCACTTAAACTTTCGGAGCCTTGGGTTTCTTATTTGTAAAATGGTAATATCTTCTTTATTGGGGTTATTAAAAGGATTAAATGAGAAAACATCAAACTATTGAAAACAGTATTTGACACAGTAAGTACACCATAAATCAATTCCCCGCCTCAGTTCAGTTCAGTCGCTCAGTCATGTCCAACTCTTTGCGACCCCATGGCCTGCAGCACGACAGGCTTCCCTGTCCATCACCAACTCCTGGAGCTTACTCAAACTGAAGTCAATCACATCGGTGATGCCATCGAACCATCTCATCCTCTGTCATCCCCTTCTCCTCCCGCCTTCAATCTTTCCCAGCATCTGGGTCTTTTCCAATGAGTCAGTTCTTTGTATCAGGTGACCAAAGTATTGGAGCTTCAGCTTCAGCATCAGTCCTTCCAATGAATATTCAGGACTGACTTCCTTTAGGATTGACTGGTTGGATTCCCCACCTACACTAAAAAAATATTTGCTCAATGTGTTAAGGCTAGGACACAGTTTCTCAAATGGGAATCATGAAATAATTTTAAATGGAATCTAAAACTTCTAAAGTTTTAGTATTTGAGATTTTAATTTAAACATGTACGAAAATACAGCTCCCCCCAAAACCCTGTAATTTCATGGCAAATATTTATTTGGATAAGGGTGAGTAAAAAGATAAATCAACTTAAAGGGAAATAGTACATAAATAATAATATTGGCAATATAAAGTTAAGGCAAAAAATACAGGAAAGGAATACTATGTTAAATATATAAATATATACATAATACACACACATATATATACATATATATGAATACACACACACAAGAGGGTTTCTGTCATTGAAAAGTTTAGTCTAAGGACTGTGCGGATCACAAATGAGCAAACAAATGAAATGCGCCATATATTTCAAGTTCAGAGTCATATTCAGAAGAATGGTGTTAAAGTCCCCCTCTTCTTGGCTCTTTTAACATGTATCACATATAAAAGCTCTTTTAAAATAAATGAGTTTAACAATTGTCATGCTGAGTTGTAACATAAGCTGATTTGGAAGTTCCTGTATAGTATAGCATGTTAGGGATTTGTATGTTAAATCTTCTCTTTGAATTATCCAGGAAATCATTCCTTTCTCACCTTTATTTTCTTTATGGGAAACCAAAAAAACAAAGTTTCTGCTGGTTTAACACCCAAATCACTCAAGACACTTGGAACAAAACAAGGAGCAATCTACTTAAAACTGTAAGATCCAAGAATGTGAAATGGTTTTAGATTTCAGCAAGTCTCATCCTTAGAGACTCTACATGCTATAAGAATAAGCTGAATTTGCATTTGAAAATCTAGTAAAACAAACTAAGTGTCCTTTTTCAAGGGAAATGAATAGCAAAATAAGAGAAAAGCACTTCATATGTATTCCCAAGGAAAGTCACAGACTCCTTAAAAGCACTCAAAACAGACAGCACCTTCTTGAAACTTGTACCTATCTTAAAAACAAAACAAATGTCCTCTTATATAATTCATGCAATATATTAACTTTTGCTCTTTAATCTCTCTTGAAGTTGTCTTCCTGCATGGTTCCTCTACAACATTTTCATAGTAACCCTCCATCACGTCAAAATTCATCTATACACAGTATTAGTTTAAAATATTCTTTGATAAAAAAATAAATAAAAAGCTACATACAGACAACTGAAACCATGCTGAAAGAGATTTAATGCCCAGGGAGCACAGAGTTCTATAGCCAAAACATACAAAAGGGGAACATTCTGTGCAAAAGGTAATATATAAAACAGAATCAGTAAAAAAGATAGCTAGCAGTGACATTCTCTGAAACACAAGCTATGCCTCTATAGTTTGGACCATACAAGGTGAAAGCAAGTTAATGGCTAATTAGAATCCTGTATTAGCTAATAGGAAAGAAGAATAAAGCTTCAGCATACCACAAAATCACTGTCATATTGACATTCATTCCAAATGTCGCTAGCACATTGATTTTCTTAGAAGCTTCATGATTCAGCTGCCTCTGAGCCACAGTCAGAGCAGTGCCCACCTGCATCGCTGGCTAAATACAGCTTTAGAAGAGAAATGGATGGAGGTGGCAGAATTAATAAATTATCATTTTTCTTCACAACTTGCTAGGAAATACGCACAGTGAGAAAAATCTGTAAAAATAGGCTTTGGATTGAACAGAGTTTCTAAAAGAATTTCTTAGACAGGAATTTTTGAAATATATTTTTAAAAATCCAGTTTTCTTTAAAAGCAATATTTTAGTCCAAACAGCTGATCTTTATTTTGGTTCCTCTGTTTTCTGGCTTTCTTCATCAATCATTTTTAATTATCTTTTGTATCAAGAACCAACAGAAAGGAACTGGGGAAAAAAAAAGATGTCAACTCAGGAGACCACAAAAATTCCCTATGAGTGCCTAAAAAAAAAAAAAATAGCCACTGATTTTCAACTGTGTAGAGAAATACAAACCCCAGGGTCATTGCCACTAAATCGGCAGACCAACATGATGAGTGCTGCTGTCAACGTGGCCAGTCTACCTTGACTTTTGAATGTCAAAAATAATATGGACGGAATTGACTAAGCAGTCTCCGAGGTACTGCCTTTAAAATTTTTAACTTTATGGCCATTAAATATTGAACAGATAATTGGATTTATCCCCTTCAGTGCTTTACGGATGTACAAAGTACCTACCTTCTCCTGTTTTATTCAAATTAATGGTGCTCTTTTAAAGTGTCTGCCCTGAGCACACACTATAGCCGACTCATTAAAAGGATGCTTCCTCTTCTGCTTACCAACTCTTTTCTCCATTTGTAATAAGAGGCCAAAAACCACACTAAAAACCCACAAGTACAGTTAAGGGCAAATCTATTGTGAGTCACCCTGAAAACGAGAATTTTCCCTCCCTCAACTCACATACATGGTGTGAATTTGGCAGTTGATTAGCTGTTATCTTGGAAAACCACAATAGTGAATCCATTTTTTGTTTTTAATTAAAATATTTATAAATGCTTCTTTGCAACTGGATGGCTTACTGCTACATTCTGAAATCAAGTCTGGAGAACATAAGGATGCCAGTATCTCTCTAGAGGATTAGCCAAATGAAACCTTGGATTGTGAATTGGCCAGGGGAAAAAAATATACCCATGGACAGGCTGTGCAATTCACACTAGCGATAAGGTATTTCTATCAAGTATGACTAACACCTACAAAAGTACCATCTGAAAATAACTCCGGTGGAGATGTGAGTGGAAAGGGGTTAATGGAAATAATGTTTTCATTTTAAACAATATAAATCCACAACTGGCATCCCACTGGCCCGTGACCTCCCCATACCCAATCCTTGTTCAAGTCATTTGCTAGTGTAATTGAAACCTTCTTTGAGAGTCTTTAGATTTCATTTCATGTTTGGGGGACAATACAGCTAAAAGACATTTACCATCCATCTTTCTTAACATTCCTAATCTAAATAGAAGACCCAAATCCAAGACTGTGCTTTTGATGGATCGCTCGCCTTCCTATACAGTAGAGCTTAAAGAGATCCCATTATTGCTTTCAGAAAACCTTTACAGAAAACATATATTCATATTCATTTTAGTTTTTACCATACAGCTTAACAATATATATTTATTTTTAATGGATTTTTTAAAGAAACAGATAAGTCTGCAATTAAAATATTCAAAAGAACAAGATAAAAACAAACACATTAAATGTAGGTGAAAAAAAAAAAGGCTCAGCAACATGACATGTTAAAAAAATATAGAAATGTAGAAACAAGATTTGCTGCTCCTGAGTAAAATGCTAAAGAAACGTCAACACTTTTCCTATATGTGAGTACTTTTCAGTCCAGGTTTCCATCTACTCATTTCTCATAGTTGAAACAGGCTATAAAGAAATGCTTCCTTCTGGTTGCCCAGTGTTATTAACACACCATTACCAGGGGACAGACTTTTGATGATCACTTCAGTTATTCTATTAGACATGCATTCAAAATAATGGGTTTTATTTTAAATTTGTCTTGGAATATATATGAGGGCTATCAATATGAAGACAAATTTTTAACTGCTATAGCTAGGAAAATTTGAAAGATTGCAGGAAAAAAAAAAAAAACAAACAAGCCACCCACCTCAGTTAGGTACATTTTAGTCTGGTGGCTAACTTAAGAAAATTTCACAATCTGTCAGAAAACCCTCACATATAAAGCCATAACTTCAACATTCAAATAGGCTCCTCAGAATAGCTAATGGGCTGCACAAACACAGCCTCCTTTCATATCCATTTCTAATTATTTGACTTACAAGCGTCACAACTGTATCAAAAATACAAATAAAGCTGGCTGACAGCCCCTCAGACACTAATTCTGAAGTGTCTTTGCTGTACAAGCTGCTTTATTGCTTTCTGTGCACTGGGATTTTTCCTATATAAGAAAAGGACAAAATTGGACACATTCTAATATTAAGATTACATAGGTTACCTCTAACAAAATTACCTGCCGGACCTAAAGGAGCAACTGTGAAATTCATTTCTACAAATCAAGCCTGTCCTGGAACACTACTTCACCTGAAGCTATCTGGCAGTTCATTTAGGCATTTAGGATTAACTGTTGTGAGTCTATCAATCCACAAACCCCAATTGTAATTTTGAACAAAAAGAAGATAAAAGAATATCTTGTGGCTAAGTTCACAAACTCCAAATATTTAATAAAGAAAAACTATACTTTTCACCTTGACCCAAAATGGGAGAACATATTCATATTCCATGTGGAACTAGAGTATATGTCAGTCTTTTCACATTAAACATACTCTAAACTTTGCTGTTGGAAAAAAAAAGATATTTAAATAAGGAGCTTAACGCCTAAAAAATGCACACATTTGATATGCCCACCTCTAAAAGTTGTATTTTTTGAAACTAGAAGGGTGGAAATTAGTAAAATGCATCATTGGTAAGCTTATAAAGGAGTCAGACAAAGAAAAAAGTCAAACAGGTAACAATAGTATATAGAATCAGGGAACTTGGTCCCCAAGACACACAGACAAATGGGCTAAGAAAGGGCATGTCACAAATGCCCAGGTACTGGCCCCACTGTTAACCAAATGCTTCTGATTATCTTCTCTACCAAAAACTTAAGAGTGGTGCAAGAATCGATAGGTTCTTGTTCCCTTTAATTCCCAAGAAATAGCCTTGATTATGAAAAAAAAATTAGAATAATAAAATAAGAGGATGATTTTAAACTTCAAGAGAATGAGCCGCACTTCCTTAAAATAAATGACCAACTTCCTACAGTGACACATGTCTCAGTATGCTGCTGCTGCTGCTGCTGCTAAGTCGCTTCAGTTGTGTCCGACTCTGTGAGACCCCATAGACGGCAGCTCACCAGGCCCTGCCGTCCCTGGGATTCTCCAGGCAAGAACACTGGAGTGACTTGCCATTTCCTCCTCCAATGCATGAAAGTGAAAACTGAAAGTGAAGTCACTCAGTCATGTCCGACTCTTAGCAACCCCATGGACTGCAGCCTACCAGGCTCCTCCGTCCATGGGATTTTCCAGGCAAGAGTACTGGAGTGGGTTGCCATTAGAGTGTGGAATTTGGGAAACATGTTAATAATATTTTACATATTGCAGCACTATTTACAACAGCCAGGACGTGGAAGCAATCTAGATGTCTAGATGTCCGTTAACAGATGAATAGATAAAGAAGTTGTGGTACATATACACAAAAGGATATTACTCAGCCACAAAAAGGAATGAATGAGTCAGTTCTAGTGAGGTGGATAAACCTATGGCCTGTTATACAGAGTGAAGTAAATCAGAAAGAGAAAAATAACATGCATTAATGCATATATTTAGAATCTAGAAAAATGCTACTGATGAACCTATTTGCAAGGCAGGAACAAAGATGCAGACATAGAGAACAGACTTACAGACAGAGCAGGGGCAGAAGAGGGTGGGACAAATTGAGAAAGTAGCATTGAAATACATAATTACCGTATGTAGAACAGATAACTAATGGGCAATTGCTGCATAACACAGAGAGCTCAACCTGGCACTCTGTGATAACCAAGGGGGAGGGAAGGGGTGGGAGGTGGGATGGAGGCTCAGGAGGGCAGGAACATATGTATACCTGTGGATGATTCAGGTTGATACATGGCAGAAACCAACACAACATTGTAAAGCAATTATCCTCCAATTAAAAATAAATACATTTAAAAATAAATGGAATCTTGAATTGATGTTAAAATAAACAAAAAATAAATTAAAAAAAACCTAAAACTGAAAGCACAGTGAACCAAACGACACAAATGTCCCTCAAATTAATGACATAACCACTAGGAAGGGAGAGTAGAAAAGATACAAGTATGACCTCAGTATTTTACTATATTCTCCATGCTGAGGAGGCATGGAGGGAAAACAGCAGACACATCCTGAATGCTTGTCTTTAGTAGTTTTCTGTAGTGGCAAGAGTGAAGCAGTTTTGAAAATATTTTTAGACATACTATAAAACTGAGTAAATGAGTATCTGTGTTAGGAGCCAGGATTTTCATTGTGGAAGAAGGAGAATCAAATATATTGATAGAATGGAGGTAGGCATCCTCCTTGGAAACGGTCTGGACTTAGAAGTACTGTAAAGCGTGGGGCAGGCAAGAGCTATAGCAGCCCTGCTCAGCCTTTGGTTGGCACTCAGTGGGCCTCTCCCCCAAGCAAGAGACTGTGAGGGAGCAACTGTCAACCAGTGACCGTTAGTGGTCCTGCTCAGTGATTGGTTGGTGCCACAGTGGGCCCCTCCCCCTTTTCTGTATAAAAGAAGCCTGAATTGGGACTATGGGGAGATGGTTTTTGAGATGATAGTCTGCCATCTCTCTATCCACTAGCTTTCCAATTAAAATTGTTATTCCTTGTTATAACAACTCGTCTCCCAATTTATTGGCCTGTTGTGGGGCAAGCAGGATAAGCTTGGGCTCAGTAACAATACTAGTTCAAACGCATGATTTCTAAACTATGTACATGTGTGCAAGCATGCATGTACGTATTTCTCCTCACTGACTCCTAAAGATGGCCTAGAAAAAAAGGCTCCATTAGTAAGGAGCACACCCAGCACTGAAACATCAGTTTCTAAGACCACTTTCCTCAAAACGGACCCAGAAACCTGCACAGACATGGCTGACTATAGGGCTATGGTAGAGAAGGTACAAGATGAGCCTACAGCATCTTATATCAGAAAGTTAGTGCTCAAAAAAAAAAAAAAAAAAAAAAAAAGGAGGCATGTCAAAAGAACACAGAACACAGGTGATGCAATCTGATTACTCTCATTGATTAAATCTAGAATTCGAGCATAAATATATTTAAGAAAAGTAATAAGTAATAAACCATTAAAATAGAGAGTCTAAGAGTCAACAGCAATAACAGAAGAGAGAATGGATGGATGGATGATGGATGGGTAGGTGGGTGGGTGGAAGGATTTCTCTTTGAAAGAGAATGCAGACTGCTAACTGGTAAATGCTGATGCTCTAATTCCAAATCATCATAGGAAAGACTAGTTCATGCAAGACTCATCAAGAGAAGTTACATCTAAAGGGAAATTTTGGAAGAGGAATAAGATATTTGCATGTTGCCACAGATTGCTTATTAGTATCAAGGGAAAGTATAGTATCTATACAGTGGAAAAAACATATAATCCTTTGAGCAGATAATCAAATTTAATATCAATGAAGGGAAGAACACTGGGTTCCTCTTGATGTAATGCTCGAATAAGGACATGTCACTTAATTATTTCAGCTGGGAATGTATGGTCTTAATTTTACCATGAGGAAACATTAGACAAACCCAAATGAGCACATTTTTATTAAAAAAAGAGTCCTATATATTTTTTCATGTCAATGTCATAACAAAGAAAGCCCCATTAAATGAGATATAACAACTAAATGCAATGTGTGATCCTGGAATGGACCTAGTACTATAGGAGGAAAAATGCCAGAAAGGACATCATTAGCTCAACTGACCAATCTGAAATATGAACACAAGATTATAGCGTATCAATATTAAGTTTCCTGGAGTTAGTAAGTATACTGCTGCTAGACCAAAAATATTCTCCTTCTTTGGAAATACACTCCTAAGTATTTGGAAGCCAAGGGACATGATTATGCAGCATACTCTCAAAAGGTTTAGGAAAAAACTGAATAGAGAAAGATGGGGAAAGAAAACAGAGAAAAGTGTTTAAACACACAATCCATAAAGTATACAGAGTTCAAGGACAGCAAGAGACAAATATGTGTAAAGGGAATATGGGTGTCTTTTGGTACTATTCCTGCAACTTTTCAGTAAGTTTCAAACTATTTCCCCAAAAAGTTAAAAAAAAACCAACTCCTCCCCCAAATGACCCAGAGAATTTAAAATGACTAATGTAGTGTTCCTAATCTCATACTTTATTTCTGTTAAGGTCACTTAAATGTGAAGAAAGTGTTACACACAAAGATGCTGGTCACAGTATTTATAACTGCAAAAAACTGACATAATGTATTTACAAAAAATGGGATAATAAAATTATGCTACATAAACTCAACACAATGCAGCCTTTAAATCTGCATACAAAAGTATATAATAACAATTGGAAATATATAATGAAAAACAGGAGGATTAAGGATGATATATAGTATAATCTCATGTAGGTAAAGCAAAGAGAAAAAAAAAATTAGAGAAAAGATTAAAAAAAAAAAAGAACATGCCAACACTGGTTCTCTCTCCCAGAGATGGTTTATGGATGACTTTTTTCCCTTCTGCTTTCTTTATATTTCAAATATGTAATGCTTGTGTCATAATGCTATGATAAAAATAAGGTTTATTCTTAGAATAAATAACACAGTAGAAGTAAACAGAAATAAGTTTAAGTTCCTCATATACCTACTGTATACTTAAGGTGGATGTTCAACCATCCAAATTTAATTTGACCTACTTCTGGTCTCAAAGATGGGAAATAGAATAGAGTCATGCTAGGAGACAGTCTCTAGTAGAATTTATTTAAGGTGGTGAATCTGTACATTCATGAGCCACAGATGCCTCCTTTCTCCTTATTCTGAGCCATGGGAAGATGGTGAGATCACTTTACACCACTGCAACCCCCACACACACGCCTGCCCGTAAAGAAGGGGAAAAGAGAAGCAGAGCACCAACAGGGGCTGGCACGTGATGGGGGCCTCCATCCACTACACTGTACCTGGCTAAGCTCAACAGTACACTTCTCATCACTCCTGCTCAGATGCTGGAGAGCATACACTGTGGCTGAAATCCTTCAATTCAGTCGTAGTCAACAGCTTTGGTGCTCCGCAGGGAAATGGTCCAGCCCAATGATTCTGTGCAGAGGACTTGCCTCTGCATATAGGGTTCTCTGAGGTAGTCATCGGGGGTGGCGGAAGGTAGAGAAAGGAGGGATGTGTCCATGTGTGTATGTTGCGGGGGGAAGGGAGGGAAAAGGGGTGGATAGTAAGGGAAGAAGGAACAGGAGTGGGTAGAAAACATCAGAGCTTTTCAGAAGCAGGTGGGACTTCCTGGAGGTCCAGCCATTAAGATTCTGGGCTTCCACTTCAGAGGGTATGGGTTAGATCCCTGGTCAGGGATCTAATATCCCACAAGCCACACAGCATGGCCAAAAAGTGAAAAAAGTAGATGAAGATGATGAGATGTAAATGTTTGGTTAACTGAAAGGCTGAAAGGAAAACTGAAACACATCACCATTCATTTTCTAACAGCCCAAGAGTCTCCCACAGTCATTGCCAAAAAGTCAGGTTATTAAAAGGGTTGCTTTTTTTTTTTTTAAGAGAATTACAGTAAACAAAAGAGGAAGCTTCTAGATTAAACAATTATTAGAGCTCAGTTCCTGTTTAAGATACACATATTTGGAAGCATTTAATTATATTTATTTCTTAATATACTCTGGTATGAGCAATCTTGAACTTTGAATCTCATAACTCAGCCAATGAAATAATTAACATTCTTTTGCCAACCTGATTTGGATGAAAAAGTCAAACACTTCATTTAAAATTTATGTGAGGTACATTCATAAGAATACACTAATTTCTCATTCAGATTTCAATTGAATCAATTTAATGACTGCCGATAGCAAAGCAATAGGAATGCAAAGAAGAAAAATAGTCAGACAATTGACAATTACCCAAAGTTCCCGTCATGTTTTATGAATCAACAATTGTCTCCAAACTTGTGAAAGAAATCAATGTGCATTAATTTCTAGAATCTTATAACCTATCTGCACTTAACTATAAAAAATGAAGACAATTAGACATACAATTTAAAGAACTCATCGATTTGAATGAACAGAAATAAAGAGCGCCTTTACAATCCCATATTCCCTTTCAAGGCAGCACAACTTACAGGGCTGTCTGGTTTACCACTGTTTCTTCTTCGCATTTCCTGTTCTTTATCAGCAAAATGGTTACAATGGCCTTTCAGACTTGAGTGATGCATGACAGAACAACACAGTTCCATTCTCAAATATGAATAGCCTGGGAACACAGCTCCAAGAGGCAACCGCAATGGTTAAGCCAGAGAATAAATAACACGGAGCAACATTATCACATTCTAAAATTAAGCACAAAAAGAGGGTAGAAATAAAAGGAGGAAGAAAAGGCCAAAAAAAAAAAAAAAAGAGGGGGGAACCCCTGCAATTTCAACACATGAAGGGAAAACTCACTGCCATCACTGTTCTTCCTGTTTTCCTCTGAAACAGAACATTAACACTAGGACTTACTGTGGGATAGATTAGATTTTTTTCTTTCCAAGTGGTGAATAAATCTCTAGTTTTACCACTTCCACTTGCCTCCCCACGCTCCACATTTATGAAACTTCTTTGAAGCCATACATAGAGAGGCCACAAAGCCATCACTCTGATGCTGCAGCTAGTAGGGCCCCAAAAGCATAGTGTCCAAGGATGAAGGCATTCAGACAAAAAGACCTACTTCAAAAACCCTCCAGCAATGTGTAAGGTTCTAGACCAAGGTGACGGATTTCTGTCAGCCATCCTAAAAAAGAGATAACCTGCATAGCCGAGACTTAAACCCAATTAAACCTGGATTGTTCCTGGCCTACAGGTACAATCACACCAGGAAGGATACAGTTCTATAGAAGTAAAAACAATAAATTCACATCTTGCTCAGCTGTCATATATTCTCATTATGCCCAATGCAGATCAACCCATCTAAAACTGTAACCACTCCCCTCCCATTCCGCGCTCTCTTTTTTCCATAGTTGTTCCCACACTCAAAACACTGTAAGATTTGTTCATTTATTACATTAATTGCTTATTTCTCACTCCCCCCATCCTCTGCCCTCCTGGATTGTGAGTTCTAGAGGGTGGAATATTTGTTCAGTCCACTAATCTATCTCAGCACATAACAGACACTCAGTAAATATCATACAAATGAATGAATCATTCATCAAATTAAATGATTTCTTAAAGCTCTTCCTATTCAAGTAGAAAAGGCAAGAATTAGGCAAGGAACCTTATAGAGTTATAATAGGACAGATAAAGGATTCAATCCCTGGGTTGGGAAGATCCCTTGGAGAAGAGAATGGCAACCCACTCCAGTATTCTTGCCTGGAGAACCCCAGAGGACAGAGGAGCCTGGCAGGCTAAAATCCATTGGGTTGCAAAGAGTCAGACATGACTGAAGCAACTTAGCAGCAGGAAAGGGTTATTATCTTTACTATAAAAAGCCTATTTACATTGATTAAAGACCTCTCTCTAAAACACTGATCCAGAAATGAGTAAAGACCCTAAACAACAGCTGTTTAAAAAAAAAATGGTTTAACCATTTTTAACCAAGTAGTTAAAAATATTTGAAGAAAAATAAACTCACTAATATCAAACACTAAAACAAAACATTTTTTTTTCTCCTCTGAGTAATTAGCAAAGATTTTTAAAACTAAACATTCCTATCACAATGACAGTGAAGTAAGATGATCCTTCTTAGACAGTGGACATAAAATTAAAACAACCATTCTAGAGAATAATTTGGAAATAAGAATTTAGAGCTAAATAGGTCCATATCTCTAACCCAGGAATTTCATTTTGTGAACACTTATTGTAAAGAAATACTTTGAAATATAGACAAAGATCAAATACAAAGATGCTCATCAACGTATTATTTACAATAGCAAAATTCTGTAAACAATCTAGGTAATTAACAATAGAGAAATGGCTCAGTCAATTATGGTCTAGCCACTAAATTCAATATTATATAGTCTTTAAAAAGGGCTTCCCTGGTAGCTCAGCTGGTAAAGAATCTGCCTGCAATGCAGGAGACCCCAGTTCAATCCCTGCTTAAAGAACTTTCAAAAGGACAAGAATGTGAATAATACAATGTCAAATACAGTAAGTTTCCTACATATGAACAAGTTCTGTTCCAAGAGCATATTTGTAAGTCCAACAAAGTTAGACTAAGTTACGTACCCAACTAACACAATCAGCTATGCACTACTGCACTGTAATAGGTTTCTAATACTTAACACACAAATAATGCATAAAAAACAAACACAAAAATAAAACGTTTTTAATCTTACAGTACAATACCTTGGAAAGTACAGTAGTACAGTCTAACAGCTGATGTACAGGGTCTAGCATCAAGTGAACAGAGCTCCTGACTGGAGGAGGGAGACGAGGTGGGAGATAGAGATGGATAGTCAGCAACGGAGATGGAGGGGAAGCCGCAATTTCACTCACACCTGACACTGATGGCCCAGGTTCTGGTTCTCTGCTGTATTCAACTCTATCTACCCTCTTGAAAAAACGATCCAGTGATGTCTGGGTAGTAGCTCTTTTTCTCTCATCATAAATGACACGGGAGCATTGGACTGCATTCTGAGCAGCCGCTGCAACCTTCAGGTACCATTCTACACGCAGGTCCTGTGCCTCGAAAGCTAACAGTGCCTCCTCAAATAACAAAAATCCCCCTGCCAGCTTCCTGCGTCATGAATCTCTTCAGTTCTTCAGTTACTTCTTCCTCCTGTAGTTCCACTGAATTATTTTCACCTTTGTTTCTATCATTACTGCTTGGTGCATCTTAGCAGTACCAGTTGCATCACAGGGGCTTTTACGCTTGCTTCTGGATATCCTTGGCTTGAAATAAAGACACTGTACTTTGTGTGTACAGCACACAAAGGCACAACCTGTGGAGGATGCACGCACGTGACGGTGTATACCAGGCACGTGAACTAACTTACACAACTGCACATACAAACACACGTTCACACCTTTGAAAGTTCACAACTTGGAAGATTCATATGTAAGGGACTTACTGTAAATGAAAGCAAGTCAATCTGTTCTGAACCATGTAGGGTGAAATGCAAGGAAGGCAGAAATATCTAGAGTATTTATCTGAGTGGTAGGCCTATAGATGAATTTTATTCTCTATATGCTCATGGGTTTTCTTATTTATTTTAAACATGTTCTACCTTTATAATAGAAAGAAAATTTAAATGAAAGAAAGATTTCATAGAAGAGTTGAGACAAAATATGCTTTTATGAGTTGTCCATATTAGCAAGGAGAATAAAATCTTGAAAAGTCTTGGAAAAAAAAAAAAGTAAATGTTAGAAGAGCATCTGCAAAAACACAGGAGTAGCATTCTTAAGAAAGAGAACACCCTTAATCTCCTTTAAATAAAAAGCAGCAATTAAGAAACCACAGCCCTGAATAACCTCTATAAGTCCTTTCATTCCAAGAGCATATTCTTAGAATTTTTCTTTTAAAGTTCAATGTGAAATTTGACAGGGAATCGTTTTATTTCCTAACTCACGTAGCTATGAAAGAGGAACAAATCTTTAAAAAATAAAAAAAAAGAAGAAAAAATACAAAACATTTATGGCATGTGTCCTTTGCCATAAACAAATTATTGACAATAAATGGACTTTTCGATACATCAGCCAAATATAGAGTCACTGATCACAGCTATAAATCATCTGCTAGAAAAAGGCTGAATTTATAAAAACAAAACAAAAAAAGCTCTATCTTTATCAGATGGTCAGAAGAAAAACTATCTAAACTCTTAAGAAAGCCTTTTTTCCCCCTAAATATCTGTACAGGCAGAATAATCATTTAAACAATTCTAAAACAAATTTAAACATTCAACACAAAACGTTTGTGCCTACAGATAGAGACCTACCAACGTAATATCTGCACATGCTCTTTGGAAAGGAAATCTACAGAACTGTGTCAACAAATATAAACATGCTTTGCTGTCATCTGACAGCACTGCTTCATGAAATTACATCAGATCTCTATCTAAACCAAGTTTTAGAGCTATCCATAGAGGCAGTAAAAGCGAATGTGAAGAAAGGTAAGAAAATTCAAGCAAACGTATTACTTTTCTTTTAAGCTCAAATCTATTTCTTAAGGCTAAACATCAGAAGCAAGATGCTCAAATACCAAGACTTTCCTTCATAACCTTTGCTTTGAATCTAGCTCCACAGGGAGAAAAGCATGTTTACAAGAACCATGAGACGTGTGAAAAGCAATAACCAAGGTAAATGAAAAAAGTGCCAGGTTAAGTTTTAGTTAGAACTTTATTGCAAAAATACTTTGTTTTATGAAATGAAGAAATCTACTTTTCCTCTTCTCCTCTAGCGTTACATATTGAAAAACGAAAACATGATTAAACTATTCTTTTAATGCCATCTCATCATTTATAAAGAGCTTAAAGAAAACAATTTGCATGCAGGCTGAGCACGATGGTGCATCGTGTGGAACCCAATGTCAAAAACTCAAGTTCAATTTCCAGTGCTAATCAAGTTTCTAAAACAGGAACTCTGTTCTTTTCCCTTCTAGCTGCGTGCTTTGATTTTCTTTTGCAGTCTTAATTCAAAATGTTCTAAAATTTTGGAGTCAATTTTTTTAACAGACAAATGTAGCATGTCAAAGAAAACATCAGAGGTAATTACTTCTCACCCACTGTTCTCATTCCAGAAGAAAAGACAAAAATAGAAGGGTCAGAACTTTTGGATTATTTTAATGGTGTGTGTTTACGAAAGAGAAAGTGAGAGAGTATCAGGGAAATTCATTCAGCTAAAGTAAGGAGTGACAAAGCAGATTTATAGAAATCGTAATACATCTGTGATACTTCAAAACTTGTCCTTGATATTTCAATTTCTGGCCATTACTACATATAAAACTGAGGATTGCCAAATTTGGATGTTAGAATCATCTAGAGAGCTCTTAAAAATTCCAAAGCCCAGGTCTGACTTCCAAATAAACTACAATCCTTTTTAAAAAAAACATGCGTCAACACATCCAGAATTAATTGTAACATTTTGTTCCTCTTACTTTTAGCTCTTTTCTCCCCTCTTTTTTTTTAATTGAAGTATAGTTTATTTACAAATGATGTTGTATTAGTTTCAGGTGTACAACACAGTGATACTGTTTCACTTGTTCACAAGAATAGAGATATACCTTTTCAGATTATTTTCCTTTTTATATGATTACAAGATATTGAGTATAGTTGCTTGTGCAACTACCATAGGTCCCTGGTGGTTATCTGGGTCCTTGGTAGTTGTCTATTACATATAGATACATATTTGTCTCTATGTATATATATATACTTGTCTACATGATTGTCTACATTACTATATATATAGTAAGGTAGACCACAGTCTTTGAAGAATGAAATTAGGCATCAGAGTTTCTGAAGCTCCCCAGGTTTAGGAACCACTGACACAGAGTACAGAAACCAAATAAATTATCTCTCCTTTGAGATTTACCATAGCTGTTATTCCAGGGAATTTAAAAAGAAAAGAAAGAAAAATCACTCAACCAATGCATTAATCTATACCTGCTTTTAAAGAAAATCATTTACACATACACTCACTGCTGTTACTGAAGCTGGCTCAACAAAATGCTGGAAAAAATCATTATCAGAGTACACGGCATATTATGCTGACATGAGTTTATACTGCACAGCATCATTCCTTTGAGAAGGATGCTGATTTGGGTGAAGGAGCAGAAGGGAGAGTGTCCTATTATAAACTCAAAATGAGGTGATGTAGATTCCAAGGTGACTATCATAGCTTTCCAGAGACAAACTGGCAGCAATTAGAGATGTTTGAAGCACGTCAACTTGCTTAGCCTCCTACCTTAGTTTTTATTCTAATAAGGGAAAGGACATTAAAACCTTCTGTTAAGTATAAATATGCAGAAGGAGAGAGGGAAGAAAATCCCAAAGCCTTAATTCCATTTAAAAAAAGGATTCATTGCAGCTAATTTTCTGAATGTTCATAATACTTAAAGATGTCCAGAAAGATCTTATTCATTAAATATCATTGTCTTTACCTCTTGTTCCTTCTATCCCCTGCGTCTCTATAAAAAAAATGAGTAAGGTACATGTGTTCTGTTTGTACTACTGGTTCATGACATTCAAAGAGTTCATCATGTACAGAGCACCACCTGTGTACTTAGCTTCAATCTGCAGAAATCTTTCATCCCTAGGAAAGAGTATAGATTATTTTTATGCTATCCAAATGGGAGAATGTCCCAGATACCAGATGATGAAGGGGCCCCAGAGGGACCATAATGCTAACATGCTTATGAGCACTATAAAATTTGGCTTCAAAGACACTCTGAGTTTGGCAGTGCTTCCACAGATCTCCGTGAATAGTAAAGACATAGTTGTTATTGGTGGTGGAAGCAAAGGGCAGGAGGCAAGAAGCATGCCCTTGTGCGTGCAATCACACTCCATTTAAGACACAAGGAATTCTCTTAGAGAAAACCAGGAGAATCGCTGCATCAATTTATGTGCTACAAACATGGTTTGCTTCATTACTGTAGCATAGAATTAAACACATAAATCTGGACCACTCTTCAAAGACCTAAGGTCAAGCTGCAAAACATTTTCCTCCGTGCTGGCTTTTGGCATTCTGGTGATTTCAACGCCATTTATGCCAGGCCAACCTTCGACAAAGCACCGTTTAACTTTCTTTTTTAACAGCAGATGAAGGTGAAGGGAATACTTCTTGGCAGAACAGATATGCTAGAAATTTAGAGTTGTTCTCTTTTGTCCTAAATTTTCTTCTGCCTCAATCCTGCAGTGAAGTCACGATACATCTGTGACAGAATAAGTCCCATGGCAGCAGACTGACATCATAAACACCAGATTAAGACTTGGCTGCAAAGCCAAAGGAGATGATGGGCTGGGAAGGAAGAGGCTATAATTCAAACAAATCTCTTCCATAATAGCTGTGGGAATACTAAACATTACTGGCCAAGTAAATTGCTTTTTGTATAAGTGTTCTCTTTTTTGAAGTTTGCCCCAGAGTAAAAGTTTCTCTGTTAAGTCAGAACCCTAGCATTATTTTAATGTACTGTTCTGTATTTAATAATTTTATGCTTTAGACATTAGTCTGTTACCATGGGAATGACAGCAGCACAAATACAGGATTACGGCTATCAAGCAAGAGAAAAGAAATTATGAATAAGTCTCGTTATGTTCAATAATTAGCAACTACATGGAAAAAAACAAAACCATGAATTTAGGTTGATGCATTTATCTCAGTGTTTGAATACAACTCTGAGTATGTTATTGCTTTAAAATGAGACTCTAGCAAACTGCCAAAAAAAAAAAAAACACTTGACTAGCAGTTGCTACTCAGTGCTATGATCTGAAAACTCATCCTGTCCAGCTCTTTCCTCCTGTTTTAATTCTTCCCTTGCAAAAGGGAACTAATGGATACAACATTCAAGATGGATTCTGATCATTCAAACCAACACTTTGGGCTTAAAAGTAAGGAAATATTGAATAGAACTGGCTCCTCTACCTTCATCACAAAATGAACAGCTTCCAGAAAAATGATGCTGCCTTCTCCCCACAATGAAAACTCTATTATTAAATATGGGATGGTAGGTACAGAAATGGACTGCTAGGCATGAGACATAAAAGTCCAACTAGGATAATGTAAAATCCATATACGCCTCTGTTGCTTCTGAAGTTACAATAAAGAAAATTGTACTCCAGGACATTCACCTTGATGACTAAGGAAGAGTTCCATGCATTTAGTGCAAGGCCTGCAGTTGCACTAATTGCAGCAAAGATAACCAAAATGGTGGACAAACATTTTGAGATGACCAAAGACTGCTAAAGAAGTAAGTACTTCACTAAACCAAAGTCCACCCCCAAGTATGAAAGGGCAAAGTCATAGTATCCAGTCTTTCCCAAGTACGTGGGGAAGCAGGCACATTGCCAGATCTCTGGCATCCTGTGGATTCATTGCCTTACTCTACAAAAGCAGCAATGTTAACATGATCCATTCTAAAACAGGGCAAGAATCAAATTTTAATCTCTCAAACAGGTAAACAGTTAATGAAGATTGACAGCTCCTTAGGACTTTCGAACGTCCCTACTTCCTCTTCCATGAGGTTTTCTGCATTCTAAGGCAACGGCACAACACATCGGAGGAAAGTAATTTTAGAAAGTGCCATCCAAATTATCTGGTCGTGAATAGGCTCTGATTAAAATATAAAGAGCTTTTAAAATAATTTAAAATGATTCACTGGAACTAATTTGGAGATATTTTAATCTCTGAATGTGCAATGAACTGTAGTCTCCCTTGGCCCCAGCCTCTCCTTAGAGAGGGACGTTTCTAGTTAGGCCTTTTGCCATTGGTAAGAGGCATCAGTCATACCAACTCAGATGCACTTCACCTGTGCAGTTCCCTCCACCTTTTATGATTTGTGTCTTTCCAACTGGCACAGTTCCCTTCTACTTTCCAAACTTAGAGATACTTCCCCTTCTCGATGAATATCAGTCTTCTGTTTACTAAAGGCAGATAGCTAGATAATTCTGAACACAACAATGTGACAATTTAAAGAATCACATGAGATCAAAAGACCTCAGCTTACATTCTGTAGTCATTTGTTTGAATTCCATCTTGGATTAAACAAAGGAATGTTTTCCCAACATAATGTTCCAGCATATTCTCAGAGACTCCACTAAGGCCCACTGTGAATCAACACCTAAGCCGCTCTTAACTAGGCTTTTCTAGTGTGACACAAAGTTCAAGGAGATGTTTGCTGCTTTGCAACTCCTTCACAAAACCCTTTGGTGCTCGGTGTGCAAGATTCCCTAACTCTCAGCCAAAGACACTTCAGATAAGAGGAAGACAGCTGATCTCTATTTTCTTGCATTCTAGACCTTTCAGTTTCTTTCTGAGACTCTGGATAAAGAGCTAAAGTTGAGAAGAAGAAATGAGGGACAAGTGTACATATTGGAATAGTGTGATAAACACAACTATCCCCTGATCTAATCTTCCCAGCAGTCTAAGGAAGCAGGTATTTTTCTATGTTGTTCATAAATGAAGATCTCGAGGACGAAGATACCCAATAACTAGTAATGGAAGGGTGAAGTTCAAACTCAACACCATTCCAAAACTCAAATCCTTTCGGCTATATCCTGACTGAAGTCCAGGCTTCTTGAAAGCAGGAACCCTGGCTTTTAATTTTTCTATGTCATCTTGAGAGACTACATGTACAAACAGTTCTTAACAAACATGTACAACAAGTAAGAGGCAAAAGGATTTAAAGGAAACTGTGTAGTTTCTTTTGTCAAGGCAACCCCATTGCCCACAGCAGATGGGAGCATGTCAACCAAAACTTACTACCACGGCACTGAGACAGCAGACGGAGCCCTCAAACCTCCACCCACTCTGAAGTTGATGCATCCGAGCAGAAGACAGCCACTTACCTAAAAGAAAGATGAGAGAAAACACCATTATTGTTAATAGGGAACACTGACCTCCTAGAACCTAGATCGACAGAAATGTAAAAATTTACTTTCATTTTACAGTTAATGGATCCTGAGCACAGTAAGCATAAAGAAGAGCTAGTTCTTCATATCTCTCAGTTCTTCAAAAGCCAGCTCTCATTCTTCATTACTGTGTATTTAAATTCATTCACCTTAACTTCGAATAGTTTTGAAGTAGAGTTGATTTATAATGCTGTGTTAGTTTCAGATGTATATAACAAAATGATTCAGTTTTATGTTTTTTTTTTTCCTTTTTCAGATTTTCCCCCCTTATAGGTTATTACAAAATATACAGCATAGTTCTCTGTGTTATACAGGAGGCCTTTGTTAGATATTTTATATTTAATACAGTGTATTTGTTAATGTCAGACTCATTTTGGAAGTCCCAGCCATAGCAGAGAAAAAATAGAATCCAAACTGGAAGAGAAGTAAAACTGTCATTACAGTGATATGATACTATCCATACAGTATGCTACCATATGCTAAAGATGCTACCGGAAAGGTACTAGAGCTCATCAGTGAGTTTGGGAAAGTTGCAGGATACAAAATTAATACACACACAGAAATCTGTTGCATTTCTATACACCATCAACAAAAGATAAGAGAAATTAAAGAAATAATCCCATTTACCGTCACAGTCTTAATTTTTTGAGATGTCAGAAGACTGATGAATCCTCTCTCCATAAAATTACACAGAGACATCTCCTTCATATAGCTTCAGTGGATTCACAGCCCTCCTGCACCCACTGACCCTATTATTAATATCTGATGTGAGACTGGGATGCAGGATACCTCTGAAGCTTAAACATGCTTTCAATTGCTTCAGAACCCACATAAATTTTAAATTCTTAAAAATGTTAGCAATATATGTGCAAAAGCTTGTACCCAGCAAATAGATAAACGACATTTGAAAAATTGGTCAGTACTAAGATGGCAAAGAAAGTCTCTGGTAATAGCAAAAAAACTACTTGGATATCAACTAGAGCTGTTGGCAATTAAGTCCAAAATTTAAATAAGTTAAAAGCAAAGAAACCCAACAAAGAAGTATCAAGAAAATCTGAGAAAGAAAAGCTGTGTGTGTGTGTGTGTGTGTGTGTGTGTCCTGTATGTTGAGGTGGAGAAGGAACAACATATGAGAAAGCTTCTATAAGTAAAATAGTGTGGTTTTGTTCCATAAGAAAATAGACCAATAGAACAAAACAAAAAGCTCAGAAACTGACTCAAGTATACACGGAAAATTAGTATATGATAAGATACCAACTCAAATCAATGGAGGAAAAAATGGACTTTTTAATAGTGTTTGGACAACTGCATAGTCACTGGAATAAAATTAATTACATCTGTATCTCACATCATATATCAGAGAACATTCCAAATGAATCACATATCTAAACTTAAAAGTAAAATCACACAATTATTGAAAGAAAACTTGAATGAACTCCATTATAAACTGAGTCAGAAAAGGAAGCTCCATAGATAACAAAAGATTATAAAAAGTATTGACTCACTATGTTGTACACCTGCACTAATACTATAAATCAACTATACCTCAATGAAATATAACTAAAAATAAAACAAATATAATAAAAGATATCATTAGAAAAGACCCTGATGCTAGGAAAGACTGAAGGCAGGAGAAGGGGACAGCAGAGGATGTGATGGTTAGATGGCATCACCAACTGGACAGACATGAGTTTGAGCTCTGGGAGTCGGTGATGGACAGGGAAACCTGGTGTGCTGCAGTCTATGGGGTCACAAAGAGTAGGACATGACTGAGCAACTGAATTGAATATATAAATATGTCTACATAAAAATGTATTTAAAATTAAAATATTTTGCATAGCAAAAAAATGCCACTAGCCACAAGAGAAATCATATACTTGAAAAGAATATTGGCAACTTACAAAGGGATAATATCTGTCACATATAAGACTCCTTAAAAAATCTAAAAGAAAAATACCAACATCCTCCCTGCCCCCAAAATAAATAAGCAATATAAACAGGGAGTATACAGAAGAGTAAGTGAAAATGGTCCAAAACGTATGAACAGATGCTCAATGTTACTCATAATAAGAGACATGTATTCATTTTTCACTGTTAGATTGGCAAAAATCCAAAAGTTTGACAACATACTTTGTTTGTGAGACAAAGGGGAAACAGCACCTTTGTATACTGCTGGTGAGAAGGCAAAATGGAACAAACTCCTGAAGTACGGGACTTGACAGATTACAGCAGAAATGTAGATTTCTAAGTCGGTATGGAGGTAAAAGGAAAGACAGCAAAGAAAAAACAGACTCTTCAATAAATGGTGCCAATATAATTCCAATAAACAAATGAAGAATTATGGAAATAAAGAAACATTTGGCAACCACTGCAAGCAAGAATAGATACTAAAATGGCAATGATAAAAACTATAACTTGTGGGAAAGTGTGGCTGATGCCCCTAAGCCCACTTTGGTTATATAAGATGTTAATAACTGGGGAAGCTGGATGAAGGTCTATGGTATTTGTTGCATGATTTTTGAAACTTTTTGCAAGTCTGAAGTTGTTTTTATGTTAATGTTTTTACTTAAAAAATAAAAACAGCTTCTTAAAAAAAAAAAGTAACTCAAAAAAAGGCACTGAGACAATCAGACATTCACATGGAAAAATTAAAATTAGATCCTTACTTCATGCCATACACAAAAATTTCTCATCAGTAAACTGAAAGTAAAAAACAACGCTGAAATTCTTAGAAAAAAGAGAGAGGATATTCTCATGACCTTGAGTTTGCCTACATTAAAATTAAACTTTGTACAATAAAAAATAGCATGAAGAAAGTAAAAAGGCAAGCCACACTTGAAATGCATATAACCGACAATGGATTAGTATTCAGAACATAAAGAATTTCTACATATCAAACAGAAAGACAAAACAATCCAATAGAAAAACAGAAAAGATCTGATCAGGCAACTGACAGGAGAGAAAACCCAAACGACCAATAAATATGAAATGATACTCAACCTCACGAGGCAGAAAAATGCAAATTAAACCGAGAAGATATCTTTTCACTGCCATCAAATTGTCAAAAAAAATGTTATCTGGCACTACCGGGATGGAGAAGAAGGGGAGCAACAGCAGCTCTCACACAGTGCCTGTGAGAGGACCAGTGAGCACAATTACATTGGAAAGATATTGATTGATTTATCTAGAAAAGTGAGGGGTGTCCCAAGAAACTCCACTCTGGGTAGTAGCCTAGAGAAATTCCCACACGTGTTCAAAAGTAGAAGACTTGTACAGGGTGCTCCATATAAGAACGTTCATCCTATTTCTGGGGATAAGAGTCAAAAACTGGAAACAAGCTAGAAGGTCATCAAAAGGTAAATAAATAGTGGTATATTCACAAAATGACGTATCATACAGCAGTGAGAATGAATAAACTAGGCCACATGCATCAGAAGGCTTCCCTGGTGATTCAGGCGGTAAAGAATTCGCCTGCAATGCAGGAGACCCAGGTTTGATCCCTGGGTCAGGAAGATCCCCTGGAGAAGGAAGTGGCACCCACTCCAGTATTCCTGCCTGCAGAAGTACATGGACAGAGGAGCCTGGGGACTACAGTCCATGGGGCTGTAAAGAGTCAGACACAACTGCTGCTGCTGCTGCTGCTAAGTCGCTTTAGTCGTGTCTGACTTGATTCTGCAACCCCATAGACGGCAGCCCACCAGGCTCCGCTGTCCCTGGGATTCTCCAGGCAAGAACACTGAGGGACTAACAATTTCACTTTCGCATGCATCAAAATGAAAAAATTTTACATATAAAGGGTAAAGGTAACAAACAATTTTCAGAATCTGACAGCATGATGTTTATATTATTTTTAACACTTTATTAAAAACATGCAAAAATTACTGCATACTATATATGGACACCGGAGAAGGCAATGGCACCTCACTCCAGTACTCTTGCCTGGAAAACCCCATGGACGGAGGAGCCTGGTGGGCTGCAGTCCATGGGGTGGTAAAGAGTCAGACACGACTGAGCGACTTCACTTTCACTTTTCACTTTCATGCGTTGGAGAAGGAAATGGCAACCCACTCCAGTATTCTTGCCTGGAGAATCCCAGGGACGGTGGAGCCCGGTGGGCTGCCGTCTATGGGGTCGCACAGAGTCGGACACAACTGAAGCGACTTAGCAGCAGCAGCAGCATACATGGACACATGTTTTCAGGAAAATGACTTAAAAAGATATCGGAGTAAAAAACACTAAATTCAGCATTATAGTTTAACCCTTGGAAAGAGGTGAGGGAAAGGCAAATGCAAAAGAGATTTTTTTTGCACACGTGGGAAAGTGTTAAGATGTGACAAAGCTAGATGTACATCTGTGAGTATATTACTATAAGTACTGTAAGTATTAATATAAGTACTATAAGTATTTCCTATATTACTTTCCACAAGCTTTTTAAATAAATGCAAAATATATCATTTCAAAAAGAATATGCATAATAACGTATCAGTTAGTTCAGTCACTCAGTCGTGTCCGATTCTTTGTGACCCCATGAATCACAGCACGCCAGGCCTCCCTGTACATCACCAACTCCTGGAGTTCACTCAAACTCACATCCATCAAGTCAGTGATGCCATCCAGCCATCTCATCCTCTGTTGTCCCCTTTTCCTCCTGCCCCCAGTCCTTCCCAGCATCAGAGTCTTTTCCAATGAGTCAGCTCTTCGCATGAGGTGGCCAAAGTACTGGAGTTTCAGCTTTAGCATCATTCCTTCCAAAGAGCACCCAGGGCTGATCTCTTTTAGAATGGACTGGTTGGATCTCCTTGCAGTCCAAGGGACTCTCAAGAGTCTATGGGCCTTTATTATTCAATGACTCTTCAATTGGATTTTGCTTACCTATGATGGGGTTTTGCAGTTTTTTAAGGTTATTTCCTTTTTCTTGATTTTTATATTGGTTATATTGGAATAAAAACATACAGGGCATCTTTAGACTCCATATTCTAAAAATAAAGCTGCTTTTTGTTTCCTTAAAAGTACTCAAATAATTCCTCCCTCATTATTCATATTATTCAGTTGCTTCAGAAAAAATTTAACCAAATCCCTCTGGAGTATGTTAGACCCCAGAATATAATCAGAATGTTAAGATGTTTTAAAGAAATTTGATTTTAAAAAAATCAGCTCATTTACAATGCCTTTAGTAGAGATTAAATAACCAAATAAAATTGCATTTTCCATAATGAATGTCAGGTTATACACTACTGTACAATTTGAATGTTGAAAAGTAATATATAATTGTGAAATACCCAATGGTTGAGGAAGCATGATAAAAATTTAATAATCTAGCATAGAGTATATATACAAAAGAAGTAGTTTTCCATATCACACTGTTATACACTATTGTTGCTGACTTTCACTATACTGATTCAACACCTAGAAGGTCAACACATTCTAGCCTTAGAAGTGCTACAAAGTTTTAGGTGAAGGCTAATAAGATCCCCTTTAGCTTTTCACTACACTTTTCTAAGACTATGAGCTCTATGGGTTAATAACGTTAACTAAATTTGAGACAGGGAACCTAGGTCCATTTCTCCCACATATTAATTTCACACAGGAAAAAAAATTCAGGGCTATGGTTTCCTACCCCTGGCTTACTGTCTTTCAAGTTGAACCACTAGACAGTTCACTGCAAGTCCACCACCACCATAACGGAAAAGAAGTGAAGCACTGGTATGGAGGCTGGACCAGCGGCATCTCAGTGGAGAAAGGATAGAGCATGCATTTGAAACGCTGCTCAAACAGCTAGATATGCACCAAAAATCTGATAGTCGATGTCAAGAATGTTTCCAAAACCCACGCCAAGAGGACGGCTTTTATTTCAACATTCACTTTGAAATAACAAGCTGTTTTCTAAAGCTGGAGTTTGTTCTTGTATATTGAATAAGGATAAGCAATTTTAAATAGCAAATAAGCCCCTTAGCTACCAAATTTCTAAAAAGTGTTCTCCTTGCTCTAAAGGTAGGAGGGGGAATAATTTGCCCATGGGCCCAGAAACTGAATGACAAGTTTTGGTCCTAAGCAAATTTTCAGTCAAGAGAGTCCTTTAAAAAACTAGAAGGAGGAGGTGGTAAATGTTGGTATTGGCAACAGCTTAAACAAAAGCCACACTTTTTTTTTTTTCATGTGAACACTGGGAATAAGAAGGAAGCAATGATGTTCCCCTTAAAAAAAAATAGCAATCCAAATGTATTAACTTCCCTCTGCCTAAAGAAAATGTGTCAATCTTAGTTTCTCAAACAACATATTTTCCCCAACACAATAGCTCATTTCCTTATACTACAGCTAGTTGGCCATCCCCGATCAGCTGAAATCACTGCACAGCTCAAGATCTGGGACTGAAACCAAAAGGAATAAATCAGTGAAGGCCTGAATTTCTATCCCACCAAGCAGGCCAGACTCTCCTAAGATGAGGAGCAGCCAAAAGCAGCAGGGGAGTTCACAACTGTGCTGGTCAGTGATCTAAAATTACATGACATGGGAAAGGTACGTGCCCATCAAAATCCCGGGAAATCTCCTTTAATCTTCCCTTTACTACGCTATATTGCATCGCAAAGGTTCTATGTAGCTCCTCCTCCTAGCACTTTTGCAGAACCAAATCTACTCTAAGAAAATTAGTGAAGACATCACTCTTATGTGGAAGGGCTTTCTAAGTAATCAAAGTCCTGCAATAAAGGAAGTCAGCATTATTTCACTGCACAGAAGCTGGGGGCAGGGGGAGATGTTGGCCAGAAAATACTTCACTCCAAACAGAAAAGTTACGTTTTGAAATTGTTCCAAGAAGAGGATATTGGCAGGAACTTCAAGATTTTGTGCTTTTTGCTGCTACTAAAATGAAATAGATTTGAATTCTAATCCAGTAATATGAGACAAACCAAAAGCAGACAGACTGGCAAATACTAACTCTAGCTGCCCAATGTCACACATCAGTTCAAAGAGGTCAGAAAAGAAGCCCAGGCAGTTATAAAGAAATATATGAAGAAATGAACAGTGCACTTTTTTTTTAATCCTGATCTAGTGAGAAGGTATAAAGGAGTCCACCTGAGCAGAAGACTTCAAAAGCTAGATAAGGGAGGACAAAGAAAGAGGCTTAAATGGAAAACTCATCAACAAGCCAAGAATATAATAAAGCAAAACTAAACTTCAATTTTTGCAAGAATACAGGCGTTTCAGCACTCAAACGAGACGCTGTCGCTACACCTCTCCGTATACAAAGGAAATGTGAAATCCTGAAATCCCTGTAGCATGTAGTCACTGAAGCAACTGCCAGGTAGAGCTAATCCCCAAACAAGATTTCTTAAGAAATCGCACTCTCTACTTTATCCCTTTTTTGTTTTTTGGCTTTTCATTTTGTTTTGTTTTCTCTTTCTCTTCTTTCATTGTTAAATATTAGCATATTAAAGAAAGGAATCTTGAAAAAAGAATCTTCACTCACTCAAGGGGCTAAATAAAGTCCTCTTCAACCCATGGGGCCCACCAAGATAAAGGGCACTGGAATGATAAGTTTTTAATGAAGCAAGAACTGAGTAAGTAATAGGGAGGGGGTTGGTGCTGAAATCTGACCTAGTGGCCAAGAGGTAAAGTCAACATAAGCCCATGGAGAAAGCGTGCAGTTTAAGGAATCTGGGCTCTTTACCCTCAATACAGTCTTATTCAGGGAATGCTTCCACATGCTTAAAAAAAATCCACTTTGCCTGCTCCCAGATATATAGCATTAGGGCAGGGATAAATTTCAAGCTGGCAATAGTCCAAATCCAACAGTTGCAGCTGTAGTAGCTGCCTTGTTTACAAAGCAATTGAGGAAGCTTTTAGAGGGCAGAGTGCACCAGACAGAAGGGGGTCTGTAAGCAAAACACGGATGGATCCCGATGCATTCAGAGCAGACAACACATCTGTTCCCAGGTCCCCCTTGGAGACATGCCGACTACAGATCCAAGTCAACCTTTAATGCTCATGTTTTTTCAGGAGAGCATATCTACATAAGCACTGAAATCAAAATTATATGCTGGTAGTTATTGGGCCCTTGGGTCATCTCCCACATTCTAACCAAAACTGAGAACATTCCGCACGAGGTTTTGAGCAGACTGCAATCAACTATGACCTGAACTGCTTTGCTCAGTAAGAACACCAACTGTAAGGATGCCTTCAATTGCTATTTTCTGCCTCTTATCAACTACATTGCTAGCTTCCAGCTGACCATGCCTCTGGCCAGCATAATTACATATGATGTCCCAGAAACAACTCCGGCTCCCCTTGCTACTTTCTCACATCCAGTAGATTTCAATAATCTCACTAGATTCTATTCCCTGTTAGTCCTTTCTAATCCTGTCTCTGCCATTCTTCTACTCTTGGCATAGTTTAAGTCAGAATTCCTCTCTTAAAAACAAATGAAATACACAGTCAAGGGAGGGAAGGGGATGGATGGGGAAAGAGCAATAGAATAAATGCTGAAAAGGAAACAGAGTACCTTCTGCCTGTTTACAGAGCTTCAAAAAAATGTGCAATGATGCTGACATGAGTGAGAGTATGATGGGCACAGATGGGTATAATTAAAACAGAAAGGCACTCTCAAGATGCTTAAAAAGGGGGTAGTTCAGCTCCCTTACTCAAAGTAACCAAACATATTTAAAAGACAGTTACGTGTACTTGGATGACAATGAATATTTGAATTCACAGGGTTTAAAATTCATGCTATCTGTCTATCCATCCGATCTCCCAGACAGTGGGCCATAGTTTCTACCCACTGCAACTTGATATTTTTATTCCTGTGAGGCAAAACATCATAAATCAGGCCTACTTACTATACGGACTCTGCCAGATTCTTATCCTTCTTTAAGAAAGCCCTCTGTAATCCTGATCTATAAAAGTTTCTGTTCCTCAGTGGTTTAGTAAATAACTGATGAAAAGATTTTCTGCTAACACATCTGATTGCAAAAAAAAAAAAAGAAATTTAATATGGAGTTAAAATTTTTCATCAATTAATTAAAATTAAAGATTATAGAGTAGGTATGGAGAAAAAGGAACCCTCTTATACTTCTGATGGGAATGTAAATTGGTGCAGCCACTACAGAAAACAGCACAGAGGTTCCTCAAAAAACTAAAAAATAGACTTGACATATGATCCAACAATCCCACTCCTGGAGGACAAACTAATATGGAAACCATAACGCCCCCTCTGTTCACAGCAGCACTATTACAATAGCCAAGAGATGGAAACGACCCAAATGTCCACCGACAGAGGAATGGACGAAGAAGACGTGGCACACACATACAGTGGAATATTATTCAGATATAAAAAATGAGCAAAATAATGCCACTCGTAGAAGTATGGATGGATGGACCTAGAGATAAACATACTAAGTAAAGTAAGTCACAAAAAGACAAATACCATATGATATCACTTACATGTGAAACCTAAAATATGACACAAGTGAACTTCATCTATGCAACAGAAACAGACTCAGAGACAGAGAGAACTGGGGCTGCCAAGTGCGATGGTGGGTGGAGGGGGATGGACTGGGAGTTTGGGGTTAGCAGATGCAAACGATTATATACAGAATGGGTGAACAACAAGATCTTACTGTACAGCATAGGGAACTATATAAACATCCTGTGATAAACCATAATGGAAAAGAATATGAAAAGGAATGTGTTTATATATATGTATACATATATATATAAATATGTATATAAGACTGAATCATGTTGCTCCACAGCAGGAATTAACACAACACTGCAAATCAACTATACTTGAGTAAAATAAAATTTGCGAAAATAAAAAATCTGTATATTCTCAAGTTGGGCTAAGCCTAGCACAGGGTTCACACACTCAGGAAGGACCATAACATCATGCCAAACCTTTCTTCGTGGGCTCCCTGGGTAGAATATTTGACAGAGCCACAGTAAAAGACAATCATGACCCAGTCACTCCCAAGCCCATAAAAGTGCTTCTCCTGCATTCAAATGAAAGAGCATGTGCCCCAACGACAAACCACTGCCGATTTACTGTGGGAGTAAACACTGAGCATAACGTTCTAACCATGTCTTTGTGCATGCAGCATTTATACAGTAAATCAGCATAGAGCCCAGCACAGTATACCTCTCACTATGTAATTACACATATTAATTACAAGTTTAATCACATATATTAATAACACCTAGCCCACAACTGCAATGTATTCATGTAAACCTAATCAAGGAAAACTAGAATTATTTGCATAAAATTTACAATGAAAACTATAACGACTATACTAACAAGATAGGGATAGGAACGCATATCTGTGACAAACTGTTTGTGTCAAGAAGAATAGAAAGTGATTCTCTTTCCTGAACATTATTTCAGGCCCATTTAACACAATCTGTATCACTCAATGAATGTGCAGTGTCCTACACACATCAAATCAGATTTGGATAATGTTCCTGACTTCAGATAAAATTTCATTACTATAGTTATAGAATGATAGGAAGTGCTTACATTTTTAAGCTTTAATAAAAAGTGAGATAGGCTAAGAATTAGGAGAGCCTGACTCCAATCTGCAATTGATATTTAAACAACAAAACAAGTCTACCCACTGGTGACCTCTTACAGCCTCTGACTTAATTCCACCCTTAAACAGTTTAAAAAGTGTGGTCAAAGGAAGTGGAAGACGATGGAAATCCTGTTTAGAAGACTTTCACAAAACCAAAGGCAATCATCAGTCATTTGTTGCATGTCAATGCATTTTAAAAAAAAAACTTATTTTGTATTAGGTTATATCCAATTAACAACGCTGTGATAGTTTCAGGTGAACAACGAAGGGACTCAGCCATCATATGTATGTGCACCCATGGCGTTTCATACACCCTCTTGGGCAAGTTGGCATTTCTGGGAGACAGTGAAGGACAGGGAAGCCTGATGTGCTGCAGTCCATGGGGTCGCAAAGAGTCAGACACGACCGAGCGACTGAACAACAACACTGGCAAAGTGGTACTTCTTGTGTTTCTGAAGTTTCATTTCTCCAAACAAAACCAGAATTTAATAACAGAACAGTCAATTAAAACACTACAAATGCTTTGAAAGCAAATAATAACTTAAGACTATAATTAAGTCTCTTCATTCTAATTGTTGTCTGATTTTTATGAAGCACTTCCTTACCAGACTAAAAACAAAAATGTTTACAAAACCCAACATGATAGACTTCAAGATTTTTTTCTTCATGTAACGTCTGGAAATATTCTAGTTTCACTTTTAGTAATATATGCCTTTTGTTTGTTTGTTTATGACGAATCAAGTTGAGGTGACAAAGTATAAAACAGGCATATGAAACAGAAGCGATTTACAAAATGAATTCTAAATCTGCTCTTATAAACAGCTTTATGAAGCAAAGTTCAGTATTTTTAAAAGATCTATTGAATCTGCGTTTCAAAAATGATTCACAATTTCATGTCTATATGAGGGAGAAAGATAGAGTCTCCCAATTGACACTAAAGTAGGGGACCAGGGAGGCAGCGAGCACTTCAGTAACGCAGCCCTCCTGTGAGTCATTATCCTTCCGGCAAAAAGACAAGCAAAGTCTTGTTGCTGAAATTTGTTTTGCACTCAGTCTGTCCTTTAGGACCACCAGCATCTACTTCCACAACATCACTTACCATTAACATATTCCAAGCCAGTTCAAAACTACAGATGTTTTACAAGCAGCAAGAGCTCTTACCCGTTAAAAATAGCTAATAAATGGCCACACACCCTGATGGAAGAATGTAATATTTTCCACAAGAAATGATATCATTTATCTTTTCCAAAATTTTATTCACACCTCAATTACTATTCATCTGTCATCATCACTCCTAAAACCCAAAGTAATCAACTGAAAGATAAATTCTCACTGAACTCCCACCGTGTTTACACACAAATTTTAAAACTACTATTTCCTTCAGCCATTAAGTTAGTCACGTTAAGGTTTCTTGGTAAAAACTTAAAGAAATGCTTGGTTTTATTTACCCATGGAGGGGAATTGACAGAAGGTACATTTATACATTTAAATATTTAGAAGATCTCAAAATATGTGCTCAAAAGTGCGATGAGCTCTCATATGTCATTCAATATATAGCAAATCAATAATGATTTATAAATTATACTTTTTTCTTTCAACAATATTATTTTATGGACAACAAAAACAAAAGGTAGGCCAATATTCTCAGGCCAATTTAAACCAGTTTTCTTCAGGGATCCTCTTTGGGCAAAAACCTCGAAATTATTCATAATAATCTAAAATAATGAATCACAACTGCTAACATTTATCGAGTGCTTACTACACATCAGGCCCCATTCTAGATGCTTGGCAGATATTACTTAGTTCTCAAAACAGGTCTGGGAGGATGACTGTTTAAGTATTTCCACAGTCAGCAGGGAGACTGGCACAACGAGACCGCACGACTTGAACGCGAGCACACAGTTAATAAACGGCAGAGGCAGGACTGGCTCCAGGATTCAGCGCCCAGGAGCTACAATTATGTTCCCTGGTTCGGGAAGATCCACAGAAAACTGTAGCTCTTATCAAAGACCCAGAATTTCATGAAATCAATGAAAATGATGATAAAGACTGTTTGGATCACAAGCAAGATTCTAACCAGTCAAAGAGCATCTGGCAAAGTTAAACCAAATAAAACCAGGAGGTTTTGGAAAGTTGGAAAGGATAAAAACAGGCTAAACACTTGGAGATAGGAAGGATATTCAGTCATCCAATCTATCAGGAAAATTGCAAGGCAAAAACAGTTAACACTTGATCCTTTGCTCATTCTAAGAATTACAGACTTGCAATTATATTTTAAATGTTGTTAAACATAAGATAAAATAACATTCCTCACTTTACCTTCACTGTCCACGATAAAGTTCAATCAAATCTCTTTAACTCTGTTTACTATGAAATTCTGGTACCTGCTTTAAGTGACTTCACTTCAGTGACCTTTTCCAGGCATCAATTATCCTCAAGTAAGGAGGATCTCCTGTACCCAACCTGCATTTTAAAAGGGATTCACAACTTCAGAGTGGTTTGACGGAGAACTAGGATACCTCCTAGCAAAGCAGTCTAATATGGGAAGAGTCTGGAGTCTGAAAAACTGGTTTCTAATCCCTGCTGAACTGCACAATAGCCACCGTGAGTTTGGGACAATCTCTTAACCTGTCTCAGTTTGCATACTTAGAAATGGAATATTCCCTACTTCACGGTGCTCATTTGGGGAGACAATGAGACAGCACACATATCTGTGAATGGCTAGTGAAATGCTGGTTATTCTGAAACACTCAACTGCCATCTCCATGAGTTGACAGTCAATTTCACCAAGCATTCATCATTCATATATTACATATTGATTGGCTTTTAGTTGTATACCTTAGAGGCTGAGGGAAGTAACCAAAAACTAAAACAAAATGTCTGTTCTTAAAAGTCTGCTTGAGTTGTGAGTTTTCAAAGCGCATAAAAAAAGGTTTTGCTTTAAAAATTTAGCACATGAGGCAAATAAGTAATATGATATTAAAGCTGTAAAAACAGGAAATAGTGGAACGCCTAAGAAATAGTTTGATTCCAACTAGGATAATCAAGGTAGACTTCCTGAAAGAAGCTGCACGAAAGAAAGATTAAATCAGAGTGGTTTAAATCGAAAGACCTTACATCCACTTCACTATATGTTTGTTCATCCTGCCCCCTTTCTGGCCCTGTAAAAGGAGTCCCCAAAACGCAAATGGTGACAAAGCAATAAGGGGCTTGTGAAGACATCCAATTCATTATTATCTACCATGCCACCTGCCATATCTGGCACACAGTGTAAATACTGTAGTGGCATAGCTCATCTACTGATAATGCCAAGTCAAGTCATTAATATACAACTCCACTGAAGACAGTGACAGAAAATTTTAGCTTCACATCATGCATTTATGAAGAGATAATCAAAGGCATATTTCTGTGAAAAGCAGGAATCATATTCAAAAGCTGTGCATCTTTGGCCAATCGTTCCCTGCTTTCCTGTATTATCTCTCCAGAGTGGAAAAAATACAAAACAATATATTTCTATTTTGGCCCATCAGAATCACTAAACCCTGATATGAAGCGAACTGCTCAGATTGTAAACATGGAAAGAAGGAATAAATCTGCTGGGTAACAGTAAACTCAAGTAGCACAAATCACATCGAGTATTCTTGTAGACTCTCCTTATCAGTATTTAAGCAGCAGAGACAGTTAGAACCAACAACCACAGATAAAGCACACCACACTATTTAAATTCATCTACTGTTCTGGTGTCCTAGTCGTCTGTCCTGTACAAACCGAGATGGCTTATTCTCGGATTCAACACACAATCACCATGCTAAGTTGCTGGGTCTACTATCTGAGACTGTAGCCACTGACCCCCTTCATGCTGGTTAATTGCAAGGATTACAGACGCACAAGCACAAACTGGCCGATTTTGTACTCAGTCTAAAAACTCAGGCAAGCAACAAGATGTGATCAGCTAGTCAAGAAATAAAATTAGAAAATGTTCTATACGCTCTTCTGGCTCTTTTAAACTATTCAAATAATTACTGTTTGGACTCAATCTTACCAGCCACAGGGCATTCGATTTAACATAGAGATGAGAAAGGGGGAAAAATCTGTAAAACAATATAGCAAAAGCAGTTTCAATGAATTGAGTGTTGTCTGAGATGGACATTTATTAACTATAAACAGACGTTTAAGTAATTTTAATATATAAGTGTAGGTGCGGTTACAGAAACACATTAGAGGGGAAATGTTTAGGTGAAAATGTGGTCCA
The DNA here is from genome assembly GCF_027580195.1 of Bos mutus. Classification (NCBI taxonomy): domain Eukaryota; kingdom Metazoa; phylum Chordata; class Mammalia; order Artiodactyla; family Bovidae; genus Bos; species Bos mutus. The sequence goes on along the minus strand of NC_091631.1, from coordinate 53,887,623 downwards.
ATACATGTCTTTCTTTCACCATTCAGGGAAAAATAGATTTCAACTCACTTGAAAACTGGCTGGCTGGAGACTACACAATTTCCCCCTGTAGCTCATTAAACTGTTATATCACCTTGACAGTCAATTCCTGCAAAGTTAAATGTAAATCGAAACATTTTTAATTGAATCATGCAATACATGACTAAGGCAGTTCACTGTTTAGAGGAAATTTGTGAAGTAATTCATTACTATATCACCCCAGACAGAAATAACTCAGATTTTAACATATCAACTAAAAGCCAAGGAGACCTGCAGTGAAAAGATGCTGTTTCTACTTATCTACCTCAAGGTCTATAGTGCTGACTCTCTGACACCTTATTCAGCAGTGGATAAGAAGCAATACCAGTGGGGCTTCCCTGGTGGTCCAGTGGTTAAGACTTTGCCTTCCAATGCAGGGGCTGGTCAGGGGATCCTACATGACTTGCATCCAAAAAACACAAAACAGAAAACAGAAACTATACTGCATCAAATTCAGTACAGACCTCAAACAAGTTTTAAACACAATAAAAACAAAAGAAGCAATATTGGTGAGTAGGAAAGGGCTTTAACTTGACAAGAAAAAAACCTGCTCCTCCACCCCTCTCTCAGCCTTCACACATAAAAACAAGTCTTTCTTCAACAAAGATTTAACAAAGACACTAAGAGAGAAACCTTTGCCTGACTCATTCTGGAACACAAAGGTTACTTGTGGCTCTATGGTGATGCTCTGTATATTTTGAAAATGCACACACAAAAAGGAAAATTCTTTAATAACACAGCCCAAGGGTGTAAGGAAGTGGACCACTCAAGCGGTTTATACGATTAGCTTAACAAGAAGGGACATCCACTCTTCTACTGCTTCATGTGATCTATTTACAGTCAAGATGGCTATATTTAGAAAATTCCTAGAGTACATGAGAACTGAGAGATAAATATCAAACTACTACCCTTCCAGGCTGCCCTAAAATTTCTATTAGCCTCAGGAAAGCATGAGCCATTGGGGGTTTGCTTCAGCAGAATCTGAACCAGAACTATTACTCTATATTATACTTTAAAAAAAAAAGCGCTGCTGCAAACTGTATTCAGCGCAACACTTTAAATCGCTCCATATTTGAGATCAGAGTTTATACATATTAATGTGAAAGAGCCTATAGCCCAAACTCTACTGTTTATCACTACCTGAAAAATTAAATTAAACATACCACATTAAGCAACCAACCAAATTTGATCTCCATTAAACCCAAGCCAAGAGTGAGGCCTTGACAATAGGATTGAAGAGATTAGGGCTTAATTTAAACAAAGTGACTGCAATAAAACAATTCAAATGTGTGAGATTTTATAGGAGCAAGTACTTAAAGCACCTGAAGACAAATATTTACGTAAACTATCAGATCAGATCAGATCAGTCACTCAGTCATGTCCAACTCTTCGCGATCCCATGAATCACAGCACGCCAGGCCTCCCTGTCCATCACCAACTCCCGGAGTTCACTCAGACTCACGTTCATCGAGTCTGTGATGCCATCCAGCCATCTCATCCTCTGTCGTCCCCTTCTCCTCCTGCCCCCAATCCCTCCCAGCATCAGAGTCTTTTCCAATGAGTCAACTCTTCACATGAGGTGGCCAAAGTACTGGAGTTTCAGCTTTAGCATCATTCCTTCCAAAGAGCACCCAGGGCTGATCTCCTTCACAATGGACTGGTTGGATCTCCTTGCAGTCCAAGGGACTCTCAAGAGTCTTCTCCAACACCACAGTTTAAAAGCATCAATTCTTCGACGCTCAGCCTTCCTCACAGTCCAACTCTCACATCCATACATGACCACTGGAAAAACCATAGCCTTGACTAGACAGACCTTTGTTGGCAAAGTAATGTCTCTGCTTTTGAATATGCTATCTAGGTTGGTCGTAACTTTCCTTCCAAGGAGTAAGCGTCTTTTAATTTCATGCCTGCAGTCACCATCTGCAGTGATTTTGGAGCCCAGAAAAATAAAGTCTGACACTGTTTCCACTGTTTCCCCATCTATTTCCCATGAAGTGATAGGACCGGATGCCATGATCTTAGTTTTCTGAATGTTGAGCTTTAAGCCAATTTTTTCACTCTCCACTTTCACTTTCATCAAGAGGCTTTTTAGTTCCTCTTCACTTTCTATAAACTATACACTTTCACATAAACTATACAACATCATAATCTACTAAAGATAAAAAATTCAGGAACCTATTAAATCATAATTTAGAATACAAATATTACCGGAAGGAAGAAAAGGAGACCGCACCACTAACTGGGTCCTATAAATGAATGTGCAGTGAAGGTTCTTTTGAAGGCAAGAGACAAGATTAATCAGGGGTGAAAATATAAATGTATTAACACAAAGCAAAATGCGATTCTTATTTTGCTATGGTCTGCTACTGACAGCGTATTGTACTTTCTAGACAGACACCTTTGAAGTTTTTTATCCTTAAGAATCCCCTTCCCATTTCATTCCACCCTTATATGTCATGATCACATACCTTTATCTTTTCTCCAGTTCAAGAATTTCCCATCATTTGCCTCTTCCAACATAGGCTACCCCTTTGCTCTGATCTCCTAACCACTCTTTTCTCACAATCCCCTAGAAACACTCTTAAACACTCCAGAAATTTGAAACATTTCTACCCTTTGCCCTCTTTTCCCAATCCCAAGGTTAAAAAAAAAAAAAAAAAAAGGCTGGTTGCTCCCTCTGATGCCCATCCCCTGCCTTTAAGAAACACACCATAGGGACTTCTCTGGTGGTCTAGTGGTTAAAAAAAAGTCACTCAGTTGTGTCCGACTCTTTGTGACCCCATGGACTACATAGTCCATGGAATTCTCCAGGCCAGAATACTGGAGTGGGTAGCCCTTCCCTTCTCCAGAGGGATCTTCCCAACTCAAGGATCGAACCCAGGTCTCCTGCATTGCAGGCGGATTCTTTACCAGCTGAGCCACAAGGGAAGCTCCCAGTGGTAAAGACTTTACCTTCCAATGCAGGGGGTGTGGCTTCCATCCCAGGTTGGGGATCCCACATGCCTTGTGGCCAAAAAAACAAAAAATAAACCAGAAGCAATATTGTAACAAATTCAATAGAGACTTCAAAAATGGTCCACATTAAAAAAAAAAAAAAAAAAACTTAGAAAAAAAACCCTATAAATAGATACATACATTACTTTAAAAATTTTCTGTAACTCCCAACTACTCCTAATAATCATTAAAAATTACTATCACCAGGGATTCCCAGTTTGCAAAAATCTCCCAGTTAATGAAAGCTATGTTTTCAGGTTCATAAAGCCAATACCCCATCTGGTCTTTTAAAGTAGGAAATTAACTGAATCCTCTAGAGAACTAAGAAATCTCTGACCATGAACCTGAAAATGAGCCCCTGAGAGTCAGTAATCTGATTAGTTAAACTGGGTGAACACAACAACAGAATGGACCTTACATGGGGGAGATCCAGAGCTGGGAACAGATGCTAGAATCAGGAAGTGGCTTCCATCCAAGCCCAAAGTCAGTCCCGTGGCTCTTCTACAGAGATGAGTCACGGGAACACATTTCTGTCCTTAGCTTCTTTCATATCAATTGTGCCCAAGACCCAGATGATATTTCTCTGCATAATGAGTTGATTTCTTGATCAATGGATTCAGTGTGAGGCTTCCCAAGACCTGGTCCAAAGCCTCTTATACTCTCCATGCTTCCTTGGAGACACTCAGGAGAATATTTCTCAACTGGTGCAAATGTCAGAATTACCTAGGGGTCTCTTAAAGAAGAAATGCACACGCCCAGGGTCCCCTACCAGAACTACTGAATCAGATGCTCCAGAAAGAAGCCCCGAGATGGGTATATATAGTTTTTAAGCTCCTTAAACATCTCTGAAACACAGCACTGCTTGAGCACCACTAACTTAGGATGGAGACAATGGGTACAATGTAGCAAGCAAAGGCCCACAGGATCACCCCATAGGAAGGAGACAGTCAGGAGCAGAGAATTTCAGGCTGACCTCCTCCTGATGGTGAGCATCCTCTCCTCCTCTGCTGGTTGAAGTGTCAGCCAGGATCTGCCCCCTGGGCAAAGGAAGCATCCAGTAGCCTTGGCACTCGTCTGAAATATCCAACAGGTTGCTCCAGGGGGTATGGACTTTGAAAGTCGCCATTATACCACTAGAGCTGGCATCCTGGAGTGTCACAGGTGTATTGATAATTGACTCAGTCTGTTTTGTTTACAATTTCCTGCCCAACAAATTGCATGTTTCTGCAGATGTCTAACAAATTCAGGACATTTAATTCCTCAGCTGCCACCATCCTGCTGTTTCCGCCCTCCTCATCCATTGGTTATGATGGTGTCCAAAGACACATTCACCGGCATTAGCAAAGGTCATTAAAAAGCTCTTACAGCCATCTGTACCCAGATGGACAGGTCTCCAGCCAAAATAAGAGAGGTTCCCCCTCAAAGGAGGCCCAGAGGACCTGACTCTAAGCAGCACCACAGTTGGTTTTTTTAATTATTGTTTGTGGGCCCTGAATTATTTACATTTCAGCTGTAAATCTTAATGACCCATGCCATGTTCTTCTTGGCTTACTGATGGTAAGCAAAGCCAAACAGTTTCATTTACCTGATTCAACGCTACTGTAGGATGGGGGCCAAAGAAAAGTGTATCTTCCTAAATTGTCTTACACAGGTCCTTGGAGCAAATCATTCTTGCTTGAATCCTTGGCTGGGTCATTCGCCACACACTTACCAGGTAATTCCCTGACCCAGTCACCCTCCTTAACATCCAGTGGTACATCTCTATGCAAATGACTCATTTGCGTAGGGTTCTGAATTTTCAAATTTCTTGTTCTTTGAATTCTGCATCCCACACACAAAAAAATCTGACTTTATGAGAAATCAAACCACAACATTTTTTTTTAGTGTTCCTATAACGTGTTACAGATACTTAATATGTTGGCACCAGTTTCCAGAACAAAAGTTTAAAAATCATAATGCACCCTGGCAAAGTTTGATAAGATCTTCATAACAAAAACCAAATGCCTAGAAAGACGGGGTCAAAGGCTTTCCTAGAACACCCTGCACCCTGCCCAGAGAAATCAAATAAATCTGGAGTTTCAGCTAACCTTGATCAAATGAATGAGGGAAGAAAGGATTCTACTGCTCACATCTACCTGATAAAACCAGAGATCTCTTTTCTAAGTACTGACCTCCAAAGCACTAGGAAAAGTGAATCCTGAATTCCTGGCCTCCAGCCTCTGAGAGGAGGCTCTCAGCCACCGTCAGCCATACCTTTTTCCCATAGCTACACTGCTTTTCCACGCTCTTTCTGCCTGCCCTTCAGAACTCAAAGCAGACGTGCTCATCAGCGGAGCCAAATTGTTAGACTCATCAAGTTTATGAACACTGCATACAAAATGCAAACATTTCCTTCCATTTGGGCAAACATTGGCACGGGAAACTTTCTTTCCAATGTTAACAGCAGGGAGCTTAAATAAAAGTTCAGTTTCTAGAAGGGTGGGGGAAGAGAAAAAGCTAATTCTAAAAATATGTCATCAGCAGCATGCCATTGCCAGAGAAAATGGTACATGTTTCCCTCAAGCACAGTTCACTCAAATGAACTTGACAGCTTCAGAGATCACTTAAAAGAAAGAAAATTTGTTGCACAAGTCCTGCCAGATACTAAAGAGATCACGTCTCAACAGATAAGACTTGATAGATCCTCATCTTAAATATTTCTGTACGAAGATTATGTGAACTCAGAACTAGCACTTTGTCACATATCTGCACACAGACGTATGCCCTAAGGGTATTCTTCCAGTCCATTCATGGGAATCCTTACTGGAACCTGGCAATTAACTTTAACATCTTGCTACTGTTATCAATTCCCCTGAAAATAAATTAAAGGCCATCTGGGCATACAAGTAAAAATTACACAGCTAAACTTTAAATAAGCAGCTCTCCCCTTGTCCACAAGTGTGTCCAGACAAGCTAAACAATTTTAACTGGGTTACAAATTATAGGTGTCGGTGCCTTCTCTCAAATCCACCAAATGCTGGAAAATGCTGCTCTTCCGGCAGACCATTTCCTAAAAGGGGACTATCCAGAATAGTTTCCCATTTAAACATAATACTCAAGTTACTGAAAATTCTGTAAAAATCAGGTGTGATATGCTCGTTTGACCTGAAGCTGCAGCTCTCAAACATATGATTAAAAGGAAAAGCAGACAGGCATTACAACTCCCCAGAAAGCCACAAAAATAAAAGCCTCCATCTTCGAGAAGATGATCTCCAATTACAGCACAGTGCTAGTCTGAAGAAACGCCCAGTGTACTGCTGGGTGGAAACGTACCAGGCAAAAGGCTTCCCCATCTCAACAGGGGCAGCATGGCGGCTGAGCGGTCAAGCCCCTAGTGCAGAGCCTGAAGAGCTCTTATTTGTTTTCTCACCCTCCTAACCATAAACCTAGACTTCTGGATCCCGGTTGAAACTGGATAGGCACTTTCACAAGTGCAGCTCCCTAGAAGGGCATCGATGGTTAACTTTGCCCTTGGAGAAGATGAGAGAAGAACTATAAGCTGATCTCTAATATTAAATATTTAATGTGTTTTTAACACATCAGCCCTTTAGATTTAATTCCAGGCTTAATGCACCTGTCATGATACTGACTGTGATGGTATTATTGCAACCATATATTTTTCCGGCATTCAGAAAAAGATTTTCAAAAGATTTGCATCCCAGAAAATTCCAAGTAAAGTTCAATTTAACTGTTTTTAAAACACACTTGGAAAAAAGAAACATTTTCTCTACAGAAAACATTTTTTCTCCACCCTTAAAAAAAAAAAAAAGATAGCATGTTACTAAGTACAGTAAAATATAGACCTAGAAAATGCTGCAGGCATTGCTTTTTCTAAACACTGCATTTTTAAGATGGCAAAGACAAAAGCTGAGCCTTAGTGACAACAAGGTAAAGCTTAAATATGTTCTAATTTATGTAGCAACCCACCTCCAACATCCAAGGGACCCCTATGTAGGACAACTGTTAACATTAGTTTGATGCTGGAAGTTCTATAAATTCCATTAGGTGATGAAATGGCAGAATATGCATAAATGATGTGACCATACTTAGAAATATCAGTGGTTGGTTTTTTTTTTTCCTCAAAAGAAAATCTTCAATGGTATGCTTTTTCACTCATCTTTATGGATTGTACTAGCACCAGGATAAACTTAAAATACCCATCACTATGAGGCAGGGGACATGGGGCAGAGAAGACACAAAATTTAGATTAATACATTATGAGCATTTCCAGGAGGGACAACAAAGTTTTACACACATAGCAATTGATCCCTTCTTTTTAATTAGAAAGAGAATGTGGTATGTTCTCTAGCCTTGCACCATGGCCCCTCTCCTCTCCAAGAGTATGACGACAAGCTCACTTTGAACATTATTAACTAATATTGATTTAAGTGGAGAGGGAACTCTTGAAGTTTTTCACTCATCTGAAATGCAGAACACATACATATTTTACCAAAAGGTTTACTATGCATATTAATCTTTTACGCATTTTACTCCTCCAAGCGTGAAAAGAAACAAGTTGAAGTAATAGAGGTTGCCAGGTGTTGGTGGCACCCATTCCACTGTAATGACAGCCATGACTTAAGGTTTTGCCTCGCTCTACACTTCCTATGAATTGCAAATCTTCAGGTTGCCACAGCAACTCTATACACTGACAGGTATGCTTCCGGGAAGCATCCTGGTCACCCTTCCTATCTTGTTTGCTGGGCCTCAGAGCACTGCAAAACATCAGGGGATGGATCCCTTACAGAGTTACTCCAGCGCACTGTCCGGTCACCGCGATTCATCATTCCTATTTCTTGAGCTGACAAGCTGAGGTGGGGAAATGACTTCCTAAATGAGCGGAGCTGATTACCTGGGAAAGCAATTCTTCAAGATAGCACAGCTAACTAATAGCTCCATCTGCTACACATAAACACCTTCCAGAGCCCCCAGAAGTCATGTCAGAATACGACTAACAGAGCTGAGTCCTGGATGCCAGATTTCTTGTGTCATCACAGGTGTCTGACGAGCACAGAAAGCACTTGAACTTTTCTTCCTCTGTGGGGTAACTGGTGCTATATCATCTTCGGATCACAGGCTCCCCACAGAAGAAGATATTTCAGTAGGTGTTCCCAGTTCGATTTTTTTTTTCTTTTTAATAAACGTGAGACGTGCTCGCTTCGGCAGCACATACACTAAAAAATAAATGTGAGATAAAACTTCAGTACGAAGCCATCTGAAGTATACACAAAAAAGCGGTCGGACAGGCCTGGGGCAAAACACACTTCTCTGAAACCCAAATGACAGCAAAGCTCCAGGATAACCCAAAGACGAGAAGCTTTTCCATTGCCCGAAATAGATACTGGTATATACTGTGAAAGATTTGCAGCTTGTTTTAAAGTGATCAAATAAAAATAGAAGCTTTAAAAATGGTGACAGTGCATCCTGGTTTTGTAACTTAAACAAACTTAGGAAGGCTGTGTGGTTAGGATGCATCGATAAGCTCAGCAGACAGTTAAATACAATTTGGCGAGGAGAAGCAGAGCTGTACCAAGCTATTATTACAGATACAGACGAAACTATAAATGGCTCTCAGGATTTTTTTTTTCTTTAGAAATCTAAACACCAGCCACTTCCTCAGTACCCTAAGGGTTCTGTCTGCTTTTATTATTAATAAACCTTTGATAATATAAATCAAATCCTAACATCTCAATATTGGGTGTTTAAGGAGGCTGCACATGTCTACTCTCCTGACCAAAGTCTTGGCATTTTACAGTAGCTGCATTTAACACTGCTTCTATATCAAATGGGAACAGGCTCCAGCTCTTTCCACATTAGCTATGATTTTAATAATACGCCAAGCAAAACAGGCTAGCGTAATAAGTTTCATTGCACCCACTCCAACAACAGATAAGCAGTGCATTTTCATACAGTTTCCACTTGTTGCTAGGTAACCACACCGTAACGAGACATCTCCCAGCATTATGCATCCTCTTCGCCCAAATTTGATGTGCTTTGGGCATTAAATACTGTTATTTTAACCATATCTATCTCTCAAAACAGTTTAAAGCTTTGGTTTTGATTGCGACATAGGTTTTGAGGATGGTTGCTTCTGAGGGGATTTTTTTATGTGCAGAGATTCTAAAAGATACACTACAATAACATCTTTCTCTCTTCCCCAGAGCAAACCCACTGCGTCATCCAATGAATTGATAGCCTGACACTTCACAGAGAAAGTAAACCCTCTCGAAAGATGTCCACACTCTGCCCTCTTAACAGTAGACAATGTCAATTAAAAACTTCCTTACTGCTTTACGTGACCATGAAGGGAACTGTGTAAGCAGGGGTCTGTGTGGAGTTGGGCTTCACCTGCGGGCTTCAAACAGAAACCCTTTAACTAGGAGCATCCAGGCCAAAGCGGGAACCCCATCTGTCAGCCAAACAAACCAGCTTTCTGCTGGAGAAAGGAAAAGCTCTGCGGGAACAGATGCAGCCCGACCTGAGATACTGAAGGACTCGGGCAACGGGGAGGCAGGAGGGGTACCTGCAGGAAAGGCAACAGACACTGACATTTTAAAAAGAAAATAAATCTTAGCAAGAGGCACGAGGCATCTCCCAAACATGAATTTTCTTTTGAGCTTCAGGAATATTTTATCCTACATGATTAGGGGATGCCAAAAAATGTTTTATCACCTCAGATTGTCAATGGGGCTAAATGTCTCTCTCACAGATGATATAGAATTGAAGGGAACTAATCAATGGGGCTGAATGATCTCTCTCACATAGGATATGAAATTGAAGGATATTAATCACACTCCAGAGTAGGATGCAGACAGGGCACCAGATTCCGAGCCTCAGCCTCTTGTGAACCCAGAGCCTGTTTCCTGTCCTTTCAGTGCCCCTGAAGGCACAGCTGCCTGCTCTCTTCAGAGGCAGAGAGGAGTGGGAGTCCCAGGCCAGCTTCAGTCCCTACCTGACGTCTTGGCTTGCTGAGCAATCCTTCCCCCTCTTAGGTGCACCCCTGTGGTCAGAGAAGCAGTTCAAAGGGTTTTGCCTCCAGGCGCCCCTGGATACACCTGGAGTAGGGGCACCAGGCTGGAGAAGCGCCTCCACTCCCTCGGGGGGAAGGTCTCTGGGGGTCTGCTGCAGCGCACTGGGTGTCACCCAGGAAGCTCTTCTTCCATTCACCATCCCTTCCTTTGCTTCCTCTGGGTCTTTCCACAGCTTAGACGGTTTGACCTATTTTAGTTCTTTTTAAAACCTGGATAATTTTAGGTGGAAAGGCAGGGCTGGATCTCTACTATTCACGAGGACAGACTAAGATGAAACAGAGAGAGTGGACGGATAAGGCAAGAGCCAGGAAAACACTGCCATGTCTCCCAAGGCATGTATATTAACAAACTCCACTTAATTTTTCAAAATTCCAAGAATGCTACAGATCCAGAGGGTGGGGGAACTTGGGACGGATTAATAAATTCATCTTTCTTTCTGCTCCATATGAGAACATCACTTGGTCTATTCTGTTAACTCAAAACAAACCCACCTAGTTACTGACAGAAAGCTTAAAATGACCAACAGTCAGACGAAGAAGATGAAGTTCTCCATGTGCAGACTCTGCGGTCCAGCAACGCTCTCTGTTGGCGGGTATCCTCGGCGCACGTGCACAAGGAGACACGTACACGAACCATCACTGACGTAAGAAAAGTCTGCAGACAGCCCATGTGCCTATCAACAGGGGGACGGCTGAATAACAGGTGTATGTGTGCTTTGGGATACAAGGTAGCGGCTAAGTGGAACAAGCAAAACCTGCATGCAACAACACGGCCGGGCTTCTGGGCACCGCCGCGGAAGGGACTAAGCTGCAGAATGATGTGTGCGGTATGCTAGCACATACGCCATCCCACAGCATTCCCACGAACTATATATTTACATCTCCATCTGGACGGACAGACACAGATACACACAGACAGACAGGTAGGTAGACAGAGACATGAGCAAATACAGAGGAAAACAAGTTAGCGGACCCCACTAGGCATCCATCAATGAGGACTTCAGCCTTTTCTAAAATACTTTTAAAGGGAAATATATTCATATATTTCTTGACTAATTAGAAGTTAAAGAAAAAATATATTTATAATAAACTGGGAGGTAACTGAAGGGGACAACATCAAGAACTAAAGGAAATACATCTGAGTCTTTCAAGTTCTATCAAAGGACTAGCAGATGAACTGATTCTACCTCCTCTAAAAGTGTTACTTTTGAAAAGCATTTCAAGACAAGGATACAAATATCTAGAATATTTGTATCTAGTTTTGGTGGATTGTGAATTTATGTAAGTTTAAAATATCTAGACATTTATTTTAAACATCTAAATATTTATGGGCTCCTTTAGAAAAGAGCCAACTTTATCAATATAACTACCTTACTACAGCATGGCAATACATCCATTAAATGGAAAAAAATAATAAAATATTAATTCTTATAACACCTTCAGGATAACTGGCCATGGAAGAAAATATATAAATGGGACTCATTTATATAAAAGTGAATCCATTAAGAATGGCAAGAGTCCTTGCATGTGGTGAATTTCTTGTGTTTGGAAATGTGCCTAGAAGTCATCAGATTTGTTGTTAGTGAACCCCCATCTGTCATAGCTCGTATCTGAACTATGGATAGCTCTTAGTCCCCAAATCAATATGCTGTGCATTCGTGTCATCTAGCATCCAGTCTAGAAGCTCTGCAATTGTCTATGAGCTCCTCGATTCTTATTTTCACAACCCTGTGCTTTGTTATAATTCTTGACATCCAACTGACAAAATATAGAAATATCATTTTAAAGACTTCACTCAAGAAAGCTTGGCTGTGGAGAAAAGGCTACTTCTGTGTGTGTGTGTCTGTCTGTTTGTCTCCACCCACACATGGAAACTCAAGAGAGGATAAAATTATAAAACATTATACTTCATTATGGTTAAGAGGTTATCACCTCAAAGGACTGGAATGTGTCTCAGGCAAGATACTTTTAGCAGTGTCTCATCTATGAGGCCAGGTATCCACCAAGTCCAGCTTCCCAGAGCATCAGAGGGGAGTGTCAGAGCTCCATGGCGGGCACTAAGTCACACCAACGCCACAGGCCTACTTAAGCCCTAAGCAAGTCATGGACAAGATTTTACTCAATGGAAGATGATGGGCCATCACCATTTACTCTATTAACATACTTTTCATATACATCTGGTAGTCTTAGTTATCCAGTTTTCCAACTTATAACAAAATAAAAACAAATTAAAAAAAAAAGAAAAAGCTGAGGGCAAAAGAAGAGATAAGAAAAACCATTTTTAAAAATTACTGAGAACTAAGAAAAGCCTAGCCATCTCTCTGAGTGCAGAATGGACAAAACAACCAATCCATATGAATGGACTCGAATAAGTTGATTAGCATTCTACAAGATCCTGGGTTATTCACACAAAACAAAATTCAATCTCCTATGTTTTTTAAAAGGCATAGAATTGTGTATGCCATTTTGGGACAATTTTCATCAAACAGCAGGCATTAAGTTTCTCTGGTGAGCTCTACTGAGTTGTCAACGCCATGACATTACCAAAGAAAAAAGAAAAAAATGGATAAGGTGATTTTCAGTTCAGTTCAGTTCAGTCGCTCAGTCATGTCCGAGGTGATTTTAGGTGGTACTAATAATGTGTGTGTGTGTGCTAAGTTGCTTCGGTCATGTCCAACTCTTTGTGACCCTAAGGACTGTAACCCATCAGGCTCCTCTGCCCATGGGATTCTCCAGCAAGAATACTGGAGTGGGTTGCCATGCCCTCCTCCAGGGGATCTTCCTGACCCAGGGATTGAAAGTGAGTCTCTATGTCTCCTGCATTGGCAGGCGGGGTCTAATAACAATAGTGTCCAAAAGAAAGGTGTCCATGAGGGCAAAGACTTAGTGTAGCTTGTTACCTGCTTAGTTTCCATGCGTAGAGCAGTGACTGGAACTCAACGCTTCTAGAGGGCATGAATGTATAAATGAAATAAATGAGAGGCTGAAGAAATGTATGAATCAGCAGATTGAAAACAAATGGACTCAGGATCCCTCCAAACTCTACAAACCTAGAATTTGAATGAAATATTAAAAACTTTAATATTTCAGGTTCACCTTTGGAAAAACAACTTGTAAGGAATACCATAAATGAAAAGGTATGAGGAAGAGAAGGCAACGTGAAACACATTTACAAAGAGGAGAGGAAGGAAAAAGTTGATGTCTTTAATTGCCTACCTTGTTTCTAAGACTCAAGAGCTCTTGCATTTTCTCTTTTCACCACCTCATCCCCTCCAGCTGAAGGGTGGACATGCATGGCACAGGTCCACAGTTCTATAGAGATCTCTAAAATTGGGTGTGGAGAGAACCTGACAGCCTTTGTTTACTTAAGATTTACCTCAAAAGTTCATTTTTTACTTTGAAAGGCTTTCGTCCTATAATGTGTTTCAAAAATAAATTCCATCAACATTAAATCACATCTTCTTGAATTATAAACCTATCAAGCGGAAGGAATTAGCCTTAAGCTGCCAACATCAAAGCAAAGGAGTCCGGCCTTCAGTGAGAACCGCCTACCTGATTGATGGCTCTGTCCCTGCATTCAGAGTCATGCTAAGTAGAAAACAAAGAGGTTATCAAATTTCAGTAATTAATATGAGTAAACATGAGTTGAGCTAACAAAAGCAATTACTTGGAATTTTAGTGCCATTATCTCAACATTTCATGTTTTGCCTATTTCAATGGAAAGCGGAGATTAAAATGAATGCCTCAAGACTGGAGATTTGGTCATTTCAATTCCAAAGTTACCATCCACCTGTGTAGCACAGTTGACAGCTAATTTAATACTCTCGTCCAGATAAAATAAATTACTCTGACTTCAGTTTATAAAGAATAAAAAGACTCCCTAGCATTTTCACTCATTTTTGATATGAGAAAAATCATTTCAATTTTCTGAATTAAAATCGGCAGGACAGGTGGGAGGGAGCACATGTTTGTTTCTGATGATATTTTTACATTTTGCTGACATTAGTGGAAATATTTCACTTTGATATTATCTTCTGGCTTGGGTCTGCATCTTTTTGCACTTCTTTCTGGAGTCATAACTGAGCACTTCTACAGCCTTAATTATACTAAAAGGAACAGGAGGGGTAAGGACTGTGATTTCCTTTCTTAAAGATACAAAAAAAGTCCCAGAAAACTGGAAAACAGATTGACAACTTCTATTAGAAATACTCCCAGTATAATCTCGGAGCAGTAAAATATGAATTATTCCAGATTATTTAAGTGTCAGAATAAAGTGTCACTAAACGACCCTGACTCTATCATCCTGGGACCATCCACCTCCCTCATAAGACCATATTCAGTCCATCACCAAGCTTGCAGATACGGCCCCTAAATACTGCTCAGCTTCACCCACTTCTCTCCTTGCCCCTACACCACCACCCTAACACAAGCCACTGCCACCTCTTGTCCAGACAGTAGCCTCCTAAGCTGTGGGGCCCCATCAGCATCCACTCATACCCCTTCACACTGGAGCCCAAGTGCTCTTTCTCAGGAAATGACTAGGATCATGTTACCCCTTCCTAATTTCTTAAACCCTCTCAAAGCCTTTCCATGTTTCTTAGAATAAAGCCCCCAATTTTTCCCAGAGCCTACAGGGCCCTGAGCGGCCTGACCACTGCCCATCTCTCCACTTGCCCTCTGACTCCAGCCACAATGGCCTTCTTTCAATCCCTTTAACGCACTTGGTTCCTTCTGGAAAGCACTTCCGACAATTTATGGCCTGGTTAACTCACACCAGCCCTTCAGTCACAGGTCAATCATCACTTTTCTGTGGTTCCCACTCTGGCCATCCAGACCACACCAAGTTCTCTTAGTTTATGATTTCATTGAGCTATAGGTTTCTCCTCCATGACACTTGGACCACTTAATAACTGTACATTTGTGTGACGTTCGCTTAATAAATAATTATATTAAGTATATTTAATAATTGCTCCTTGACTGCAAGGCGCATGAGGGCAGAGGCCAAATCTGCTTTTGCTTACCACTGGCTTCTTCCACTCAGCACCTAGCACATACTCATTAAATAAAAACATCCTAAATTAATTGTTTCATGCGTTGCAATTATCCATCTGGGATCTGCCTTCCTTGGTGAGCTATGAGGTCAGAGATTATGCCTTTCTCCCCCTTGGCCTCCTCATCATCCAGCCTAGAGCCTGGCCCATGGTAGACTGTTGATCAATAAGTGCTTAATGAATGCCTGAGCAGAGTAAACAAATGTTTTTTTAAAAATATAAAGGCAGTAGCTCTGACCATCTCTTGGAATGATTAAGCATCCCAATATTTGTATTGCTCAGGAGAATCAATTATCCAAACTTCCTGCAATGTTGTTATATGAGAAGAGATTTGTGGAAATAAGGTGGCTATGATAGCCGGAGGGTCTGACACATCCACCCACTTAAAACTGCTCCCTTTAGACCAACATGCCCAGTTCACACAGGACAAACAAAAATCTGTCCACACACATTTTCATTTGAACAGGA
The DNA here is from genome assembly GCF_027580195.1 of Bos mutus. Classification (NCBI taxonomy): domain Eukaryota; kingdom Metazoa; phylum Chordata; class Mammalia; order Artiodactyla; family Bovidae; genus Bos; species Bos mutus. The sequence continues at coordinate 53,871,984 of NC_091631.1, read as the reverse complement.
GTCTATCTGTGCAGAAGGAGAAAGAAATTAATTTCTGTGCACTTCTGAGAGTTTGACATCCTACCTAGATTCGTACAGCACACTCAGATGATCAAAGCCTAGCTTCCTGGTTAAAATCAGGTGAACGACAACAAAAACACTAATGTTTAAACGACATTCCAAATTATGGCATGTTCAAGGTTCAACTTGTCAAGTTCAAGGTCCCTTTAAGGGCTTCTGTATGTCTAATGAGGGAATCCAAACGATGAAGCCATATATCTGCACCGGCGTTTGGTGGGGAGAGATGCACAGCCCCCAAAGCATTACAACATCACGAGACTTAATGTGTTGACTGTTGTACGGGGCCTTTTCTTCTTCTGCAGAGCCATGTAGATAATATTTCAACAATAACCACACATTTCTCCCTGCGGTATAGACACATACAAAATGCATTAGGAAAGATGCCAATAACTGAAATGCTTTTCTCCGTAGCTCTATTCAACTGAGTGTCTCCCAGGTGCCACAGAAGTGCACAGCTTTCTGAATCTGGTTCCAAAGGGAGCTCAGAGTCAATAAGCCTCCTCAGCTATCATCCAGCATGACTAAATCACTCCAAGGGCAAACCTTTCTGAGTTATGTGACCATTTCTTTTGCAGAGTTTTACCGAAAATGGCATGCCATAAACCAATTTATCTCAAGGTAACCCACACTGCTGGATGAAAAGGAGCCCCAGAAACGAACAGAAGGAAGAAAATGCTAACGTTTCAAGTTCCACAGGATCTTCGATCACACAGAGAAATGAGCATAAATGAAGAAACCAAGAAGGTTTCCAGAACCTACAAGGGATCATTCCAAATAGCAATAGAATCCCCCTATCCCAGGATTAGAATAAACCTGTCACTACGGTGGGGCTTTGCCTTTTAAAGGGGTACAGCAAGGAAATTCTCTGCTGATGAGAAGCAAGCTGTGCAAACACATCAGTGGGTTCAATGATGTTCAAAGGACATTCTGGGATGCCTTTTATGTTGTTCTCTTGCGAGCCTTGGACAGGAAGACGAGGGAATTCTCCACTCAGAAAATACTCCATTATTTTAATAGGATTACATTTTAGATTGACAATGTTTAAAATAGCCCCCTGAATTTATCAGCCTGCCAGCACTTCAAGTAAGTAATTTTAATGCAAAGATCTTTTAAGTTTAAGTAAATGACTGGCAATGAGTCAAAAAATTCCCTCTAGCTTTCTAAAACACGACACTCCAGCCATCAAATGGGAGTTCATGAACTCAGGAGTAAGGACCTTCACACTGGGTTCTCTGCGTCTATGATTTGCCACATTTTTAAATACATGAGTTTCTCTGAACTTTTATTTTTTATGACTCCTCTTTGGTTTCCAAAAGCATATTTTGGCTTGACAAGATACAGGCTGACTGCAAGGTTCAACTGAATCTCTGACAAAGGTATCGTATTCTTTAGTCTCTAAAGCCTCATTATTCCTTCCTTCATCACCCGTCCCTTCTCCTTTGCAACAGACAAATCAATAATATTAATACATACCCAGGACCGACCATATGCCAGGCCCCAGCTAAGTGCTCTAAATAAGCCAAGTGATTTTTGTTTCCTGCTCCAACTACCCCCCTTGCGTCAGAGATCCTGGGTTAGAAACCAGGCTCTGCCATTTACTATCTTCAAGTTTCCTAGCTCTATATGTCTTGTTTCCTTATCTGTACAATGGGTTGAAAATAGTTCTTCCCTCAGGCAAATCTCATGAGGATTAAATGAGGTCATCTGCGCACAGCAAAAGCACAGTGTGGGCGGGAGGCAAGGACCCTGTCACTGGCTGGCTTTCACCTCTCCTCCCTACTCTTCAAGCCACTGGCCTGAAATCAAATGGAACAAACAACACTCTTTGCATGAGATTTTCTGAAAAGCTGAGTTCCGATTAGAGGATCAGTTCTCTGAGGACTGTGATGACTGTTTCGCTTTCTCGCATAGTTGCTACCACATTCCATTATAATATGATAAAGCTTCAGATTACCTAATAGCATGGGTTGGGAAAAATAAACAGTAGACGGTCTGGGGTAGGGGTTGGCAAACTACCATTTGCGGGCCAAACCCACACAAAGCTAAGAGTGATTTTTATGCTGTTTAACGGTTGACAAGATCAAAAGAGGAATAACATCTCATGACACATGAAAATTGCATGAAATCCAGATTGCCAGTATCCATAATAAAGTTTTATTGGCACACAGCCACACTCATATGCATTTCCTATGGCTGTTTTCATATTACAACAGCAGAGTGAACTCAGTGACAGAAATCTGTGGTCCAAAAGGCCTCATATATTTACAGAAAGCATTTTCCAATTCCTGGTATAAACCAGTATTTTCTGGTTTAGAAAAAGCTTAGTACACGATGGTGAACATTTAAGAAATCTACAAACCCCTCTGAGAAACCACAAATGGTACTGCTTCAGTGTTTCTTGGTCGCAAAGAGTCGGACACGACTAAGCGACTTCACTTTCACTTTCAGTGTCTCTACAAAGACACTAGGCAACAGGGTTTGGGCTAAAAATAGATATCACGGTGATGGGGGCTCTGAATATGAAAAAGTTAACTATCTTCTGCTGTTCGTTTTATGCACTAACCCACTTCACTCAATAGAATAAATTAGGAAAAAAGTACCATATACACACACATACATCTCATACAAAACCAACAAACAAGGACCTACTGTAGAGTACAGGGAACGATACCTGTTCTATATTACAAGGTATCTTGTAATACCTTATAATGGAAAAGAATTTGAAAAAGTATATATACGTATATGTATGTATACATTATCTATAGATTATGTGTATAGATAGATAGATTCAGGCTTCCCAGGTGGCGTTAGTGGTAAAGAATCCACTTCTCAATGCAGGAGACATGAAAGACATGGGTTCGATCCCTGGGTAGGGAATATCCCCTGGAGGAGGGCATGGCAATGCACTCCAGTATTCTTGCCTAGAGAATCCCATGGACAGAGGAGCCTGGTGGGCTACATCCATGGGGTCGCAAGGAGACGGACACGGCTGAAGTGACTTAGCATGCATATAAGTGAATCACTTTGCCATACACTTGGAACTAACACAATACTGTAAATCAACTAGACTTCAATTTTTTAAAAAATGCTTATTTTATGTCTATCATATGACACAAAGGGTCAAGATGGTCACATATCTTCTTTTTTTTCCAATTCTGAAATCTTTTATATCCTTTAATGTGAATAAATATTGTTACAGCTTTTTCCAAACGTATTCCTGGAAACATGAGTCAGCTACTGAGTGTCTTTGCTGCTTTGCTCTCAGTTAATAAGTGTGCTTCTCAAATACAACTCCCACCTATTTACTGAATTTTGTTGGGGCGGGGAGCCCACCTGGCATTCTCTTCTCGACTCTTCTATGTCTCAAGTTCCTTTGTCATATACTTTGACTCTTTTGGATTTATATACATCTGAGGTCATAACAATGACAATAAGTGTAATTGGTAAGCTCTGGCCCATGAGTCCAAGTCTTGAACTTAATTCTCAGTGGACCATTTAGCTGCTCTGTCCTGTAATTCAGTAATTCATGCACTTAGTTTTCAGGAGAAACAACTAAGAGAATGAGGATAAATGAAAGCAAACCCACCGTCCCCAACACCCCAGCAGGACAGCAGTGTCCCAAGTATGACGTGCTTGTTTCTGAAACGAGAGGGACTGACTTACTGATCATGCCATCCCCTCTACTTCTAACAGAGTCTGGAATGCAGTAACAGCACACTTAATTTTTGCTTTAAAAGGTCCTCTTTCAGTGGTCAGTCAATAAACCAAAGAGCTTATAAAAGGTGCCTGAGTCTGAATTGAACTTTGTTCTCCTAACTCCTAGCAGCTTCAGAGCTCTAGATAGCACTGGCAATAAATATGAAAGAACAATAGAATCCAAGTAATCCTTCTTGTGAGTAAAATGTCTGCTGGAGAAGTCTGTGGGGCAGCACCAAGAATTACATGTACTCACAGACAACAATGGACATGAGTTTGAGCAAACTCCGGGAGATAGTGAAGGACAAGGAAGCCTGGTGTGCTGCAGTCCATGGGGTCCCAAAGAGTTGGACACGACTGTGACTGAACAACAACAGACAACAAAATCTGGAGTATTCAGCTCTCAGAGTACTTACATCCTTGGATGGAATATTTCTTCCCACTTAGAGATATTTCTACTCCCAGAAAATGCAAGAAAATGTAAGAAATGCAAGAATCGCCCAAAGGTAGAATGGAAAGTTCTATCACTTTATTTGTTTGCCTCATCATGCAGCATGTGGGATCCAGTTCCCCAGCCAGGGATCAAACCCACACCCTCCACATCGGAAGCACAGAGAATAATCTCAACCACTGGACCACCAGGGAAGTCCCTCCATCACATTATTGAACAAATAATTCTCAGCTTGTTCAGTTCTTTCATGATCTGAAAAAGAAAGCCTTTCCCTTTTTCTTTTCCTGATTTGAGGGAAAGGGAAGAAAAAAGCTAGGCCCAGATTTATAAGACATAAGGACAAGACCAAACGGACTTAAGAAACTAACACCATTTTAAATTACATTGACAAAACATGTACCCAAATTTGCCAGTTGTTGCCACCTGATTCATCTTGAGTATAATAACAAATAAGCACAAGAAGAAGTGTTCATGACTACAGAATGCTGTCCTAATCCTACCCAAAAGCTGGTGGAGAGTCAGCAACTTCACTAAAGAGAGGAGAGGAAAAAAGAGGAATGCCCCCAAAGCAAGAGGCTAGTAATATCCCTGAAGTTCCTCTCATCCCAAAATGTTGAACTCCCCAGTCCAAATCAGACTGAAATGACAACTTCAAAATCGGATGAGAGAGGAACTACACAGAGCACATGCTTCTTGCTGGCTGGCTTTCCTTCGGAACCACTTTCCTACTGCAGATTTTTTTATTTATTGCCATGAAAATGATACCTGTCACCAGAAGTTACAGTATAGACAGCACCTAACTCATTATCAGGGTGGATAAAAAGGGAGAGTTTGAGGAGGTTTCTCTCCTCTCAATCAAAAGAAGTGTGTACTAGAGAAAGGAAAACAAATACAGGAGAATCTTTGCTAACAATGCCTAGCTTTAAGGCTCCACATGAATAAAAAAATTTAACAAAAAACAAAGCAGAACTAGGGGAGTATTGTGAAATGCCTGATTGCTGAGCGAGCGTATTTTAGCATACTAGTTGTCAGAGCAAGTCAGTGGGATTTGAGAGCACATTTCTGTTTTGACATCTGGCCCATAACAAAATTACTATTGATCTGTTGTGAGCTTCCAGCAAAAACAGTATCACCTAGTCTTAGAACAAAGAATCAAACACTAAATAACAGGCAATAATCATCCTGTATTTGTGCCTTCGGCCCCAAAATCACATCTCTGCTGGTGTTCTGCTTGGTCCATTTTGGGATGAACGTCCTATTCCTGAATCGAGGTGTCCAGATGGTTTTTAAAAGTGATTTTTACCACAATAGGATCAAGCCCATCCTTCCGGTAGCCTGGTGGCAGCGGTAGTGCAATGCTGGCACCCACCTTGAACACACACTTTGGTTTGCTGCTGATTCTGGAAACTGACAGGACAAGCATTATTTTCCAACAGATGTTCTAGAGGCAGTGGAAGGAAACAATGAAACAAATCCGACAGTCAAAACTGTTCATGAAGGTTTGGAAGAGGCAAAAATAAATAAAAGAAGAAAGTAGAACCATCAGCCTTGTTTCTAATTTGTTTTCACAGCTCTAAAAATAAGTATAGGCAAGTACCACTCACAAATGATGCAACTTTCATTAAAATGATCATTTATGATTTTTAGTGAGCTATATATTTGTCAATGACAGTAATAATGTATTAGAGAACTCTGACATAACATTGTGTGTGCCAAAGAACCAGGTTCCTCCTGTAGCATTGTTTAGCTGGATATTGCCTATTTATTGTCCAGACTAGTAAATATCTTCTTTGTTTCAGGCCTTGGCATATGCACCCCCAAATACATCACAGCCTGCTTTTCAGACCAAAGCTGTATTAACCAAGAAGCTATCAAGTTTTTTTTTTTTTTTGGTCTGCATCAGTCAAAAGAAGACAAACAATATAGATCAAGTGCATCTGCGCTCCACTCCATTGATTTGTTGCATGTGTGGTTAAATCCTGTCAAGCAGTATTAAAGGTGACACATTATCATCAGAGCACCCACTCCGAGAGAGGCTCAGTGAGTCATCAGAGAGGCTTCTTCCTGCCATGCAAAGCAGTTACAAAACTTACTCCAACTCAAAGGACTTTTCAAACATGCAACCTATAACCCTCCAGCAGTACTTCAGCAAGGAGCTCTGAGTGCAACGATTTTATAATGAAAGGTTAACCACTACCACCTTGGAGTGGAGGGAGAGATGATATGAGGGGCACAAGGAAGACCATATACTCAAAGATTTGGTGCCATGGCATCTTAAAAGGAGCCTAGTGTGTGCTAAGTTGCTTCAATCATGTCTGACTCTTTGTGACCCTATGGATTGTAGCCTGCCAGGCTCCCCTGTCCATGGGATTCTCCAGGCAAGAATACTGTAGTGGGTTACCATGCCTTCCTCCAGAGGATCTTCTCAACCTAAGGATCAAACCTGTATCTCCTATGTCTCCTGCATTGGCAGGTGGGTTCTTTACCTCCAGCACCACCCAGCAAGTCCATCCATCTTAGATGATTTAGGTGTAACCTTGACTGCAGGGGCTTCCCTGGTGGCTCAGAGGTTAAAGCGTCTGCCTAGAATGTGGGAGACCTGGGTTCAATCCCTGGATCGGGAAGATCCCCTAGAGAAGGAAATGGCAACCCACTCCAGTACTCTTGCCTGCAGAATCCCATGGAGGAAGGAGCCTGGTAGGCTACAGTCCATGGGGTCGCAAAGAGTCGAACACGACTGAAAGACTTCACTTTAACTTTCACTTGACTGCAGGTAAGAGTAGACCAGATAGATGCTATTGTCTAGAACCCATTCATGACTTTAAACATGTTTCCCTTCTAGTTCTTTCACCAGAGACTAGAGACAAGAGACCACTCCTGGTGGTCTGTGGTTCACTGATTGCTGTGGATTAATACACTGAGTCCCTTGAACTGCAAGGAGATCAAACCAGCCAATCCTAAAGGAGATCAATCCTGAATATTCACTAGAAGGAGTGATGCTGAAGCTGAAGCGCCAATACTTTGGCCACCTGATGTGAAGAGTCGATTCATTAGAAAAGACCCTGATGCTGGGAAAGATTGAGAGCAGAAGGAGGAGGGGACAACAGAGGATGAGATGGTTGGATGGCATCACCGACTCAATGGACATGAGTTTGAGCAAGATCCAGGAGATGGAGAAGGACAGGAAAGCCTGGCATGCTGCAGTCCATGGAGTCACAGTCAGACACAACTGAGCAACTGAATAACAACAACAAACACTGAAGCACTGCACGTTTCTCTTCATGGCCTCAAAGGATGTGTTCTGCTGACAGACTGCAGCTTAGGAGAACCAATTCTTTAATTAATGTTTTGCAGAGATGTCCACATGCTGACCTCAGCAATATTAAAGGCATACAATTCTTATGCAAAGTCACGAATGCAAACTCATTTCAAAGTTATCTATGAGAAATTGTCAGATCAACTCTAATGACAAAGCACAGCCAAGTGGTGCTCTGAGAGAGGGAATCCATTACACTGCAGTAGCACAGAAGGTCTTTTCATAATATCTGCACGAAGAACATGAACAATTGCTCGCTTTTTTCTAGTTTATTTTTTCCCATCAAAACATTGGAATACGGTTCAGAATTTCTAAAGTAAATCATATTTTTAATAAACTCTGTTATGTTTTTATTATACACTTGTAAATTTTTTTAAATCTGTTCCCTGTATTAACAGCTCTACAAGTGGCAGAAATCAGAACAGCAAACATTTATCCTGAATTTGCCAAGGCAGCACTGATTTCAAATATTCTACCCCCTTAGTACTTGTTTGTGTGTTAGTTGCTCAGTCATGTTTGACTCTTTGCAGCCCAATGAACTGTAGCCCGCCAGACTCGTCTGTCCATGGAATTCTCCAGGCAAGAACACCAGAGTGGGTAGCCATTCCCTTCTCCAGGGGATCTTACTGACCCAGGGATAGAACCCAGGTCTCCTGCATTGCAGGCAGATTTTTTACCGTCTGAGCCCACCAGGGTGATTGAAATGTCCCAGAAATGCATTTAATTTAATGTCCAAACTATATTTTCAGTATCTCCATCCACATGTGATTTTGGCAGGAAAAAAAAATTATTTGGCATAATCTTCTTCATTTCTCATAATCTTTTGTGGGGTTTTGGTTCAGAATATATCATCACTGCATCAATATTGCAAACAGCACACATTTCATCCCCTGACAGAGATTTTCCCTATACTTATCACACATAATATGCGGTAACTATTTCAGGGCCTTATTCTTACTAGACTCTGAGCTCTTGGAGGAAAGGCATCCTATCTGCTTGTTAACCAGTATCCCAATATCCAGCATGGTGCCTGGCACACGATGGGTGCTCAGCAAATACGTGCTGAATTCTGGAGTGAAACATAAAGCAAATACAAAGACAGAAATGACACACTCCACCCAGGAAAATCTCTAAGGAATCAACTAAATGCAATAGGGTGCTTTACTACTTCAGAGAGACGTGAACTGTTCCTCCTCATAGGCAAGTATGTGTGTATGAACTCCATAAAGGCAGCAAAGGTGAATTTGGGGCAAAGACTACTACTCCATGGAGTGAGCTGCTAGGTCAAATGGGACCATAAGACCACCGTTTGAATAATGAGCCAATGAACTCTGCTTCCTGAAGTTTTCCTTCGGAGCTTCTGAGAAAACTGGATACTCAGTGGCCCTTTGGCTTTCATTTTTCAAGGACAATAATCTAAGTTTGGGCTTCCCTGGTGGCTCAGTTGGTAAAGAATCCACCTGCAATGCAGGAAATCCCAGTTTGATTTCTGGGTCAAGAAGATCCCCTGAAGAAGGTATAGGCTACCCACTCCAACATTCATGGGTTTCCCTTGTGGCTCAGCTGGTAAAGAACCCACCTGCAATGTGGGAGACCTGGGTTCGATCCCTGGGTTGGGAAGATTCCCTGAAGAAGGTAACGGCTACCCACTCCAGTATGCTGGCTAGTCCATGGGGTCACAGCAAGTCAGACACAACTGAGCCATTTCACTTTCAATCTAAGTTTAGTTCAAAATTTTAGCAATCACGACTCTTAGAAATAGGGAATAGAAATGTGTCTTTTTCCTGGGGGAAAAAAAATACTGTAAAACAGTGAAGTCCCTGCCTTCTCAGGCCTGTCCCTGGAGGTGTTGGTTGAGGGTCTCTCCCCTTACGTGAATAGACGGCGATATGCACCAGGAAGGGTGGAACTCAACAATGAAGAGAACGCCTTGAAGGTCTGAGCATTCAAATAAAAAATGGAACTTACAGAGAAACTTAGTATGCTATGCTAAGTCACTTCAGTCGTGTCCGACTCTGTGCGACCCCATAGACGGCAGCCCACCAGGCTCCCCCGTCCCTGGGATTCTCCAGGCAAGAACACTGGGGTGGGTTGCCATTTCCTTCTCCAATGCATGAACCTGAAAAGTGAAAGTGAAGTTGCTCAGTTGTATCTGACTCTTAGCGACCCCATGGACTGCAGCCTACCAGGCTCCTCCATCCATGGGATTTTCCAGGCAAGAGTACTGGAGTGGGGTGCCATTGCCTTCTCCGAAATCAGAAACGGACAAAACATTGTAAATCAACTATTCTTCAATTTAAAAACAATAAAATCTAAAAAATAATCTGATATATAAGGGAATTTAAGACTGTGCACAGTCAAGGATGTCACACTAAATGGACAATTGACAAGAAAGGATTAGACTCTAGGAAAGGGAAAGGGACAGAGGAGTGGATGTTACAGGGGATAAAATGGCAACCCACACCAGTACTCTTGCCTGGAAAATCCCATGGACAGAGGAGTGTGGTAGGCTACAGTCCATGGGGTCGCAAAGAGTCGGACACAACTGAACGACTTCACTTTCACTTTCATAATATATGTAAGACCATTCTAATATGGCTATCCAAACATGAAAAGGCCTACTTTAAAAAAAAAAAAAAAACTGTATTGGTGTATAGTTGATTCACAATGTTGTGTTAGTTTCTGCTGTACAACAACAAGGGAATCAGTTGTACATATACATGTCCATTCTCTTTTAGATTCTTTTCCCAGATAGGCCATTACAGCCTATGCATTGAGTAGACCTCCCTATGCTATACAGTAAGTAGGTCCTTGTTAGTTATTTTATATATAGTGTGTATATGTCAATCCCAATCTCCCAATTTATCCCTCACCTCCTTCCCCCAGGTAACCATAGCTTGTTTTCTACATCTGTGACTCTATGAAAAGGCCACTTCTAAGCTTTATGCTGAGTACAGTCTCTAAGGTCTTCTCCAGCTCTGCAAGAAAAGTTCTCATTTGTAACACAAGAGAACAGACAGGATATTACGTTCTCTCCATCAGTGCAGGTACATTAGCCAAATCCAAAAGTTCTTCCTCCCATCAGAAGACCTAATGTAGCCTTAAAAATAGATACCTAACACAAGCAATGATTTATGACAGATCAGCAATCATGCACATTTATTTCCCAAACTGCTAAGTTTTTTGCTCTTTGCCAAGCTAATATCAGGCTGTTAATATTCCCAATAAACAGCTTGTCTAAAAGAAACTTTGTACTATAGCAACTCTTACAACAGGCCATTTGCATCTTCAGAAGCAGAAGTCTGCAGGCATTAATAAGGATAAGTGCAGCTATTTAGCCCAGAACCCCTGAGGACAAGATACATGATCTAACACCTTTTACTTAACAAGTTTCCAAGCCATGAGTCCTCTCATCAGCATGTTTATAAGCTTACTCGCATATTCTAATGGTAAGAGTACCAGATGACAGATCTGTACGTAGGTACAAGAGGGTATCATTTCTCCTCCAAGCATATGCCAAGGCACAGAGCTGAAGAAAATGCTGCGTATTGTTCACAATACATTCCAGGACCTCTTCTATTGAAAACTAAATTTAACTGTTTTGATGCTAACATCAAGCAGACAAACATTCTCCAGCTCTGAGCCAAAGATTAGTAAATCCCAGGATTTACTAATTAGGTGAATGAAGGGAAAAAGATTTGAACCAAGAAAAAAAAAAAAATCCACATGTAGATAAACATAGTTAATAGGCCCCATCCATTAACCAGCTTCTATAAAAGCCAAACAACCTGGTTTTCAAACCATCACTGTGACCACCACTTTATACATTAATTATGCATCAAAATAGATCACTGGTATTTTTGATAATACAAGTAATGGTAGAGTGTACAATCTGAGCACAAAGTCCCAAAGCAGTGTAACTTGGAGTTTTTTCCAAAATTCTTTTGTTATGGAAGCCAGAAATCAATGGTTCTAATCCCAGCGATGCCTCTCTCCAGAGTTTTAAGTATAGTTGGAATTACAATGTCATGTTAATTACTGATACATAAGAAAATGACTCAGTTATACGTATATATGCATTCTTCTTCATATTCTTTTCCATTATGGTTTATCACAGGATATTGAACATCGTTCCCCGTGCTATACAATACGATCTTTTTCTTTTAACCATTTATACCAGTATGCATCTGCTAATCCCAAACTTCCAATCCTTCCCTCACCCATCCCTCAACCAGTCTAATTTCTATGTCCATGTTTCTGTCTCATAGATAGGTTCCTTTGTGTCATATTTTAGATTTCACACATAGTGCTATCGCTGGAGTTTTTAATAGCTGGCTAATCATTAGTAACCTGTAATCTCAATTTCTTTCACCTTTAAAATTCAAAGACTACTTGTAATGTGCAAAATTTTTCTAGATGGAATAAAAATGATTAAATACATGGTTATAAAGGATTTTAATGTCCTCAGAAGATGCTGGATCTCAATATTGTTGAAGAACTTTTAATTATAAATATCTCCCAAAGAAGAAATAGAAAGCATTGAATCAGGCTTCCAGAAAAATATTTTTTGTCTGTCTAACATGTACCTGGCATTCTGCTGTGTTTGTGGATGCAAGGATAAAACAGCCAAATTGTAAGGCTGCCCATAGCCCTGAAATTTCAGAATACTTGGGAACAGAAAATCAGATATAATAGTATAACATGACATGTGAAGTGCTACAATAGAAGAAAAGACAAAATGCTACAGGAGCACAGAAGGGAGTACCCACGTTTTTTCAAGTCAAAGTAAAAGATGAGAGGTGAGTGGGTGAGTTTTATATATGTACTATATTTCTAATCAATTCTGAACTCCAGATGAACACAGTCTGTAGCCAGCATTAGGACAATTAGCCTAACTCTAGCTGAAATTAAGAAAAACACTGCTCCATGCAATTCTAGCAATTGAAGAACATAAAAGATGAAAATAGCTGCCAGTCAAAATCAAAAGTAAATCCCAACCAACACTCAGTGATAAAGAGAAAATTCATTTGGAAAAACACATTCCAGAAGAAATCAGTAAAGAGTTAATAAAGCTTTCTACAAACTTAAGAGAAAAATATCTCTATAAAAACGTACATGTAATAAGGCTACAGATCATTGGTTAGCTGCCAGAAAAATGATGGAATATGGCATAGTTTACTTATTTCTTTTTAATGGCTCCAACATTCCACCTGAAAAATTGGTCCCGGAGCTGTATAATTGGGGATAAAAATTAAATGACAGTTTCCATTTGTCATGATGAAAGCTGATCACTTGTGTTTTTTCATTTATCCACACTGACTACAGTGGTTCCTGAAGTCTACCAAGCCAATCTTTTCCCTAACAGTGCAAATCATGCTGGTACTAAAGTAAAGGGAGAAACAGAATAAGCTTGTTGGCATCGGAACACATACTTCATTCAGGTTCCTGAGTTCCTGGGTCTCCATCTCCAAACTGTCTAGAGGCGGGAGCCAGAAGACAACTTTTGGGGCTTCATTAATGTAATATGAGAATAAGCCACTGGTCCCTTTTTTTTTTTTTTCATCAATATTGTGAAATTAAATTACTAATATTTCACATTATCAGTAGGAAATCAAATCCTCTTTATCATCGTCATATTTAAAAGACTACTCACACAGCAAAGAGAATGTCAGTAAACAGATTTAGGACGCTACAGGGAGAAACTAACCCTAGACCCCACACAGGGAAGACGGAAGTGCGCAGAGCTTGAGGCTGTTACTGCTGTTCTGTTTTCAGGGACGGGGATGTGGAGAGGAGAGGGGCGGCTAAGTGTGAGGGATGCAAAAAGACCAAAAACTACTGCAAGAGACTCTGGCGTCAGACAGTTCTAATATTAAAACATAACAGGTACACGTGGGCTTTTGCTCATCCTGATCCCAGAAGGTATTTGGAAAGAGGAAGGCAATCCCCCAGAAATATATTTAAAGGCTTAAAAACAGATTTTGTCAAGCTGCTTTGAAGTATACACCTTCCCTTTCTAGACTGGGCTGATTTGAATTTGATTGGATTTTCATCAGTGACCTCTGATGAAGTGTTTCAAAACTCAAGCTGAACTAGGTAATTCAATATCAGAGTGAAGAACAGAGACTCGGAAGTCAGATGGCTGCTCCCCCTGATGCTAGCTGCATGATCTGAGGCAAGCTGTTCAACCTGTGGGTACCTCAGTTTCCTGTCTAGAAGGTGAAGATTAAAAGAAGGGTGTAAGTATTAAAGGATTAGTGCATGTAAATTGCCTGGACTAATGACTAACATATAGTGAATCCTTAATAATGTTATTATTGTTACTATTATGCCATATAAGAGTGGTTTTTTAAAAAAATCATGTCATCAGACTGAAAACTACTGACAAGAAATTTAATAAAATTATACAGATGTACTGTTTAAAGATACAATAATATGTACAATCAAGCTTATAAAACAGATATAATATATATATTATATATAATAATAATAATCCAAGGAGATTATTCCTACAAAAAGTGTTTACCTGACAAAGATACTCAGCTTGGAAAGGACTCTCCTAGTGGATCTAAGCATCTTAGTTCAAAGTAAGGATGGTACTGAGTGCACATAAGCAATTCAAGGATGACCAGGAGTCCCTTGGACTGCAAGGAGATCTAACCAATCAATTCTAAAGGAAATCAACCCTGAACACTCAACGGGAAGGGCTAATGCTGACTGAAGTTGAAGCTCCAATACTTTGGCCGCCTGATGCAAAGAGCTGACTCACTGGAAAAGACCCTGATGCTGGGAAAGATTGAGGGCAGAAGGAGAAGGGGATGACAGAGGATGAGATGGTTGGATAACATCATTGATTCAATGGACATGAGTGTGAGCAAACTCCGGGAGATGGTGAACGACAGGGAAGCCTGGCAGCGTGCTGCAGTTTGGGGGTTGCAAAGAGTTGGCCACGACTGGGCGACTGAACTGTGATAACAATATGGGACCCTGGCCTTAAGGAATTTATACCTCCCATGTGCCAGTAGCTATATGAAGAGCTTTAATTATATCATTTCTCTTACTTCACATGAATAAAATGAGCAAGGCATTGCTGTGGCTATGAGACAAAGTAATAGTCTAGGATACAGAAAAATAAAGTACTGGCCAAGGCCTTGTAACAGTGAAGTTTTAGTACTAAGATTTCTACCCCGGTGGATCTGACTTCAAAGCCACGTTCTCACCAGTACATCACACTGTTTTCTATTTATTTGTAATTCATTAACTACTTGCCAGGGACAGGATCAGGCAACCAAAAGCTCACGTGTTTGGAACTGCTGCCAAAAGATGTTAAACTAGAGATAGCCACTGAGTGTTTTTAAGATGAGAGGAGCGTTAGAAAGGCCACCCTCTTTACAGACTTAAGAATGGATGAAAGAAAAGAACTAAGCCCCAGAGAGGTTAAGTAATTCACCTAAAGTCAAAAGATAAAGCAGCTGTAAAAATTACAGTGTAACAGTATGAAAATAACACTTCTTTTACAAAAATCTTAGGTATAAATCTGTTATCCCAAATGAGGTGAAAGAAAGAAGCTTAACAGGACCAGAGAGGTTCCAGAAGAACAGGGTTACAAATTCAACCTCAACCAGCAAACAAACAAGAGCAGAGTATCCTGGAAAGGCAGTCTTGGGGAGAGAGGCTGGGGTGATAAAAAGTAACATTTTAAATAAAAAACCAAGATTTGCCACCATCTTCCCCTACCCTCCAGAGAGCCCAGGTTGAGACCCTGGGAGCTATCAACTGGCCAAACAGGTATGGAGCCTGAACTCGACTACAATACGCTTAATAAGAGGCTTCCAGACGCCACTGAAATATGTACAACCTATCACTTTAAAACCTAAAATATGATCTGCTGCTACTGCCACTGCTACTGCTAAGTCACTTCAGTCGTGTCCGACTCTGTGCGACCCCATAGACAGCAGCCCACCAGGCTCCCCCGTCCCTGGGATTCTCCAGGCAAGAACACCGGAGTGGGTTGCCATTTCCTTCTAATGATTCTCCACATCATCCGTCTTGTCCGTAGGTCCAGTGGGACCTGAACTATATGATGAACTAAGTATATAATCTCTGATATATTAACCTAGATAAGGGTATTTGGTACAACTATCAGCTTCCACTGTAAACATCTGCACTTCAAAGAGGCCAGTAGAAAGAACATAGGCCTTAAAAGTTATAAATCTGAGTTTGAAGTTGTGGTTCTGCCATTTATTAGCTATATGGCCCTAAATACATCATTTAATCTCTTTGAGCTTAAATCAATTTCTTCTCCTGTTGAAGAGGAATAAACAATAGCTAGTTCTAGTCTCTTTAGGATTAAATGAGAAGAAGCATAGATGTCCTTGCTGGTTATTGGCTTGTGGTTGTTCAGTTGCTAAGTTGTGTTTGACTCTTTGTAACCCCATGGACTGCAGCATACCAGGCTTCCCTGTCCTTCACTAGCTCCTGGATTTGCTTAAATTCAAGTCCATTGAGTCAGTGATTCTACCTAAGCATCTCATCCTCTGTTGCCCCCTTCTCTTGCCCTCAATCTTTCGCAGCATCAGGGTCCCTTCCAATGAGTTGGCTCTCCACCTTAGGTGGCCAAAGTATTGCAGCTTCAGCATCAGTCCTTCCAATGAATATTCATAGTTTATTTCCTTAGGATTGACTGGTTAGATCACCCTGTGGTCCAAAGGACTCTCAAGAGTCTTTATTGGTTTATTGCCTCTCAACTTCAAATTCACCCTTTTTTGCCTGCTCTGAGAAGACGGATCTGAGCCTTTTAAATGTTCTTCCTTTACCCACTGACACACTGTTAGGTTTGTCAGTAGAGGACGCTGGAGGGACACTGTGGAAGGAACTAGGTTTCGGTATCCAGCTCATGAGGTGCTCACGGATTCCTCAGGTCCAACAGAGCTAACTGACCAAGCATATCCAGAGCCTTGCAGCTTCCCCAGCAGGCTCTTTAGGAGAGGCTTGCAGCTTCCCCAGCATGCTCTTTAGGTGAGGCTTGCAGCTTCCCCAGCATGCTCTTTAGGCAAATCCTGTATCAAAGTGCCTCCTAAGAGACACGGTCTACTGAACAGTTTCCCCCAGCATCCTAGAGAACAAATTTCCAGCAAGTTCCATAGCAGCACAGCAACCTCCCTGCCACAGCGTGCCACAGCTGTGCCCACTGCAGTACCGCCTGTAGGAGGCTGGAGCTCTTCCTAGGGTTCTCTATCCCAACCTCAGCACAGTGGCTGCTCTCTTATCTGCTATTCCTATACTCTAGAATTCTCTTTAAATCGTACTAGCAAATCCCTCATTATACAATGCCCTGTTCAAGTGAACGAGTCTTTACCTCTTGAAATAACTGTGTGCTTTCTCTCTCTTAATTGGACCCAGATTAATACAGTTTCACAGACTAGTGCCTGATGTTTACAGTTTATGTTCAATAAACAGCACATCCCTGGTGGCTCAAGTTGGTAAAGAGTCTGCATGCAATGCAGGAGACCCAGGTTTGATCCCTGGGTCAGGAAGATCCCCTGGAGAAGGGAACGGCAAACCACTCCGGTATTTTTGCCTTGGAGAATCCAATGAACAGAGGAGCCTAGCAGTAGAGTCCATGGGGCTGCAAGAGTTGGACATGACTCAGTGACTAGACCTGTAACAACCATATATGTTGGAGTTTCTCTCATCCCTATTCCTAAAACGCACACACTCCTTTCCCTTTTTCATTCTACTGACCAGAACATGAACTTATTTCTACTACAAAAATCCCTACATGGTGTCAGTGGAGTAATGAATAAGTAGAAAAAGAATGCCCCATAAGTTTCTGTCCAATACATGAACAGAATAAAAAAGAACACTGCCTTCCAACTAACTGACCCTTATTCAGCATGCAGCTTAGAAAATGCTTTTTGCAACTACCTTGGTTGACCTAAGACAATGTGACAAAGTGTGAAAATGCCTTGTTTTTCATGCCAAGGATATTTCCAAAATGACCTAAAGAACCAAATTCATTAGTATGTTAAAAAATTTAAACAGGAATCATTTTATTTCCTCTTGCCTCAATTCATGGTAATAATAAACTACAATATTTTGAAAAACCATAGAAAATATAGAACATTACCTGTCCTAGAATAACTGATGAATTTGTGTTAGAGGATGGGGTTGAGAGCACCACATCCAGGGCAAGAAACAGTGGGTTTAGCAGCAATATTACAAAGCCAACATGTATTTCCTCATCTTGCAAATGTACCAGCTTAATTCTTGGGTAAAGGAGTGTAAAAATACATTATTCAAGGTGTCATATATTGTTGGCACATATTTTGAAATGAAATTACTATAAAAATAGAAAATCTCAAATGTATTAAGTTTCTGTCTTCAAATTCTTTATTTCTAATCCTCAGAATTATTCTTCCTCTGAAAGAAAAGCTATCTCACCTTTGACACAATCCCATGTCATCTGTATTTTTACTTGTGTCTAAAAGTCTCACTTAATTATCTATTTAACAGGAGCAGAGACTGGATGGGGGTGGGGGGAACCTCATCTTTTAGGCAGGCACCTTGTCCGATTTCAAGAGCTAACCCCCACATTAAAACACCCCAAAATAGATATTGTGAGCCACCGCAGGACCCCAACATAAAGCAAGGCTCCTCATTAAAAGTTGGAATGGACCCTGCCAGCGATGCCTGCAGGGGTGCTCAACAATAGCAATTCCACCCCATGCCTTTTCCGACCTAGATTAAATTACTGACAAAACGGACAGACTACCCAAAACTGTGAGCAACACATTTTGCCAATGAAAATAATGATCACGCTGGTATAGTGCACATGCTTTCTGTTCAGCTTGTCAGTGTTTCCAGTTAAGGGGCTCAACAGTCTTACCAGCCAACCCTTCCCCTGCCAAAACCAATAAGCTACCTTCATTTCTTAAGCCCCCTCAGGGCTTTGAATTACTGTCCATTCTGCACTGAGGTCAGTCCTGTAAAACTGTGTTATCCCCAAGAAGAGCCAGAAGCAGAAGCAGCCCCTACTGAAAACTCAGATGGAGAAAATGTGAGAGTATGTGAGCTTCCTGTAATTTTCGACTGTCAGTGCTGCACGTCTGCATTCTTAAAAGTTGCATCTACTGCTTGAGATGCAAGGTGAGCTTCCCAGCAGCGGCATCCCTTAACGCTCACGGTGTTTTATATGAACACATGTATTTCTCTACACCAGTGTGTAACAGGGTAAGATTTCAAAACGGCCTAACTTTATAGTTCCAAGCATTCTAGTGAGTTCAACAGTCTCTTATACAATATAGTGAAACAAACACATACAAACACAAACACACCCCTTAAAAGTATGCATTCTTGTTGGATTTTTCATTTTATACCAGAGAAAACAAGATCATGCCAGATCTCTTGACAGCAAACAAAACCTGTTTAGGAAAAAACAAACCTTGCCATTTATTTTTTTTTTATTTGTTCATTCAGTCATTCAATTCATTTATCTATGGAATAACTTCTCACACTAAAAATCTGTTAGAATTTTTTTGGATAGAAAGAAAGCTCCTTTCATCCACCCTATGCTTTTCCATACTACGTGAGAATCGGATACAGTCACTCTGTTTGACCTGGCAAGCTAAACTGCTGAAAACAAGATCCTTTCCCCTAAGGAGGGGTCTAACCGATGCCAGTTTCAAAATATGACTTCAAGGCTTCAATAGAAGATGTGACAAGAGCACCATTCTTATAAAATACTAGTCCCCAAAGGCCCATCTTTCGGTCCATTTCTTTCCACCTGCATCCAAGTTTGGCTTTCCAGGCACAGTCACTGCTACTTACTTTTTACCTCCAGGCGTCCCACGATTCTCAACTTCATTCACAGCTTTTATTCTTGGTCCTAAATTATGCCTCTACTCTGGTAATAAGGGAGGAGGAAACCTGCTAAATGCATCCTTGATGCTGATGTGATCTTTCCAGTTATTGAATGTTTCATTGAATTTTACACTATACAACTTCAAATGTAGAAAGCCGCCGATTCATTTTGTTAACTGTTGTTCAGTATAGATAGCCAGCTCCATAACTATACACTTTGATTTGGTACATGAGAAAACGTATTTTTCATTACAGCCCTTATCCTCCTAATGACATTTCCAAACAGGATTTTAAGAACTGTGAAGCAGAAATAAAATTATGCTCAAGTTCCAAATTGATCTCATGGAATGGAAAATGGATATCATTGCCAGTGAGTATTAACAGGACTCTAAGCAGGCAAGTTAAAAGTTCAGAAACATTTCTCAAAGAAGGATCATCTTTCAAATGCCCCTTACATTAGCAATCACAACAGAGATTCTTTGAAAGAACTGAAGAGTCTCTGATGAGATCCAAGCCCCAACCCCTAGGTCCTTTATACTGTACTTGGACTTCACCATCTGCTTTGGTGTTCCTCCTTCCTTTTCAATAATGAATCAGGGCTAACATTTCAGTTATCTGGATTTGCACAAAAACCTAAAGGAGCCATGAAACTGCTTCTGTAAAGCACATTCTGTGGTGACTTTTAAATCGCTTTAAGAATAATTTGGAAATAAAAATACCACTGTAGCAAGTTTTATGTCTTCTACACACATATGCTAGAGCAATTTCTTTCTCCCGGAGAGAGAAGGGAGGGATATGTCTAAACTTCGTAACACGCAGCCAATTATGGCCCACTGTCATCGTGACTGTATTAATTATCTGCCTTCCCTAAGTTATCAAGACCTGAGAGAAGCCCACTTATTTCACATGGCCGTGGTTCCACTATGGAAAGTGCTGTAATTTATCTCAAGGTCTTTCTGCGTTTACATCCGTATGTGTACACTCAGCACAATCTCAGAGTTTTACTTGCAGCCTTTGGAGGATGTCAGTTACCCCCAGCCACGAGGCGTGTGCCACCTCCCCTCCCCATTACCCTGTACTGGCTGAGGGCTCTCAGGAGATGCAACACAAAAAGGGATTAGATGGTGATCTGCAGCCCAGCCCTACACTTCAATGAGTTATATGAAACAAAAACAGGATTATTCACAGAACAGCAGCAACTATTATTATTTATGCAAATGTCCTTCATAGACCACTTCAAGTTATAGACTATTCATAGACTTCGGCATAAGGCCCGCATCATCCCAACAAAGAGGCTTCTCTTGAAGTGGAGATACCATGACCTTGGAAGTGTGGGAAACACTTGTCCTTGATAATGTAGGCATTAGATGGAGTTCCTAATTGAGTTGGGCCTCTTTCCTAACTACAGGGAAACTATCAGAGGGGTAAATGTGGATAAAAGACCAGTACACAAATTAGGATTATGCTCTGGAAAACACTAAAAGCCAGTCTCCTAAGAGGGTCCTGGGTAGAGACAGCAGTGTATCCAGTGCCAGGAGAGACCAGAAAGGTTCTCAGAATAGTTTTAAGGCAAGTGTGAACGGCTTGAAGCTGACTGTGAAGGATAAGCAATGGAGGGAGAATAAGGAGGGAAATGTGTTAACTTTCTTCACTATGTTAATTTCTTATTTAACTTGCTTAACATCAGAGATTTGGGGAGGATCACCTGCAGAGACAAACTGATTTACGCACAGAATAAAGCCAAAATCTCTGTTTTGGATGCTCTCTCTCGTCCAAATGACCCAAGGTTTACTCTGATTATGTGAACTAGATTTCGGTATCAATCCCCTTGGCCAAAAGCTATGAAATCCACCTGAACTACAGCTCACCAACTGCACTTTCACCTGGAAACTAGAGGTGAAAGTCAAGTGCTTTATCTGCTCAGACAAGCGGCTCCTTTCCAGATCAGGAGTATTTTAATGAAATGAGACTTAAGTGAATTGTTGACACTGGCATTAAATGTTGTCATTTAATATCAACAGTGTGTTTGATTTGTAAACAGTTATGAAATGTCATTCGGACCAGAGAGTTATATTGAGGTTTACCACATTATAGGAATGGATTTCCAGAGGGAAGTGAACTGATCTGTCTCAAAATAAAATGTATTTACATTAACACTTGGGGGAAGCAGACAGCCCTGCAAACATAGATGGAGAGATAAAAATAAGACCAGAACAAAACTCAACTTGGAAGAATAATAGAGTAAAATACAATTTTGGGGTTCCGTGTATATGTAATATTTCACTGTATATTTGTTCTTTGTCTTTTAAAAAAGAAAAAATATAAGTATGAAATACATGGGAAAGAAATATCACTACTGGGAATTACCTATTATAATTTAGTCTCCAAAATAATTTTTAAGGGGGGAAGTTGGGAGTGATTAACATTTAGATGAAAGAAATGATTCAGAGGTAGACTCACTTCCTTAGAGGGGAAAAACCAAACCTGTAAACACCTAACATTTGCAAGGAAAATTATATTAGTTTAGTTAGATTAATTTTATCTAATCTAATTTCCTAGAAAAAATTACGTTAGTTGTCTAGTTAGTCTAGTTGTCACGTAAATACACTGGTCACATGAAATGAAAGACTCATCACAGGGCAAGTGTCTTTAACTTTCATCCCAGAGGTGGTTGCAAAGTATTATTACACCGAAAACATACATTCTGATCACAATTCCAAATCAAAGAGGCAAGGCTTCATGAATGTTTTCCCCCAACACACAGCAGCCTAAAAAAGTTGAAACACTATTAATTCCTTAGTCCCAAGATTAGCCTTGAGCTAAAAAAATACTGGTGAATTCCAAAATCAATCAACATATAAGAAATAGCCACTTAGATCTGGAAGGCACTTTCACTCACTTTTTTTTTTTTTAATGACTGTGTATAATCTATCGTTAGGTGGCTCAGATGGGAAAGAATCCACCTGCAATTCAAAAGACCCAAGTTTGATCCCTGTGTCGGGAAGATCCTTTGGAGAAGGGAATGGCAACCCACTCCAGTATTCTTGCCTGGAGAATTCCATGAATAGAGGAGCCTGGCGGGCTACAGTTGACGGGGTCACAAAGAGCTGGAAACGATTGAGCGACTAAGCACACGTAACATGAGAACAGGGATGGAACAGTAGCAGTCACTGCTGCTAGAATATTCTTTAAAAAAAAAAAAAAAAAAAAAAGCCCTTACTTCTCCAAGGATTTGGAAGCAAAATTGACAAAGGCCTCTCTTCTAGAAAGTCTAACTCCTCTAGGTTCTAGGCAATTAAAGTTGACTCAAAGGAAAACCTGAAGGAAGCTCTAACAGCAGAAAAACAATACTGTGATGAGCCTTTGTTTACAACAGATCTTAATTCTTTATCCTTCACTTGAGAGAGCTGTAAGGTCTTTGGCACCCGGCTAAAAATAGCAGAAGTAAAGCAGGTGACAAAGATGAATGGCTCCCAGAGACACAATTCAAAGTACAGGAATTTAAGAAAAACTTCAGTAGAGCCTGCAAAAGATACTCTCCTGCCAGGTAAATCAAGGAGGAAGTAAACTGCTCCTCTTGGAGCAGAATCACCATCTGCCAGGCAGACATTTCTCTTTCAGGGTTTCATATTCACTTTTGTGCTATGTTTTAAAAATATCTTCAAACCCTAAGAAGCTGGTTTTGCCAGGGGGTCAAGGAAAAGAGTTTCAATGTAACCTCATAAAATGCAATGACACTGGATCATATCACGTTTCAAATTCCTTGAAAGCTCCTGGCAAAATGACAAATCAAAAAGCCCATTAAATTCCAGCAGGAGATGGGACGTAAGGTACATGCCTGCCCTTCCAATGGAGGCCAGGATCCACCCACCTGCTGTCAAGACCCCACCTCCTCTCTGTGAAACCAAGACTCTGAGTCTTTTCAAGAGCTCATTTCAGGATACCATGAGAGAGGATCACAGACCATTTCTTTGGGCAAATTTCATCCTAAAGGGTGTGTCGTTTACTGTTGCTTTTCTGTCTATCTTCTATCTTAAGGGACAAGTCTTGCACCCCATCTTCTGATATTTTAGAAAGAAACCATTTCCTTGCCCCTTTACCAGTTTTCTTGTCAGTATATACAATCAGAAGGCTTATAAAATAAAAACTCTTGATCCCTTGGAAGGACTGGAGAAGAAGTTTCAGACCTTCCTTCCATCCAGAGATGGCAGAGGGACTTCCCTAACAAGAGAAACAGGAAAAGGCCTCAAAGGAGTGGCAGTCATTCTTTCTGGGCTCTCTTTTCCAGGTTCTTTTTATCAATATGGCAACTCCTTCTTGGATTGCACCAGCTCCTAGCTTTAGGCCCTTCCATTTTTTCATAATTGCAAAGTCAAAATAAACTCAAAAAGCCTCATACATGAAACCCAAAAAAACTCATGAGAAACCCCCACTGAAAAGTTCAATAATCATTTCTTTGCAAATCCTCAATGCATTTAGAGGGGGAAAAAAAGGCCTATATGGCAAGGGAGCAGGAGTACCTCTAAGAACAGAAGTACATTAAAGGAAAAAAAAAAAAAAAAAAGGTAAAAAATACAGATAAAAGACACTGAGGACGTGTCTGGTGAAAAATCGCCATATGTACTCTAAATAAAAATGTGCTAAGAGTTCCAAATGTGTCAGGAACTACATTCAATATCTTATAATAATCCACAGTGGGAAATAACCTGAATAAATACATATGTAAATACATATATGTTAACTGACTCACTTTGATGTACATCTGAAACAAATACAATATTGTAAATCAACTATACTTCAATTTAAAAAACTAAATAAATTTCAAAAGTAGACAACTAAATCATGGTCTTAGAATTCCTGGTTTCACTAGAATCTAGGTTCACTAGAAGCAAGATTGCCAGGAGAAATATCAACTACCTTAAATATACAGATGAAAACCACTTAAATGGCAGAAAGTGAAGAGGAACTAAAGAACCTCTTGATGAAGGTGAAAGAGGCGAGTGAAAAAGCTAGTTTAAAACAAAAGTCAAAAAACTAAGATCGTGACATCCGATCCCATCACTTCATGGCAAATAGATGGGGAAAATGTGGAAACAGTGTCAGATTTCATTTTGGGG
The DNA here is from genome assembly GCF_027580195.1 of Bos mutus. Classification (NCBI taxonomy): domain Eukaryota; kingdom Metazoa; phylum Chordata; class Mammalia; order Artiodactyla; family Bovidae; genus Bos; species Bos mutus. The sequence goes on along the minus strand of NC_091631.1, from coordinate 53,847,482 downwards.
GGCTCCAAAATCAATGTGGATGGTGACTGTAGCCACGAAATTAAAAGACACTTGCTCCTTGAAAGAATAGCTATACTAAACCTAGACAGTGTTTTAAAAAGCAGAGACATCACTTTGCTGACAAAGGTCCATATAGTCAAAGCTATGGTTTTCCCAGGAGCCATGTATGGATGTGAGAGTTGGACCATAAAGAAGGCCGAGCACTGAAGAACTGACGCTTTCAAACTGTGGTGCTGGAGAAGACTCTTGAGACAAGGAGATCAAACAAGTCAATCCTAAAGGAAATCAGTCCTGAAAATTCATTGGAAGGACTGATGCTGAAGCTGAAGCTCCAATACTTTGGCCACCTCATGCAAAGAGCCGACTCACTGGAAAAGACCCTGATGCTGAGAAAGATTGAGGGCAAGAGGAGAAGGAGGCGACAGAGGATGAGATGGCTGGATGGCATCACTGACTCAGTGGACACGAGTATGGGCAAACTCAGGGAGATAGTGATGGACAGAGAAGCCTGGCATGCTGCAGTTCGTGGGGTTGCAAAGAGTCAGACAGAACTTAGTGACTGAACTACAAGTTTCACTAGTAATTCACTTTGTAATACTTTGAGACATGCATGAATAATATGTACCTTTTCTATATAGTTCAATAAAATTTTTAACTCTCACTTTTATCATTTAATAGTTATGCAACTTTAAGTTATAAATTTTCTAAGTTATACTTTACTTATCTATAAAATGGGAATCATATTACGATGATCAAATCTAACGAAGTACTAAGACAAGTGTTTAATACCCGTGAATGTTAAATATTTCCCTCTTCTAAAAAAAAAAAAAATTCAAAATGTGAACAAAGCCTCTGGAATATTCAATGACTCTCTCAACTGTGGAAAAGGTTCCAACAAAGTCAAGTCCCTGAAGAAAATCTTTCAGTATTCCAAGAAGGCCACACAAGTTCTGTGACCAGCACAGCCAACCCACATACCTGAGCCACCTCTTTGCTAACTGAAAGGAACAACTGTAAATTATCTTCCCTGCAAACCCTGAAGCAGCCAGTTCTTGCAAACTCTTCCTCAGCAAAGGAAAGAACCTGTTAATTTGCTGTGTGCGCAACAAGGTAAAGTATTTCACAGATTGCTGGCACATTAGCATTGCCATCCATTCACAGCAACTTCGTATTCAAAGATCAAGTTGACAGCACTGGCATGTTCTGCATTCTCATTGGGGAATGCCAATAACTGGCAGGATCCAAAAGCAACCCCAGGTTCAAGTAAGTACTCTCTAAGAAGTGGGGCCATACTTCTCCCTTGCGTACTGAGCATCCTATAATTGGCGTGGTGGCACAGTTCCTGGAGAGCAAAGAGAATGCAAGTGGTTGGGGGTGGGATGGGTTGTGGAGGTGGTTAGTTTCTTGTCCATGCATTTACTTTTAAAAATCAATGACGCATATATATGGAATTTAGAAAGATGGTAACAATAACCCGGTGTACGAGACAGCAAAAGAGACACTGATGTATAGAACAGTCTTATGGACTCTGTGGGAGAGGGAGAGGGTGGGAAGATTTGGGAGAATGGCAATGAAACATGTAAAATATCATGTAGGAAACGAGTTGCCAGTCCAGGTTCGATGCATGATGCTGGATGCTTGGGGCTGGTGCACTGGGACGGCCCAGAGGGATGGTATGGGGAGGGAGGAGGGAGGAGGGTTCGGGATGGGGAACACATGTATACCTGTGGCGGATTCATTTTGATATTTGGCAAAACTAATACAATTATGTAAAGTTTAAAAATAAAATAAAATTGGAAGAATAAAAAAAAAAAAAAAATCAATGATGGCACAAGAGCTATAATCTTAAAAATTTCAACAAAAATCCAATGGGTTTGCATCAAGTATAGTGAAACAAAAGTGGGCCTTTAAAGGGAGTATCTCCCCTAAAATATGTACTCTTGTCGTTAATGGAGAAGAACAGTCAGAACAGGCTATTAATTGTATACTCAGCAAATCTGAATGTCTAACTAGTGATATGTCCATTCAGTAAGAAAACATAAAACATATTAATACAAAAAGGAACCTACACTCTAAGTAAAATTTAAGGGTGAGATTTTGACTCTGCATTACTCTGGTGAGAGGGAAAGTGAAAGCGAAGTCGCTCAGTCGTTGTCTGACTCTCTGTGACCCCATGGACTGTAGCCTACCAGGCTCCTCCTCCATGGGATTTTCCAGGCAAGAGTACTGGAAAGGGTTACCACTTCTTCTCCAGGGGATCTTCCTGACTCAGGGATCGAACCCAGGTCTCCGGAACTGTAGGCAGACGCTTTACCATCTGAGCCACCAGGGAAGTCCAAACTAAACTTTATTTATTTATTTTCTTTTTAATTACAAGGTCGCAAGTGACCTACATACAGAGACTAACGTAAAACCTCAATTTGATTTTGTATAATTTTATCTTAAGTCAGATGAACTTGAGTAAAAACAAATTTGAGTTTAGAAAAAAAAAAAAAAAGAACATCCTTAAAATCTCATTAAATTATCATTAAAGGCTTAGCATCTGTGTATATAGATGATCTACACCACTAGTCGAATGATACAGTGGAAAGAGCACTGGACAGGAAATGCAAAAACCCAGACTTTGATCCTGGCTCTTCCATTACCTATATGAATGTGGGTAAATCACTCAAATCCCTTATAAAATAGAGATGGTAATCCCTTTCTCCGGGAGTTGGTGATGGACAGGGAGGCCTGGCGTGCTGCGATTCATGGGGTCGCAAAGAGTCGGACACAACTGAGCGACTGAACTGAACTGAACTGAATCCCTTTCTGCCAAACAGGGGTTTTGCAAGGATCAAATGAAATAATATATGTCGTGTGTATTATACACCTCAAAAACACCACATCAATTTAATATTTCCAATTATATTGATGTTAAGATTAAACACACTGGAACATTAACAGTTCACCGAATAACCAACTTTCATGGTTCCAAACCTACCTCTGCTCAGACTAGTCCTGCTTGAAATTTCCTCTGCTTCGCCACTGCCAGACTACCACCAGCTCAGTAAAGATAGGAATCTCTCTGTCTTAACCACCTCAGAATTCCTAAAAGTTGGCAGAGTGCCTGGCACAGAATTCATAGGTACTGCATATTGAGTGTCTACTAAACACTAGATACCATCAGACTTTGCTATACGGTTCCTTAACCCCCACGCCTCAACCCTATTAGATGGGTAACAGAAGAGGAAGCTGACGCTCAGACAGTTTAAATAACTCTGCAAAGGTGATAAAGCTCCACTAGCGCCAAGGTTAGGCCCCAAACCCAGGTCTTTCACACTCCAAAACTGTATCCTTCCCACTCTGCTACTCCCCCTTTCACACTGCAGATGCCCAAGGAGTTGTATTTGATTCAAGTTGTATTTGATTCGTTTTAACCATGTTACATAATAAGACATAACTTAAAAGCAAGCATTTTGACAATAAACTAAAATTGCAAACTGAAATTTTAAAATCCATGGGCTTAAGCCTGGGTAAGATTTCCCCCAAATGCACCTAGATTCACAGATAAAGCAAAAGCAAAACACGAGTGAAAACTTCATTCTTCGTTGGCCAACACAAAATGGGACGGCAAATACTGAGTGAGGGGTAGGAGAGAAAGGGGTCTTCTGTCTTGCCAGAAAACCGTTAAATAATTCAGCTCCCGTTTATTTAAATAATTGAGCAATTGCAACTTTATTTAAAGAGCACTTACATGAATCTAAATGCTTAGGCTGCCAAGAAAAGTAGAACAGACTTTAACACCTCCCCCCAAACCTCTTTTCTGAGAGGAAAACCAGCCTAAGGAGTTTCAGTCTGATAGGTAATTGTTTTGTAAAATTAAAAGCCACAGAAAATTGGAGTTTCGAATGGAAAATGTCATCTCAACCGTAACACTAATAAAAACAGCTAATGAATAAGTGCATTCTGGCAAGAATATATAAAAACTGCAAAGCCTGATGTGGACAGTACAGAATACAGAAGGAACTCATGTGAGTAAACATCAAATGAAAGATTATCCTTATTTGTGAAGAATCCATTCCAGCAAGAAATTGAACTAGAGGCCTTTTGCATCCAGAGCAGCGGGACTACCTGTGGCACACCCACAAAAAACAGTTCTGGGTGAAGCAACGACCTCATGTTCCAGGGGTGCTAAGATGCCTCCCAAATCTCCACAGAGACGCTTCAACCACATCAAGCTCTGATTCGCTCTCAGATGTAGAAATACTTAAAAGTAGTGAGGAACAACATGACTAAAACAATAAAGGCTTTAAAACAATGAGCTATGCCTTGCCAGCCTGTGCTATAGCAGAGCAAGTGGAATCAAGAACCCCTCTCTTCATTAACTCTGTGATCTTCAGACAGGAAAATGAAATAATCTATCCAAGGCTCAGTTTCCTCATCAGTAAAATGGGGACAACAGTAGACACCAGAATAGCTGTGATAATTCAGTGAAACAATGAAGGTAGAATGCTTTAGGACGGTGCTTTGCAGGCAGCAGGGCTCCCAGGTGTCACAATGGTAAAGAATCCACCTGCCAAAGCAGTAAACACAAGAGAGGTGGGTTCAATCCCTGAGTAGGGAAGATCCTCTGGAGTAGGAACAGGCAACCCGGTACTCCGGTATTCATGACTGGAAAACTCCATGGACAGAGGAGCCTGGTGGGATACAGTGTGTGCTTGTAAATATTAGTTGTAATAACTCTAACAATAACAATTATGTTACGCCCTGCCCCAGTCTGTACCTGCATTTCATCTCGCAAGTTAGGGGGAAAAGTCTCCAGTCTTTACCAACAAGTCCTATATAAGGTCCCTTTTCTCTCCATTCACATTTAGCACCATCTCATTTATAGGGGTTCAGTCACCACACATCTCTTGAAGGATTCTTGAATTTACACATTACTTCTGCAACTTGAAATCCCACTGCACACACCAATAACAAGTTAGCAGGCAGAATTTCCTTGAACAGGGCCTCTGGAATCAGATAAAAGACTAGAAAGTGTTAGTCACTCTGTCATGTCTGACTCTTTGTGACCCCATGGACTATAGCCTGTCAGGCTCCTCTGTCTATGGAATTCTCTAGGCAAGATTACTGGAGTGGGTAGCCATTACTTTCTCCAGGGACCTTCCCAACCCAGGAATCGAACCCAGGTCTCCTTCACTGCAGGCAGATTCTTTACCATCTTAGCCACATGGAAAGCCCCATAAAAGTCTAGTCCCGATATCAAACTCAACCAATACTTCCATTTACATATTTCTAAGTTAAGGCGTACATACTTACAAAGATCTAATAGACTTTTTTTTAAATTAATCAAATCAAATTAATCAGCAAAGTTAGAGCATGGCAGATACCCCCTTTTCTCTTCATTTTCGTGGATGATGCCTAGCAAGGCTCCACAATTCAGTTAATCACACATCATGGAAACAAAGAAACCTCTCCAGAGCAGACGAGCAGCATGTGCACGGATCGCCGATGCAGAAGGGTTTTTTCAACAGGAACAATGCAATCTATTCAGTAGAGAAGAGTACACCGTGCCAATTAAATATGTTGGGTTCCATAATTATAACTGCAATAATGAATGGAAAGAAGTGTTATTGCCACACAATGCCCTTCTGTATCCCGCTCAGTGATTCGTCTCCCAGGTCTGCATCCTCTAGATTCTTCCTCTGATTAGATCTTCCTGCAGACTCCACTCTATCACAAATATACTAACTGCACCTACTTCCCGCATCCAACCAAAGGCCTAACTCTAAAACTTGACCAAAACCATGTCTAGTCTCTTGACAGTGTTTTATGTTTTTAAAACATAAAATTTCTAAATCCAATGTCACAATTTTCCTCCGAGAGACCAAAAGCTTTGAATAAAATTTCATTCAGACCTGCCTTGCTCTCCAGAAAAGAAATGCAGAGATCTCCTCCCCCATGCCACCCCATTTCCATTCCTAAAAGAGAGAGCAGAGCAGCCCAGAGTCATGACGAGAAGGGTCCCATTTCCCTCCTGCAAGTCCCCCTAACCAGATCAATGCCTCATTAGTTGTCTCTCCACCACTAGAGAACCTGAAGAGGCCAAATCAGAAGGACTTTCACACACCAAGTTCATTCAAAATGGCTTAGTCATTGATTGCAACCATCTTAGAAATCTGAAAAATTTTATTCTGGGCCATATGTGCATATGGCTTCTCTTATCCTCAACACTTATGCTTCAGTGGGTTTAATAAATTTTAAAAATAAATTACCTCCTAGTACTTCACCAGAACATTTGGACTTCCCGGCCTCTCCACACTTAGGCCAGACTATTTCTGTGTGTATATGTATAATTTGTTTAAACTTCTATTAAACCCTCTACTGATTTCCCACAAATAGGATTTAAATTTTGGAGCTGGACATGTACTGAGGGGCTTTGGTAGCTGCAAAGCAGCCCCTGAACACCTGGCACCTTTTCTCTCCAGTTGGCAGGTAGGCTCACGAGAGATTTCTGTTTCTAGAGGAGCTCTCATCAATGCTGAGGCTCTCCTAGGCTTCCCAATCTTATCTTCTGGCAACAAATGCAGCAGTACAGCAGTCCACAGGGGGTTAAGGAAGCCACACACCCTCCCTTGTCATTTAAGTTGACTCCCAGTGCAAACCTTTCCCTTTGGCCATGGGTACTGGCTTGCCACAGTTGTAAACAGCTCTTCGGATCAGTCCCAAAGGTCAGGCTTTTCCAGGTGCTGGAAGTGTGTCACACAAAATACTATTTACAAATAGCCCGAAACAATACACCTTAGTTACACATAGTGTTACTGGTAAATCTGACAAAAATTCTCCCTCACCAGTAACAAAATGTTGTAGAAAAATGTCTAAGGGCCTAAGAAGCATGCATTAACCTTTTATGACTCGGTTTTCATTATTCCCTCTGAAGATCTTTAAATGCACTGTACGCAGTATTTTTTTTAAATGACAATACATGGTGAAATACAGTGGCAACAATAGTAATAATAATGAAGTTATTTATTGAGTGATTAACATGGTCAGGGCCTCTGTATTTTCCTTCTTACATGGATCTCATTCTCCCATGTCTCAGCTCTTTTAACCATATGTGGTTCTGGTCTGGGTCACTGGATGTAAAAGCCACCTTATTCTACCCACGCGCCAGAAAACAGAAAAAGATCATATCACTTATATCAACTACTGGTCACTGGTTCTCTGTTCCCCATTTTTCTTTTACTAAAATCCTTTTGCAGTCATAGCCTGGTTTCTTTCAAGTATAGATTAATTTACTTCAGTTTCTGAGTCTATGAACCCATGCTAATTTGTATGGCCAAGTAGAAAGACTCCAAAAACAATGAGTCAAGAAATCTTTAGTAGGAAGAGGTCTTCAGTAACTTTGGGTTAGACTGCCAACATAAAGCAGAATTTCAGTGTGGGAGTTCATTAACTCTTTCAATAAATATTTATTGGACTCCCTAACATGTAGACAGTACTGTATTAGGCAGCATGTGTGTGTGTGTGTGTATAAAATAGATAAATCTCCTAGTCTGTCAGAATTTATAGAAAAGAACCTGCCCGCCAGTGCAGGAGACGTAACAGATCAGGGTTTAATCCCTGGGTCAAGAAGATTCCCCTAGAGGAGGGCATGTCAACCCACTTCAGTATTCTTGCCTGGTGGGCTACGGTCCATAGAATCGCACAAGAGTCTGACACGACTGAAGCGACTTAGCACAGAAGAGGATGATAAAATGAAAACACATATAACTCTAAACAAACTTGAATAGTACAGATCTCATAAAAGAGTGAGGATAGTAGTTCTGATAAAGCCAAGGCAATCAGGGAAGGCTCCATCTTCATACAGAAATATAAAAGATGAAAAAAGATGAATAGTATCTCAATGCAAGCACATGAAAGAAGATAAAAAAAATTTTGTAAGGTGAGAAGTTACAAACTATGGATGATGGCAAGTTGGGCCAACATGATAACCACCAGTTCTTGGGTTTCTCCAATCAACAGAAACTGACTGGAGGCCAGACAAGAAATTCAGGCAATGCTTTACCGGGGACCCTGCTTTAGCAGGAAGCAGAACAAACAACAGGTTCCCTTGCTCATTCCCCAAGGCGGGGTAAGCTCGTTCCCCAAAATATGGGTGAGGGCAGGGGTGAGCCCAGGGGTGGAGCTGGAGGGGTGGCTTAGGTGGTTTGTCCGTCCCTTTGTGGTGCTAAGTGCAGAAGGGCATATACAGTACCCTGCTTTGGGGTCACACACCCAGTATTTTTGCTCCAGGCTCTTCAGAAATGGCAGTTGGCTGGGGTTTTTTTTTTTCCTTTATATTTTTTGGTCCAGAATTTGCCCCAACTGCACGTGCACACAGTTATTTCTAGTCCCATATAATTTCTTTGTATCTTGTAGCTCGAGGAGAGGTGTGTCCCGGTGCAGCACAGGGTCCCATGTCCCAGCTCCCAGCCTGTCTCAAACGGACTGGCACAGGGAAGAATCTGGTGAGTCCAGCAGGTTAAAGAATTCTGCTTTTAAAACAAGGAAGCTTTGGAACCAGGGAGTGATCAGAAGAGGATTTCAGGTAAATGAACCCATCCACAGTCCACGGGATGGACGGGGTCTGTAAGGACAAAAGCCACAAGGGAATAAATAGCTGACAGTGAGCCATCGCAATGCGAAGTGCGAGGTGAGAAAGGTTTTATTAGAAAGGTCCAGAGAACCTGGTTCCTGAACATACACTAAGTGCAGAAGGAAGACAAAGATGTCTGCAGACTTAGGCCTGGGGCTGCCTGGACAAAGGGTGGTGAGTGATGAAAGGAAAAGGGAAACACACAATGACCTGGGTAGCAGGTGCCTGCTTCTGGAGGGAGTTGCAGGGACAGTCTTTCCAACTGGGGGTTTTGTCTTTGGTGGATGTATTTGTATATTTTTGTGTGATCCAAGACAAGGAACAGGTGTGGATAAACTGTTAGAAATCAGAGTTTGAGGGGCAATGGGACTCCCAGGGTTCCAGGGTGACAAGAACAGCAGGAAGTTGACAATGCAGTGCATTGTCAGTGCAGGGATTAAATGCAGTGCAGGGATTAAAATAACAAAATCAGGCTGGGGAGAAAAGCCACACTTGAATGTATGGGAGTGAATGAATATAGAATGAGATCCAAAACACCAAAGAGGGCCTCTGGAAAACAAAACCACTGAGGACAAAACACTGGGTAAAAAAACGCAGCTGGGAGAAGAAAAAGGATCCACACAAGTGTCACCAAAAGCGCCAACCTAAAAGGCGGTGCTGCAGCAGAGACGGTGGCATTTTTCAAAGGAAATGGAAGTTAACACTGCCAAGTACTTCAGGCAGGCAAAGAAGATGAGGCCTAACTAAGGACCTCTGGTGCTTGCTGACCTTCTAAAGTATCATTTCAGGACCGTGGAGGGGGCAGAAGTTAAACTCCGAGACCCAGCTCAGAAGGCTGAGTGCTTCGGCTGGACACAAGGATGGCGGGAGAAGAGCAGAGAAGGCAACAGTTAAATTGGAAAGAGGGAGTCTGGCATCTCACCTGCAGAACAGCCCGAGGCACCTCAGGTTACCAGAAGTCCTCCCACTCCGCAGCATGAAGCTCCTCTGCGGATCCACCCAATTTAGGTCTGCTGGCCACGGTGACCTGTGCTCCATTAGGGGGTCCGACATCATCAGTGGCCCCTGCTGACAAGTGCCTCATCTCATCTCATACAGAATGAAAACAGCTAACGCTGGTGCAGAGCCCCATGAACCCATTAAATATGCTACACGTAATTTCTTTTTGATGTGGAGGAGTTGGACGGAGGAGAGAAAGGGAAGTCAGAAAACCATCATTACACTGGAAAGTATCTGAGTAGCCGTGAGCTAAGGGGTGTAATCAAACAAGTCAATTTCCTTGATTTGAAGGCAAGGATAGTTTAAGAAAGACCCCTGAAGTTTGTGTGTCAGTCAATCTGGCAAGCACCCAGATCATCCTTTTTTAAAAGTGTGCACAAATAAGGGAAACAGCGGTGTAAAGGATAAAGGAGGAGAAAGAAGGGAAGGGGATAGCAGGGGGCGGGGGCGGACATAGGTGTGCTCGGCCGGAGGACAGTGACTGGTAAGGGAAAGAACGCAACACACAAACCTCATGTCAACCTGTAAAATAGGCACTTAAGACAGCTGGCAGGAGTGGCTTAACCTCAGTATATTTATTTATTGAAACATAGATCCTTTCAGAAAAACGCACACCAAACATGGCGTGTAATTTAGGCAACTCAAGAGACCTGCTGAAGGCCATGCATGTACCTCCTGAGGGATTTCATGGACCCCATACGGGAGCCCAATGCTTGATGCCACCAAACTGATTCTTTCCAGCACCTACACTTCTGACCACAACCACAGAAACAAGTGTATCCCTGCCTCAGTTTCTAACATCACTCATCCAGAAAAATAGAAGAGTTCGGACTAACTCCTAAGACCAACATTTGCGTCAACATTTGCATTTCCTGGTTCTAAGTAATTTCTTACCGTGCCATTAGACTTCTTGGATTTAAAAAAAAAAAAATCAATTCAAAGCCAAAACTGATATCACTGTCACAACTGCTTTCCACCTATACACAGCAACCAACAAAACACCTTCAAGAAAGAATGAAGCCTATATGTACATTCATATTTCAGAATCATATTATAGGAAACTTAATGCAGGCCTACCTCCCTTGCCTTTGTAAAATCCCGGTACCTGACATTTCACTGCCATTGGGTACTCTCTGAAAGGTTATGTTTTTATAATGGAAAAATTCTCTCTGACCCACTGGGGTTTCTGCTTCCTCACTCATCAATTAAAATCATCAGCAAATTTCAGCTTGCTTTAGTGAAGTAGAGGTAAGTGTTTTAATGCTCCCAACATGCAAAAAAGATGACACTGCTGGAAGTCTACATCACCTGCCATCTCCCAATCTATATCTGAAGCCTGAAAACAAAAGGCTCTGAGGGAGGAAAAAAAAAAAGCGGAATTAGAGTCAAATTCTCTGTAGAAAACAGTTACTTGGTTTTCCAGCTCCCAGGTGGAAGTTAATCTTTTCCCCATTTCAGCCCCATCACCACCTGCAAGAAATGCTATATTATCCAGAGGCCGACAGCCTAGGAGATGAATCATCTTCAGTTCAGACTTTCCGCAGCCTTGTTTGCTCAAGTCCGCTGACAGGGACGTGGGGCATTCTGCCTCTCTTCCCTTTCCCTTTACATTGAATCAATTAGCAATATTAAATATTTAACACATTAGTCTTATTTCACTGAACAAAACAATTCACAAGCAGCCTGGGGAGTGGCCGTGGGAGATAGGGAATGGACCAGACGTGGAGAAAATTGAATGAAGGGAAAAGCAGGTTTTAGGTGAATGTGTATTTTTATAAAAACCTATTCACAATTCACTGAAGATGGATTGCTTGTTTCTTTCCTTCTCCTGACAGGTCCTGAATCTTTATAGAGAACGTTAAATTAAAGCACATAATGGGTTTATGTAGCAGAGTGCACAAGGCAGACATTAGTCACGTCCCTTAAGCATTTTTCTCATTTTCTAAGCCTGACTTAGGCCCCATTTCCCCATTGATGAGGGAAGTCTGTACTAACCCACAAACCACATCTACAGTCTGGTGGGCCATTTTTCACACTTGGTGTTGTCAACAGGGGCTGTGTCCTGCACTCAAAAGCAGGATTATTACATTTCCAGCATAGTTTATAGGAAATAGTGAAAAGCTGAGAGGTCATTCAAGGGAGAATTTTTGTTTTGTTTTTCCCTCTCTCCGCTTTAAAACTTACAGTGGCATCAAGGAGGAGGGAAAAACCATCTCCCCACCCTGCAGAACCCTGGATGGATGAGCTGAACAATTTTTACTCAAGCACACAACCCAAATTCACATGTAACACAGTCAGAAGCTCAGAATCAACAACCATAGCCCACTTAGGGATATTGTTTGCATGGTCCAGAACAGGCTCAATGGTAAAGCACCCACCTGCTAATGCAGGAGACCTAGGTTCAATCCCTGGGTCAAGAAGATTCTCTGGAAAAGGAAATGGCCACCCACTCCAGTGTTCTTGCCTGGGAAATCCAATGGATAGAGGAGCCTGGTGAGCTACAATCCAAGGGATCTCAACAGAGTGGGACACAACTGAGCGAGAGTGACTAAACAACAAATCAGCAAACTTTATCAATCTCCTAATCTGGTCTGATACTGTAAAGAGATTACGAGGAGGCTCTCCTGACTGCCGAGCACAGAGCTTCCCAAGTTGCAACTAGGCTGACCCCACGACTGCTCTTCAGAAGATACCCCAACTGTACAGCTGTTTAGCAGTGCAAATCTGATGTTAATGAAGAAACTGAAAAGAACAAGGTGCTTGCCACATAGCTAGATTTCATTAGCATCAGGCAAATTCCTGCGTCATACTATTTTTACTGGGAAATAATTAGAGCCCTTGATCTCCGCCTGGGAGCACTACTCCCTCAGCACACTGTGTCAGTGACGGAAGGAAAAGAGGCATTTCGATGGGATTCAAAAAGAAAAATAAGATGACTGCAGCAAGCTTCCCCCACAACCTGCTCCATGAATCTGGGGATAGTCTCATCACAGCCAATACCGTATCCTCATCAGGAACTTCTCAGTTGTTTTAGACAGCTGCGTTCCAAATGACAGAAGAGGTTTTCATAAAACTTAGTCAATAAAAATAAGATGACTGGTTAATGCCTTGGCATTTGAAGCCCAGTGCCTTTCCATAGGTATCTGAAAGAGGAAATAAATTTACTTTGGTTACAGTAACTGACATTGATGGAGCCCTTACCAAGTGCCTTGTACTTTGATAAGCATATTATAGACAGAAATATAAATACTGACACAGATACACAGATATTCCCATAACCTCACAAAGGAGATATTATCCCCATTCTACAGATCAGAAAACTAGGTCACAGACAGTTTAAGTTACTTGCACAAATACACACAACTGGAATGGGGAAAGTGAGATCTGAATTCTGAAAAGTCTTATTCCAGAGTCTGCCTTCTTCATTGATATACTTACTCCTTGTATTTGATATCCTTCGATTCTTTTCTCCCCAAATGGTCAGTTTTGATCAAAAAGCCTCTGCTGCTCTTTCTAAGAATGACAAGTAGAACCACTGCTGTAAGTTTTAACCTGGGAATTTAGAATGCATTTGCCTAGGTTTTTCTTGATGTTTTGATGAGCACATTAGCATTAATTCTAGAATACATTTCTGCTGGAATGGGTACCAAGTAATTTACTGCCTTGCAGGTCAGAGTGGGCAACAAATATGATTTCCATGTATCCAATCCATAATGCATTATGGGACTCCAGCAGTAAAACCATGATTTTCAAAGAATGTTCATTTAACCATACAGGTAATTAATAATTGATATGTTATTTACTTTAAGAGTCAAAATGCTATGAGAAAGCCTCTATCACTTCTCTCAACCTGGATCACCCTAAAACCAGGACCGTGAGGGCGTGTAGCACCTTGAGTTTACAAGGGTCCTGGCCCACCAGAGTGAACGAAGGCAGAACTGGTTTGACATTTCCTGCTGACTGTGATTAGAACATCTTTTAATGAAGCTCACTTCAAATCATTTTAAATCCATTTGCTCATGTCAACATCAATGTACTCAGCATTATCTACCAATTAGTAAACCGGAAAATATTCTTTAGATAATCTGAAATCTCAGTAAAATATTCAGCATGCCATTCATTTACTATAAACTGCCCTGTAAAAACAAATTAGCAAAACCAGCTGTCACAGGACAACATAAACATCCATTAATACAGCCCAACTACTTCAGTCTCCGGCGAGATGTTTCAGGAAGGAGAAAATGCAGTAGAAATACAAATCAACAAGAACTTCAATGTGCTGCACAACATTAAAGCATCCATTTACCTTCCCCGTGTGTGAGCCCAAACTGGGACTGGGACGACAGGGGTTAAATGAGACCCTCTTGACAATTCTTTCAGTGATGGATCTCCAGTCTTTGTGCTGCAGTGAGTCTAGAAGACCAAGAGAGTTCTAACACATGTCATACTTTGGAAAGATCAGAAATGTCAAGGAGCATGAAAGCTGGCCAAATAGGAATCTGATTATAAATATGCAAGGGAGCAATCAATTCAATTGCAAGACCCAGATTTTGCACGACTCTCTTATACACTGCAGAAAGCACCTTCCAAACTTACAGGAAGCCAGTGAGTACATCACTTACCAGCCAACATTGACTCGTCCTTTCCACAAATCAGCCTGACAAAATTCTATAATTTAAATACGGCAATATTTCAATAGCCGCCTTCCACTTAGGACCCTTTCACTATTTTTCATTTTAATGCATTGGTTATAAATAAACTGCAGCAGCACCTGTTAAGAGGGATTAAAAAATGCTTTTATATTATGAGAGACCGGGTGAGAGCTTGTTCTCTGATGAACACACTCATGATATGCAGAAGACGTCTGTAGTGGAGGAGTAGTATTCTTCAACAATGATTTCGATTTAAGAATCTAAATTAGGCTTCAGTCACTGATGACTACTTCGACCTTCTAAACGATATGGAACACTTCAGAGTGGGTGCCTAACACAAAGGCTGCCAGTCACAAGATGGAATATGCTCCAATATGCACACCCAACCGATTGAAGGTAGAAAGTCTTGAGCGGGTGGGGCAAGCTCACTCTTTCCTTAGAAGACCCATGATCCCCCCAGTGATGGACAGAAGCACCAGAACCAGCACCAAAGGTGCCCACAAACAGCTTCACATAGGGTTTCCGAAATGCTGGTGGGGCCACCCAAGCAGCTTGATTTCTAGGACATTTCCATTTTGAGTTTTGCTAGGTATTTCAAGACATTAAGAAATATACATGCTGAGCTGAGCATGGAAAAGAGAGGACCCATACAGAGCAGGGACCACAGACCAACACCATTGCAAGCATACAATTTCTTTAAAGAAGGAAAGAAATCTAAAGCATTCTCATCCTTTAGGTGAACGAGTTTATAGGCACACTAGGGTTGGCTCCTAATTCTACAGCAAGTCAATGCTGAAGCGTAAGGACCTCCAAACCAAAGGGGAAAAAAAAATCAAATGAACTGAAAAAAAAAATTGTTTTAATCAACTCAGTCAACTCAGTCACATCCTCTGGAGAGAAGTCATAAACTTGCCTTAAGTTTACACTTGTCTTCTTGACATTAATTATTAAGAAAAGCTTTTCATCTTGATTATAGCCATTAATAAATCAAAAGTGAATACATTTCTATAAGTATTTCATTTCATAACCAGGTGCGACACTCAGCCTGTGACTTTTATATACAAAGAGACTTAATTTAATGCAAAAGCATCCTGTATATAATATCTATAAGAAAGGTAAGTATAAACTTTAAGAATAATTTGCAATTTTGCAAATGTTAATTCTCTACTTTCAACATTTACCAGAATTTTCACATTTAAATGAGTTTTCCACCTTGTATAAAACAAATACATGTTCACTGAAAAAAGATTCCAGCCACATAGAAAATTGCCAACAAGAAAGGCTGTAAGTACTGTAATGTCAGTCTTGTACTCCTTGGCACTACATTATACGAGATGAGACAGGAGGACTGGGAAGAAAAAAGCTTGAAGACAGCCAGATCTGGAGCGTCTCTACAATAATGAAGGCTCTCCTGGAACAAGTGATTTGCCAAATCCAGGAGAAAAGAACAGACAAAACTCCATGAATAGGATATTTGTTTCACTTGCAAAAATCCTAAAAGAAAGACTACAATTTCTAAAGAAACCAATTAACAACTTAGTTATCATGGAAATGGCTAATGTACCTTATTTCTATCTTAGGCTGTGTCTCTGTGTGTGTGTGTGTGTGTGTGTATACGGCATCCATGTGGGTGGTGTGAGTGTGTTTCTTTCAGAAGGTAAAAGAGTCTGCTGGTATGGGGGCAGGGGTGCACCTTATTGTATTTCTTATATGGGTTGAGTTTTTAGAAACAAAAATCAGGTACTCCAAATTTTCATTTATCCCACAGCAGTAAATGAACTAATTCTATATGAAAATTCAGATGGGAAATGACACCTGCCTAAAATGTATATATTCTACAATAACAGGGGCTGGCTTACAAATTACACAATTCTGTCAAAATAAACTCTTACAGAAGGAAGTCTTGATTTCCACTTCTATAATTTTAGTTATGTCTAAGGACAATCACTTACCTTTCAAGCAAGGCACTTCAGCCTCTCCACTATAATATTAAAAATAATAGTTAACACTCATATAGTATGTACTATGTCCCAGGGATAGTTCTAATAGTTTTATACTTATTAATTTTAACACAACAGTTCTATGCAGTAGATACAAGTATCCTCCCTATTTGACAAATGAGGAAACTGAGGTGCAGGGAGGTTCAATGACTTGCCTAAGGTCACACAGAAAGGAGGCAGCAGCACTAGGATTTGAACCCCATGTGGTCTGACTCCTGTGTCACATAAATAAATTGTGAGGGACAGTGCTTTTTGGATGGCATGAAACTGTACTTCATCTCTATGTCTAACCTCATGAGGAAGTGGTACTGCTAATCATAACCATATGACTTTTAATTTCTGGTTCTGAGATCTTAGATGAGTCATTAATCTGAACATCATCTCTGTAACCAGCAAAATAAGAAAACAACCATGCCCACTTCAAATGATGGTGAGATATGACACAATGAATGTTAAAGTACTTTGTAAACTACAACATTTGTCTGAAATGTTAGTTGTCATTTTATTTGTTGTTTTTCAGTCGCTAAGTCGTGTCCAACTCTTTGCAACCCCATGGACTACAGCACGCCAGGCTTCCCTGTCCTTCACTATCCTACCGAGTTTGCTCAAATTCATGTCCACTGAGTCAGTGATGCCAGCCAAACTTCTTATAATGCCACCTTCTCTTCTTCTTCATGTTAGACCACTGGACAGTTCCATTAATTAGATGTGGTAGGAAAAAGAATTAGAACTAAATAAAGAACCAAGTACCCAGCGTAGTTTGAAACTGTCTTCAAATAACACTGATTAAACTAGCCATTGACTATGAAACAACATTCGTGGTAGGGCACTGTGTCAAAAAAAAAAAAAACCATTTAGCTAGCTTAATTTATTCTACTAGAAAAAAACATAAAAGCCTTTCAGATACTATTAGAAAGTAAGCTATCATTCATTAAAACTAAAGTTGAATGGAAAATTTTTAAGAAATGCAATAGATTTGTCAAGAAGTAATATTTCTTACTATTCATTAACAATTATAAAGCACTAAAAATTCAAAGCTCTGTGCACTCAGGATTCCTGCGTACAGCAGGACCACAAAGTGCCATATATACCAGCCAATACATTTACTAAGTGCCTACTATGCAGAGAACAGAACTGCTTCTGTGGATTGACGTTTTCTTTAAAAATACCCCGTTCTAATGGAGTTAGTAATAAAAGGTACCATTTATAAACCCCCTAATGTAGGACAGGGATTGTACGGGACATTACCTATGAAATCGCACTTAATCCCCACAATACAACAATCACATTTAGTGGGCTGCATTATCCTGATCTTTCAAATGAGGAAACTAAAGCCAAACATGTACGTCAATTACCGTAAGTAGTGCAGGACCCAGAAGCCAAGACTAGGCCCACTGTCTGCAGTGCCTTTCCCCTTACCTCACGTCATCCAAAGTGCCCTGGCCTTTTTATTCAGGATACCTCAAGCATCATAGGAGAGGGAATTAATGACTCTAAGCAGCTTAAGACATAGCCAAATGTTACCTGAATACAGATATCACTTACCTTGAAAAATCACGTTATGTTTTGCATTCTATATGGTAATACACAGGGCTTCCCTGGGGGCTACGACGGTTAAGAATCCACCTATAATGCAGAAGACCCAGTTTCGATCCCTGGGTCAGGAAGATCCCCTGGAGAAGGAAATGGCAACCCACTCCAGTATTCTTGCCTGGAGAATTCCACGAACAGAGAAGCCTGACGGACCACAGTCCATGGGGTCACAAACATTCAGACACAACTGAGCAACACACTTTTCACCTTCATTTTTTTATGATAATATGTATTCACTGATTTTATATTTAACATATTATTTTCTCAAATATTCCAGAGAAATTGATGTATCACAAATATGTGCCAAATATATTCTATGCCAGTTTAAGGAAACATCTCACATCATCCTCCCTGTTGAAAAAATGGAGCACACCTATAGCAATCAACCAAAGCCATTGCAAAAGAGCAGGCTCAAGGAGAAATGAGAACAGCACAACCGAACACCTATTACTCAGAGGGTAAGCCGAGCCTTCCTCATGGAAGAGAATTTTCAGCCTGATATTTTACATGAGGAACTACAAGTGGTTGCAAAAGAGAGAAGAGGGTATTCAAAATGAAAAAGCTGACAGATGGTAAGAAATGGAGGTGACCTAACAAGTAGGGTGATACGATGCAGCATTTTGGACTGAGCATAGAGAGGGCTGTAGTTATCAATTGAGTGAGCATCAAGGAGTGGCTTTTGAAATGGAGATTGCTAGCCGAGGCCCTTCCCATCCCGGCATCAAGTTCCTCTCAGGCTGGAGTTTTGCATTTCTTACAAGTTTCCAGGCAGTGCTGCCACTGCTGCTGCTGCTGCTAGCTGAAGCACCTCGCTGACAGAGCTTCCAGGATCAGAGGAGGAAGGGAGCATGCCCACTGGAGAGGACCGGAGGGTTTCAAAGATGAATGGGTAGCTGAGTTATGCCCTCGTTTTCGATCTGCAGAAGGGAAGCGTTCTGGGTGGAATGAGTAGCATGAAAATTGGCTAAAAAAGAGAGAGAGAGAGAGACATCTGGCTTGGAACGCATGGGGTGCTTGCATGGGGTGCTAGTAAAGCACTGAAGTAAGCTGACGGCCATGAATCAAGGGAGGAGACAGAGGCAAGGGGCCCCAGAAGGAACGGTTAGAAGTAAGAGGAGCCGGGTCCAAACCAACCTGTGCAGAAACAATGAACAGGAAATGGCTACAGACTTAACCATACCAGGGCTGGAAAGAGAGAGGTCCAACTGATTCTGAGGTTTCAAAGAGTAAGACCATCTTACAAAAAATAAAGGGAAAACTGAGAATGGTTGCTAATTTGTGCCCGGGGTGGGGGGGGGAATAAAACTCAGTTTTGTGTGTAAGTTTCCAGTGTCAAAAGGTCATCCGAACAGTTGTATCCTCTCCTCAATTAGCTATCAGAGGCTGGAGAGCAAAAGCAAGATTAAAAAAGGGATGTAGATACCGGTTTTGGAGTCATTAGTCTTAGGAAGCAAGTGAATAAATGGGTTCTCACAAGGAGGAGCATATTTAAGAACAGTGAAGCGAAAGTGTCAGTAGCTCAGTCGTGTCCAATCCTCTGTGATTTCATGGACTGTAGCCCGCGGGGCTCCTCTGTCCATGGGCTTTCCCAGGCAAGAATATTGGAGTGAGTTGCCATTTCTTTCTTCAGGGAATCTTCCTGACCCAGGAATCTAACTCAGGTCTCCTACAATGCACGCGGATTCTTTACCAGCTCAGCTACAAGGGAAGCCATTTAAGAACAGAGTGCCATGTTAAAAAAGTACTGAACACAAGAAAAAAAAGAGAAAAATTGCTCTAACTATGTTGGTGATGGATATTAACTAGACTTACTATGGTGACCATTTTGCAATGTGTATGAATATCAAATCATGTTGTACACCTGAAATTAATACATTATGTAACAATTACATCTCAGTTTTTAAAAACAAGAAAAATCACAGAGTGCCTAGACTGAAGTCATTAAAGATAATTCTCAAAAACTACACATTTATAGGTGTGTGTGTGTGTGTGCACGCATGCACATGCACATATGCACACACTCCCAGGTATTAACCTATCAATGTACAGCTTGGTTTTTAAAAATCAGAAGTTAACTAAATATGACATTCTTCAAAATTCCCCAGTTTGCCAATATTGAAATGCCAATTTATTATTCACTGCCACATTAGCATCACTCTCACCTCTTACTAAGTTCCTTGCATAAACCATCTGGATTAAGTCACTCTCACCCATCTGTGTTCTCACATTCACAAATCCTAAACATTCTTTTCTTGCCATACAAGAAACATGTATTTCTATTGCTCTCTTTAAAATAAAGGAAAATGACATACTGTTACCCTGGATTTAGGAAAGAAGGTTATACCTTGTCAAAGGTATTGATAACTAATTATAGTCTGGTAATTAATAGCCTCGTAAGCAGAAAAAAACTTTTGATTTCACATTTTAGATAATTCAGTGTAATCTACTTCTCACATTGAGCCTTTCAGAAGCATACTGCACAAACAGTTCCTTAGAAGCAAAAATTTAAACCAGGAGCAAAATAACTAAGATGGCAAAACAACTTCTCAATATAACATGGGTTTTGATGCCAGACAAACCAATCTGAGCACTGGTTCAACCATTGGCAAGGCATTTAATTTTACTGAAATTCAGTTTCCTCATTAGTAATCTGAAGTTTAAAAAGTATTTACCACAACTGGCAAAAAGATACTCATATTACTCAATTAAACCAAAAGAAGGTCCAAAAATAGAACCACACAAATATGGCCAAGTGATTTTTGACAAACGTACAAAGACAATTCAAAGGAAAGGATTCTCTTTTCAACAAATGGTTCAGAAACAAGTGAACATTCATATGCAAAAAGATAAATTTCAATCCATACTTACTATATTATACAAAAAAAACTTAAAATGAATCACAGACCTAAACATAAAATGTAAAACTATAAAACTTTTACAAGTAAACTGGACAGAATCCTCATGACCTTGGATTAAGCAGTAAGTTCTTAGTTACTTCATCAAAGGCACAATCCATAAAAGACAAAACTGATAAACTAGACTTCATAAAAACTAAAAACTCAGTAAAAAGACACTATTAAGAGAATAAAAAGACAAGCTACAAACTGTGACAAAATAAATGCAAATCGCACATCTGACAAAGGGCTTATATCCAGTACTCTCAATATTCAACAGTAAAAAAAAAAAAAACAAAACAATTTTTTAAAAATGGACAAAATATCTGAATAGACAACATTTCACCAAAGAAGAAATACAGATGGCAAATAAGCACATGAAAAGATGCTCAACAACAGCAGTCATTAGAGAAAGATAAAATAAAACCATAATGGGATGCCACTGTATATCTATCACAGTGACTAAAATTAACACACACACACGCACACGCACACGCATGCACACACGCACACACGCACACACACACTGATATTGTTAAGTGCTGATGAGGATGCACAGCAAATGAAATCTTTATGCACTCTGGTAGGAATGAAAAATGGTACAGTCACTCTGGAAATCAGTTTGGGCAGTTCTTATTAAAGTTAAATCTATTAGAAGTTATACTTACTATACGGCCTGGTCATCTCTCCTGTAGGCATATAACCAAGAGAAATGAAAACTTATATCCACAAAAAAAGCTGTACACAAATATTTATAGTTGCATTACTGAGATTGCCAAAACTGGAAACAGCCTAAATGTCTGTCGATAGATGAATGGATAACCCACAGTACATCCATACAATGGAATATAACAGCAATATAAAGGAATGAACTGCTGATTGATAACAAACAGCACTGATGACTTTCAGATGCAAAAGGTTAAGTGAAAGAAGACTGAATCAAATGGTTGCATCCAGTATGATTCCACTTAGATGCTGTTGCTGCTGCTGCTGTTTAATTACTAAGTTGCGTCCAACTCTGCGACCCCAAGGACTATAGCCCACCAGGCTCCTCTTGTCCATGAGATTCTCCAGGCAAGAATACTGGAGTGGGTTGCCATTTCCTTCTGCAGGGGATCTTCCTGACCCAGAGATAGAACAGGCGTCACCTGCTTGGCAGGTGGTTCTTTACCACAGAGCCCCTTTGGAAGCCCTCCACTTGGATGGCATGCTAGAAAACACACAAAACTATAGGAATGGAGAACAGGTCGGTGGCTACTTATTTCAGAGCTTAATGAATTAAAGTTAGGTGGACTAAAGTGCATTCTTTAAATGTATACTAAAGGGCTGAGATTAGTAACTTTAACATTAAAGGAAGCAGACTTTCTACCCTCTTGAGAAGAGATGCAGATATGCATACATCATGATTAATCACAGTACTCCAAGTATCAATTCAAAAGATGTCAAAGAATGGGTTTTTTTTAAATTTTTTTCTTCATGGTAGTCTTGGCAAATTTAGTAAACCCTCTGCATAAAGAACAAAATAAAGGTAAAGTATATGAATATTTTTTAATGTCTTTTCGGATATGTCTTCTGAATTTAAAAATGTGAATTTTTACTGATTCCTTTATATTTTCACTTTGCACCACTGCAAAATTTTATTGACTTACATTCAAAATGAAAGGTTTATTTTACAAATTATTTCATTAAAATACTATACATGTCTTTTTAAAATCAAATTAAACCACAAATTCTTTTAAAAGGGTGGGGGAAAGGCTTGACTGCCAAGGGACAGCACAAGGGGGTGTGGGTAAGTGAGGGAGCAGAGTCCTGACTGTGGTAGTCATAGTGAAACGATTCTGTGCATTTGCCAACATTTACAGAACAGCAGGCTTCCCTGGTGGCTCAGCTGGTAAAGAATCCACCTGCAATGTGGGAGACCTGGGTTCGATCCCTGGGTTAGGAAGATCCTCTGGAGAAGGGAACAGCTACCCACTCCAGTATTCCGGCCTGGCACTCTCAAAAAAAAAAAAAGAAAAAAAATTAGTTTATGTAAATATTTTTTAAATTCCCACAAGTATCAATTAAACAAAGTTATCACTAGAAAAAGAACCTCCTTGAGCAGTTGTGAGAACACAACAAGATGAATATGTACTAAGAGTAAGCACTCCATAAACTTTAAAATTCTTATAGTATTAGCAAGTCTCAGGATTTAATATGCAATCACATTCAAATCAAATCAATACACTATCAAGGATCGATTATGTTCTGACACAGAGCTGGCTTCTACAGTAAATAAAAGATATACAGAGTGTCTGTACTCTATCCAGTGTCTCAAGAATATACGTTCTGATTCTATAACCTAAAAACTAAAAATTCAGCTATAGACTTGTTCAGGAGCAAAGTCAACACTAAATTATCACTAATAAAAGAAGACTGAGGCCAGATAATCCAAGGTCATCTCCATGTGGCTTTCAAGTATACTGGGGGGGGACTGGGGATTTGCTTGTTTGCTTTTTTTTTCTCCCCCCTCAGAAGCATATTTACCTCACTTTTGAGGCTTAGGCCCAGAGGCTTAGTCCAACATGACAATGGATTTCTATTCTCTATGCAGATTAGTAGATGGCAGCAAGAGGAGACCAGAAACATGCTGGGTGGTAGGGGAAACCGATCCTAGAGTTAAACACTCTGTAGTGCATCACCCACACTGAGAAAATGCAGACTTTATTAGCATCATTACCTACTTGGACTGCTCAACATTTACATGATAAGAGCCTCCGGATGATAAAGATGTCCTGGTTAAAAACTTTCCCAGAAGAAAGATGGCTTAGAGCAACAATTACATATCTCAAAATGAGGTGGCTTAATGTTTGCATCCCACTACACTCTCAATCAAGCCATATGAGCAAACCATAACTGACTTCCACAGGAAATGGCAGACAACACTCAAGAAATAAATACAACATCCAAGCCCTTTGGCAATTTCATTTACTGCAATTTATCATCCTTCCCATCAATGATTTTCAAATGGTGGGCCTTAAATTGAATGGGTCCCACCCAGCATTTGTTTAAATGAAATAGACTAGAAATGGATGGGGAGAAGAGAGAAGGGTACAGCAGGGTAAGACAGGATACAAAAAATGAATGGGGAGATTACAGTGGACAAGATACAGAGATAGGTTAGGACTGACAGAAAAGGGAAAAGAAAAACACGAAAGTACACTTAAAAAGCAAGACACACTAAACATAGTAATTTATTGTGCATGTGACTGCATGGGTTGTGGTCTAAATTTTTTTTAAAAAAGCACTGCCTTAAATCTTAACCCTTGGTAAAATAATCGCTTGTTTTAAAACTTTTTCAAAAGCATGTTTTCACACTCTTCCCAAGGACAAGAATCCAATGGATTTTTTTTTTTTTTTAAGGAATTACCTATCTAGCTTTATGTACCCAAGGCAGAAGGGGAGAAAATAAAAAATGTAAAGCTGAATTTGTATTATGTCACCGGATCCGTAAAACATACCCACGGTGTCAGCAATGTGACCTAAGATCTTCCTCAGAGTGCAGCTTTATCCTCACAGACATCATCACTGTACTGCAACAGCCTCACTCACAGCAAGGGTCTTTTCTGCTCCACTCTGTGTGCTAACACACTGAGCTTATGTGTTGAAAATGGCAATAAAGGGCTGGCCCATGCATAGTTTCTTCCTAATCCTATTTGCATTGATGACTCCTCTCCAAAAAACACAAACTGATTGTACTACACAACCTCTTCTCCAGACTGCTGATGCAGTTGGGGTCCAGGCAGAGACTAGAATCAAACAAACAGACACACACACACACACACACACACACAAAGAAACCTAGACATTTGGTGCAGCAGAGTCAGGAGCTAGCAAATCACAAGCAGATGAAATCCTGAAGACCACAAATTCTATTCCTGAATTCCATGGTTTACAGAGTTTATATAACTTTAAAATAAAAGAATGCCAGTATTTGGGCCATGAAAAAAATTCTTTTAACAAAAAAAGCAAGACATCAAAGCATAAATGATAGCAACGAAATAATAGAAATAAAAAAGGCTGCCTTGTAAAGTGATAATCTACGGAGAAAGGTACACTGGAATGTAAATGAAACATGAGAAAATAACAGCTGGTAGATATCTAGGAAGGAGTTAAATATCAGTCAGTATAAAGGGTTGTTGTTCAGTTGCCCAGTCATGTCCAACTTTTTGCAACCTCTGGACTGCAGCATGCCAGGCCTCTCTTTCCCTCACCATCTCCCAAAGTTTGCCAACTTCATGTCCAAGTGTAAAGGGTAGAGAGACATAAACATAATGCTTCTTCAAAGTCCAAGGTATCTAGACAAAAACAAACCATAAATATAAAGCCTACTATATTTACATGCAGTGTCCATTTCAACAGATTTTTTTTAGACCTTTTAAACAGCAGGCTTTGCATCTTTTAATTACAAAGGTATGCCATATTCATTATAGAAATTTCAAACAACATGCAAATATAACTTAGAAAGTAAAAGTCCTTCATAATCCCACTCTCCAGACATACCTTTTTTTAACAGCTTTATGTTTGTTCTTCAAATTTTAAATGAATATACTAATTAGCTAGTATGCATTATAGATTATACACAAAATGTAAGTTTTTAAGAAAAATAGGATCATTCTACATATGTAGTGTTCTGCAAGGTGCTTTTTTGCAACCTACTGATATACATCTTGAAAATCTTTTCTTATCAGTAGACATAGATCAACATCACTCCTTTTAGTGGCTGCACAGTATTCTATTATATGGACAGACCATAATTTACTTAACCAGTCTCTTACTGATGGACATTTGTGGTTTTATTTCCAATTTTTTTGCCATTAAAAACAACGTAGCAGTTACATCCTACTGTGTTTGTATTTAAACTATTTCTGTAAGCTGAATTCCTTGAAGTAGGTTTTTGTTTGGGGTCACAGAATATGCTAAAGTTCTTTTTTTTTTTAATTATCCACTTAACTTTAATTCATACTACCAAAAATCTTCAAGGTAGCAATTGCTTTAATTGCTTAATGATTTTGATTTTCATCTTTAATACTTTTTTAAGAATAATTTATTCTACTCAAAATTAATTGCATAGGAATTAAATCAAAAGGTATGTTTTAACACTTTTCTGATCATTTATTAGAAAATACACTTTGTATAATTTTACAGAAAAATATTCCAGTTTTAAGAAATTTCATGTACCCTCCCCAAATTATTCAAGTCCTCCTAAGTCCCACATAGACTTGGTAGTTCTTTTTGACTCAAGTAGATTCACTGTAATCAGTTTCCTGTTCGTTTACCAAAAAAAGAAAAATATACATACACAAGGATCCCAGCACACACACAGCTTTAAAATCCAACCCCCAAAAAATCCTACAAAACTGTCACTCCTAAATGAGCGCGTAAGAAACTCAAATGCAAAAAGTCATGACATTCAGAGTCTGATTTCCAGTAAATCACCCAGGACATATTTCACGGCAAACAAAATACTTGCTGAGAAATACAGTTACCAGGGCAACCATAGCTGACCTTTTTATGTTTTATTTATCAATCATATTGCTGAATAATTCTTATTCTTGGAAACAAAGGAAGAAAATGTATTATAAACAATGGTAATTAATTAAAGGTCCCCTGCTCCACACTAAATAACTCCTGCCAAATCTGTGTTTAACTAAAAGACATGCTACTTATCTGCTTCTTAGTTCTTGCCTAGGCCAAGGCTGGAGGTGGCAGATCCCAAGGAGGCATTCACAAGTTACTGATATTAAACTTGATATCCTAGATGGAGAGGGTATAATAGGAGAGCGAACTCTCAACAGACATTCGGACAGATATGGGAACTCACGCTACTACATCCTCACAATGCCTGGCATCTAGCAGGCACTTACTCTGGAAATATGGAATAATTGAAACTTAGAATGAATATATGCATGAATGAATAAATCCATCTATCTTTCAAATTAGATAGTTTCTAAGACTAGAAATTTCAAACATTTCACCATTTAAGCTCTACCTTTTTACAAGTCCCAAATAATATTCTCATCTAATCAAACATCAGCTCCACTTAGGAAAAAATAGATAAGCCTACTTATTTTCAGCAGCTGAGAGTATGGTTATAACTGCTTGAACCTGGCAGAGAGGAGGGGGAAAAAAGTTGGAAGAAAAAGAAAATGGATTCAGTGTTCATAATAGGATGTGTGTGTGATGTGTGCTCAGTCGCTCAGTTGTGTCCGACTCTTTGCGATCCCATGGACTGCAACCCACCAGACTCCTCTGTCCATGGGATCCTCCAGGCAAGAATACTGGAGTGGGTTGCCACACCCTCCTCCAGGGGGTCTTTCTGACCCAAGGATCGAACCCAGGTCTCCCGCATTGCAGGCGGATTCTTTACCAACTGAGCCACCAGGGAAGCCCAAGAATACTCAAGTGGGTAACCTATCCCTTCTCCAGAAGATCTTCCCAATCCAGGAATCAAACTAGGGGCTCCTGCATTGCAGGTGGATTCTTTACCAACTGAGCTACCAAGGAAGCCCTCATAACACGATATTAAGGGCATTTACAATGCATGGAATTTATTCATAATCCTTATCAAGGAGGCAGCAAGGGTACAGAAAAGAGCCCCATGCTGCAGGTCAGAGCCTGGGGCTCAGTCCTGGCCTTAGACTTGAGCAAATTACTTCATTTTTCTGAGCCTTAGTTTCCTGACTTATAAGATGGGAAGGCTAGTCTGTATGGCCTCTGAAGTCCCTTTGGCTCTAAATGATCATGATATTCACCACCCCTCTAAAGAGAAGTAGGATCAAGGACTCCTTGGGAGCAAAGTATCCATCTGGGAAAGAGGAGTGTTCAGTCTGCTGCCTAGGAGAGGCCAGGTGGACTGTGGCCAGGTCACTGCAATGTGAGGTTGCCACCCACAGTTGGATGTTCCCCATAAGCTTCTGAGCAGCCCCCACCTCACCCCGGGAGGGGCTTTCAAACCTTCCCATGTCTCCCTCCAGCTCCATCTGAGGCAGGCTAGAACCTAGGACCTGGAACCCTTTGCTGCTGTGCTTGCACCTGGACAAACATCTCCTTGAGCAACAGAATACAATGAAACTGTAAGGGTCTAAAAATGACTGCACACCTGTGCAGGTAGGGCAAATTCTGGGCAAAGAGAAACAAAAAGGCCAAAAACCCAACCACTCCTACTGAAGAACTGGAGCAAAAACAGGATACTACACATGCCACCCGCATCCACATCACCAAAGGAGTGGGCCCCTCTGGCCTAACCACTGGACATACCCCTACCGGCACCCCATATTAGGAACAAGCTCACCCCACTTTGAGGAGCAACAAAGGGAACCCATTTTGCTCCCTCCTGCAGCCTCAGGAGCCCCAGTAAAGCCTTGCCTGAATTTCTTGCCCGGCCTCTAGTCCAATTTCTATTGTTTCGGGGAAGGCCAAGAACCCTGGTCAGTGTCACATCCAACGTCAGCAGGCTTACACAACATGGACTCCAACTTTCCCAAAGAGAACAACCTCCGACTCTTGGGTCCTCAGCTCCTTCACATACAATCCAGCCTATACCCACACTTCTTCTCAAGGCTTTCTCATTACCTCCATCCCAAGACAAATGCTCTCTCTCCATCCTCCTCTCCAAATCAAGCCCCACCCCATCCCATCCTGGCCTTCATCATGGCCCTCCTTCCTTCAGTAATCACTACCACTTCATCTTCTCTAACCCTCTGGTTTTTATATAAACCTTCTCAAGTCTTCCCAATTAAAAAAATATATATACATATAATATACATATACTTAAGTTTCCCTCAACCCCACATCTCCTTATTTCCCCTTCCTCCTCTCTCGCCCTAGCCTCACCAGCTGCATCTCTTGAAACACATATCTATTCTCCTATTCTGTACTCCTGTTCCGCACTCCTCATTTGCCTCACCTACTGCCACCTGGTTTCCACACTCACTCAGCGCTGAAATTGTTAGACTGAGCTTCCCTGTACAAACTTACGTGCTGTGTCCATGAACAGCCTCCTTTACGCAATCTGACCCCCTTGTAGCATTTGAGAGTGCTTCTCTTTCTTTCTTAGAACTCCCTTCCCCCTTGGATCCTCAAAGTCTTAGCTGGTTTTCCTCAAAACTTGACAGTTCCTTCTTCCTTCCTGCCCCTGGTACATCATCTTCTGTCACCTTTAACTGTTGATGTTCCCTCAGGTTCTGGCCTCTTCTCTCCTTATCCAATCTTAGGAGAGCTCATCACAGCCACGGCTCCAAACAAGTGCAGGAGAAGTCTCCACCTGGACACACCACAGCTGCCTCCAAAGCTAAGCACAGCATCTTCAACTCCCAACCCTGTCCACCTTCTAAACTTCCTATCTTGGGTAGTGTATCTATCACCCATCTAAGTGGCCACCCCAGCACTTGATCATTCGTCTAGACTCCCCCTCTTCTCACTCCTCGTTCAGTCGTGAAATTCTACGCTCTTCAAAATATCCTCAAACCAATTCCTCCCAAACTACCCAGCAGACACCTTAGCTAAAGCCCTCATAATCCCAGCTGCCCTCTTCCCTAACTGCTCTACCACCTCTGGTTTCTAAACCCCAATCCATTCCATGCGTAGCCAATCAGATTCTCTGCACCGCCACTGACACCCTCCCTGGGATGAAGCCTTGACTCCTCATTATCACCAAGTTGACCCTTTAGGATCTGATTCCCCTGTGCCTTCTCCAGCTTCACTTTTTGCTGTACCCTCGAAGGCTTTTTACCCAGACCACGCCAAACCATCTGCAGTTCCCAGAATACCCCGTATCTTTATGCCACCACATCTGTCCACATGTCATCTCTCTACCTGGAAAAATTCCTAATACCACCCACATGGCTCTCTCTTACTGTTCCTTCAAGATCCAACTCAAGGGCCTCTCAAACTCCTTCCTGACTCTAAGTCTCCAAACTGAGTTTAAGAATTCCTCTTTCATACTTACGCAGTACTCCCAAACTATGTCTGTTACGGTTCTAAGCACACAGCATTGTTAGTTTTACTATCTCCTGTGCGAGAATCTGAAATATAAGTCTCTGAAAGAAAGAAGCCCTATATAATTTATCCTTCTAAATCTAGTAGTTATATCAGAGTCCAGCACATAGTAGGGGATACACATACCCACACCCACACCCACAACCCACACAGATATGCATGCAGTATTTACTTAAAAGGCTAAGGACAAAATTTAAAGTCACATTAATTTTAACTCTTAGAAAAACATCACACTCTGAAGCTTCTCTATACTCACTATAGCACACAGCCTTCTTGAGTTGAGTCGTGGAGTAGGTTCCATTTGTCATGGGAAGTAAAGGTGGGAAACTTATGATTCTGTTTCTCCTATAAAATGGTCAATTTCACTTGAGAAATATAGCTGTGCACTAGACATCACAGATTCTCCTAAAGAGTTCACTCCTTTCAGGAGTTTAGAGTCTCAGAATCTGTAGAATGTATTTCAAGAAAAAATTTGTGGTGAGTTTTTGGTATATATGCATTTCTGTGCATCAGTATTCTTTAAAATGTCATAAAATGAATGGGACCACACGTGAAAATTCTGTTTCCAAATGGAATATTCATTTTTAATGTTAAGTTTTGAAAGTTAACTCCAATGTCCTTCTGCTAATCTCTCAGTTTGGTTCGTTATTAGACTTCAAATCACTGTCACTGGGCAAGCAGTGAACATGGAATAATTATTTCATATTTTTCTTTCTCCCTCTCTATCATCTTTAAATCCACAATATCTCAATCCAACTGATGTCCGTAAATCCAGGCTGTCGCAACTTTTCTCTAAAACTCTTAAAACTATTTGAATGAGGTGTTGAGCAGCTGTCAGTTATGGATTTGAAAATAAAAAGAGCCTGAAAATTGTACGTTCAGTATAAAAAGATTAGGTGAAGCAATTCAGAATGTTTAAGAACTTTAAATCAAGTTAAAAGCAGTTACTATGGCCAGATCTCATGAAGCTCTGCTTAAGAGCCACATTAACCTGGCAGTCAAAACTATTTAAAATGAATAATGTTTTTTTCACATTTCACTCACTTTTGGCATCATCCAAAAAAAAGAAGAAAAGATAACAATGTGAATTGGCATATGGCAGTGCAGTCGTGTAACAGTAACCTTCAAGATTTTGCTTTCTAAGGACAAAAAGCTAGAGCTATTAATCTGGGAACCAGATAAGCTATACCTCTCTAAGGCCAAAAGGGATAATTCTTCAGATGAAAAAAGGACAATTGAGATATTCCAGAAGCTCTTAGGTATGAAAAGCAAGAGAAGAGTAGAGGAAATGCACAATTTGGAGACCCACAGCAGCCAAATCCATGATTCAATATGAATCTACTGAATTTGGCGTGAATGTTAATACCCTCACCCAACCTCTGTACAGTAACAGTAAGCATGAGAATTTGGCTTCTTACTTTTGGTCTAGAGCTATGCTGTCCAATATGGGAGCCACTAGCCATATGGGGCTATTTAAATGTAAATTACTTAAAATTAAAAAGAATTATAAAAATGCAGCTCCTCAGTTACACGAACTACATTTCAAGTGCTCAGTGGTCACAGATGGCTAGTGGCTACGCCACTGGGCAGCACAGATTAAAGAATCCTTCCATCATCATAGAAAGTTCTACTGAAAAGCGCTGGAGACACATGGCTGGAAAAAAGAAGCTAAAGTTGCTACAGCAGAGATCCTTTCTGATCCTTCTTCCTATAGAAGGAGACCTATCATGCCCTAAAGGTAATATGCAAAAATTCCACAAGGATTTCTCTTTTACGGAAAAGTTAAGGAAATGCAGAGGACAACTCAGCAGGCTGCCATATTAGGCCTGAGCTACACTCTCACTAGTCAACTGTAAATCAAAATGCTTCCACACATCAATTTAATTCGTGACCCCCTACTGACTAATAAGCGCTAAGGAACCATGTCCAGTCTTTCTGGACTTTACGCAGCATGTTGAAAGCCAGGGTAGCAAACATCCATCTACCTAAAGAATAGGAGTTGCCTATTCTAGTTGCTGACCTAGATTCTTCCTGCCATCCTGAAAGTGCTCCCTGCGCTACACTAGGATTTGTTTTGTTCTCTGGTGATGGTTGTTAAAGAAGCACACTACCAGGAAAACAGCTTCCGTCTATTCTGCCTCCTTGCTTAAACCTGCCAAAGTTGTCATTCGTTACGTGAAATACAACGACAAACATGAGGTTCATTAACGTGCTTTTTATTCAACATCACAACCTCCAGAATCATAATTAAGCCCTTCGAGTTCTATGGACAGACTGGGCAGGCTCTCACAGCCCCCCATACCATGGTAAAGGCAGAGTGGTGGGCTGCTGCACGACACTGAGCCCCGCCCTCACTGGAGTACACGCCAGTCCAAAAATCTGGATCAGGAATCAGTGTTCCCACATCTCAGCTACTCTCCTTCTTACGCCACCCTCTCCCCAGAGTTCCTTCACTTCCAAGAAGATCCTGCCTCCTTCAAGTCTCTTCAGCAACTTCGTTAACAAACTTTCATCAACACTGCCTACAGCTCCCTTCTCCTTTCACAGCATTAACCTGACTAGCTCATTACAGTTCCTTATCCTCTTCCTTTCGCCTAAAAACAGGCCCTCCTCAAGGTTTCACCTCCATGATCCTCTTCAGGATCACGCATACACTCCTCTCCAGCCCCTAACGCAAAGGCACACATCGGGCATTTGGGTACACGTCTCTCAAAGAAATCATATAGAATTCAGCTATGGACTCTTTACAGGTGACTTTCAAATCTGTTACCTCTTCGTTCCACTCTCAACTTCTCTCCTAAACTCAAGTACCATATTTGAAATGACTTTCTAGAATCTTTACTATGTTCTAATGCTAGCTCAAGTTTAACATGTCCACAACCAAGTTCATTGTCTTCCCTTACAAAACCCTGCCATAAGACTCTTATTTCTGTTCATTGGAAGAGCCATTCTTCTAAGCCAATCAAGTTCAAAATCAAAACATGCCTCTTCATTTCTAGTCTTCATTTCCCCTCAAGTCCCATTCTCCAGTCAATTCCACCTCCATTTTTCCTCCAGTGCCCTAATGCAAGTTTTCATAAAGTCATACTTGAACTATTATACCCCTAACCAATCTCTCATTTCTAATCTAATCACAAACCATTGCCAGATTCATAGTCCTAAAGCACCAATCTGACATTACTTCCCTGTTCAAAATCCCTTCAATAGTTCCCAGTGACCTCCAGAATTAAATCTAAATTTGGCATTCAAAGGTTTTCCACAATCTGGCCCCCAGCTATCTTTTGCTAATTCCACCTCTCACATGCCATTTTAGCTCTCCTAACTGTAAGCCTATATTCACAGGGTTCTCCCTCAACCTGGAATGTACTCTCCTTACCTCTTTCTGGGTGGAAGTCCTCCCTGTGCTTCCAAGACTTTATTTAAATGAAAAGACAAAAACACCCCAACTCCATGTTAGCTCCCTTCCTTATAGCGCTCTGAAGTTATGACAGAGATGAGTGACCTGCAATCTCAGCTTCTTATCCAGTCTTCTCCTGTGGCCACAGTCATACCTTCAGGGGCCCCCAAAGAGAATATGAGGAAAGGAAAAATGAGGTGGATGAGCAGTCCTTGTTTCTGTCTATGGCCTGCTTGTAATCTCAGGATCTGGGGTGTCATTCTCTCCAGCCTTGTTGTTTTGAATCTGAAGGACTCATTTTGTTTAGATCTTGATGTTTTCATACCTTTTTTAAAAGAGTGAAGCACTTTCTCAAAGGGACTCCTATAGAGATCCAACATATAAACGTGGGGCTTCTCTTACTGAAACGGTAGAGTGCTCTGCGAACTAGCACCAGATAAATGTTATAAAATGAATTTAACTCTCATCAGTTATTCCATTATAAGTAGATTATATACTCATCTTTTTTTTCAGTCGATCCTTTTCTTGCTCCTTTAGTTCATGAAAAGTTCAGGTCAAAATCTTCAAGGTGATGACCTCATTTAAAAAAAAAATACTAAGACCTTGAAAAATATTCTATTAAAGCATAACTGTAGTACTCATCTTATGAAACAGGGATAAAGGGATGTAATCATGGCTAAATTAATATGAAAATGAGACATCATTTTTGGTTTAAAAAAAATAAAGGTGAAGAAAAGTTCTGTTACTATGTTAGCCTAAACTTCTAACTTTCCAGACCATATTCATGCTATTGCATGAATGGAATACAATCCTGGAGGAATAACATTTCAAGAGGAAAAGAAGACTGAAGGTGGTGGTTATTTAAAGAATCATCAACTGGTTTTCATGCAAATGACCAGAATAACGAAAAAAGCAATCCTGCCAACAGGACCTAGAAGCAATTGTTTTTAAATAGGGTGCTTGAAACATTAGCTAGAAGAAACTGATTTACTAATCTTTTCTTTTTCTTGGGTAATACCAATCATACACTATACATTAACACACTGACAAATGTGTATTTCAAAGATACAATTTTTCATGAACACCGCTATCACATCATTATTAACTTGACAGTAGGTCACAGTGATAAAGATATATTTACCAAGATTTAGAGTGGGAAGGAAGGGTTTAATGCCTCTACCTTGAAGGATTTCTTAAGAAGGCAATCCCTGAAAAAATGTCTACTACGAAAAGAAAAATGGCAAATGGCACAAAATCAAGGAAGATGTGTCATTCCATTCAAAACCTCAACTAATTGCAATAATCCATGCACAATGCCTAAGAAATGCAAGCTGTGTAACCTAAGACAATACAGAGCTAGACAGCTACAAGGGAAGTATCAATAAAATGCTACGATTCTCCATAATTCAAAGCATTTAAAGCACCAAACACAGACGAGGCTCGATGCAAGCCCTAGGCAGGGAGAAGACAAGTCTAAATGGATGGATGTGAATATGAAGGAAACACTTTAGAAATAGGCCATAAAAACAAGTTACGATAGGTCCTCCTCCCCTCCCAATACTGTCAGGAAGTTAGAGTTATTGAGCAGACATCACTTATGACAGTGAGAAAAAGGCTAGCCACCCCCTCCCCTTCAAAAACGCCTCGACAAGGTCACAGATATATCAGTGTCACAAATGCATTTAAAAAATATTACAGCAATAAACTCTGGTTAGAGTGGGTTCCACCTCTATATTCACAGTAAAGAACAAACTCCAAACTTCTCCTAAATTAAAAGGTTATGTTAGGAAACTCTCTCCCCCTCTGCCTGTATGTGAAATCTCTCCCATCTTCCATGGAAGAACAACATGAAATCTTTCTGTCTAAAACTAGAGCAGTTGAAGGCAATTAACTTTATTATAAATTTAATTTTGCCAGTCTTATTTAGCATCAACTATACAGTAACACAAATAATGGAAATATCGCTACAAAACAGACTGCCTTACCCATCTCATTTTTTTAAAAAACACAGCAACAAGCCATTTCTCATGTTTGATCCAATGACTGTGATCCATCTTTTGATCCTGAAGTCATGGACTCCACATATATCTTTATTATGGTACAAGAAAAACTGTTACCCTGAGGTTTAAATTTCCCTATGTGCACCATGCCTCTCCTGAGAATGTGCCTGTTAAGACAAGACTCTCACGAAAACTGAGGGGCAGAGGGGTAGGTAGATGGCCTCAGAGAGCAGTTTCCTGGTTTGTTGCTTCAACTCTAATGTGCCATTATGACATGAAGTCCAGCCACACCAGGACTATACAGTGATTCATAAATGGAAAGAGGCTCTCTTACTTGAGCGGCTATCTGACTGTCTCCAATGACCACCCAACAACTAAGGATGAACAAACACACCAGAAGTCAGTCCTTCAGGCTATGAAAACATCAGACTGTGACAGCCTTTCATCCATTATGAGAGAACAACTTCTACCAAGAATTATAGTTCTAAAAACTGATCATTAGACATACACTACATTAAATTCATACACAAAGGCCTAGTGCAGATTCTAAACCCCAACTACCAGTATTCATGACAAATGAGAAAAGACAGGCTGCATACATACTGGAAATCAGATTGTATAACAGGAAAACCACAAACTCCAGGAGATAGTGAAGCCACAGGGAAGCCTGGCATGCTGCAATCTATGGCATTGCAAAGACTCTGACAAGACTAAGCAACTGAACAACAAGAGGAAAACAGTGGGTAAATAAACCACCTTTGAAGTGATGCATCTTTACATTGGTCTTTAAGACTGAATTATTATCACCACATTCTCTGTTCACATTTATACTGCAGGGCTAGATATGACTTCATGGCTAACGGATACCTAATTTCCAATTCATTCATAGCTTTCAAAGTGTTAGTTGTTCAGTCATGTCTGACTCTTTGTGACCCCATGGACTATAGCCTGCCAGGCTCCTCTGTCCGTGAGATTTGCCAGGCAAATACTGGCAAATCCTAATACTGGATTAGGTTGCCATTCACTTCTCCAGGGGATCTTCCCGACCCAGGGATTGAACCCAAGTCTCCAGCATGGCAGGCAGATTCTTTACCGTCTTGAGCCCTCTATTCATTCATAGCTTTAACAAATGTTTATTGAGCACATACTGTTTCTAGGGCATTCACTCTATGCTGTTATGAATAAGAAATAGTCCCTCCTATAGAAAGGCTAGGAAACACATATCTATGGACACATGTCAACATATAATAATGTGCGTGTGTGCTAAGTCACTTCAGTACCGTCCAAATCTTTGCAAACCACTGGACGGTAACCCGCCAGGCTCCTCTGTCCATGGGATTCTCCAGGCAAGAATACTGGAGCAGGTTGCCACACCCTCCTCCAGGGGATCTTCCCAACCCAGGGATGGAACCCACGTCTCTTAAGTCTCCTGAATTGGCAGGCATGTTCTTTACCACTAGCACTACCTAGGAAGCATAATAATATAAAAGATGTTTAATATCATCAGATGGCTAGAGAAATTGTAACAGAAGTTGAATGAAAATATTGCTTTTAGGCTGGAAAGCACATTAAGATTTGAAAAAGCAGCACTGCACCTGGGTCTTATGTATACACAGGATTGAAACCTGGTGACCTGGAAGACCAGAGGGAGGGGCGTGCTGGTGAAAACAAGTTGGACAAGCATGAAACACACTGGTATAGAGATGGAACCTGGGGTGATTTGGAAAGGAATGCTTGACAGGAAGAAAGAAGGTAAGACTGGGAAAGCCCTTAAGGAAGTAGAGAAGAGGGCCACAGAGAAAAGGCACCTAACCCACCTGAGAGGTCCTGTAAGTTTCCTTGAGAAACTGGAAGCTTGATCTTGAAAGTTATGTAGGAATCAGCCGTCTGGATAAGGGTGCTTGAGGAGGAGGAGGTGACATATAAAAAGCCTGAGCGAGCATGGCGTATCTAGGACACATTTGCTTTGGTTAAGTAAAGAGCACAGTGTGTAGCTCCTAAAGCAAATCCTAAAGGGAGAACATCATGTGCACAGCTGGCAAGAGGTGTGCCTGAGAGGAAGACACAAGAGATGAAGGGCGTCGAGGGCCAGGCAGGAGAGCAGAAGGCCCTCTGCAACATGCCAAGAAAACATTCAGGATTGTATGCAAGAAAGTGACCATCTAATGTGTGTTTTAGAAAGATCTTCCCAGAAGCAGTGAAAAGGATGCATTAGAGAGGATTAGACTGCAGGTAAACGGAACAATTAAGGGATTGTTGTCGTTTAGCCACTAATTCATACATGATTCTTTTTGAGACTCTATGGACTGTAGCCCGCCAGGCTCTTCTGTCCACGGGATTTCCCAGGCAAGAATACTGGAGTGGGTTGCCATTTCCTTCTCTAGGAGATCTTCCCAACCCAGGGATCGTACCGGTGTCTCCTTCACTGGCAGGTAGATTCTTTCTCACTAGCCATCTGGGAGCCCCTAAGGGACTGTTAGATCAATTTAAATCTACTTTCCTCATCTGTGGAATGAGGATATGGGTAGTTAAGACAGTGGTGGTGAAACTGACAAGAGTGAATGCAAGAGATAAGCCAGACTTAGTTACGAACAGAGAGGGAAAGGGCAGCGAAGGAGGAAGTACTCTAAGATGTCTCACAGCTTCATTTAACTCATTGGGTAGACAGTGATAATCTCCATCAGGATAGAAAATATAGGACAGCGGGAGGTTTGGGGAGTAAAAACGCTAAGTTCAGTTTTAGACATCTTGAGCTTTAGGAAAATGTAGTTGAATGTTTAAAATGATGGGTTTTGAAGACAGACCTGGTTCTATCCCTTATTATCTGTGCCTCTTGGACAAGAAACCTATTATTATCCTCTCAGCTTCCTCATCTGTAAAATGAAGCAAGAGAGATTAACTACTTCCAGGGTGACAGTAGGGATTAAATTTCATGAATAAAGTTACTAAATAGTAGTTGCTCTTTTGTCATTAATATTACTTGAGATAAATGTGGAATATCAGATTGAGATGTTCAGTGGGCAGCTTTGGATCATGATCTAAAGGTTTAGATGCAACAGGTTATACACTTCATAGGAAGTAAAGTGTTTAGTGTTTAGTGTTTCCTATGAGGTAGGAAGAATTACTGGAGAAGGCAATGGCACCCCACTCCAGTACTCTTGCCTGGAAACTTCCATTGACGGAGGAGCCTGGTAGGCTGCAGTCCATGGGGTCGCGAAGAGTCGAACACGACTGAACGACTTCACTTTCACTTTTCACTTTCATGCATTGGAGAAGGAAATGGCAACCCACTCCAGTGTTCTTGCCTGGAGAATCTCAGGGACAGGGGAGCCTGGTGGGCTGCCGTCTACGGGGTCACACAAGAGTCGGACACCACTGAAGCGACTTAGCAGCAGCAGCAGGAAGAATTACTGGGAAATCCCATGGACAGAGGGGTACTGGGACTTGAGGCATAGATTTGCCAGTTTATTGGATGAGAAGGGTAAATGATGACTGCTGAGAAGCAAAGCAGACACAGTTATCAAACATAAGACACATATTGTATTATATAAAAAGGGGCAGTCCCTATTTTCTTACAAGCAATTTGGTGAATTAATTGAAAAAAAAACAGATACAGAATTCTTCTGACTACTCGAAAAGAACTAATACTCTAGAAGGAAGAAATGAAAAGATATAAATATAGTAAAAAAAAAAAAAAATGGTTTCCAAAGTAAAATAAAGCCAAATGGGAGTAAATCATCAAATTAATAACAGAAGCCAGGATGTGTCAAATAAGAAGATATTATAGGCAGACATTAACATGGTTCATGAAAAAGTATGAAAACAAAGAACAGCACTACTTATTATTTTTTCAAAAGGAAAAATACATGAGAAAAGAATGAAATTGGCTACTATTGGAAGATGAGTGGGAATGGGCCAGGAAGTACAGGGGAAGGAGCAACACTTCTTTATACAGTTTTGATTTTCAAGCCACGGTAATAATTTATATATTCAACATAAAAAACGAAATCAAAAGGATAGGTAAAACACTAAAATTGAACAGAAACAGAAACTAATGCTCCTAAGTACATATTTCATTGATCTCACGCACATGCGTGATACACGTGCACACGCACACACACGTAGAAGGAACTAATTTGTGAACTTGTGAACATACTACTCTGATCACCAGCCTTCAAAGATGGAAAGAATCTATTTTAAAGGAAAAAGAATGGCAGAAATCTTCAGCTTCATTTGGTAGTTTTGTTGTTTACCTTGTTCTCTGTGGAGTAATTCCAAAACTATTTTTGCATTAATTTTAAGACACTGATACGACTAGGAACCAAGGTTCACGCCACGGGGAAAAATACAAATAAGGAATGAGAGAAAGGAAGAAAAAATCTTAGTCTTACACTAGAATTGAAGACATCAGTATGAACTCATCATTTAATTAATAAGTATAAATTAAAAATGTTTTCATATAGATACGTAAATTTATTCATATAATAATAAATATACATGTAATCTCCTAATAAATATACATGTAATGTCCACTGAAACAAGTCAACTGCAATGAAAACAACTCTTTGGTATCTAAATACCATTTCTCCACTAAAAGGAGGGGCTTCCCTCATGGCTCATTCGCTTGCAATGAAGGAGACCCGGGTTCAATCCCTGGATGGGGGAGAGCCCTTGGAGAAGGGAACAGCTGCCCAATCCAGTATTCTTGCCTGGAGAATTCCATGGACAAAGGAGCTTGGTTGGCTACAGTTTCACTTTTTCACACACTCACTAAAAGGACCCATGACTTCTTGGGTAAATAGCTGATTCCAGATCCGGAACAGGGAAAAGACAAGGTGAGCTTGGACATCTTCTTGTGACCTAAAATAAGAAAGAACTTAAAAATCAACAGACATAAGTCATAAGGATACAAGAGTCAGAATGAAGGGGTTCTCTCTGGCCGAATTTGATGGTAAAGAAATATTATCACATTAATTTTTTTATTTATGAGTCTGTTCCGATTTAAAAAAAAAAAGAGAGAGAGTGGGGGTAAGGCAAGCTCTTCTTTACTCAAGAAGGC
The DNA here is from genome assembly GCF_027580195.1 of Bos mutus. Taxonomy (NCBI): domain Eukaryota; kingdom Metazoa; phylum Chordata; class Mammalia; order Artiodactyla; family Bovidae; genus Bos; species Bos mutus. Next base: position 53,807,229 of record NC_091631.1, on the reverse strand, counting down.
CTCTACCCAATGCAGGGGAACGACAATTAGAAAAAGTACAATTTTGTAAACACTGGTGCAATACTTGATTAAGACAAGGCTTATCAATGCTGCTAAAACCACCAGACGAACTGTTTGAGAACAGGATCTTCAATCTCAAACTATCCCACAAATTACTTATTAATGACAAAGGGACAAAAGTGGAAAATTCTGTAAATCCACTTCTACCAAGTGATTAAACATACAGTTAGCCAAGGGATCAAACCTGTCAGCACGAAAATCAGGACAAACTGCAATTATGTCCCTTTTGATGTGATGTTAAAAAGTGGCAACACCAGCCATGCAGTGTTCTTGCTTATGGTTACAGTCTGAACCAAACTATGAGGAAACAAGAAAACAATCCATAGAAACATGGGACATTCTACAAAACAGCAGATCTGGACTTAACAAAATGTCAAGGCCATGAAAGACATCCCCCACACACACTCCTTCAAAGAATCTTAACCAAAAAAAAAAATTGCAAGGCAAGAAATGGTTCTAGATTAAAAGAAAAAGAGACATGAATACCATATCCAATATGTGATCTCTGATGGAGTCTGGATCATGAAGGACAAAGAAACATAAAGAATATTAATGGGACAACTGGGGAAGATTGAACATGGACTAGACATTAAATAATAATGCTAGCTTGTGCTGTGCTTTGTTGCTTAGTTATGTCTGACTCTTTGTGACCACATGGGCTGTAGCCCGTCAGGCTCCTCTGTCCATGGGCCAGAATACTGGAGTGGGTTGTCATTTCCTTCTCTAGGAAATCTTCCTGACCTAGGGATTGAACCTGGGTCTCCTGCAATGCAGGCTGACTCTTTACCGTCTGAGCCATCAGGGAAGCACAAATAACAACGGTGAATATTAAATGTCTTGAATGTAATGAGGTTGAGAAGGAAAATGTTCCTATTCTCAGGAATCTCATGCTGAAGTATTCAAGATGACATGTTACTATGCCTGCAACTTGCTTTCACATGGTTCAGAAAAAAAAACAAACAAAAAAAGATATGTGGATACATTATTTAGAGAGCTAGAGATAAAACAAATGAGCAAAATGTTGACAGTTGATGAACTAAGCAAGGAGTGTACAAGCATTCCTTATACTTTCTACTTTCCTGTGGTTTTGACAGTTTTCAAAATAAAAATTGAGAATAAAATGCAACCATATCCGTCGGGAGTCAGCGTACCCCACGATGACTGCATCAAAGACAATGCCTGGTATAAAAACTTGATTTCACAATAATTTTTAAATTCTCACTTTTCTACCAAGTGACTTGTGGGTTAGCTACAGAAATACAAGTTCTTGATTCAAATATAATATATAAAATACAGGGAGTAAGTAAAATCACAGTCTCGTCTGTGTTAAAAGTCCCCAAAACTTGAGATTACAATCACTGTCTATTTCTCCAAGGTGACTGGATAATTCTATTTATTTCCAAACAGCATTCAACTCTGGGTGGGATCTTAATCTTACTGCCACCTTATTCTTCAGTTTCACCTTAGAGACAGTTGACTACATCCTGAATTAATCCTTTCAGCACAGAATTTTTCAATAGTCTCAAATATGTGAGGGATTTACAAATGTGATTAGTAGTAATAGTAGCCAGAAACATAATGCCCATCAGTAAACCATGGCTGTTTTAATAAAAGCCATATACATAAAATACTTCCTTGTCAAGAACATTTACATCTGCGATCTTATTTTATTTGTAACACCCTGTAAGACAGGCTGTTTTTAGCCCATAAGCAAAGCACCAGGTTTATACTGTTCTGTAACCTAAACCGGGTATTCTTCTTGCCAACCTGGCCCAGAGATAGAGAGATTTGCTTCAGGAAAAGGAAACAAACAGCAACTAACATTCATGTGATTACTAACAAAACTGAAAGGTCTCTTCACAATGATGCGCACAAGATATGCACAAGGAAAAGTGAAGTTCAGTGTCATTTAAGCTAATCTCTATTCAAACCTCAGAGATAAAACCATTTGAGCAGTAATTTAGGACTGAATTAACTTGTTTTTTCCCTCCCTATCTTTGAAGCTTTCGTTATTTAAGTGTTTCTGCAAGAAGCAAGGTTCCCTTCTATTCAGAAGCTGATGGTGTGTAGTAACCTCTGCACGGCTCGGCTTATCCCAGGCTGATAATCAACAAACAGCCAAATACATACCACATCTGACATACAACCTTTTCCCCCAAGACTGTCCCCAAATACTCCATGATAATCAAGTGTTCGTATCACTGAATTCTCGTGCTACAAAGCCTTCCAGTAGCAAAAACTGAACTCTGCAGAGGCAGGACACCAGCCGAGGGAAAAAAAAAAATAAGAGAAGAACCGTGGCAGATATTCGTATCAGATAAAAGCTTTGAAAAGATCCTTCAGATAACAAGTTTAGCAGTTAGACTGAGAAACAAAGATTTCATTTTTTTAAAGGCAAGTCGCTCAGTCGTGTCCGACTCTTTGCGACCCCATGGACTGTAGCCCACCAGGCTCCTCCATCCATGGGATTCTCCAGGAAAAAGTACTGGAGTAGGTTCCCATTTCCTTCTCCAGGAAATCTTCTTTCTTTTTTTTCTTAAGCCAGTAACAATTCACCCCAGATGTAATCAACTAAAATGCGATCAGCCATGATAGAGGGAGAAGCCTGTGTTTAGAAACGCAGTGCTGCTCCCAAAGTCAACGCTAATGTTAGCTAATAAAGACCCGGGCTTCCCTGGTAGCTCAGCTGGTAAAGAATCCGCCTGCGATACAGGAAACCCTGGTTCAATTTCTGAGTCCGGAAGATCCCCTGGAGAAGGGGTAGGCTACCCACTCCAGTATTCTTGGGCTTCCCTGGTGACTCAGCTGGTAAAGAATCTGCCTGTAATGAGGGGGACCTGGGCTCAATCCCTGGCTTGGGAAGATCCCCTGGAGAAAGGAACTGCTACCCACTCCAGTAATCTGGCCTGGAGAATTCCATGGACTGTATAGTCCATGGGACTGCAAAGACCTGGGTTTTAGTGCACTTCCTCCTGGCTCCCCGGGGTAGGAACTTCTTAATAACTGACACAGCACCAACAGCATGAGCATTAGTTGCTCCTCTAAGGCTGCGTCTTTTGGAATCTTCAGAGAGGCTAATCTCATGTGGGCCAAGTCAGCAGTTCCAGATGAAGCCCCCTAACTCTGACTCTTCCAAAGTCTTCAACTCCTCAAGGCTTAACATTTTGCCCAAAAATCTTAACTTAGCCAGCTTGTAATTTTTTAATTCAATTATGCTGTTTTCAAGCTATAGTAAATGTCAGTATTCCAACACGCACTGCCAAACAGGCATAATACATTTTCAGCATTCTAAGGTTTAAATTTTTCATTAAAATATTGGTGATAATATCTACACACTGTGGCTTACTGGAACGAAATAAGAGTCATGTCTATACCTGTAAAGCAGAAAAAGAAACGTCTGTGTCGGCATACATTTTAGATAAGCATGTATTAGTTAAACTGGAAGATGCAAAGAAAAGAGATTTATTCTCAAGGTGGGCAAGGGGATTCAGCCGTCCTACAATTATAATCCAAAAGAGTTAAGAGAAAAACTGAACAGAGCGCAGATTTATGCAAAGGCAACCAGCTGAAGGCTGATCAGTGGAACCACTTTCTTCCTCAGTTTCACTGGAGAATCACCAGTCTTCCAGTCTCATCAGGGTTGGGCTGAAAAGTAATAAGAAACGAGGGCAGTTAGAGAAGGAGTGAAAGAGCAATTGAGGAAGGAACAACCTAAAGACAAAACTGTGGATTCTGAATCTGGTGCGAGGAGCAAGAATTTGAGATTAGGTTTTCTGCTAGAGCAGTGTCATGATCCCGTCCAGGAAAAAATTACAGCTGCGGTTGTTGTTGTTCAGTCGCTAAGTTGTGTACAACCCTTTTGCAATCCTGTGGACTGTAGCCCGCCAGGCTCCTCTGTCCATGCGATTTCCCAGGCAAGAATACTGGAGTAGACTGCCATTTCCTTCTCCAGGGATCTTCCCGACCCAGGGGTTGAACCCAAGCCTCCTGCATTGGCAGGCTGATTCTTAACCACTGAGCCACCAGGGAACCCCACAGCTGTGGAAGGTGGACTTAAATTCTGACTCACAGAGGCTGGGAGTAGGGAAATCAGTAGGGAGCTTCTGCTAGTAAAACATGGTTTGGAGAGGACGTTGAGGCGTCCCGAAAATATAGTAGAGGAATAATCAGCCCCATTTTATCCCATATTGTTTCTGTCCAAGGGTGAAAGCTAAGGAAGAGAAAAAAAAGACTCCAAATTTCAGGGCCTTGGAGACCAGGATGACAATGGTGTCATTCATTGGCAGTAATAGAGACTCTGAGGAAAGTTGAGACCTAGGATGAAAGGTTCAATTTCTGACATGTTAACTTCTAGACTATTGCTAGCCAAGTGGAGATGTGGTACAGACAAAAGATGGGGCCTGGGAACCTTTTGTTTTTAGGCAGATTCCTCCCTGCCCCCTTGGGGGACCTCATAACTTAATTCTAACTTGATGTCACCGTCTAGTGCGGGATGGCTCAAGAGGATTTAGAGTGCCTGCCTACCTTACCACGGAAGACTGCCAAGAGCAAGCTACTTACTTTAAGCATTTTTAAAAGTCCATGTCACTAGAATATCAACTTCAAACACTGAGTAGCATTTAAATATATATCAGAGCACTTTCATTTCAAGCCTATTTAACATTTCTGAAATATCTAGATCAAAATGTTGGGTCAAATGACTGTATTCCAGTAAAACATCTACTAAAAGAAAAATTTTCACCATCCCACATCTCTCGTAAGATAATCACCCCATTCAAGACACCTGTCAGTCATAATAGATTTTCCTTCCTGCTTGTCTTTCCTGAAACCTTACCGTCAAGTTCCTCTTTTGAGTAATAATAAAGGCCACATGTCACTTGTGCTGTGCATGGATATAAATACCTCCATCTCCCTTTCTTCTAACCCTAGTTCAAGGCCAACTGCTCCAAAGCTTTTGAGAACCAGCACTGGAAGATCTTCAAAGAGAAAGTGCCCATTAACCACAACAGCAGCTGCTGGCTAGAACCTGCAATTTAAATCTCTGAAAAAGAAACTGTGGCTTCTGAAATTTAAACAAGGAGGTGCCACTTGTAATTACAAACATTCCAGTGGGTTCCTTCGTTCATTGATGGTTTCCAAACAAAGGCTTTTTATTCGATTTTGGTGGCGCTCCCCAAACCCTGAATGTAGGCATTCCTTTGTGCTTTTCTGGTGCCCAGGCCAACTCAGAAAAGGGTACAGGAGGTGGGTTTTACCTGGCCAAGACTGCTCCAACCGCCGCCCCCTCACGCCCCCGCCAACTATCTCATGTGTAATTCTTGTTTGGCTGGAAACCAAAAACCCAAATGCTTCAGATTTATAGTCTACATTAAAAACATTTAAGTAAGAAGCTCTTAAAAGACACACACACACTGCGTATGATAACTAGTGAAAATCTACTCATTAGTTAGCACAGGGAACTCTACTTTAATGCTCTGTGGTGATTTAAATGGGAAGGAAATCCAAAAAAAAAGAGCAGATATACGTATAGCTGATTCGCTTTGCTGTAAAGCAGAAAATAACACATTATAAAGCAACAATACTCCAATAAAAAATAATTTTTAAAACTAAATTAAATAAAAGACACACACACACACCCTCACATTTCAAGAACTTTGGAAAATGGAACCAACCTGTTTTCCGAGAAACCAAGAAAGTTCTGAAATTAACCCCGAAATATTCAAACATTTCTAGCTGAAATTTTTAATTTACATTTTAAATTAATGGACAAATACTGAGAAGTAAAAACAGTTAACATTTTCTCTTCCTACCACCCAGTACCCTCTTCCTACAAAAACAAAGCCCAAATACTTACAGCTCCAAATGGGTTTCCCACACCAAAGAAGGCATTTTGTGATCATTTCAGTTACAGAATACAAGCTGAAATTACCACTTAGCTAATCCAAAAAAAAAATTTTTTTTTTCTTTTAAGCCATATATTCACAAAACACCAAGGCATTTATACCACGGAGACATTTAAAGAAAAATATACTGAATGAGGGTATCTCACAGCCATCGAACTAAAATAGCCTTTCCTACAGAAGTCTTCCAATGCAAAGTATTCATTATGAGAAAGTCTAGAAATGGCCAATCTAGCCAAGGGTGATTTCCATAGCTTGCCACAGTTGAGGGATTAGCTACAATTACTGCATATTTACACAACCATATTTACACAACAATAAAACTCATCTTATCCAATCCAAACAAAACCTTGCTCAAAATAAACCAAACCACACGAAAAGGTCTCTTCAGTGCAGGCGGTAATCACGTAATCACCCTCTGGCTTCTCTACTGCCTGCCTCAGCTCCTACCCACTGTATCAAACCTTCACTCCACTTTCCGGGGTGCAGCAAGACTAGGGCGACAATTCTACCAGTGGAGAAAATGTACATTCAGCTAATGATACTGTGCTTTCAGGTGTACAAGAAGAGCCGTATCTTAAAGAGATTCGTTCTAAAGTAATTTATGGAAGAACTGGTAGGATACGCAGGATTTGTTAAAAATTACCTGGGACAAGGAGGGGGTATACAGAAGGTTGATGGACCATGGATAAATAATTATCAAACCATATGATTTGCACAGAAGGTTAATATGGCATTCTTTCTCCTTTTGTGCATCATTGAAATTTTCCATAATAAACTGAAAAAATAAAAGAAAATACAATCAACATAAAAAAGGTCATCTTGCAACAATAACATAATTTTTGTCTTTAAGAAATTCTCAGCTTTGTCCCAGGCTTAATGCAAAGGACAAGTACCTGGTAAGAAAATCAAAGATGCCTTTTTTGTTCTTAAGGGCCATTTCTTTATTCTTTAGTTACACGGAACCAGTTCAACTGTTAACATTACTCCTTGAAATGACAAAACAGAGGCTTAAAAGTCTAAAGCTGAAGCTTCTGTGAAGCCTAGTTTTCACGCATCTGACTTAGGACCGCAATACAAATCCAGAGCTCTCCCCTCTGCAGGTGCTTTGAACAACATTCACGTGGTGGCTGCTAGATAAAGTCCACAGGCTTCAAATTCACTTGTCAACACCACAGACAACCTTACCAAAAACTGGTCCTTTCTGCCCAGAGATTACACCTCTGATCCATTAGTTTATTACCGAGAACAACAATTATTCCTGTGGCCTTCAGAATACGAACTCTTCCTACCAACGATGATGGCTAACCCACGATGCAAATCCCTTACTGGACATCCTCGCTGGGAGATGGGAGAGACAGTTCACAGGCTGGACATCAGGAGACCAGCTCCTCGTCCAGGAAGCATAGCTAACTGAGCCTCAGTTCAGTCGTCCTTCCTTCTTTGGGCTTTGGCTCCCACACTGCAAAATAATGAGATTTTACCGATGATTTCTAATTCCTTTCCAAAATTCCATGACTGTAAGACACTGTGATTCCTCAACAGGTGATATGAAGAAAAAGAACCTTGCAATAAAATGTTACAAGTTTCTATTAAATAATTTTAAATATGACTGACTATGAATACTGGGTGAACTTCTGTATAAGTGCATATATACACACATATGCATGTGGCTGTATACATATTTGTGTGAGTACACACAAACACATGCACACACAGGCTAACTGATATCATCAGGTCCTTATATGGGACTAATTGCTTACAACTCAAAGCAGCAAATTTTCAATACTGCAACAGATGTCGCTGTGTGATTTCTCCTTTCTGTCCTGGATTTTCTGTTAAAAATGCCCAGCGTGATGGTCAGTACTATTCTTCCCAAGAAAGAGATACAATATTTGAATCCTTTGGATTTATTTCTCATAAAATTTCTTCATATGCTGGTAAATTTCCATTCAAATCATAGCATTGATTCGTTTGGCCCAATTTAAGAGATTCCCCTGAATAAAAATGGGCCTTTTGTTAACACGCAGGCACAAAACCATTTTTAAAATGTAAATTCTAAGTGGCCAGTTAAGCATCAAAATATCACATACAGAAACTGAGAGATTGCGTTTATATTCACAGCAATATTATAAAGTTTTTAAAGCCGGAAAATCACTTAGCAATATAGGCCAAGGAATAATTAAAAAAAAAAAAAAAACCTCACTTATGTTTAAGGCCAAAACGTACCAGGTGTGGGCAAAAGGCACTGAAAACTCCAAAAGCACCTTTCATGATCATGAAAATTTTGGATTTTAGTTTTCAAAGCATTTTTTTAAAAATAAATAATAAGGCTAATACTATAATTGCAAGACCTCTTACCCGTTTGACAGTCACTATCAACCACTTTCTGACACATGTCATAGAAAAGTGATATCTCTTTCCATTCAACCAATATATCCAGCAACAACCATCCATCTCAACAGGTAGCTTCCACTTTCTTCCGCTTAAATTCAGAGCTGGGAGAAAGTATTTCAAAATCTCCCTTTTAGACCCAGGAAACCATTACCTTTGGGGGTTTTAGAGGGAACCAAGCGAGCTGAGCAGAGCAGGCAGGGAGTCCAGGGAGCCGAGTCCCAAGTCGGATAAGAATATGAAGTCAGGAAACCAGAGAGGAAGCGCCAGTGTCCTGCCTTGGCTCTTCCCTGTCCCACTCCCCTTTCCCAGGAGGGCCATTGGGGAAAACTGGATAAAGCATGTACAACATCCATATGAATAAAGCTCTTTGTTCCGGAGCACTGCCTGCTCTTTTCTTCCCCCCTTTTTCCGTATTTGTTCATTTCAAAAGATTGCTCAATGGGTCTCTTGTTCCACCAAAATGTCCCAGGCAAATAATGCAAGCTTGTCTCGTCACACAAGTCACTAAATGAAGCCTTGTGCGTCTCCAGTGACACACTGTAAATATAAAGTGGCATTAATGAGGGATATTTTATCAAAGCTATCACAGACAAGTGTGAGTCCCTCCCGTGGCTACTGGATCTGATGCAGGGAAAGGCGACAATTGCAGGGCGGCACTTTTGTAAAGTCTCTAACCTTCCCCCGTACACAAGCCCCAACAGGCTGCGACAAGCAGAAACTCAGCCCCTGGGCTCCCCAGCAGGCTACCCACCCCCACCCACTGGCCATCCTTTCTACTGCTGAAAAAGGGAAAAGGAGGGTGACCAACCAGGGGTTCACTGAGGGTCAAAAACAACAGCATGCCAGCATCCCAAACCTAACGGTCATGATTTACACTGAATGAGCTTTGATGATCCCATTTTAGCTGCATTCCATTAACATCCATTTCTTCCAAACACCACAAGAAGGATGGGAGATTTTCTCAGGGGATAGATGGGTTCAGTTACAGGGGAAGAGAGAACCTGGACCCCACTGCACAATAGCCCTAGATGGCTACCCTAGTGAGGCTGTGAATGAAACAAGCCTAATGAAGTTCAAAGGCAATGCCAACAGGTTTCTCTAACCCTGGAGTAGGAACTGGAGACTTCAGAGAAAGCTTAAAATAAGAAGAGTAAGGAAGAGAAGTCCCTGGGTCCCCACCTGAAATCTACTTTCCGGGTCTAGGACCTGGGGTTAGGCCAAAATCCCTTCTCAAATGGAGCACCAAAATACACATTAAAAGCAAAGAAAAAAGATTTAAAGAAAGTTGTCTCGTCCCCTCACTACAAATCAAACCCAATTACTTTCTAATTTGAACACAATCTGATAACCAGCGTACAAACAGGGATGTACACAAGAGCAAGAAGCTGCTTCCATGGTAACTGGCAACAGAATTTTCTTGTAGCTTTGACATGCACGGTTGAGCTCCAGACCGCTCCTTTCCAAGTCAGCATACAGCCCTCGCTGGGGAAGGCAACTTCTTACCGCGAGATACTTACAAATAGAGTACTGCCGCTACTACTCCGAGCCTTCAATGAGCAGGCTGGACAGAGGAGGTATAATCTGATCCTGTTCTGCTGCCAAGCGGCATTGCACGGCTCCCATTTTTACTCCAAAAGCAATATCCCTGGCCAGCGCTCCCCCCACCCAGCCCTTTTTTTTTTTTGCAGCCAATACAAGTCTATTGTTGCCTTTATTATGCGCCAGTTACTGAGCCTGTACTCACGCTCACGTTTAAACAGCACTGGCGCTTTTTACAATGCAGCAGCAGAGGGATCTCGTTCAGAAACATTTTATTGAACCCATCCAGTCAGAGACATCACCCGAAATGAAGTTGTAACCACAACGGCATTGGCTGAACCCAATTATCTCGTAACTCATAAATTAAGAATTCACAGTGGAAAAACACATAAACAACATCCGGAGACAGTGACAGGGACGAAAAAATCCTCAGCTCTGGAACTGAAGCTGCCGCCAGATTTCCACCCCAATGGATCCCCGATAGGTTTCCCAAGCCGAGTTCCCTTGCAGACCTGTCCGGGGAGTGGGGTGAGCAAGCACCCCAGCATTCCCCCAAATCCAGAGCTGGCGCTCCGCAGATCTCCCCATTTCCTACGGCGTGTCTCCTGCGGTGTTTACGTAACTGTGTGTCCTCTAGCGTGTAAACAAAAGGCACAGCCCAAGTGGAGAAGCGCCCCGGGAGCCGCACCGTGGCCCCAAGAGCTGCGCCCGCCCGGGTCGGGGGTTCCGCAGGTGGGGGCTGAGCTCTCGGTGTCCTCCGCCACTTGTTGCTCGCGGGTCCTGCGGCTTCCGAGCTTTGAGGAGGGGCTTTGCAGGCGCCGAGCCCTGCTGCAGCCCCTCCAGCATCTCCCCGCCCCCACGGCCCTGAGCCTGGGAGTCCTGGCTTCTAGCTCCCGGCCCGCGGCGGGCGGCCAGGGGCGCGGGGACGCCGCGCGGCCGCGGAGCGCGGCGGTGGCGGGAAGGGGAGGTAGGGTGCAGCACGGCTCGGCTCTCCGCTGGGGAAGAGCTCCGGCTCCCTTTTGTTAGCAAAAGCAAACACTGCCCTCTTCTTTCCCGACCGCGCCAACGCGCCGCGCACACGGGCAGCCACACAGCGTGCTCCTTGCCGAGTGCTCGGCGTCTTTAGGGAAGGAGCCGGGCGTGCAGAGCCGCCCTGGGCAAATTCCCAAGACGGCTCGGCACACAGAGGGCGCCGGGAGGCCCGCAGGGTGCCCGACTGGCCGCAGAGGCCGAGAACGCTCCCTCCACCACCCCCGAGCTGCCGAAAATGACAGGCGGGCTGGAAATCCGGTGTCCCTGCTAGCGGCGGAGGACGCCGTGGGGCAGGCGGGTTGCGGACTCCCGCTTCTGCCCGCAGAGGCGGCGACAGCAACCGCCCCCCGCCCCCCCCCCCGCCCATGGGGCCGGGCCGGGGGAACTTTCCCTGCCTGGAGCCCGGCCAAGGAAGCCCGCAGCCGGGCAGAGGGGGCGGGGGGGCCGCGATCCGGCTGGAGGGAGACACGAGGGGCGAGCGGTTGGGGACAGGGGAGGAAAGGCAAAGCGCGGGGAAAGCGGGAGCGATCAGACCAGACGAGTCGGGATGTCCTGTGGACCAGTGAGGAATCGCGCAGGAGGCGGCCGCTAGTCAGCCATGGGGAGGTTACGGGGATGGGGAATGGGGGGCCCGTTGGAAAGGTGGGGGCGAATGGGCAGCCCTGGGAGGCGGAAAGACCTGCAAGTTACGCGGACGGCAGCGAGTTTGGGAGGGTCTGGAAGGTTTGCGGGGGGGTACCTTCGATCCATCCCCTTCCCCTATATTCTCTAGCCCCCGGGGCCCCTCATTCTCACTGCACTCCGCACCAAGCAGGGGAGAAAAGGTGTGGGTGCAGCCATCCCCAAGGGCTCTAATTCGCACAGAGCTGGGCAAGGAAGAAGGGATTTACCGACCCCCTCAACCCTTTCCATCTCAGCCCTTGAGTTTTCTCTTCACATTCCCTCCGATTTGGATTTAGGAAGTGGGGGAAGGTTGTCATGGAAACGTTTCCCCCCTCCATGGCTACGGCCACTGGAGCGCCTTAAGAGATTTAGGGGGCCAACGGGCCGGTGCCCACACCTACCTGTGGGGATCAGTGCCGCGGCAGAAAGGAGCAACAGCAGAAGCCGGAGCCGGAGCCCGGGAGGCGCCGCCGCCGCCGCCGCCGCCGCCGCCGCCGCACACTGGGGTCCGCTCGGCAGCACAGCACTCGCCATGTCGGGCACCTGCCTCAGACTGGCGGCGGTGGCTTCCTCCGGAGCCCGAGCGAACCGCTAATGAGATGCTAATGACATGCTCTGGAGGCGGAGTCCCGACCGACCAATCACGTCGCCGAGAGCCGAACCCGGCTCTCGGAGGATTCGCCCCCTCCCCCACCCCTCCCCCTGGTGCTGGCGTTCGGCGGCGCGCCCGCGCCACCTAGGGGCGGGGCCAGGGGGAGGGGCGTATGCAAATATGTTTATGTTAAAACTCGTTTTCGCTTCCCTCAGATCCAGGAAAAAGTGTTCTCCTGGGCCCCAGGCGTGTAAGGGGCTTCAGCTCCGGGGGCGTGGTCTAGCTTCCTGTACACCTTTATTAGGAATGTTTACAGCCATCGCTCCAGGAGACCGACGACGAGAATCTCCCTGGAGGCTCCCGTGCCCGGTACACCGGGTGCAACCGGCCAGGAAACCAAACGTTGCAAATTTCCGTCACTCACCTTGCACCGAAGGAATAGATCTTTGGGAATCGGGGGCTGTTCGAGAGTTGAGAGTGAGAAGGCAGGTCCCCGGATTGACAAAACAATCTGGGAGAAGTGCATGCGTGCTTTGCACGTCCGGCGGAGCGGGAGAGCCCGCTCAACAACCTAGCGGTAGACTTGGGCATAGTTGGGAGAAAGGAGCCGGAATCCGGCTCTCGGATTTTCGAGTCGGTGTCTTTGCGGTAGATTCTCGGGAAAGGTAGATCGAGGAGGGTTGACTCAGGATCCCCCCAGCATGCTGAAGGCCTCCTACCTGGCTTTAATATATATGTCACAGATGTGTATTTACATGATGCACATGTGTTATTAGATATTTACGATTACACACACTCAACAGAAAATCTTTTCTGTGAAGATTTCGGGGTGGAGGGCGGAGGCATGGGATGTGAAGAGAGGGTCTGCCATCGTCTTCCTTCAGGACTCGAACCCACTCCCCTTGCCGCCCCTTTGCCGCTACTCGCGCCTCAGATGGCTGGGGACCAACAGGTGTTCTGAGCTTCCCACTTCTCTGGGAGAAAGAAGCCCTAGGCTGAAGCGACTCGCTTCTCCGGACTCGCTCTCCCTCCCAGAAATTGCCTTTGCTTTCTTCTCAACCAGGCAGCCGGCTCTCTTGTTTGTCTGCTTTTTAATTACTTATTTTCTTCCTCTCTAGAAGATCGTGTGCGCTCTGACCCTCTGTTGCTCAAGCATCAAATTGAAGGACGAGCCATATTAAGTGTAAAGGTTTATAATAATTTAAGTATTCATAGAATGCAGAACAATAAGATGTAGGAAATACAATTTGCATAATAAATATCAATATCACAACAGCTAAAACAAACCATGACAAATTATCTGTGGCTAAATGACCAAGAGATTACTGAATGTAAATTGCTGTCTTGAGCTATAGTCTAGAGGAGCCCTCTGTCCTCATCTTGCTAAAAAAAACATAATAAATAAATAAATAAATGTTACATATCAAAAAGGAAATCAAGATCTGCCAACCCACCAGATGAGTTACACTTAAAAACAGCCTCCTATTATCCATTATGCATAAACTAATTTCAAGACTGCCCTGTCTTCACAGCCCTGGATATTCTGCTCTGTAATTACAGGCCCTAATACATGAACTGCAGGCAGTCCTCCAGAAGTCAAAAAGCTCCAGCAGGCAGATAGCACTACAGGAGGCTGGAAACCATCACCACATGGTCACTGGGATAATGTCCAGTCGGCAAAGTCCGACCTATTCTTATCACCCCCGGAAGGAAAGCTACCTGGATCAGATTAAATGCAAAGCAGTGTCCCACCATGATCAGGAGAAAAACACTGACACCATATGTATGCTGAAAGACTTGGCTCAGATGGTTAAGAATCTGCCTGCAATGCAGGAGACCAGGGTTTGATCCCTGGGTGGGGAAGATGACCTGGAGAAGAGAATGGCAACCCACTCCAGAATTCTTGCCTGGAGAATTCCATGGACAGAGGAGCCTGGCAGGCTATAGTCCATGGCGTTGCAAAGAGTCGGATACAACTGAGCAACTTAGTTTCAGGTTTTCAAGGTCCTATATCCCAGTAAACCTAGACCCCTCAGTTCAGTTCAGTTCAGTCGCTCAGTCGTGTCAGACTCTTTGCGACCCCATGAATCGCAGCATGCCAGGCCTCCCTGTCCATCACCAACTCCCGGAGTTCAGTCAAACTCATGTCCATCGAGTCGGTGATGCCATCCAGCCATCTCATCCTCTGTCGTCCCCTTCTCCTCCTGCCCCCAATCCCTCCCAGCATCAGAGTATTTTCCAATGAGTCAACTCTTCGCATGAAGTGGCCAAAGTGTTGGAGTTTCAGCTTCAGTATCAGTCAGCCAAAGTATTGGAGTTTCAGCTTCAGCATCAGTCAGTATAAATGTATATTTACTATTATTATTATTACTACTTTGCACTTATAGAGTTCTAAGTATTTTGGATGTGTAGTCTCATTTAATCCTTAGAACAATCCTCATGGCATAGTATTCTCCCCCATCTTGTATTTTTTAAATGAAGAAAGATTAAGTGATTGCCCCAAGGTCAAAGTTTGTAAGGTGCAGGCAAAGCTTATGCAATTAACCACTGTATTATACTGGGCATCAATAAATATTTGTTAAATGAATGAATAAATTTCACATTACAAGGCATGAATAATAAGCTACATTTTTAACATAAGGTGAAAATGTGCCAGCAACTCAGAAACGTGGTTTTTAAAATAAATAAATAAATAAATAACAGGAGTGCATTATACTCCTAAGGAAAAGCATTCCTCATGAGGCTGTAACTCCAAGAAAATCCAGTCAGGCCCCAGCCCTCCCACACGAGGAACACAGAATGGGGACATTGGAAGATGCGGAGTGTTTTCATATCCCTTCATTCTCTTGGCACATCAAATGAACACCTACGCAGATTTCCAGTTGGCAATGAACAACACGGGACGTTTCTGTAGGAAATGCTAATGCTGTATGACTTACCTCCCCAGAAGAGTACAAATAGCTTTAGAAACTTCCACCAGAAAATGACACCCTTGCCATAAGTTTGAGGAACTTGCACATCAGATTTCCCAGGTCATGGGACATCTTGAGTGCTAGGTCTTCATGGAAAGAACCAGAACTGAAAATTTAGGATGAAGCTGTTGCAACCCTATCCACTAGCCACACTCCTCTGCCACCCTCAGCTCTTTCACACTGAAGATCTCGCCAAACGATTTAACATATGGAACATGTGAAGAACGTATCAAAATTCCTGCAGCCGCTAAATACAAGTTATGACTACTCTGGATTTCTCATAGTAAAGCTCGTCATTTTCTGCTTCGTGGACTAGAACTCCTCGCCAGCAACGAGTTCCAACATTTTTCCCCCAGCTACGTGAATTTAACCAGTTTTGAAAACCAGATGGTGTTTTTGCTATTTATAACTGATAATCAATTGTTTTGTGAATTTAATTTTTTAAGAAAGAGCTGAAATAGTTATCAGAATTACAATCTGGGTGCTGCTTGTATTAGAATAAAATTACCAGAAGCACCAAAAGCCTGGCTCTTTTCTTATTTACATAAGAAAACGTGGCAGAGCAAGAGAGAGAGACCCTCCATTATTTGCCTTCTCTAAAACAGTGGAGAAACAAGGGTAAACATAAATGAAAAATAAACATGAAAGCAAGATTCGTGTTTGGGGAACACATCAGAGACAATCAATAAGAACTAGTGACATTTTTTTTTAATGCTAATTATTTGAGTGTCTATGTATTGTTGTTGAGTCGCTGAGTCGAGTCCAACTTTTTGCAACCCCATGGACTACAGCACACCAGGCTTCCCTGTCCTTCACTATCTCCTGGACTTTGCTCAAACTTATGTGCATTGAGTTGGTGATGCCATCCAACCATCTTATCCTCTGTCACCACCTTCTCTTCCTGCCTTCAGTCTTTCCCAGCATCAGGGGTTTTTCCAATGAGTCATCGGCTCTTCACATCAGGTGGCCAAAGTGTTAGAGCTTTACCTTCAGCATCAGTCCTTCCAATGAGTATTCAGGATTGATTTCCTTTAGGATTGACTAGTTTGATCTTGCTGTCCAGGGGACTCTCAAGAGTCTTCTCCAGCACCATAATTCAAAAGCATCAGTTCTTTGATACTCAGCCTTCTTCATGGTCCAACTCTTACATCCATACATGACTACTGGAAATCATGTATTGAAACAACACAAATTATTAGGGAAAAGAAAACAATATTTGGCATCAGCTTTGGCCTTGCTCCAGGATTATTTGAGTACCCATTAAAGTGGTTTAATCAGTTTACAGACTAAATGCTTTTGTACCCCCACCCCCAAATTCATATGTTGAAGCTCTAACCCCACCCCCTAATGTGGTGATATTTGGAGGCAGGACCTTTGGGAGTTATTTAGGTTTAGATGAGGTCATGATGGTGGAGCACCCCTGATGAGGTTAATGCCCCAGGAAGAGACATCAAGGTGTTCTCTCTCCAACATGCAGGCCTGAGGAAAAGTCATTTGAGTACAGCTGGAAGGCAGCCATCCCAAGCCAGGAAGAGGGCTCTCACCAGAATCCAACCACACTGGCACCCTGATCTCAGACTTCCAATCTCCAGAACTGTGAGGAAAGAAATGTCTGTTATTGAAGCCTCTCAGCTTATGGCATTTTGTTATAGCAGCCCAAGCAGCCTAAAATAATCCCTAGGCCTCAGCTTCCATTGTCAAAAGGTGTATTAAAATTATAACAAATGTCAGATTTTTGTGGAAAGTCTTCCATAAATTAAATTAGCTGTATGTTAGATATTGGACTGGAGAGACTCCTGGTCTACCTAGTAGACATCTCACCTATACTTAGATTATTAAGACCAAGCAATTCATCTTTGGGAGCATGAGTCTGTGAATCTTTGTGAAAAATAAAGCCAGGTAAATACATATTATTATCATTACTACTATTATTATTTTGTCTGTGCTGGATCTTTGTTGTGGCATATGGGCTCTTCATTGGAGTATCATGGGCTTAGGTGCCCCACAGCATGTGGGATCTTAGTTTCCTAATCAGGGATGGAACCCACATCCCCTGTGTTGGAAAGCAGATTCTTAACCACTAAATCCGCAGATTAGTCCCCTAGAACCAAATCTTTAAGTTAAACACTTTACCCACAAGTTTATTCTTCTAGAATCATAAAGTTAACAATAAACCCTTGAATATCAAGAGTTGAATATCAGTGTGAAGGAAAAGGAGGTTCCAGAGTAGGTTGCAGAAACTACTACACAAACACCAAGTCAAGAAGCAGCCCCGATGGCCATGGAAGGGTAATTTGTCATAGAGACTCATGTCATAGTTTGTTCCATCATATCTAGGAATATGTAAACATGGCTGATCCAATTTATATTCAGTAAAAGGGAAAAAACATATAGCACACCTCAGTGGAACAGTCACAGTTAAGTTATGGAAATACAAAGATGAATAAGAAACTACTGTCAAGGAACTTAAGAGGATAGTTGGGGAGACAGATGAATAGCACAGTTTTTATATATGATAAGTGTTTTTATCATATGTGCACAGAACTATGTGAACCATAACTATACCCAAGAGGCAAGTGTGAATGTCTGTGTATCAGGGGAAAATTCACACAGAATATTCATAAGCTGAGTGCTGGACATTGAAAAAGACACCACAGAGTGGACAAGGACAGAGGGAGAAGATGTGACTAAGGAGGTCATTTACAAGGCCCCAGATCTTGGGAAAATATGGATCTCTTAGGAAAGTTTAGGATCATAGGTTACCAGAGGATAGATGCCAAGAGAAGAAGCCAAGGAAAATATACAGGCACCAGGGAATGCCTTGACTGATATGCTAAGAAGTTTTAATTGTTGATGATAGGTAATGGGAAACCACTGAATAAAGAGAATTTCATGGTCAGATTTATATTCTGGAAAAATTATGCTAGTGCTAGTATTATTCACTCAGTTGTATCCGACTATTTGCGACCCCATGGGCTATAGCCCACCAGGCTCCTCTGCCCGAGGAATTCTCCAGGCAAGAATACTGGAGTGGATAGCCATTCCCTTCTCCAGGGTATCCTCCTGACCCAGGATCAAACCCGAGTCTCCTGCACTGAAGGCAAATTCTTTACCGACTGAGCCACCAGGGAAGCCCATGCTAGTGGTATCATGCTTTTTGTTTGTCTGTTTGTTTTAATCCTTAAAATGAAGCTTGATTTGTATTTTCAGCATTTTAGTAAATATTGGTACTCAAGACAAGTACAAGGATATGGAACGAGTCCGTTTGATCGCGTCTTCTTTGTTTAGGGGAAGGACAGCAGAAAGAAGATGATTATTTCACTTTGGGACAAATTGGCTTCAAGGTGTCTTTGAAGTATTTAGCCAGGCAATAAGTCTGAAACACTGGTCTAGAACTCAGAAAATTGACTGAGCTGGGAGTCAAGGATATGTAGGCAGAGGCTGAGCCATGGACTTGAGTAGGGGGTGGGGAGAAGGGGAAGAGGAAGTCACCTAGGGAGAATATATCAAAGGACATTTGAAAAATGAGTTAGATGTACACTCTGATGAAAACCAGTTATTTAAGGAGTGGATGGAGCTTGAGAAAGAGAAACGTGGGAATGGAGTAAAAATAAAAAGAGAGCTAAATAAGGAAGAGGCAGTGATTAACCATGTTAATTTGTTGCTACAAACAAGTAAAAAGTACATTCACAAGAATGATCAAGAGCTGACAACAGAGATGAAATGCTAAGGTCCAGTATGTGACCAATCTCACCTTCCATCTAAACAGTTTGATTCAAGTTTGACAGAACAAAGGGAGAGATATGTGCTAACTTTACTTATCTTGCCAGTAGAGGAGGAAGATGTGATTTGCTAGTGATTTTCTAATATGGAGGAAACAGCTTTAGAGTTTTCTCAATTTGACATTCAATTTCATTGACACTGACAGACAGCCTTGGGTGGGATAGAGGGAGCCTTGCAACTGAGGTAACTCAACTAATTATCACATGTAACTTTAGTTTTTATTTTCAAACTAAAATATGATTGGTCATGAGGCTGTAAAAGTTTTTCCCAACACTTTTAAAAGTCACATTACCCTGATATGATATCATAATTGTCAGATCTAGCTTTGTGATAATTTCATAGCAGTACAGCGTAACTTCCCCGGCAGCAGGATTTCAGCAAGATCCATTAAAGACAGATATTGATATCTATAGATTTTCATAAAGCTGCAAATATAAAATAGCCATATTATGAATATGAGATTGTATCACTCATGCTGCTAAAAGATGACAATGGTAATATAACTTTTGTAATGTGAGTTGTAAACAGGACAAGTTCTGAATAGAAATTGTCTTGATCATTTATCTTGCAGTCCCAAACAGGAAAAGCTTTTAGGAAAATGATCTCACAAACCCATCCTTGGGGGTCTTATGATGGCCCTGTCCAGGTTTTCATGTTTGACCTTCTAATCTCAAATGACATGTAAATCCTTCAACTGCATTTTTAATCGATATTATATTACATTCTTCTTCTTCCTGGTTATCCCTGCCTGACTAGTGGGTTACTTTGAGATTTTGAGTTTTGCACCGAAGTGCCCATGTTTATTCATTCTTCAAACTGTCGAGTTAAACCAAAGCATCATCGGACTTATATCAAACAACTAAACCCACAATTTCCAAAGGACGACACGTAATGTAGCCATGTAGCGTACATTAAAGCCGGTGCCTGCCTAAGTCCCATGTAACTTTTTGAAACTGTAGGGGCTTGTCCAAAGGGTTCCAGAAGGAGAATACTCATCTTACTCTTTTGCAGATTTAAGTAGCACTTTTCCCCCTTTTTTATAAGTTATTTCAGCTCTCCAAAGATATCTTTCTATCAGCTAGCAGGAACCCCACGTGGTGCTTTGAATATTGCCTTTTACCTGTCCCCCAAGTGAAGAACTAAAGTTCGGTTTGTTTAAAGACCATGTTTTGAAGAAAAGTAAGGCTTAATTTCAACCTTTCATGTTCATTGACAGCATTGTCGCTTCCTAAGCTATTTCTCTAAAACTTTCGTTACAGTACTAATATCTCTCTATATATTTTGTTTATGTGGCTTGGTCTGTGATGAATAACACATTTATGCAAAACTCTCAATATATCTACAAGATATCAATAGACAGAATAGACATGCTCTCATATGCTGCAGTTAATAAAATGCAGTGAAAAGCGTATAGTTTCAGAGGCAATTAGTACAGTTCATGACTTCAATTACCAAAAAAAAAAAGTCTTCATGATTTCTAATAATTGTTATTTATCTTTCATCTAAAGTGTTCCTCTTGTCTGTGTCAGCTTTGGCCCAAAAATAGCATTGCCGCTGGGGAAAGCATAGAGCTGCCGCTTACCACACTAGGATAAAGAAGAGAAATTGAGGATCAGGCCCCTAGAAACTCCTACAGTCTGCCCTTGGTATTCACAGATTCGGAGGGTTGCAGATTCAACCAAATTTGGATAAAAAATATTCAGGAAAAAAAAATTCCACAAAGCTCCAAAAAACAAAACCTGAATTTGCCATGTGCCAGTAACAATTTACATAGTATTCACATTTTATTAGGTATCATAAGGAATCTAAGAGTGATTTTTCTGGCAGAATCCCATGGACAGAGGAGCCTGGCAGGCCACAGTCCATAGGGTGTCAAAGAATCAGACACGACTAAGCATACACACATACACAGAAGTGATTTAAAGTAGGCAGGAGATTATATGCAAATACTACGCTGTTTCATGCAAAGGATCTTGGTACCTAACTGGGTCCTGGAACCAGTCCCCCATGGATCCCGAGGGATGACTATACTTCTCTTAGAGAGCTACTCCAAGGGAAAGTCAATTACCAGGCTTCTCAGTTCATACTGCCAGCCTGAGGACTATGTTTTGCTTGCTAATGCAAAGGATGAAAAAAATCTCATGAAGTTAATTCAAACTTAGGAAAGGTTAGCAATTCCAAGTTGATAAGGTCTCTGGCATATTAGTCTCCTAAAGATGCACTTTGTAAAGCAAGGTCATCTTAATATCAGATACCACCAACTCCCTCCATCTGACTCCATTCCTGTTTTGAGAGTGAAACAAGCCCAAAGAGGAGGTTCTCAGTCAGTCACTTGTCCAGCCTTCCATCTCCAAGCAATGCCTGTGGGATTTTTCCTTCTCCTAAAGGATCTTCCACGGAGGCTGAAATCACAGAGAACCTAGGAGTCTCATACTTGATGTTTAAATTGTTCTGTTCCCTCTTCTCAAACTTACAAAGCATCCACCACACTTGTATTCAGCATCACAATGTTATGCTGGTAAATTACATATGTTCAGTGTCTACTGCAAATAGAATTTCTGATTTACAATTTACAAAATTATGTCTTCCACCCTCTGGGTTTGCATTGTGGCTCATCCAGGGGCTTTTACTCAATATGTGTTTTGTTATGAAAATGAAAAAGAAAAAAGAAAAAGCCCTCTCCTTCCTTTCCCCCCTCCTGCATCGTAAGTGCTAATAAAACAAGTCTTTTGATTTAAAAGAAATCCTATTGAGGACCTAAAGGCGTGTCATCATGGGAGCATCACTTCTTCATTATCTGATACTTTTCCCAATTGGAAGTGCTTTGCAAAAAGCCATATTCTTTTGAAACCAGTGATAAAGAGGTATTTGGAATAAATAAAAGAGCCCCTGTCATGAATCCCTCAGACTGTTAGGGATGGTGACTTTTAATGCCAGTTCCTAGGAACTCAGTCTTTTTATCTTCTAATGTTCAAAATTAATTTGCCAAGCCATACAGATGGGTTCTCTCCCCTCGCCACAATCGTCTTTAAAATCACTGAAGTTTAGACTTCGCTTTCCATATGGAAACAGAGGGGACAGTATTTCTAGTGTTTCTTCTTTAAAAAAAAAAAAACAGTATCATTGATTTATTTGGCTTGAATAATTGAGAAAAGAGATCTGTTTTTGCAGAGGGCAAGAGGGCTGCAGCTAAAGCATAAATATCTAGTACACAGCTGTAGCTCTACTCAATTATCTGGGGTCTGGGGAGACTCCAACCTGCCCATTTCTGTCTAACCGAGGCAGGCTAAAAACCACCCCATATGGAACTGGTTTGCTGAATCAGGTTACAATGGTCAATTCTATATTCTCATCATTTTCAAAAGATTGCTCCTCTACTTTTGAAAGGCACTGCAAATAAATAAGATGAAGAAAAGGAAAAACCTATTTTCTCCCTTGAAAGACCCAACTAAAGAGAGCTTAGTATTCTTTTTTTATTAATTTTTATTGGAGTATAGTTGCTTTACAATGTTGTGTTATTTTCTCCTATATAGCAGACTGAATCAGCCATATGTATACATTTATCCCCTCTTTTATTTTTATTTCCTTTCCATTTAGGTCACCACAGAGCATTGATTAGAGTTCCTTGTGCCATATAGTAGGTTCTTACCAGTTATCTGTTCTATACATAGCAGTGTGTGTATGTCAATCTCAATCACCCAATTCATCCCACTCCCCACTTCTTGCCTTGGTATCCATACGTTTGTTCTCTACATCTGTGTCTCTATTTCTGATTTGCAAATAATCTCATCCGTACCATTTTTCTAGATTCCACATATAAGTGATATGATGCCACGTTTGTTTTGCTTTTTCTCTTTCTGAATTACTTCACTATTTCATTCTGTATGACAGTCTGTAGGTCCATCCACATCTCTGCAAATAACAGTTTTGTTCTTTTTATGGCTAATATTCCACTGTATATGTACACGTCTTCTTTATCTAAGAGAGCTTGCACTCTTGATCCTGGTATTCCCACAAAGCTCCCCAGTTCAAAATCACTGAAAGGACACCAGGAGAACAACCCAGAAGTCACCTTAGAAGGATGGTCACCATAGCCCCTGTGTGTGTGTGTCTGTGTGTTCAGTTGCTCAGTGGTGTCTGGCTCTTTGTGGCCCCATGGACTGTACTGCACCAGGCTCTTCTGTCCATGGAATTTCCAGGCAAGAGTACTGGAATGGGTTGCCATTTCCTACCCCAGGGAATCTTCCCAACCCAGGGATCAAAATCCCGTCTCTTCCATCTCCTGCATTGGCAGGTGGATTCTTTACCACTGCGCCACCTGGGAATCCCACCGTAGTACCCTCGTCATTACTAAATAGTCTTTTTTGTTTCAGAGTATTTACAGGATGTCTTTTTAGGTCTCCCAGT
This sequence comes from Bos mutus, assembly GCF_027580195.1. Classification (NCBI taxonomy): domain Eukaryota; kingdom Metazoa; phylum Chordata; class Mammalia; order Artiodactyla; family Bovidae; genus Bos; species Bos mutus. The sequence goes on along the minus strand of NC_091631.1, from coordinate 53,783,884 downwards.
TGCGATAAAACGCATCATTTTCGACACTTTGCATTTCAGTTAAACCTTTGACTCTAGAAGGAGTTATGATTTTTCTGAAGGTTAGTTGCTCATTACGTTGACTTTTAAATTTGTTTATTAGGGTGAAAATGCAGGACAACAGGAAGAAACCGATATTTTAGAATACAATGTGCCAGACTACGTGCTTGTTTGCCTTACGTGAGTCATGCACTCTCTTTTGAAAGCTCTCCACTGATAAGCGTAACACACAAAGGTCCCTTCTGGCAGAAAAATTTGAAATAGGCTCATTCTGATCCTAAAAAAAAAAAATGGTGAATGGAATGTTATTTGAAATTTTGTTGAGGGGATTCAGATTGTCAAACTGCTTCACTGGATTTATCACTGGATATACGGATATAAGAGAAAATCTGTATTCAAATGCTTTAGAAGTATTTTTCTTTGGTTAGCTTGAAATTCATTTTGACAGAGGTGTACACGTTTTAATCAAAGCTGAGACACATGGACTAAGAGAGAGAAGCATCAATATTTCCCTTAAGGGTTAAGGTACTTTTTCCTAATATCTCTTTCCATGAAGCTCAAAAGTTAAATGGTTCTGCCTTCATCTTCCTTTACAATTGCTTTCCTGGGTATTTTAAAATTAATCAATCAAGCAAATATTTATTGATGAATATACCAGTTCTGGCACTAAGAACGATATGAAGTGTACAAGACATGATATCTTATCTTGAAGAATTTATAATTGAATTAAAGAGGCAAGATCTGTGGAAAGTTAAGTAACTGCTTCAGGCAGTATATGAAAAACATCTGATATGTAAAAGGGGAAAAGCTAGGCAAATATATTAGAATCCAGTTAAATGATTTCTTATCATACAGATATAGTTACTTCAAGAAACTGCTTATGTCTCTTATATAAATAAAATGAAAAGTTTTATATAATGTAATTGACCATAAATACAATCAAATTTCAAAAAACATTACTATAATTGTACATTCAAATCATATATCTACTCATGAGCATGCATGCATGCTAAGTGTTTGACTCTTTGCAACCCCATGGACTGTGGCCCTCCAGTCTCCTCTGTCCATGGGATTCTCCCAGCAAGAATACTGGAGTGGGTTGCCATGCCCTCCTACAGGGGATCTTCCCGGCTGAGGAATCGAACCTGCGTCTCTTATGTCCCACTTTGTCAGGCAAGTTCTTTACCACTAGCGCCACCTGGGAAGCCCGTATCTACTCATATTGATACCTTATTATTCTGAATGGCCAACTTGAGAAAAAAAAAATCAGAACAGGATGCTAAGTTTACATATAGTTTCATTTCACAGGAAAAGACATCCTCTCCTTTTCTACTCTTTTCTCACTCCTTTCCTGCCATTCAAAAGCCTGAACGACATTGTAGGAGGCTGATGAATGCCCCCCTAGAATTTCCAGCTCCTAATTCTTGGAAATTGTGAACGTTCCTTCACAAGCAACTTTCATATCATATGGAAAAGTGATCTTTGCAGATGTGATTAAGGTAAGGATCATGAGATGGGGAGATTATCCACATACGCCCTAAATGCAATTACAGTTATCTTTATAAAAGGGAGGCAGAAAGAGATGAAACATCCACACAGAGGAGGAGATGCAAAAAGAAGCAGAAACTGAAAACTGAAGTCACTCAGTCTTGTCCAACTCTCTGTGGCCCCATGGACTGTAGCCTACGAGACTTCTCCATCCATGGAATTTTCCAGGCAAGAGTACTAGAGTGGGTTGCCATTTCCCTCCCCAGGGGATCTTCCCGACCCAGGGTCGGAACCCGGGTCTCTCACATTGAAAGCAGATGCTTTTACCGTCTGAGCCACCAGGGAAGCTCACTGTATATAGAAGGAGCGAAGGGAGATTGAAAGATGCTGATCTTGCAGACTGGAGTGATGCTGTCTCAAACCAAGAAATCAGGGGTCCCCAATTGTTAGGAAGCGGGCCGCCAAGCAGGAGGTGAGCAGCGAGCCAATGAAGCTTCATTTGTGTTTACAGCTGCTCACTTTACCCACAGCTCTCATTACCATCTGAGCTCCACCTCTATCAGATCAGCAGTGGCATTAGATTTTTGTAGGAGCAGGAAGCTTACTGTGTACTGTGTATGCAAGGGATCTAGATTATACACTCCTTATGAGAATCATCCAGAAAACATCTTTTTTGCCATGATCTGTGAAAAAATTATCTTCCACAAAACTGGACCCTAGTGCCAAAAATGTTGAAGACCACTGCAAAAAAATAATAGTAGCACCCAGAGGCTGGAAGAGGCAAGGAACAGATTCTTCCCTGGAGTTTCTGGAGACTGTGCAGCCTGGCCAGCACCTTGCTTTTGGCAGTGGTACTCACTTCAGTATCTAACTGATGCTGAAGCTAGAGCTCCAATACTTTGGCCACCTGATGCAAAGGGCTGACTCACTGGAAAAGACCCTGATGCTGGAAAAGATTAAGGGCAAAAGGAGAAGAAGGCAGTAGAGGATTAGACAGTTGGATAGCATCACCAGCTCAACAGACATGAATTTGAGCAAGCTTTGGGAGATAGTGAACGACAGGGAAGCCTGGTATGCCACAGCCCATGGGGTTGCAAAAAGTTGGACACGACTTAGTGACTTAACAGCAACAACAACACACTTCAGACTTTTGGCCCCTAGAACTGTGAGAAAAATACATTTCTCTTTTTCTAAGCTGCCAAGTTTGTGGTGATTTGATGCAGCAGCCTCAAGAAACTAATACAGACACTAATGTTTATTGAATGTTCGCTACGAGTCTGTTACTCTCTATAAAACATCTCATTTAATTCTTGCAACAACTGAGTTGTAGTATTATTATGTGGATGAGAAAATTGCAGCTCAGAAAGGTTAAACAACTTGCACAGATCTATCTGAGTTCACAAGCCCATGCTCTTCATATAAGTTCATATTTTCTCGGTGCTTTTCGTTCCTGTTGATTGGCAGTCATGCTTGTGTCAGGGGAGGATAACCCAGCCCGAGGTGGAGCGTAACCAGCTTCAACACGTACATGTGTAGATTTCTTTCCCTTTGTCTGCTTCACAGGTTCTATTCTAGCCCAACACATACACTCAGATCCTGACAAAACAAAACACCCTTGTCTTCTTGCTGTGGAAACTGACAATGATTTGGGGCTGAAAGTCCCCTTTGGGACAAGCGCTGTGGCTTAACCCTTACCTGGCTGCAGGAGTTGTATCTTGGCCCCAAACTCCAAATTTCCTCCTGCACTGCTGCTGCAAATCTCACGTATCTGATGGTGACAGTGTGCGTTGCTAGTTAACATTTTGGCAAAGGAGGATTTCTAATAGAGCAGGGAGGCTGAGATGGGGGGAGAGAGTTAATTTCATCTCTGTTTTCTTCCTCCCTTTGATGGCTGCCCTGGCCTTTGAAGTTGGGTAAATACACAGCATGGTGGGAGGGGATGCCAGCTGCCCAGAAACCACTGGCAGAATATAGAAGGGCTGTTGCCTTCCCTCCCCAGCCTGGGAGGTGTGCCCTGTGGCAACACGTCTTCCCTGGGGTAATTCACACGGGGAGCTGTCAGATAACAAGTCCCAACTGGTACGCTGCCTGTGAGGCCCTAAACAGGGATCGGCTTTGGATGAGGGTTTTCTGACTCCAGCATGTCTTCTCAGATGATATTCCACTCTTGAAGTCATTACCCGTGGTGGCAGGAAAAAGAGGAAAAGCCCCTCATCTCTTTCCTTTTGTGCCTTTACCCCCACTTCTCCCCACCACCCTCCTTCCCAATCCTTTTGCAGTTTCGGGGGCTGAGCTCCCTAGGTCTCCTTCTTTCTTTTCTATTAAACTGTAAACTGCTACATGGCCTATTCAAGCCACAAGCATTCATCAAGCTCCTACAGTATAGAATACCATGTGTTAAGGTTTGTACTGTCCGAAGGCTTAGCTTGGTGCCAAAGAAGAGAGCCACAGTGGCTGTGAGTGGAAGGGGCTATAAGAAGGAGTAAAGGGCTGTGAATAGGATCCAACCTAGCTTTTCTTGTAGGAAAAAGAAAAAAACCTTTCAGAGGACAGCTTCCTACTAAAGGAGACACACCTAGATACCAAAGATTGCAATTGAAAAAAAAAAAAAAAGTCCACAAGAGACAGTTGGACCATACTGACAAGATAATTGGAAACAACCAAAGCAGGGGATCAAAGAGTGGAAGAAGAGCAAAATCAAATGCAAGAGGGGAAACTTTTGAAAGGAAGAGAGATACAGCCTGCAGTGAATCTAGTAAAGACTCTGTGAAAGGCTGAGGAGAACGGCCCATGCTTAGCAATCCACAGATTAGGAGAAAATGATGATTGAAAAGCCAGTGTTCTCACAAAGGAGACCGGCATCAGCCATGAACAAGCTCAGGTAGAAACTTCTGGGGCCCTGTCACTGGCTTCTCTTCAGTACCACCCTTTTTCCTTGGAGATTCAACTCAAACTTCATCTTTTCCAAGAAACCTTTCTAATTTTAGGAACAATATTAATGTTGCTACTAGCTCAGCTAGTATAGAATCCGCCTGCAATGAGAGAGGCCTGGGTTCGATCCCTGGGTTGGGAAGATCCCCTGGAGAAGGAAAAGGCTACCCAGTCCAGTATTCTGGCCTGGAGAATTCCATGGACTGGATAGCCCATGGGGTTGCAAAGAGTTGGGCACGACTGAGTGACTTTCACTTTCACTATATCTATTAAGAAGAATGATGAAAATGTGTTGAACACTTGCCACATACACACCAGGGTTTATCTATCATATCTAATATTATGTTTTATTGTGAAACACTATTCTTATCCACATTTCCCTAACCACAGATAAAGAAACTGTGGGTTGATAATACTAAGTAGTTTACTTAAGATAACCATTAGTAAGTGGTGGAACCAGTTAGGAATTTGAACTTTAGTGTGTCGAATTCTGAAATTCATTCTTTATTGTCAGATATATGGTAAATAGTATGGATGTACAGCCCACATAAGAGAGTTCCAGAAAAACATCTATTTCTGCTTTATTGACTATGCCAGAGCTTTTGACTGTGTGGATCACAATAAACTGTGGAAAATTCTGAAAGAGATGGCAATATCAGATCACCTGACCTGCCTCTTGAGAAACCTATATGCAGGTCAGGAAGCAACAGTTAGAACTGGACATGGAACAACAGACTGGTTCCAAATAGGAAAAAAGAGTACATCAAGGCTGTATATTGTCACCCTGCTTATTTAACTTCTATGCAGAGTACATCATAAGAAATGCTGGGCTGGAGGAAGCACAAGCTGGAATCAAGATTGCTGGGAGAAGTATCAATAACCTCAGATATGCAGATGACACCACCCTTATGGCAGAAAGTGAAGAAGAACTAAAGAGCCTCTTGATGAAAGTGAAAGAGGAGAGTGAAAAAGTTGGCTTAAAGCTCAACATTCAGAAAACAAAGATCATGGCATCTGGTCCCATCACTTCATGGCAGATAGATGGGGAAACAGTGGACACAGTGGCTGACTTTATTTTTCTGGGCTCCAAAATCACTACAGATGGTGATTACAGCCATGAAATTAAAAGACGCTTACTCCTTGGAAGGAAAGTTATGACCAACCTAGACAGCATATTAAAAAGCAGAGACATTACTTTGCCAACAAAGGTCTGTCTAGTCAAGGCTATGGTTTTTCCAGTGGTCATGTATGGATGTGAGAGTTGGACTATAAAGAAGGCTGAGCACCAAAGAATTGATGCTTTTGAACTGTGGTGTTGGAGAAGACTCTTAAGAGTCCCCTGGACTGCAAGGAGATCCAACCAGTCCATCCTAAAGGGAATCAGTCCTGAGTGTTCGTTGGAGGGACTGATGTTAAAGCTGAAACTCCAATACTTTGGCCACCTGATGCGATGAGCTGACTCATTTGAAAAGACCCTGATGCTGGGAGGGATTGGGGGCAGGAGGAGAAGGGGACCACAGAGGATGAGATGGCTGGATGGCATCACCGACTCGATGGACATGGGTTTGGGTGGACTCCAGGAGTTGGTGATGGACAGGGAGGACTGGTGTGCTGCAGTTCATGGGGTCGCAGAGAGTCGGACACGACTGAGCGACTGAACTGACCTGACCTGAACAGCACACATACACACCCAGACACATATGTACTCTCTTCACCATCATCTTTATGGAGATGGTTCTCTACAATAGCTCTTTGCTTCTCACCAGATCTGCGGATGTCATGACAAGCCTTCAACCAGTTTCTTCCTGCCACTCTTTCTAGAAATGTTGGTCAATTGTCCCAGGATACAGTAATGTATTACCATGGTCTCCGTAATATAAAAAAATGTACCCATCTGTAATTCTGTTTCATGGATCATTTATTTTAACACAACTCGATCCTCCATGAAGTTTTTAACACTCAGCAAAATAGTCATTCTCTTTTTTTCCAAGGTAAATTCAGTACTATTACATGCACAATTTTTTCTTGGTCATTTAGGTTCAAAACAAGAATACAAATAAATGGCAAGAAGACAAGCCTTTGTTTCCTCTATAGGACAGCAGAGAGCTCAGTGGATAAGCACATCGCAGTCTGGTGTCTTTATAGTCATTGGCTGAGAACAGACCCTCGCCATGTTCACTTAATGGTACTCAGTGGCTCTAAGACTGAAATAGACATCCGATTCACCCGGATGGCTTGTTAAACACAGATTGCTGGGTGCCACCTCCAGAGTTTCTGATTGTGTAGCCTGGGGTGGGGGCTCTAGGATTTGCATCTCGGACAGATTCCCAGATGCTGCTGAGCTGGATCCCACATTTTGAAAAGCACTGGTGTCAAGAAATGGATTTATATGCCTATCTTAGAACAAAATAACATAACCAACCTGGGCTGCATGGGACAGTGTTAAATGAATATGTATGTATACACACACACACACTTTCTCTCTGTTACCCTATGAACTGTAACCCACCAAGTTCCTCTGTTCCTAGATTCTCTAGGCAAGAATACTGAAGAATGCTATGCCCTCTTTCAGGGGATCTTCCCGACCCAGGGATCAAACCTGTGTCTCTTATGTCTCCTGATTGGTAGGCAGGTTCTTTACCACAGTTCCACCCAGGAAGCCCATGCACACACACATATGTAAATAATGTATAGCATGTATATGTATATATGTATGTGTATCACAATATGTGAGCATGTATGTATTAATATGACTGCCCAAACATGTTAGCTCAGATCACTTCTTTTTATCCTCATAACTTCCCTGTGAAGTAGTATCATAACATTGTGTATCTAAGGCAATGGACTCTAGGGTCAGACAGACTTACGTTCTCAAACCCAGTCTTCCCATTTCTAGTTCCTTTGAACAACTCAGTTAGACTTATTTCCTCATTTCTAAAATTGAAAAATGTGAGTGTGTACTTTGTCACATTGTTATGGGGATTAATTGAGATAAAGCAGGGAAAATACTTCCCACATTGATGTTTGATAACTATTCCATGAACACAGGTCCCATCTTTCTCATCCTAAAAGAATAAGGGACATGCTCAATTGCTCAAGGACCCTAACCTGATGGGGGCAGAGCTGAGCTTCTTGAATTCCAAGCCCCGATTCCCGTCTGGGTGATTTCAGCACGTGGCAGATTCTATAGGCAGCTTTGGGGATGGTGGTACCTCGGTTAATGAAGCCTTGGGGAATGGAGCTCTTTTATTTCACATTTTAAAAGCAAACAAAAAACCCTTCATAAATCATGTGAAGAAAAGCTGCATATATTCACAGCTGCCCATGACAAAAATACCTTTGAGCACAGCTTCTATTTGTCCCTTCCCAGGTGAATGTAAATAGGGCTCATCCTAGGCAAATCTGTTGACGACGTGGAAGATTCCTTTATTCCACCTTGGTAGCAAATGCCAGGCTTGCTCTTTCCTCCCTCTGCCTTTCAAAATAAGAAAGTGTCTGCTATCCGTCATTTACTCTTATCGGTAGATTGACTTTAGTGTGAATGAGTTGCAATATATAATCACATTTGTATTTTAAGGCTTTCATATTTAATTAGGAGAACCAAAACTTTTTCTTCATTAACATAAATTTCAGGCATTAGCTGGCAGACAGAGAGAAATGAGGGAAGTTAAGAGAACCCTGAGCTATCTTTTCTGTCTCCCTGAGACATTAAGAGAAGGCGCTAGGAACTGTCAAGTTCTTTCCTCCAAACCAATGACTTGCTGGGGAGTTGGATAAGATGAAGTGGGAGAATTTTTTTCCCAAAATTTCCATAACTCATTCCCCTGTCAAGTTCCCCAAGTAAACAGAGAGGTAAAAGTCAGTGCTTTGCATGGCCAACAGAGTTTTGGGGCTAGTCTGCAAACCCCACTCAGATTGTCATTGTACATCCTTTGTTTATAGAAATTCTGAAACGGTCAATGTTACAGACCCTCTCTCTGCCCCTCTTCCCCGATCCCTTAGATTTGACTCCTTTTTCCAGTTTAGGATGTGAACGTGAACAAATTACTGGGCTGGCCAAAAAGTGCATTCAGAAACCAAACAAACGTTTTGGCCAACGGTGAGCAGATACTTGTTCTCCCCACAGCATGTATGGTCTAGTGCAGTGGTTTCAAGGTGGCTCTAAACACATCAGAGCCTCTGTGGAAGGGGCTTCTCCTGAACCCCACCCCAAACCTCCTGACTTGGAGTCTTCGGGAAGGAAACTGATTTATCAAAAGCTCCTCTGATGATTCTGGTGAGCAGCCAACACAGAATCATCCTGGGGGTTCAGTCTCTCCTCTTCCTTTCTCCTGCTCCCCCCACAACATTAAATGTGCTCTCCCCCATCCTTCCCTCTATCCAGGGAGACAGCACAGTTTAGGTATTCTGATCCATCCTTTGTTATTTTAGTTACCATTTTAGATTTTAGTTAGTATTTAATATTGTTTTGGTCATAATCTTTGTGGTCTAGTATCTTGGCACCCACACTTCTCCTGTCTATATATTTCTATGTCAGGTAACAATGTTTATGACAGACAGCTCTGTCATTGAGCTGCGTCTTTATTGTTAATAACAGTTCTACCTGTAGACTGAACCATGTTGTCTGGGTTAGAGCTACTGTTTTCTGAGAGCACCAGGATTCCTTCCCGGCCCTCTGCCCTCCAGCTTCAGGTCTGATCAGAACACCTGGCTTCCTTTGTTTCATATTAAATACTGTAACAAATTGTGGTAGTTTGGAGGTCAAGTTTCTCATCTGTATAAGGAGAGTTACTGGTTGGTAAACGAGATCTGCGGAGAAGGTGATAGCACCCCACTCCAGTACTCTTGCCTGGAAAATCCCATGGACGGAGGAGCCTGGAAGGCTGCAGTCCATGGGGTCACTGAGGGTCGGACACGACTGAGCGACTTCACTTTCACTTTTCACGTTCATGCATTGGAGAAGGAAATGGCAACCCACTCCAGTGTTCTTGCCTGGAGAATCCCAGGGACAGGGGAGCCTGGGGGGCTGCCGTCTATGGGGTCCCACCGAGTCAGACACGACTGAAGCGACTTAGCATGGCATGGCAAATGAGATCTGAGTGCCAGAGGCCTTATGGTTACTAAGTTCATACCAAGTGTTGTAATTATTGTGATGATTTATCACTCAAAAAACCCTTGATCGTACAACCAAGTCCTTCAAACATCCATCCAATTTACCTCTGAATCAATACCAAATGTTATCCAAAAGTCAAGTTCTGTTATAAGACACTAGACCCAGGACTGATCAATAGACAGATAGACAGATATGCAGGCTATAGGCTGGTCAGTTATAATTCTAAACTGCCAGTTTAAAAAAAAAATTTTTTTTAAGGAAAAGAAAGGAAGAAAAAGGTTAAAATCCCTAGATTGGATAGAATGAGCTGAAGTGTTTTCAAATGGATTTGAGAAACTGAACTGTTCCCAGGCGGAAAGATAAAATGTGAAGCTACAGTCAGTCTGGCTTTCTGGCTCTCCTAACCTTTTTACTGCTGGATAATGAGGAATCAGCTATAATTTAGACATAGTATTCTTTTCACAGATTATATTGAGGTTTGTGGGGTGGGGAGAGAGAGGGGAAGGGAGAGAGTTTCACTTTGTAGTCTGGCATCATCTTTCTCCAGCAGAAGAGACAAGCACGCCCCCCTGAGAGCCACCTCAGGGATACTCGGCCCTTTGCATGCTGTTGTGCAGGCTTCCAAGTCAAGAGGGTGCGCCAATTGGATTTATTACAATTGGAAGAAAAGAAATTGTAATCTTTAAAAGCCAACGACATGGCGCCTTATAATAAGAGAATGAAGGATCATTTCACATTTAAAGCAAATTAGATTACTGGGGTCAAATCCTTCAGCAAAGACATCATGTCTTCTGATTGATGCTCGTATATTTGACATCCTTCCCTCTTCTCCAAGTTTTGTGTTCACATTTGAGTTTTTTTTTTTTAAACATATTTATGGAGTGAAATAAAAAGGCCAGATAATGAATGGAAGGGAAAAGGTGAAGCGCTGATCCATGGGGTGAACCAAGGCTTACCTAATTGCTTCTACACCTGAAAGTCACCTCACAAGATTGTCTGGTCAAGTACCAAGTGTCTAAGTAGGAGCAAACCCAAGCCACTCAGGAAAGGGTGTCACATTTCCAAATGATCATGGAAGGAGATTTTCTAGCTTTTGCAGTTGCTTGTTCTGATTTGGTCTGTAAGTAACACCAGGAGATTCTGTCTATTTGAACTCTTGCCTTACAATTTAAGATTTTGCCGCCAATCTTTCCTTTTCATTTCTCTCAACTTCCTCCAAAACACCCACCAGCCACATTGTTCTGATCTAGGATATTGCCTGTAATTAAGCTTCACTCCCATCCAAAGATCTTCCTCATAATATCATTGAACTTTTAAGGAAATATATAAATTGACATCCATATATGATAAATGCAATACATATTCATCTTGCTATAGGTCTGTTCTTTCTGTTTCTCACCAAACCAGGAGCCCGTAGGGTCTCTCTCCTTCAACCCCAAGGCTAATTCTGCACCCCTGTCCCCTATTCTTGGTCATGATCCCAAGCTTCTAAGGGGTCTATCTACTTCTTTTCCACTTTTGATTCCTTATGTCTCTCAAGAAATTGCAAAGTAATAAGAAAAAGATTCTAGTTCTAATCCAGCCCTGGTCTGTGATCCATTGAAAACTAAAATAAAGAATTCTAATCCAATTCTGGTCAGGGGTTAGCTGGATTCGGGAGTGCAAGGATGAAAATGAATAGATGACATTTTCCATTCTCCTACAGTTAGAACAACGGATGGCTGGAAGTTCAAAGTGTTTTCTCTTCAAGCTCTGTCAAGGTCTGTGAGTTTTTATAAACAATACTGTCTGTCTTCTATCTAATGGTTTCAACATACCTAGTTAACACGTCTCAATAATTACCCCATTGCAGAGGCAGAGAGTGAAAGATGGTAATTAGGAGTTGGGCCAAACTGTTCTCAGCAGTGGTGATCAGAATTAGAGTCAAGGCTGCCTACTCCCTGGTCTATTTACTTTCCAGCCAATTCATTCCAAATGGCCCTCCCTTGCCCCTTTCACCAGCATCTCCCTTGAAACACAAATGGGCTGAGAAGACCCACAGTCACCTCTGGAATAGTAATTTCTCTGCTCCTAAGAAAGGTCTCTCTGGAGATCCTTTGTGCCAAGTGGAGGTTTAGATGATCCAAACATTTAAATGCATATTGATTGCAGTCGGATACTGTACCCTGACCTACGTCTCAAGCTCTGGACTGTATTTCTCTGGAATACCAGCTTTTTATGTATTAACCTTCTAGCAGCTCCTCATGGAACAGAGCAGAGGCCAAAATTAAAGGCCTGGACAGGGGTCAAAGTTTTACCTATTAAGCTGTGCTGGAATTTGACCTTGAGAACTGAGTTTTGCATTAACTTAATATTGCTACAGATTCTTTAAAGAGTCTAAATAATTGGGCAACCAGTCTGCTTAATTCACTCTTGTTTTGTCATTCTTCTTTTTGAAAACAAGACTAAGAAAAAAAAAGACAACAGAAGCACAGATCTCTCTCTCTCTCTTCAAATTATGAGGTTACAGTTTATTCACATCCAACTCTGATTGTGGGAAGCGTCAGGATCCCCAAGGAATGTTGACTTTACAGACACAAGGGAGAGAGGAGTTTCAGGATGGACAGGTGCTATGTCATAGAACCATGAATCCTTGAGCTGTAAGATACATTAAAAAAAAATCATCTGGTTCAGCCACCTGCATTCAGACAAGGAAAGACCATCAGAATTACCTTTTCTCTGGGAGAAACTGGGATCCAGAAGAGGTGACTAGTCAAGTGATTTATCCAAGGTCAGAAGTGGCCTCCTGCCACTGCCTCCAACTACAGCGCTGGCAAAGGAGAGCTCAACTCATCCACAGAAGGGCTATAAATGTCTATTCCTCCGGTAGAAACCAACTACCTTCAGGCCAGATGGCTAGAGTGATAAAACTATTATTAATTTTTTCCAAAAAGTGCTTTTTAGAATGAAGAATGGAGCCGTGCAATTGAAAGCTCTATCCGAGAAACATGAGAGGCACGCAGGATGGGCTGCTGTCAAGGACAGGCTGGCACCAGGCCCTCAGGAAGCTTCATGGACTTCAAACCAAATTATTATAGTGATTTCAATCAGCAGATGGGATTCCACAAACAATAACATTTACAAGATAATCTCCATTCTAAGTAATTGCTATTTCCCAAGAGCCGGATGGTGGGAAAGAGTATAGCCATTCCAAGGAAGATACACCTGCTTCCGAATATTTTTCCCCCCTTCAATTAGCTCTTGGTTCAACATACATATAACACATTTTTGTGCTTACCTACACATGCACATGACCATACATACACACAGGGCCCCTGAAAAGCCCACAGGGCAGCTCAATGGTAGGATCTTAATCATCGCACATGTAAGTTTCAGACTGGCTCTCCACTAGTAAAGAGCAAAACAGAGCTGGGCAGCGGTGTTCCCGTATCAAAGAACAAAGTTGAAACTCCCATACAATTATGTTTGATCACAGTAGAAGGTGAAATCATTAGATATTAGCGAGGTGCAGTGGAATAAAAATGATGTGTTAGCGGGGGTTCATTACACTGTATTTTCAGAGCCAGGAAGATCAATGCGTTCATGCATCATGAATTAGGCTCCGGCTTTAGCCTTCCCTGCTCTCCGGAAACCCAACATGATCTATCACCAGCCATACATCACTGTTTCAGGATTGCACATTAATGAGAAAGCTGCAGTTTCCGCCTGTCAAGCTGACCAGCTGCCTCTTTCTCTGCAGAAGGGGGAATATTTCTGGTTCAGGATTTTACTTTTAAAACAAAAAGGGGGCACAAGAGGTCAGTATCCACTGGACAGTCACACAGTCTGATCTTTATGCTGCCCCAGTGCTCCAACTAGTGATCCTGTCCTTCCTGGTTGCTGACCATCCTGAACCCTGGCTGGCAGGAATTCACCTTTATGGCTTTAGATGTTGCATAAGGACACAGTCCACGTGACACATCTAGGGTCTCCTGGGGCATGCACTCTATCCCCTTAGGGTTGGCTTAACATCATTGGGTATATTTAGAAGTCTCCAAGGGACATCCAGGTGTTAAGGGTCCCCTCTTCTAGGTCCAGTGCCCTGCTATGCTCCCCACCCCCTCCTTTGCCCTTAATAGAGGCTCTCACCACCCAGCAGTTTGCTGCTACACTTTCCCTTCATTTATTCTCAGTCCACCTCACCTCCCCCCTGCCTGACCCCACACCTGCCAGCACGGCCCCTCTTCCCTGCTGGTGTTCAGATACCCGCAGACAGTTCTGATCGCTGCTTTTAATCGGCGTTTAGCCAGTCTGTCCATATTTAGTTCCTTTAATCTCTCCTCATCATTCAATCCCTCCAGCCTCTTTATCATCTTTTTTTTTTTTTTTTGTGTGTGTTGCTCTTTCCTGAGTTTTATCTAATTTGTCTACATCATCCTTCTGGCTGTGACATGCCCACCAGCCCTGAACTCCATCGCTTTAGGAAGAGAGGCTGGGAAGGCCTCAGTCCACACTTCTCTTCTCCTCCAGCCTCTTCTCAGGTCTATTCTTCACCAACAGAAGAATCGTGAGAAGTTTGGGGGTGAATATGGGCTGGGTAGGGCTTCCCAGTGGTAAAGAAACCTCCTGCTAATGCAGGAGATGCAAGAGATGCGGGGTTGATCCCTGGATCAGAAAGATGCCCTGGAGGAGGGCATGGCAACCCACTCTAGCATTCTTGCCTGGGAAATCCCATGGACAGAGGAGTCTGGCGGGCGGCAGTCCATGGGGTCACAGAGAGTCAGACATGACTGAGCAACTGAGTACACACACACACTGGGCTGGGCAAGACCTGCCCCTTCCCTGTCTAGCTCATTGCTGAGACAGGTAAAGGCAATAGAAGACGGGATGTCTGAAGAAAAGAGACTGGAGTTAAGTACATAGAAAACTTCCCAAGGTCATTCCTTGGGAACAGAAGAGACTGTGGCCTCATCAGCCTGGACTCTGGGAGAAGGAGGCTGTCAGAGGAGGTATCGCTGTGCCCTCATTCCCTCGTTTCTAGCCAACAGGGCTGACAATGAGCATCAAGGCTGACGGCTTGAGGACTGTGATCAGCTCTGTTAATCTGGGGGAACCATCCTTCCCTGATAACATACGACATGTAAGGAGTCTGAGCACTTGGAAAGGGGTTTCCAGCTCCATCTATGAAGAAGAGTTAGAGCTGGCTTGAAGCCTTAAGAGCATCAGTTTGGAAGGTCACAACTCTCTAAGAAAATTTGAACTCAGAGCAGGAATTAGAGACTGTAGATGATGGGCAGATGGAGATATTCACTAAAGGATGCATGGAGCTGATCCCAGACTTAGGAGGCTTATATCCCCAAACCATTGGAATGCACTTTGTGGGGAGAAGACTTGGGGTTGGGGCTGGTTGGAGGAGGGCAGATTTTCTTATTTGCATGGGTAAAAGGAAGCATCATATGTTGGTGAGAGGCTTTCTATGTATTGGGAATTTGGATCTATTATTTCAATCAGGTCTTTTCTTAAATATCACTTCCTTAGAGAAAGCTTCCTTGAAAACACCATCTAAAATGGAACTCTACTTTGTCCTCTGTCCATTTTGCTGCAAATATCCAATGTTCTATTGGTTTAGCACTTTATTATTCAATTTCCCACCAGACTATAAGCTCCCCGAGAGCAGGGGTTTCCTCAAAGCAACAACGGCCGTATCAGACACTGGCTCCAATGGTTGTCTGCGCACCAGCTAACTGCTATCTTGTTTGGGTAATTTTACCTCATGGATCCCAGTTCAAACTGACAGGATCTGGTGTCTGGATGGGCTGGCATGGTCTGAGCCAGTCTGGTTCTCCTGGGATCTCCAATCAAAGCCCTGCTGAGTTCAGGGGAGGGAGAATCAGCTGAAGAAACCTGCCCCTTCCTTATTGTTTCCTTCTTAACAGCTTGAAATGGAAGAAAAAGAAAGTGTCAGTTGTGGAATGAAGGAAGCGGAAGGCTCAGTCCCCCTCTGCCTTCCACAGGCTGCCATCAAACCTGTTTATCCTGTTTCGTTGATTTTTTTTTTTTTTAAGCCCTATACCAAGGAGAGCTCTGTCATTGGCTCTTTCTCCCTTGAAAACACAGCTGCTGTGTCTTCCAACTACCACCCTTGTTTTATGAATGGCTTAAAGCTCAGGAAGACACAGGAACACGAATTTGAGCAAACTCAGGAAGAGTAGAAGACAGAGGAGTCTGGCATGCTGCAGTCCATGGGGTCACAAAGAATCAGACACAGCTTTGCGACTGACCAACAACAATAAGACACAGGGAAAGAGTTTCTGACTCTCTAAAGGAAGATGTTCCTACTTCACACTTAAATCCAAAGTCAGTGGGATCCTGGTTGGTCTCCACTGAGATACCTCCATCCCCAATGCCAGTCATCCACCAGTATGTTCTGATAACCTAAATCTAGGGTACCTGAGACTTGTGTATGTATTTTTCAAATCCACTTTATATAGTGTATAGTTACTCTATCTCTATCTATTGTTGTTATTAGTCGCTAAGTCTGACTCTTTAGCGACCCCATGGACTATAGCTGGCCAGGCTCCTTTGTCCATGGGATTTTCTAGGCAAGAAAATATTGGAGTGGGTTGCCATTTCCTTCTCCAGGGGATCTCCCTGACCCAGGGATCAAACCCAAGTCTCCTGCATTCTTTACCACTGAGTCACCTGGGAAGCCTTATTTCTATCTATACTTTTTTCTAATTTTAAATTTTTTAATTATACTTTCCCCCCCTCATTCCCCACCAAACACTGAAAATTCCAGAAGAATAGGAAACTTTACTGATTAGTTCACTGTATCTTTAGACTCTAGGCCTGGTACATAGTAGATGTTCAATAAGCACTTGTTAAGTGAATAAATATATTTGTATATCATCTGGTCCTTTGAGATTTGTAGCTTTTAACCCGAGATACCCTAAAGTCCCCTGAGGCACTTATAAAACATTCCCATACCCGGACCCCATCCAAGACCATTTAAGTCAGCATTTCTGAGGATAAGGTCTAGCTGTTGTTGTGGACTGCAGCACACCAGACTTGCCTGTCTTTTACCATCTCCCAGAGTTTGCTCAAACTCATGTCCATTGAATCGGTGATGCCATCCAACCATCTCATCCAACTGTTGTCCCCTTCTCCTCCTGCCTTTAATCTTTCCCATCATCAGGGTTTTTTCTAATAAGTCAGCTCTTCACATCAACAGGCCAAAGTGTTGGAGTTTCAGCTTCAGCATTGGTCCTTCCAATGAGTATTCAGAGTTGATTCCCTTTAGGATTGAATCAGTATAGTCAGTATGTGTGTGTGTGTGTGTATATATATATATATATATATATATATATATATGATTGGCTCATATGATTATGGAATCTGGCAAATCCAAAATCTTCTGTGAAGGCTAGAAGGCGAGAGACCCAGGAGAGTACAAAGTGCAAATGAAGTCTTGAAGACTGTCTGCTCCCTGGAATCAGCATTTTTGAACAGTCTCAGGTGATTCTAATCTGAGCAAGGATTGGGAGCTACCACTCTAGATGCATCAGTGTGTTTGTAAGGAATCTCTAAGCTTCAGATATAGCACTGGACACAATTGCCATATCTTGAGATTCTGTGGCCATGGTTCAGTACACAGAGTGGGTCAAGAGGGATGAGATTCTACCAAGACCTACTCTTTGGGACATGTGATGGGGGAATAACTTGTTTACAAGAAAGACTGAAAAACAGACCTTCTAATAGCATGGCAGATGCTGAGTCAATAACAGAGGGTCCATGGGAAAGGTGCAAAGTTACCTGTCAAAGGAAAAGAATATGGTAAAAACAAGATGGTGAACTGGAGTTGAGTGTTAAAAATCAGACAGATGGGCATCAGTAAGGTTTCTCTACAGGATCTGGGGACCCAGACAGCGGATGAAGTTTAAGATAGAACTACTGTAATTGGGTGGTTAGAAAGGGACTTATTAATAGCCTTCTAGGGCAACTCCACTGCTGCTGCTGCTGCTGCTAAGTCACTTCAGTAGTGGCCAACTCTGTATGACCCCATAGACAGCAGCCCACCAGGCTCCCCCGTCCCTGGGATTCTCCAGGCAAGAACACTGGAGTGGGTTGCCATTGCCTTCTCCAATGCATGAAAGTGAAAATTGAAAGTGAAGTTGCTCAGTCCTGTCCGACTCCTAGCGACCCCAAGGACTGCAGCCCACCAGGCTCCTCCATCCATGGGATTTTCCAGGCAAGAGTACTGGAGTGGGGTGCCATTACTGGATCATCAAAAAAGCAAGAGAGTTCCAGAAAAACATCTACTTCTGCTTTATTGACTATGCCAAAGCCTTTGACTGTGTGGATCACAATAAACTGTGGAAAATTCTGAAAGAGATGGGAACACCAGACCACCTGACCTGCCTCTTGAGAAACCTATATGCAGGTCAGGAAGCAACAGTTAGAACTGGACATGAAACAACAGACTGGTTCCAAATAGGAAAAGGAGTACGTCAAGGCTGTATATTGTCACCCTGCTTATTTAACTTCTATGCAGAGTACATCATGAGAAACGCTGGACTGGAAGAAGCACAAGCTGGAATCAAGATTGCCAGAAGAAATCTCAATAACCTCAGATATGCAGATGACACCACCCTTATGGCAGAAAGTGAAGAGGAACTAAAAAGCCTCTTGATGAAAGTGAAAGAGGAGAGTGAAAAAGTTGGCTTAAAGCTCAACATTCAGAAAACAAAGATCATGGCATCTGGTCCCATCACTTCATGGCAGATAGATGGGGAAACAGCGGAAACAGTGTCAGACTTTATTTTTTTGGGCTCCAAAATCACTGCAGAATGTGATTGCAGCCATGAAATTAAAAGACGCTTACTCCTTGAAAGGAAAGTTATGACCAACCTAGATAGCATATTGAAAAACAGAGATAATACTTTGCCAACAAAGGTCTGTCTAGTCAAGGCTATGGTTTTACCAGTGGTCATGTATGGATGTGAGAGTTGGACTGTGAAGAAAGCTGAGCACCGAAGAATTGATCCTTTTGAACTGTGGTGCTGGAGAAGACTCTTAAGAGTGCCTTGGACTGCAAGGAGATCCAACCAGTCCATTCTAAAGGAGATCAGTCCTGGGTGTTCTTTGGAAGGAATGATGCTAAAGCTGAAACTCCAAAATTTTGGCCATCTCATGCGAAGAGTTGACTCATTGGAAAAGACTCTGATGCTGGGAGGGATTGGGGGCAGGAGGAGAAAGGGACGACAGAGGAAGAGATGGCTGGATGGCATCACTGACTTGATGGCCATGAATTTGAGTGGACTCCAGGAGTTGGTGATGGACAGGGAGGCCTGGCATGCTGCAATTCATGGGGTCGCAAAGAGTCGGACACGACTGAGGGACTGAACTGAACTGAACTGAGGGCAACTGGAGATTGGTCAGGTTGTGGAATAGGAACTCAGGGTGGAGGTGAAGAGACCTCTGTACCAGAATAAGGGGCTGCCAGTGAGCTGAAACTCAGAAATAAAGCTGGGAGTATATAATTATGCTGTTGGGTAGCTCAGCTGGTAAATAATCTACCTGCAATGCGGGAGACCTGGGTTCGATCCATGGGTTGCAAAGATCCCCTGGAGAAGGGAAAGGCTACCCACTCCGGTATTCTGACCTGGAGAATTCCATGGACTGTGTAGTCCATGGGGTCGCAAAGAGTCAGACGTGACTGAGCGACTTTCACATTAGGAAAGTAAAGTGAAAGTGAAGTCACTCAATCGTGTCCGATTCTTTGTGACCCCATGGACTGTAGCCCGCCATGCTCCTCAGTCCATGGGATTTTCCAGGCAAGAGTACTGGAGTGGGGTGCCATTTAAACCTGAGTATTAATGTAAAAGGATACTCAATACTAAAACCATCAGATAGTTAGAAGAAGGAGATGTAAGCTACTTAAACAATTCTCGCTGTGTCTGTTCTGTTCATCCATGTGTAGCAGAGTACCTGGCAGATAAAAAGTTCTCATTGAATGAGGAAGGAAGAAGCTGGAAGAGGCTTGAATCTGCCTGCAGCTGAGGGTCATTAGTAGATTTCTTTTCTTAAAAATAGCTTTATTGATATGTAATTCACTATACCATAGAACTCATCTATTTAAAGTATAGGATCCAATGGGTATGCTTCAGTCTATTACCTTATTAATTTTTTTAATTGTAAGATAGAGATAGCATAAGACGTGTCATTTTAACCATTTTCATGGATACAATTCAGTGACACTAATTATGCTCACAATGTAGAATCATCATGTGCATTTCCAAAAAGTCATCAACCCAAACAGAAGCTCTGTAACGTTAAGCAATCACCCACAGGCCCCCCAGGAACCTCTAAACTATGTCTGTCTCTATGAATGTGCCTATTTTAGATATTTTATGTAAGTGAAATCACACACTATTTGTCCTTTTGTGTCTGGCTTATTTTGCTTAGAATACATAGTTGTGAGGTGTCCGGAAGGCTGGCGGTATGGTAGGACTTTGAAGTTGACAAGTCCATTTTTTCATACTGGCTGTAGTTTTGATCTTATTGCTGAATCTGCTAAGATCTTGTTTTGTTCTACTAATGCTCTGAGGGTTAGCATCAGTCCCTTCCAACCTCCCCTACCCACCACCCCAATCACCTTGGACTGGATTTTCTCCTCAGAGTTCCTTTTCAAGCCAGTAATAGAGGAAGTATTAAGAAGCTGCTGCAGCCTCCCAATTAATACACATCTCCATAATAATTAGTTGAAGGAATCCTTTGAAGTCCTGTTGAAATCGTTCTCTTTCTGAAGGAAGGGATAGGGCTTCCTCTGCATTATCAACCCAGAGGGAGAGTTACTCTCAGCTCATCACAGCCTGCTTCTTCTGGAAGGTTCTATCACAAGGACCCCTTCCCTCGAGTCTACCTCCCAACCTTCTGCCTGCTGCTTTCTCCTGCCCCTCCAGCTCTTTCTGTCTCTTAGGATAGCAGCCAAATTCCCTTAGGTCTGCTGAGGGCCCAGCTGAGCCGCTGGTATTCATCCTGGGTCCTTTGATGCAGAGTTGTTCTCACAGCAGTTGCTGAGGCCTTAACGGGCAGGAGGGGCCATCATGGATAGTTGTCAATTACAGCAGAAGGTCACGGTCCTTTGTGGCAGAAAGATGTTCCCATTTAGTCAAGTACACTGGGACATTCAATGTGAAATAGACTAGGAGTCCAGGGTCATCCTTTCTAGAATCTCTAGACAAGGAAAGTCAAGGACTTGGGCTGGAGAAGAAGATGGGAAAGTGAGAGGGAGTCTGAAAGATGGGGATTATTTGGGGAGAGAAAGGAGAACAAGGTAAGAAAAATGAGAATTGATAGATGGCTTTGTTGGAATCTAGGTAACACTTCCTAATCTTACTGCCCAAGTCACATTTATGGCTGGGACATTTAACTGGGCATTCTACAAAGGCTATTTGTGGGGTAAGAGCTTTGATAATCTAGAGATTTTTTTTAAGAAATTATATAATATGTGCAGCATACTAACAGAATAAAACCTGGTAGTATTCTCATTCTTTTAGAGTGCTATGGGGTTGTACACCCCACTGTGGGACACAGGAAACCTGATTGCAATTTTCAGCCGGGTCTACGGGTTCAGGCATGCATCTTGAATGATACCTGATCAAATTAACTGTAAACATACCTCAAGCAGGATGTCATGTTTAATGTGGTTCTAACTCCAGTTCCCTTTTCAGGAGGAAATTTAAAAAAATCTTTAGCCAAGCAAATCCTGTTTTGGTTTGATTTTTTTTTTTTTTTTTTGTCTTCTTTTGTTCTGGATCTTTGACTATATTCTGTGCTATTATAGAGAGTCCACCTAATTTTGAATGGTTGTTCCCTTTTATACTAATTGTAAAAAATTCTCAGTCTCTCTGGCAGCAACTTCTTAGTTTTCTCTGCAAGTACAGAATCTGCATTCACTGTATTTCTGTAGGTCTAGCTACTGCTGTTTATAATAGCCACTGTGTTGATCCATGCAGTACAGAGCCATTTCTATAATCATTCTATGAGTTTTCTATGAAATTACCTAAAACCCCAAGAATATTACCTTTTTACAGACCACAGCTGAACGCTGTGCTTTGTGTGCTCTGTGAGCTAATGTGAGGAGCACTGGGGAGAGATGATGGCCTCTGACTTATTTAGGGGCAGGGGAGTTGGTCAGAAGCGAATCTCTGCTCAGTTTAGCTGTAGCTAGACAAGTTTCCGCTGACATCTAGAACTCACTGACTCTATATTATGTCTCCTGTTAGTCTGCTGTTGTTCAGTCGCTAAATCCAACTCTTAGTCGCTAAGTCCATGGGCTGTAGCATGCCAGGTTCCTGATCCTTTACCATCTCCTGGAGTTTGCTCAAATTCATGTGCGTTAAGTTGGTGATGCCATATTCTGCTGCCCCCTTCACCTTTTGCCTTTACTCTTTTCCAGTGTCAGGGTCTTTTCCCATGAGTCAACTCTATGAATCATGTGGCCAAAATATTGGAGCTTTAGCTTCAGCATCAGTCCTTCCAATGAATATTCAACTTTGATCTCCTTTAAGATTGACTGATTTGATCTCCTTAACAGTCCAAGGGACTCTCAAGAGTCTTCTCTCATTAGTTACTTCATCGCTAGATGGTTTTTCCTGAACAATTTCACGGTCACATTCATGTGAACATTTATGTGCAGCAAAAACATAGAATTAAATGACTTGTTTTAGTTGCTTATTTCTGTTTAGAGATTTTATTTGTAATCCCATCAACTGGGCATCAGAACAGGAAATCCAAAATATTCCAGAAGAGATATTGAGGCTCTTCTAAGTTTGAGAGGGAGTGGTGGAATCTGTGGAAACTTCCAATGGGAGAATGTTTTTCAGGGAGAGAAATGGGCATTTTATGCACTGTGGTGCTTCTTCTTATCTGAAATTAGACAGCCTGGCATAGAGTAAGACTCTTCTTGGGGCTTTTTGGAGTGAATTTGGTGAAGGCAATCTATGTATTAGTTGGGATAAGTAGGGCTGGCTGCTGTAACAGATAACCCCCCATATCTCAGTAGTTTAACCATGGAAGTTCATTCCTCACTCACACTATATGTCAGTGAAGCTTCTAGTCTAGGTGATCATGAAGGGACTAAGGCTCCTTCCCTCTTATGGAAGGAGAACTTCAAAATCCTCTTCATGAAACTGGAAAAAGGAATTGGAAACAGTGGATTACAGGAGAAGAGGTCTATGGGTCAGACCTGTAAGTGGAAAACATCTTCTCTGTCCACATTTCAGTGCTGGGAATTCAGTCGTATGGTAGTACCTCTCTCTAAGGAACTGGGGAAAATCTGCCTAGGAGGAAAAGGAAACAAGATTTGTGAGAATAGACAGGCTTTCCCACCCCATTTATAATTTACGCATACAAAGGAAATCAATGAATTGCCATCACTAACCCCGATCGTCTGTTTTGTCATTGTTTTGCTTTTTTGTTTTTGTTTTCCTTGAAGCATTTCACTTCAAGTGGTGCCCCTCCTTCCCTCCAGCCCAGAGTTACCTGGCAGGATGAACGATGAACTGCTCTTGGACCTGTCACTCAGAATTCTGCACGCTGGCACGTGCCACGCACTGACTGGCCATGGAGGGTAATGAAAAGCCAGTCCTTCCCAGCTGGTCAGCACGTCTCTCTCTGCAGCTGCTCCACATTCTCACAAACACATCCAGATGGCTTATACCTGAGAGGGAGGAGGCAGCCTTGGACACGTGCATGTGGAGCCTGATTCTGGATCTGGGCTTTGCTGCCCTCACTTCATATGAGGAGGAAGGTGGCTCCATTACAGAGATCAGCACTCCTAGACCTGCTAGGCTGGTCCAGGTACATCCAGGCACTCCAGAAAACATGAACATGGCAGAAGGTTTTCTTCATGAATCCTGAGAAGCAGTCTACATAATGACTGCAGAACTATAAGTTTCTTCTTTCTTTCCTTCCTTCCTTCCTTCAGCAAATCCTTATTATGCCTAACTATTATAGACATCCGGAGAAGGCAATGACACCCCACTCCAGTATTCTTGCCTGGAAAATCCCATGGACGGAGGAGCCTGGTGGGCTGCAGTCCATGGGGTCACGAAGAGTCGGACACGACTAAGCGACTTCACTTTGACTTTTCACTTTCATGCACTGGAGAAGGCAATGGCAACCCACTCCAGTGTTCTTGCCTAGAGAATCCCAGGGATGGGGGAGCCTGGTGGGCTGCCGTCCACTGGGTTGCACAGAGTCAGACACTACTGAAGCGACTTAGCAGCAGCAGCATTATAGACATCAAGGTTACAGAAATCAAGGAGGTCCAAACCCTTGCCATCTTCTAGTGGGAAAAAGAGAAGCTGAGCAAATGCACAGAAAAGAAAAATAAGAAACCACATATAAAAAGATTTCAGCAAATGAGAAGTCCTTTCTCAGTCTTGATGGGGAAGTCACATTCTTCCCACAGATGGAGGACTTATCCTCTTCTGGGTCTGAATCACAGATGTCTCAGATGATAGGGCCCTCTCAGCCCCTCAGGACATCTAGGCACTCTGACAAACCCACATTCACTTCCCCCTCTCCTACTTCCTGGCCGGAAGCAGCTACCTTCCAAAGCCCAAATCAGCTCACTCCTCATCTTTCCTGAACCCATGAGCAAGAAGTCAGGCTATCAGAAAGAGTTGGGGCAGAACTGGCATTCTTTGTGTCCCATCAGGCCTTACCTGGTACCCAGACTTGGTGCCCCTCTTCTCCCAATGTTGAATCCGCTTGGCTGCCACTTCTGCAGCCTCAGCTCTGCCCAGGTTCCAGGAGCAATTCTGACTTCAGGCTGGGAGAATTCAAGCTGCTGTCATTCAACAATGTCAATTTGCTCTTGTCACCCTGGCTACTATCTTGTTTTCCCACATCTTGTGACTCATTCTGACAAGTGGATAGTCTGACATATACCTCTGTCCCCAAGTCACTGCCTTGGTTATTTTCTTGGTTCTCAGGGCCTCAGAGGCTGAGGACATTCGTTCCTTGCTTGAGTGTCCTGCTGTGGTCTCCAGTCCTCTTGGGGTCAGCATCTTGCCCTTTTGCCCTTGTGCCTGCAAACAGACATCCCTGGAGATGGCTTCCCGCCTCTTGGGACTCCTGAGTGCTGTCCTTATTTGATTTATTCCTCAGGTGCATCGCTGTGCCCATCCACCCAGGAGGTGGCCCCCAATATTTTCCAAGGAAGCCCCACAGCTAGCTTCCTATTCCCACTGGCATGTGGCCTGTTACTGCATCTGTCAAACTGTGCATTCTGTGTCCCCCGCACTGGGCTGGTCATTCTGCTCTCACATCAGTGTTTGCCCCACCTGAGTAGATGCACCTAATTCCAGATCTCAGCACGCTTGCTGTCTTCCCTGTCCTAATGCAGTTAATCAGTCCATGCCCAGCTGTGTCCTCAGATATGACTCTGCCTCTCCCTTGGGACTCACCATCCTTCTTCTATCTTTTAAGTTCCCACAGAGGTCTCAGTTGGGTAATCAAGAGGTACTTAGGGCATCAGATATCCGAGATACAGAGAGAGGAGCTGACACAGTTCCTTTAGCTCTAGTTGGAAAAAAAAGTCAACAGAAGGCTAGGGCAGCTGTAAGCGAGACATGGCAGCCTTGCTAAGTAGGGATCTCAAATCCCTGTGGTGTGAAGACAGATGTCCCATAAACCCGCATGCAGCCTAATTTATATTGGATGGTTAGTTCTTCCATGGGAAGGTTATCTGGCCTGGGCTGGAAGCAAGGGTGTCCAGTGGGAGCCCTCCTCTCTAAAGCTTGCCCCATGCCAAGAAGGGAGCACCAAACTTTCCCTCCAAGGGATACTATTGCAATCCGGTATTTGCAGGCTTTGTCCTAACAGCCCTAGCCTGATAGCCCTTGTTCCTTCTTTATGTGATGTGCGTCTGACCCCAGGCTTTGCCCTTCTGGTTTCCTGTTAGCTCCAGCCAAGACTCCAGCTTTGGTGCCTCAGTTTGCCTGCTTCTCTTGCTTCCAGATTCTGCTTCCTCCTCCCCACACCCCTGATTCATGGTATTCATTCATTTATTCAATCAAGATTTCTCCTCTCCAGGAGCTTATAATCTAGAGAGAAGAAAATGATACAACTGGTTACTGGGTATGATTGTGATAAACATTACATGGGGAAATTTGAAGCTATTATGGAGAGATGATCAACTTTATCTGGCGGATCAAGAATGCTTTGAGGAGGAAGGGATTTAGGAAGCAAGGTGAAGGGACTCTGGGTGCTGGTGTGGGAGACAGGAGGGCATGACAGTGTTTTAGGCTCAGTGGAACAGCATGGGCAATTGTCCTGGGGCAGGTCAGTCCTCAGCCACATCTTTCCTCCAGACTCGGCATTACTCACACTCTCTGCCCGGTAGCTGACCACTCAGATTCTTTGGCCCAAGAACCTTCCTTTTTGCATTCTGTCGCAGAAGCTCCGTGGGTACACTCTGGTTTTCCCAGGGTGCGTCATGGTCTTGACTTTGGCTCTTAGGGGTTGAAGTGAAGGTTTATGGCCTCAGGAAGTTCACCTAAGATTCTGACTTTCTTTCCTCCCCCTCAATCTGACTGCAGTAGTCATGTACAGATGTGAGAGTTGGACCATAAAGAAGACTGAGCACCGAAGAAATGATGCTTTCAAATTGTGGTGATGGAGAAGACTCTTGAGAGTCCCTTGGACAGCAAGGAGATCGAACTGGTCAATCCTGAAGGAAATCAACCCTGAATATTCATTGGAAGGACTGATGCTGAAGCTGAAGCTTCAGTACTTTGACCACCTGATGCAAAGAACTGACTCATTGGAAAAGACCCTGATGCTGGGAAAGATTGAAGGCAGGAGGAGAAGGGGATGACAGAGTATGAGATAGTTGGATGGCATCACTGACTCAATGGACATGAGTTTGAGCAAACTCCAGGAGATGGTGAAGGACAGGGAAGCCTGGTGTGCTGCAGTCCATGGGGTCCCAAAGAGTTGGACAAGACTTAGCGACTGAATAGCAACAACAACCTGATTGCAGGGGCTCCCTCTTCTCTCTGCGTCTAGTGCATCGCCTGGCTCACAGCAAACACTCCAGGAATGCTGGCTGATTTGATTAGCTTTGATCTGAGTCCATGTAAATAGGTACAGGAGGAGAAACAGAAGCGAGAATCAAAGGATGATGACTATAAGGGGAGCAGTGATGTAATTTTAACCTGAAAATTATCTGTGAATAGACTGCACAGTGTATTCAAACTTCAGTCTTTCATAATCTAATTGCATGCAAATACCTCATGTGGTCTTCCTTACAAGCTTGTGTACCTGGATAGAGAATTTTCGAGAATCCAAGTGGAGCTCCTTGGGGTAAGAAAAAATTAAAAACAGGGATTTGGAATCTTTGAATTGAAAGGTAGCAGCAGCATTTAATATGAAGCAGCGCCACCCCCACCCCCACCCCCGCCAAAACAGTGGAGTCGCCTTCTTCAAACACCCCTAATCCTTCACTTGAATCACACACGCTGCTTGACTCCATTTTTGGAAATCTCTAATTGGTAGAAATGCCTCATCATGGGGTAAAGTCGTCATTTCTCTTGTTGGTCTGAGTCTGGCCTTTCAAACCCCCCTGGAATAAATCTGATTCTTTTTCCATATGATTTCCATCCAAATATTTGTATTTCCCACTCTGTTGGGGAGCCCTGTCCTGCCAGTTCAGCTCTGTTCAGGGGCTGGACTGCAGGAAGGAGCTCGGAGGGTCCCTGAACTGCAGGTCCCAATTCCTGCACTGTCCTTGCAGCCCCATCACTAGGTCATGTCTGCTCATGATGAGGTCCAGCTCCTGTGCCTAAAGCCATGTTCATTCTCTCGTGCCTAGATGCCTGCTTCAGCTCCCTGCCTGGGACTCCCCACCTTGGATTGGATCTTCCCTCACAAAGCCTTCCTAGAACCGGAATCAAACCCCATCCCTGTGGCTGAGTCCCAGTGTTTGATGCCAAGTTTTTCTCCTTTGTCCCTTACCTGCTGCCAGACTCCGCTGATCCTTTCTGGGCCAGCTGTTGACATCAGCTTCCTACTTGACCTCTGATTCCCTATTTCTAGCCCATACATAGAATGCATTTGAGTATATCAGTGTTATAAAAACTAGCCATGACTTAGAAACAGCTGAGGGAAACTTTATGCATGTATGTGTTAGTTGCTCAGTCATGTCCAACTATTTGCGACCCTGTGGACTGTAGCTGGAGAAGGCAATGGCACCCCACTCCAGTACTCTTGCCTGGAAAACCCCCATGGACGGAGGAGCCTGGTAGGCTGCAGTCCATGGGGTCGCTAAGATTCGAACACGACTGAGCGACTTCACTTTCACTTTTCACTTTCATGCATTGGAGAAGGAAATGGCAACCCACTCCAGTATTCTTGCCTGGAGAATCCCAGGGACGGGGGAGCCTGGTGGGCTGCTGTCTATGGGGTCGCACAGAGTTGGACACGACTGAAGCGACTTAGCAGCAGCATGGACTGTAGCCCTCTAAGCTCCTCTGTCCATGGGATTCTCCAGGCAAGAATACTGGAGTGGGTAGCCATTCCCTTCTCCAGGGGATCTTCCTGACCCAGACATTGAACCCAGGTCTCCAGCATTGCAGGCGGACTCTTTACTATCTGAGCCACCAGGGAAGCCAAGACTTAGAAACAGCTGAGGGAAACTTTACAGAGTACCAGTTCCCATGACAAGGACTAGGATGAGGTGAATCAGGCCCTTAGGATAATAGGGCATCACTCTTGGGGCCCACCTCTCACTTGTATGACCCCAAGAATGATATTTCCTTACATTTTGTGCCACAGGAGTCTGGCTTGCCTCATCCTCGTCCCAATTCTGCCAGGAGCAAGGCCAACACCCAGAGATTCTAATGAATTTGGTTCAGGAAGATGCCCAGATACCAGTATTTTTAAAAATATGATGCAGGGGGTTAATATGTGCAACCAGAGTTGAGAATCACTGGACCAAATGACCTCTCTGGGGTCTCTTCCCCAGAAGTACCAGCACCGTGGAGATCTAAAGTGCCCTTCCCAACCCATGTTTCACCTTGGGACTTTCCTCATCACTTGTGATGCTCCACTGTTTCCTGGTGGGTCTCTCTCACTTGCAGATCCCAGCCAGGCTCAGTCTAGCCCATCCTCCTACTACCAGGGCTTTGCTCTGACCAATCTTTTCTTCTCCAGGCAAAGCCTCCGTTGGATAAGCAAGGTTCCAAATTAACACCCTGTTAGCTCTCCTTTGGAAATGCACCAGGTGTCTGTATGCCTCCTCCACAATGTGATCTGGAGAGTGTGTGATCCTGTTGCTCTCTGGTATGTTCTTTTTCATTCATTCAATAAGTATGCACTGAGGACTTGCTTTACACCCTGCCCTGTGCTATTTGATGAGGAGGACAAAGATATATAGGATACAGTTCATGCCTAGTGTAGTTTAGGGTAGATCTGTCTTTCCCAAAGCCTACTCTGGTTGTTAATAGATGTCACACAAAAAACTATGGTTTTTCCAGTAGTCATGTACAGATGTGAGAACTGAACCATAAAGATGGCTGAGCACTGAAGAAGTGATGCTTTTGAATTGTGGTCTTGGAGAAGACTCTTGAAAGTCCCTTGTACTGCAAGGAAATCAAGCCAGTCAATCTTAAAGGAAATCAATCCTGAATATTCATTGGAAGGACTGATGCTGAAGCTGAAACTCTAATACTTTGGCTACTTGATGTGAAGAATCAACTCATTGGAAAAGACCCTGATGCTGGGAAAGATTGAGGGCAGGAGGAGAAGGGGGAGACAGAGGGTGAGATGGTTGGATGGCATCACCAACTCAATCGACATGAGTTCCAGCAAACTCCAGGAGATGGTGAAGGACAGGGAAGCCTGGTGTGCTGCAGTCCATGGAGTGGCAAAGAGTTAGACAGGACTTAGAGACTGAACAACAACACAAAAAACAAAACAAAAACCAAATAGCCATTTCCTGGCAAAATAATTTAGGAAGGCCTTTATTACAGCACTTGTCACCACCTTTAAGATGCTAATAAACTCTGTGCATCTCCTAAAGGGGAACCCAGAAAAAGTGATTCTCAAAATATGTAACCATCAAACTCCCATGTAACCATCAAACTTCCATGTAACATGGAATATTCCAGAAGACTTTGGAAAATGTTGTCATGGATCATAAAATGCTATATCCGGAATCAAGATTAAATCTAGAGAGAAGAACTCTATTAATGGGACTCAAGATTGCGTTAGCTTTTCAAGCATCTACACAGTTCTGTGGACTCATCATGAGCTTCAGGCTGGCGAAATTCCTTGGGTCTTTTTTCACATAGCCATCCTTAAGCAGGTCTTTTTCTTTGAGAATCTGAGCTGTAGATATTTTTGGAACCTGAGCAGAGTGCCTATCAAGTTTAACTTCATTGGT
Organism: Bos mutus; assembly: GCF_027580195.1. Lineage (NCBI taxonomy): Eukaryota > Metazoa > Chordata > Mammalia > Artiodactyla > Bovidae > Bos > Bos mutus. The sequence continues at coordinate 53,753,900 of NC_091631.1, read as the reverse complement.
TTTTGTCCATAAAATCTGTTGAGATCTTTTGATGTGAATTCTACCCTCCAACATATGAGCGAGGTTTCCCAGCTATCTGTTGCCTGGAACTTAAGTATGTAAGTCTTTCTCCAAGGAAGGTCTTCATCTGAGCCTCTGAAGAACATGCTGAATAAGTCAGATCCCTCTATCAAACCACTGGAGACTTTCCTTGGCATAGATCTTTTAATCAATACTATTTAGATTTAGTCATTTAACAAATCTACCCAGGGAAGCCATCACTGAGTCCATAACTCTCCATCTAGGTCAAAGGATAATAGGGGAGGTTTTGAGAAACACTTCATGGAAATCCACATTCCCCTGGTTTACCAGTAAAGTGATCTTCTTGTTGTTTAGTCTCTAATTTGTGTCTGACTCTTTGTGACCCCATGGACTGTAGCCTGCCAGGCTCCTCTGTCCATGGGTTTTCCCAGGTAAGAATCCTGGAGTTGGTTGCCATTTTCTTCTACAGGGGATCTTCCCAACTCAGGGATCAAACCCATGTCAACTGCATTGGCAGGCAGATTCTTTTACCACTGAGATGCCAGGGAAGCCCACAATAATACTTATAAAAAGAATAAAATGAAGCCAGTTTGTTATGACTCTTTCAAAGAGGATAGTATTTTTTATTTCTGTGGTTACAAAAGCAACCTAGGCTTATTATAGAAGATATGGAAAATAGAGAGAAAAAAAAATCTAGTATTAAGAAGAAAATTAAAACCAACCAAGCTCTAACCACCCAGGGATAATCTCAATTAACTGTTGCTATGTCTCTTTCCAGTATTTTATTATGCACATAAATTGAGTTATTCAAAAATATTTATTGAGTACCTTCTATACTCCAAGCATTGGTTTTAGGTGTAGTAATGAACAAAACAGGATCCCCTCACCCCACAAAAAAAATCCCTGCCCCCAAGAAGCTTACATTCTAGTAGAAGTTTATTAATGAATGAATAGTATTTTAAATATAATCTTTAGTAAAGACACTTTAAAAAGCATCCTGCTTGTTTGCCCCAACTTGACATACTATCAGAACAACCATCCCTGGAATGACTTTGTGTTAATGGCCCCAGGCCAGCGTCTGAAGCTTCTTGTTTTCCTTACTAACTGTTCCCAATCTTCTCTTTAATCCTGCAATCTAGAAATTTGTGAGGAGTTGGTTATGAAGCTCAGCAGCTTATGGTTTCCAGCATGCAGCTTTTCCCTCGCTTTGAAAATTGGGACAAATGTGCTTATTGCCAGTCACTTGGCACCTCTTCCTTTAGACTATTTCTCTGAGATTACAGCTTGTAGTTTCCCTAACCCCTTCTGTCTGGGAGGCAATTTTTCTAGGCTTGAAGACTTGAACTCTTTTACTGCCTCCTTGCCCATTGTAGGTTTCAGGCTGTTTCTACTTGAGTTCATCCTACCCTTCCCAGATCTAGATTAGTCTCTGTGGAAGAAGAGAAGGTGGAAATAAAAGGAACTGAGAGGTTCTGCTCTCTCTCTGCTGTCAATTGACACGATGTCACTTGCTCCTCTTCTCCTTTTCTTCCTACACTGAATTCGAAGATAAAAGATTATGGAGGAGACCCAAGGAAAAGCTTTTTAATTTTCATTAGTCTCAAATGACTCTCTTTCCCAAAAAATTCCTAATCATGTTCTTGTTGGGCTGAGTGATTGGTGTTTTCCTTTTGGATCTGCTCACTCTGTCATTTTATAAATAAGGAAACTAAAGCTTATGTTTATAAATCTGATCCCAAACTGGAATTATAATATCCATTTGAGTCAACCTTGCAGTAGTTGAGGAAAAAAAAAAGTCTTGTGAAAAACCAGATCACTAGGGGAGAAAAGGGACCACAGGAGAAATTTGACTGAGAACCCCTATCATGGGGAAAGGGCAGTGAATTTCACTGAATGAGCCCCAGATTGTAGCAAGTTTTCCCTGGTTGTAGATGTCCCATGGGGCCCATTCTGGTCCATTCTGCTTGGGGGAACGGCAAAGCCCAACCCCTTTGCCTTCAGCTTTGGTGTCCCACCTGGGAGACCAAACAGCTGGTTCTTCCCCACATGTGGGCTCCCCAGCCTTACTCTCTGCATTAGCTGAAGCCCTTCTTCAGGGGAGCTGCTGACAGCTCCCTTGGATTGGCTATTGACAATCATGCTGGGGCTCCTAAGCAGCTCCTTGTTAACCTTGAAAGATGACTATTTTCAGTTTTTTCTTTATTGGAGTCTCTGTCATAACCTGCAGATGGAAGCAAATAATTTAAGAGGTGAGTAAGTAGGAATTCTGTGACCTTTAAACAGAGAACCCTAGAATCAGTGGACACAGCTGAATTGCTACCTGACTTGCCTGTCTATATGTCCTGGCTCTATCCCCAGTTCATTGTGTTAGATAAGAGGTTTTCTGTTACCCTCCGAAGGGCTGAAATTACCAGGCAAGCTCAGGAGACATCTACAACACCATTCTCTGTAAACATCGTTTGCAAGTGCTGTGTTAGTACCAAACCTGGGCAGATGCCATCTTGGCATTGACAGTGCCATCATTTAGGGCAAAGGGTGGGAGGGGTAGGAACCCAAAACATAAAAGTCGAGTTAATTTAGTCTAGTTAAATGTATCAATAAATAAAGCGGCTTCGCTTGTGTATTTTCTAAACCAAGACCAGGAAACATAAAATTCTCTGTAATAAATAATAAGAGAAAAATGTTGGTTTAGTTTTATAGCCAGAAGAGTCAGAAGAAAGCCAAGAAAAGGAGAAAAGATGGGGGTAGGGAGGAAAGGGAAGGAGATTGGAGACTGCGTGGGACAGGAAGACGGATGCTACCTTTTTAATCTTCTGTCTTGGAGATTATATCCGTCAGCTGTTAACACTTGAAAGGTTTTCCCCCCAAACTCTAAATTCTTCAGGAGCAGAAACAAGGAGCATCAGTTCAGACTCTACTTTGTGGAAAGAATAATATGGTTTATTTCCAGGTAACAGCCCTACCTAGTACACCGATAGAACTCTGGTTCCATTCTATGCCTGATACCCCCAGACACCTGGTCCTGATGCTCCCTAAGTTGTATTCTGCTGGATTGGCCCTGGCCACAAGTCCCCTTCTGCATCCCCAGCCAGTGGAATTTGGACCCATCCCTTCCTTGCAGCAGAGTTGATAGACCAACTGCAGAACTGTAGTCAGCTTCTAACTGTTCACTCCAGAGTATACAGATGCCTGAATTTCTTCCACTTTAGCTATTTCTGCTCCTGTTTGCTAGTGCACATATTCATGCAAATGCAGGAATTTCAGGAGGTGCAATTGTCTTCCAACCTAAACTTGTTCCATGAATGCCTTCTGCAACAAAATGCTTCTGCGAAATGTCTGTGAATGTCTTCCCCAGCTGTTGAAGAAGGGATTTTATCATCTTCTGTGGGTTTAGACAGGAGAAGAGTTAACTTTGGGGTGAAGAGCTGCCTGAAAGACTCCCCCTTTTATCAGTAACAGTTTCCATCCCCAAGAAGGTTGGATCCTGTGTCCAATCATTGAATGGACCTCAGACACAGCCCCTGCAGCTGAAGGTTGTTTTGTTTTAATTAACTATCTCCTCCCCATTATTTGTAGCCTATTCTTTTATGCTTTCCCCTGATTCCTTATCTTGTTTGCCACCCTTCATCGTTGGTTCTATCAGGCATTCCATCCTTCCCATCTTGATGGCATCCACCTTTGATACAAACCTCAAGACCTCAGTTTCTTTTCCATTGGGAGCCTCAAGTCTCCATCCAGCTCTCATTAATACTCTGAGGCTAGGGTCTTCCCTCTGCTCCAGGTTTCAGGACTTTAGCCAACAGCCCCTGCCCCCAACCACATTAAACAAGCAGTTGGCTCTCGCAAGATCTCTTCACTCCCTTCCTCGCACTTAATTCCAGACTGCAGCCAGCCCAGTATCCCCATGAACAGCAAGTACGAGGGACTGGGTTAATGCCATGGACAAACCCCTCCTCTTTCTTTCTGCCTCCCACCCTCCTTTGTAAAAGCCAACTGCTGAACATTTACCAACGTCGTTCGCAGCTGTGCTTCTTTCGAGCAGCTGAGGATGAAAGTTTCTCTACAGAGTAGAGATAGGTGCACATGCAATCATATTGCTCTTAATCTCCATGAGGTTGTCAGGGGCAGGAAGCAGAGAGAGAACAGATATATTTAGCAACACTTAGAGGGGTTCTAGGGGCAATGAGATCTGGAGGATCCTGAGCTTTGACTAAATAATCTGACTCCTTCGGGCGATGCTTCTCCAACATTCACATGCAGATAAATTACTTGGAGATTTGCTAACATGCAGATTCTGATTAACAAGGTCTATGTGAAGAAGTTTTGATGTGATGACAATATCAGAGGTCCCACCAGCCTGTGGACCAGGCGTTCAATAATAAGGGGCTACATCTCCTACCCCACTCAGTTCTCAACTTGTTGCCATTGCTGGCTCCTCTTACCTGCCCGAAATTCATGATTTGTAAAATGAGAGTATAGATCTGCCTGGTCTCTCAGGTCTATGAATATGAAATGTTTGATATAATGTGTTATAGTTTGGTCAGCTCACATGTCACTTCTCTAACATCTTTCCGAATTCTCCAGTGGAAGTTCTCACTCTGAGCTCCCTTCATGCTTCAGTTCAATTCAGTTTAGAATAGTTCAGTTCAATATAACTCAGAAGCCTTCACTGAACATGTCAGGTTGTAAGTTTCTTTCTTTGAGCCTGAAGAGATGATGATGCCATTTACAGACATGGAAGATTTGGTTACAAATGGGAGAGGAGACTCGGGGGGAAGATAACCAAGTTTCTTCTTTTCCCCACACATATTTATGTTATTTCAGTCCATAAATTTTCTTGATAACCAATTTATACTTGCCTAATATATGTCATATTCCTGTAATATGTAGAGGTGGAGAGGCAGCTTGGCATGACACCCTCTAGAGCCAGACCACACATGTTTGGAACTCAGCCTCGGTGCTCCCTAGCTGTGTGATCTTGGGCAAGTTACCTAACTTTTCTGTCCCTTAATTTCCTTGTCTTTAAGATGAGGATAATAATAGCACCCACCTCATAGGGTTGTTATGTTGTTAGAGTTGACATTTGTAAAGCACTTAGAATATTACTGATATTGGTATTTTAAAGAAATGTTTGTTCAAAAAATATATGTCCTGGAGGGTGTCACCCAAGAAAAGTGAGGGTAGGAGATGTGGATTTGGGAACTGTCAGTATATACATGTTGTCAGGACTTAGGAGCAAAAGATATTTTCCAGGGAGAATGTCAGCTGCAGAATGAATGGTAAAGAGAGAAAATGGAGTCTTTAGGGAGTACTGATGTTTAGGGGGTCAGCAGAGGGAGAAGATTCAATAAAGGAGACTTAGGAGTGGTCTCAGAAGTAAAGATAACCCAGGAGAAAGTGAAATCAGAAACTAAGTAGGTAGAGAATTTCAAGAAATGGGCTGCGGTCAACAGTGACAAACGCCATGGCAACATCCAATAAGATAAGGAACAAAGCAGAGCCAGTTGTTCATACGGCTAATAAAGCGTGTTTCAGGCTACGTATAATTCCTCTTTCTGCCTGTCTTCACCCACTAAGCTTTGAGTCCTCAACGTAAAGGTTCGAGTTTATTATTCAGCCCCATACACCCAGGGGCTTGCACATGCCTGCAGCACAGCAGGCTTGCTCTGTGTTGCTGAAATCTTATTTTCGTAGCTAGACTTTCTAATGACACTGGTTCCTTAGTAGCCCATGTCACCCTGCTTCTCTACTGAACAATGGGACAATAAACAAAGTGGAGAGAATTTCAATTCTTTCTTCTTTAGGTCTGCAAGAACAGTCTTGCTCAGTACTGGGTATCTTTCCACTGAGCTTGGACCACTGCAGAAATTGAGATGAGGTCTTAGGAGGTCTGGGGTGGGGAAGAACTGGCGGGGAAAATCTCAGACAAGGCCATCTTAATTGCATTCCTAGCATCTCCATGCAGTAATGGCAGCTCTCCCTACTCGCCCCGTGTGCACCAGCGTGTTCTCACAGCTTGTGTGCAAGTCTGGACCTGAAAGTCTGTGTGCTTCCAATGGCTTTCTGATGACTGCCATCTTTGCCCCATAGGAGACCAACTGACCACATACGGGTAGTGCTGACGTTTAAGGCCCCATCCAAACTCAAGATTCTGGCCTGGACGGCTCCTGAAGGGGATAGTGCAGCAGAGCCCAAGAGCTTCTCTAGGTGGAGTCCAATGACGGCTAAGGGGGAACTTCTGGGCATGCAGCTCTGAGCTGGGTGTTTCAGCTTCTGCAGGGTTGTAGGATTAATTGAGACAGGCAGGGAGGGAGGCTGGAGAGCTGAAAGAGGGCGGTGGGGTGTGTGTGTGTGTGGGTTGTAGGACTGCAGAGCCCCCTGCTGAGAAATTGTAAGGAATGGGGGTGTGGGCTGGGATGTGTGGGGAGCTCTGATTCACGCAAGTGTTGACAAATAGGCTAGATTCCTTTAACGCCGCTGGACTTTGCTCTTTCGGGATGTACAGCCAGCGTCAGCACACTGCTAATGGGGCTTTGAGAGTCTCCTTTTGATGAGCGCGTCCCAGAAAGCAGGTATTAGCCATTTCTGCTGGGGAGGCAATGAAGGCATTTGCAGCTGAAATCGGCTTTCCTGGATGCCCTAATAAAGCAGAGACTTTCAAAGCCCCATTAGCGGTGTGCTGACTGCAGCTTTACATCTGTACTAGCCCAGTTCAAGAGCGGAGTGTTGGACACTCACATCCCAAACCCCAAGGAATGAACTACCTTCAGACAGAAGTCAGCTTCTTTTCTATCAGTAGTCTGTGAGCTCCTTGGGAGAGAGACTTTGTCTCCCTATCTTGGGGGATGCTAGTTTGGTACCTAGCCCAAAATAGACTCTTAATAAACGCTGACAGAATTGGCAAACGTCTTTGGAAGGTGGGGAGTCTTCTGTTCAGGGGAGTTGGAGCATCATGTTATGAACAGTTCCTAGCATGGTGTTGGCCCTTGGTAAGCACTCAGTATGTGCTTATGAGATGAGTGAATGCAGGGAGGGCTAAAGGGGAAGGGGAGGGCAGAGATGGGGACTGATAAGGAAAAGTAGCCTTTTCCTCGGCCTTCCATCTGCCAGTGCGTCACTGCGTGCTCAGTCGCTTCAGTTATGTCTGACTCTTTGAGATTCCACGGATTGTAGCTCTCCAGGACCCTCTGTCCATGGGATTTTCCAGGCAAGAATACTGGAGTGGGTTGCCATGCCCTCCTCCAGGGGATCTTCCCAACCCAGGGATCCAACCTGTGTGTCTTAATGTCTCCTGCATTGGCAGGGAGATTCTTTACCGCTAGTGCCACCTGGGAAGCCCCGCACCTGCAAGTAGGAAGACTTTATTTCTCCCTTAGCCAGAAATAGCTAAGCTTCTCTACTAAGTAGCAGACCCCATGGTCTCCCTGTCTCCCTGGAGTGAATGAAGGCAGTAGACCTTTCTCTTTTTAAGTCCTGAATGTGGGGAGTGGCATTCGGACAGGGAGGCCCTTGTTGTTGGGCTCTTTACAAATTGTGTATGCCAAGGAATTAACAGAGATGGGGTGATAGTCCTTCTGGATGAGATAACTAAGCCTCTCAGAAGCAATGTGCCTTGTCCAGATTAACACAGATGTAAATGATGGCGCCAGAATTGAAATCCAAGTCAGTCTGCCTTCCAAGCTCCCATCTCTCTAACCACCTCCCACTTTCCCTCTGACCACAGATCCCTCTGAGGCTGTCACTCTGAATGTCAACTGTTTCTAAACAGATGACCTTCTCTACCTGTCTGACTCATGGGCACATGCCCTTAGTTAGGTAGTGGTCTAGAGGGGTATCCTCATCTCAGGTATCCATCAACTTATTCCCCTTCCATGATCCAAAGCAAATTCCTGGGGGCGGGGGTGAGAGATGGACCAGTGCAGCAGGCCTTCTAGTCATCGGTTTCCAGGGACCAGACAGTATTTCTCCAGGTGGATATGCCCTCCTCACCTCTCATCTCTTCTTTCTGAATGCATGCAGTTCCAGACAAGGCTTTCCAAGAAGTTCTGGAGAGGAAAATAAATAATAAACAAACAAATGGACTGAAATAGATAAATACATAAACACCTACCAGCTTGCCCTTGCATGCTCATTCTTGGTTTGACTCGGAACGTGCCGGGTCCCCGAAAGGTCTTTCTTGGGTCTGCCTCTGGTGTGTGACTGCGGCTCTGGGCCCCATCACTCTGCCACTTGAATATTTCCAGTCAGGATTTAGTCACTGCACATCTTTGAGAGTCCCCTAATCAGAGAAATTAACTCTCATCAGACACAGGAATTAATCTTTGTTAGTGTTGTTGTCAGTCTAACTTTGCCTTCCTTGGTGCCAGAAGAGAGGGATGCCCTAGGAGGGAGCCTCTGCCACCACCGCCAAGGGCCTCACTGGGGACATCTGGGGCTTCACCCAGAGAATAGAGACTGGCCCCTCCTCCTGCACACAGGGTATGTGGTTCCCTGAGGAGTTCTGTCCTGGGGTTGAGCCCTGAGTAGTGCTGTGTTGAGGGACTACAATATGCGAGTTATGTAATGGTGGCTGAAAGAGAACTGGGGCTTTGGGAAGGATGTTTCCAAAGCGAAATGGCAACCAGCGAGGACTCTTAGATGATGATCCACAATGGAGGGAATTTACTGTTTACCAGTTTGCCAAACTATAGACCCGTCTTTTGAAGCCAGCCTTCAATGGATGTGTTGTGTATATGGTGGGGACAGACCCTCGGTTGCATTTGTGAAAAGTCTGGAGCCAGCTTCGGGTTTCTCAGCATCATACCATCTCCAGGCACAGAGAAGGCACAATGCAAAGAATATCAGGTTGCTACAGCATAAACAAACATGACATTAACACAGTCTCCCGCAATATCTATTTCCTATCGTCTCATTTGCTCATGAAAAGTGTATTATGGAGAATCGTCTGTTAGCATCACACTTATTCACACCTCAACACTTGGTTTTGTCAGTGTCAAGCTATCTGCAGACGCCTCAGTAGTCACCAGTTGTCATCAGTGTTCTAGAGCAGATTTCCATTTTAAATTACAACATTCTCCTGCTTAAATGCTTCTTTTCTCAGGCTTAGAAAATCTCAGGGTCTTTGTTTCTGAGTGGGGATGCTAAGGAAAGCACTGGGAATCAGAAAAGAGGACATTCATCTTGGTTTGTAACCGTGTATTTTGTGACCTGGGTAAAGTCCCTTCTTTTTCTCTGGTCCTCAGCTTCTGCATTCATAAAATGTGGTTATTTGATGAGATTTGCAGCTACTGAGAAAGCAGAGCAGGGGAATGGCTTTAACTATTTGTGATGGGGAAAGAAAGGGGTCATAACTTTTTTATAATTTGGGGCACAGTGACTGGAACTTATGCCACTTCCAAGGGCACATATCATAGCCACGGGAGTATCCCACCTGGATAGGGCTCTCTGTTTCACACTCTCCATTTCTTGGATGATTGCTTTCTCTGCTTCTGGGATTTAAAAAAAAAAAGAAAAGAAAAAAATTCTCAAGATAAGTCACTTTCTCATTGGCCTGTGACATGCTACATGAACCATCTATATTACGGATGCAACCATGGATGCCGCCAACGTTGATTCATACCTTAGAGACCTCGTGGATCACTGACAGCCATGCCACCTGGCAGGCTGCCTGGAATTCACCAGGGCCTGTCAGAAGCCCCAGCTGTACCTCCATTTTTGCGACCACAGGCCGGGTGGCCACCCTTGAGTTTCAAGCCTACCTACCATTGTCAGTCTGAGGAACAATCACATCCTCAAATCAAAAGTCAGTAATTCTAAGAGGAGCATTGCTGCTCATGGAACTGAGTGGCAACTTGCAGAAGTACAATGAGATAACAAAGTCTCTTTCAGATATCTTTTCATAATTCAAAGCCCCAGGTAGCCGATAAACAATGCACCGCCAGCCTGCCGGAGTTCTTGCTATCTTGTTGACTGAAGCATTCATTGTGAGGCTTCCCAGGTATCTTATTATGGGGGAGAGGAGGACTCTGACCACTTCTGCATAGTGTAGATTAATCTGCAGATGGCACAACATCTTTACTTTGTGGTCTTTGTCTCATTGGGTGTCATGAGGGAGGGTGAGCAGCTTTCTCTGGTTTTGAACACTTGCTTTTTAATCTTTTTTGCTGCCTTTGATTTTTACTTTCAGCTCCAGGGAAGACAGGTTGTCATGGATAGAGCCTCGTGCCCAGTGTAGCACGCTGTGTGCTGGAGGAGCATCCCTCTGAACACTCACCAGTGGGTTCAGTGCCAAGGTTACCAAATCTCCTTCCTTGGCCTTCATGCTCAAATGATCTCATCAGATCAAACAAGGAACACGGCTACAGACCCACCCAAAACAACCACCTCTGCCACCAGTGCAATCCTGAAACTCCTCCCGCACGTCGAGTTTCAGGCAATGGAAGAAGGATCAAAGGCTGAGTGATAACAGATCGTTGTCATTTTCTGAGAACATGGGTACCATTGGCAGTAGAAAAAGTCACTATTTCCCAAACTTACAAACTGACCCCTTATTTAGGATCTGGGTCTTAAATAATGCTACAGATGTAAAATATAATAGCAATGGGACTAACATCAGTTTGAAATAAGCTTTCCCTTTTTGTTCTTTTTCTGTGATTTTTGAGAATCAGCAAGCAATGCTATAGAGGAAAACAGTGGTTTTGAAATCAGAGTGAAAACTGAGTTTCTACCATCTCTGTGTCCTCATTTACAAATCTGTAAAGTGGGGATAGTAATGCCTTCTTTTCTCTTGTTTAGAGGTTAAAGTGTATGTAAAGAGTCAAGCACATAGTAGGTGCTCAGTAAATGGAAGTGCTACTTATACGGGAGCACAATGAGAATATTTGATTCCAAGATGTTCTGTTGCTTTTTTGGTTCAGATTTGCCAAAAGCTACCAGTATAGGTTTAGTAATATATTTTGTCTGTGAGTAGCAAAGTGGGAAGATTTCTCTGCCTGGGGGCTCCCTGTGATTTTTCAGGAAGATGCAACCAGTACAGAAATCCTTACTATTTTTCTAGGTCGGAAAGACTATTGCTGGTGTGGGTCCTGCATTGTGAGATTTGTCTGACTTGAAAAAGAATATTGGCCACAATCCGTTATCAAACCCCCATGGGGCCAGATGTGTTTCAGAATTTAGAATTCTTTAGATTTTTGAAAAGTAATATGCTACAGATCTTAGATGTTACATAAAATCTGCAGCAAAGTCAGGAGCAGCAACTTGGTAAAACCATGCCGATTTCTGCAGCAAATATTCATCTGAAGCAGAATAAATGAGGTCTACAAAGAAACCCAGGTCAGTTTGGGTCAGGTTTATTGCCAAATGAGTTACAGGGGATCTTTCAATATTCAGTGCTTTTGGGTTTCAAAATTGCAGATCAGTGGTATATAATAATACTAGAGATGATGATGAATAATAGCAACAGTTGCATGTAATAAGTATTCTTCTGGTACCAGAGATTCTAAGTGCCTTACATATATTTTCTTATTTACTTTTCAACAACAGTCCTGGCAGTTGGTATTATTACCTTTCTTTTAGTGAGAAAGCAAATCAACTCAGAGATATTAAGAAACTTGACCAGGGTCACACAGACAGTCAATGGCAGCCTTAGGATTTGAACTTAGATCCAAGCTGATTGCAAAGTCAATGCTGGTAGAAATACAGATTAATGCTTTTCTCTGCATGGTGGGAGGCTGTCTCACACTGGAGTGCAGAGAATTCATCTTGTGGATGATGGAATATTTGCAGGGCTATTTTAGCTCTGTGATTTGAGCCAGGCTGGAAGTGTCTTAAAGATGCTAGTGTGTGTGTGTGTGTGTGTGCGCGCACGCATGTGCACTCAGTCACTCAGTTGTGTCCAACTCTTTGCAACTCCACGGACTATGTAGCCCGTCAGGTTCCTCTGTCCATGTGATTCTCCAGGTAAGAATACTAGAGTGGGGTGCCATTTTCTCCTCCAGGGGATCTTCCTGACCCAGGGATCGAACATGCATCTCCTGAATTAGCAGGTGGATTCTTCACCACTGAGCCACTAGGAAAGACCTAAAGAGGCTAGTATCTGAGAGGAATAAAGGGAAAAGAGGTAAGTGGGGCATAGGTGACCTAAACCTGGCTGTTGCAATACTGGAAGCCAACTATGCAAGCCCATCCCAGACAGCTTTTGACCTTGGTCTGATTTCCTACCCTTAAAGAAAAGCTTCCTTCAGTATCAAGTGGCCTTCCTGGTAACTCAGCTGTTCAGAAAGGCTAAGTGACCCACCTCAGCCTCAGCCCTGTGTGTGACCTCTATTGTGTGGGTTGAGTACTACAGAGGAAAAAAAATCCTAATAAGCCTTAATGGGGGAGGAAATGGCCATCCTAAAAATAACGGTCGGCCCTGTGGAGTAATGACATCATTAGCCAACCCCAGCCTTGACGGATTCTAAGCACTTTTGACCAGACATTTTATTTTAGCACAAGATGTATCAAGCAGCTCTATTATGCTTGTCAGCCCAAGCAAGGGTGGCGAGGCAAGAATTAAGTGAAAGGCGCCTGAGAAGGGCCGTGACACTTGCTTTAATCACATTTTACATAATTGGGAGAGTTGCTATTTCCGAATCTTTGGCCGGTAGACCTTCATGACCACAACAAAATAGATATGGGAAGAGAAGAAATTCCATCCTCTGGAGAGGAGTTGGTGTTCTGATTTAATTCTAGGTCTTGGGGAGGAGAAGGGGCCTGGAGAACTGGGTTAACCAGGATCTGCCGAGACAGTAGTGGGTGTCACGTTGATTTCCTCCTCCCCAGGGTTATCCTTCTCTCTTTTTAAAAATTTTTAAAAAGATTTATTTATTTGTGACTGTGCTGAGTCTTTGTTGCTGTAGACAGGCTTTCTTTAGTTGAAGTAAGTGGGGGCTACTCTCTCTAGATGTGACCCTCAGATTTCTCATTCCAGTGGCTTCTCTTGTTGCAGATCACTGGCTCTAGGCACACCGGCCTCAGGAATTGCAGCATGCAGGTTCAGTTGCTCCATGGCACGTGGAATTTTCCCAGACAAGGATCAAACCCATGTCCCTGCATTGGCAGGTGGATTCTTAACCACTGGACCACCAGGGAAGCCTTCCATCTTTCTTTAGCTAAGAAGGTATGAGCGTCTTCCTATGGTCCAAGCCCTAGTAGAGCTCTTAGGACTGTGCATGAAATAACAGTTCGTAATTTCATCTGTCCTCCATGAGATCACAAACTCCATGAGGGCAAGATTGGATTCATCCAGACCTTCATTCCAGCACTCAGCAAAATGCCTGGCAAATAGCAGGATGCTCACCAAAAATATTCTCATTTAGATCAGTGACTATGAATTCGTTAATATTAATAAATGGTGATGGGTGATGCTGGACATCTGTTTGTTCACCTGTAAGGATGGAAGAGGAAGCCAGCCCTTCTCCAAGATGGTAGAGCAGTGACATATCCCCTGGGCTGGGAGCAAAGAGCCTGGATCCTGTGGTTTTAGTCAAGTGGTTCTGGCAACTCAGGCTACCTTTATGTAAGTAGTGATAAAACCCTTTGTGTCTCCCAGCTTCACAGAGGGTCTGGAGGAATAAATGACATTCAACCTAATTATGGTTTCGAGACAAATCAACCTACTATCAAATCTCAGATCTAAAGGATCTTCCCTTTTCCATCGGCGAGCATGGCCGTGGGATTCTTACGGGTTCACAGCCCCGAGGAGGCAGGGAAGGTGAGGAGTGGCCACTCTTTGTGTCTTCTAGCCACGTCCTGTTCTTCTCCCCAGAACAAAACGACAGCTTCAGCGCCTCCCTCTCTCCCCGCTTCCTCTGCCCTCCTTTCCCACTCGCAGTCCTCACTCAGCCTTCCCCTCTCTTCGCTCTGGCCCCCTGGGGCCTGTCATAATTAGAAAAGGAGGAAGGAGGGGAGCCATCCTAGCCCACCGGGGCTTCCGAGGGAGTTAGGGCTGCGTGCTGGGGACATGGGGCTGCCAAGGTGTCCGTGTCTTTCTTCTCTTCCAGGCATGGTGCCTCCCAACACGGGCAGACCCTGTCCTCAAGTCAAGGAGGATCCAAGGCCAGGAACACATGGCTTTGCATGTAGATGTGTATAGAGAAATGTGTGTGTGTTAAGATGTATTACAACTGCGGGTGTGAATGCATGATGTGTCGTGCCATTGGGGAGCCATGTAGCAAAGGTTGTTTTTATCCGGTAACTTTAATCTATGTCAACTTTGGGAGTTAAGATTCTCTAGGGAATCTCTATGGACCATCCCCTTTTTCAGCTCTCTCACTGCTCCCCTAGATCCTCCCTTCTCCGTTAATAATAAAGGAAGCAGTAGTTAGAGTTGATGCTCAGAACCACTCTAAATCTTTTCTCCCTTCTCCCATGACTATGTGTTGGCCTGAGCTGAGTACATCAGGCTCAGTGAGTCACACGCAGGACTGGGATGCAGGCTGTTTCAGCTTCCGCTGGACCAGTGTCTCACTCCTGGGCTGGCATTTTGCTGGGGTGCTAAAAGGATCATTAATCTGTCTCCTTGCTATTTTTCTGCCCCAGCCAAGGGAATGACTCTGGCCTATAAATCAGCTCAGTACCGAGTGAGAAACTCAAGGAGGGATCCAGTAAGAAGGAAAATAACCACTTAGGAAGGATATAGACCTGAGGTATGGGACCCGGAAAATCAGAGGAAGGAAGAAGAGTGATCTTTTGAGGAAATAACAAGAAGAGAAAAAATTGTACCAATCCAGCAGGGCCAGATCTGGGACAAAGGAGATCTAGATTCTGGTCTTCAAGATGTTATTCTAAGCTTCTTGTTTCAGCTAATCTGGCTGGGCTACAACTAGGCCATCTGGTCAGGTGGGCTCTCTCCAGGTCTTGCTCAGCCTTGTGCCTTCCTGGGAACTAGAAACAAAACAAATTCGTACACGCAAATGACTCCAAGCCTACATATTTACTCCTGCAAGTTAATTAATCAAAAGTACCCATGGTAAAGACTTCTAAGGTGCACTGGGAATGCTGGGGGGCAGTGTGGCCAGTGGAATGGGTCTGGAATCAGATGTGTTCTTAGTTTTCTCTGGATTTCTGGATCTGTTGTTGTTCAGTCACCAAGTCGTGTCTGACTCTTTGTGCTGCAGCATGCCAGGCTTTCCTGTCCCTCACCATCTCCTGGAGTTTGTCCAAGTTCATGTCCACTGAATCAGTGATTGCATCTCATTCTCTGTTGCCCTCTTCTCCTCCTTCCATCAATCTTTCCCAGCATCAGGGTCTTTTCCAGTCCATTAACCCTTGGCCAGCACCTCAGTTTCCTCATACTTTAAGGTCAGTTTGAACTCCAGACTTCTGTGATGATGACTTGTCTCCACAGTGATATGAAGCACTCACATCTCTCAGTGACTCTCCAACATCTTGGCTGTCACTGACAGGAGCCACAGCTAGAAGGGAGAAGGGGAGGCCTTAATGGGTCCAACACTCCACATCCCACTCAAGCTTATTGCTCTCCAGGCTGTATGGGCTAGAGCACTCCCTCCTGGGACTAAGTCTGCTCTAGGGGCTGTTATCTTCTGAGAGTCAGCTTGGTAGTTTCAAGAGCTCAGGCTCTAGAAAGAGATGTATTTGGGTTTTAAAGTCACTCAAGAATTATGTGGCCCCTGGGGAGATCCTAAGCATGCCTGAGGTCCTGTAACCACATCTGTAAATTCAAAGTGTTAGTCATTCAGTCATGTCTGACTCTTTGTGGCCCTATAGACTGTAGCCTGCCAGGCTCCTCTGTCCATGGGATTCTCCAGGCAAGGATACTGGAGTGGGTTGCCATTTCCTTCACCAGGGGATCTTTCCAACCCAGGAATTGAACCTAGGTCTCCTGCATTTCAGGTGAAAAGGATCACAATACCTACCTTGTTGGTTTCTTGTGTTAGAGAGAAAGTATCAGATCAGATCAGATCAGTCACTCAGTTGTGTCCGACTCTTTGCGACCCCATGAATCGCAGCACGCCAGGCCTCCCTGTCCATCACCAACTCCCAGAGTTCACTGAGACTCACATCCATCGAGTCAGTGATGCCATCCAGCCATCTCATCCTCTGTCGTCCCCTTCTCCTCCTGCCCCAAATCCCTCCCAGCATCAGAGTCTTTTCCAATGAGTCAACTCTTCGCATGAGGTGGCCAAAGAACTGGAGTTTCAGCTTTAGCATCATTCCTTCCAAAGAAATCCCAGGGCTGATCTCCTTCACAATGGACTGGTTGGATCTCCTTGCAGTCCAAGGAACTCTCAAGAGTCTTCTCCAATACCACAGTTCAAAAGCATCAATTCTTTGGCGCTCAGCCTTCCTCACAGTCCAACTCTCACATCCATACATGACCACAGGAAAAACCATAGCCTTGACTAGATGGACCTTTGTTGGCAAAGTAATGTCTCTGCTTTTCAATATGCTATCTAGGTTGGTCATAACTTTCCTTCCAAGGAGTAAGCATCTTTTAATTTCATGGCTGCAGTCACCATCTGTAGTGATTTTGGAGCCCAGAAAAATAAAGTCTGACACTGTTTCCACTGTTTCCCCATCTATTTCCCATGAAGTGGTGGGACTGGATGCCATGATCTTAGTTTTCCGAATGTTGAGCTTTAAGCCCAGCAGAGTGGCTGGAACACAGAGGCACTCAATGAACAATTATTATTACTATCATGGGAGCAGTGGAGTTGAAGCTGGGAAAGAGAGAGGAATAATAGGAATGAAGGTCCCCTTCAGGCAGCTATGTCATAGACCAAGTAGTGTGTTCACATATCTGTGCTTGCCCATAGGTCTGACTGTGTGTGTAATTGTGTGTGACAGTGAGTGCATATGTGTGTGAAAGAATGTGTAAGAACAACACATACATGTGCAGGGAGCTTAACTCGTGCTCTGTGATGACCTAGAGGGGTGGGATGAGGGGGGAGGGAGGCTCAAGCGGGAGGGTACATATGTATACACATAGCTGATTTACTTCCTTGTACAGCAAACACTAACACAACATTGTAAAGCAATTGTACTCAATAAAGAATATGTGTATGTGTGCATACATACATGAATGTGTGAACACACACTTGTATGTGTGTGAGCATGTGAGTGTGTCTGTGTGTGTGCTGGGGCTGAGATACTTCCTAGTTCTCCAAATGGACCTCACCTTTTACTCACCTCTCCTTCTACTTTGAAGGAGGGCGCTTTACTCCCCACCCTTCTACTAATTTATCGAGATTCAACTCAGGCCGCCTCTTTGTAGCCATCTCTGAACTCTTTGGGAAAAGTTGCTCATTCTTTCTTCTGTTTTCCTCTTCCTTTACCTAGGGAAGTAGCAGCAGGTAGAGGAGTTGATGGTATAGGCTCCAGGCTTCCCTTATAGCTCAGTTGGTAAAGAATCTGCCTGCAATATAGGAGACCTGAGTTCAATCCCTGGGTTGGGAAGATCCCCTGGAGAAGGAAATGGCCACCCACTCCAGTATTCTTGCCTAGAGAATCCCATGGGCAGAGGAGCCTGGCAGGCTACTGTCCATGGGGTTGCAAGAGCCAGACACAACTTAGCGACTAAGCCACCACCAGGCGTGCAAATTATGGGTTTGAGTTTTAGCGCTTCAACTTGTAGCAAAGTGATGGCAGGTGAACGAGTTCCCTGACCTGGACCTGTGGAAGCCACAACATCTGTATCTGCAACATGGAAATAATAATGTTGTCTTCCTCATGAGGCTGGTAGGAAGGTTAAATAACTGAATGCATTTATAGCATTTTCTATGGTACCTGGTACATCATAAGGGCTCAGTCCGTGTCAGATGTCATCATTACTGTATTATTGCATTTGTCACATGGTACTGTACTATTAAGATGTTCCATTTACATATCCATTTCCCCAAATCTGTGACTTCTCTGAGAGCAGAGGTTTTTCCTGTAGCATCCGTGCTGTGCTTAGTCGCTCAGTCATGTCTGACTCTTTGCTACCCCATGGAATGCAGTCTGCCAGGCTCCTCTGTCGATAGGGATTCTCCAGGCAAGAATACTGGAATGGGTTGCCATGCCCTCCTCCAGAGGATCTCCCCAATCCAGGGATTGAACCCAGGTCTCCCACATTGCAGGTAGATTCTTTACCAGCTGAACCACAAAGGAAGCCAAGCTAGCATCGACCTGGTAGCTTTAGATCCAGGAGTAATGGAACAGAAATTGAAAGAAAAGGAAACATTACTTATTTTTTCTCGTCCCTAGTTCTTAATTTTCCTTCCCAGGCCTCTCCTTTTCGTGCTGCTCTCAGAAGGCAGAGTGGAGCCTGGAGTGCAGCTCACCCCCATAAAAGACGTCCTCAACACATAAAGATCCCCGCTGTGTCTATACTTAGCATTCGGCGCCCACATTTATTACCTCACCAAGGCTATTTTTTCCTGATGTTGTCTTCAATGGACTCAATTGAAATAAGAGAAAGCCCCTCCTGGCCCATCCATGGGTCTAAGGCCAAAACTTCTGGCAGGACAACACCCTTCTGTTGCTGCCCATAGAAAGTGCCCTGAGGCACCCTGGGCGACTCATTCCTCAAACATGTGACACTCAACCAAACTGCACACAGGGGAGAGAAGGCCAGCTCACCACAGAGAGCTGACCCCCACATGCCACAGTGCAGAACGCAGACAAGTCACCCATTGTAGAGCACATGGGCTCTCAGTCTCCCTAACTTGTTATCCTGTCTTAGTTCTCTCCCATCCCTCCATCTTCTAAAAGGGATTGCAGCCGAGCCTCCCTAGCTTCTAAGGCAATCTTCACTGATGCAATGGCAGCAGTCCGACCATCTGCTGAGATTGCTACTGATTTGTGTTCCCTTCAATGAGTCCTGGGTGCCCAGAAGCCTGCTAGTCAGAGCATGTCCTTATGTGTCTGCTATTACTCAGTCCATTGTCTAGGATGTCTGCTCTAATGCCACCCTTTGGCATTTTCTCTTCTGGACTCCTTGTCTGGAAAGACCAAGCTTTCTCCAACTGGGACTGCTGCCCTGAAACTCATCCATGTTGGGGTCTAAAAGTTCTTGTTTGTGTTCTTTCCTGGGGTGGATTCCATCTCTTTGCATCCCTCTGCCCATTACTATAGTCTTGCCACATGTGGCTAGATTATCAGTTGCTGTATCCCTTCCTTTTGGCCTTGCTGGTCTCTGATCTTTGGGAGGCATCATCCCAGTTTTGTGTGAGCAGACATATACACACTTTTGGGGTCCATCTTAAATTTCCAGCCAGCAAAGTTTATCCAGCTGCTCTCAGAGCTCTGGGGATTACGTGAAGCAGTGTGACAACTGTGTGGCTATTGATTTTCTTTCTCCACCCTTCCCCTGTTTAATGGTAGCTGATGGTGTCATTCCTGAGCATGAGGTTTGGCTGATGTGTTTGGCTGATATGTGTGTGTGTACATGCATGTACATGAGTGTGAAGAGAGCAAAAGAGGACTTCAGTTTGAGATGTAGTCAAAGTGAGGTTCTTCTAGAACATTCACATAGAGATCATTCAGTAGATGATTTGATATACGAGGGCAGGACTCAAAGCAGAAGTCTGGGCTATGGCCTCAGACCTAGTCGTCATCAAGGCATGGAAGAGTGTTGAAACCGGGTGTCTGTTTGGGAGGACCACATAGAAAGAGAAGAGGCGACATCTGAGGCCTGACTCTTGAAGTTTCCCAGCACTTATGGGATGTGGGGTGGGAAAGGAGTTGCCATGGGATCTGAGAAGTAACTGGAGAAGTTGAAGTAGAATTGGAAAAGAATGGCTGCCCTAAATCCTTGGGGAAAAAGAATTTCCAGAAAGAGGAATGGTAAGTAACGTAAGGGCTGAAGAGTGGCTGCTGGATTTAGTCATATGACATCACTGGTGACTTTGGAAAGAGTTGTTTCAGTGGTCGAGGGGCAAAAGCCTACCTGAAGTCAGCCGTGGAGTCAGTGTAAGAAGAGAGGGTGCTTTGGGAAAAGCTGACTGAGAAAGGAAGGGATGTTGGGATTAGTGGCTAAAGAGGAGTTTAAACTACAAAGAGGGCTGGTTTAATTGTTTTGATTTTAATGGAAGGGATTGGTATATTTTTGAGCTCTGAAGGAAGTTCAGTTCAGTCACTCAGTCGTGTTCAACTCTTGAGACCCTACGGACTACAGCATGTCAGGCTTCCCTGTTCATCACCAATTCCTGGAGCTTACTCAAACTCATGTCCATTGAGTCGGTGCCATCCAACCATCTCATCCTCTGTCATCCCCTTCCCCTGCCTTCAATCTTTCCGAGCGTCAGGGTCCTTTCCAAGGAGTCTGTTCTTCACATCAGGGGCCTAAGTATTGGAGCTTCAGCTTCAGCATCAGTCTTTCCAATGAATATTCAGGGCGGATTTCCTTTAGGATTGACTGGTTTGATCTCCTTGCAGTCCAAGGAATCTCAAGAGTTTTCTCCAACACCACAGTTCAAAAGCATCAATTCTTTGGTGCTCAGCTTTCTTTATAGTCCAACTCTCACATCCATACATGACCACTGGAAAAACCATAGCTTTGACTATAGGGACTTTCGTTGGTAAAGTAACATCTCTGCTTTTTAATATGTTGTCTAGGTTTGTTGTAGCTTTTCTTCCGAGGAGCAAGGATCTTTTAATTTCATGGCTGTAGTCACAATCTGCAGTGATTTTTGAAGCCCAAGAAAATAAAGTCTGTCACTGTTTCCATTGTTTCTCCATCTATTTGCCATGAAGTGATGGGACTGGATGCCATAATCTTAGTTTTTTGAAAGTTGAGTTTTAAGCCAACTTTTCACTCTCCTCTTTCACTTTCATCAAGAGGCTCTTAGTTACTCTTTGTTTTCTGCCATAAGGGTGGTATCTTTTGAGGAAAATAGAGAGTTCAGAGAAGGCAATGGCACCCCATTCCAGTACTCTTGCCTGGAAAATCCCATGGACAGAGGAGCCTGGTGAGCTGCAGTCCATGGGGTCGCTGAGAGTCGACACGACTGAGCGACTTCACTTTCACTTTTCACTTTCATGCATTTGAGAAGGCAATGGCAACCCACTCCAGTGTTCTGGCCTGGAGAACCCCAGGGACGCGGGAACCTGGTGGGCTGCCGTCTCTGGGGTTGCACAGAGTCGGACACGACTGAAGCGACTTAGCAGCAGCAGCAGCAGCAGAGAATTAAATATAATGGTTATGAGACAGGCTGGAACCTGGGGCCTGGGGCCTTTGCTGCAGTGCTTGCACCTGCAAGATAAATGTCTCCTTGAACAACAGAATACAAAGAAACTATAAGAGACTAAAAATAACTGCATGCATGCTCAGTTGAGGCAAATTGTGTACAACAAGATACAAAAAGACCAAAAACCCAACTGCCACCTCTGAAGAGCCCCAGGCAAAAGCAGGGTGTTGAAAGCAAAAGCAGGGTGCTGGGCATGAACCCTTCATACAACACCACCAGAGAGGTGAGCAAACCTCGGAAACCACTCCTCCAACCCAACCTCTGGACACACCCCGCCCCCAACCCTGTACGAGGAACAATGTCGCTTGCCCCACCTCTTAGGGAACAAGCAAGGGAATCTGTTACTTATTTTCACTCCTTCCTGCTGCAGCAGGAGCCCTAATAAAGCCTTGCCTGAATTTCTTGTCTGGCCTTTTATCAATTTCTATTGATTAAGGAAGGCCAGGAGCCCTGGTCGGTAACAGTTAAAGAGAGCATGACTGATGGAGAGAAATGGTTGGTGCAGCAGCAGGCCTGGGAGGATGCCGAGCACAGGTGGTGAGCTACGCCTTCACCAGGAGAGGGCCACCTCCTTGCCTTTGGACTTGATCTAGCAACCACTGGACGAGGCGAGCGACCAGAGGATGTCAGGTGCCCGATCAGTGGCCTACCGTTTGGCAGAGAGAATCCACAACAGACAGATAAGCGTGGCCTGAACTTGAAATACCTAAAAGAATGAAACTCTCCAAGTAGCACATCAAGGACTCTGACCCACATTCACAGTGACCCATGTGGGACAGGAGGGGTGGCAGGTGACCTGGAAGTGCTCCACGGGGCACTTGCCTGATGCTAATGGGAGACGTCAGTCTCGCCAGGAGTTGAGGGTCACCGTGGGTGGCACAGCTCCCCCGAGGGAGGTGCTGGCCAGGAGGCTCCCCCTTGGGGACTGATTGCAAGGCTCCTCCATGGGGCCCTTCTTTGCACGCCACCATTTTTCTTCATTATTTCTGCTATGTCAGCCGTCATGTTGTCAGTTTCCTCTCAGAGCGGCGATAAATGGCGCCTCTCATGTTGTGTCCTTAGGGGACACCTGTTATTTATTTCGATGATGGGCAAGATGCCATAGCTAATTAAGAAAAATTGTGGGCTGCCCACAGCCAAGCCACAGATTCATGTCAGTTCAGTCCCACAGTCCTTCACCCCACGTTGGAGCCATTTTCCCCTAGAGCTGGTGTGGGCAGGGGACCGGGGTGGGAGCATCACTGCCTCCCTGTATCCCTGAAAAGAGCCCCGCACCCCTCTTCCTGCTGAAGGACACGGGACGTCATGGGCCCCAGCTGGACTCCTAAGTCTCGGGCCTCTATGGGGGGAGTCATTCAAGTCCTTCCCTTCTGTCCCCCAAGAGGAACCCGGAGACTCAGCCAGTGGAGTGCTTTCTCCTTCATGACTTGGCAGGGCAGGAAAGGCAGCTTCTGTGACCAGGGTCGCTCGGACACGGTGACCCAGATAACTGAATTGACACCTGGCTCATGCCCCTGTTACCTCAGTCAGCCTAGTCTGAGCCGCGCAAAACAACGGATGCTGCTGGCCCTACCCATATGTGGCTAGTTTCTTCTGAATTTCCCAGATTTCTGGGCCATGTTACAGGTGGTGCAAACTTTTGTGTATATGGGTGGAGACGTTCTTACTCACGAGATGCTCTCTGGGATCAGCACAGTAGGGAGGGGGCTCAGGGTGAAGGGAGAAGGGGAGGTGCTTATGTGGAGGTCGGGAGGTGCTTATGTGGAGGTCGGTAGGTGCTAGCATGGGGTACAGAGGGGAGTGGATGAATCTTTGTGTAAAGTTTAACAACAAATCATATCCCCAAGGTGTGATTTTTTTTCGAATATTTATTCATTTATGTGGCTGCTCGGGTCTTAGAGGCGCCCTGAGGGATCTTCGTTGCCCCCTCTTTCATTGCGGCACATGGACTTCCCAGTTGTGGCATGGGAGATCAGTTGCTTCGCGGCATGTGGAATCTTAGTTCAGCCCCACAGTCCTTCACTCCACGTTGGAGCCATTTCCCCCTAGAGCTTGTGGCGGGCAGGGGACCAGAGGTGTGAGTATCCCTCCCTCCCTCTGTCCCTGAAAAAAGCCCCCCCAGGGATCGAACCCGTGTCCCCCGCATTGCAAGGCGGATTCTTAACCCCTGGACCACCAGGAAAGTCTCCCCAAGGGTTTTAGAGGAAGGTACCACAAGGACCAGTGAGTTACCCGAATACTTCCTGTGTTCCCTGATCCCTGGATCTTTTGGAATTCTTGGCAGAAATTTTCTTCTAACTTCAGGTGACCACATCATCTCTGTGTCTGGAGGACTCTTTACAGTCCCGACCAAAGCGGCAAAGTATGGCTGGGATTCAAGAGCAGGCAAGGGGGAGGCAGGCGTGGCTGGACTTAGAGGAGGTTTGCTGGAGACTGAGTCCAAGCCCAGCAGGAAGGCGCCAGCGGTCTTTGTGCCCCAAGAGGGATCCAAGAGGAACCTGAGCCCAGGGCTGGGGATGGCAACATCAGGCCCACTGTACCCTGTCCCTCAGTCAGAGTGCCTGGCATCCAGCCCTTCCTGCTGGTCAGGCTACCAGAGCCCTGCCCAAGAAGAAATTACATTGTATTTGGAGCCCCGATAACTTCAGAACAGGCTGTTTTCTTCACACTGGAATGCAACACGGCTTAGCCTTTTATCTCTTCTTTGATGTCACATTTGTACTCACTTTAATGCAGAGTCCAAGGGACAAAAGGTCCCTATGTGTGACTCCCTCCCCCATCTGGCCCTGACACACTCCTGGCTGACCAGAGAGATGCGATCTGGGGCTGGCTTTCCAAGGACCCATGGTGTCAGGAATTGCAAATGTCTTGGATTAAAACCAGTAGGGCTAATCTGAATGCAAGTTGCTACAATACTGAAGAAAATAACAATTTTCACCTGACTCCCCACTTTCGGGAAAGAAAATATTCACAAGGAGAAAAGGAACAAAGAAGAAAAGGGAAAGGAAAACACACAGGGATGCGTGGCTTTGGACCCCATTTTGCCCAGACCGGCTGTGTCCTCCACCAGCTTCCTGGTCAGATGCAACCGCTGGAGATCACTGGGATCACCCAGGGGATCCTTACTGTTCTAGATCCCTGAGATTATATCAGTCCAAATCTAACTGGATCAGGATCAAGCTGCTGATCTTGATCTAGTTAGATCAGACTTGATCTCCTGATCAGAGCTGATCAGGCTTGATCTCCCGAGTCCAGATCAGCTATGGATCAAGAGTCCCCCTAGCAGGGAGAAATGGTTCCGCAGTTATGGAATAAGATTTGTTGTTGAGTTTGTAAGTCCTGTCCGACTCTTTTGTGACCCCATGGACTGTGGTCTGCCAGGCTCCTGTCTGTGGGATTTTCTCAGCAACAATACTGGAGTGGGTTGCTGTTTCCTACTCGAGGGACTCTTCTTTACCCAGGGATTGACCCTGTATCTCCTGCATTGGCAGGCATATTCTCCATCACTGAGTCACCAGGGAAGCCATGGAATAAGATAGGACTTCCTTATTACCCCTGGAGGTACACATACTTTGAAACTTTCAGTCACTGTGTTTTGTTGCTTTTTTAAGCAACTTTGCCTCTGATTATTGACCATTTCTCGGAAGGTCAACTGTTAAGCTGAACAGGGTCAGCAGAAAACAAAGGAAAGGGAGTAACTAAAGAAAGAACATCAATACAGAAATCCAGTGTCCCTTGGAAACTCTAGGAACCCGAAACTGATCTGGCAGACTTGAGATTTTTGACTCTCGTGGAGATGAGTGTTTTTCAGAGCTAGTGGGAGATTCTGGGGATGGGCTGGGGGTGGTAGCAGAATTCACCCGCCAAGCTCTCCTGGGACCATAATCAGCTCTACAGTGTAGCTGTAGTTTTGCTGTCTCTGCCATTGCGCAAGATCTCAGAACACCAGCTGCTCTTCCAGCCATGTTCCAGCTCTACATGTATAAATGTAGAGTCCAGTTTGGCAGAATTTTTCTGAATCCCCATGATTCCAGAAACATTTCTCCAAAAATTAGGATTTTTCCATCCAAGTCCTTCATTGCTTTCCTCTTCAAGCAAGAATTCTGTATTATTTCCTTAATTCATTTCATTTAGAAAGAACTGGCCTGAACACATGTCTAAGAGTTCACCGGACAGATGGTATTATTTTCTACCATTCATTCAGCAGGCATTTATGCCTGATTCAGAATGCCATGTGCTCTGCAGGTATTGGGTTTACAAAGATGAGGTCACTGACTTCAAGGAAGATACAGTTTAATGGAGGAGACAAACCTAGAAATAATTAACTATGATAGAAGGCTGGATGGAATAAAGGCTAAATAGGAGCATTTGAAATGATTTCTGCCTGGAGATTCAATCTGCTGCTATCTGAGTCTGGGCTGAGCGGCTGGCGACCTGAGGAGTGTGGTCATTTTCCTCTAGTTCTGAATTCACTCAGCAGCCCTCAACATTTAATTCCTTCCTCTGAGTGTCTGTCTTATTTCTTCTGCCAAGATTGTCTTGATGCGGTATTTCAACCGAATGACAACAATGACCATTTCTGAACGCCCAGTGCCTCACAAATATCTTTAGACCTTGGAGAAATCATTGTGCAGGAGACACAAGAGAGGTGGGTTCGAACCCTGGGTGGGGAAGATCCTGGAGAAGGAAATGGCAACACACTTCAGTATTCTTGCCTGGAGAACCCCATGGACAGAGGAGCCAGGTGGGCTGCAGTCCATGGGGTTGCAAAGAGTCAGACACAACTGAAGCAACTTAGCATGAATACACACACACACACACACACACACACACACACATACATCTACCATTCAATCAGCATTTATGCCTGATTGGGAGAAAGCAATGGCACCCCACTCCAGTAGTCTTGCCTGGAAAATCCCATGGACAGAGGAGCCTGGTAGGCTGCAGTCCATGGAATCGCTAAGAGCCAGACACAACTGAGCGACTTCACTTTCACTTTTCACTTTCATGCATTGGAGAAGGAAATGGCAACCCACTCCAGTGTTCTTGCCTGGAGAATCCCAGGGACGGGGGAGCCTGGTGGGCTGCCGTCTATGGGGTCGCACAGGGTCAGACACGACTTAGCAGCAGCAGCAGCAGGAATGCCATGTGCATATATTCTTTTTCAGATTCTTTTGTGTTATAGGCTATTACAAGATATTGAATATAGCTCTCTGTGCTATACAGTAGTCCTTGTTGATATATTTTATATATAATAGTGTGTATCTCTTAACCCCAAATTCCTAATTTATCCCTCCCCCACTTCCCCTTTGGTAACCATAAGTTTCTTTTCTATGTGAGTCTATTTCTGTCTAGTAAATTTATTTGTATCATTTTTTTAAGATCCCACATATAAGTAAATGATATCATATGATATTTGCCTTTGTCTGACCCACTTCACTTGGTATGATAACCTCTAGGTCCATCCAGGTTGCAGCAAATGGCATTATTTCATTCTTTTTATGGCTGAATAATATTCCATTGTATATAGGGGTAGATGTAATTTTAAATCTCTAATTCTTGTAATGATGTATATAGGGGTAGATGTAATTTTAAATCTCTAATTCTTGTAATGAGATCTAACTCTTAGGATTTAGATCCTGATGTATGCGTTCCTGGAAGTACAGAGAGGCATTGTGATAGTAATACTGGAAAATTCGCTAGTGCTTTGAAGTTTTCAAAGAGCTTGCATTCATATTTTACCATTTCATCCAATTAACTGCTTACCTGTACAGTCAGATGGCAGAAACATCAGTTGCCCCAAATATATCATCTGTCTGAGTGACACTGAGTAATGGCTCCCCCTAATTCATGAGAGTCTCTTTCCTAAGTGTTTTACATATATTAACTTATGAAACCCTATAGGGAATAATAATGGTGATTACTATTTCAAAGATGAGGAAACTAAGACACAGAAAGATGAAGTAACTTGCCCTGGATCAGTACAATGCAGAGCTGGGGTTTGAACTCAGGCAGTTTGTTGCTTAGATACTGTGCTGTGCCGAGGATAACGCCTTCAGCTGTTTTGAGTCAAGTTTGCAGCTCTAAGGGGTCAGGTTTTATCCCAGTTCCCAGTTAGCTAGAGATCCAAAGTCTGTATGTGTTTGACTTATTTCTTAGGGGTTTCCAGGGGCAAGATGTGCTGTCTTGAATCGTGACCAGATGGCTTCAGGCAAAAATGCTTAGACATGAAGTTGTATAAAAGCATGACATTTGGAGGGAACAGTATTTAGTAGGACTGGCTGTGGGTGCAAAGGCTAGAATAGTGTAGAAGAATGTGAAAGTAACTGGGAACAGCATTGCACAGGGCCTCATGTGCAGTGCTAAGGATGGTCATATTACATGGGAGGTGATGGAGAGACATTGCAGGACTTTGAGGGGGTCGACACCACTATATTTGTTTTTCCTACTCTGTATCAGGATAGAAAAATATTCTTGAGTCAGAATGGAGGGTAAAACAGAGGAGGCTACAGCTGGCTACCATTAGGAGGCTTTTGCAGGGGTTCAAGCAAGAGATGAGATTAACATGTGATGACTGCCAGGCTAAAGAAGTGGCAGGGAGAATAGGAGAGATGGGAGAGACCTGAGGACTCTTTGAGAGCAAATGGACAAGACTTTGCAACTGGATTAGAAGAGGCGGGGGAGGAGATATGCTTCTTTCTATTTGGCTGACTTGGCAGATGGTGATGCTTTTAACAGAGAGAGAGGGGAAGCAGGGCTAACTGGTCTTTATGGAAGAGACGATCAATTTGGCTGTGGAAATTTTGGTCTGAGAGTGGTCTGGGGAAACCTAGTTATTGCCAACTTGTAAGTACTTAAAAAGAATAGGTGTTTCATATAGATCCATAAATAAAAGAACATCTATAGAATAAGATCGGAGAAGGCAATGGCACCCCACTCCAGTAGTCTTGCCTGGAAAATCCCATGGACAGAGGAGCCTGGTAGGCTGCAGTCCATGGGGTCGCTAAGAGTCGGACATGACTGAGCGACTTCACTTTCACTTTTCACTTTCATGCATTGGAGAAGGAAATGGCAACCCACTCCAATATTCTTGCCTGGAGAATCCCAGGGATGGGGGAGCCTGGTGGGCTGCCCGTCTATGGAGTCGCACAGAGTCGGACACTACTGAATCGACTTAGCAGCAGCAGAATAAGATGGACAAAGAAAACAGAGAGGCAATTTTTAAAGAAAAATATACAAATGGACAACAAATAGGAAAAATTAAGAAATACTATTGAAATAATGAGAAACATATATAGATAAGATTAAAACCAATACTGTTATCTATTCTTGGTAAGGTTTGGGGAAAACTTGTACCTTACTCACTGCTGCTGGTATATATATTGATACAATCTTATTTGAGGGTAATTTGACAATATCTATAGATGACCTTAAAAATATTTGTATGACTGCTCCCAGAAATTCAGTCACAAGGATGGTTACTCTGTGTTGTTTATAGTAGTGGAAAATGTTGAAATGAGGTTAATGTATAAAAATTGGAAGAAAAATTTAAAAGAATTTTGATACAGTTGTACCTTGGAATGCTGTACAGTCTTTAAAATGATGTTGTAGAATTATATTTAGTAATTGAAAGACAAAAATAAAATTAAAAAATTGCCAAGTCATATATAAAGTATGACCAAAATTCTTTAAAATGAGAAATTTTTATGCCCCAAATTTAATATTTTGCACAGAAAAGTCCATAAAGTTAGGTATGGACTAACAGTTGTATTTGATACATCAGAATATCATAGCGCTTATCTCTGGAAGTTTGAATTTCAGTTTTTTGCATTTTATATTCTTTTGGCTTTCCTACATGTCCCAATCTTTGGTAGAAACCAAGTGTTACTGATGTTATTTTAAAAAAATGGCTTAAAATCTAAAGCATTGAATAATCAAGACTATTTTTTACAAAATGAACAGATCTGAGTCTTAGGAAGAAATGGGCACTGAAGACAAAGAGTTGGGAGTCATTGACTTACAGGTGAAGGTGGATGAAATCGACCAGGAAGAGCAGAGAGGAGCAAAACTGAGTCCTGCAGAATATCAACCTTTGTAGAGTTAATAAAGGGGAGTCAGTGAAGAAGCCTGAGAAGGAATAGTGGAGAAATGATGGTAGGACAAGAGCAAAAGTGTACTATGACAAAGAATAAAAGCAGGAGAGGTGTCTTTTTTGAAAAATTATTTTATTGAAGTGGAGTTGATTTATAGTTATGTGTTAATTGCTATACAGCAAAGTGATTTTGTTGCACACACATTGTTTTTCACATTCCATTATGGTTTATCACTGGATATTGAATATAGTTCCTTGTGCTATAGAGTAGGACCTTGTTTTTCATCCGTTCTATATATAATAGTTTGCATATGTTAATCCCAAACTCCAAATCCATCTCTTCTTCACTCCTCATCTCCCTTGGCAAACACAAATCTTAGGAAAGGAGTCTTAAATAAAGAGGAAATCGATTCTACTGTGTACAGCAAGGAAGTCAGGGAAGTTGGAAGAGCAGTTCCTGGACATAAAAATGAGCTGATAACTTTAGTGAGTAAAGATTCAGGAGAGTTCAGGAGGCAGAAGCCACATGACTACAAGTTGGGTGGTAAACGCATTGTGAGGAATTGGAGATCACACGTGGGAACTACTCTTTGAAGGATGGTTGTGGGCAGAATGATGAAAGGTCATTAGTGTTAAAGTGGAGATGAATAATGGGACGTTTTTAATGAGAGGAAATTTGAGACCAGTAGGACATCCCCCATATCCACAAATTCAGCCAACTCAAATCATTCAATTATTTACAAAATATTTTAATTTCAGAAAATTCCAAAAAACGAAACTTGAGTGCGCCATTCACCTGGCAACTATCTATGTAGCGTTTACATTGTATTAGGTATTGTGACTAATCTAGAGATGATTTAAAGTACATAGAAGGATGGGAGGATTGGAGGATGTGTGTAGGTTATATGCAAATACTGCATCATTTACACAAGGGACTTGAACATTTATAGATTTTGGTATCTACAAGGGTCCTGGAACCAGACCCTGTGGATATTAAGGGATGCCCTGAGATTTCTTTGGAAGGAATGATGCTAAAGCTGAAACTCCAGTACTTTGGCCACCTCATGTGATGAGTTGACTCATTGGAAAAGACTCTGATGCTGGGAAGGATTGGGGGCAGGAGGAGAAGGGGACGACAGAGGATGAGATAGCTGGATGGCATCACTGACTCAATGGATGTAAGTTTGGGTGAACTTGGGGAGTTGGTGATGGACAGGGAGGCCTGGCGTGCTGCAATTCATGGGGCCACAAAGAGTCGGACACGACTGAGTGACTGAACTGAACTGAACTGAGGCTTTTAGGGTGAGTGAAAGGAGCTGTTATGGGAGAAGAGATTGAAGAGATAAGGAAAAATGGGGACAATTAATTGGAGAAGATTTGAGGGAAGTGGAGGAGGACGGGCATCTCTCTCAGAGGGGTTGGGGTTGGGGGGGTGTCTTGGATGCTAGGTTGTGCTGCCCACAGCTGCCCTTCAGGACTGCATCATTTATCTTTTCCGTGGCTGGGCATTCCCAGCTTTTTTGAGAACTGCCTCAGTTGAAAGGAGTCACTTCAAGCAAGCCCAGCCCTGTTCTGGGGCATCCTGCACCCATTGATGGTTGACAGCTTCATCCTTCTAACCCAGACAATTCTAAGGACCATGCCAGCTCCAGAGCCTCCGAGGGATTGGCTGAGACCACACAATCATGGCGCCACAGTCTGGTTTCTCCCTCTGCCCAGTCTTGACTGCTTCCCTCCCCACACAGGTGTTGCCTCTGAAACCAACTTCCTCTAAAAAATCTCCTGAATATTAAGTTCCTTCTCAGAGTCTGCTTCCCAGTGAACCCAGCCAGTGACAGAAAGAATTCACTTAGATGGAAATGTATCTACATTTGGGAAAGAAGGATTTCGTTCATGTAATGTTCCATTTTCTTCTGTGAAATTGAAGGCAAGTTCATCTCATAAGGGATGCATGCCTTCCCTTGCAGTGCTGTAGTGTTAAAAGAAAAAGTAAAAATAACTTAAATAGACAGCAATAGGTAAATGGCTGAGAAAATTCTGGTATATCATTGGGACAAAATATGCGGTAATTAAGAAAAAAATGTATCAACACAGAACAATTGTGGTTTAGTAGCAAAGAGGCAACTCAAATCTAGAGAAGAGGTCTGAAAACTGGTTTAGGATCGCCACCATGGAAACAGCAAAGGGAGCTTGCTGGAGTCTGATAAATGGAATGCCAAGTAGCCTAATGGTCCCAAACAACTAGTGATATGATTATTCCCAATAATTTTGACAGAGAAGCAGTGATGAGCAGGACAAAGCTAAATTAATACTGTAAGAAAAGTGATATAATTGAGAGAGTGTGTAGCTATATAGTGCTTCAGAGCCTAGGCTCTGGACTTAGGGTTCAGATCCTGACTTGCTTGCGTGAGTGCTAAGTTGCTTCAGTTGTGTATGGGACCCCTATGGACTGTAGCCCGCTAGACTCCTCTGTCCATGGGATTCTCCAGGCAAGAATACTGGAGTGGGTTGCCATTTCCTTCTCCAGGGGATCTTCCTCACCCAGGGATCGAACCTGCATCTCTTACATCTCCTGCATTTACCACGAGCCCCACCTGTTAAATCCTGATACCACCACTCAATTAAGGACAGTGCTGGTTTGTTGGGTGCAAAAAGTGCCATTGAAAGGGTCCTGCTCTCCGAAAGGTCCTGCACTTGGTTAAAAACCCTGCTGACATTGTCTTGAAATTCTTAATAATTATGTCTTTGAACTTGTATTTTGTTAAGGTGGATGGGACCCCAGAATGTGCATATGAGCAGAGGAAATAGCACATGTGCACGGCCCTGGTTGCTTGCTGTCTCGCTTGCAGGTAGCATTCCAGATGTCCTGCAGCTTCCATAACATAGATTTCTAATCACTGAGTCTTGCTGAATTCACATGCATTGCGGGTCCACTGAATTGTATTCTTAGGCTCCAAACCAACAAATCTAGAACTGAGCAAATGGGGCACTGACAGCCCCAACCAGGTGTGGCTTTCCTATCAACCAGAACTTGCTGGGAACACAAAAGCAATGGCGTTTTTCCAAACAACGGAGCAGCCCACTCACATCCTTTCTTACTTGCATCACATTCCTGCATTAGCCAGTCACTTACACTGAAAATCATGACCTATGAGGAAAAGGTAGAGTTGCTTGTAGTTTTAAGTCTTTCCAGTTGAAGATAAGAAGTGTTGATAGAATGTGTGCATATCAAGAAGTGAAATAAAAATAGCTAGTTTTGTGCAGCGTTTTCACTACTCTGGTAAGAGTGAAATACAAATGCATGCACAAGCTGCATGAGAGTTAAACACTCTATTTGCATTTAAAATTGGCATCACACAATATAAACAGTAAAACTTATGCTAATAATTTAAACTTCTTACCTTATTTAGAATGATGACTTATCTCATTATGTTTTGTAAGTCATAAAGTCTTTCAAAGGAAAAAATCTTATATATTAGTATTTTAGGGGCTCTTTCTCCCTCTGATTTTTGAAAGGGGACCTGTATTTTCATTTTTCACTGGACCTTACAAATTATGTAGCTAGCTCTGGCTGGGGCCTTGGGCAAGTTACTCAAGTTCATTTTCTTCATTTGTAAGTTGATGAAAAAGATGAGGGAAGTTAATATACAGAAAGGGCGCTCACTAGGCTTAGCCACAAATAATGCCATGCATTTGTCACTCTTTTTAGACAAATGGCTATGTGGCTGCACTGGAGCTAAAGGAAGGGAAATCAGAAAGACCAGCCAAGAGAAGATGGAAGAATTTAAGAGATTGGCGGTCTTGGGGTCTTGGTATAAACCAAACTGATCAAAAAGGGAGCCTGCTCTTATTGGCTTTGTTGATATGTAATCCTGTGTTTTTAAACATTTTGAATCCTGATTCTATTAACGTAGTTAAAAATATCTTTCCTAAGCTCACTGTCTTGTTTTCTTCTGGAAGGTTGATCCCCTGTTCCTGCCCTCATCAGTGGATTTCTGATGTTGTTTTTCTTAAGCGTCAGGTTGAAACAGAAACATGGGGTCAAGGCTCCCTGGAGTAATGCCTTTGGCCAAAGATTTGGTCAGATCTTTGTTCTGATCTCTAGGTGACTGTCTGGGGAATGCCGTCAAGGTTTCTTCCAACAACCAGTCACAGATTCCATTATCTGAGTTGGTTAAAGAATCTTTTTGGAAATCCTGTGAATCTATCAGTTTCCTGGGGAAAAAAAATTTTTACATTTGATCCACAGACACACAATCAATAAATAAAGTTTTTTAAAAGGATGAACATTTCTAAAAGAGTCATACATGAAAAGATAAGAGGTTGGGTTTGGAGAGAGGGCTTTTTGAACTTAGGAGTTGGGGAATGGAACAATTTTAGGTGATGACAAGTTCAAGGGTGCT
Organism: Bos mutus; assembly: GCF_027580195.1. Taxonomy (NCBI): domain Eukaryota; kingdom Metazoa; phylum Chordata; class Mammalia; order Artiodactyla; family Bovidae; genus Bos; species Bos mutus. The sequence continues at coordinate 53,720,151 of NC_091631.1, read as the reverse complement.
GCTGTAAAAGTGGATCACTTAAATGGAATGGAGGCTAAATTTGTCAAAGTAAAAGAAGTCAAGAAACTTCAGAGTTATTAGATGAGTCATTCACTTGAAGACTGAAGCCATGGGGATGATGACAGAGGTCCAGGTGGGAGGAAGACAGAGGTCAAAGATCTACAGAAATCTCTGAGAGTGACTGAGGTCAGCAGATGGCCACTGTGGGTCCCGGAAGTATGCTTAAAGGCTCCAGAGAGGAGGAAAGCTGAACACAGATATTTGTTCCAATGTGAAGCTAGGCTCCCAAGGCTGAAAAACAAGAGTAGCTAAAATTTAATATAAGAAGGACCCAAAGCATATATTGAATCCTAAAGGCAAGTAGGCTGAAGTCAGAGACTAATGGGGATACATGAAGATCTAATTGGGAGGTAATAGGATCATAGACACAAAGATCAGAGAATAACACAGACCAGAAAGCAACAGGGCACAGAGAGGAAATAAAGATGGCGAAGTCCAGTAATCTGATGAGCAGCATCAGACTAACAAGGAATCCAGTTAAATGCCTGCTGGCTCCAGCTGCAGACGTCCTGAAGCAGCTCCTGGGAACCTGCATGACTGTTGGAGGTAACCACTGCTGCTGGGTCTCCAGAGACAAGCACCAATCCCTTAACTCCCTGGCTTTGCGGTGGGTGAGCATGTAATACAAACAAGCCCAGAACAAACTCCCAGGCTGCCAATGTCTGTATGTTTTTAGGGCATCCTCCCATTTAGTAAAAATGTAGGTGGGCTTCTCAGCTGTCAGAAGGTCGAGGTGAGGTATCCTTGGTCAGAAGTCCTTCGTCTTTGGAGTCACATTGATCTTGAGTAACCTCAGCTTGCAATGGTTTGGAGCGGGGCTTGGTTCCTGGCCAGAGACTGAGGTTGGGACACGGTGGTGGAAGCACCAGATCCTAGCCACTAGACCAGCAGTCAGTGACAAGGGCCCTGGCCTTCAACTTTACAGAAAAGAATTCCCACAAAGATGGAAAGCAGGGGAACAAGTATTTTTTTTTTTCCAAATTGGAAGATAACTGCTTTACAACACTGTGTTGGCATCTGCCATACATCAACATGAATCAACCACAAGTATACATATGTACCTTCTTTTGTGAACTTCCCTCCCATTTCTTACTCCATCCCACCCCTCTAGGTCATCACAGAGCACTGGGTTGAAGTCCCTGTCTCACATAGCAAATTCCTGATTGCTGTCTATTTTCCATATGGTAATGTATAAGTTTCTGTACTATTCTCTCAATTCATCCCACCCTCTCCTTTCCCTACTGTGTACAGAAATTGTGGTAAATATACACAATGGAATATTACTCAGCTATGAACAAGAATGGATTTAAGTCAGTCCTAATGAGGTGAATGAACCTAGAGCCTATTACAAGAGTGAAGTAAGTCAGAAAACGCAAATATTGTATATTAGCGCATGTGTACAGAATCTAGGAAGATGGCATTGATGAACGTATTTGCAGGGCTGCAAAGGAGACAAAGAGAAGAAACTTGTTGACACAGTAAAGCATTTATTAAGAGGGGAAAACGTGCTGCACTCAATATGCCAGCAAATTTGGAAAACTCAGCAGTGGCCACAGTACTGGAAAAGGTCATTTTTCATCCCTATCCCAAAGAAGGGCAATGCCAAAGAATGTTCAGACTACCACACAATTGTCCTCATTTCACGTGCAAGCAAAGTAATGCTCAAAATTCTCCAAGTTAGGCTTCAACAGTATGTGAACCAAGAATTCCTAGATGTTCAAGCTGGATTTAGAAAATGCAAGAGAAACCAGAGATCAAATTTCCAACATCCGTTGGATCATAGAAAAAGCAAGAGAATTCCAGAAAAACATCTACTTCTGCTTCATTGACTACATTAAAGCCTTTGACTGTGTAGATTACAACAAACTGGAAAATTCTTAAAGAGATGGGAATACCAGACCACCTGACCTGCCTCCTAAGAAACATCATGCATGTCAAGAAGCAACAGTTAGAACCAAATATGGAACACTGGACTGGTTCCAAATTGGGAAAGGAGTACATCAAGGCTGTATATTGTCACCCTGCTTATTTAACTTCTATGCAGAGTACATCATAGGATATGCTGGGCTGGATGAAGCACAAGCTGGAATCAAGGTTGCCAGGAGAAATATCAACAACCTTAGATATACAGATGACATCGCCCTTGTGGCAGAAAGCAAAGAGGAACCAAAGAGCCTTTTGATGAAGGTGAAAGATAGAGTGAAAAAGCTGGCTTAACACTCAACGTTGAAAAAATGAAGACCATGGCATCTGGCCCAGTCACTTTATGGCAAATAGATGGGAAGGCAATGAAAACAGTGACAAGCTTTATTTTCTTGGGCTCAAAAATCACTGCAGATGGTGACTGTAGCCATGAAATTAAAAGATGCTTGCTCCTTGGGAGAAAAGCTATGACCAACTTAGACAGCATATTACAAAGCAGAGACATTAATTTGCCAACAAAGTTTCGTACAGTCAAAGCTATGGTTTTTCCAGTAGTCATGTATGGATGAGAGGCTGAGCACTTCAGAATTGATGCTTTTGAACTGTGGTGTTGGAGAAGACTCTTGAGAGTCCCTTGGACTGCAAAGAGATCAAACCAGTCAATCCCAAAGGAGATCAGTCCTGAATATTCATTGGAAGGACTGATGCTGAAGCTGAAGCTCCTATACTTTGGCCACCTGATGTGAAGAACTGACTCCTTGGAAAAGACCCTGATGCTGGGAAAGACTTAAGGCAGGAGAAGAAGGGGACAACAGAGGACGAGATGGCTGGATGGCATTAGCGACTCAATGGACATGAGTGTGCTCAAGCTCCCAGATATCGTGAAGGACAGGGAAGCCTGGCATGCTGCAGTCCATGGGACACGACTGAGCAAATAAATAACAACAATAAAAGGGAAAAAAAGTACAGTACATATGGACAGACCCACTCAGAGGGCAAGTCTCTTAGTTGTGCCCTCATCAGTTCAGTTCAGTCACTCAGTCGTGTCCAACTTTGCGGCCCCATGGACTGCAGCACCCCAAGCTTCCCTGTCCATCACCAACTCCTGGAGCCTATTCAAACTCATGTCCATTGAGTCGGTGATGCCATCCAACCATCTCATCCCATGTGCTCTCATGGCAGCTTGAATTACTTTTTTGGGATATTTCTTCAGATTTCCTTTGGCCAATCATTTTGACTTGCCTGGTTCACAGTTTATGTTTGGTATATCTCAGGATCCTCCCATGTGTGCGCACACATCTCTTAGCCAAACTGGATTCTACCAAAGAGACCTGTGGGTAGCCTGGCATTAGTTAGCATCATTCCCCTTTGACCTCCAAGGAGCTCTTCTGTGCCTATGTGGTTGGGGAGGTCTCCTGACTTTGAGAATGAGAACTGTGTAGTCTGGGCAGGATCCAGCCTTTCCCCTTACTTGTCCTGCTATTCTTGTCTTGGAGTCTCAGTCCGTAGTGAATGAATCTCCAATCGCTTTACCCTGGGAGTGGGGCCGATCCACCTGCTGCCTCATGGTGGTTGTGCTCCTTGTCCAGACCCACACAGGTGAACGGATGCAGAAGTGCTAGCTCAGCCATGGGGACACTTCATGAAGGTTCCCAAGGACATGGCCAGGGTGCTTGGTCCTCACAGGCACCCAGGCAGCTCTCCTGCTCTGACTCCTCCCTACCCAGAGGTCTGTGTTCCCTGGGCCTCAGGTCTCTGCTTCTCTGGAAGCTGTTGGCCTTCTCCTTCTTCTCCTCCCCACTCCTGAGCATCAGTCATCCTCCCTAGGGTCAGTGACAGGCCCTTCTCCACCAGACCTTTTTTTTCAAAACCCTGAACTTGGAAGCCACCAGGCTTGTCCCCTGGAGGACAAATCCCATTTAATCACTAGATTGTCCGTGAGTTTTAACAAACATAATAGCCCCTGGCAACTCCTCCTTTGTGCTACAAAACAGAGGTAAATGTTATTAACCAAGTGAAGAAATTCAGACCTCAAGGACACAAAAGCCTGGGGAGGGGCTGGAAGGAGGGGTGGGAGGAGGGAAGGAAATACCTTTCATGCCTTTGCGTTGGGCCCACTGAAGAGAAAAACAAGACTCAGGTAATTTTGGAATCAGTTATTCTGCTTTGTTAAAGTCTCAGTAAATTGCCTGCTCTCTGCAAATTCCTTGGTAGGTGAGGTGGTCTTTGGCAGATTCCAGATTCCAGACTTACCCAGGAGGGGAGCAGGCTGGAGATGTAGAACTGGTTAGGTGCCCTGGAGGCCTGTCACTGGGGCTGGGAGGAGGCGGCTGAGCCTGAGACAGGAACTGGCCAGGCCTTGGGCATCGAATCCCCAGAGGGGCCAGGTTCACCCTGCGCCCAGTCACCTTCCGCTTCCTGCTGTTACCCAGAAAATGACATTAAACCCAATTGCTCCTTGTGTTCAGGCATATAAATGGATAGCAGAAAGCATTTGCCTGAGGTTGGGGGTGATAAAGGGAATGTATTTCTGAGCCAAATACAATAAGCAAAGTGCACAAACCTTCTCAGGATTACTTATTAGCCAAGGGAAAAGGGAGTTGGGGGAGGGGGAGGGCCGAGAGCCGAGGCCAGGAGTCTTGCAGCCACGGAATCCAAGCAGAATGTGGGCTTTCTCTTCATTTCTGATAACAAGAGGGAAAAGTTACAACACTGTTTTTGGTTTTGTTTGTTTTTAATTTTATGGAAAAACAACCCTCTTGGGTCACTCATTCCCAGTCAACACTCACCACACCACCTGAGCTCTTAATTCAGTGCCAGGGTCAGGGAGAGACTTAGAAAATAATAGCAGCTGCTGTGTTTTGCTAGAAACCACATTGTTTTTTCTCTGTGTTTTCCTTATTTGCACCTCATTCATTTCCAGAAGTGGTAGCAGGCCCATGTTTTTTGTTTTCTGCGGCAATGTGTGTGTGTGTGTTCCTTAGATCCCTGGCAATGAACATTAGTAAGGAAGTCGATATTTTTTTCAAATGTGAAATTTACAGGAAGGACTTGGGGGAGGAGAGAGAAGTTGAGGCAGAGAGCTGGAATGCTCTGGAAGAGAGCCTTCTTGGAGAATGGCCAGCCAGTGGAGGAAGAAAGTCACCCTGGGGCGCAGAGCTGCTCCTCTGGTTGGCCAGACAGCAGGCCCTAAACAAAAATGGCCCCTTGAAGGCCCGATGCACAGGAAGGGCAGCTGTGGATGAGGCTGGCAGGTGGACCGGGCAGTCCTGAAGGGTTTCCTCTAGAGCAGTGATGGGTGTAGGAATCCTAAGCCCACACCCCTAGGGGTGAAATCAGATTAGTGCCACATTGGGCCTTTCACCCACAGCCGGACGATGTAGACAGTGGAGATTCCGGACATGAGTCAGCAGATAGAACTTAGCCTCTGGCAGGCCTCTGGAGTCTGACACACAGCCCTCTGCAGTAGCTCAGAAACAGGAGTGGGCACAGTCCTTAGGCAGGAGCCAGGAAACTAGCAGAGCTGGGTAAGATGGTGGAACCTTGGCCAAGTGGGGAAGGGGTCAGTGTCATTCTCCAGCCCCAGACTCAGGCAGGAAATAGGAATAGGAACCCACTGCATTGCCCAGGCCAGCACGGGTAGGGCCTGCTGAAGCTCAGGGAGAACATGGGGAACCTAAGCCCCCAAGACACTGGGTTTAGGATGGTAAAATCCAGGCCATTCCTCTGGGTGCGGGTCGAGTTCTCATGTGCCCCTGGGTGAAGTCAGCTTCTACCCAGAAGAGTAGAGTAGAAGAGTCTGGGCCTGCAGAGTAAAGGTCCTCAGGGCATATATCTGAATGGAATGGAGACCCTGCGGGGACTGAGAGACGCAGCAGAAGGCGAGGACTGAGGAAAATCGGCCTTGGTGGTTCTCTGGATGAGGCAGTGGCAGGAGCCCAGCCTGCCTCTGCAGGTGCAGAAGGATGTAAAGAAAAGAAGCAGCCATCCAGGCTTGACCACTGGTTGTGGGTCTTCAGCAAGTGGACCTCGGTTTCCTAATCTCAGGGAAATCATATTTCACAGATAGGAATCTTATCTGCAGTTTAGGATTATAAGACATATTCTAAAAATTTCTTTAAATCAACTTGAATCCAAATCTGAGTTCCCATTCTTCTGAGCAAGTTGGAAATTTAGTCTTAGTCATCAATGAGACTCCCCATCCCAGGATGATGCAGAAACCCTGGGGTCTCATGCATTGGGCCAAGGCATTGGGACATTGTTTCATTTATTGAACAGACACTTTCTAACTCTTACTTGAGCCATGTACTGTTCCAGGCACAAGATCTATGAGCAAAAGAAAATTCCTGCTATCAAGGAATTATTTTTCTGTAGAGGATGGTAGAAGAGGGAGGTGTTTATGTGTGTGTGTGTGTTGGTGGAGCAGGGAGCGTGTGAATGAAAACAATAGATGTATAAACAAATGAATCAACCAATAAATATGATGATTTCAGGAAGAGGGAAATATTGTGGTTTAGTGGAGCCCATTAATGACAGAGCTGTTCCCAGACCAAGTTCTGAACCACTGGAGAGACAGACACATGAGTCAGAGGAGACACAAACAGCAGCTTTATGGCTCATCAAAGCTAGGCTGGAGGATGAGGCCCCGGAGTGCAGTAGCGATGGGCTGACATCATGGTGCTGACCCTGGAATCAGAGAGACTTGTAATCCAGTCCCAGGCAGAGATGGTCAGTCACACGCATTCCTCCAAGGGGCAGAACCTTTACCATGAAGCCTACTTCTTGGTCCAGGGCAGAGCAGTGCTCACGCCCTCTGAGTGCAGCAGATCCTAGAAAGAGAGGGCCACACCAGATGGTCCCAGCAGCTTCTCCAAGCTCACCAATCAGGTAAGACACTTGCCCCGTGGAGAAGTGAATAAAAGCTAGGGAGAGAGATGAGCAGTGCTACCCTGTCTAATGCAAGGACCCCCTCTACATGTAAGGAAACATCAGTGATGTTCCCTCCTAAATCTGTGAAGAAATAATACAAAATCAGAGGCTAGAAAATAACAAGTGGGCATGGGAACATTGGGCTTATTTTAGCTAGAGTGGTTAGGCTCCTGAGAAGGTGCCTTTTGATCAGAAACCCAAATAATGGGCTAGAGCCACCCCTCGAATATTTGGGGGAAAACTCTCAAGACAGGAGTCAACCAGGGTGAAGGCTCTACATAGCGACTAAGCTTGGTGTCTTCAAGGAATAGAAAGAAAGCCAATGTTGCTGGAGTGAGCAGCAAAGCAGGGAGTGATGGAAGACATAAGCAGAAAGATAAGCAGGGTCTAGGTCATGAGGACCCTTTGTGGGTCCAGGCGAAGAGACTAGGTGTCATGCTAATGGCAAACAGAATCTCTGGAGTGCTGTAAATGTGGAAGGATGCAAGAGCAAGGGAATGGGCCAACCTGGGGGAGAGGACACCTCTTGATGCTTCATCTGATGTTCTTCCTCCTACTCTGTGCTGCCTCTGCCCAAAAAGGGAGGGGCCTACGATCCCGTGGAAAGGCAATGCCTGTGACAGTGCTTTGGAAGGTAGCAAGCTCTGTTTACAAATACGGGTATCAGCTATTGCCTCGTGGTCCTTGTCCAGCTGCTGCAGACTCTGGCCAGACCTTGTGGCCAAGTGAAGCCAGGGCTGAGAAGCTTGGGAGGTTGAAAACAGAGGAGATAGAGATTGAAGAATTGAAAGGTGCCCCCTGAAATGGTAGAACTTAACTATCCCATCTTCAGATGAACCTGCTCCAGCCAGGTAAGGCAGCAGGTCAGGGAGTGCAGAAGTGGGGGTATCCCCCAGGATTCGGGTTCCCAGTCTAGAGCTCTTCCATTGTGCTGTTAAGGTAATGATCTCATATCTTAACACAGTTCATCTTCTGCAAGACAAATGATGAGTGAAGCTCAAGCATTCATGGAGCATCTGTTGTAGTCAAAGAATTTCTACTTGCTTGACATTCACTTCATTTTCCTTTTCTCTTCCCTCTGTTTCTCCTTTTCTTTGTCTTCTAAGTATTTCTTCTGAACCAACTTGGTGCTGAGCTCACTTTGGGATCTGGAGTCTCCCCAGTAGTTGGTTCCCCATCTATCCACAGGCCAGTTGTGACCACCTCACTGTGTGCTGGGTGGTTGTGAGAATTAAATGAAGTTTAATAGGTGCAGAACACTTTGCAACCTATAAGGTTTGGCTAAGCTGTAAGGAGACGCATTTTTTATCATTAGTTGATTTGGTGGTGGTGTTCAGTCGCTCAGTCGTGTCTGACTCTTTGTGACCCCATGGACTGCAGTACGCCAGGCTCCTTTGTCCTTCACCAACTCCCAGAGTTTGCTCAAACCCATGTCCATCGAGTCGGTGATGTCATCCAACCATCTCATCCTCTGTCGTCCCCTTCTCCTGACCTTAGTCTCTCCCAGCATCAGGGTCATTTCCAAAGAGTCGGCTCTTTGCATCAGGTGGCCAGACTATTGGAGCTTCAGCTTCAGCATCAGTCCTTCAGATGAATATTAGCTGATGAGAAACCTTCAGGCGTCCCATAATGTCGCAAGCTCATCCACACTCCCTCCCTGGACTTCTCCCCCTCCCTGCTCTCCTGCCTGTTTTCTTTTCTGCCCTCTGCCCTCACTCCCTCAGGGGAAACTCAGCCAGGACACAGCAGTTGGTAGTCAGCCAAGTGCCTGTTTTTCTAACCTGATTATCTGAATGGGCTTGCCTGGGGCCTGGAAGGTCAGGGCATGAACAAGAGGTCACACCACAAACCTCCAGGTTCCCCGGGAGTAGGTGTTCCCTTGGCCATCTCCCAGTGCTCTGCCCCATCCCAGCTACACAGGATTTCAAACCTAGGCAAGCCAAGAGGAGAAAATAACAATAGAGGAGTAAGTGTGTAGCAGGTTTCCTTGACTTACTCTAAATTGGGCCAGATAATTCTGTGTTTTGGAGACAAGGTTGTCCCAAGCACTGTAGCAATACCCCTGACCACTGAATGCCACAAGCACTTCCTGCAGTTGTGACAACCGCAAATGTCCCCAGACGTTGCCACATGACCCTGGTGGTGGAGGTAATTGTCTTGGATCCACTGGTCTAGAGCATTACAGATTCAACTGTAATAAACAGCGAAGTAAACAACAGCTCAACTTTATTTATTTATTTAATATTAACCTATGGCTCTATTTTTAAACTTGGCTCTTATAAGGTACTCTATGTGCGTGTGTGTGGGTGGGTGCAATGGTAAATGCCTGGAAGAGTCTTCTCTGATTAAAGGTGGATTTATTCCAGTGTGATTGGTATTTTAGTGAACAATTTCAGCATCATGCAACATTTGCATTGCTTATGTGTAATTTCATCCTCCAAAACACTGGTTGAACACAGAAAATGGAACTCAGCTGAACTGAGCTGCATGCATAGGAATCCACAAACTACATGCCAAGTGCATCAAACACCAACAGAGAGAGAGATGGGCAGGGGCAATGGAGGAAAGCAGTGCTTCCCATGTTGGCATTACAGATATCATGTTCTTTTTATAATCAGCCTTCTGCCCTTTTCCTTTCTTTGCCCAACAGATGGGGGCAAAGAGGATAAAAGCTGATTTGAGGCAGGGAGAGGCTGGGTGGAGTGCAATCTGAGGGCGGAGAATGTCTCTGAGGGGTTAGGGAACTAGACAAAAGCAATGGAGGAGAGCAGTAGGAAGCGGGAATAGAGGACGTCAACCAATGGGTGGAAATGGTAAGATGACAGTCAAAGCAGCTTGAGAAGATTTTTCTAACAATCAGGGCCAACAATGGAATGGGCCACTTGAGATGGAGTGAGTTTCTGGGTGAGTTTACTCATTTCTGGGTAAATTCCAGAGGGGGCTGCCTTGTAGAGAGAAGGACGGTGATGACGGGCAGGAGTTTAGACTCAAAGACCCACATGGTTTTCCCTGTACGTAGGATTCCATAGTTTTGAGCAAGCTGCTATAATGAGAGGGTGTGAGTTCCTGGAGCTGGTAGATTAGGAGGATTAATTTGGAAGGTCTGAGGAACAGTTTCTTTAGGAGAGTAAGATGTTGTGGGAAAATGTGCAGAGGAAAGATCTCAATTGCAGAGACTTCATCATAAGGTACTGAGGGCCTAAATTCATGTGCCACAGTGAAGAGGAAGAAAGGATGGGTACAAGGGATGTTAAGGAAGAGGCACCGCCAGGTTTAGGGGATTGATCAGATTTGGGGCAAGAAGCAACAGACCAAAAAACAAAACAAAGCAAAACCAAAAAAAACACTCTTTTTTTTTTTTTTTTTAATTGGTGTTTTTAAAACTTCATGTTATAAACACGGATGACTGAAATGATGGTCAGCCATGGGGGAAGATGATGAAGCTGGTTTTATATGATGCTATTTTTGAGATGGCACACACTGTAATCTGCTTGATGATAGGTTTTATATAGCAGTCACCATTGTATCTCAAGATGTATCTAGCACAATACCAGGCACGCAGTAGGTACCAAATGATTTCTTGACGATTTGTTGATGGAGTCCTGGTACAAAATACAGGCCCTGATATCTCAGGCAAGATATAGATATGGATAGGGATATGGATATAGACATAGATATAGGTATAGGTGGCACTAGTGGTAAAGAACCCACCTACTAATGCAGAAGACATAGGGACACAGGTTTGATCCCTGGTTGGGAAGATCCCCTGGAGGAGAGCATGGAAACCCACTCAGTATTCTTGTCTGGAGAATCCCACAGACAGAGAAGCCTGGCAGGGTAAGTCCATAGGGTCTTAAAGAGTCAGACATAACTAAAGAGATTAGCACATAGCACACAGATATAGATGGGCTGCCCTGGTAGCTTAGCTGGTAAAGAATCCACCTGCAAAGCAGAAGACCCTGGTTCAATTCCTGGGTTGGGAAGATATCCTGCAGAAAAGATGGGCTAACCACTCCAGTATTCTTGGCTTCCCTGGTAGCTCAGACGGTAAAGAATCCACCTGCAATGCAGGAGACTTGGGTTTGATCCCTGGGTTTGGAAGATCCCCTGGAGGAGGGCATGGCAACCCATTCCAGTATTCTTGTCTGGAGAATTCCCATGAACAGAGGAGCCTGATGGGCCACAGTCCATGGAGTCACAAAGAGTTGGACATGACTGAGTGACTGAACTGAACTGATAGATATAGATAAAGATATAGATATATAGATGGGCTTCTCTGGTGACTCAGATGGTAAAGAATCTTCATGCAATGCAAGAGACCTGGATTTGATCCCTGGGTCAGGAAGATCCCCTGATAAAGGGAATGGTCACCCACTCCAATATTCTTGTCTGGAGAATTTCAAGGACAGAAGAGCCTCGTGGGCCATAGTCCATGAAGTCACAAAGAGCTGGACACGACTGACTGACTAACACTTGATATAGATCTAGGTATAGGTATAGATATATTATATCAAGACAGATCTAGATCTAGATAGATAGATATTAAGACAGATCTAGATAGGTCTAGATATCTTCTTGAAAAAGTGAACATTCTCATCTCAGCTGACTCATTTGGTAGCATAAAGAAGTTAATGTGTTGGTTTAATAGAGACCAGGTTAGTGTGTGAAGAAAGCTGAGCGCCGAAGAATTGATGCTTTTGAACTGTTGTGTTGGAGAAGACTCTTGAGAGTCCCTTGGACTGCAAGGAGATCCAACCAGTCCATTCTAAAGGAGATCAGTCCTGGGTGTCCTTTGGAAGGAATGATGCTAAAGCTGAAACTCCAATACTTTGGCCACCTCATACAAAGAGTTGACTCATTGGAAAAGACTCTGATGCTGGGAGGGATTGGGGGCAGGAGGAGAAGGGGACGACAGAGGATGAGATGGCTGGATGGCATCACTGACTCGATGGACGTGAGTTTGAGTGAACTCTGGGAGTTGGTGATGGACTGGGAGGCCTGGTGTGCTGCGATTCTTGGGGTCGCAAAGAGTCAGACACGACTGAGCGACTGAACTGAACTGAACTGAGTGTGGACTAATGAAAAATGAGAGAGGTGTTTTATATTTTCTCAAGATATTTACAGATCTTATTATATAAAAGTAGCACTCACAGGGTCCAGAAAGATTGAATGCTAAGTGACAGTGAGGTATCTGAATAGAATGTCCAGAAGGCAGTTGGAGAATGCTCAACTGGAGATAACAAAGGAAGACAGGGCTGGAGCCTGAGGTACAGAAGATGTTGCACTTCAAGGCAGAGAGTGTGCAGACTGGAGGGTCTAGGACTACATACCTGAGCCTCGGGCAGGCCCAGGGAGGTGAAGGAGTGCAGGAATGGGGAGGGAGGGCCAGTGGAGGAGGGATGTCGGATGAGGTGGGTAGAGGGAGGGGTCCAGGAGACAGAGTTGGGGCTCTCATGTGTCAAGTGCTGAGACAAGCAGGCAGCAGCACCCTGGAGGGGTGTGTCAGATTGCCTCCGAGGATGGCACTGAGGCGGGGCTGCAGCTGACATCACGGAACGTAGTTCTAACGGGATGATGAAGAGTACAATCATTGGCTGGCAGGGTGCCAGCCAATCAGTGGGCAGTCAGGAGATGGAAGTAGATATATAAATCGACAATTTTGTCTATGAGTGGAAGAAGAAATTTACAGGCTGTGGTTAAAAGTGATTCCGAGTGTAAGGCCTTGAAGAATACAGGAGTGTTTAAGAAGATGTCTACAAGGAGACTGCGTTTGAGTTGGATCTTCAAAGTCAATGAGGCCTGGCTGGGCAGAGAGCAGGGCAGGCAGATTGACATTGTACTTGGCCTCGGGGTAAAGTCTGGAAGACCTGGGCTGGTTAACCAATGTTCACTTGGAACCGAATCCAGTCCAAGTCAGGAAGCTGTTCTTAGGATGGTATCCAGTGCTTTTTACTACTAGGATCCTCTGAAAGTAGAATAATCAGTAGCCTCTAGCAGTTTATACATGCAAATTGTCAAGGTGTTTAAAAACTCTGGCTTTAGGGGCCAGAAACAGACCTCTGAATGCCTTGAGCTCTCCCACCTGTGAAATGGGCACAACAACCTTCAAAGGTTTTTTGCAGGGATTAATGTAGACTCCTTTAACTCGAGTGACCAACACAGGGTGACCACTCAGCTACTGTTACTATGTGTGATCATCAGACCACCCAGCTATGTATTATCTTTTGTGACAGAAAATGGAAGTTGTCAACCAAGGTAACTCAGTCTGAACAAGTGGATGAGATGCAAATCCTATTTCTCTGTGCCAATGTCTGTCTCCTTCACTTGCTTTCCCTTCCCCCTCCCTTAACATTGGGAATATTTAATGCTCCCTCTTAGGTGAAGGGATCAAGAGGTAAGACTACTAGGTATAAAATAAGTAAGTTACAAGGATGTAATGTACAACACAGGGAATGTAGCCAAGGCTTTATAATAACTTTTTATGGAGTTTAATATATAAAAACATCGAATTACTATGCTGTACACTTGAAACTAACATCATACTGTAAGTCAATGTACTTCAATTACAGAAAAAGAAAAAAGTTTCCTTTTACATTTGTTAACTACTTATGGGTTGAATGGTAGCTGTGCAAGGTCCTAACTCTTTCTCTCTCTCTTTGTGCACTTGTTTATCGATATGTGGTAGGAGTGGGGCAGAGAGGAGGATACGAAGATAAACAAGGCAAAGATTCTGTCCTTGAAGTGCCCACGGTTCAGGCTAGTGGGGAAGGCATTATGTAGACAGCTAATTAAAATAAAATGTGATAAGCACCAGAACAGACCATAAAGCATATTGTGGCAGCCCCGAAGTGAGAGAAGTTATCCCTGGCAAAGCTGGGAAAGGCTTCCCAGAAGAGGTGATGTTCATCTCGGATCCTGAAGAATAAAGCAGCATCTGTCAGGTGCAGACTGGGGAAAGGCAGTCCACGTTGCAATTGCTCAAGGTGAAAGTGCGTGTTCTCAGGACACCACCAGCACTTTCTGTTCCAGGACAAAAGAGGCCTGGGGTTTGGGTACTTGTCAAGTAGAGTGGAAGATGAGGCTGGAAAATAGGGTAGAGCCAAACTGTTAAGGGACTTTTTTGGTGGCAGGCCAAGGAGCTTTTTTTTTTAATATTTATTTTTATTTATTTGGCTGCACTGTGTCTTAGTCGTGGCAGGTCGGATCTTTTAGTTGCAGCATGTAAAGTCCTAGTTTGGCGAAGGAAATGGCAACCCACTCCAGTAATCTTGCCTGGAAAATTCCATGGAGAGAGGAGCCTGGTGGGCCCCAGTCCACGGGATCGTAAGAGTCAGCCATGACTTAGCAACTAAACCGCCACAACCAAATTCCTTGTTTCCCAACCAACCAGGGATTGAACCCAGTGCCCCCTGCATTGGGAGCCCAGAGTGTTAGCCACTGAGCCACAAGAGAAACCCCCAGAAGCTTGGGTTTTATGTTTGGGTGATGGGAAGTCAGGAAAGTCTTCAGCAGGGATATGAGGAGATTTAACTTTTTTACCTCTATTTTTTTTTTGGTAACGGTTATATTGAGATACTGCTCCTTGGAAGATAAGCCATGACAAACCTAGACAGCATATTAAAAAACAGAGATACCCCTTTGCTAACAAAGATTTGTCTAGTCAAAGCTATGGCTTTCCAGGAGTCAGGTATGGATGTGAGAGTTGGACCATAAAGAAGGCTGAGTGCCACAGAATTGATGCTTTTGAACTGTGGTGTTCAAAGGGACTCTTGAGAGTCCCTTGGACTGCAAGGAAATCAAACCAGTCAATCCTGAAGGAAATCAACCCTGCATATTCATTGGAAGGACTGATGCTGAAGCTCCAATACTTTGACCACCTGATGCAAAGAACTGACTTATTAGAAAAGACCCTGATGCTGGGAAAGATTGAGGGCAAAAGGAGAAGGGAATGACAGAGGATGAGATGGTTGGATGGCATCACTGATTCAATGTGACATGAGTTTGAGCAATCTTCAGGGAGAGAGGGTGAATGACAGGAAAGCCTGGTGTGCTGCAGTCCATGGGGTTGAAAAGTGTCAGACACCACTGAGAGACTGAACAACAACAATATTGAGATACATTTGCACACCATACAATTCACCTATTATGCAATGTTTTTTTTGTGTGTGTAGTCAACCACTAATCTACTTTTTGTCTTTATAGCTTTGCCCTCTCTGGACATTTCATATAAATGGACTCACATGATATGTAGCCTTTTGTGACTGATTTTTTTCATCAGCATATTGCTTTCAAGATTCCTTCATACTGCTGAGTAATATTCTATTGATGGATATACCACATTAAAAAAAAAAAAAGAAAACCTTTGGCTGCACTGGGTCTTTGTTAAGGCATCCAGGCTTTCCCTAGCTGTGATGCACAGGCTTCACACTGAGATGGCTTCTCTTCATGCTGAGCTCAGGCTCTAGACCACGGGCTCAGTATTTGTGGCACACAGGCTTAGCTGCCCCATGGCGTGTGGAATCCTCCCAGACCAGGATCAAACTCCTGTCTCCTGCATTAGGAGGAGGGTTGTTAACCACTGGACCACCAGGGAAGTCCTATACCACATTTTATTTATCCATTCATCAGTTGACAGATGTTGTTTTTTTTCCACCTTCTGTCTGTTGTGAACAGTGCTGTTGTCAACATTCATGTACAAATTCTAATGTATGAGATGAGATGGTTAGATAGCTTCACCAACTCAATGGACATGAATTGAGCAAACTCGGAGATACTGGAGGACAGAGGAGCCTGGCATGCAGCAGTCCATGGGGTTGCAGAGTCAGACATGACTTAGTGACTGAACAACAACATTTTCATTTCTCTTAGCTAGGAAGACAAACGCTAGACTGGAATAAACACAAGCTGAAATCAAGATTGCCAGGAGAAATATCAATAACCTCAGATATGCAGATGACACCACCCTTATGGCAGAAAGTGAAGAGGAAATAAAAAGCCTCTTGATGAAAGTGAAAGTGGAGAGTGAAAAAGTTGGCTTAAAGCTCAACATTCAGAAAACAAAGATCATGGCATCTGGTCCCATCACTTCATGGGAAATAGATGGGGAAACAGTGGAAACAGCGTCAGATTTTATTTTTTGGGGCTCCAAAATCACTGCAGATGGTGACTGCAGCCATGAAATTAAAAGACGCTTACTCCTTGGAAGAAAAGTTATGACCAACCTAGATAGCATATTGAAAAGCAGAGACATTACTTTGCCAACAAAGGTCTGTCTAGTCAAGGTTATGGTTTTTCCTGTGGTCATGTATGGATGTGAGAGTTGGACTGTGAAGAAGGCTGACCACTGAAGAATTGATGCTTTTGAACTGTGGTGTTGGAGAAGACTCTTGAGAGTTCCTTGGACTGGAAGGAGATCCAACCAGTGCATTCTGAAGGAGATCAGCCCTAGGCTTTCTTTGGAAGGAATGATGCTGAAACTCCAGTTCTTTGGCCACCTCATGCGAAGAGTTGACTCATTGGAAAAGACTCTGATGCTGGGGGGGATTGGGGGCAGGAGGAGAAGGGGACGACAGAGGATGAGATGGCTGGATGGCATCACAGACTCGATGGACGTGAGTCTGGGTGAACTCCGGGAGTTGGTGATGGACAGGGAGGCCTGGCGTGCTGCGATTCATGGGGTCGCAGAGTTGGACCCGACTGAGCGACTGAACTGAACTGAACTAGCTAGGAAGTAGTGGAATGTTGGGTCATATGGTAACTTTGTTTCACCTTTCAAACGTTTTCCAAAACAGCTGTACCATTCCCACTGGCAATGCATAAGGGTTCCAGTTTCTCATGTCCTTGCCAACACTTGTTATTATCTGCCAGACTTGTTTCTCAGTAATATTACAGGGCAGCAGTTTGAAACATAGACAGGCACAGGGGGAGTCCCATTAGGAGGTCTTTGCCATGGTTTATGTGAGTGATGATGGCAGAATGGCTGCTTATGTGACTCAAGTTATTACTGACTGAAGAAACTTCTTGACTTAATCTCTAAGCAATTTACAATTGGTGAGGTGAGTGTTCTACCATGACAATGAAGTTTCTACTTTTATGTGGGTGGCAGCATGTGCCTTCAGGGTCCCTTTTAAGCCATCAGGAAGGGCTTTTAATCAAAGAAGAAACATCTTTCTGGGTTTACTATTGACAGATTCAGGGGTCAGATGGTGGTTGTGAGAACTTCCTTAGTTCAGCTTTGTGACCAGGGATTAAGGTGGCAAGACTTGTCTTCACATGGAGGGGCTCAAACAGGCAGCACTTCTTTGGATGGAGAATGAGATGCAATAAATCATCAGCACGTTGGAGAGCAGGATGTTGAGTTCCTTCTGACTGGATGGAATCCAACAGATAAAATTGCCTAAACCAGCCTCAACGATCCTCCCCATCAGCATCACCTTCCAACACGTAGCATTTGCTTCCTAAGGTGCTGACCTGGTTGAGAGAATGTCACATTCTATTAAGTCCTTGCTGCCTTGCCTCCAAGGCTCTGGGTTAGCTGCTGCCTCACCAGTATCCCCCCTCAATGCAGTGGCCACATGATGGTTTTCTCTTTTCCTCTGAGGACAAAAGCTCACCTACAGATCCATCTCTCCTGGCATAGCAGAGGCTCAGAGGAGATATTTAGAAACATCATTAAGGTTCAGCTGGGCAGTCATCCATTCAAGCAACTACCCTGTGCTGAGCTCTGTGATATGTATTTGGGAGACCC
Source organism: Bos mutus (assembly GCF_027580195.1). Taxonomy (NCBI): domain Eukaryota; kingdom Metazoa; phylum Chordata; class Mammalia; order Artiodactyla; family Bovidae; genus Bos; species Bos mutus. The sequence continues at coordinate 53,702,492 of NC_091631.1, read as the reverse complement.
TGAGCAAGACCAAGATCCTACCTTCAGGGACCGCTCGGTTCAGATAAAACCACTTTAAATGGAGTGTATGTGTATGTGTGTGTGCAGATATGTGGATGCAGACTTTGAATGCGGTGTAGTCACTTGCCCTTGAGTTGGTTAGAATTGTACCCTTGCTATACAGTAGTCTTATCAACACCAAAGGGCTACGGTGGAGCGCTGACTTTCTTCTCCAGAAACAAAACCTAAAGATGTGTGGGTGTGTTTCCTCCCAACATGAAAATCGAGAGTCTAAAGCCCCCTCCCCCTCAGTCTCCATTTCCCCACCCCAAACAAAATACCCAGTCGACTGCAGGACAAAGGGAGAGGAAATTGTGGGTCAGCAAAACCCGAAGTTTATACAAATACAGCACACACCGATGCCACAAAGCGTGTAAGACAAAGGCTTCCCTTTAAGAGCAGGAGCTCTGAAGTGCAGGGGATCACAAAAAAAACAAGGAAGCAGTACTTCTCGCCCAATTATTGTGCACTCTCAGCTGTATTTTGTTGACCTCGCTGATTTCAATCAGCTTTCAGCACATCCAGCCTTCACCTGCTATGAATCAAAACCTGGAGGGCTCTCTGTTCTTCGTGCTCAGAAAAAAACCCTTTGATAAGGTTGTTATGGATGCAAGGCAGAGCAGGTTGGGCTGGGTTCTTCCTTCGACTGGCATTATACATTTATGATGCAAACCATTGGAGAAGACAGGGCTCCAGAACAGGGGCTGAGAGGGGCCAAGTCAGAGACTCTGGAGGGCGGAATTTGACTTGGGGGAATTGGAATTTCCTTACCCTGTTGGAACAAAAGGCTGGTGAGGGAAGGGCAGCTCTGAGAGTATGTGGCAACAGGCGCCGTATGGAGAGCTTAGCACCTAAAGCTCCAGCACTATCTCTGGACTCCTTGGTGGATTGACTTTTCTTGGATGAAGGTGAGTGGGCTGACGGTCCCCAGTGCTATAATCCTCTTTGGTAGAACATAATCTCCATGAAGGCAGGGTCTTTTTTTTTTTTTCTTTGTTCACTGGTCTGTTCTGGTACCTAAAAATGTGCCTGGTATATGGCAGAGATTCAACAAATATTTGTAGCACGAATGAATGCTAGGCACCCTCTTTTTTAAAATTTATTTTATTGAAGTACAGTTAATTTACAATGCTGTATTAGTTTCTGGTGCACAGCAAAGTGATTCAGTTATATATGTACACATATATTCATATCAGTTCAGTTCAGTCGCTCAGTCATGTCCGACTCTTTGCGACCCCATGAATCGCAGCATGCCAGGCCTCCCTGTCCATCACCAACTCCCAGAGTTCACTGAGACTCACATCCATCGAGTCAGTGATGCCATCCAGCCATCTCATCCTCTGTCGTCCCCTTCTCCTCCTGCCCCCAATCCCTCCCAGCATCAGAGTCTTTTCCAATGAGTCAACTCTTCCCATGAGGTGGCCAAAGTACTGGAGTTTCAGCTTTAGCATCATTCCTTCCAAAGAAATCCCAGGGCTGATCTCCTTCAGAATGGACTGGTTGGATCTCCTTGCAGTCCAAGGGACTCTCAAGAATCTTCTCCAACACCACAGTTCAAAAGCATCAATTCTTCGGTGCTCAGCTTTCTTCACAGTCCAACTCTCGTATCCATACATGACCACTGGAAAAACCATAGCCTTAACTAGATGGACCTTTGTTGGCAAAGTAATGTCTCTGCTTTTCAATATGCTGTCTAGGTTGGCCATAACTTTTATTCCAAGGAATAAGCGTCTTTTAATTTCATGGCTGCAGTCACCATCTGCAGTGATTTTGGAGCCCAAAAAAATAAAGTCTGACACTGTTTCTACTGTTTCCCCATCTATTTCCTATGAAGTGATGGGACCAGATGCCATGATCTTCGTTTTCTGAATGTTGAGCTTTAAGCCAGTCTTTTCACTCTCCTCTTTCACTTTCATCAAGAGACTTTTTAGTTCCTCTTCACTTTCTGCCATAAGGATGGTGTCATCGCATATCTGAGGTTATTGATATTTCTCCCAGCAATCTTCATTCCAGCTTGTGCTTCTTCCAGCCCAGCGTTTCTCATGATTTACTCTGCATAGAAGTTAAATAAGCAGGGTGACAGTATACAGCCTTGACGTACTCTTTTTCCTATTTGGAACCAGTCTGTTGTTCCATGTCCAGTTCTAACTGTTGCTTCCTGACCTGCATATAGGTTTCGCAGGAGGCAGGTCAGGTGGTCTGGTATTCCCATGTCTTTCAGAATTTTCCACAGTTTATTGTGATATATATACTCTTTTTCATTATGATTTATCACAGGATATTGAATATAGTTCCTTGTGCTATACAGTAGGATCTTGTTGTTTATCCATCCTACATATATATACTGGTTTGCATCTGCAAATCCCCAAAGCCCAGTGCATTTCTCCCCCACTGCCCATCTCTCTTGCAACCACAAATCTGTTGTCTATGTCTATGAGTCTATTTCTGTTCCGTAGATAAGTTCATTTGTGGGCACACTCTTATAGAAGCACCCAGTTGTTGGTGCAGAGAGTGCAAAACTTTTTCTTGGCTCTGGTGAGATTAGGAGCTATTGTGGGCTCCAGGCTACTATAGTGATGGGCTGCTGAGGGGGTAGGTAGGAGGAAGATTGTGCGTCTGGCACACAGATGGTGGAGGAGAATCAGGGCATTCAGTTAGCTTGTACTAAAAAATACAGGTGCTCAAGTACCTGTCACCCTCCCATAACCCTCTCTGGCTTCCAGGGGAAAGGAAAAAACCCTCTGTCCTTACTTTCTCCTATGTTTAAGGTCCTAAGTATGATTTTAAAAAAATTCTTTTTCTTCTTCAAGGCTACCCATAACATTTATTTATTCCTATTTGGATGCTGAACTCTTTGCGTAACCTTGGTTTTAACCTCTAATATATCAGTTTCCTCATTTGCAAAACGGTGTTCATAAACCCGATCTCGTAAAGCGGGTGAGGAGAATGAACGAGTCTGTGTAAATAGTTACTAACACATAAGAAGTTCCCTGTGAATGCTGACTGTTACTACTACCATTGCTGCGAGTAAAGCTGATGAAGGCTTCTAGATACACCTGTGCAGTTAGGACCACCCTTTGTGATTCAGGCCTGAGGCCCCAAGAGGAAAGGAGAAGATAGTCATTGCTCGGGGCCGGGACCAGGGCATTTCCTGAGCTGAGCAGGCACCCTCCTGAGAACAGAGACACTCCCCTGCAATTCCTCCTCTAGGCCCAGAATCAGTAGGAGCCACCCTTGAAAAAAAGAAAAGCGAACTGTTAGTCGTTCAGTCATGTCTGACTCTTTGCAACCCTATGGACTGTAGCCCACCAGGCTCCTCTGTCCGTGGAATTCTCCAGGTAAGAATATGGGAATGTGTTGCCATTCCCTCCTCCAGGGGATCTTCCTGACCCAGGGATCAAACCCAGGTCTCCCACACTGCAGGCAAATTCTTTATCATCTGAATTACCAGGGAAGCCCAGGAGCCACCCTTGGGTCTTCCCAAATGGTGGTGCCCATAGCCTAAGCTGGTCTCAGTATTCTCTAGGGAAACAGTTTGCATCTACTTGGAAAGCAGCCCTCACTCTTTTAATATTTCTTCAACTTTTGGAGGCTTCCCCTTGTCCCTGGAGCTGCACAGGATCCCTTTGCCCCTTTTTTTGCACATAGGGTGGTCAGATTTTATAAATTAGAAGCTGGAGCATATGATCTTTCAGGGGGAAAAGTCCATCTAAGAGCCTTATGGAGAAAAAGCAGAGTGAGGGGGTTAGGAATGCAGGCTGTACCGGGTGGGGATCTAGGGGGCAGGTGGCAGTTAGGTTACCTGGGGTCACATCTCACGCAGCCCTCATCTGTTGTGTGATGCTGGGCATGCTATGAAATCTTTCTGGGGTCTAGTCTAGAAAACAGGGGTGATGTTCATTTAACAATATTTTTTGATCGCTTCCATGAGCTAGGTACTTTTAATAATAATGTCTGCATCACAAGTAGTTGCACGGATTAGATGAGATAGTGAATAAATTGCACAGAACCTGCCCACAGAGAGCCTAGAACAGATATTAGCTGTTGTTATTTTTTCATAAGATTCAGACGCTTGATTGTGGACCTTCCAGTGCCTGTCATTGGTTCCCTTCCATTAAAGAGAATATTTAGAATTGGAATTGTCTGGAAAAACCTAAGCAATGTGGTCCATGGATCTACCTACCACATGATTTAAAAGTAATTTTTTTTCTTTAGCACCTCGTACCTTAAAGACACTGAGTAATCACTTGTGGCTTGAGTCTCCCATTATTTCTGGAGTAGGAAATGGCAACCCACTCCAGGATTTTATCCTGGAAAATCCCATGGACAGGACTCTGGCAGGCTACAGTCCAGGGGGTCACAAAGAGTACCTTAAAGACACTCAGTAATTACTTGTGGCTTGAGTCTTCCACCACTTCATGGGAAATAGATGGGGAAACAGTGGAAACAGTGTCAGACTTTATTTTTCTGGGCTCCAAAATCACTACAGATGGTGACTGCAGCCATGAAATTAAAAGACGCTTACTCCTTGAAAGGAAAGTTATGACCAACCTAGATAGCATATTCAAAAGCAGAGACATTACTTTGCCAACAAAGGTTCGTCTAGTCAAGGCTATGGTTTTCCTGTGGTCATGTATGGATGTGAGAGTTGGACTGTGAAGAAGGCTAAGTGCCGAAGAATTGATGCTTTTGAACTGTGGTGCTGGTGAAGACTCTTGAGAGTCCCTTGGACTGCAAGGAGATCCAACCTGTCCATTCTGAAGGAGATCAGTCCTGAGTGTTCATTGGAAGGAATGATGCTAAAGCTGAAACTCCAGTACTTTGGCCACCTCATGCGAAGAGTTGACTCATTGCAAAAGACTCTGATGCTGGGAGGGATTGGGGGCAGAAGGAGAAGGGGACGACAGAGGATGAGATGGCTGGATGGCATCACCGACTCGATGGACGTGAGTCTGGGTGGACTCTGGGAGTTGGTGATGGACAGGGAGGCCTGGCGTGCTGCGATTCATGGGGTCGCAAAGAGTCGGACACGACTGAGCGACTGATGTGATCTGATCTGAGTCTTCCATTGTCTCATCTCTAACATATTCCTAACTTCTCCCCGCCAAGTCATCGTCTACATTTTTCGGTGAAACCTCATTACTGTCATTGCAGCAATGATAACACCACCTTGTGAGTATGCTGCACTGAAATCTCACCATTTTCAAAACGCTTTTGAGACGCAGAACCTCATTTGTTTTAGTGACTGGAGTTGGGGGAGCCTGTACCTGCTGGAGTTTGTGTAAAGATGATGGTACAACTCTGTGACTTTGCATAACCATGCTCTGGCTCAAGTTTGGGAGGGTGCTGATCAATCCCGTGTCACTGCCTGTAGTATCTGGGCTCTTCATTGAGAAGAGCTGTCAAGAATTGTACCCACCACCCACTCTAAACAGAAACATTGTAGTGAACTGTGAATGACTTTGAGGATCAAACAGACAAGGGTTCAATGCCAGGTCTCCTCGTTAATACGGAAAAGGCCAAGTAGATTCCTGACCTCAGTTTTCTGAGAGAAAATGGGGCACCAAATACATTCCAAGGAGATATATGAGTATTATTATGTAAGAATCTAGCAGAATATGTGTACACCTCAATAAATATGACTTCACTTCCCCTCTCACCTCCGCCGTCCCTGAAACTCTGCCTTCCCTGTTTCCCTGTGTGTCCCCTGATGTTCTCTGCATTTGGTCCTTATTCTCTCACCTCCACCACGCCCTGATTTGCTGTGGATTGTGTGTGTGTCTGTGTGTGCACATGCGTGTGGGCGTGGAAGGCAGCAGGCAGGGACGACATGGAGCCTGGCTCCTTCTCTGATATGTCCTGCGGGAGGAACCTAGCTCAGCAGCCCCACGTGGCTCCCATAATACCATAAGTTTAAAACACAAACAAAGCAGAGGTTGTTCTGCTTGTCAGCCTCCGAGACCATATGGAGCTGAGACATGATTGTATTACCTCTGCTAGACTGCAGTCGAGCTAAACAGAAAAGCCATTATAAACTATTCTGGGGAGGTTCCCGAGCTCTGTGCACAGAGCACAAACAGATAGACAAGAGGGTGACTGAAAATTTTTTAAAGAAAGGAGAACCAGAGAAAAACAGGGGAAGAGAGTAAGGAAAAATGAAGGGGGAAGAGAAGGGACAAAAGAGAAAGTAGGAGAGAGTGCTATGGAGCTAGAGTAGTGGAAATGCATCAGTGCACATTTGCTTCCAAAAGAACTTATACCCCGTGGGGACTCTGTGGTGTCACCTAGGTAGACGGTAAGATCTGATTGTAATTTTGGCTTCTCCATGGTTTCTGGTCTAGGTTTGTGTGGAGTTGAAAGTATCGAAGAGAAGATGCAGAGTGGCGTTTAGGAATATTTGCAGCAACTTTAAATCCCCTCTTAGTTTCTTTCTCTTCTTCCTCCTTGAGTCCCTCACTCTCATGATTGCAGTCCAAACAGGTTGATAAGACTCCTGTCTTCTGACACTGACCAGATCCTTATTTTGTGTTCAACAGAACTGGGGTTGAGTGCCCAGGAGTCTGTGTATTTGTGAGAGTGCACACTGAGAGGGGGTAGGTAGGGAGAGGTATACGTGATTCAGATAGAAGCTACATTGCCTCTCTGCTTGGGCAGACTGTATGCCCACTGGAAATCTTCCTAGACCTCAGGGAAAAGGTAGAGAAAATAAATAAATCAGGGAGGAAAAAACACCCCACAGCCACCAGATGTTGCTTCTGAACAAAGCCTTACAGTAAGAAAGAAGGATTCCCAAAGTGGTAACAAACTCACATGGAAATGTCTGCAAGGTTAAAAAAAAATCCCCTGTTTGCATGCTGTTTATTCCAGGTGTGAAGAGCAAATCCCAACACTTTGAGAACTGTCATCTGTTTTGAAAGTTTGTGCAAGTGTAGAGTTCAGAAGCAACACAATCACCAACAGTAACTATTTCCATATAGTAGTTGCCTCCAGCTAAAACTTTATAGCCACTCTTTAGAAGGCTTGAATTATAGAAGCCATATAGCATGGTAGCTATGGGGGTGAGATTTTGATGTAGCCACACTTAGGTTCAAATCTAAGGTCTAACACTTACCTGCTGTGGGGCCTTTGGGTATCTAGTATAGGAAGATGGTAAGAGCCAAGTCCTGGGGCAACAGTCCTGCACCTACCTCAAGAGGAAAAGTTTGGGTTGGAATGGGAGAATGGAGGACCATGGGGAGAAAAGAAATTGGTGGATATAAATATTTTGAAAATCATTGCTAGGTGATTGATCAGTTGGAACATTTGGAAGAAAGAGCAGGATAATTGGTTCACATAAAGCAGCAATTTTTTTTTTTTAAAAAAGTAGGCAATTAGAAACTCCAGGAAAAACAATCTATGAGAAATGACACATAATTATGGTAAGCTATCTGGCTCAACAGTGAATAATACTCATGCAGTCAGGATGGTTATAAAAACAGGCTACTAATTTAACCCCAAACTGTTACCTAGTTACACTAGAAGGATAGAGGAGAGACAATAGAAAGAAGATGGTAGTGTCCGAGAGAGTGAAATCCTCAACTGCGATGATAGGAATTTAGTAGAAATTGTACGAATCTGAGAACTCAAGAAATAGCAGTGTAAGCATGTTATTTAAAATTGGAGGTAAAGGTCAGTAGAAAGTACTGAGTTGAGAGAGATTAATTCTGTGGGACAGAGGAGATGAGGAGGGGTAGAAGAGATGACTACTGTTGTTTGACTCTTTTATTTATTAAAAAATCATATATGTTCTTTAAAGACTTTTTTGATGTGGACCATTTTTATTTTTAAAGTGTTTATTGAATTTGTTACAATATTGCTTCTGTTTTATGTTTTTTAGCCCCAAGGCATATGAGATCTTATCTCCCCAATCAGGGATCCAACCTGTACCCCTGCATTGGAAGGTGAAGTCTTAACTACTAAATCACCAGGGAAGTCCCTGATTGAGTCTTTTAGCACTATTTATTGTTTTAGACTTTGATAAGGTTACTTTGTATGCAGATTACTTTGATAAATAGCTTCAAAAGCTATAAGATGCTTAGCATGGTACTTGGCACATTATAAATGCTTCATAAGTGTTAGCCATCATTCTAGAACTGGAATGGATGTAAAGTTTTCTTTCATCTATTCTCTTGCCTCTATCCAGTACAATACCTAAACTCCACTACAGGGCTGACCATACCATGGGGTAAATCCAGTGAATCTGCCAGCATCCGCTGGTTATGTGCCACTGGCCAAGACACTCTCCCATAATCCATGGTGACCTCAGTGATGTAGAGCATCAGGGTCAATCCTGATTCAACTGTTAAACGGGCTAAGTTGCTGTAATAGTCAATCTGTTCCTGTGGAAGGCTGAATGATGCCCAACCCCACCCCCTACCATGCGTCCATATCCGAATCCCTAGAAATCGATAACGTGACTTTATACGGCAAACAGACTTTGCAGATATAACAACCTTAAGAACTTTGAGATGATCACCATGGGCAGGATGTAATCACAAGAGTCCTGAGAGAGAAAGAGGAGGAATCTGAGTCACAGATAGGAGATGTGATGACAGAAGGAAAGGACTGGGGTGATGAACTCCGAGGATGGAGAAAGGAGCCACCAGCCAAGGAATACAGGCAGCCACCGAAACTGGAGGATGTCAAGGAAAAGATTCTCCCCTCAGAGGCTGCAGACTGAGTCAGCCCTGCTGACATCTTGACTTTAGCCCAGTTAAATGACTTTAGCCCAGTGAAACTGATTTCAGACTTAGGCCTCCAGGACTGTAAGAGACTAAACAACATGTTTTAAGTCCCTAAATTTGTGGTAATTTGTTACAGCAGCCATAGGAAACCAGTAGAATTCTAACCCCCCAAAATTCCTCTCCCTTTCTATTCAGCCTCTATCCTTTTCAGCAATATACACCATGTCTGGTAACCAAGGCCTCTCTGGGAAATGTAACAGAGTATTTGCATTCAAGTGTTGTGAGTTGTTGTGTATCTTTCAAAGACATTTTACTTCTTGCAAAAAGATTCCAGGAAGAAAGTCTCAAAGGCAGAGAATTATTTTTTACTCATATTTGTATTTCTAGCATCTGGTTAATAAATGATTGCTGAAGAATGAATAAGTAGCTAAACACATAAACAAATAATAAATAACTAAATAGGCCTCTAGACTCAGAGAAGACTCCGTCGCCCCTCACTAGTTAGATATTTTAAAAAGTCTTCTTGCTGCCTAATTGAAATCCCCCACGTTGAATTTTAAGTGCTGTCTTTTTTATCCTCAGTGGGTTTAGTGAACAGCTGGTCATCAACCAACATTTATTAAGTCACTCTTAGCTTTCGTTTTTCAGGCTAAATAATCCCAATTCAATGAACTATTCATTCCAATCTTCTCTTTGTTGTGGTCCAAGCAGGCTAGTTTCCATGTTGGGTTTTCCTTTGGGCTCCAACCAAATGGGACTGTGATGGGGTGAGGCCTCTAGTATATTCTCAGTCTCTAAACTCCGCACACATTTGATTACGGACAGTGAAGGAGGGATTTCTCTGTCTTCGGTGCCAGCGGCATGCTTCGGAAAGTGGAAGAATCAGGGTCCCTCAGGGATGGGCCTGTATCAGTGGTGCATCTCTGTAACCTGTGGACGCAACCCAGTAAATGGCTAAAAGCACAAATCTTATCCTCTGATCAAACAAGTTCCAGGCCTGGTTCTCTCACTCACGATTTGTATGACCTTGGACAGGTCACAAAACCTCTCTAAACATTTCATATTGTAATCTCTTAACACAATGGGCCTTATAATCTTGGGAGGGTTAAACGAGATGATATAAACAGCACTCTTCAATGTGCCCAGTACAAGCTTGTGCTTCCTAAATGTGAGCTATTACGGTGAAAGCACAGGGAAAGGACTTGGCAAAACTTGTTTTTCTCCTTCCATAACATTCTGGGCCGTTTCTGCCGTGGGGTTGGGGGGGTTCAGATCAGGCCACGTTGGGCAAGGAGGATCAGAATTCATTTATTCAGCCTACAGGCATTTGTTTTGTTCTCTAAAGGGATTCTCAGTGTAGTGGAGAAACATACAGATAAATTCAACATTGCAAAGCAATGTGATAAGGAGTTGTAGAGTGGCTTGGAGAGGAGACACATCTGAATGAGCTTTGGAAGATGAATAGCTGCCTTCTGGGAGGAGATAATGGCATTCCAAACAGAAGAAACAGAACATACAAAGCCACTGAATGTGAAACAGCATGATGGGCCCAGTGAAGAGGGCAGCCGTGGTACTTATTTATCCCGTTTCCAGTTCTGCACTTTCTAAACGTGGTGGACTGCACGTCTTGACCTTACAGTTGGGTTCGGATGTTTGACCAGGTGACAATGAATTGTGAGCAGAAGTCACAAGTGTCACTCCAGGCCAGAGCATGTTATTGCTGATGCAAGATCTTCCCAAACTGGCTTTTCTTTCG